>NC_082595.1:87350596-88628930 GCF_030936135.1 Gavia stellata | reverse complement strand
AAAACCGAAAAAGTACTTTCTCTCCTAAATTCTACAACTTTTAAAAAATTCAGAAGGAAGAATTTTTTAAGTAATGTGAAATAAAATAAGTTACTAGGAAGTCAGATTCAGTAATGTTTGGGATTTATAAACAGGCAGCCTGTTTTCTTTACCAGTTATGGAAGGGTAGGCTGTTTTCCAAGTCCTTGATAAGTTTCCAAACTGTGTGTCAATAGAAGAAAAGGATAAGGGTTTACTAAAAAAGCATCAAGTGTTTAAAGGTCCCTTGTCTACTGACCTGCCATTAGCCAGTTTCAAGTGTTCATTGGATGGATGGCTTATAAACATCCTGGCATAACTGAGCTCATTGTAAAGTTTGAGTAATAAGTTTACAATAAAGCACCCAGAAGTTGCTACTACCTCGAGGACTCTAGAGGCTGAGAGCTGGAAAATTTTACATGGGGTAGAGGTTTGTGTGTTCAGACATGACAATTTTATATGGAGGGGAAAGGTTCAAATCACTTAAAAATTAGGTATAGATTTAGAAATTTATTTATTTTTGCATATTTAGTTCAAAATAAATTGTAAAAGCTATGAACCTTTAGAATCAAATGCATTAGTTTCTACAGTGATATTTTGTAGAATTTCTGCAGAAATGCTGTCATTTAAGCTGTCAACATTAGAAAAGCTCAGCATGAGAAAAGCTATATTATTTTTAAGAGATACAGAGAAATTATAAATTAAATCTAGCCAGAAAAGTCTTTGCTATAAGCTGCTTCATTCCGCTGAGAAGAATTAAAAACTGCAAGGGGCTGCTCAAAGCTCATTAAACACAATAGAATTTATTAAAATGAGATAATAGAAAATTTTGGTAAGAAAACCACTTTGACATTTAGTTGTGAGCTTTCTCATGAAAATGTAGTCTAGAAGTAGACCTAGTGTTTTATAAGGAAAGTTACTTTGCATCCACAGAAGACCTTTCTCAAAAGCAAGTGAAATGGAGCATATCTGTGATACAGTTTAAATATGATGTATTTCATAATGTGTGATACAATCCATTTTTTATTAACTGCAAAAACAGTGTCACAATAGAAATTCAGATTCGTTACTAATTATTGTGACACTGTAATTTCATTCTTGGACCTTCCTGTATTTCCACTGTATTTAGTGTAATCATTTACTTTCTCAAATTATTTTCAGGGTAGTGCTAATGTGCAAAGCATTGCAACCCAAAAGGCAGGTAAATTTAATTGCATAGACCTCGTTTTCATGAAAGATAAAATTTACAGTAAAGATGGAATGACCAACACTTTATTGTAATCCTAAGTGATAGGCTGTAGAGTAATAACAATAAAAGAGCTGTTATTTTAGACAAAAATAATACTGAAGGAAGGGCTAGAAGAAGTACTGCATGTCTGTAGTGAGAACACTGTACTAGTGCTAGAAATGCCAGTGATAGATTCTGAAGTGGATATCTGCCACAGAGATCTTCAAAATGTTATTACAGTGAAAAATAGTTATAGGACGTGATGTGATAATAGGGGCCTGCCTTCTTAAGATACCAAAACCAGCAATTAATATGAGGTAAGACTATTTTAGACATTTTTTTAAATTTTTTTTAGGCAGTCATGGAAAATAAAAGTGGAGTATGTGGTCACAGGCTAAATCCCTTCAAATGAAAGGTAAAAAAAAAAGAAATTTGATAATGACTTGACAAGCAATTATAAAAAGGCAAACTTTGATATGTGAAGTACTCACAGTGTAACAAACAAAATGAACAAATCAGGGTACCAAATTTACTGAAGGAGTTTTGGGAACCCTGTAAGCTAAAATGTATCCCAATACAAAAAGGAAAAATTGCAAACTATTTTGTCAGTCGCAAGCAGTTAAATTAACATCCCTAGAGAGACAGTTGCAATATTTAATTGGTCTGCAAAGTACAAGAAAAAATAAACATGGGTGTTGAAATTCTCATTCCCAGTTCAAGTCTTTTCATGTTAGCTTAAAGTCTCAGCTCTTAAAACAGGGGTTTTTTCTTATTTTCTTTTCCAGGTACTCAGAAAATGGAATTCAATCTACTCAGTAGCAGCTAGTTGCTATTGTAGCACAAGAAAAACACATCATACAAACAATTCAATCATTTTCCAGTCTTAGCTTAAAAGACAAATTAAACTAAGGGTACCTAGTTCTGTGTCCTTTGATATCATACTTCAGAAAGTAGCCATTAATAAATATTATAAATTAATAAACAAATAAGTAAAATGAAGACATGTCCCTCGAAGAATGTTCTAATAAATTTAAAATAATCTCTGTCGGTGTTAAGTGCACTTATTTGTTACAATTATATAAATTGAGAATTTTGATAATTTATATGGATTAAAAAACCTCAAAATATAAAATGATGATGAAATTTTTTTTATCACATTTTCAATACTGTCTTTATCCAGCAGATTTCTGTGCAATGTCAAGTAATGTTATTATGAAATAAATGCTGCTAGTTTCTCTTACTTAGTCATTGCTGATTTATTAATCCTATAATTTTATTTTGTATTCTCTGATCAAGATTCATAGGCTAAATTAACCTTCTGAAAGCTACAACTAAAATATCTTGTGACCACAAGTTCCCATTATGAAGGAAGGAAAATGAGCATATGCAACCAAAATGAGATTGTTAAACTAGATGAGATTAATCAATCTGTACAGGATTCTATTCTTTCCATTAGCCCAGATAGTATTAAAGACCTGTATTTTAAGATTACCTATCTAGTTTGGAATTTTCCTTCAAATATATGCAAGTTGCTACACTTTCTACATATTCTATTCTATTCTATTCTATTCTATTCTATTCTATTCTATTCTATTCCATTCTATTCTATTCTATTCTATTTATTATATTATATTATCACAGAATCACAAAATCACAGAGTCACAGAATCACAGAATGGTTTGGGTTGGACAGGACCTTAAAGATCATCTAGTTCCAACTCCCCTGTCATGGGCAGGGACAACTTCCATTAGACCAGGTTGCTCAAAGCCCCATCCAGCCTGGCCTTAAACACTTCCAGGGTTGGGGCATTCACAAATTCTCTGGGCAACCTGTTCCAGTGCCCCAGCACCCTCATAGTGAAGAATTTCTTCCTAATATCTAATCTAAACCCACCCTCTTTCAGCTTAAAGCCATTACCCCTTGTCCTATCACTACATGCCCTTGTAAGAAGTCCCTCTCCAGCTTTCTTGTAGGCCCCCTTTCGGGTACTGGAAGGCTACAGTAAAGTCTCCCCAGAGCCTTCTCTTCTCCAGGCTGAACAACCCCAACTCTCTCAGCCTGTCTTCACAGGAGAGGTGCTCCAGCCCTCTGATCATCATCATGAGCGCACGCTGCCAGGTCATGTTGAGCTTCTTGTCAACCAACACCCCCAAGTCCTTCTCCTCAGGGCTGCTGTCAATCCATTCTCCACCCAGCCTGTATTTGAGCTTGGGATTGCCCCGACCCATGTGCAGGACCTTGCACTTGGCCTTGTTGAACTTCATGAGGTTCTCACAGGCCCACCTCTCAAGCCTGCCAAGGTCCCTCTGGATGACATCCGTTTCTTCCAGTGTGTCGACTGCACCACACAGCTCCGTGTCGTTGGCAAACTTGCTGAGGGTGAACTCAATCCCACTGTCCATGTCACCAACAAAGATGTTAAACAGCTCTGGTCCCAATACCAACCCCTGAGGAACACCACTCATCACTGGTCTCCACTTGGACATCAAGCCGCTGACGACAAGTCTGAGTGTGTCCATCCAGCCAAGTCCTTATCCACCGAGTGGTCCGTCTGTCAAATCCATGTGTCTCCAATTTAAAGACAAGGTTGTTGTGTGGGACAGTGTCAAATGCTTTGCACAGATCCAGGTCAGTTGGTCTTCCCATATCCACCAAGGCTGTAACCCAGTCGTAGAAGACCACCAAATTTGTCAGGCATGATTTGCCCTTAGTGAAGTCATGTTGGCTGTCACCAATCACCTCTGTGTTTTCCATGTGCCTTAGCAGTGCTTCCAGGATCTGCCCCATGATCTTTCTAGGCACAGAGGCACGATTGACTGGCCTGTAGTTCCCCAGGTCTTCCTTTTCTCCATTTTTAAGAATAGGGGTTGTTTCCCCTTTTCCAGTCAGTGGGAACTTCACCAGACAGGCATCAGTTCTCAAATGTGATGGATGTCAACTGAAGAGGAGTACAAGGGTCTCATTAGGTCATGCAGAGAGGGAAATAGAAAGGCAAAAGCCCAGCTAGAGCTCAATCTGGCCACGGTCATAAGGGATAACAAAAAATGTTTTTACAAATATATTAACAACAAAAAGAGATCCAAGGAGAATCTTCATCCTTTAATGGATGCGGGCGGAACATTGTCACGAAGGATGAGGAAAAGGCTGAGGTACTTAATGCCTTCTTTGCCTCAGTCTTTAATAGCCACACCAGGTATCCTCAGGGAATCCAGCTCCCTGAGCTGGAAGACAAGGAGGGAGAGCAGAATAAACTCCCCATGATCCAGGAGGAAGCAGTTAATGACTTGCTATGCCACCTGGACACTAACAAGTCTATGGGGCATCCCCCCAAGGGTACTGAGGAGGCTGGCAGAGGAGCTTGCCAAGCCACTCTCCATCATTTATCAACAGTCCTGGTTAAGAGGGGAGGACCCAGGTGACTGGAGGCTTGCCAACGTGATGCCCATCTACAAGAAGGGCCAGAAGGAGGATCCGGGGAACTACAGGCCTGTCAGCCTGACCTTGGTGCAGGGGAAGATTATGGAGATGTTCATCTTGAGGGAGCTCACAGGGCACATGCAGGATAACCGAGGGATCAGGCCCAGCCAGCATGGGTTCATGAAAGGCAGGTCCTGCTTGACCAACCTGATCTCCTTCTATGACCAGGTGACCTGCCTAATGGAAGAGGAAAAGGCTGTCGACGTTGTCTACCTGGACTTCAGTAAAGCCTTTGACACTGTCTCCCATAGTATTCTCCTGGAGAAGCTGGCGACTCGTGGCTTAGACAGGTGCACTCTTCGCTGGGTAAAAAAACGGCTGGATGGCTGAGCCCAGAGAGTGGTAGTGAATGGTGTCAAATCCAGTTGGTGGCTGGTCACAAGCGGAGTCCCCCAGGGCTCAGTTTTGGGGACCGGTCTTGTTTAATATCTTTATCGATGATCTAGTTGAGGGGATCGAGTGCACCCTCAGCAAGTTTGCAGATGACACCAAGTTGGGCAGGAGTGTTGATCTGCTCGAGGGTAGGAAGGCTCTGCAATGGGATCTGAACAGGCTGGATCGATGGGCCGAGGCCAGTTGTATGAGGTTCAACAAGACCAAGTGCCTGCACTTGGGTCACAACAACCCCATGCAATGCTACAGGCTTGGGGACGAGTGGCTGGAAAGCTGCCCCGCAGAAAAGGACCTGGGGGTGTTGATCGACAGCCGGCTGAATATGAGCCAGCAGTGTACCCAGATGGCCAAGAAGGCCAAAAGCATCCTGGCCTGTATCAGAAACAGTGTGGCCAGCAGGACTGGGGAAGTGATCGCACCCCTGTACTCGGCGCTGGTGAGGCCGCACCTCGAATACTGTGTTCAGTTTTGGGCCCCTCGCTACAAGAAGGATATTGAGGTACTGGTGTGTGTCCAGAGAAGGGCGACGAAGCTGGTGAGGGGTCTGGAGCACAAGTCTTATGAGGAGCGGCTGAGGGAACTGGGGTTGTTCAGTCTGGAGAAGAGGAGGTTGAGGGGAGACCTTTTCTCTTTCTACAGCTACCTGAAAGGGGGTTGCAGAGAGGTGGGTACTGGTCTCTACTCGCAAGAGACTAGCAACAGGACAAGAGGAAATGGCCTCAAGTTGCGCCAGGGGAGGTTTAGACTGGATATTAGGAAAAATTTCTTTACTGAGAGAGTGGTGAAGCATTAGAACAGGCTGCCCAGGGAGGTGGTGGAGTCACCCTCACTGGAGGTGTTCAAGGAACATGTGGAGGTGGCATTGTGGCACATGGTTTAGCGGACATTGTGGTGTTGGTTTGAGGGTTGGACTTGATGATCTTACAGGTCTTTTCCAACCGTAGTGATTCTGTGATTCTGTGATTTTGTGACAGTGGCTTAGCAACTTCATCTGCCAGTTCCCTCAGGACCTGCGGAGGCATCCCATCAGGTCCCATGGACTTGTGCACCTTTGGGTTCCTTAGGTGGTTTCAAACTTCATTCTCCCAATCTCTCAATCTCAAATTCTTCCTTCTCCCAGTCCCTGCCCTGGCCTTCTGCGACTTGGGCAGTGTAGCTTGAGCACCTGCCAGTGAAGACTCAGGCAAAAGAATCGTTGAGTACCCCAGCCTCCTCCATATCCCCGGTAACCAGGTCTCCCATTTCCTTCTGGCGAGGACCCACATTTTCCCTAGTCTTCCTTTAATCACCAACATACCTATAGAAGCTTTTCTTGTTACCCTGCACATCCCTGGCCAGATTTAATTCCATCAGGGCTTTAACTTTCCTGACCTGATCCCTGGCTACCTGTCCTTGCTTCCACCCTCTGAAGGCTTCCTTTTTGTGTTTGAGTTTGTCCAGGAGCTCCTTGTTCATGCACCCAGGCCTCCTGGTGTTTTTGCCTGACTTCCTCTTTGTTGGGATGCATCACTCCTGAGCTTGGAGGAGGTGATCCTTGAATATTAACCAGCTTTCTTGGGCCCCTCTTCCCTCCAGGGCTTTATCCTATGATACTCAACCAAGCAGATCCCTGAAGAGGGCAAAGTCTGCTCTCCTGAAGTCCAGGGTAGTGAGCTTGCTGTGTGCCCTCCTTGCTGCCCTAAGGATCTTGAATTCCACCATTTCATGGTCACTACAGCCATGGCTGCCCTTGAGCTTCACATTCCCCACAGGCCCTCCTTGTTGGTGAGAACAAGGTCCAGCACAACACCTCTCCTTGTTGGCTCCTCTATCACTTGGAGAAGGAAGTCATCATCAACACATTCCAGGAACCTCCCAGATTGCTTATGCCCTGCTGTGTTGTCTTTCCAACAGATATTAGGGTGGTTGAAGTCCCCCATGAGGACCAGGGCTTGTGACTGTGAGTCTGCTCCTGTCTGTCTGTAATGGGTCTCATCCACTCAGTCTTCCTGGTCGGGTGGCTTGTAGCAGACTGCCACTATAATGTCACCTGTCCCTGCCCTCCTTTTAATCCTGAACCATAAGCTTATATTATATTATATTGTATTGTATTGTATTATACATATTATATTAATCCATTAAGCATGTTTAACTTTACTGAACAGTGGCCTATGTGCTTTCGTGAAAATTTTGTTCACAAATCCAATTTTAAGTATAAATTTTGCAATTAATCAATGGGTTGTTTATTTTACACAAGTCATATTTTCTGTTTGCTGAAATCTAAGCCTTTTTTTTTATTCCTTTAATTGTTTGTGAATACAAATAGAGTTATACAGCTAGTACTTGTTTATTAAAGAAGCTTTTTTGCTTTAAAAAAAAATCTAATCTTATTTCTCTGCACTTTTTAGTCTGTGATATTAAAGCCTATAAAGATGCTACTAAAGATCTGGAGTGAATTTTCTAATGAACAATTTTCTTTGTCAGTACTTGAATTTTAATCTTACTTTATATAAACAAATACATACATTAAAATTGCAAAATTAAATAGATATCTCACGACCCGGAAGAAACAACATATGACAACAAATTTCCAAGGAAAATTTTTGAAGTTCTGTACTCACACATACAACACTGTTCTGGTATCTCCAACTTTCCCAGCATCTCCAACAGTAAGAGTATCATAGCCTCTTTCCAGTTCAAACTCTTCAAAAGCAAGCTTTATGACCTATTAAAATTAAATGTCAGTTATTCCAAAAATACCCACAGGTTATCTGATCTGTTCTAGTCTTAAAACAAGTTATTTGGCTACCATAAGTCAAATCATGAAGTACTCACTCAGTATTTCAGTTAGTCTATTTGATTTGAGAAATATATATAGAAAAAGCAGAAGTGGAGAAACTGTATTTTCTAATACAAAGAGCGAAGTCTTTGCCATAGTGTTTATGGGTATCACATACTAAAGATGCCAATCACTTCTAATTGGTTGTAATTGTTCTTATTACTGAAAAGCTATTATAAACAGTAGTAAGAACTTTTTTTTTACTGTAATAATTATATAAAAATTACATAGCATAATACCGGAAGTATATGAAGTTAAAACCTTGTTGTCTGTTGAATTATACAATAACAAGATGGCAGGTATGAACTACCAGTTCATAAGAAGGTGGAGGAGGCTGGTGCACAGAAATACAAAAGCAGAGATTTCCTTGCATAAATTACTAACACTAAAATATGATTTAAGACATTTGAGTGAACCCAATGTCTTAATCATGAATTGCCCAGAAAATTAAAAATATACGCCTTAGAATTGTTTGAAAAAGTATTTATAGTTTAGTGAAATTGTAATTTTAAGATAAAATAAAGTATGAAAATGGATTTAGTTTTGTACAGAAGAACACTTCTAAGACAAGCACTTTTTAGATTTCTATATTGGTGAGAAGTAGTTGCAGGTTATATGTATGTATAGATATCTACCTTTTTGTATTGTGGTACTAAGGTTTCTGCAGACAAATTGAAAGAAAAGTGCAGAGTCACAGTGATTTTCCACAAAATTTTTAATTTTATCTTTATATTAAATTTTGCAGATACCCCTAGGCAGACTTTCACACAACTTCAGCCATTGCATGAAAATGCAATTAACTTTTCTTCTGGTTTGTGGCTAAAAACAATATTTGGGTCAGATTTGGGCTTTCTGCATCAGCTGTATTATGCTACCATTTTGGCAACAACATGTGAAAAAACAATGGTTTCCATCCACTTAAGTTTATTTCTATGTGATCTTCAAGGCAGAATTCATTTCATGCAAATTTTAGCCCTGTAAAAAGGCAGCATCTAAGCTAGGTGTTTAAACTTTCTCAATATTATAAAAGAAAGCCAGCAAATCTCATTTCTTTATGTTGGAATGGGAAGAGTCTTGTTCTATCAACTTCAGAAAGGAACTTACATTGGTAGAGTAGATCAAGCTTACATTGAACTATGTTGCTTCAATTTCTAACCCAAAGAAAAGTCTGTTTTTAATAAAATTCTGATTGATCTAAGGTAATATATTGCCTCTTGCTATAAATTCTTGTCTTGATTTTCATACCTTGCTTTGCCATCTCTGCTATTTTATGTTTATGTTTTAAAAAGTACGCTAAAATTTACACCAGGACTAAGACCCCTTGTATGTTTAAAATGGAGTTAATATTTACAGGAGTGCCATTAAAATGTAAAAGAGTGGGAGGTTTAAAGAAAAGCTAAATGGTCCTAGGATATCCATAGCTATGAAAAAGATTATTAACAGAAATATCTGTATAATTATTTTGGCAATAGGTCAGAGGGTTTTTTTTGTGATCTAATACAGGTCCTTTACAGCATATTTTGCAGACCTGCCAGATTTTGAGATAAAGTGTACTGCATTATTTATGTTATGTTTCAATAATCACAAGAATTTCAGGCAATATGCTGTAGATAAAATAATATACATTTCCATGTGCTCCTGATGTATCTTCTAGTATTCCCAGATTATAACAGTAGTTAACACACAAAATTTCATCACTAAATCAAGACTAATAAAGCCAAATAAAATCAAGAAAATTGTGTAGAACCATAAAAGCAGAGTTGTTTCTGGAAATAAAAATAACTAAGTATATAAGACTTTTATTTTTAATGCAAATTTTATTTGGGGGGGCAAACATGATAGAATATTCCATGAGAAATTATAGTAATGTATTATTTAAATACACTCCATTTGGTTAGACTCACAAACTCTTTTACATTGCAATTTAAAACCAAACGTGAATGTTCACCTCTTTAATAATAAAATAAGTTACAAAAAAGTAATTGGATATAAACTATAAATGAAAGATTTGAAGACCTGGTTAAGCTCATAGGAAATGTCACAAGAAAAGTTTCTTTATGGGAAACACATTGTGTGTGAAGAAATATTAGACACTATTAAAAAAAATCTTGTTTTCTTCACTTCCATGCTAATTGTTACTCTATGCTAACACACAAAATGTTTTGGAAAGACATTCAAATGGTTGAGAGTTGAGGTCTAACTTAAATTCCTTTAATCTGGTTCACAAAACCTAAATTTTACTATGTAAACATTAAGCACCCAGTCTAATCATGGCTCCTTATACAGTCAGTCAACAGAAAATGGCACCCAGAACACAAATCACATTACCTGTCTTAAGGTGGACTAAACTGCCATTTAGAGCTGCCCTTTCCGCTGACTATATAGGGAGTTTTGAAGACTAGGGGAGACTAATGCTTACATTGATATATTTAGATAAAATTAGTTCCTCTGTAGATAAAGTTCTGAATCATCAGAATGATTTTTAAGATTTGTTAGATGGAGGGAGGGTTGTTTGTCAGTTTATTTTTGAGAAAGAATGTGAGACAGTTTTGTATGGATATAGATAGGAATACAGCACGGGAAAAACTTAAAAGGATTGAACCAATATCAGCAAGAACAATATACCCATATGTGGCTAAATAATATTGATTTATATACTGGGGGGGAAAAAGCAGCTCTGATACACTTCACCAGATTCAATGTTGTTTTGCAAATAAAAAAAATCCAGTAATGCTAATCTGATCATCTTCATTAAATATGCTTACTCTGAACTGTTTAAAATAAAGAAAATAATTAATTTTCATTAAGAAACACAAAAATTACTTCCAAATCTATTATATTTGTTTCTGGATGATCAGTTATACTTCTTACAGAAGAATGATCCTGTTTGCCTTCTGAAATGTATGAGACAAAATTCCCTTATAAGCAATTCAGAATAATTACTTATGATTAGATAAATAGACTGTGAAAACAAAAAAGCTTAAAAATATAAGACACCTAAGGAGGTACCTAATGGAAGCTCTGCAACTGAATTTCTTGTCATAATTATTTTTTCCTTAGAAACATTTTCCTTTATCCTAGCCACTCCCACGCTTTATACTTCTGCTGGCATAACTGCTATAGCAAGTAATGGAGAAAGGCAACACCAGAATTGTACTAACAGAAATCTTTGTATGGACATTCTTCCTAGAAGAAGCAGTAGGCAACGTGGCAAGGTGACATTTCCAAAATGCCTATGTGTACATGTTCTTTTCACTACTAATAAGACCTATTTTATTATTTCTTAAATTTTCTTAAATTTATTTCTTAAATTTATGCATTTAATATAGTAACGACAAAGTAAAAAGCGAGAACAGTAAATTTTGTCTTAAGATGCAAGCAGAAAAGAGAACTACCTGTAGGATGTCTCTTCTAATTACAAGTAGATCAAGAAAACAACTTCAAAAAAGCACATATGCTCGTGCAAATAAGAAACAGAGCCTTCCTGAAGGAGCGCCTCTTAAAGATGAGAAAATGAAGTGAGACAATTTGTTGCCTCAATAACTACAGTAAAATATATGAAGAACAGGGAAATAGAAATGAGGGTCCTTAGATCGAAGTTTTAAAATCATAAATACAAAAAGTGTTCATTATAAAGGCTTTTGATGAAAGCTGTTTGCAACTGTTACAGGTTACTCCATTTCATTGACATATTAGCTTCAAATATAATAGTATTTTCCTACTTTGCATCTTCTCCCTGCTGCTATGTAAAAATTGAAATAACATGATCATGCAAATGTTGTTGACTCTGTCATTTCTTTTACAGACACCTCATGCTCAAAGGGATTTGAAAGCAAAAGAAGCCATTGCTACAGGCACAAACATAGAAGTATTGCTATAGTCTTTCAGATTCTTAAATCTTTTTAAAATTACTAGAATAAATGAGCCAGATGCTTAAACCAGAGTTTTAAATCAGATTTTGGAGCATCTATTTCACTTAAAGAACAACAAAATATAGAAGCAATGTCAAAAGATACCAGCATTAGAGAATACACACGAATCTAGTATTCCTTAAAACTTTAAAAAATGCTCTGTTTCCCTAGCTCACCCCTCCTACAGTGATACACCTTCAAGTCTTAAGGGTCATTGTGACTATTCCCAAATTCCTTCTGTGGAAGAGGAAACATAGAACATTGACTAGAAATATCAATAGAACTAGGTAACTCTTATGCACAAATTCTGTGGATTATTAAAATTGAACTACAGACATCTCCTTTTCACTAGCTCAAAAAAACTACAAGAATGTCCAAATTAAATTAGTGTGATCAGAGGATAATCACTATTTTTAGGTACAAGTTATAAACACAGAAGAATGCCTTATAGAAATATGACCACAATACTGAGACCATGGCAACAGTAAGCATGAAGAAAATATATGTATGGGAACATTTTCTGAAATGTGAGGGAGTTTTTCAAACACAACACTAAAGCCATCTTCTTCAAAGATTCTTTAAGAAAGTAAAGCACTTCTTTCTCTTCTCAGGATCATATAAATACAGAACATTTTAAATAATGGGAACAAGAATTTATTATAAATATAGCTCTTAGGCATCTCTTTTTGCAAGCATATAAATTTGTAACTGGGTTTCAGTTCACTTAAGTCACCAATGAAAACAATAAAGAAATCATGAAACAAAAATCATCAGAGAAAATGTTTAATTAAACTATAACTTTATTAAATAACATATTAGGAACTTTCCAACATTTTAGGTGCTCACAGGAGAGATGTGGCAAACACATTTAATGGACCCTGTAGAGCTATGCTGCTTGCTAGCCACTATTTGCTATATTTACTTTTCCATGTCTCAGTAACTAAAGTAAAAGCCTAAGGACCTAACATATCTGCAGACAACAAAGTGGTGGCTTAATCAGAACCTGAATCCAGTCCTCTATAAGCATCATCCTTCTTAACATGGTCCACTAAATAGTGTGAAACTGATGACTGCCTGTACTAGTTTTGGCTAATTTTCTTCCTAGCAGCTTTTACGGGGCTTTGTTTTGGATTTATGATGAAAACAGTGTTGATAACAGAGGGATGTTTTAGTTGTTGCTGAGCAGTTCTTGCACAGCATCAAGACCCCTGTTTCTCACATTGCCCCACCAGGGAGTCAGTTAGGGGTGCACAAGAAGTTGGGAAGAGACACAGCTGGGACAGCTGACCCCAGCTGACCAAAGGGATATCCCACACCATAAGATGTCATGCTCAGCAATAAAAGCTGGGGGAGTAAAGAGGAAAGTGGGATGTTTGGAGTTACGGTGTTTGTCTTCCCCAGTAACTGTTATGCATGATGGAGCCTGCATCATGGCTGAACACCTGCCTGCTGATGGGAAGCAGTGAATGAATTCCTTATTTTGCTTTGCTTTGCTTGTGCACACAGCTTCTGCTTTACCTGTTAAATTGTCTTTATCTCAACCCACAAGTTTTCTCACTTTTACGCTTCTGAGTCTCTCCCCCATCCCACTGGAGGGGAGTGATTGAGCAGCTGGGTGGGGCTGAGCTGCCTACCTGCCTACCAAAGTTAACCCATAACACTGCCTTACATATTGCCAAGTTTGTTGCTGCACTATGTGTTGCCCATTGCCTATAGTTCCCTCCATAGGCCTTTCCACCTCTACTCACGTTAAAAGAAGATAAATGTCCAAAAATAGATGAAGGGGGTTTGGTTTTGTTTTTGTTTTCTTTTTGTTTTCATCACTGATTCTGGAATGTTAGAGGATTTCTTTTTTCTTTTTTTTTTTCATATTCCTTTATGAAACAAGTTATTTCTTTGGTCTCAAAGCCCTTAAAAGGTAAACCATTAATCACAGCAGTAGTATTCATAATTTGGCATAGGTACAGCTGCAATTAGTAAGATGCAAAATTAATAACTCATAACTCCCAGGTTGAAACACGCTGTCTCCAAAGACGCAAAATAAAGTTTAGGCCAAAAAGAAGGGCCTGTCCTGCAAATTTGTAATTCCTCCAGTTTTTGCTGAGTGACAGAAAATTTACTGAAAACACTTGGATTATTCTGTTTCTTATTTTGAAGAATTGTTGAAGTCTTTTGGTACAACTTTTATCCAACAATTGCAGTTACTTAAAATGCAATTATAAAAATAAATTTGCTTATTTTTCAATATGGGTGTAACGATTTCTATTTCTTATTCTCAGAAACTTATTTTCCTTTTAGCCCCCACTAATGACTTGAAAATAAACCTAATAACCACACTTGGTAGAAATTAAATAAAGATAAAAAGCAAATAACAGTAATAATAAATCAAATAATAGTAATAATGTAAAATAAAAGGTGCTGCTGATGTTTTAAACAAGCAAGAGAAAATAATAGTATAATCTCAAGGATTAAAAAAATAATAATTTTCAAATCCAGCAGTTTGTTTTATAATGAGTATCACTAGCTGCCTGCCCCATGTCCCAAATATTTCTCAGGTAAGTAAACATAGATTTTCTTTTCCCCATCACTTTTTATTCTTTGGATTGCCTACGATAATATAGCTTTTCTGTATTCTCTACATTGAATGTAATTGCCATATCCAACATAGTCATTCCTCAGCAAGTTAATTAGGGATGAATAATTTGAGATCTTTAAAAGAAGCAATAGCAATAATCTTAAGAGAATTTTGTTTATGTAGTAAAGGTTAAGAAGTGATTTGACACTGATCTTAGAATACTGCTATAATGAATAACTTTCTGATAATGCATCTATATAGTAAGAATGAACATAGAGTGGTTGGAAGCACAATTAGGAAAAAAAACAGAATTAACTGCAAAATATGAAGTGCCATTTTTACTGATAGCTGTTGATTATGTAAAATAGTTCTATAACTAATCATATATTTAAGTAATTTAAATACATACACAGTAAGGCAGTAAGCACATTATTAAATACAGTTTTGTTTCTTGTGTAGAGGGAGACACACAAAAAAAACCCCATAATGATGATTTCAGAGTTAACAGAGCTGCCACAATCTGTTAGTCAGTCAGATAAGAAGCTTGTTGCCAAGTTAGATTTTAATCTTCAGCAATAGTGTCTAGACATCATGTCAAGTTTCAGTTTACCATCTTAACGATTAAGACATTTTCCTGCTTCTCTTTTTGGTTTGTTTTATATATATGCAAATATGTTGCCATTTCTAAATACACAGAGTAGTATAAAGCATTAAAAGTTGATTTTTAAGTCAAATACCAAAGCACAATGAATGTTTCATAAATTTACATGAGCCATATTTTTAATGAATTATCAATCAGCTTTATTTAAGTCTGAAAGATAAAATCAAAATTGAAACAACAAAAAGGAGAATTGCAAGAGGAGACAAACAGTCATTCATATGTTCACACTAAAAGGTTGAAATTCATAACTTTTGGACAATTTTAAAGACAATTCTCTGATATAGTAGCACATTCTTCTGTTTCTCATTTTCTGCCAAAGGGAAGTGCCAAGTATACAGCTTTCACTTTTGCTCCTGCTGCTGCTCCAACTGTCAGAATATCAGTAGGAAACAAATATGGAAGTATAAGCTTTAAAGAAACACTATACACTATTATATTTTTTTTTAACAGAGCAATGGAAAAGAAGGCAAAAAAGCAAGCATGTGTTATTACCTTTCCTTGCCATTCATGAAAAATAATTCCAACTGTGCTTATACCTTTGGAGATCTTTTACAGAACATTTTAAGCACTTTTTCTAAAATGGTGAGCTGCACCTACTTGTAGAAAAGACAAAACAATGATAAAAATTTAAGAAATATTTTTAGATTTGCTGTTCAAAACAAGGGCTGAAAAATCTGTTCTTTAAATTTGAAAATAAAAAGCACCCAGATAGCATTTGTTAAAAACAAGTTATATATAAACTAACTAAGAATACATGAATCACCAGATAAGAGCTCCAATTTAAATAAGGGCTGAGAATTTTACTTGTTAAATGAGCACATGAAATTTTTTGGCCTCAGAAATTTAGGCAGGAGAAACATACTTAGTTTAGCCTGTTTGACTGTTGTCTTACTTCCTACAGTCTTTAAAGAATAGGTTAGTTTAATTAATCCAAAGTGGATATGTGTCTTGATAAAGCACAAGAAGCAAAAGGCTACGTGAAGAAGTGGTTACATATCAAAAGTGCAGATCCATTTATTCAAACACAAATCATTCTCTAGACAGAGCCCTAAGTAGGAATCTGGAGAGTTAGATCTCAGCTCTGCTATTATTGTGTAGTACTTCAGGCAATTCATTTCAGTTCCTTGGAAATTATTTATTTAACAGCATAATTCCTCAAGAGTGTTCTGGCATTTTAATTCTACTTACTTAAACTTCATGTAAAACATGAACAAAATATGACAAACATTAAATACTTCAGAAAAGGTAGATATTAAAAAAAATCTAATGAATTCTATATGTCCCAACTCAAACACCATTGTACAAGATAAATTGAGGGAATTCATATGCCTTTGTAACGATGTGTTGGCCAGTGGACTACCCAGGAGATAACAATAACAAAATACGAAAGTAATGTGTGTGTTCATGACCTTAAACAAGAATTCATTATAGGAAATCTATATCTTTATAACCAAACTAAGTAGTTTTAACTCAAATGTTATTTTTGGCTGAACATGTTGGGTAAAGCCTGTATTTCATGCATTCTATAGCTATGAAACTAATTTTAAAGATAGTTTCCTTCAGTACTAACAGTCTGTCAACAGTAGCAGAAAGGTCCATAAGCACCTGTTTTCTCTGAGAAGTAGAGTACTTCAGCTTGTTGGTTTCTTGTTATTATGCCAAAATAGTTCCACAGTCACAAACTATTTGGTTTAGAAGGGTGACAAATCTTGACATCACACTGTATTGTGCAACCAGGCAACTGAAGTGAATACCGGAAAGTCTCCAGAGGTACAGGGATTTGCCAAAATATTTATAGAAGTAAAAGCCTCAGAAAAATATAACCTATCAATGGAATTAATTTGCTAGAAATGTATACAACCTCTGAGCTCACCTACTGTTTAATGCTATTCAGAATAGAAAATTGAAAGGTCTGAGCCATACTGAGCCAAGTTAGAAACTTTGATAAAGCAGGTTTGTTACTGTTACTGTGCTAATGGAAGATGATATTTATGGAAATGAATTTTTAGAGGAAAAACAAACACTAAGTCAGGATATAGTGTATCCTTCTTTGGGCTAAATTCAGATGCCCACGCTCAGATATTTGCTGTCATTTAAGATGCCTTTGCATCCTGCCTGACTTCTAACTGCCTCTCCAGAAAAGTATGGATTTTCCTGTGTCAAACCTGCTAGCCTTGCATGGACATCTTGAATACCTGAGCATCTCATACAGTAATAGACCTGAGGATGGCCAAATGATTTGTATTGCTTGTGTCCTGAAGTGTCTGATGTCATAAGAAGGACCCTGCTTCATATAGAAAGCCTCTTAATTAAAATGTTAAGGCATATAAACTGCTTATATATATTTATACATAGAAGACTTTTTATGTACATGATGAAAATGAATGAACTATGGCTGGATGTATATTCCTGTAATAAAAGTGTAGTAATATTACATGGACATTGCCTTGTCATAACACCAAGGTTTTATATAACTCTGGACAGTTTTTAGATTTATATACTACAAAGAAATGTAGATATATTGAGTTTAACTTCATTCTGAATAAAAACATGCAAATAAGTTTGTCTTGTATTTGAATTATGAATAAGAAAAAATTATGAGTATGAATTTTTGGCATTCATATTTCCAGATTAACTTTAACTTTGAAAGTTGCATTTTCTCCCAAGCTTTTCTTCCTACTGTGTTTTTAAAACATACAACTACATGACTTGTTTGCCCAAGTGTACTTTTGAAATAAGAAACAAAGTGTTTTCTAAATAATTCCCAGTATTACTCTAGTAAACCAAAATTCAAGGCTGACATTTTAGCCCTGTTGAAGTAAACAGAATACATAAGGATTTTCATGTTGAAATAGCCTCCTATTATTTTGTCTAATAACTCAATCTGTTAAAAGGAAATTGTTAAATGATTACCTCACAAACAGGTTAGCTTTCAGAAGTTTATGTCATACCTGTTTGTGTTTCACCTCACAAAATTGTATTTTTTCCAATAAATACTGTGATAATCTTCTACATACAACAAAATTTAAATAACCTTGTATTAAACTACAATGTGTATATCTGAGCCAGAAAATAAATGAAAATTTAAACCAAAAAAAGAAACAATCTTGCTATTTTGGAGAGATTTGAACTACCTACGGTCTAGGAAGTAGTAAGAATGTTAGCATGTGACACCAAACTTTGTAATTTACCGTCCACGATTAACAAGGAAAGGAGCCGTGAACTGCAGCCTGTGGGAAGGATCCACATTCAAACAGTTTATGAAGGACTGTATCCCACAAGAAGGACCCCGCGCTGGAGCAGGGGAAAAGTGTGAGGAAGGAATGGCAGAGAGGAGCTGTTAATGAACTGACTGCAGCCCCCATTCCCCACCCCTCCTCACGATTTGGTGGGGTAGGACGTAGAATAGATGGGCCTGAGAAAAAGTTTTTATTGTTGTTTCTCACCATCGTACTCTATTTTTAATTGGCCATAAATTAATCTTCCCCAAGCGAGTCTATTTTGCCCGTGAGGGTAACTGGTGAGCAATCTCCCTGTCCTTATCTTGACCCATGAGCTTTTTCATCCTATTTTTTCCGCTTGTCCTGATGAGGAGGGGGAGTGAGAGAGCAGCATGGTGGGCACTTAGCAGCCGGCCAAGGTCAACGCACCACAACCATATAGAAGAATTGTCTTAACATTATAAATTGAAACATTAAAATTACTTTTAATAAAATTACTTAAGGTATTTGCATTTAACTATATTAAATATTAATATTCTATGAGTAATCATGGTAAGAAAACAAAATAATTTCTTCCAAAAGCCATAAGAATAATGACAGTGATGACAGCACATACATTTTGAGCCTTGTTCAGCAATGCTCCTTACAGTCTCAATTTCCAAAAATAAAAAGCAGAACACAAAAACTAATTACATATTTCATCTTTGTTGTAATAAAATTCTACCTACCTCAGCTTTAAAATCTAATCTCCCACACCTGAATGTACTTTCTCAAATCCAATACTTATCTTGAAAATGTCCCTCATATCTCAGTGATAATTAATATATTTATTTTCATCCTGTGCTATTCTGTGTTATGAAATTTAACTGTGTTAAGAGAAAGTGGTAAATACAATTGACTTTAAGGATTACAGGCTTGATTCTTTTATCGTCTACCTTGATTTTACATCTTTGAATCTGTAAGCATTTGAGTAGAACTATTCTTGACATACATTGGTAAAAAATGAATCCAGAATCAGTGAAGACAATCTCTGATCATTAGTCTCAAAAACATATGTCAATCTGCTCAAATATGCAGGTAATAGTGCCCTGTAAGAACACATTGGGGGACAAGTCATTATTTGGATCTAATTCAAATTATATATGAGTAAACAGAACGGTTTCTGTCAGTTCGCTTAGTCATCATCTGTAATGAATATACAATGAGGAGATTCTGTAAAAACTCCATTAAAATGTAAAGAGAATAGTAGAAAAGGGTAGCTGCAGTTTCCATCTGCGGTACTGTGTGACTTACTTTTAAATCACAGTGTATAACATATAAATAATTTACTCCAGAAAAACTATTTTAATTTTACTTAATAGCAAAATGTGTTGTCAATAAAGTAACAGAAAAGAAAGAAGAATGTCTTTACAGATAAATTTCAAAGACTTTTAGACCAGTTTTAAATAAGCTAGCTTGCTTCCAAAGATGTGTGCTTAATGATTTTCTTGTTGAAATTCTTATTTATCTAGAAACATGAAGATATTCGCTAGAAGCTTAAATACAGTGTAAAACATTCTTCAGACAATGTGGGCCAGTGACCAAATAAAGTAGATTTTAATATATGAGAATGGCGCAAATTTGACTTACATATCAATAAACCTGCAAAAAATGTTAGGTGGAGTTGAAGGTTTACTTTTGCCTTATTTAGCTAATTAACTGAATAAGATACTTGTCTTCCTGCAATTTCTTCTTTTTTTATCTATTACTACACATAAGCCTTAAAAGCAAAGTGTAATCACTGAACATTTTAGAAATATAGACTACCACATTAGTTCTGATTTTGAAAGTGTAAGGCAGATCACAATAATATATTCCCTTATTTTATTATGATAATTTCCATGTGTTTATACCACACATGTTGTCCTTTGACATCTTCTATGTTTAATAATATATTGGTGGCCTTTTTTACATGAAGACAAGAACTTACAGCAATACATGTGATATGGCCTTTGTTATCAGGCGTAGGATAGGATACGATACGATAGGATAGGATAGGATAGGGTAGGGTAGGGTAGAATAGGATAGAACAGAACAGAATAGTTTAGTAGGAAGGGACCTAAAATGACCATCTAGTTCCATTGCCTGACCACTTCAGGGCTGATCAAAAGTTAAAGCATATTATTAAGGGCATTGTCCAAAATGCCTCTTAAACACTGACAGGCTTGGGGCATCAACCACCTCTCTAGGAAACCTGTTCCAGTGTTTGAACACCCTCTTGGTAAAGAAATGTTTTGTAATATCAAGTCTGATGCTCCCATGACACAGCTTTGAACCATTCCCATGTGTCTTGTCACTGGATACCAGAGCGAAGAGCTCAGCACCTCCCTCTTAACTTCCTCTCCTTAGAGAAGGATATTCTTACATGGTAAAAGGAATAATAAAAGACCTATGATGTTAACTGTCCAATGCCGCTATGCATGGGAATTAATACACACGTAGTATCATAAAGCTGTACTTATCTAAGAGAAAATACTCCAGGCACAATGCCCTATGTACCTTTAAAGTAAAATACAAAAGGGGAGAAGCAATGTAATAATTAGAGTCAGGAAGACAATATTGCTGGAGAGCAAAATAAACTCCCCATGATCCAGGAGGAAGCAGTTAATGACCTGCTATGCCACCTGGACACTCACAAGTCTATGGGGCCCGATGGCATCCACCCAAGGGTGCTGAGGGAGCTGGCGGAAGAGTTTGCCAAGCCACTCTCCATCATTTATCAACAGTCCTCTTTAAGAGGGGAGGTCCCGGACGACTGGAGGCTTGCCAACATGATGCCCATCTACAAGAAGGGCCGGAAGGGGGAAGCGGGAACTACAGGCCTGTTAGACTGACCTTGGTGCTGGGGAAGATTATGGAGAGGTTCATCCTGATGGCGCTCACAGGGCACATGCAGGATAACCCAGGGATCAGGCCCAGCCAGCATGGGTTCATGAAGGGCAGGTCCTGCTTGACCAACCTGATCTCCTTCTATGCCCAGGTGACCTGCCTAATGGATGAGGGAAAGGCTGTGGATGTTGTCTACCTGGACTTCAGCAAAGCCTTTGACAGTCTCCCATAGTATTCTCCTGGAGAAGCTGGCGACCCGTGGCTTAGACAGGTGTACCCTTCGCTGGGAAAAACAATGGCTGGACGGCCAAGCCCAGAGAGTGGTGGTGAATGGTGTCAAACCCAGTTGGCGGCCAGTCACAAGCGGAGTCCCCCAGGGCTCAGTTTTGGGGACCGGTCTTGTTTAATATCTTTATCGATGACCTAGTTGAGTGCACTCTCAGTAAGTTTGCAGATGACACCAGGTTGGGCAGGAGTGTTGATCTGCTTGAGGTTAGGAAGGCTCTGCAGAGGGATCTGAACAGGCTGGATTGATGGGCCCAGGCCAATTGTATGAGGTTCAACAAGGCCAAGTGCTGGGTCCTGCACTTTGGTCACAACAACCCCATGCAACGCTACAGGCTTAGGGATGAGTGGCTGGAAAGCTCCCCCACAGAAAAGGACCTGGGGGTGTTGGTCGACAGCCGGCTGAATATGAGCCAGCAGTGTGCCCACGTGGCCAAGAAGGCCAACGGCATCCTGGCCTGTATCAGAAATGGTGTGGCCAGCAGGAGCAGGGAGGTGATCGTGCCTCTGTACTCGGCTCTGGTGAGGCCGCACCTCGAATACTGTGTTCAGTTTTGGGCCCCTCACTACAAGAAAGACACTGAGGTGCTGGAGCGTTTCCAGAGAAGGGCGACGAAGCTGGTGAGGGGTCTGGAGCCCAAGTCTTATGAGGAGCGGCTGAGGGAACTGGGGTTGTTGAGTCTGGAGAAGAGGAGGCTGAGGGGAGACCTTATCGCTCTCTACAACTACCTGAAAGGGGGTTGCAGAGAGGTGGGTGTTGGTCTCTTCTCCCAAGTGATGACTGACAGGACAAGAGGAAATGGCCTCAAGTTGCACCAGGGGAGGTTTAGACTGGATATTAGGAAAAGTTTCTTTACTGAGAGAGTGGTGAGACACTGGAATAAGCTGCCCAGGGAAGTGGTGGAGTCACCCTCACTGGAGGTGTTCAAGGAACGTGTGGACGAGGCATTGTGGGACATGGTTTAATGGGCATGATGGTGTTAGCTGATGGTTGGACTTGATCATCTTACAGGTCTTTTCCAACCTTAATGATTCTGTGATTCTGTGATTTGTTTAATATTATATCAGGTTATGCAGGTTGTTTTATAGTGAAACAATCTTAGTGAGTATGATTTTGAAAATTAGAACTGTAAAATTAATTTGCATTTTATATAACTATATTGTCTTTCCTCATTAAATATGTATTTTAAGTACAAATTAAAGAATATGATTGCTTCAATATATGAAGCAAAGGGTTGTCTCCCCCATATAAATGATCTTTCTACAGAAACAGTTTGTGTTCTAAGAATCAAAGTGGAAAAGAGCAAACCAAAAGATGTTTAGATCTTCTAACGTTTCACTCACATGTTATCAATTACAAATAATTTTTCACTTATCTATTTCCCTGTCACAAAATATTTTTCCTTGATAGTACAAAGAATTTTATTTATAATTCCATTACCTGAAATCAGAAAACTTTACAAAAACAAATTAAGAGAAAAATTATGAAGTCAGATGTACTAGAACATACTTAAAAATCCAAACAAAGAAATCAATCAAAGCCATCTGAAAAACTCTAAGCTATGCAATTATATAGCACCCTAGTTTTGTGCTACTGTGTGTGACATTATGCAAAATTTCAGTGATTAAATTTTTATCTGCTCCTCCCTAATCACTGAAAAAATGTAGACAATTTAAACAATCTTGTTGGCCTGTGGCAAAACTAGAAGGAAAATCTATCTGCTTGAGCTTCATTCTGTGGGATCTGCAAATTTTTCTTTAGGAATTTAGTGAGATTATGAAAGGAAATTTGATTACAGCATTGGGCTTCCCACCTTCTTCTAATTATGCAACATCTCACAGTTCTTTTCTGACTGAAATCTGACATGGAGAGCAACAAGAACAATGCCCCAGTTTCCTTCTCTGCTCAGGATGCACCATAATGACACCTTTTGATGAAAAGTACAGGTCATCTACATCCTGGAAAAGAGTGACAGGATGAATTGAAACAGAAACATAGTTAAATGCATGACAGTCACTTAAGATGAATAGAGGACTGTTAAAACATGTGTAACTGTAAATGAAAAGGCGTAAAGCAGGCATGAATCAAACCCATTGTGGACATGTAATTGGATTTCAGGTGTGAATGTTCAAGCCTTGAAAAACATCCCTGCTCATTCCCACTGAGGTCTAACTATGTTCTCTTAGGCGGACTGCCTCAGTGCTCACTTGAGGTATGTACACTGAAAGAGTGTATTATTAAATGCAGCAGATTGCCAGATACATATAGCAGAAAGCAATTTTGGCCTTCAGAATGCAACGGATTAGTATCACCAAACACAATACATACATATATAAAAACATATAGTGCATGTACACAGACATATAGTCAAATAATGCATACAGACAGACAAATATGTATAAAAGCTTCACTAGGTTTTGGGGGTTGGGTTTTTTAACAGTGCAGTGATCATTCAAAAGTATTTTACTGCTGAACATGGACTCCTGGAAGAGTAATTTATGAGAAATAAGTATTTGCTGTCATCCTTTAGCTGAGAAGTACAAAACCTTACAACCATTTAATATGTGCTGTGAGACAAGCGAATATCATGAAATGAGTAATTTATTTATACTGTGGATGTTTTCTTATACATATAATAAGCTTAAATACACCTACATATTAATAAGTCTCACTACACCCAATCACCACTAGAATGCCAAGTCAGTCATGTAGAATAACCCTCCATTACAACTGACTTCACTCTTCCACATCTGGTCCCCTACTACCTTGTAACCATGTAGCCCTGTAATATAGTATTGCCATTCCCAGTAACAGGTCACAACTTTTGTACTGAATTTGCAAGGCCTCAGGATTGGTGTTTGCCAGGTTTGCCCTGTCTGAACTTTTTTTGGTGTGGCTGCAGCTTTGTTTTACTTACTTACAGCAGTTTCTCTTACTGACCAGGTCTCTATGGATAGTTTACTTTTGTTTATCTTTGCATAGTATAACCATAGTTTTACACAGATAACTGTAACAAGTAGTTGTTCCATTAGAATGAGATATTTATGAGTTTTACAAAATTATGTAAGATAAGGGAATGTGGGTTTGGTATAACTTCAGAGGCCTTGAGAAATGGAGAGAGGGGATGCGGTTTATGGGGGTAGACAGCATGAGATGATAAGAGATGAGCTACAGCCTTGGCACTGGGGACTCCACAGCTATAAAACACTCACCATAGGTCAAGAAATGTAGATCTGGAGCTGGACAAAATTGACTTTAGAGGTAACAAAGAGAGCAAAAAACCAGTATCTAACATACATAAAGCATATCGTATATTGTAAATTTGGATGCAATGTGATCTGTAGCTGCAGATCAATAAAGAAAGATAAAGGTGTAAAAGTGTGTTAGCAAACATATAAAAATGACCCAAAGTGGGTCTTACGGGAGCAACAAAAAAGCAACATCATGATCATATTTCTTCCAATGAAAGACTGCAGATGCTGATGATTTATGGTGTTAACCTCTCCAGCATTCAAAAACTACTGATTTTAAGACCTAGAGGAGCAATGGAATGGTAAGCATAACCCCAAGAGAGAGAAACTAAGACCTATGTTACAATTTTAATAGTGTTATAGCTAGTGTTATTATTATTACTATTGAGACTTCTGTATAAAAGTACTCTAACTGCGCTATTATTCTTTCTTTTTCTCTAATAATTAGATGTAGACTAGTAATGTTTCTTGAATTAAACATTTAAGATTTCTATTATGCTAACAATTAATTCTTAGCTTTATTTATATATATTACATGCTTCCTCTTTGCCCGTGAACAAGATTTTTATTTGTTTTTGCTGAGTTACCATTTTGCAATCAAGAGTCCTAAAATTAACAGTAGATTCAGCCTTAGCACATGAAATTATACTGCATTTCTCTGATATATATTGTTCAACCTTTACTTTAATTTCTGTGGTACCATGATTAATGGTGATGACTACTTGCACTTCTACAGCAGAAGGAGCTTAAAATCTTCTACAAATATCAATACTTGTAATATTTTGGTACCATTTTTATAGTAAAAACACCAGTTTTCTACATATTCAAAACAGAGTTACAGAGTTCATTCTTTGCTGTGTTGTGAGAAGCTCTAAACTGGCCTTGGTCTCCAAAACCTGTGTTTCATTTAGTCACAAAACTGTTTTTCCACTTTCCTGTGTCTTAACAAAGACACAGCTAGGTGTACCCTTTAAAAAGCTTAACTCAAATTGGATATAACCTGATCTCCTTCTATTACAAGGTGACCTGCTTAGTGGATGAGGGAAAGGCTGGGGATATAGTCTACCTAGACTTTAGTAAAGCCTATGACACGGCTTTCCACAGCATTCTCCTGGAGAAACTGGCTGCTCATGGCTTGGACGGGTGTACTTTTCACTGGGTGAAAAACTGGCTGGATGGCCAGGCCCAAAGAGTGGTGGTGAATGGTGTTAAAACCAGTTGGCAGCCAGTTACAAGCGGTGTTCCCCAGGACTCAGTATTGGGGCCAATTCTGTTTAATATCTTTATCAATGATCTGGATGAGGAGATTGAGTGCACCCTCAATAAGTTTACAGACGACACCAAGTTGGGCAGGAGTGTTGATCTGCTCGAGAGCAGGAAGGCTCTGCAGAGACATGGATTGATGGGCCAAGGCCAATTGTATGAGGTTCAACAAGGCCAAGTGCTGGGTCCTACACCTGGGACACAACAACCCCATGCAACGCTACAGTCTGGGGGACGAGTGGCTGGAAAGCTGCCCAGCGGAAAAGGACCTGAGGGTGTTGGTCGACAGCCGGCTGAATATGAGCCAGCAGTGTGCCCACGTGGCCAAGAAGGCCAACGGCATCCTGGCCTGTATCAGAAACAGTGTGGCCAGCAGGACCGGGGAAGTGATCATGCCCCTGTACTTTGCGCTGGTGAGGCCGCACCTTGAATCCTGTGTTCAGTTTTGGGCCCCTCACTACAAGAAGGACATTGAGGTGCTGGAGCGTTTCCAGAGAAGGGCGACGAAGCTGGTGAGGGGTCTAGAGCCCAAGTCTTATGAGGAGCGGCTGAGGGAGCTGGGGTTGTTTAGCCTGGACAAGAAGAGGCTGAGGTGAGACCTCATCGCTCTGTACAACTACCTGAAAGAAGGCTGTAGAGAGGTGGGTGTTGGTCTCTTCTCCCAAGTAACATGTGACAGGACAAGAGGAAATGGCCACAAGTTGCACGAGGGGAGGTTTAGGCTGGATATTAAGAAAAATTTCTTCACTGAAAGGCTTGTCAAGCATTGGAACAGGCTGCCCAGGGAGGTGGTTGAGTCACCATCCCTGGAGGTTTTTAAGAAGAGACACATGTGGATGAGACGCTTAGGGGCATGGTTTAGTGGTGGACTTGGCAGTGCTAGGTTAATGGTTGGACTCGATGATCTTAAAGGTCTTTTCCAACGTAAACAATTATATGATTCTATGGTTCTATAAATATGTTATTGCTTTTTACAATTATATAGCTTAAGTGTACATGAGACAGTAGAATTGCACAAGGATGCATATCAGAACATGATCTATTGCATTTTGAGAATAAGAAGAGTTTCAACCAGAAACATCGTGGCTAGCTATGCCATACCTGAAAACATCTGGAAAGAGAAACTAACTTTCAGCATCTGATTTTTCTGTTTATAAATATACTATCGCCAATATCAGTATGTACCACTCAAGTGTCTTTTTAATTTGCATTCCATATTCATGATCCTTGATCTATCTGTATAATTTATGATTTGGATTTCAAAATGCATGAAAAGTTGAAAGAAATATATGGAATAAAAGTAAAGATTTATACTTTAGTTTAACTTGTGAATTAATAAAAAGTGCCATACCTACCTGTATTATAAACCTACACCATTTACGTTTCAGGAAGCAAATTTTGCATTCACTGTGAGCTGATAATAAAACTCCTGATCAAATATTATCTAGTGTCATCTATCAGGATAGCCAACTTATCCTAATAGAATCACAGAATCACAAAGGTTGGAAAAGACCTGTAAGATCATCAAGTCCAACCATAAAAAAAAAAACAAAACTGAAAAACAAACCACAAAACAAAAAAAACCCAAACCACCCACAAACCACAATAGACTTCTGCTCCTGTTTTTCTGGATGTTGCAAGTATAAATTAACAAAAATTCTACTATTTTTAAAACAAAATCTGAAGTAACATTTTACTTAGTCTCTTTGGATTTCATTTCTATATATTTCCTTTGCAGTTATTGAAAGGCTTATCACTGCCTTTCCTTTGAATCCTATGTCAGGATACTCTTATTTTATTCCTTTTCATAATGAGTCTATTTCTTATTTTTAAAAACTTCAGGCATTTAAAAATATAATTGCATCTTATGACAAATAACTATTCTAAAAAAGTCAATATTTCTAAAAGGCCTTTTGTCTAATCTGTTTTATCAGATCTTCAGTTTTCTTTCTGCTTCTCTTTCCCTGTACCTCCCACCTGAGCAATGTTCATGAAACTAAATTATGGCATTACCAAGTGTAAACACTTATTAGTGAATATATCTAGATGTGAAGTACAGTTTGGTTATGAAGATATTAGCTAAAAAGTTTAAATTGTCAAAATATCATTACTTTGTGTTTTAAGTCCAGCTGGAGATAGACTCTGCCCTTTTTGGTTTCAATCGCAATAGATGTCAGATGTGAAGTGGTCCAATTCTATGCAGAGTTAGCTATCTAATAATTGATTACTTAACTACTGATGATTCAGCAAAAAATAACTGACTTTATGACTGTTAATGGGATTTGTTATTCTCACCCATGTAATTATTTTTAAAACTCCATCAGATTTCATGTCTGTGTTTTTATATTTACTTAGCTGTTCCAAACACTTACCATTCTCTACACAGCTTCACAAAATTCTTTTTTTATGACAGCTTTCTTAAGAAAAACTATGTTTTTAAAATGCAAAGCTGATGTTAAATACTTTGAATTTAATGCCACACTGCATGAAGAGGAGACTATATCCTTAATTACGCACATGATCCATTTAAAGTTGTAGCTTTACAATTTTTAGTCTACAGAACTGAAGTGCTTCTAACAATAGACAGACTTGATTAAAAAGTTAGGCCAGGATCAGAAAACACCTGTGGACTTGACAGAGTACCATGAAGAACAAAAGATTATGAAAGGCACTACATGTATGCATCCTTAATATTGCCTAATAATCAGAGAAATTAGTTGGATGCGTTTCCTAAATTTGTGCTGCAAAGAAGTGTAGATCACAACAGTCAGATCACAATTTGCGCAGACAGACTCACTCAGGGCATAAAATGGAGTACTCTTCCCTGAGTGTGGTACTTCTGGTGTGGTAAAGTTTATGGCAAGATTTATTTAAGAAATAACTTGTTGAGAATGAAGACATATACCTAGCCATCTGTAGGAAAAACATTTTTTTTCAAAGGCAATACTATTTCCCTTCCCCCTCAACTACAGAAATCTGTATCAAGGAACTGCAATAATGATGCTGAGGGAAACAAAAAACTTAGCAGAAAAATGAATACAGATATGGATTACTTGTCTCAAGTATCTCTAGCTATTAGCTGCTAATCTCTTTTTTTGGTTTTGGAGTGGTTGTTTTTCAGTTTTGATTTATTATAATCCACATGCACATTAATGCTACAGGCAACTCCAGGAAACCCTTTTTGTACTACCCTAGTTAGCTGGTGATGGGTCTTGGATACCTTCATGCAATCTATAGCTGTAGGATCATACTACTAAGCATCAGCTTTACAGGCTTCTATAATTTCCCCTGTTTCATGAGTGTATGGATGTCACAATGGCTGCCAGCCAGAATGACAGTCTTCTGGAACACAGACATATCTCAAGGTCATGGTAACTCTGGCGGAGTGCAGGCTATCTACAGCAGAAGGATACAAAGCAAGGAACTCATAGCAAGTTTTGTTTGCTATTGCTTTGACTGTCAGTTTTCATGTGAGAATGAGTCCTCCTCAATGATCTTTTAATATTGGATATGAATAAATAGGATGATTTCTTGAAACATGCAGTTCTGTGAAAATAAAAGAATCTTCTTCAAGAGTGTGGAGAACTGAAAGCCTCAAGAGGTATGCTGAAATTTAGACACAGCCTCAAGGAGATAACTCAGGGGAGTTTAAAAATATACTGTAGGAAGTATATGGACAGTCTCATAGATATTTAAAGAACAAAATACTCCACCAAAACCCAGCTATGATTCTGGAATCCTCTGCACACTTTAGAAAGGGCTATAAGATCTAGTCCTCTGAGATGAAGGTTACTCTCTTTGTATAACCAACTGTCCACACACACTCCCTGAAGGAATTGACTCTCGAAATGAGAAGAAAGTAAAAAAGCAGCCTGTGAAATTTCATTACCGTAATGACAAGGGTACTGCAGCTAAAGGAGCCGTAACTTGCCCGGTGGAGAAGTTTTTGAAAGGATTGAGTGAAGATGCTTCTAAAGTCTCTGTAGGTTTACAGAGTATCATCAGTTTTTAAGTTAGACCTGAACAGACAGGCTGAGTTTTACTATTGTGATTATGTGAGACACAAATCAGAGAATTAAAACTAGAATGTTGGAATCTGTTTAAGGAAGAAAAGCTGTCATTGCTAAAGAATCAGAAGTTGTCCATTATGGCTTATGTTGGAGTGACATCTGACTTACGAATGTTGAGCTGTGAGGTCTAGATGCTTAAATATAAATTGCATCTTATTGGATGATGAAAAGGTTTTTTCCTTGTAGATTTCAATACCAATCAATCAATGAGATAGTAAAAATGGACTTTATCCTGCATAGGAGATGACTGTCAATCATAGTTAACACTCTCATGAAGCCACATAAGGCAAAAGGAAGGACCTTGAACTGACAGTGATCCTTAGCCAGATCCAAAAGGAGAAGATAATAAAGGACTAGTTTTATCTCTGTATGACAGCACACTCCTTTAATGCTGAAAGTCATGCATCAGTTCCCTTCTCTGAAGAGTCAAAACAACACTGTCTAATATCACCGCTTGAGCTTGAAACTATAAATAGCTTTCAATATTAAGTTTAATATGGCTTATCAACTACACTTTCCCTTCAACACCTGAGAATAGTCACCTTAGAAATTGCTGACTTTGTGATGCACAGGAGGTTCCCTGGGGGTGAATGACAGCCTGTCTTAACCCAACTGGACCCTTAAAAAGAACTCCGAAAAAAACATGGATCACACAGTGTGATGCAGCAACAAATGCATCATGAAGTCACTAGCCACTAGTTCCACTGCAAAGACATCTTATGCTATTTCTTTTCAAGATGTTAGGCCATTCTGGTTTTGAATGGAAAGGACAGTCAGAAGGTAAGGGAAAGAGGTGTAGAGAGTGACTGCAACAGCCTTGAGATGACTCACTCGATATTGTCTGTGTGGACTTTCCAAGGTCTTTTCTCAAAGTTTGTCACCAGCTTTGTGCAGAAATTAGGTAGCCATGGCACAAAAGGCCTTTCACAGAGAAAAAAATTGTTAAAAAAAAAAAGAAACCAGAAATATAAGTAAACTGTTAGTTCCAGCACTGACAGAAAGTCACCAGCAGAGTCCTGGAATGAGCTGTGCTGTCGGACACATTCACAGACAATCCGGAGAATGGTAATATCAGTAGAGTGAGAAAGTATCTCTTTCAAAATAGTAAAGACAAGGGTCTACTGTGAAAAAATGAAGAAAGATCTTATAACATGGAGTGACTGGCAGATGAAATTTGATGTAGATAAATATTAAATGATGCACAAGGCAAAAATAATTCTAACTTCACATATAAAATTATGTGCTCTGAACTGACAGAAATGGGTAACACTTTGGCATTATGAAACATAATGTCACAAAAATTTAATATGAGCACTTAGTACAGTCAAAAAGCAAAATGAACATGAAGAATTAAGAGGGAAACAAATGAAAATAAAATAGAGAACATCATTTTGCTACTGCATAAAATCTCATCCTGAACACTTCATGCAGCTTTGGTCCTCTGTATTGGGTTTGTGTTTGTGTGGCAAGGTTTAGGTAGTGGGGGTCTACAAGGAGTGGCTTCTGTGAGAAGATGCTAGAAGCTTCCCCTTCGTCTGATAGAGCTAATGCCAGCCACCTCCAAGACAGACCCGCCACTGGCCAAGGCCGAGGCAATCAACGACGGTGGTATCACCTCTGGGATAACATTTAAGAAGGGGCGAAAAAAGCTGCTATGTAACAGTGATCAGAAGAGAGGAGTGAGACTATGTGAGAGAGACAACTCTGCAGACACCAAGGTCAGTGAAGAAGGAGAGGGAGGAAGTGCTCCAGGCACCAGAGCAGAGATTCCCCTGCAGCTCATGGTGAAGACCATGGTGAGGCAGGCTGTGCCCCTGCAGCCCATGGAGGTCCACGATGGAGCAGATATCCACCTGCAGCCCATGGAGGACCCCATGCTGGAACAGGTGGATGTGCCTGAAGGAGGCTGTGACCTTGTGGAGACCCTGCGCTGGAGCAGACTCCTGGCAGGACCTGTGACCCCATGGAGAGAGAAGCCCACGCTGGAGCAGCTTTGCTGTCAGGACTTGTGACCCCGTGGGGGACCCACGCTGGAGCAGTCTGTTTCTGAAGGACCCATGCTGGAGCAGTTTGTGAAGAACTGCAGCCTGTGGGAAGGGCTCATGTTGGAGAAGTTCATGGAAGACTGCCTCCCGTGGGAGGGACCCCATGCTGGAGCAGGGGAAGAGTGTGAGGAGAAAGGAGCAGCAGAGACAACGTGTGATGAACTGACCGCAACCCCCATTCCCCATCTGCCTGGGCTGGGGAGGAGGTAGGGAATTCTGGAGTGAAGTTGAGTCTGGGAAGAAGAGAGGGGTGGGGGGAAGGTGTTTTTAAAATTTGGTTTTATTTCTCATTATCCTACTCTGATGTCGACCTACGAGCTTTTTGTCGTATTTTTCTCCCCCCTGTTCTCCTGAGGAGCAGAGTGATAGAGCAGCTTTGGTGGGCACCTGGTATCCAGCCACGGTCAACCCACCACATCCTCCAGTCTAAAAAAATAAAAAAGATGCAATAGAACAGCTACAGATCTTGACTTTAGTAAGGCTTTTGATATTAGTAACACCAATCAATATATGAGAGCCTCATAGGCAACCCTGGAAAATGTTGCCCAACTTAAAGTGTTAATGGGATAGGGTCAGAGCTGGTTGGACAGTATGAGTAGTTAGTGTCTTCAACTTCAGATTTGAAAGAGGTGTAGAGACTTCTACAATTCTTTTCATGTGCATTTTTTTTAAACAAGCGGTATGTTGAAATAGCAAGTCTGATATTTAAGGTTCTACACTGGGACGGACTGTGAGTACAGAGGTTTAGAAAGCAAAGTGATCTTGAAGAATTGGAGAGATTTCCTTAAAAATACCCAAACCAAAACAAACAAAAAACCAGAAAAGTCATTAAATAGGACGCTACATTTAGAAAGGTGTAATGTACTGCTCAGTTACAGACTGAATGACAGCTAGTCAGGTAACAGCTCTTTAGAAGAGGATCTGTATGTTATAATAGAGCACGAGGTGAACACAAATCATCAGTCACCTCTCTGAAAAAGTCAGACATCATAATAAAGCATAAATAGTAGCCTGCAACAGATGGGGAGACATTTTTTCTCTTTAATCAACATATATGAGACCTCAACTGCAAAGTTGTGTCAATTTTTGACCTGAATCTTCTAGAAAGTTATCAGCCAACTAGAGAGTATTTCCTGTAAAAACATATTTATATTTATATCTGATATTATTTAGTTCTCAGAAACGTAAGTGAAGGAAAAGTACAAATCATGTAAGTATTCAGCTTGGGTTTTAAATAATAGCAAGAGAGGATACATTGTTAAAGCTGTGTAATATATTTAGCCATAAAGAGAAAACAACAAAATTAATAAAACAATGATGAAAGGTTGGTGAGTGTGGGGTTAGATGGATGTTTGAGGGAGTCAGCAAAGACTTGATTCTCTTCACCATCCCACAAATTTGTGTGAAAGTTCCTTCCCACTGTTCTCTTAAAGATAGCACATTGTTTTGGATACAAGCTCAATGCAGCATGCTCCCTTTCTCCAAGTGACCAATATAGACAGTGTGACTGAAAGTGTGAATTTTATTCACACCTATTCTATTTCCAGTGGAGCAACGTAGAACAAAGCACTAACTACAGGTCTGCAATCAAGATTTTTCCTTTAATACTGTAACCTTTTCTGCTTTGTAGTACATAAAGTTTTAAAGAGAAATTAAGTTTAATTGCAATGAGACTGTGATACATGATAAAAAAAAAGCAAGGCCAAATCAGCCTTAAATTTTTTGAACTGGTATGACACCTGAGTAACAAATAATTTGTGCTTCAGATCTGATTGTATTCCTGCTGATAGATGATAATGTAATATCTCTGAGTTACAATACACTCAGAAATTCTGTACTAAAACCCTCTTTCTTTATAAAATTGGTCAGCAATAAGTCCATCGCCGGGGATAGAGTGTAGTGAAAAAAACAACCAAACAAGCATAATTCTATGAAATAACATAAGTCGGTAGAATCACAGTGTTATCTGACTGTGATTAATTTTATTTGTCCTGGTTTCATTACAGGTTTTGTAATTAAAAAAAAAAAAGAAAAAAGAATGCTGAGACAATATTCAGGTTTCTTCTTAGAATCACAGAATAATTCAGGTTGGAAGGGACCTTGGTAGCTCAATAGTCAAGCCTGTGGTTCAAAGCAGTCAACAGGGTATTCAGACCAGGTTGGGCATGGCTTTGTCCAGTCAGGTTGCGATGGAGCAACTAAACCTGGAAACCATTTCCAGGCACATGAAGGACAGGAAAGTTATCAGATGTAGTCAGCATGGAGTCACCAAGAGGAAATCACATTTGACCAGTTCGATGAACTTCTGTGATGAAGTGACTGGCCTGGCAGATGAGGGAAGAGCAGTGGACATTGTCTACCTAGATTCAGTAAGGCCTTTGACATGTGAAGAATGAGACTGAGTATGACAAGGTAGCATGGCTGAAATGTCACCAATGCAATGTTGCTGGACTAAAATGACACAGCTGTAAAATTTCTTTTGGAAGGACTTTTGTCCTCTTCAATACTTGAACAAATTGGTTAGTAGATATCTGTTGAAAAGTGATAGATTTCAGGAAATTAGAAGTGTCGTGTAAAGCTGAGATCTGGCACATAATGAGATTTGTAGGTTTTGTTTCATAGCCACAGGTGACCAGGAAACTGAGCACAAAGCAGTTTCAGATTCTTTTTTTTTGTACATTTCAGCAGTTATGCTCTGCAAAACATCTACAAGCTCCCTTAATGGCTATGTCCTATATGCTGAATAGGAAAGGTGAAAAGCTAAGACATAAATATGAAAGCTTTGGCAAAGGTAAGATTTTGTGCATACAGCAATCTCTACCCTTTATTTAAAAAAAAAAAAAATGAGCCAGACAAAAGCAATTATGTTCAAAGCTGGACAGTCTTGAAACCAAACTACAAGTCAAGTTTAACTCTGAAATAATAAAACAGAACAGGTATTTGATTTCTACCAAGCACCAATGGGTCTTGGTAAATACGTAGCCTTTGTATCTCTTTAAAATCTGAACAAATAAAGAATAAAGAAACTATAAACATGTATATCTCATTGGTAAGAGCAAATAACTGTTTACTCACTGATCCGCATTAAAAAGACACTAATAGAAAAGTAAAGAGCAGAAATAGAGGAGATTATTAATGTCAAGTTATTTTTGTTTTGGTTCTACTACTACCACTGTTTCTGTTTGGTTCCCACTATCGTTTGCTTTAACTGAGAGTTAGCTTGTGTCTAAAGGAAGGACTTAATACCTGACAATAACATGTCCAAAATCTTATTGTGCAGCTCTCTTTTGTCTGTTGTTAAGAAACATAAGCTGTTAGTAAGATTGAGTGAAATGAAAAAATACGCTTGATGCCAACTCAAAACTCAACATTTGCTTTTGTATCACAGGAAATGCTATTTTTACATGTAATAATTTTTTCAAGAAACATTTCAAAATGCTTATATTCCTGCCCATTAATAACTTTTTAAAAGAAAAATGCAAGGTTCTTTATGAATTATAAATCTAGATAACAATACTAAAAAAATAAATACATTTGAGACTACCCTAATGTTATTAATTTTAAGTGTGGATCTCTAATGTAATTTCCAAGCTATTTTATTCTCTCTTTATCACTATCAGTGTCTATGTAGTAGACATTTTTATTAGCTTAATAAAAAAATGCTTGAATTACATCTATGGATATACTGAGCCTCCATAAAAAGGTTATAGCTAGGTTTCGAGAGTCAGATTTATTCTAATGATTTCAATAAAAGCTTTACTAGCATATTAATTTGTAAGGATTTTGCATATTACTTTGTATGAAAAATATATTTGAATCTGGTGGCAATCTGGCAGCTGCACAAAAGACTAATTTTGTCATTTTGATACTAATGCTCAGGGGTTTTTTATTTAAATTAAACATTTTTTCTAAGGAAGATACATCACAGCAATATATATCACAGAGAAAAAAGTGTGTAATGATAGCAAAAAAACACTTCTTATTTTTCCAATATATTCCGTATAATCTAGAAGATCGTAGTGTAAGCAGGTATCAATTTTGTTTCTATTACTACAAACTGTCCATTGTTATAAAACACTATTCAGAAGTGCTACTATCAAAACATTTGTTGTAAAATTTTCTCTTTCTCTCAGTGTTACTGTACAGAATAGCATTTTTCCCTTTTTATTAAAAACATTTTTCATTCTGTGATTACAAAGATAATATAAAAATTTTAACCAAGGGCAAATATGAATATGTAGAAAGTATCAGAAAATGGCTTGTGATGATTAATTCTACCCATTATGTCTTATCAGGGACATTTGGACTGTGATATTAGCATTTTCCCAGAGCACCAAAAATGTTGTACTTTTGTTAGAGAAATCAATGTTCTGTATGTCAATAATTTCCCTTATCTTTTTTCTGTCTCCCTGTTTCATCGTATCTGATTCAGACCATACCACTCTATAACTGTCAATAGAAGGTAAATTCAATTAATTACAAGGTACATATAAACTGATCAGTTTTCTGCCTCAGGTGGAGGTACTAGGATTCAGCTTACAACCAGGAAGCAGGAACTTAGTATTTCCTCAGGCCTTTAGAATTCAGAAGATTAATTTGTGAAACTAACTACAGGTTCTCTGAATTCTGATGCATTGAGGGCTCAGTAAGGTGCCCATAATTAAATGACTAGTGCTAATTGAGATGGTTTAAGGTATCAGAGACATATTAGTGGTCTGGCAGATAGAACAGGATCTGTGGGAACCTATGCCTTTCTGGATCCACACCTGGAGGGAAAGCAGAAGAATGAGGTTCAACAAGGCCAAGTGCTGGGTCCTGTACTTTGGCCACAACAACCCCATGCAATGCTACAGGCTTGGGGAAGAGTGGCTGGAAAGCTCCCCCGCAGAAAAGGACCTGGGGGTGTTGATTGACAGCTGGCTGAATATGAGCCAGCAGTGTGCCCACGTGGCCAAGAAGGCCAACGGCATCCTGGCCGGTATCAGAAATAGTGTTTTGGGCCCCTCACTACAAGAAGGACATTGAGGTGCCTGACTGTGTCCAGAGAAGGGCGACGAAGCTGGTGAGGGGTCTGGAGCACAAGTCTTATGAGGAGCGGCTGAGGCAGCTGGGGTTTTTCAGCCTGGAGAAGAGGAGGCTGAGGGGAGACCTCATCGCTCTCTACAATTACCTGAAAGGAGGTTGCAGAGAGGTGGGTGTTGGCCTCTTCTCCCAAGTGACGAGTGACAGAACAAGAGGAAATGGCCTCAAGTTGCGCCAGGGGAGATACAGACTGGATATTAGGAAAAATTTCTTTACTGAGAGAGTGGTGAGACACTGGAATAAGCTGCCCAGGGAAGTGGTGGAGTCACCATCCCTGGAGGTGTTCAAGGAACGTGTAGACAAGGCATTGTGGGACATGGTTTAGTGGGCATGGTGGTGTTTGTTGGTTGATGGTCGGACTTGATGATCTTACGGGTCTTTTCCAACCTTAGTGATTCTGTGATTCTGTGTAACTTAATTTCAAAAGGAACTAGAGATTTCTCTGCTGGGTAACTGAGCCTTGAGACTGCCTCCAGACATCTAACTATATATGTTTAGTCTTGAAATGAATCTCATCTGGCTAGTCCGTTTTTAAAAGTGACAACCACCTGAATGCATTGTTAATCTATATATTGGATCTCAAGTGCAAAAACATACCATCAGTCTCATATCTTTACTTGCTCTTGATGGAACTAAACTGCAGAATGAACAAGTGGAATCAGCAGTGACTTTCTGCAGAGTGCAGTAGTAGAGTGTTTTGCAGATTAGCTGAACATTTACCTTGGAAACATTAGAATCCCATTGCTCACTTCAAGTGGAAGTAGTTATTACTTTATTTGCTAGATTTTTTTTTTTATTGAAATGGCCATTATAGAAGATAGATGATCTAGAACAAAAATCTAATATATTGACAAAAAAATGAACAATACATGTTTTCCTTTTAGATAAGGTAAGAGCAGAAAGGCTACTGATTCTACAGAGTTAATAACTGGCTTATATAGAAAAAAATAATCAGTAAGCATTTAGAGGTATACACATAGAATTGCACATATGTAATGGCATGCATGGCATACCTTCTTCTGAGAGATACTAGGATGCAAATATAATCTACCAGTAAGTCTGTTTAAAATGAGAGTGGGAAAAGCACCTAATTACAGAGAAAAAACAATCCAGACATCAAACTGTTTCAAAATATCTAAGCTACAATTAAAAAGAATGATCATTCAGGAGGCTGTAACTTGACAGTCTGATAACACAGAACAATACCAAGAATTATGTTAACTGTGTGAAAGACTGGATTAAAACATGACACACATATTCTGCCTGTGTGCATACTCCGCATGAGCGCCTTCTTTGCCTTGGGAAAAAAACAACTAAACCAACTGACAAGCAAGAATAGCAAGAATATATTCATTATAGGCAATGTCCTGAGTAAAGCAGCTTCTCAAATGACTTTGTTGTGTGGGATTTATGTCTGAATTTCATGAAGATAATATAAAAATCTTAAAAGGACATTTCTGAGCATTCATTTATTTACCCATGGACCCAATTCGATCCTGCATATACAAAGTGCCTGCAAACGTCAGCCTTCTCTATGTGTTATGATAGTTGTACCAGAAGATTAAAAATACATTCACATCAAAGCTTTGATCAAGGGTGCACTTCTGAAACAATCTCCAGTCATCTCTCTTATTGTGCTTTGGTTTGCAACACAGAACAATCTTAGAGCAGATAAATTGAGTTCTTTTTGGATGAAACCAAGCTGGAAGGTGTTCTCCAGCCAGTTAATGGGCATTCAGCCTAAAGAAGCAGATTACAACTAGTCCACAGTAAAAACCCTGAAATATACATGTAGTATGGACCTCAGGCCCTTAGCACCATTTTGCACTAAAAAACTGCTTGTGGTGCACTGTACTACTAATGCAAACATAGCCTAATTTATTCTCTCAGGACAACTGGAAGCAATACTTGGATCTTGTCCTATCCCTATTTCTCTCGTTTTCCCACCCTCTGATAGTCTGCTCATGCTCTGCAGATGCAAGTTTCTGCAAGATCTCCATGTGAACTCAAGAAAGGTCTTAAACAGACAATGTGTTTTTCAGCTTTACTTAAAATCCCTAGATTTGCCTTCTAGAAACTTCTGAATTCTAACTGAAGGAATAAATTATACTTCTTCTTGACTTCTACTTTGTTGCCAGGTACTTATGCTAATAATTAAATATGGAGAATGTTGCTTAGAAGAATGACTTCTGTGGAGAGGCTAAAATCTACATAAAGGAAACTCTCCATTCACAGAGTCTGTGAACTCCATGACAACAGAGGTCCTGTACCTTGCAAAACAGAACAGCTGTAAGAGAAGAATAAGGGTCCTGATGAAGTTCAGAGAAAATATAAGTTTCTTATTTCTATGGCTTTAAAATTCACAGGTCCTACATGATCTGTCATTTTCTCCTGCCCATTTCAATAGCAAATTTGAAATAAGAATTGATTAACAATGAATGAACTCCTCCTAAGATGTTTTCCTCCTTAGGCAGAAAGAAGAGTTTCCACTGTAATGAGCTGGTCTCCATTTTAATCTTTCATACCAACTAGAGCCACCTACATCTCATTCCTGTGGCGAAGCCTCTGTTTATGCCTCACTTCAATTCTGAATGCTTTACCATGGTGCACAGGTGATATCTTTGCTTATGCATATTTCAGAAAGATTAGTAATTAAATTATGTTCCAGTAATAATTTATTTAAATTACTAAACTTTTCAATAGATTAAAAATATTTCCTTTTGTCATAATGATGAAAGTTACCACCTATGGGGAAGAGGAGGAAAACTGTGCTGGGAAATCTCATCCTACTTACCTGCCATCTGTAAAGGAAAGGGATGATCATCCTTTTTTGAAAGGCATGAAAAACCTCAAAAGGCATCATGACCCCCTCATGATTTTACTGTTTAAATAGTAAACTACCTGCAACGTTTTAGACTCAGTTTTCCCTTTTCTCAGCAAGACAACTGGAAGAAATCAATCATAGAATCACAGAATCATTTAGGTTGGAAAAGACCTTTAAGATCTTGAAGTCCAACCATTTACCTAGCACTGAAAAGTCCACAACTAAACATTGTCCCTAAGCACCACATCTACACATCTTTTAAATAGCTCCAGGGATGGCAACTCAACCACTCAACGCTTGACAAGCCTTTCAGTGAAGAAATTTTTCCTAATATCCAGCCTGAACCTCCTCTTGAGGCCTTTTTCTCTTATCCTATCACTTGTTATTTGGGAGAAGAGACCAACACCCACCTCCCTACAACCCCTTTTCAAGCTAGTTGTAGAGAGCAATAAGGTCTCCCCTCAGCCTCTTCTTGTCCAGGCTAAACAACCCCAGCTCTCTCAACCGCTCCTCATAAGGCTTGTGCTCCAGACACCTCAGCAGCTTTGTCTCCCTTCTTTGGACACACTCCAGCACCTCAATGTCCTTCTTGTAGTGAGGGGCCAAAAACTGAACCGGTATTCCAGGTGCAAGCTTACCAGTGTTGAGTACAGGGGCACGATCACCTCCCTACTCCTGCTGGACACACTATTTCCGATACAGGCCAGGATGCCATTGGCACACTTGGCCGCCTGGGCACACTGCTGCCTCATATTCAGCCGGCTGTCGACCATTACCCCCAGGTCCTTTTCTGCTGGGCAGCTTTCCAGTCACATGAAAAGCCTTTCTTTGTCCAGGAAAAGAAGCTTCTTTACCATTCCCTGCTTCCTAAGGTGGGAGCTTGTCCTGTACTTTCCTCTCTGGGCATGTGCATCAGTACTACACAGCTCTTAACTCACATCTGCTTCCTTTAATCTAATACAGGAGTTACTATAGACATCATGAAAGGTGCAAAGAGAAAACCTTTGAGAGCAGAAATATGTAAACAGCTTCATGTAGATACATTAACCCCTTAAACAATTTACAACTGGTAATCAAGAAGAGGATGCCCCACATTGTTAACCTCTAAAGACCAAATCTGTATACTGTTTTGTGATATCAATGTTGATGAAAGTCTGTGAACATGAACACCCAGAGAGCTCCTAAATAAGCTGGGAAAGACATGAGTTTAACTTACAGGGTACAATTACAGTTGAAAAAAAACATTCAAAAATGTTTAAAAAATAAAATAGACCGTATTTCTTCTCTAAATCAGTAGAGTTCATTAATTTGAAGGTGAAAGGAAATAGACACCAATTACTAAAGAAGAGGCGATCCAGTGTATGATCCAGAACAATTTAAGATTTAATCTTGGAATTGTTATATTTGATCAAAGTCTGATTTTCTTGAGATGATAATTTGATCAGATGAGAAGTTTCACATAGCATTTCGGATTTCTCCATTACATATAGCTTTTCATGATAAGAAAATTGCAGTAAATTGTAAGAAATATTTTCATGCGCAAAGGTTATTATATTGATGTGATTAAAAGTTTCAATAACTAGAAGGACTTGCAAAATTATATTTATGTATATAATTTTTAAACACTACATGATACACTCAAGTGGAAACAGTACATTTCTCCTTGAAATATGTGCAACATTGGGAAAACAAAATTTCCCAAAAAGTGATAGAATATTTTTGAACATAGATTTGTTTTTACATATGAATTTACTGAAATTCACCCACAGGGCAAATAACACTAGCATTTCATTTAACCAAATGTCATAAAAACAGCCACCAGTTCCTCCTCATATCATAATAAACAGGCAGAAAACAAGAATTGTACTTAGCATAGAATCACACTGAGATTTCCTAATGATAACTTGTAAATTTAATTTTTAAATTTTTTTCTTACATTATTTCCAAGACTCTGACCAATCATACCTTCTTTTTTCCACAGAGATAGGCTATAGTTCCCCCTGTTGTGCGTGAAGGCACAATTACCTGAAAAGGTGTCTGGTCACATTTATCCAAACTCTTTTATTCTAGTTCTCTTACTGCTTCCAAAGTGAAAGTTTGGATTAAAAAAACCAAAGTATGTACATATTTCTGTATATATGGATCTAGTGCATAAAAAAAGAGGAGGGAGTGGACACAATGCTTTGTAGCACAGGCACAACTTCTGTAATGTTGCAAGTTTATTCTGCCTCAGGCCACTTCTAATGTATGAAATGCACACATCACATTTTAAAAATTTAGAAGGGGAGCTTCTGCTGCCCAGTTATCAAAACATCTGCTTTTTCTTAGAAACAGGAAAATAAAATAGCAAGACCTATAATCAAAAAGGTTAGAAAGGGACTAACTATTCAATTTAAGGCATAAATCTCTCTTGGGGAAAAAAAAATTATATGTAGCACATGTTTAACTGGCAAAAAAAGCCAAAATCTGGTCAAGGAATAGGAAACAAACCTGCAGCAACATTATTTCTTTTGCTTTATTTGCATTTATGATATGAATGTACTCTCCTCTGGCTTTGTGAAACTGTTGTTCCTGTGATTTCCTGATTAAATATTGTTTCAGGAACTCTGGTTTATACTGCTCAAATCCATCACAAAGGCAATGTGACAGTGCAGAAAACTGCGAGGTTCCCTGCCCTCCAGCCAACACTCTTCACTGGTTTATTTACAAAAGAACATCTGCATTATGTTGCAACCTCTTCACTTGTATCCTTTCTGGTGAGCCTGGAACAGTGATAACAGTTAACTATTAAATAAATGTAGAGTAAAACGTTCAGATGATTGCTGCATGAAAAAGGGCTGGCCAACCTGACAAGCTCTGTTTAAACCATTCTTCCACTGGATACAGAGATGAGACAGGTAACTGAACTCAGCGTTTCATTGCATGTTCTGTCTCACAAGAATAGTGGAAAATGTAAGGAATTTGAAAAAATTCTTTAAACAAGTTACTTCCTACTGAAAACACTGGATATTTATGCAAAGTCAACTTCTGTGTAGAGACAGAGAAATAACCAAAGATGTGATAAGCAAGCACTTGATGTTACTTTCTAGTACAACAGATGAGCATTAAGCATGTGTAGATCTGAATCCTAAAACCTATTCTCAATCTTGAAGGTTTATGGGTGATATTTTTAGAAGCAAATAGTGCCATGTTTTAAAAGGGTAGTTAAATCTTTGCTATGCATACTGTTGCAAGGCTTAACTATTAAGAAACTTAGACTTTTTGAAAAATGACTCACACATAGACATGTGACAGACTGACTGATATAGACCCTAAGGTTCATGATAGTCCTCAAGAGGTCTTAGAGATTGCCTGCTAAATTGAAAGCTATGTTTAAAAGGTTGTGTAAAGAGTCTGTTAACTGTCCTGTGTATCTAGTCAGACCGTCAATGTTCACATGCTAAAGTAGGCCAATTTGAGCTGAGGATAGGACAGATAATAGTCTTGGTTTTGACTGTGGTGGTGCTTCTTAGCTATCAAATTAGCCCCAGTGCCGTTTTTGCCACATGACACTTTGAAAACCTTTTTATTCTATAACAATGTACTGCAAACCTTATCATATTTCCCATAGTAAGTAAAAATTCCAATAAGAAGAATTACTTCTATCCTTCCCCTTTACCGTCTTCTTCCTGAAATATGAGATTTGTACATCTTAACATATGTGTGGTGATTTGGTCCTCCATTTACTATTCTCCCCAATGGCTCTTTACTTATGTTATGAAGCTCTTGTTTAGTAATACTCCAAAGTGAGTTAATTAAATGAGTGCCAAATGAAGTGCTAATTTATTATGTAAATACCTGGAGGCTTCTATTTACAGTGATGCCAAACACCAAATCTATAGTATTACTAAAGAAAACTGGAAGGAATAGTAAAAATTTTCAGAAAATAGTAATTTTTTTTTTTAAATCTAATTATTTTTCCCATATTTATACACTTCAGTGTGCAGTCTGTGAATTTCTTAGAATTTCCTATTATTTGCCTATAAGTTTTCAGCTGGCATTTTCCCAGTGGAAAAGTACCCAAGAAAAGATTTAAAAGAAAATAAACAGTGTGCATCATGCACAAAGAAACTTTGACCACCTATATTTCAAGGCAAAGCAGATGAACATGCTTTGTGAAGTAACCCAGAACTGTAAGTGCATAAATTATTCTGTAGCATTTGTCTCCTTGTGCAGTAGATGTGGGTTTCTGTCATCCTCATTATCAACCCCATCAGGCTGCACAGGGTCTGCACAAAGATAATTTATGTAGAATACCTGGTAAACTAAGAAAAAAATAAACAGGGGGAAAAAAGGAAAAAAGGGTATATAAACAAAGACAACATCCAAGGACACTGTCAGCTATGATATACTATGAATAGTTGCAGACACTTTCAACCTCTAGGGAAAAATATCTACACATAAATATCGATATCTTACATTTATATATTTGACAATGTAATACTGAATAAGCCTGATAGTTCTGAGCAAGGGAATTGGGAACTAACTTGTAGAACAAACAAGATAAGAAAATTATGTGGAGATTTAATTGTAGGAATTTTTTTTTTTTTTTTTTTTACACAGTGGCAGAATGTTCTTATCTAATGCATGCTCTGTTATGAGTTTTTCCTGTCAGGAAATACCCTGAATGAAATGAGAGAATAGTAATAAGTTTATATTGCTATATTTATATGTTTTGGGATTGTGCAGGTAAAACATTCAGTTGTTTATTTTACATGTTGCTGTGTGAGAGTGCATATGTATGTATATGCAGGAGTAATAACAAATATGTTGATTTGTCTTCTATAATATGTGGATACAAAGTACTTAAGAAAGTCTCTTATATTTAGGTATATTTAATGGATCTTCAACTATGGATTGAGAAGTCTGATTGATTCTCAACTTGGTAAAGTTGTCTGAAGTCCTTTCACTATGAAGAAATCAAATGTACATATTTTTTGTGGAATAATATGTCAACGCACCAACTGGTACATTCTTATGCTGAATAGTATTGTAATTACATAAAGAAACTATGAATAAAAAATTACTGTTTTCTTCTTGTTAAAAAAAAGTTAAAATTTGAGTTGACCATTCATTTACTGGTTTTTGAGCTCCATTTAAACCATGAAAACCATTAGGATTCTATATTTGAATTTTGTATCTGAATCTTTTCTTTTCTGAATATACACAAAATGAAAAAGAAGAAAAGGATAAAGCTAAAAGAGAAAAGAAATATATCAATGGAGATTGAAACAGCAAAAAAGAAGAAACTGAAGCAGAGGAAGATGAAAGGATAAAAAACATCATGGAGGAAGGAAATGATGGAGGAATTCTAAGTGCACTCACAGAAGGTAAGTTCCTCTAAGAAAAAAGCTGGAGGCAACAATCTAACTTTCAGCAACAAGAGAAGTACATGTATGGCAGTGGCTGGATAATGATAAATGCCAATGATGAAAGTGTAGTCGCTGTAGTTGTTGGGTTTTGTGGGGTTTTTTTGTTTGTTTTTTAACCTTTAAAGACTACCTCTGGCAATTGTAAAAAAAAAAGGCATGCTTATGTGTTATACACTTCCGGCATTTTTTTGTATTTTTTGAGTAGGGGATTATTTTAGCTATAAAATAAACAAATTCAAAGAGGAATAGCCTGGTTTTGTTTTGCAAGATATAGGCTAAAATAATGAAGAATTTAACAGGCATCCAGGCTGGAAAAGTGTATCTATGAGAAAGGCAAATATGGATCACTTTCATGCAGTAAGTATTCAACAAAATAGTGACAATAATGGATTTGTATAATTCTTACCCATGCAGATACAGTACAAACATATCACAGTGAAAATATTACATATTGCCTTCTTTTGAAAGGGAAAACTCTTTTTTCTTTGTCCTTGACCTGGTATTAGAACATGAGGAAACAGAAGCATTAGAACTTTGAAAATGTCCTACTTTTGTATTTAACAAAATTGTCTTGATAACTTTGAAGGTTTTGAGGTTTTTTGTTTTTTAATAGTTTCCATTTGTTTTTTAATAGTTTCCACGTACACGTAGCTTAACCTTGCCAATTAAAACTTTGCCACATTCTAATACATTCAATTTGTTTGGAGGCTAAATCTTCTCTTTGTCTTGAGCATTGCATTACCAGCTAATATATTCCAACTGTCTTTCTGAAATATGGATTTATTGTAAAATCAAAGGCAATATCACAGCAAATTTACTGCTAAGTCTCCTTCTTCAGTTTTTCCATTTCCTCATGTGTATGCTTCTATAGTCTCTTTCTAAAAGCCCCACTTTTTTTTTCCCCTAAATTGCCATTTCCAACTCAGAATGTCATACTTAGATCCCAGGCTCATAAAATTCATGCCTCACAGATAAATCTCATTAGAGCAAACCTAGTTGATACCCTGAAAGTGAATCTGAGATACTGAACACAGATAAGGCTCAGTAGTTAGTCTCCTTCATTCAAAAACAGGATGGAAGGAGGAAGGTCAGAGGGAAAGTAAGAAACAAGGAATATAAATGTCAGCCTGTATTTGCAGCAATTGTCTTAGGAGGGGAAAACTTAAGCGTTGGGCATGTTTCGGCATTTATTGTTAGAAATCATCTGAGAAAAATAAATAAAATAAATACCACCAGAAATAATGCCAGAAGCATTAAGCATGTTCCTTCAGTTAGCTTTCCCTGAAAACCAGGAAATATAGAACTTTGCCATGCTGCAGGAAATTTGTGCTTAAATCCTTTCATCATGAGATGAATACTGATCCAAGTGTCTTTCTTCCATCACTACCCCCAACAGTCTTTAAAGACAGCAAGAGTCAAAACTGCTTGTAATGAATGCACAAATGAGACATCTAAGATCAATATAGAAGGCAGTTTTGATTTGGGTATATCAGTTTCACTAGGATGAGATGAAGCACAGTTTTGACTCTACTGACTATTTGACAGATCGCCATCAAGTATAATTGGAGTTTAGACATGTAGCACACATATGTGCAAATCAAATTTCATCCTAAATGTCCGCAATGCCAGAACTGAGTCTTCTGTTCCAGCCCTATTTGTTTAAAGTATCATCCAATAAAGATTCAGTAAACTTATGAAGAAAATATTATATAGAAGCTATGCTACTACATCTCACTCATATGATGCCTTGAAAGGTAGAAATATCAGCATTATTAACAAAAATCATAATGTTATAATAAGTATACACAGACCACAGAAAGCAACACAAAGATGCAATTTAAAAAAAAAAAAACCTGTGCTTGCTTTTGTGCAATATATGTATTTTTTTCTATAGTCAGTTGTACGTATATAGAATTCTGTGTTACAATTTAAGTATTTAAATTCAAATTGAGGATGAACATATACTGTAGTGAGTTATATATAACATTATTTTTCCAGTAGGCTTGTAAGTAGGTTTCGCACATTATATTAAAATACACACTCTTTCATTTGTTTTTGAAATATATTAAGACTGTACAGAATCAAGGCTACCCTGGAAGTCTTGTACAAGAGTTTAGGACACTGGAAGTTTAAAATCTCATCCTTACACTGCAACAATAGTTTTCTCATATAATTGCTTTAGTTATGCTTTGTGTTCTAGATTATACTGCTTGATTATGAAAATATAATACATGCGCATATTTCAAAGCAAGAGGGAACTTACCAGTATTTGTTTGTTTCATAACTGGGACCTTAATAATTTTAATTCTAAACTGCATGAATCCTTTGTCAATGATGCCATATCCCCCTAAAATTAAAGTCACTGTTCCAGCACATGAAAAATAAAGAAGTTTAAATTTAAATTTAAATACGCACATCTACATAGGGCACAAAATTCAGTTTTAACACTGTGTGAAGGATGAAAGAGCCTACAAAACCGTGCTTTCATTTGCAACACACCATGAGAAATCATCCTTTCAGGGAGTTCTTAATGTATTTGTATGATCTAGATGGCACAGATGTGCAAATGAGTCAATTCTAAATTCAGAGTGACCTTTTCCTCCACTCTATTAAATCTATCCTGAGACTTATTAAATAGTAAGATTTGAGTAAATGACTAGCACAAGCCTGTACATTGCCAAGAATACACAAAAGTTTAGTGAAAGTTCTTCTTAGATCTACATATTTTTGGTGATCAAGAACTCTGCAACCCTAAACTCTGTGGTACAGTAAGAGAGGATAAGTTCTACACATAAAAATCAATACTGTGGCAGTGCTCTGGTAATCTCTGTAGGGACGAGATATATGGTGCTCAGCAAGAGCTTTCTTCCCCGGTCAGAGCATAGTGTTAGACTGCAGGTGCTGTACATGTCAGACATGCTGACATACTATTACTTGTGGCAGGATGGTCTGATTACCCACTCAGAGGGAGAGGAGCCCTGTCTGTAATGAAGCTTTGAAGAAACGGGCTATTTGCAGACACACTTTCTGAATAACACTCTAATATTAAACAATGTAATACAATAATGCCATCTAACTGGAGAAAACTTGCCTATTGAAACAAAGGTTCTGGATCCATTGCAAATTATTATATACGCATAAGCTACTTACATGGAAGTAAGAATCTAAGGAAGACAGGGATGTCACTAATGGATCAGATCTGAACTACCACAAACTTTGATCCAAACCATGAATCAGCAAGGTAACCTCATTCAAAAAAATTTGCGTATTATTATATGCTACTTAGTAAGACTGCTCTTTTGGACCATATTGCAAGAATGAATTATCTTAAAAAAAAATATCTCAAAATCAACCTTAACAGTATGTGGATTCCCTAGCTGTGAACTGCGGAAAGTTTTCCTGAGTAAGAATGTTCTCCTGAAGTTCCTCAGCTATGTGCTTTGAAAGGCAATAAATCAGAAATAGCATTTTATGGCAACATATTAAGGTATAGTCCAACTTTATAAAAAAACCTGAAGGCTCATCCCTGTAAAACTGTATGTGAAGTTTCCCTCCCTCCCTCTGTTTAATTCCAGTGTCTTCAATTATGGCAACTGCAGTGAAAAACATTTTTTGTAAAGAAGAAGAAAGTTGTTAGGCCCAAACAGATACTTAATATCTATGCTTTGTACTGTGGAGAAAGTACATTCTTCAGAAAAAAAAAAAACAGCTGTAATTGGGACACACTCATTATTTACCAGGTCATTACACTTAGAACTATTGCAGCCCATGGCACATCTACTATACAACAATCCGCAATCAGTCAGGAAAATAATGTGCAAAACTTGGTATCATTGTTGAAACAACATAAAACCTGGCCCTCCTATAGACACTGGAGTTGAAAACTGGAGCCCTTGCATCTAGCAATGTTACCATAAAATAGTGAAAGCAGCAGGAAATCCAAGTCTTAGGAAAAAAACCACAGCCTGGAAAATGAATTGAAAAAGCAAGGGATAGAGGCATGCTTAGAACATACAGAAAAGATACTAACAACAAGAAAGAGATAAAGACAACAGATCAGTAAGACCTCAGAAGAACAGTCCAAAGTAACTGATTCTAAAAAGTTGAGAAACTGCATAACAGAACAACTAAAACAATGTAGAGTTACCAAGAATGACGGCATGTACTTGACAGAGAGTCAGAAGAGAACCATAAAGTTGTATTTGTACTAAAAGTCTAATAAATGACTCAGTAGGATGCTGATCAGAAGCAACAATAGTGGGACCCAGAGGAAACAAATAAATGTTAAGGGAAGAAAATCAACTCTTCAAAATAAGCAGACCATTAACAGAAATAGCTTTGAACAGAAGAACCAAGCTTAACTTAGATTTTTGTGTTGCTCAGAAAAAGGCAAATAAATATTAGAAAAATTTTTAACTAACAACAGTCTTGATATGGTTGGTTAAAAACTGGAACTATGCTACTGTCCCCATAGGAAGCTAAAATTTGTTTTCATTTTGAATTGGCATTAAAAATCTCCCCCCACCAGCACCAGAATACAAAATTTGGAATTATGTGTCAATTTTTTAAAATTTATTCTTTAAAATATTCCAGCACATTGTGTTCCATTTTTTGTGCAAGGGCATCTCTTTTACTAGACTATCTTCTTTAAACTTCACTGAATGTTATGTTAAGAGGAAACATTGTCTTGTCTTGTAAAATGCTATGTGTAAACTGACCTTATGAAAGGACACAATTTCACTGCTAGAGTAAGTCAAAACTAATTTAAAATACACAGTAATGACATGTCATGAACTGTCTACCTTCTTGGAAAAGAAAATCAAACACAGACCCTAAGCATTCTGATAAATATTTTCAAATCTGAAGGGCAAAAGAGTAGGCTCCTCAATCTAATCTTAAAATCAGACCTTCAATATACAGTTCAATTTTCAAGAGTTCCGTCATTCATAACTTCAACAGAAGTCAGTAATGAAAATCTGCACAACTTTCAGCACATCTTAAAATAAATTCATTATTTTGGTAACCTGGAAATTATTTTTGTAATTGTTTTTTAAAGTTCACAGGTTTCAAATGGTAGCAAGATATTTTTTGTTTGATTTTAAGACTTCACAATCACAGTTGTCATGGTCCTAAAGCAAATACACATCTTTCCAAGATACATGAAGTTAAGAAAATAATCTTCCTTTGTTGCACTGCTAGACAAATCCAAGATTAATAAAAAGACAATTCATTCCCTATTGCCCATCCTGTCCAGAACTGAAAGACTTAAAGCTCCACCTCATTTTCATACACTGTGATTATCAATATGTCTGTTAGCATATCTCTTTACCTTCCACCCAGCTGGATGTAATAGTGTGGATTATTTCCTCGGTGAAAGCTCCAAGCCTTGTAGTTATACCTCTTCATTTTGAACATAACAAAAGAATTGATCTGTCTGGGTGTGCAATTCTTGCAGTGTACTCTTGTGACTGATGAACTATCAACCTGCCCACATAATACTACTTAAAAGTGCCTTTTTGATTCCAGTGAACAGAGTAATAAGTTAATCCACACCAATCTCATTAAGCTCTACCCTACTAAAATCCTAAATCCATTGAGAAAGATATATTGTATTGCATGAATAGAACTTGTGTGTTATTGCAGTAGACTGAGGTTTAGTATTTTTCACAAGTAAGTCTGAGCCTCCATAGAAAACATACACTGTACAGTTTAATAAATATCACCGCACAGTCAGTACCAATTTTTATATTATTATGGTTAAACTTTCTTGCAATCAGCAAGATTACTATCTTAATTGTATTATAAATATGAATAACAATGTTTAATTAAAATTCTTGAAAAGTCAAGGGAATAAAAATAAAACTAAAAATTAATGTAACAGTTTTGAATAAAGAAAACTTTAAAATGCCAAGACTCCTTTTTATTAGTAGTAATTTCACTTATTTTCTTTTGATGCACACTTACATTTTCTTTTATAAAACTCTACTGCATTTTGCAGAATCAAAGAGACTACATATTATTGAATATAAATTTGAGTAGATGCATTTGTCAGACATTTTTCATATTTTACATGCTTGTCCATATTTAAAAATGCAAAGTGATTTAATACTTTTTCTAAAATGTAATGAATTTAAAGTCAAAGGTCATTCAGTGACAAATAGTCACTTCTAATTGCTATGCTAAATAAAATACAACAGTTCAGTTTGGAACTAAAAAAAGCCCGTTCTCTTCAGAGAGAAGTCCCACCACAGTAAAATGTTCAACAATGTAATAGTTTTGTACTTTTGCCTGTTTTTCCTGAATACAAACCTTTATTAAGGTACTGAATCTGCTTTAAGAAAAAGTGAACTCAATCGATTTTGCAAAGAAACAATGTTTACATCTCAACAATATGCTATAAAAGCATGCAGCAAAATTATCTTTTCTGCAGCTAAACATTTGCATTAATTTATGGCGAGATAAAGTTAAACATTTTTTTCCTTAACTATATTAAAGACGTCAAGAATACAGTCTTCCAAAAACTTGCATAGGAAATACGTTTTGTACTTATGAAAGTACATATAGATTGTACATTCTTCAATTTACTGTAACTCATTTATTCAGCATTTCACTACAGAAAAAAAAAATATAAGTAAAATATTTTTTTACTTCATTTTTTTTTCTACAGGTAGGGGGGTCTCTGTCCTTTATTGAGGAAGTAAATTGATTTTACAGAAACACAAGTAAAAATGCATCTCAGTACACTGCAGTGTGATAAAAATACTTAATTATCACTGCTATGCAATGCATAATTATTGATAGCATAGTTCTGTATTTAGAATCATTATTGGAAAACAGTAGATTGAAAAGAGAAATGAGGTAGGTAGTAAAACACCTAACAAGATCAGGCAACATGCTTAGATGTATGGCTGTTTTTTATGCTAAGAGTCAACAGTGAGTAAGTATCAAGATACAACTTGAAAAATCCACTATCAACTCTTAGGAATGTACGATTTTGAATATGATTTTAGGTATTTCATTAGAAAATTTATTTATAACTTGGAAACTTTAATTGAGACCTATTACTCTGAGTGGACATTTTCCCAGATATTACTAATTTATTTTTTTTTTCCTAGTGCCCAATAAATTTTCTTAACATCTCTACTCTGGTCATTTTTGTGTTGAAATGAACATACACACTAGCATGTGTTCATGCATTCATGCAAATATGTATGAAATAATTTTAAGACAGATCCAAAATTGTACAGTTTGAATGGAGACAAAAAGAAAAATAATACCTTTTCGGGATCAGTTGTTGTAATGACCCACACACAGTGTGCATTGTCTTCATATTGAACTGGATAATTTGGTGATGTAATAATCCCACTTGGACCACGTAGGTTAGAACCACATGTTCTAGCTAAAATGATAAACAACAAATAAGATTGCTTTTGATCAGTTGCTCTGTTTAAAATAAACATTATAGAATCACAGAATCACAGAATCATTAAGGTTGGAAAAGACCTGTAAGATCATCAAGTACAACCATCAACCCAACACCACCATGCCCATTAAACCATGTCCCACAATGCCTCGTCCACACATCCCTTGAACACCTCCAATGAGGGTGACTCCACCACCTCCCTGGGCAGCCTGTTCCAGTGTCTCACCACTCTCTCAGTAAAGAAATTTTTCCTAATATCCAGCCTAAACCTCCCCTGGTGCAACTTGAGGCCATTTCCTCTTGTCCTGTCGCTAGTCACTTGGGAGAAGAGGCCAACACCACCTCTCTGCAACCCCCTCTCAGGTAGTTGTAGAGAGCGATGAGGTCTCCCCTCAGCCTCCTCTTCTCCAGACTCAACAACCCCAGCTGCCTCAGCTGCTCCTCATAAGACTTGTGCTCCAGACCCCTCACCAGCTTTGTCGCCCTTCTCTGGACACACTCCAGCACCTCAATGTCCTTCTTGTAGTGAGGGGCCCAAAACTGAACACAGGATTCAAGGTGTGGCCTCACCAGTGCCGAGTACAGGGACACAATCACCTCCCTGCTCCTGCTGGCCACACCATTTCTGATACAAGCCAGGATGCTGTTGGCCTTCTTGGCCACCTGGGCACACTGCTGGCTCATATTCAGCCGGCTGTCAACCAACACCCCCAGGTCCTTTTCTGTGGGGGAGCTTTCCAGCCACTCGTCCCCAAGCCTGTAGCGTTGCATAGGGTTGTTGTGACCCAAGTGTAGGACCCAGCACTTGGCCTTGTTTAACCTCATACAATTGGCCTTGGCCCATCGATCCAGCCTGTCCAGATCCCTCTGCAGAGCCTTCCTACCCTCAAGCAGATGAACACTCCCATCCAACTTGGTGTCGTCTGCAAACTTGCTGAGGGTGCACTCAATCCCCTCATCCAGATCATCAATAAATACATTAAACAAGACCAGTCCCAAAACTGAGCCCTGGGGGACTCCGCTTGTGACCGGCCGCCAAGTGGATTTCACTCCATTCACCACCACTCTCTGGGCTTGGCCGTCCAGCCAGTTTTTAACTCAGCGAAGAGTGCACCTGTCTAAGCCATGAGCTGCCAGTTTCTCCAAAGAAAGAAGGCCTGATCCCTTGGTTGTGTTGCACATGCCCTGTGAGTGCCCTCAAGATGAACCTCTCCATAATCTTCCCTGGCACCGAGGTTAGGCTGACAGGTCTATAGTTCCCCTAAAATTACCATAGCATTAATAACAACTTGCCATGAAAGTATTATTATGCTGATATATTCTATAACAGTCTGCCTTTGAAAATGTTTGAGCCAGTCAAAAAAATCCTGAAAAATGACCTACAGAGGAAGGAAACCAGCACTTTTCAATTAATCAGCCCAACATTTACATTACTTTATTCTTACTTTATGTAAACTAATTTCTCAGAATTTTTGTATCAATTTTCTGTTTAGAGAGAGTTTTATCCTCTCCAAGTGGATGGAAGGACCTTTCTGTGTATGAATGTAAGAAGGGCAAGTATGTGTTCTCCTTCATGATTTCTCCATGTTTGGGGAGAAAAAAGACATGTATCATGTTTGACTCTATGTAACAGCATATCCTTTACTAAACTTGAGCTTCTGTGTTGTCTTAGCTCTTTACACCAGAGAAAATAAAATTAGAAAGTAAAAACTATAAAATGGCTCTAGGCAGTAGCCTGACTTTTGTAAAGCACAGATTGAGTTGTGAAACCATCACAATCCCTCTGTCACATTCAGCAAGTCTGGATAGATAACATTTTGAAAATAAATTATTTTACAAATTAAGTTATTTTCCAAAGAGCATTAGGGATAGATTTTCTAAAATATTCAAACTTCTTAAAATATTTCAGTATCTAAAGCCTTTAAAAAATATTTAAAGATATAATTTCCAGTGACATCAAATGGAATTATAGAGTTCACTACATTTTAAAATCACAGAATCACAGAATCAGAATCACAGAATCACTAAGGTTGGAAAAGACCTGTAAGATCATCAAGTCCAACCTTAAAAAAAAAACAAAAAAAACCACCACACCCCACAAAAAACAAACCACAACACACCAAAAACCAGCCCACCCAACACCACACAGCACCATGCCCATCAAGCCACATCCCACAATGCCACATCCACACGCTCCTTGAATACCTCCAGGGAGGGTGACTCTACCACCTCCCTGGGCAGCCTATTCCAATGTTTCACTACTCTCTCAGTAAAGAACTTTTTCCTAATATCTAGCCTGAACCTCCCCTGGTGCAACTTGAGGCCATTTCCTCTAGTCCTGTCACTAGTCACTTGGGAGAAGAGACCAACACCCACCTCTCTGCAACCTCCTTTCAGGTAGTTGTAGAGAGTGATAAGGTCTCCCCTCAGCCTCCTCTTCTCCAGACTGAACAACCCCAGCTCCCTCAGCCGCTCCTCATAAGACTTGGGCTCCAGAACCCTCACCAGCTTCGTTGCCCTTCTCTGGACACGCTCCAGCACCTCAATGTCTTTCTTGTAGTGAGGGGCCCAAAACTGAACACAGGATTCGAGGTGCGGCCTCACCAGAGCCGAGTACAGAGGCACGATCACCTCCCTACTCCTGCTGGCCACACCATTTCTGATACAAGCCAGGATGCTGTTGGCCTTCTTGGCCACCTGAGCACACTGCTGGCTCATATTCAGCCGGCTGTCAATCAACACCCCCAGATCCTTTTCCGCTGGACAGCTTTCCATCCACTCGTCCCCAAGCCTGTAGCGTTGCATGGGGTTGTTGTGGCCAAAGTGTAGAACCCGGCACTTGGCCTTATTGAACTTCATCCAGTTGGCCTGGGCCCATCGATCCAGCCTGTCCAGATCCCTCTGCAGAGCCTTCCTACCCTCAAGCAGATCAACACTCCCGCCCAACTTGGTGTTGTCTGCAAACTTGCTGAGGGTGCACTCAATCCCCTCATCCAGATCATCAATAAAGACATTAAACAAGACCGGTCCCAAAACTGAGCCCTGGGGGACTCCGCTTGTGACCGGCCGCCAGCTGGATTTCACCCCATTCACCACAACTCTCTGGGCTCGGTCATCCAGCCAGTTTTTTACCCAGCGAAGAGTGTACCTCTCTAAACCACGGGCCGCCAGCTTCTCCAGGAGAATACTGTGGGAGACAGTGTCAAAGGCTTTGCTGAAGTCCAGGTAGACAAAATCCCACTGTCAGCTTTATGGTACTACAGCACTTTGGCAACATATTAAAATAGAGAGTCTAGATCATATCATTTCTGAGTATTTAGATACTGTATATCTTCAAATATCTGAATCTCAGAATTTATGTACATAACGTCCATTAACTTTTGACGTAACTTAGATTCTCCAGTTATTTAAGTTTCAGTACTGGAAAGATGAATGACTACATTCCTTAAGAACTTGGTCATTCTTTTTCTGAATATTGGATTAAAGTACCCAACATGGTTTTGGTACTTAGGAAATTTTTAGGTTTTGTCTTTCGCTGTGGCTGCCTTCATTCTGAAGAATGAAATATGAGCACTTTTTTACCTCACAAACCTTTCTGGGAGGAAAGTTGATTTTCTTATTAATAGAAGTGTGACTGGTACAAATAGGAAATAAGGAAACTAATAGAAAATTACTTTCAGATTTTCTATCTTTCCGTCATGGTCTGCTACCAGCACTTAGTCTTTTGTTACTATGTTAGAGACTAGACTTTGAGAACTTCCTATAACTCCATGTCTAGATTGATTCAGCTAGGACTCAGTTCTCTGTGAAAATGCCTATCTATGTTTATGATAGAAACTGTCTTATATTGCCATGAATTTGACTGAAGTCTCAGACACATCACATGGAAATCTTCCATAACAGTCTCAGTAGAAGCCAAAAAAGCCCGTCATCCACATAGGTAGTTCTACTAAAGTATCACTGACGATTAACAAGCTGTCTGTGCTTAATATGGAAAAAAAGAACTAATCACATTTAAGTATGCCACTGTATGCTGCCTACTAGCAATACAAAAGGCTTGACATATTGCTGCTATATCAAGCAAAATATATTCTTTTAATTGTCAGGATAACAAGAGCAGATTCATAGGATCTGAAATAGAGGATATTCTCATTCCAGTAACTAGTAGAAGCACCATACCTACAGGACCGCAACTAGCAGACAATTAATATTTATTAATGTATTTTCAATTCATCCTGGACAAGGTCTGCTACAGCAGGAACTAATCCAGAGGTGCAACTTTGTAGCAATAAGATTTTGAATACAGTTTGTACCTTCACTAGCTATCCACAAAGAAGAAAGACTAGGAAACATCTCCCTTTCAGATCTTTTTTCAGTCAAGCTGTTATTCTCTTATCCTTCTCCTATTTGAATTTTGGAGAGAAGAAAAGGAAAAAGGAGGGGGGGGAAAAAAAGCAAGCAAGAGCTACAATTCTACAATCGAAGTTCTGCCCAGAGGTCTGTTTAGGGAATGGAGTTACTGAAAAACTTTGCAGAAAAATTGTTAGATAGCCTTGTATATCACTTAGAGAACAAGAATGAATGGCTGTAAGGTTTTTGTGGGGAGTTCAAGAAAACTGGGAACTTTTACATTGGCACCTGAGGGCACTAACAGGTCTAAACTGCTCTGACCAGCCACACCCGGGGCCTCCCACTACTCCTTGCCTGTGGGCCCAGGGGATCCGTATCAGGGTGGGATTAGACTATCAATCTCTGTCTGAGCAATGTTTCAGGAGCAGCTGCTTGCAGTTCCACCACAGCCATGCCTGTGCCTGTTTACAGACTTCGTTGATTCTGACCCCCATTTAGGCTCTGATGTCTCTGCCTGGCTGTGGCCTGTCCCCTTCCCCAGGGAGGTGCCCTGTGTCCAAGGCTGGGGCTGTTCCTGGTCTGCCCTGCTCCCTGCCTAGGGTGGTGACCCTGCTCCTGGGTCCCCAGGGGATCCCCAGCCCCTGCTGTGCTCTTGCAAGTAAGGTCGTTACATGGACACTCTTTAACCCAAATAATGAAGGAACTTGTCAACAGTAAGATAGTTCCCCTGACTATTCATTAGCTTTATAAATTCTGAACTTTGTTAGTCACCATTCTGGGGTAAATGCAAAGTTCAACTTATTCAGTAAGTCTCGTAGGCTTAAAGTCATTAAGTTCATGGTAGTTCCGGGCAGTTTATCAGCTTTTCCACTTTAAGTTGATGATCATTTAGAAAATGTGATAAACAGTTCTTTTTATTGCGTATTTTATTAATAAAAGCATGGTATGAGCATCATGAATACTGGTATCTTGAAGGTCAGTAAAGGGATTGGGAATAATATGGACTACAAATAAAACTTGTATCTTTCACTTCCCACCATCCACAAATGTGCATCACGTGCAATGTCATACTATTGAACCAGGATTATACAGCATTCAGCCTAAACAATGTTAATCTGTGTTTAGAAAAAAACAAATAATTTTTAGATACTGGCTGACTTGACCTTCAGACTGTTGTGAAATTTTAGCTCCAATTTTGGAAGTATGCTTGAGGAAAGTAAATTGTTTTTCCAACTGAGGTTTTAATGGAAGTATAGGGCTAATTTATCCTATTTTGTTAGAAGTTTACTGAAGGGAGTAAAGCACAAGCCTTATGAGGAGCGGTTGAGAGAGCTGGGGTTATTTAGCCTGGAGAAGAGGAGGCTCAGGGGAGACCTTATCGCTCTCTACAACTACCTGAAAGGAGGTCATAGAGAGGTGGGTGTTGGTCTCTTCTCCCAAGTAACAAGTGATAGGATGAAAGAAAATGCCCTCAAGTTGCACCAGGGAAGGTTTAGACTGGATTTTAGGAAAAAATTCTTTACTGAAAGGGTTGTCAGACACTGGAACTGGCTGCCCAGGGAGGTGGTTGAGTCACCATTCCTGGAGGTTTTTAAAAGATGTGTAGATGTGGTGCTTAGGGACATGGTTTAGTGGTGGACTTGGCAGGGTTAGGTTAATGGTTGGACTCAATGATCTTAAAGATCTTTTCCAACCTAAATGATTCCATGATTCTATGATTCTACAACAGATGTATTTGCAGATATTAAATTGGAAGGAACAGCAAACACTAGTAGTAACTCACAGATAATTCAGCAGCAAATAGCCCCTTTCTGCTGAGTGTTACTTTTACCGTGCATAGATTACTTCAGATCATTTCTGCAATGTATTCGCAAACAAGGATAAATTCAGAGATTAAAAAAACCCACCAAACAAGAGTGAGCAGTGGAGTTGCATGGACATGTTATTCTGCAGTAGTGTGAAACCAAGTACTGAGAAGGTATATTTAGATTTTTTGATTTAGATACACTGAGCTACAGAGACACTGAGCTCAAGAGACACTTAAAAATCACAGTTGCTTTGCTTCTTTGGAAAGAGTAGAAGGTAGGACTTTTATTTATTTCTTTTTTAGTATGTTTTAGATTGTCCAGTCTTTACATGGATATGCCTATGTAATATTACCCATATTACATACCGCTTGTAATAATTTATCTAAGAGCTACCTTTATACACTTTTTTATTAGGTCAGACTGGAATGGAGTTAACTTTCTTCATAGGAGGTGTATGGTGCTGTGATTTAGATTTGTAACTAGAATAGTGCTGATAACACACCAGTGTTTTGGCTATTGTTGAGCAGTGCTTGCATAACATCAAGGCCTATTCTGTTTCTCACACTGTCCCAGTAGCAAGTAGGCTGGGGGTGGGCAAGAAATTGGGAAGGGATACAGCCGGGACAGCTGACGCCAACTGACCAAAGGGATATCCAATACCATATGACAACATGGTCAGTGATAAAAGCTCAGGGAAAGGCGGAGGAAATGGGCATGTTCATGCTTACAGGTTTGTCTTCCCAAGTAACCATCACTTGTACTGAGACCCTGCTTTCCAGGAAATGGCTAAACATCTGCCCACTAATTGGAAGTAGTGAATAAAATCCTGTGCTGGTTTTGGCTGGGATAGAGTTAATTTTGTTCATAGCAGCTAGTATGGGACTATGTTTTGGATTTGTGCTGAAAACAGTGTTGGCAATACAGGGATGTTTTCATTATTGCTGAGCAGTGCTTACACAGAGTCAAGGCCTTTCCTGCTTCTCATGCCACGACACCAGCGAGTAGGCTGGGGGTGCCCAAGAAGTTGGGAGGGGAGGCAGTCAGGACAGCTGACCCCAACTGACCAAAGGGATCTTCCACACCATATGACATCATGCTCATTATATAAAGCTGGGGGAAGAAGAAGGAAGTGGGGGACATATAGAGTGATGGCGTTTGTCTTCCCAAGTAACCACCACACATAATAGAGCCCTGCTTTCCTGGAGATGGCTGAACACCTGCCTGCCAATGGGAAGTAGTGAATTAATTCCTTGCTTTGCTTTGCTTGCATGCATGGCTTTTGCTTTACCTATTAAACTGTCTTTATTTCAACCTATGAGTTTTCACACTTTCACCTTCCGATTGTCTCCCCATCCCACTATGGGGGAGTGAGTGAGTGGCTGTGTGGTGCTTAGTTGCCAGCTGGGGTTAAACCATAAAATCCTTATTTTGCTTTGGTTGCATGCACAGCTTTGTTTCATTTATTAAACTGTCTTGATGTTTACCTATGAGTTTTCAGCTTTTTCTCTGCCAGTTCTCTCCTCTACCCCTCTGCGGGCGAGCGAGCTAGTGGCTGGGTGCATATTTAGCTGCTAGCCAGGGTCTACCACTACAACTATTTACACTCTTTAATGAAGAAAGCATGATTTACAAGTATATCACATGTAATTATACAAGTTGAAAAATCTATTCTGGCAACAGGAAAAAAATATTTTTCTTTTAGTATTATGAAATAACTAGGTAATGAAACCTTTTTTTATAAGAATATGAGTTATAAAATAAAATATATATAAGTGAGATTATGCTTTAGTGCATTCTTGAACAAGCAGAAGTTTAGGTCCAGGTGTTGCAAATCCTTCCCTCCACAGTCTGTCTATCATTTGCTGCCCTGATAACTGGCATTCAGCATGAGACTTTGCAAGTACAAGAAGTATCTCTTTGATCTACCTCAAAATGACAAAGTATATAAAACAATTTGTAGCATTTTGTTTTTCTTTTCTTTTCTCTTTTTTTTTTTTTTTTTTTTAATTAATGGTGGTGTTTTCTCTGGTTTTCCAGTGCCTCTCCTGGCTAGGTTGTCTGGTTCTAGGAGGATGTAAGGCAAGCCATTTCTAGGGTTAAGACTTTCATTAACATGTACAATCCAAATATGCAACCCAGATTAATTTTTCTACTAAAAATTATTATTTTTCCTATATATCTTTATTTTTCCTATATACCTCAGTTCTGGGGTACTTTCACAGCATTTACATATTTTTCTGTGCTTTTATTACAGGCAGTAGATTGCAGTGGAAAAACATACAAACAAACAAAAAGCCACCTCCCACCCTCCTCCTTAAAAGCAGCAGGAGGAACTTATTCATTGGTTCAGCCCATAATGAGAAAACATCTAGAAAAGAATTGAGAAGGTTAGGTTATTTGTAAGGTTGAGCAAAATAGATGAAAGAGAAGGGAATTTACTGAAAAATGAGGACTATGTAACTATCTGGGATGATAGGAACACAATATGATTGTGAGGAGCTCCTAATTAGGAATTAGAAAAGTTTAACCTAAACCTAACTAACTAGTTTTACTTAAAATATGTTTAACATGACAAAAAGAAGATTAAGTGAAATGAAAACTATTAAAAGGAAATTAGCTCCCTAAATTGATATTGTTTCTGGATCTTTGCTTGTGTGCTTCAAGCTACAGAAAGATCTTTGATATATATAATCATATATATACACACACATATATATGTGATAAATAATTCTTATATATATATATATACACGGGGTTTTGCTTTGTTTTGAACATAATTTCATTGCATTTCTAAACAGAAATTATAAATTACCCTTCCAAACTTCAGGAAAAATTCCAAAGAATAGCACCTACCTCTGCAAATTGGCCTGTGGTCACTCCAGGCAGCCAGTGTATCTGTCACTCTCTGACAAGTGATGCTCTTAGAACCTTGCAGCACGTAATTATCTTCACAGGAAAACTGTACACTGGCACCCACCCTAGGAGAAAAATGGGAGGAAGAAGGAAAAAAATTAAAATTATTTTAAGTATCACCCCCCTCCCAATACACGTAAATGTCACCAAATGACAGTATTTCTAGGTCCAAATGAAGAAATTAAGGTAGGAAATTCTACTCCATCATTACTATATTAACAAAAAAAAGTTATATTATAGGGAACAGGTCTACTATTTAGTTTGTCCACCTTTTAAAGAAGTAAGGCCAGGAACATAAAGCAATTGTGATACTAAGTTTCATCCTTTAAACCATGACTTCAACAAATGCATAGAGAGATCTATTTTTTAAGAAAATATATAATCACTGTTCTTTCAGGCAGCAAAATTTACTTTATGAATAATTTCAACCTCTCCATATTCTCTTAAATGAGAGGATAAGCAGTTAGATATGGTAATTTGTCAACATGTGCAACCAGAAAATATTGATTTCAGAAAACTGTAATAATTCATTAAATATTCCTGAACATGTTGAAATTTCCTGTTAAAAATTATGCTACATGATAACTTTTATTAGGACTGAAATATGACTGTTACACTTGTAACTTTGAAATGTGTCTCTTTTGAATGATTTATAACTTCATTCTTTTTTTTTAATAAATAATTTTTCTGATGAAAGCTGACCAATATTTATGTAGAAATGAAAAACTGTATATAGTTACTGTGTATCTCAAAGAGAGCTTTCCTAAACAGTATTTACATTTCTTCTTCCATTTATTATTTGTGACACTCTTGTTCCCCATCACAATCAACCAGTTTTGTTGTTAGCTTTCTTGCACTTTTAAATCTGTATCTGATAATCCCATGTTGTGAACTAAGTGATCTTGATGAAGCAGATTTCTCAGATTGGTCTTTCTAAGTCATTGAGTCCTAAACACCAGGGGATTGCTAGATGGCAGTCAGAAAGCTCAGTGGTTAAAATTGTGCTGTGGAGAATAGCAAACATAATCTCACTCGCTAACGTCCAACTCATTCCTACCCTTCAAGAACAAGAATTCTCTCAGTTTCCCAGAGGATTTCACAAAGACAAATTATATTGTTTATCATTATTATGATGTACTTCTATAGTCCATTCACAAAACTTTAATAGGCTCTTTTTGGCTTCTTTTTTCTTTTTTTTTAATTTTAAAATTTGAATGTGATGCTCTGAATCAAGGAAAGATTTAGAAACAACTTTTCTTAACACTTGGTTCTTCAGCTGTTAAATGCGGAAAAAAAAGAAGGGTAGGGAAAATATCGGCCCTTTCATTCAGTAGTTCATGGGAAATGCATTAAATCCTTGAAGAATAATAGAATTTTCTAAAATTGTATTTATTTTTTATTTGTCATAATCTACCATCCCTCAGAACATTCTTAACCCTCAGAAAAATAGACTTATTATGATTCCAAATACATACTTCAAATTAATAAACAATTAGTTTTTCTTATTGGTAAAGGAAATATTAGGATTAATTAATCTGACATTTTAATGCTCTAAACACCTTTTTTTTAAATGCATTTTCTCATATTTTCTAAAATTATGAGCTCTGGAAATTTGTTCTGTAGAAAGAGGAAAAAACCAACCACCTACCTAGTTATGATAAATGTAAATTGAGAATTTAAGTATTTTAAAATCATATTGGATAAAGACTTTCCCAAAAGTGTAATGATGTGTGAACCAACATGAAAGATTCAACACTTCCCTGAAGTTTGCTACTATCAGGACGTGTGAGGGCAACTATGAAACTGTGCACATACAAAAAGTTAGAGTGAAATGAAATGTATAATTATTGGATGTCTGCAACTGCAATTTATAATTTAACATATCTGATTATTCCCCCCCAAAAGAGAAAGAAGGAAAAAAAAAAATCCAGGACGAATGCAAATATTCTGATGTCTGATGAAGTAAGTGAAGGATTTAATGTTTACACTGGTTTTCATCATTACAGCAATATTTTAAAAATGGATACATAAAATGTTACACACTAATTTAATTTATACACTTATGATGACTCAATTTGTTTCACTGTTATTCTATATAGTATATTGTATTTTTTTCCAAAGCTTTGGAAACAGCTTGTATCTAAGGACTAATAATGTGAACTTCATATATTTTACACAGTGGATATCATCTTTTGAAATGTTTGATCACAAATTAAGTGACAGAAAATAAATATACTGACTACGACATATTAAAAACAACCAAAATCTAGCAAAAAACTTTAAATTAAAGAGCAAGGTAGGAACATGAAGTACTCAAAAGCTCCTGAGTGTTAGAGTTCGAGGTGGAGAGAAACCTGAATGCCAGCTATAGGCATTGACAAGTATAATCTTTTGAAAGTAATTTCAAGAATTCTAATCAAACTTAAGGTAGGCTACAGAAGAGCAGTCATAGGTTTTACCAGAATGACTGAGATAGTTCTGGACACGGTTTATGTGTGGCTGCACTGTACGCTAAGCCTGCTTTAATATCAGTTAAGATCCATCCTTTTTGAAGCACCTATTGTGAGAAATCATGTTTATGCCGTGAGTCTGACAACTGGTACTTTCAAGAAAATAATATTAATGTCATTTTTATTCTGTCAAGGCTTAAAAAGAAAAGGAAGAAGGTATTGAAAAGTTCTAAATACTGCTGAATGGAGATACAGACTGTCACACTATAATATATATGAAGGAAATTAAATGTTTGTGTAACTAACTGGTTAATAATGAACTATGTGTATATATCTATTTATTGTTGTTATAGAATACATTCATTGCAGATATCTGAATCAAACCATATAACTTTAGATGTTTAAGAGAACAGTGGATACTGAGAAATCTTAGGTGAGCTGAGTCACTAGAGTATTTTCTGTGTCCAGACAATCAGATCTATCTAAATAATCATTTAGGGGAGGGGACACATCTGGACCATACAGTCTACAATAAAAGTCCTTATCCTCTAAGTAACATCCAAATCGCTGAGTCTCTCCACTGATTCTGCTTACCATTTTTCCATTAAAAAAGGGGGCATCCTTTTAAAGCTGTGTTTAACTTATTTGATCTGTGATTTCAAAGGAAATTATTACTTCACTTAATTTCCAATTGTTAACAATGAATGTTTTTAATTTCTTTTTTTCACATCTTTACCTCCCTAGTCACTGAGAAACTCTATGGTCACTGGAAGTGTTTTGTTTTGTTAATTCTCTGTGTAAACTTTCAACAGGGGGAAGAAATCAGTTTCCTTTTTTTTCTTTTCCTGTTTTGAATTTGAACTGTATCAAAGCAAATTTTGTGCTTTTATAAAGAAGGGTAGAATTTGACTGAAAGAAGACTTTTTAAAAAGAAAAAATTATTCAAGAAATACTAAGCATAAGAAAGTTCATTTAATTTTAAAAAGCTGTTCTGAAAATTTAAAAGCTATTTTTGTTACAAGTGTCAGTGGAATTGTGGAAAATGATTGTATTTTCATAGTACCACACATACCACATAATATTTAAGGAGAGCTGAAATGTTATTTTTTATATCAATTTTAGATTTCATTTAAACAGTCTACTGTTTTGAGATCTCACATAAAAATAAAATGACATATTGACCCCCAAACTGTAATGATTATGTTCTCATTCATCTAGAAAAGTCTGAGTTGCCATTTCTCAAAATGAATGCAAATATCACCTGGATTTTTTTGAAATCACTGAAAATCACCTCCCCTACTTCCTGAAGCAAACACAGTAAAAGCATATCAGGAGAACAGAATGAAAAGGTTAAGATTTCAATGCCTTTTTGTTTGCTTTATGATTTTAAAATGAATGCCATTATTATGCTGAAAAATGTGAAACCCTTTTCAAAGAAAGAACTTCTCATCACTGAACCAGTTGGGTCTCAGGTGGTCTTGAAAATAAACCCTCTGCCTTTCCATCAATCCCACTCTCAACATGTCTTTCAGTAGATTGGAAAAGATTTCAAATAATGTGCATTTTCACATGTTTTAGTTCAGATTAATATCCACAGTTATCATTCTCCTGACAAGAACAATAGCTACTTCTGGCGTCTATACTTGCCTCTTAGAAAAGAAAAAACTGCCTCTCTTTTACTCTCCACAGTATTTTCACTACTTTGGTGAAAACAAGCAACAGCAAATATTATTTTCCTTTTTCTTATGGAAGAGCTTGATTTCTCATTTCAGAGAAAGAAAAACTAAATTCCAGCCAAATTTTCTATTTAAATGTCAAGCTAGATATAGATAGGTAAACTTCAAGAAAGCTAAGATATGTTTTAAATAGATACAAAGAAAGAAGTTTACAGTACATCAAAAACAGTTGCTGTTGCATAATTAGTTTTGAGATAACAGGTAAGGTTTAGGAGGAAAATAAAATTTTATTGTTTCTCTCAAATAATATTCATAATTGGAGGCCCAAAACACGCACACAAGTAATAAGTGATCAAACTATATTAATGTGTTTTATTTATCATACCTTATATGATGCTGCTTGTGTTATTTTTGAACACCTTATGCATTCATTTATCCCCCTGAACAGTAAGATACATTAGGTGAAATGAAAATATTATCAGAGGCTGAATGGGATAAAGGAAGGAGGGGAATAGCCTTGCTCTGTCAATTGAGTAAGCATTGCTCATAAGTAAGTACAGACATTTAAGATACCTTCAACTCATATTCATTCATAAGAGACTGTGTTCAAAATATAGTTATGTACGTTTGGCAAGGTTCCTTGACATTAGATGCCCACAGATATCTGAAAATATACTTTGAGCTTTAAGGTTTGTTTGGGCTTTCCCTCTTCTTGATATTTTCATGCACTGCTGGGAATTTTACTGTTGAGCTCTACCATTCTGGGGCTCACATGTTTGGATCTTTGGACCTGTTTCACCAAAATTATTTTAAATCCCTTTCTCTTTCAAGTTACAAACTACAGTCTAGAGAGGAAAATAAGTAATTCTCTCTCTCACCCTCTTCCAGCTTAACAGTGCTCTTAGACTTACCAGTCAAAGTGCATGTGCTGTTTCTTAACAATTGTTCGTATGTCACTGACTTGGACCATAACTAGATGAGAGTCATAGAATCATAGAATCATTTAGGTTGTAAAAGACCTTTAAGATCATCGGGTTCAACCATTATTCTAACACTGATAAGTCCACCACTAAACCATGTCCCTAAGCACCACATCCACATGTCTCTTAAATACCTCCAGGGATAATGACTCAACCACCTCCCTGGGCAGCCTATTCCAATGTGTTGCAACCCTTTCAGTAAAGAAATTTTTCCTAATATCCAATCTAAGCCTCCCCTGGTGCAACTTGAGGCCATTTTCTCTTGTCCTATCACTTGTTGCTTGGGAGAAGAGACCAACACCCACCTCTCTACAACCTCCTTTCAGGTAGTTGGAGGGAGCGATAAGGTCTCCCCTGAGCCTCCTCTTCTCCAAGTCTGCTCAGCCCACAGTGTATCATGAATACATAAAATCTGTACAGGATTCATAGTTTCACAGAATAAATTAGATTGGGTGAGGACATCATCTAGTCCAATGCCCCACTCCAAGGAAGCACAGTTGGAACAGAGGGCTCAGGGCCTTGTTCAGGTGAGCTCTGAATGCCTGCCTGGATGGAGATTTCACAAACTATCTGGGAAACTTGCTCTGGTGTTTGACCATCCTCATAGTAAAAACAATATTTTTTTTTTTTTTTTGTAATCCTGAATCTAGTAGTAATTTACAATGTTCCAACTTCTGTCCATTGCCTCTAGTCCTGTCACTGTCCACCTCTGGGCGGAGTTTGGGTTTCTCTTCTCTACATTCTCCTGTTTTGTTGCTGTAGACAGCAACAAGGTCCTTCAGATTCTCTTAAGGCTGAGTAAAGCCAGAACTCTCAGCCTCTTATATGTCTGTGCTCAGGCTCCCTCACCATCCTGATCTGCTGAACTTACTCTGGTATCTATAGTTAATGGAGTGAGAAAGGCCCCTTCAGGTGTGAATTCATGCTATTCTCTATTAAACATTTAGGCTATGGGGTTTACTTTTTCCAGAGATGCTTTTCACTCTCCACTAATAACAAATTGATCCCTTAATTCTTTCAACTAAGTATTTGATTTGCAGGAATTCAGAAGAAGAGGTATGCTCTGCACCCTTTATGGCTATGAGAAAACACTCAAGCAGAGGAGGGAAACTAAGGCATACCTGAACAAGCAGTAAAGTAAAGTACTCTCCAAAGTAACAGTGGAAGTATACAGGTATCCCTTGGATGAATACACGCAGACATTTTAATACATCTTGAGAAAGAGTTCTATTTCAGTATCCCATTTTTACCTAGTCTTCTACCAACTGATGCTTCTCTTCTCAATACATCAAGCATTACTAAAGACCTGGATAAAAATTATATTTGTTTTCCTAAAACAGCAGATATTTGGACAGCAAGTTCATACTATATTTTTGTATCATACAATTTTGCTTGCAGCAGCTATACTTGCCAAGTTGATTCAGAATATATAGAAGAGGATAATAGCAAACACCTAGACAGATTGTCTCTCTCTAGCCTGTTTATTGAGAAGCTTATTTCACTTCATTATTTTTTAAAACACATTTAAGCGCTGTCCAGTTGCTAATGAAATCATGACTTTAAATATAACTGATTCTCTTAACATTGGAGTTATTTATGAGTTCTCAAACTCCTTTGAGGGTAAATAGAGAAAAATCCAAAAAGAGTAGGTCAGTCAGAAACAGAATAGAATTTTAAATTATTTTTCCCATCAGTTATGCCTTAGCTTGGAAGAGCCTTGATTCAGAAGCCAGGTTTGATTAACTTGCTTTTTGGAATTGCACAGAACTTTGCACAATTCCTTCTAATTCCTATGAAGTTTTCCTTTCCATTTACTCTTAGGTCTGGCTGTGCATTCCCTGCTGAACAATTTATAAATCTCTGCTGGAGCTGGAGGCTCCCATCTCCTTTCTTTGAGCCTCTTCTCTGCCATATCTTGAAGTCTCTGCTTTTTTCCCCCAACAGGGAAAGAGCAACCTTCCTCCTTTCACTGTAGGGGTCCATTTGACCTCATCTTCTTTTTTAATTAATATAACAGAAAGCTGAAAACTAAAAAAGCAAGGAGATGGCATTCATCACAGCCTCAGACACTGAATTTGCCATGTTTCCTAAGCTTTTTAACAACTTTTATATAGTGGGAAAACAGACAATTCTCTCTGCTGCTTCTTCTGTGCTGTCCACAGAGTTCTGCCTTTCCTACACAGACAAGATCATTAAGTTCTAAAACTCCTATTTCAAATGCATTGATTTAAAAAATAAACAAACAAAACCAATTCAAGACAAGCAATGAACTTGAGCTATTTTGACAGTGACTCAACACATTTAAAACTAGGGAAACAAATATATAGCTGTAGTTGCATGCTCTCTCTCTATACATGCAACAGGAAAATACCTTCCTCTTGGTCATGTAGAAAATTAAATGTGCCTACCTGAAGTCAGACCCCACCCTTTTCCCATTTTCAGGAATTCCAGGATCAGGACATGTGTCAGATGCAATTGCATCCCCACCCTGGGTCACTGCAAAGTAAAGGCAAAAAAAATTTAAACACGCAGCTGTAAAGATGACTCTTCACTTTTCCCCTACATTAACTTCCATGGCCTGAATTTAACCATATGCATATTCATAATTTTTTCTTGAAACAGTATAAATTATTACCAAAAAGACACCCCATATAATTGATTCCTTGGGTGTATTGTTTATTTCCTTTGGTTATGATTAAAAAAAAATGTTTGGCTTCTGTGGGAAAATAAAATGATTGATTTCCCATGGTCAGTCATCTTTTTCTGGATATACTAGGATCCACGGCTTTTCTCAGACAGGGAAAACAACATTTCATCAAGTCACTCTCTGAAATATTCACAACACACCCTTGTAAGATTAAGATAGTATGAGAAAATAAAATCTCATTTAAGCTTCTGTCCATGATAAGGCTTGAAACAGAAAAAAACCAAGAAGCCAACTTTAATACAGAAATATTTTTATGACGATAAAGTTAATCTCAGAAATATACAGAAAACCGCACAGAGCCATGCATTTGTAACCAGCTGAATATGTGCTCATGCAAACGAGGCTTAAAATCTCTGTTTTGTGTTTTCAGGTAGGAATAGAAAGAGAAGGTATCCTATACTGTTCCATTCCTTTTGTTCTCCATTCTTTCTCCCTCCAGACTGTCAGATACTTAATTAACACTTGTATATAAATATATAAAATTATAGTCTTTTCAAAACTCAAAATAATTTGAACATTCAATTTTCACTTTTTTCTTATTCATTTGTAAAAAGGTATTTAAGGCATATGTGGAATTCAAAGTCATTAATCATAAAGAAAAGACATAAAGTAACAGAGAACAACACCATGAATATACAGAAATCATGAATACACATGTGTTTTCTATCCTGCACATATGCGCATGTGTGTCCACGCATAGTTACACTCCTCCTGTCTTTCTGTTTCCTCCACAGAAGAATAGAGCTAGTAGAGATTTGTGGATCACATTTTTAATCTTAAAAGATTTTTGGGAAAACTTTAAGGACAGGGCAGAACATTCTTCCTGAATTAAAAAAAGTTAGTTGGAATATTTTAGCTGCACAAAATGAATTACCCAAGCCTGAGTGGATTACAGATGACAGCATTACAGCTGAAAGGTGATGAGAGATTAGCTGTAAAAAATGGCTGGTTTTCCCACATAGTGATATGCTTTCAAATTGAATACAGTGACAAAGAGAGTGGTGACAAGCAGCATATATACAACCAGATGGTAAGAGCTACAAATCATTATGTCTGTTTTGGAAGCATCAGGGACAATTAAGTTATATAGAAATCCAAAGTTTTACAAAAGAAAATTTAAAGAAATTAAAAACCGCATTACGGCACTACAAAAATATAACTAAAACAAAGCACTTGTAAGTATCAAAATGCTTGACCTGAACATAGGTTCTTCTTAAAGTAGAGAAACTGCAACAATTACAGTATATTTCAACATTTGTCTATAGTCTTTTTTTTATTTTGGCATATAGATTGTTTTAAATATATAGGAAAGGAAAGGAATAATCTCTTTCTCCACATCTTTTTAACACTACTTATTGTATTGTATACTGTTTGTCCCAGAAATATTTCTTTAAACTAGGTTAAGAAATATTATGATAATCTCAGAAATGTTTTGGAAACAATTAAAAATATGTTTTACTTATTATTACTTTATTTCCTGATAAATAAAAAAAACCAAGCATGAGTAAAAATCCAGTTCAGCTAAACAAAAGTATAGCATCTGGAATTCACCATCTTGAAAACACTCCAGACAAAGAGCCGAATTCTGCTAGTTTCACTAATATTACTTAGACTGATAAAGATTTGTGTGTGTGTGAATAAAGGCTTTCAGAACAAGTTTATACTAGCTAGTAAACATGCATTTTATTCTGAGAATTTAATTTTGTAGTTTCTTGGGAAGTGTCAGCATTGAAATGTTGTTATAGTCAAAAACTGATCTTGCTAGAAAAGCAGCCTGCTTGTACACTGATGTTCCTTAAAATAAATAATTTTCCTACTAACATTTCTTCAATCTTTTCAGAAAAAAAACCCTTCAAATATTTACTACTTTTAGCACAGAAGGGTAGCTATGTTAGTGGAAGTGAAGTTCAGTTTTGACTACTGAATTACCAAAACACGAAAATAAGCAACATGACTGATATGGTTATTAGACATATAAGTTTTACTAAACTTGACCCTTATGGTAACAACAGTAATACAAGGTGGAGAAGACAGCCTTTGCTATCATGTTTTAAGAACACACACATTGCAGTGAAGCCACCTCCTTCTACAGACATACATACAAAAGGTGTAAGTATTTCGTTTGGGACATCAGTAAATGTTGACTGAGACCTTACTCATAGCACAGAATGAAGTGATCTCCACAGATGGATGACAACCTTTGCAAAATTTTCTTCTCAGCCACTGCCTTCCTCTGTCAACACGCTCTCACACCAGTATCAGGGAAAGATGATTCAGGCTATTGTTTACCCAGAGAAATACTGTCTCTTGAAACAGAGCAGGTATCACATGTCTGGGACGCGGCACATCTTCCTGGATGTCTACAGGCCTTGTTAAACATAGCCCAGGTTTTAGCTTCTACTTTCCCCAATGAACTGTCAAGTGATTTTTAACAGATGGTGGTTGTATGACATGCTGTCATAACAAAATAAATCCAGTTCCCTGTAAAACAAGTCTGTCTGATTTTATCTTTCCAGATGGGAAAAAAGGAACAAAAAAATTTCTCAAATTACTGAAACCATTTATTACTTTTAGTGGTTCAGAGACACCAGGGACTTCAATGCATTTATGAATATATGTACATACTTTTAAATGTTAATATACTTAAAACCTTTACCTGCCTGTATTTTGGAATTCACCTAAAAATTAGATTTTAAGATTTTTTTTAGTTCCAACATTTGTTAGCATTCAAACTGAAAATAGATGAAAAGATGCCCAAGTGAATCCCTGTCAGAGATCTTTATCTTCCTCTGTTTCAATCTTGTCATAGTTCCCTTTTATCCAAAGCTATGAAGTATTATCTACTGCTACTGAGATCCATAACATGTGGGAGGAGAACGTATCATTTATTTGAGTATCTCACTTCCAGAATATGTTTAAACCTTGCAGCCTCTTTCTGAAAGCATGTCTTAGACATGTCATCTTCTATTCATCCAGTCACATGCCCAATCTTTCACTGTTTTTCCTTTAAAGAAAAAGACTTTTGTATGCCATTGAGAGACCCATGTCTTACCTGTTTATACTCTTTCAAAACAATACTGTATAAAGTTTCATTTACCTAGGGTGTTATAGTGTTTCAAGCTTTTTGTGTGTGCCTTCTGATTTTTCCTTCTTTATCATATAACACTTAAATTGCTTCTTGTTATTTTCAAAGCTCATTCACAGGCTATCTGTATTTTAACTATCATCTCAATTTCCATTTTAGAATTTTAACATATCAAAACAATGAAGGTAGTAAGGAAAATGGAAGGTAATTTTGCTATTTAAAGCTTGCAAAACTTAGAAATAAATACCAGTTATGCAGAAACTTTGGCACAGCTATGCACTAATCAGTAGCATTTATCTGAAAATGCTAACAATGTTCCTCTGTATTGTGAATATAAACTAAATATTTATAAACCTGTATTGACAAATAAATTTAGAACTAGCCTAAATAATACCAGCGTCTCTCAATACATTCTTACTACATTCCTAGTATACCCACTCTGTTTTAAAAAGAAGTTTAAGAGTATAAAATCCTGGCAAATACCAAAGTAAGATATTGCTTTACAGAGATAATTCTTCAGACTGTATCCCAGCTGCACACAGTTCTTCAAGGAACCATCAGCTAGAGAAAATGGTGTGTTCCATGAGACTAACATCAGAAAAAGTATTTTAAGTCACAGGGTAGGGAAAACAGTGAGGAAAGATTCTAGTCAGGTTTGTTTTTTTTTTTTTAAATATTAGTTAGTGTAGAGTCTAACAGAACTCTGCCTTTCTCTTTTTTAACAGAGGGTTTGAAAACATCAAAGATGCTTCAACCACCAGACATGTCTTTAATATAGAGACAGAGCATTCTCAGTGGATGCGGCTTAACTCTGGAACTTCTCAACATGCCATGCTATTATATACTGCAAAACTTAGGTATTTTCAGGCCTTTGTGCAGAAGTAGTTGAAGAGAAGCTGTGAGCTCATTAACGTGATGGACAGCTTTTCAGTATATATACAACCTCTATGGTTAAGACTGGTGATTTAAATTTCTATTTGATAAAAAAAAATCTATTATTTCTTTACTGACTGAGAATAAATCAACACAATGTCTTCCATTTTCTCAGGTGGGATCATGCAGACTGGAGTTGCCACAGCTTTGGAGGTCATCTTTATTGTTTTACTTGGTATATAACATAGGAAGAATAGAACTCCTTTAAGATGTTTCACATGTCCTGATTCTAACACAATAGTACAGAAGAAAGACTGGCAGTAACTGTAAACAGAAGTCAGACTTTAAAAAGTTGTAATCATAATAATAAACAATTAGCAGATACATTGATATTTTAATTTAGCTCAGCATTTGGGAAGTGTTTAACTCTAACCAAGGAGCCATATTAGGCCAGAGGAAGGGATGGTGCAACATATGTTTCATGCAGCAAGATGAGCAACATGAGATCTCCCTTGTTATAATATCGGTTCTACTCCAGGCAAGCTGCTGTGCCTTAGATGCATTTGGAATCTGAATATACATTAATGATCTACTCATGCTCATGTAAAGCATGTGATGAAATGCTTTGAAGGGCTGGGTTTTGAAGCAAAAAATTATTATGTATAGATGAATTATACTGCATATCTTTCTTCGGTAGCCATTAGGTTAGTAACAAATATTTGGCGTTCGTGCTTCAGGCTGCAACACCTATCATTTTAAACTTAACAGATTTTGGCAGTCTGTCTGGCCATTTACTCATTCTCCTAGTGATATCACCAATATATAGAAAGGTTCTGGATTTAAAAAAAAAAAAAAAAAAGAAGAAGATTACATAAACCCAGGAACACTCATTCCTTCAATAATTTGTTTTGAATAATTTTCAAATTAAACCCAAAATTGCAAGAATCACCTACAAGAAGGCCTTGTCAAATACTGGATGGAGGCTAGAGAAAACACCCTAAACTTCACCATGGAAAAATATTATAAGAAATGGCAGTTTTTCTAGAGCAGACTGACAAGTTTGTAAACTGAGCAAGACTTTACAATGAATGAGTACTTTATCTCTCTATTATGATACAAATAAAAGCTGACATATGTAAATATGAAACTCTTTCCAGCCAAGAAGTCACACATAAGTGCAATGACACTGTATCAATGAAACGAGATAACAGATGTATTAATTAATGTATTAGAGCCACAACTCAATTATTTGTTAAGCTCCTTAGATTTACTTTTATTTACTTTTTAATTTCTGAAAAGATTGATTCATATTAAAAAAGAAATCTAACCGTTCTAGACATAGTTTTGGACATTAAATAATTATGCTTCAAAAGTGAATCCAAAACATTTCAATTATTCTTTATCAAGTGTACATAAATTACTTGTTTCACATAATGATGAATAATGTGATTGCTGGAAAAGAAAAAAAGACATGTATGCTTAATATCTTGACATGACAGTACATGAAAAAAAGGTATAAAAGATCACCATTGTATAAAAGAACTGAATATACTGGGGTTGTTTTGAATTTAGAAAATTGTAATTAGTGGATGAAAATAAAGATTTTAGAAGACAAAAGCTTCAATCCACAAATACATTCAGAGGCAGAATTAATTTAATGAAATTTTCCACCATAAGTTTTGCTGCATTTGCTCTAAAATGTCAGATAGCCCCATCCTGAGGATAATTTCAAGCTTTCAAAGTTTTTGACTTATCCAGATCAAAATAAAAGACTGAATTTGAAAATAATTTTAATCGCCAGACTGCATATACAGCAGGAGGTCTTTTTTTGTTTGCAAAGAAAGACATTTATCAGGAGGCTTCTCATGTGTTGCACTTCTTAACAGCACATAAGCTTTAGCCATTTCAAGATAGTGTCTTACTGCAAATAATAGAGCAGCAAGTTAGGGTCATGATTAAACTTGCTTATAAACAATCTCTTTGTACACACTAAATCATCTGTGTTAGATTTTATTTTAAAAACTATGAGACAGTCAGAAAAGGACAAAACAGTTTGTTTTACATGAACACATGCATAAAAAGTCACAGTTAGTTATTTCAATAATTTTGGCCTACATAATTTTGACTGCATTAAAAAAAGTGATAGTTTGTTTTGTCTCTTGAACTCTTCACCAAATTAGAGGACATAAATTGGATTTAACTCCTTTTTTTTTCCTTCTATCTCTTTTGCAGAAAAGTATTAAGTTGGAACTCTAATAATGAGACACAAGGGCATTACTCACATGGGTGTATGAAAGTATATGCTTAGTGACAGATATTGCCGTATAACTAAGTAAGATCTCAGACGTGATAGAAAATACAAATCTGAGTAGAAATAATAGCTGCAACCAAAATACCATGACAAAAAAATATGTATTTCAAATGGACAAAGAAATATAAAGAGTGCTATATAATATTTTTCCATACAATTTCATCCAGGCTTTTAGAAGAGAGGAAAACTACTATTACAAAATGAAAAAAGTCCATATGCTCCATCATAGGCTTTAAGTAACTCCTTTAGTAGAAATAGAAGAACACTGATTTGTTACACACAATAGAAATAAACCTACATGAAACTTATTCTAATGAAGAAGTGATAGATTACTGAAACCCAGAAAGACAGACAAGAAGATAAGCAAGGAAGGACAGGTAATGAAAGTTTTGCAGTTCCACAACATAACTACTTTCAAGAAGCTAGTTCAAACTCTTTTTTCCTTAATTTACCTATGAATTGACTAGAATGTTTAAATACTGGAAAATATGGTCATGTTGACACCAGATGATGTAAGTGTATAAACCCATTCTGGGCAGTTATACAAGGAGAAACTGTTATCCAAAATCTGCCCAGGTGAATCTGGGCCCAGAACACTCTTACAGATGGCACTGAGTTTTTTCAAAATGATTAACAAATCTTCCAAAGTATTGTTCTATCAGTTCAGCAAGCTGTGGACAGCTGCTAGATTTCATTTAAAACTGAAGGTCTCCAGTGTTTCTCACTATAAGAGTATTTTAGCTTTGAAAATTTGTGAGGAAAGTTTAAACATCCCTCTTGCTTTAAAAAGTCAGATAAAAAAAAAATTACTCATTTCTGCAACAGAAACTATAAAAAACCCCTTATAATTTTCACATGCTAAAGATAATTCTTTCAGCTTTTTTTGAATAAGCTCTAGCATCTTCACACATTAGGAGATCATCATCCCACTAGATTGCAGCTGTCACCACTTGGTTAAAATACAGGATCTCTGTAGTTTACCAATATATTTATGGCACTCCTTTTTCCAGCAGCTGGGGATTTCTGCCAGTAGTCTCATACTTGCTATAACCAAAATAAATAGCTGCTATGTCCCACTTATCCTTGTTATTCCTTAGTGATCACAAGGCCTGAGAATAGATTGCCTTTACATAAAACCAATAGTGGTTTTGTCCATTCTTAGAGAGTGAATCAGAAGTTAAAGAAAAGAAGAAAAAGTTTCTTCTCATTTTGTTTTGTTCTGGTTTAGTTTCCCAAGGGAATTTGACCAACTCTCCCTTGCATCCATCTCTGTTTTCAGCAGCTGAATATAAGATTTATTCCAGGTTAATGAGGCAACTTAAGGCTCAACAGTTGCACAGCTTTCCGTCAGTCTGGAAGTTTATTAGTCCAGCTTTTCTTGAAGTCCTGAAGAGCCTGCTCACTCATAACAACATTTGTTTTTATATTTACCTCTAGATCAATACAACAATTTAAATAAATATATTTTCACATAGCTAAGTAATTAGCTATGGGGAGAAATTGTTAAATATTTACCTTTTTAGTGCAATAAAACATTTGGATTTTAGCCTGATTAAAATACTATTTACAGTGTAGAAGTGAAAGGATCAATTTTAGTTTTAGCAGTAAGTTATAATTTAAATATATTTTCCCTATGTAACAGTATATATCGGGAACTGGAATATATCCTGTTTTCCCCATTTCTGTGGGGAAATTCCTACAAGTCACACAAAAGCTACAGTTCAGGATCAGATGCATTTGCCATATATACTTGGGTGGGGTGGTGGGGCGGGGGGGCTGGTTTAGGTCTTCCACAATGCACAGACAGTTATGTGAACCTCCTGAGATACTGTTTGGCTCATTAAAGGTAAAGGTGCATCATGAAAGATGGAGAATCCTTCGATAATTGAAAACACCAGATTTTCACAAGTGTTGAATTCATCAGACCTTAGGAACAGACAACAGAGCTTGCAAAAACCAGGCCGACCATACTGAAAACATGTGTCTGAGTTATTTCAACTGATGATCCACACACAAGCTATTATTGCTAACAAGCACAGTTTGTTAACTTAAGTGCATGAAAACTCTGATGGCTCTAAAAAGCTGAAATTTTCCAGTGAGTGAAGTTCACTCACCAATGTTTCAATACAATTCCAGCAGATGGAATGTACAAGTTTACATTATGCTTGCTTTTAGTTAAGAAATTTACATCATAAACTACAGTAAGAGTACCTTAAGACTGCAAAATCTATCACTCATTAAGACTTGCCTGAACTGAAGCTATCCATGCCTGAAAATGAAAAGACCCATTTTTGTCTTTTCATTTTAATTTATGATTTATGGAAGACACCAATTTAAAAATATTGGCCCTTCATTAATCCCAATACTTAAATGATGATCTATATCACATCTTTATATTGCTCAAGGTCATGAAGGGAAGACAGACAAGAAACTGTCCCACATCACTGCATAACAACTTTTTTTTACTGTCTTTGTGACTTACTTACTGTAAAACTATTTAGTGTTCACCTATAGTCATCAAACCTATTAAGTTCTTGTAACATTAAAGATATTATTATAAAAGTGTTATAAGCTCATTAGTCATTAGTTTTCACACTGTACTTTGGATTCCAGTGTTATTTCATGATTTGCTGAAGGTAATGATATTTTTGCACCAATTGCAAAGACCAAGCTTTGACTGCAAAATATTTCAGTCATGAGAAATTATTTTATTGTCCTAGTATTATATAATACTCAAACACAAGGAAATGGAAAACTATTAAGTCAACAGATAAAATATCAGTAATGATAGGGGGTGCAGGATTTTATCTGATAGGGAAATTAAAAAAAACCAAATTCTTTAAAAAATAAATACATTACCATTTATTTTTCACACCACATGACAGGAAGGGAAAGCAAAAACTTAATGTGAAAATGCAATCACCATTATACATTTCTCTTTTGCAGACCACACAATAAGCGACATGTAGGCTTAAACACATAGCTCAGAGTAAACAGAGGTTTTGCTTTTTCCAGTACCACTTCATTCAGAAATGTAGGAAATTCAGTAATCTACTTTGAAATGACAGAGCTGATGAAGAGTCAGTAATAAAGAGCAATTTTATGGGATATCCAGAAGCATTCTTTTCAAAAGAAATAAACCCAACATATTGTTTTGTCTCAGTGGCTTAGAAGTTTGGAAAATTCCATTTTTCACCAGCATCAGGTTATAAACTCACCCTACAATGCTATTTACTTGTAAATATACTGCCACTTTATAACATATTTTATTGATGCACAAGGCAGTATTTTTCTTTTCCTTTAGAAATAGCTATCTAGCGTCTTATTTGGCACTGCCATTTCTGCAATAATCCTGAAGGTGACTATAATTTTTAATTTTTTATATCAATAAGGGTTAAAATGACAGTTTTTAAATAAAATTATAATTTCCTTAATTAGTTATTTAATGTACATTTGTCAATCAATGCATTACCCACTTTTTTAGTCTGGTAACTGATACTGAATTTTTGGTTGGCTTTTCAGAGTAAAACACATTGTGTAACAAATCTGAAGAGGTAACAAAACAGTTAGCCATGGGCATACTGCATTGATAATCTAATTTTTCAATGTAACCTTTAGGATTTTGCACTGAATTTATATATATTGGTCCACTGTCCAAGATTTGCAGAATTTAATCAAATAGGCTTTGATTTTGAGAAAGAGCATAAAATTAGAAAATAACTGCTAACTACAGGACAGTCTAGTGGGGTGGAGCTGTTTATATAGAAAATAAGATAAACTGATACAGAAAAATTCAGTTATCTGGACTTCCTCTGACTTCTTTTGTGACTTTGAGCAAGCCATTTAGGACCGCATCTTAGTGAAACCTAAGTAGAACATGGAAGCTTGTGACCAGAGCTATTCCTGAAGTTTCCTGTTGAGCTGCTCTCTAAAGTTGGGACCATTTAAATTGTGAGGGGTCTTCACTTTCTGCCTTTAAGTTTCCCCTACTTAATAGCTGCAGTTTTGTACTTACCAAGAAGTGACATCTCTTAACAGTCCTCTTGACAGGACTAAGCATTGTACTGTCTTTCTCTCTCACAGTTAGAGCAAACAGATGAGCTCAGAATACCTCTAACGTATCACTAAGATGACTGAATTTCTCAAGATATAAGAAACACACCAGCTGATGATGATTCTTTAGAGGTGCAGCTTAGTATTTAGAATAGTTAAAAAAAAAAAAAAAAAAAAAAAAAAGACCAGCATTCAAATACCTGGAAGTATTTAATTCAAGTTAACTTATTTGGTTTTCTGTATAATACCCAGGTCATAAAACTACTGGTACATCGGTGTGGTTAGTTCTCTCCCCTTCTCTCTTATTGAAATTAAAACATTTTGGGGGCAGGGGAAGAACTTATTTCGGTCAGAGAAAAAAAAAAAATCCATAAGAATGAGTATTATTGTGTAGCATGAGAAAGACAGATAGTGAAAGACATGAATTTCAAATACTGCGGTGAGCACTTGTTTTCGGATACAATGTTAGGAATTAATAGATAAGTAAGCAGTCCTTGAGGTTTTGAAATTTCTACTTTGGCTTAAACAGGACAGCTGTACACTTCCTATATTATCCCCCAAAATCTTTAGCCTGCTCTTGAGCTATTGTTCTACAAATACTTGTAGATATTCTTCTAGGAATACTTTTAGATATTATTCTAGTACTTCACTAAATGATCTTCTGAGTAAGTTTTGGGAAAGAACATTGTTAGCTAAAACCAGTTCTAGAAAAAAAAGGGTATTTGTCTTCCTGGAAAGAAAGATTCCAAGACGTGGTGTATTGGGTTTGCGTGGCAATGTTTTGGTAGCGGGGGGCTACAGGGGTGGCTTTCTGTGAGAAGCTGCTAGAAACTTCCCCTATGTCTGATAGAGCCAATGCCAGCCGGCTCCAAGATGGACCTGCCCCTGGCTAAGGCCGAGCCAATCAGCAACAGTGGTAGTGCCTCTGTGATAACATATTTAAGAAGGGGGGGAAAAACTGGGAAACGGCAGCCGGGGAAGAGAGGAGTGATAATATGTGAGAGAAGCAACTCTGCAGACACCAAGGTCAGGGAAGAAGGACGGGGAGGAGATGCTCCAGGTGCCGAGGCAGAGATTCCCCTGCAGCCCGTGGTGAAGACCATGGTGAAGCAGGCTGTCTCCCTGCAGTCCATGGAGGTCCACGGTGGAGCAGATATCCACCTGCAGCCCATGGAGGACTCCATGCAGGAGCAGGTGGATACCCGAAGGAGGCTGTGACCCTGTGGGAAGCCCACGTTGGAGCAGGCTCCTGGCAGGACCTGTTGACCCGTGGAGAGAGGAGCCCACGCTGGAGCAGGTTTGCTGTCAGGACTTGTGACCCCATGGGGGACCCACGCTGGAGCAGTCTGTTCCAGAAGGACTGCACCCCGTGGAAAGAACCCATGCTGGAGCAGTTTGTGAAGAACTGCAGCCCATGGGAGGGACCCCATGCTGGAGCAGGGGAAGAGTGTGAGGAGAAAGGAGCAGCAGAGTGTGATGAACTGACCACAACCCCCATTCCCCATCCCCCTGCGCTGCTTGGGGGGAAGAGGTAGAGAAAATCAGGAGTGAAGTTGAGCCCGGGAAGAGGGGAGGGGTGAGGGGAAGGTGTTTTTTTAAGATTTGGTTTTATTTCTCATTATCCTACTCTGATTTTGATTGGCAATAAATTAAACTAATTTCCCCAAGTCAAGTCTGTTTTGCCCATGATGGTAATTGGTGAGTGATCTCCCTATGTCCTTGTCTCGACCTATGAGCCTTTTGTCATATTTTCTCTCTCCTGTCCAGCTGAGGAAGGGGAGTGAGTGAGCGGCTGTGTGGTGCTTAGTCCGGCTGGGACTAAACCATGACACATGGTCTCCAAATGGATCAAACTGCCTCTGTTACATGGAGTAGGAGATTTAATTACTGTTTTCAGCATTTCTGAAGAGCTGAATATGTCATGCTGTTACACAAAGTGAGAATACAGAGCATAGTTAGAGTGAGGCTGCTCATTCAGGGTACTGACCACTCTGAGTATCTTAATTCTCCATGAGGTTGGATACACTGCCAAAATTTAAATCAAAGCAAGAGTAAGACCAAGGAGCAAGGTACTGGGTCAGGGATAGGAAGCCAGCAAAGGTTGAGTACTTCTGTAAGAGATAGGGATTTTCAAGGAAAAAGGATAAGCCTATGCATCAAGGTCAGCACAAGCAGTTTTCACAGACAAGACTGGCAAAGACCGCAGCTTGTTGAAGGTTTTTATACTGTGCTTAATGAGTGGCTCAATTGAACTAAACTGAACAACAGAGAAGGAGTAAGCACAATGTTGCAAGCTCAGAATCCAGTTCAGAGCTGGAGAGCATTTCTATGGCCACTGACCTCCCCTGTTCTTTTAAATTCACTCTAACCATAGTTGATGATTTTGAATTTTCGTATTTTGTTGTTTTATTCTCTTTGGAGAACCTGTTGGCTCACCGGAGGACCCAGAAGCACATTTGAGAATGATATTTATGTCTTTCTTAATTACTAAACAGTGCATACTGGCCACAATTTACTTTGCTATTAATCCAAGATAAAGTGAACAAAACCGTGATTTACAGATGGTTAAATAGTTTTTCTGCTCAATCAGTGTGGTGGTTTTTTTTCTTTTATTCTTTTCCACTATTTGTTTCAGCATTCCTGAATGCTCATAAGACAATGTTTTTTCCAGTTCTTTCGATTTCTAACAGCTCTGATGAACAAGATTAGAAGGGAAAACTGCCAATGACTCAGCTTATTGAAACAATAAAGGAGTAGGAGTTGCTTTTCTTTTCAGGTACCTGCTGAGGGAAATAATGTTCTGATACCAAAAGCAAAAATAAAAGAAGTTCTGCAAATTGGTATATAGCAGGTTTAGTAGGTGTGATCACTGTGACACACAGGTAACGTGAGGGCAAACATGCTTACAGTGACAGCAGGACTGAATTCTAGACTATATGTTAAACAGCATGATCACTAACATTTCAATCTTTCCACTGATTATGTTTATGGGTGAAACTGAGCAAAGCCAATACAAGATCTGTCCTTTGCTCTACCTGCCTCAAACAAAATAATAATCATATTATAAGCATAAAAGGGGTCAGTAAGAGACTGACTCTATTAATAAGTGTTTATCTCCTGGTTCAAGTGAAAAGAAAGAGATGAGGCATTCCAAAGACATAAAATTTAACAGAAAAAAGCTATTAACTTTAAAGATCTGATTTCTGTGCTTAATACTTCAGCTAAATAGTTTTAGTGGCATTTTTTCAATAAAAGACATATTTTATTCAGTTATAAAATAAATAATTACATGTATATACATAAATTAAGTTTCTAGGGCTAAATCTACACTGCATGGTAGAGCTTGTGACTGAAGTGCAGTGCTGACATTCTAAGAACTGTATATAACTGGCTAGAATAAATATCAAATGTTTGGTTACCATGATTGTAAGGGGTGCACAATCCTTCCAAGAAATAAAGCAAGTATATTCCAACTAAACTTTGCATTATTGCAGTTAAATTTCTGTAAGTTAAATCTATAAACAATCTGTCTGTGGATACACCAGAAGCTGGGTAAGAATTACGGTTCCCAAGAACTCCCAATTTAATATTTAATACATAACCATAGTAGATGGCTCCTCTGGTGGTCATTTTATCTTCTAAATCCACAAAGGGCTTCATGTTTAAAGTAGCATTTACAAGGCTAAATCCAAAAGGACATAATGGCCATTTATTTCTGTGAGCACCTAAAATTCAGGTAGCTTTTTTTTTTTTACTTCACTTTGTGCAAAGGACATCTGTTCAGAAGAGAGACTATTCCTTCTGCCGATCTGCCCACATCTATTAAGAGAAAGTACTGATCTGCACTTATTTTTGAGTGTCTCATTCCAGAAGGGACTTCAGAATTGTGAATCCTTAGTACAATGAAGCATTTTCTGACAACTTAGTATAAAATGCATAACTCTAGAGATAGGATTTATGACATATATTTTTTTATAGTAGTTATATTACTGTATGCACTTTCCAGGCTCCTACTCAGTGAAAATGACTGTGACATTGTGTGTAAGCATCAGGATATATATGGAAGTTTGTATAAGAAGGACCATACCAGAAAACTCAGCACCATTTTTTCTCGTAAACATATGTTTTTAACACTTCTTCCAGACTTGGTTTAAAAAAAAAAAAAGTAATTGTTTGTATTCCTTACTTGAAAGTGTCCAGTAGCTATTAAGATGACCTAAATTGACATTTAAATACTATGAACCTGCAGTGTGGATATTATATGACACTACTTCAAAAGACAGAATTCTGCCTTTCATACCGAAGCGCAAGAACTAGAATAGCAGCAGTACATAATTTATCTTGATTTTTTTACGCAGAGTAGCTCAGAGCATACTTAAAATAAAACTAGAATGCCATGTGCCCTAAATTGTCTAAACTGCTGTAATTAGGGACAGTATTCAAAAAGAGAAAACCGCTGTATCATAGATAAGTGAACAATCTCAGAGCAGAACATTTCTCCAAATAAAAATAGATGGTCCAACATTTTTGCTAATTCTGAAAAGGTACAGTTTCAAGTTATAGAGAGATTAAGTAAAAAATGGTCAAAATAAATGCTATTCTTTTGTACACAATGATGTGCAGCTGTATACAATATCTCAGACTCTGGATGTCTTTAAAATATACAGCACAAACATTTAAAACATTACTTCAGCTTGGCTCTTTTCCCCCCTTCATTGAGATTAGCAGTGTGGATGTCAGCTGCAACAGGTTTCCTCCTACTCTTCTCACAATGACAATAATAATAAAAAAAAAACCCAAGTAATTTATCACAATTTTCTATGGTATCGATGTGTCAGATACACACTTCGCTCTTGAATATGTAACCTCAATCATTCTGGCAGGCCTGTTTATTCAGGTGAAATGCCAAACTGATAATTCATAATTCCTTTCCCTCTTTCTTACACAGAGTCAGCAACTTATTCATGTCAACCTGTTAATTCTTGAGGGAAAGGGGCAAGGAGGTTATATTGGCTCCTGAAATATATTCCGGTCCTCACAGTGTAAATAAACTGAGACAAGCTTTGAATAAGCAATGTTTTTGGTCCCAAAACAAAAGGAGAAGAAAAACAAAGACTTCATTTTTTGAGGTTTTGCCCATTAATCACCTTTTAAAGATCACCATGCCTTCCTTACAGCTGCTTAGAGAGTTGAAAGACACTATCACTACATAAAACTGAGATTTTTTGATTAAAGCATGTTTCCCAAATTAATTCAAAGATATAGCTGTTTGCACCCATGAGTGAAGGTATACTGTTCAGATGATCTGCTCTGTTGGGTGGTTGGTTGGGTTTTTTTTAATCACAGATAAAATACATTGTTTTATGGATCAACTCATATATTCTGTCTTTACATGTAATATGATGGCATTAGTAATTCAGCCAGGAATTTGGTTAACTTTTGATAAATTTTGAATCGTCCTTCTTGAGAATCTAACTGTGTTAGTCAGATTCTCTAAAGTCTTCCAATGTGATGGAAGAATCTCCCTTGCCTCTTTAAACCAGTCCAAGGTACATTTTATCAGTGTCCCATTTCTAGCTAATATCAGAGCAATTCTGCTTTACATCTGTGTAAAACGGAGCTCATGGTAATTAATTGACAGAAATGATCAAATACAGTCCATGAGCCTTTTGAAGCTAGCTCAGCATGAAAATGTACTCAAAAGTCATTATTCTTTTCCCTAGATAACTTGAAACAGATATTCTGTAATCTTGTTGCCACTCCCAGAGTTTCTTAAAAATGAGAATTTCATTTTGAGATCAATTTAGAGATGAATACTTACTCCTCTTTCTGAGGCTGATAAGTCTCATTACACCCATGACAGCCTCCAGCTGTTAAATAGAAATATGAATCGAATGTGGACTACTGATATGAAAAGCCAATTCCATTGCTTTCACAAAAGAAACAAGTAAGATCTAGTTAGGTTGTGATTGCAGCAATCATATTTTATTACTGTATTAGGATTTGTAGGACAGTGGCCCCCACACTAATAAACAAAACCACTTGACATAGGGCTATGTTATTTGACATCTGTGCATATAAAAATGTCAGCCAGGTGAAATAACCACTGCACTAATTGAACTGGGCCATACGAAGCAACACACTGTAGCATTCAAGATCTCTATGACAATGCATTTCAGCTCCTTTAAACTGAAATGCAGTTACTTATCAGAGAGATCCAAGAATCACTGTCAATAGTTAGAGATTTTATGTCCTGCATGTCTATACTCACATTGTACAAAAGATGTATTGTATTCTGCTGGAAATATTCACTATCGTAATTGTCTTTGGTACATAAGGACCCACTGTAACTGGGATTTATGTCTTTTTCTACATTGTCCCATAGCTGGGAACGGGGAAGGAAGGGCAGATGGGCAGAGACCAGCACTGCCAGCAGTATTTGTGGCTGGTATTGCCACACCAGTGGCAGCAGTAGTGGCAGTAGCCACCAGTAGCAGAGTGACTAATGCTTCTGAAAATATTCAGATGGCTTAATGGAAAGAAAACGGACTTAGCAGATCACCCCATGATTGCTCTGTATGGTCTTCATGAGCCCCTGCCAACAGGTGAAAGCAGAAAATAATTCACAAGTTGTCTTTAACCTAGTTAGAGAATCAAGTAACCATAACTGATTGCCATACTCTTCGTAAGTTGCCTTCCTCTTTTCCCTCTATTTTTTTTTTGTTTTGTTTTGGCTTTTTTATTCCTGCAGAAAAATGAAGGTTTGTCCTTTATTGTATATCCCATGGGCTCTGATGTTTAGAAACCCTGGCGTCGTGGGTGAACAGCAGAAGAGCAGCTGCAGAAGTGGAACAGCAGCAATTCACATCACCTCCAGCCTGTGTTCGGATTATGTCCAGAGGTCTACAAGGGTCACTGGGAAGGAAGCGTACTCTGCCTCTTTCTTGCAGCAAAATGGCTAGGTCCTGTATTTCACCTCAAAATGCACAGGACTGCCCAGAGTTCTCTATTCAACATGAAATGCAAGATTTTATCCTGCTTGCATTTGTCCTTTTAAGGATATACCAGTCAAAGGGAAAATTCTGCTCTGCACACAATGCAAAAATGTAAGTTTTTACCACATAGAAACAGTACCCGTGGCAGTCAGGGTAAAATGAAAAATGAAACATGGCACGAATAAACAAATGAAAAATGTCATGGTTGTCTGTTCTATGTGAGTTAAGAATTGTATTGGGTTCACATGCCCAGGCACTGGCATCGGGGGACAGCAGTGCGGCCCCTGTGAGGAGAGGCCGGGGCTGCCCCGTGCCGGACACAGCCGGTTCCAGCCGGCTCCAACCCACCCACCTCAGGGCACGGCTGAGCCCCTCAGCCACGGTGGTGGTGCCGATTTAAGAAAAGATACATATAAAGAGAGGTGATGGTCCAGAACTGGAATGGTATTACTCTAGGATTCTGCTTCTGTTTTGTACAGATGATCAGGTGAACTTACACAAACCCCTTTAGCCTGGACCGAACTTTAGGTATTTAAATGAGAGACTTAATAGGAAGTGCCACCAACCTTATGAATGCTTTTAGAGGTAACTATTTCTCCCTCTCTATAAAAAGACTTAGGGTAATAATATTCCTAACTGAACAAATCCATACCTAAAGTGAGCTAGGGTCAAGCCAGAGCCCCTTTTCAGTGTTTAAAGAGAAAAAAAATAACCAGTTAGACACTCTAGCTACATGGGGTTTTGGCTTCTGTACAAATTTATACATGTTCTCATTCTGAGTATTAAGTACTTAAAGGAACCATTCCCTCCTCCCATCAGCATTCACTAATCCCTTTAGATGTTCTTTCCTCTCCAGTTTTTATCACATAACATAACAAACGTTGATTAGAGGGAGGCATTTATTATCAAGATCAAATTGGTACCTGAAGTGGTTGAAAAATTCTTACTGTTAGTAAGTAAGCTTCTTTATTAGTGGTTTGTCCTGACAGATAGGAAAACATCAATGTATTATTCATTATCATATAAACAGGTATTTATATTGGTAATTCACATGTAAAATCACTCTCTTTTCCATCATCAGAAATGGAATCCTAAAAGTAAAGTTTGGTTTTGTTGTTTGAGTGATTTGAGTATTTCAGAGTTTTATGAATGCAAAAATACAGCTGCATACACATATTTGAAGACCTTGCACATTAGCCTTTTTGAAATCTTTAAAACAAAAAAAAAGCACTAATTTCCATTTGATATTTTCTAAAATAAAGGACTGTCAATCTGATTTATCCAAAATCACAGAAGGGGAAACAAAGGGTGGTCCAGCTGGCTGATTGCCATCCACACTGAACCCTGGCATAATAGCATTTGCTTTTGGTGGTACTGGAAACAGCTTTTAAGGTACCATGTGAGAACTCCTTCTGCAACTGCACAGACTCAGGCTCTTCAGCCCATGAGCACTTAAATATACACACCTATGGAAGCAGGAAATGGGAACAGAAAGAGCAAAAAATATCTATGTGGTTGTCGTTTTTTGAAAAATCTTTAAAAGCTGTTTTCCAGTTCTCATTTCCTCCCCCCAAGCAGTCAAGGAAGGAGTGCCTCATGGTGCATAGGACTTTTATATTCAGGTGGTAGCATTAAAGTAGCGTACAAAGCCTAACAAACAAATGTCCTATGCAGAGCATGAATATGGCATGGCTTTTGTTTCTTCAGGCTGTTACAGCCACCAACTGTATAATTAATGTTCAAAAATTAGCTTCTAGGCCCCACCACTGAAAAGCCTGAAGCTGTTTTTCAGTCTACTTGTCTCTGAGCCTATTGAGTGTATTTGCTGAACAATTTGTGAGTAGACTTTTAAAAGAAATCAAAACTTATGGGCAACAGTAATGATCTAGTTCTGATCTACTTACAGAATTATTTTCCCCCAGTCTTAAAGAAAGTCCTGCCACTCTCACTATGCTGCCATGGTTACCAGAAAGCAAGTATGTCGTTTTAAACAAACCCAGATTTTTTTTTTTTTCATGAGCTACTCTGAAGTCTTTGATTTCCAAATAAACAAACTTTACATTCGGTATCATGATTTTAGCAGTACTTCACTGTGAAAGTGGTAACTTCTAATGATCAGAAAAAAATGTAAAGATAGATCAAGTAGACATATTCCTTAAGCACACAAAACAAATTAAAAAAGCTATCTGTGAAAACAGAATATATTAATTCCACAAAGTTGTGATCACAAAATTGTATTTTTGACATGATGCAAGGAAAAAACAAAAAATTTAATATTTTAGGTATCAAGTATGTAAAATACAATAGAACAAAATAAAGCTCTATAACAAAGTAAGTGTCCAACAGAAAAAAAAAATCACAATTTCCTATCCAGGTTTTTTATTGAAATAGGTTCCATAAATCTAGAATGAGCATTTAAAATAAAAAATACATATCCCTGTAGTAAGCAAAATAAATCACACTTTTGGTAAAGTAGCAAAAGAGATAAAATATTGGCAATAGACCTTAGGAAAATTCTGATATAAGTGTTTCTGTGCCTTTCCCTTCTTATTTGATCAACAAGAAAAAATCTCTCTATTTCACATCTAAAAACTAAATTAAACAGAGTCACAAAGTATTAATAACTAATAGTCTGTTTGTTATTTCTTTGCATGCCTTAATATTCAAGGATATTCAGTTTACATTATCTTATAATCCACTTTTATACTCCATAAATCTAAATTTTCTGCTACTGCTCCTCCAGACATTATATATAGAGGCACGCATTTGGCAGTCTTTTCCTTTTACTTCTTTGGTAAGCTTTTATGTAGGGTGTATGGCAAAGGCAAAAGGGAAAAGAATAAAAAACTTGCTTGTCTTGCCTCAAGGAGTGGCATGGTAAGCCAGGAGCAAAAAGAAGATGCATCTGATTCAATCATCAGTGCTCTTAGCATATCTGAACAAGATGTTATCTCTATTAATAACTAAGGCATCAAGCTTCTAATTTAAAATGGCAAGGTATTATTAATGGAGTTCACAAAACTGCATGGAAGAAGAATTGTTAAAAAACCCAAAGAAACAACAACCTAACATTTTTAATATGTACAGTTTTAATTCATTTTTACTCTGTGATCCTGACTCCTAGAATAACTGTGCCCAAATAAATGTATCGCTAGAATACATATGGCCAGTTTACGAAGCTAGGAGGTTACTACACAGTAGCTATGTTCTACACCTCATCTTCAAAATTTAGGAAGCCAATAAGCAGTATTTCCTTTCTACTGAATAAATCAGTAGAAGAGACAAAAAGTGTTTGTTTCTCTCAAACGATGGATTCACAGAAAAGAGAACAGTCTATTTCTGTTTCCTTATTGATGACCTGTGTGAGAAAAATAACTAAACTGATCAATAACTCATACCTATGAAGAACAGAAATTAAGGCTTTGCGTGTAATATTTACATTGGCATTACATAGACTTTGTGTTTGAGATTTCACAATTCTGAAAGTATTTAAGCACTTTTCTTGTATGTAGGTACTAAATAGGATATCAAACCACTTTACTGGATATTTTTAAACTCTCTAATAAGAAAGGAGAAATGTTTAAGGTCTTTGGTCAAATAAGTGTGAGCTCATATTGGTAGGCCCAACTGCTGCTTTTTCTGCGTGTTTAAATTATTGTATACAATTAGTTAGATGTGAATGAGATAAATTTAGCACTAAATGTGCACATAGTTCAACATCACCCATGGCTTTAGCTGGTAATATTAGGTGATATGGTTTCAGCCTAGGAGTGTTGAAGCCTGGGGTCACTGAGACAACTCCACCAAACTGAATAGCCATGGGCCAAGCAAATCATGGACACACTGAATTGAAAGTGAAGAACTAATTAAAGTGGTCAGCAGACATAATTATGAACGGACATGTCGAAAGATTTAGATGCCCTGTTGCATTAAATTAAGGCCTCAGTTGCACTGCAATTTCTGCAGTTTATATGGGCCCAATAAATACACTTTATACACAAAATCAACAATTTATTGTTAGTCTATGTGAAATATTAACATTCTCATTTTAGCACCAATTGAAAAAAAAAACCCAACAAACCAAACCAAAACAGAATACTATGACAGGAAAATCCTCGATAATAATGCAGTTAAAATTGTTATACTCATTTCCCAGTGTCTACCCTTTCTCTCTTGTGTTACATGTTAGGCTTACTCTTCCACTGCCTATTATTATTATCAGTTGGTTACAGAATACAAAAAATAGTATAACTATCATACAACACACAGTCCTACAAAGCAAAATGAAAGCAAAACAATTTAGGCAATAGTTACCTGGTCAGTAGACCACTGCTGTTAGAGCCAAAAGTCTAAAACCAAGCTCCAGGCAGGTCAAGACAAGCCCAGACTAAGCAAGTCTGACTACTTTCTTCTTGCAGAGTTTGTACAAAGTCAGCAATGTGATAAATACTATGAATTGTAAATAATTCTGGTAACTCATAAAGGATTGAATATATATGTGATAATCTTCTTTATTCAACTTTTCTCTTTTTCTTTTTTTTTCTGAACAATTACTATTAATGTGATGTGCATCTACTATTCTCTACATTCAAGATTTTAATTCTCATCCTTTATGACAAAAGGTAAAAGAACACATGTTTAGGGTTACTGTCATGTAGAGGTACATAATGAAACCCTTCATGGACAGAATAATAGAAAAAATACTAATTCAGAAAATCTAATTTGGAAAGTCATTAAGGAGGCTTTCAAAGGTTAGACATTTTTCTTTGTCTGGTTGCTTACAGCATATCTACACCTTGCAATGCTGTATTGTGTAGTTATCCAAAGCAGTTCCAAAGGCACCTCACATAGCACTATGCATGGCACAGAAAATAATCTTAAAATAATAATTCAAATCCTGAAACCAGTGTGACTGTGTGAGCATGGTCCTGGATCCAGACTAATTCAAGCTAGGATATTCAGCTCAAGCTTATTACCTGGGACAGTGACTAATTTGCCTCCAGTTTCAGACTGATGGATTAGCTATTTTTTAATTGATATTTTAAGCTATGTTTGCTTTTCTTCTCTCTGATTTTTTTTCCTGCTGTTCTTTGTTATTCTGGATTTATAACAGACCCTTAGTTATATACAGACCCGACTAAGCAATTTTTGGATTAAAAATATCAATGATGTTCATAATACATCGAATATATCCAGTTTTACCTTAAATCAGCTAACCCTGCAGGACTTTTTGACACATTTACCTTTACAGTATTTAAAACATATTGTATCAATTCTTCATCCTATACTAGAAATAAAGTAAGCTGAAATAAAGCCTTCATGAATGTGTGTTTTACTTCTTGGCAATGGGCAATGTACTTAAAAGGGGGCAATTTGCATTTTGCTTGAATTTGACTTAAATTAGGGCTAATTTCTAGAATATTGCTTTAATTATGTTAATATAATTTATATAACTGGAATAATCAACCTTAAAAGCAAAACATTATTTGCTGTAGATCCAATGTTAAGAAATCTAAACTGCCTGCTATTTCAGAGCAGAAATTACCACTGTTTAGCAGAATGGCATTAAGATAATGTGTTCCACGTTTTTTGAGAAATTGAGCAGAAAAATACCTGAGCTTAACCGACATTAGGTGTGAGAATATGCTATCCCAGTTCTTCATTCAAAGATGAAAGAGCCTTTGTTTTGGGATGCACTTTACAAGAAGGCTTAAAACTGGGTCATCAAATAAAGCAGCAAATTATTCTAATAGCTCATCATTTGAGAATACTTCTCTGCTGTTTTGACCTTGCTGCTTTGGATTAAAAAGTATTGCTGCTGTTTCTCACAGGCTCACATCATTCCCTTTAGTTGGAAGTATCACTGACCATGAAAATGGAGAACATTGTGACCTTCACTCAATGTTATACAATGATCCTCAGTTTCAGAATTGTCTCCTTTTTAATTCAGCACCTGCAGAACACATCTTTCAGAACAGCAATGTTAGTGAGTTAGTACACAGGTAGGAGAGATTTTATTACCCACAATGGTCTCATTTTATTTTGGTTTCTCTTCATTAATTGCAAATATACAACAGAAACAGTTCTGCTCCATAGAAATGCACTAAACCTCCCACCAGGCCCTATGATTTGATGTAATTTTGAAATTATAGCACTGTACACATTTTTCTGTAATAAAATGTGGTACTCAAAGGCAAAGGAGAAATACTTTTGACTAACCCCAGATGCAGGATCAAAAAATAGAAATAAAATGCAAGAAGATGAAAAATATGGAGATCTCTTCATATTATCAGGCAATCATAGATTATTTACCCTATTCATTCACTGTCTGTCAAAGAAATCCCTGCACACACTGTCTATTCATGACAAGAGGAGGTGAAGTGATTTTCACCAAGGAATACTCCTCTTTTGACACCACCCACACTTGACATAGATAAAAACTTTTCATGGTTCCAGAAGGAGGAAAGCCATTTTTCAATTAAAATAAACCCACTGTTTTCAATGACTGAACACAGTTAAAAGATAAAGTATCCAACTACAGAGATATTCCCACAACTTGCCTTTCAGTAAAATCGCTTGACTATGCTGGATTTCTAGCATCATTTTTCAATGACACTGCATCCTAAAATCTGAAGTACAGGTCTTATATTATGGCCTATAGTATTAAAATTGATGCAGAGAACAAAAGTGAGAAATCACGATATGTTTGAATATAGACTGATTTGAACAAATAAAAATATTTTATAATTTTATAACATACGTATTGTATAAAATATACAATATATATGCTACAATATATTTATGTATCATTATAAATAACACATATAATTGATAATTACATGTTATATTATATGTGTATATCTAGAGAGAGCATAACAAAACAGAATCTTCTCTTCAGAGCTCTGTATTTTTAAAATGTTTCTATCAGGTATGACAAGAGTCCTTTACTACAGTATACACATTCTTGCATTTTTATGACTTGTAAAGGTATCTCTTAGGCCTAGAATTTGACAGGAATAAAAGAAGCTACATTAGCCAGAGGAGAAACAAATCCCATTAAAATTTACTGTCTCTTTTATTTGATATTTTGCAGCTTTAAAGCTAATGAAATTTAACATTCTTGTTAAAGAACATAATTTTCATTTTGACAAACACCTAGAGAAACCTCTAAATTAACCTATTGGGGAAAAAAGAGAAAAGTCAATTTCTTTACCATTGTTGGACAAATAATACTTTGTAGCTATATAAGCTTTCAGTAAATTAAGATAAAGAATTATTAATTGTTTCTTCAATACTTTTTGATAACTGTGTTCAATTACTCTTCATTCATTCACTAATTAAACAGAAGGCATAAAAAAATTAGAAGACTTCATTTGGCATTACTATCATTCTTTGAAACTCATAAAACGCTGTTTTAAACCCTGACTTTTTATGCAGCACACTCTTTTTGTTCTACTTTTCTAATATATACCGAAGAGGATTTTTCCTTAACTTTCACACACTTTGAATTTCTCAGTGTTTATTAAGCAATGGTTTCCCAAGAAATGTGAGAAGATTCTTGGAAGAAAAAAAAAAACAACACCAAACTAAAAACTAAAAAAGCAACCCTACATAACCATCTTTGTGCACACAAGAAATCAAAAGTGGAAAAGGCAGAAATATTAAATTAATAGCTGAAATGTATCTGGGTGCTATTACAGATTCATTTAAGCTAAGCCAAGCATAACGTCTAGCCATTCACAAAATTTCACAAAGCTAAGGCAGATGAGGCAACACTCCATGACCCCTAGATAACTGTGAGCACATTGTCCTTCTAGGAGTTTGGCTGGCTAAGTTAGAGTCAAGCTGGCCAAGTCCAAGGCCACATCCTCTGCTGGGAAGAGCAGTTGTGAAAAAAGGTAGAAGTGAGGGCCTGCCCCTTCTTCCTTGGGAAGTGCCGTTAAGCTGTGGCTGTACCACTGGCCCCTTCCATGCTGCACTGCATTTTGTGCAGCACCTGTGCCTGTGCTATGTCTTGGACCTCTCCAGTGCTGACTGAGGCTTGGCTTCCCTGGCTTGGCCTCAAATCTGCCTCTGCACTGCGACCTTGACAGGTGATGGCCAGCCTGTGTCTGATCCTGACCACTGGCCCTGACCCTGATCCTGTTACGGACTTGCCATCCCACATCCCGACTCCTGTTGATGCAGTCAATGCTTACGCCTGCCTTGTTATTGCAGCCTGCTCTTGTCTCACTTCCCTTGCGGAGCAGCAAGCCCTCACTGTTTGGACATAGGTGAAAAGGAAATACTAAAAGGCTAAAAAACACATAACAGGAGAAGTGTAAAACTTATAAAAATAAAAAGCCATATTTTTAATTCTACCTATCTACCTACTTTCCTGAGGAACTAAGGAATTTTTTAGGGCTGATGCACAAGACTATGACAAAATTAAACTATATGATCCATATTGGCTTGAACAGAATTCAGAGATAAAAGAGATCATAGGAATAGATGAAACACATCTTCTCATATGTCATTATTAAGAGGCTAAAGCAATGAGGCCATTCAGTGTGAAACAAGATAGTATTTCATATTATTAAACCATAGCCAGGTAGTTCTGGAACAAGTACACCAGGATGCCCACTCAACCTCAGAATGACCACCAACTTTATGAATATCCTACAGTTTGAAGGACACTTTCTTGAGCCAAATATGAACACTGCTGAATATAAGGCATATTAATAATCCGTAGCAAGGTCACGACAGACAAAAGTGACAAAAAGAGAAAAAAAACCCAAAACCCAGCACATCAAGGAACATATGAATTGCAAGGCATATAGAAAGACTGAAAAAAAAAAAAGTTATATGCTGTCTTCTACATGAAGGGTTTGAAGAAGAACAAGGTATTCACCTAGGATTATTTATTTTTATCATCACAAAACTAGGACTGCTGCTTAAAAGACAGTAGATTACCTTCACAGGTCAAAACCAGAAGCAAGAGAGAATAAGAGAAAGTTAAAGACAATGACTTTTGAGTGTATCTTGAAAGAGATGGTTTAAGAATCTAAGAACCAATCTACTAGATGACTTCTAAGTACAAAAATATCTGAAAGCTAAGTGGAGGACAGGCATCCAAAATATAGGAAGAGAAGGCCATGAATCTTGAACAGTTAAGAGGACTTCCTGAATGAGTATTTTGAATAGCTGTAATAAGATGAATAACTACCATTCAAGCTAGTAGAGTTCATAGACTTCATCTTTCAACCAAAGCCTTCCACTGTCCAGCTTAGATTATACTGGAAAATAAAGAGAATATGAGAAACTACTGTGGAAAAGAGATCTCTGAGATGGTATATTGAGGAATTGTTCCACATCCACTACACACACAAAAATGAAGCATGAACACCATTCCCAAAGTCATGCACACACATAACAGGGGAGGGAGATTCAAAATAAATCTTGCCTGAGCCTAATAACAGGAACAGATAAAGGAAAACAAACAAACAAAAACCAGCAAATATTGTCCTAAGAAAGAAATTAAATCCTACAGCAAAAAAAAACCCCATATCTTAGTAATTGATTTTTTAATCACTTTCCTGTGAGGCTTTGAGTGAGATGAGATGAGATCAAGGGAAAAATATTTATAAAGCACCAAAAAAGTAAATAATTTCAAACTGCAACAGAAAAACATACCTCTCCTTCAAAACAGTTTGTTTTAAGTAATCCATGTGGTGAAATTAAATGTGTCATATTCTTGCAACTCTAATAGAGTGCCTTTACAAGGTTACAGCCAGGAAGAAATACAAAGCGACTCATAATTAACCTCTGGATCCATTTCATTTCATGCTTGTTCAGAGAGTGTAGAAAAAAATGTTAAGTTTCAGTGTTCTTTGTCAAGAAATGTACTTATCACATATGCAAGATTTAAAACCACTTTCTATTTCTCAGGCATTGCAAGAGATTTATGCTGTATGTAGTCGTTTGTTACAGAGCTTAATCTTCACCCTGACAGGCAGTGTTATGACCTGGAGGGCACACCAGAGTTGGTTACACGGGTTTTATAATACGAGTCATCTTTGATCAGCGCAAGGAGTTAACTTGTGCTTCCCATCAATATTTGTCACTGGATTTTAGCACACAGAACAAGATAACAGGCCTATCCCAAGAGGATGCTGAAAAATTTATTGCGTCACTATTGTAAATTTATGTATTTATATTGCTGCGCTCCCTGCATGAGCATTTTAACAGGATGAAGAAGAATTCTGACAAAATAAATTTCAAGTTGTGTACTGTGAGAAAAAGGAAAATTTGAACTAACTTTGATTCTTCTAGATTTAGATTTAGGGTTCGTTTTGATGCATGTACATGGTAAAACATGCAATTGGTTTAAAAATATAAAAATGGATGAATTACATGTACAGAAATAAATGCTATGTCTCATGAATAGCTTGACTGGGATTATACCAGAGACATTTGCAAGTCAAACTGACCTTAATAACTTTGTGTAGTTTTTTTTCAAAGAAAAAAACTAATTTTCCCTGAATTTTGCTGCCTAGAGTTTATTAGTTTATTATAAAGTGCTTATAATTTGCCTTATTACTGGATAAAACATATCTGCAAAATCTTTTGCTGAGATATGTACCATGATGCCAGTGCTCCATGTCAGCTGGATGTGAGTTTTGACCCAAAAGCTTTATAGCTCTGGTAGCACAGTCCTACATTCACAATTCAAGTCCACACTTCTGAATCAAACCTAGCATTCCAGCTAACTTGGAGGGCAAACACAAAGAGACTATAGACACATACATCCTAAAGCAGACTTCAGAAGTCCAGTTCTGGAGTCAAATTCAGGCACTGCTTTAGTGCAATTCAAACATGTGGCATCTCCCAGTTTTTCAAGTTGATAACTGCTTCCTGAGGCTCTGACAAGTCTGTTTACAAATAATTCAGTGATGATGCAACCCATATTACTATTTGCTTATAACATTTAGAAAATTTTGTCTAAGGCTGAATCTTCACCAATCATTAAGATTTCAGGGATAATATTCAAGCAACAATGACCCTTACTCCAGCATCTATAAATAATCAGGAGTTCTTCTGCACTTGCAGTCCCAGTTCCAACTTTTGGGAAAAAGATTGCTGGAAAAAAAGGTGATAAGCATTGTGGATGTTAATATAACAGAAATTATTCATGTTTTAATTCAAAGCTGAACCATTACGTTTTGGGATAGCAACTTAATATTGAACTGTTGTGTTTTCTCAATTTTCTATGAACTGTTAAGGTGAACTTCTGATATAGATTAATTGTACCCAGAAACAGCTGAATAGGCTTGTTTGTCATTCATAATATGTAGCAGAAGATAGTATTGCTCAGTTCTTGTATGGTGAGACTACTTATTCAGGGGAAAAAAAAATTACTCAGTTTCTTCCTCTGACATGAACAGATACCTGTAACTACCTTCATTATGTGACTGCCATAGCTAGTAGGCTAGTAACAATTCTGAAACAGTGTTCTTTCGAAACCTTTTAAATTCCTTACCATTAGGTCAGAAAATTAGAGCTGAATGCCTCTAGCCTGCTGGTTAGGGCATTGTCCCAGGAGGAAGGGCATCAAAGCCTTTTCTCTGGCTCCAAAATGTTGTTAAATAGATACCTTTATGGCAACTGGAACAGCTTATGCAAGAAAAACAGAAGTATTACTACGTAATACCATATATTCCAGGGGACAGCTCAATCAAAGATGGGACATTTCAGTTTGATGAAAAGTAATAAAGTCAAACTGTAGTACACATCACTATGATCATTTGGGCTCTACAACCCAAGATAGTATCACAGAGGCTTTAACAACTCTGATGAGTCGCAAGGTTATTATCATTATGCAAACTAACCTTTTTAACTGAAACATCATTAATAGAAGATATTTGAAGTCATCTTTGTGCTTTTAAATTCTGTGAAAGGAATCTAATATCAGGCATTTTTACCTCTCTTCTTTATAACATTTTTTACTCCTTAGATATTTAAAACAAGGATCCATTATGCGACTGTCATAAAATAACACTCCCTTTTGTTTCCCCTGTTGAATAGATCTTTGGTGTAGAAATTGGAGTTGTACATATACTATGATAAATTTTGCCAACTTTTTTCTGTTCCAAGAGAAGGACCAACAGAGACTTTGCTAAGGAACTGTCAAAAAAAAGTATGTGAACCGCAATATTGGTTTTTAGTCTTAACCTCTCGATTAATATTTTTCTTTTCTTTTGCCATCTTTCCCAGCAGAAGTGCTCTACCTTATGAAGAATGCAGACAAATACATTTAAGAAAAGACTTATTGCTGTCATTCTATTTTCTTTAAATTACCATTTCTAGCTGTTTTCTTTCTCTGCTGCAATCATGCTGTGAATCTTTGATACCACTGCCACTGTACTGAAGGACTGCGCCTGCTCTTCTCTGCTTTGTGAAACCAAGGGATTAAACCGTGAGAAGCAAGGAGCACGTATTTTGTACCTGTATTGCATGTATACTGTTTCATGAGGTCTCAAATGCCCTGTTTCTTTTGGATGCAAAGTTGTTACTTTTCCTCAGCTAAGCAGTTACAGGTAATGGTGTGCAGCCCTTTGTCTATGGGGAATTCTAAACAGCTATACAACCATTCAAGTCTTTATAGTTAAGCTTTTATGATGGGTTTTTTTCCAGTTAAAACACTGTGAAATGGAATCTGACAAGGCTTTTTTCTTCCTTTTTTTTTAACACCACAAGTTAAAACCCTTTAATAATGAATTTCTAAAATGTGTATCTAAATAAAATATATGTTTTATTTATAAATATTTGAAAAATATTGTTCAAGGTGGAGCTGATTACAAAGTTACAGATAGGGCTACTCAATACTGTCCAGCCTAAGCCCCTTTTTCCTGTGCTCTGTAACTTTCCCAAATAAATTTATGGATTTCTGATTTAGACTGAATTTAGTTCAGTTTAATTTTCAAAATTAAAGCCTTAGCCATAATGATTTAACCAACCAACATGTTAGAATATTATCAGTGGAAAATATATCACTTTTCTGATGTTAAAAACTGTATTTTCACAGATATTTTTTATAAGTGCTTTAACTCTTTGATATCATGCGGATTGACCCTTAGATCCAGAAAAGGAATTGTCTTTTAACTCTCCTGTAAAAGATGTTTTGGGTTTTTTTCTGCGTCCATGAAGAGGCATTCATATTAGTCCCCGTGCTAAGCCTATGCATATTGCCATTTGTACAGCTTTTAAATATTAACAACTATAATTATCTTTGAGTTCTCTGTGTATTACTGTTTATAGACACTTGATGACATTCTACCAGCATTAAGGCTGATCCTGCTTCTCTGCTAATCCAGGGGAACACATTATCCGCAGCAGCATTGTTTGCAAGGGGGAGTAGAAGGCAGCTGGAGCTCATGAGACATCCATGAATTCTAGCTGAGCTTTTAGCAATTAAAGAGCTTTCAGCAAGACTGAATGTGCCAATAGCCTCTTTTGTAAGGACAAGAGAAATATAAAAATTTTATCTGATCCTTGAAGTAGAGCAAGATAATGTGTAACTGCTTAACATACAGTTTAAATTGCATAATAATGCACAACTACCTTAACAAACCTTTCATTCTGTTTATATAAGAAATTAAATAGAAAAATGAAAGAGAAAATACAAGCTGTAAGAAGTCTATTGTCCCCTTAAACACAGTCTACCTTTACCATTAGCCAGGACTACTAACGGAAAATGGAGAACATACTACCAACAATATGAAAAATTAGAACTAGGTTTTGGTTTTTACCAAAACCACTATTTTAATGTGATGTAAATATATTTTGGTGAGAAAGGAGTATGAAATTGTTTTAAAAGTATATGGCATTAACAATAAAAACATGTCACTCATTGAGATGTTGTTCCTACTTTTTGTGAGAGGAAGCCACTATGCTTCTCTAATATGCCTATAATTATCGTGCTGTTATTATTTTGCATTTAAAATGTGTCATGAGAAAGAGGATTAAAATCTTTACTGTTAGATCAGATTGGATATTTCAGAAATGCTCTAAGCAATAGGGATGCAAGTAGACCAATAGGACTGGTGTACTTGTATTTAATGTATATAATCTTTAATATGGAATGCAAAATAGCTGCTATAGTAGTGGAGAATTCCTATACCATAATCCAATTCCAGCTAACTGGACAGATTTGTCTCTTCTGCTTTTGCCAAGCATTTTTCCTTATGAGCTTTAGTTACCTGGTGTGTAGCAGATGGGCTCTTTTTATTAGTTGGTGGAGAACAACAATTTAAGTCTGAAGTGTTAATAAGCTTGCTGTTGGAACAAACTGTCACGTCCCTTTAACATCTCTTTTTCTCTAACTTTCATCCTTGAAAGGTCTTGTCTGCTTTATTCTGATTTATCATCAATTTTCCTGGTTTTACGTTTTTACCACATTAATTTCTTTACCAAGAGAGATTTTCTCTCTTATCTATACCCTCTGTTATTTCCAGATAAATGTACTGTTCTGAAAGTTTATCAGTGCTTATCCCGTATTGAGTCAGCAGGAGGCAGCAAAAACTCGAAGGGAGAAAAACTCAACTAAACAGAATAGCAGGGCTGTAGGCAACTTTTGCCAACAAAATGGGTGTTTGCTAAAACAACATATCTACCCAAGACCCTACCAGTTTGCACTAGTGAAACGAAGCTATAGGAACAAGCAGCAAAGAAGCCAAAACAAAGTCTACTATGCTCTCTTACATTGACACTCCAAACTGAAACAACATAAATGCCTCTTTAGTAGGCAGAATGAAAGTTTTTAAGACCTTATAGAACTGTTTGTATGTGTGAATGTTATATCCATATGAAAGCTTTTACATTTACATGTAAATGGCGAAGTGATATAAACAACTATCTTGTCTGTTAAAATGTGAAAGAAAGATATTGATTATACTTTTCCTTTTTTTTTTTTTAATTTAATTTCTATTCTTTGTTTACCTTGTTGCTAATTGTGGCTAGCCTGACTAACAAAGTCAATAGCTTAGCAAGAACATAGATAACTCACAAGTCACTCCTGCGCAACAGACGGCAGAGATCATATGTAAATTCCTCAAGTAGGGATAAAATCACGGAATGTGTAAAATTGAGCTCATGTGCCATCAACCCTTTATATCATATCCAGAAGAGTGTGAGGCAAGCTTTTCCTCCTTTTAGACATTAGGACCAAGTGGTGCCCTTTGCTTGGTTGATGCGTAGGTTACAATAAAAACTGGAAGGAGCCAGCCAAAGTGGATAGCCCATAGGGATTTCAGCAGGAACCACCACTAGGGATCTTTGGAAGTCCTAGACTTCTGAATGCATTAAACTATCCTGTGCTGATACGCTGTTAGCTCACACTTCTTTAATTTACATTTTATATTTTAATGAAAACCATCCAAGAAAATACGAAGTCTTTGCTTTATTTCTTCTGTTCTCTATATATCCTTTATCAGTTTCCCCAAAAAGTGAATTTCGAGTTCCCATGCCTTTAGTTGATAAATGTCTGTGACACTTATCCTGAATATTTCAGCAGTTCATCAGTGAGGTTGTATAATACTTCTCTAAAGCCTGAAGTAGTAATGTCTATTTATACATTTTAGCGAAGGGATTTAAGTGGATGGCAGAAGAGGAACAAAGAACAGATCATTATTATAAGCAGGGCTGATGGTTTCAATTGTTTCAAAGTTGCTCAGCAATGTCTCTTTTAAAATTCTTCTTTCACTTGTACATACCTTCATCAAACAGAGGCTGTTGGGGCTTATCTTTTTCAAGTGTCTGCCTTGGATTTATTTATTCTTGTTTAAATATTATTAAATTGAAATTATTGTTGTTTATTCATCTCATTCACTTTTGAGAGAGCCAGAAGAAAAATCCAGTTCTCCATACGAAAAAAATGAAGATAACCTTTTCCATGGAATATATTAGCACCACCATACTTCAAAACCTATATTTGTTACAAAAGTGATCTTCGTGTCAAGGATGTGCATTTTGCTCTTCCAAAATCTACTAAAAATGGCTGAATGGGAAGCCTTTGGGAAGCAATAATTCAAGGTGATTCACAGAAACAGGTTTAAGCAAGTACCTCCCAAATAAATGTCAAATTTAACAAAACCTAAAAGACTTTTGTGCTGGTTTTGGCTGGGATAGAGTTAATTTTCTTCATAGTAGCTAGTATGGGGCCATGTTTTGGATTTGTGCTGAAAACAGGGTTGATACACAGGGATGTTTTAGTTACTGATGAGCAGTGCTTACACAGAGTCAAGGCTTTTACTGTTTCTCACACCAACCCACCAGCGAGTAGGCTGGGGGTGCACAAGAAGTTGGGAGGGGACACAGCCAGGACAGCTGACCCCAACTGACCAAAGGGATATTTCATACCATATGATGTCATGCTCAGTATATAAACTAGGGGGAAAGCTGGCTGGGGGGACCGCTGCCTGAGCTGGGCATTGGTCGGAGGGTGGTGAGCAATTGTTTTCATTTGCACCACTTGCCTTTCTTGTTTGTTGTTGTTATTTTCCTTTTCATTACAACTTTTTTATATTATTATTATTAATATTATTATTATTATTATAATCATCATCATCATCATTATTTTATTTCATTTCACTTATTAAACTGTTCTTATCTCAACCCATGAGCTTTCTTGCTTTTACTTTTCCTATTCTCTCCCCCATCCTGCTGGGGCAGGGGGGGGATTGAGTGAGCGGCTGTGTGGGGCTTAGTTGCCAGTTGGGCTTAAACCACGACAACTTTGAAGTGTGTTATCCCTGTGATACTCTCCACTTCCAGACACCAATGAACATCCAGTTCTGGGTGCTGAACTGAGAGCTGGTCTTTCCTGTACAACCACCTACTCTTCTACCAGGCCTTCCTAAAAGGAGAAGCCAGTTACTTGATTCAAATACAGAGGGAACAAGAGCTGGATTTAAAAGCAACTGCCAGAAAGTTTGAAAGTATCAGTAGAGTTTGACAAGAGAGAAAATAATTGGTATGGAAAAGAAAGACACTGAGATAGCTAAGGAGAAGAATGGCAAACAGCATGCAGAGATACCAATAATCATAAACGAGAGCTGGGAAGAGAAATGAGGGAAGAAGCCAGACTAGCAGATGGGAGGAATGAAGGAATAAGGAGATGGAGGGAGACTGAAGCTCTCTGTGCAGAGCCTGGGACTGAAAAATAACTACGTAAAGACATAGAGGGGAAAAAATATGATATGACAATGGGGCTATAGCACGGAAGGACCAAAGAGATTCGGAGGAGACTAATTTGGTAAAGGAATTAGGTTATGGTTAGTGAAATGTTTTTACACTGTGGTGGGCTGACCCCTGCCAGCAGCTAAGCACTCACCAGCCCCTCACTCAATTTAGCACCTCCCCAGTGGGATAGGGGAGAGTATTGGAAGAGCAAAAATTAGTAAAAAGTTTGTGGGTTGAGAAAAAGACAGTTTAACAGGTGAAAGGGAAAAAAAAAAAGGAACACATATCCCCCAAGTGACGCAAAGGCATCAGTCACTACCTCCCAAGTACCTCCCATCACTCACAACCTCCTCCTCAGTAGACCAATGCCCAGCGAGCCTCCTAGCAATGGCTATCTTGGAAAGACTACCCATAGTTTTTGTTGCCAAACCTGATGTTGTAGAGCATGAAACATCCCTTCGGTCAGTTTGGGTCAGCTGTTCCAGCTGTGTCCCCTCCCAGACTTTTGCCCACCCCCTGCCTACTTGCTGTGGGGGGCACGATGAGAAAAAGAAAAAGCGTGGACACTGTCTAAGCACTGCTCAGCAATAGTCACAACTCTGGTGTGTTATCAACATTGTTTTGGTTACAAATCTGAAACACAGCTCCATATGGGCCACTCTGAACAAAATTAATGTGCAAAACATACAATAAGACAAGGATCAATGGAAGAATAAGAACTGAAACACTGAAAAACAGAAAAATTATTTTATAGCAAAGCTGACTGAAATTCAGGGCATGTTCTGTTTTTATAACAACAGTGATGTGGGATACAAGCTCCACCTCTCCAAAAACTCTCATCCTCTGTCATGAGAAAGCCCGTCTTACTCTTCTGTTTCAGGACTAGACCAGAGATGACTATGATTAATTTAACTGAAAAACAACAAAAAAGAATACAAAAACTGTATTTTAAATGTTTAAGTGCTTTTAAACATTCATACACTAAAATGTGGATTCAATTTTTAATCTATTCCATAGACACCATAGACTAATATCCAAGCAGGTAGTGTTGCTCCATGCTATATTTTTAATCTTAACATAAGTGTTTGTTATTTATGACAAAGGAGTTTATTTTAGTCTCTACTCTTCTGCACCGCAGATGCATTTTCAGACTTCTGAAAAAAAGGCCTGGTAGAACTGAGAAAGAAACATGACTTCTCAGTACGAAACAGGTTTACCATGTGACTCCGAAAACATGAAGAAAAAGCTCATATGGCAATAAAAAGTAGCATCCTGAATAAAATAATATATGCCACATGAAATTTTGGCTTAGAGAAACCATACTGTTTTGCTCTTGTTAATTTGATAATTCACTGACTTTATAGCTCCTCTAGCAGAGACTCTGAGCATCAGAGTTCAGTTCAAGAGCATTAAACTAGGGAAGATATACATACATTTTTCACACATCTCTTTTGCTTATGCAGGAGAACTTCTTTCATGTTAGGGACCTGAAGCAGAAGATATTGTGATAGTGAGGTGACAGAAATCAAATAAATGGTTGCATTAGCAGAACAATATGGACTTCAAGATCTAATTATTTCCTCTTAGATTAAAACTTTTTAGAATTAAACATTTTTGATGCCATCATGCATATTAAAACTTACATTACTTTGATATATGACAAAGTGATCTTGTCACTCTTACCTGAGTCCAGATGGCTTGTATAATAGAAGCATACATACAAGCCAGAGCACCACAGTTACAGTCCCTTCTTTTTCAAGTATGCTGTCATACAACAGGAAACTTCGCCAGGTATTTTGGGATTTTTCTGGATTGTTTTTTCTGTTTATATTTTAAAAATTATGTAGTTGAGTAACCAATTTTTGTTTTTTAAAGAACAACCTGTTCTACCAATTTCAGTGGAAGGACATAATAATCCCATGTTGAATAATCCCCTCCCCCTAAATCAGCAACTACTTCTTTCCTTCCATATGTAACCCAATGAATTTATTTCCATCTTAGTTCCTTCTTGGGTTTTTTGGTCCCATTCCAAAAATATTTCAAGCTCTTCAAGCACATTACTAAGGAAATTGATACATTATTCAAGTGTTGTGTAAATTTTTTACTTTCCTTTTTCCAAGTGAAGAAGGAGTAGTGGACTCAAACTGGCCTGAAGCTGATAAATTAGCTGTCACCTAAGAAAACTTCCCTGTTTCAAACATACCTGACACTGGCCGTTTGCAGTTCTGCTCAGAAGAGCTGCAGGAATAGATACGTTCCAGTGTGACAGGCTAACAACTGACAGTGTGATGCTATGCCAACATAGTTGAAATTATTTTCCAAAGTGTTTCACAATGTGAAGAACAAATTCTGAAGATGGAAAATAGTCCAAGACATTCTATCAAATTCTGAAGACATTCTCCCACAACCTGGATGTAGAAAAGCAGGATCTGAATACATACTCAACATGCATGAATTATGCAGCTAGTGTTAAACTTTTAAAACTGCAGTATTAGCCTCTGTGGAAAGTGGAAATCTCCTTGCAGGAGGTGGAAAGTCTCTGACTCTTCCAAAGGACTTGACAGTGAGGGTATCTATATTCTGCAGCACACCTTCACTGCGTAGACCAGTGTCGTCCTTCTTTCTTTAATTAAAATTGTTTTAATGTTTTTAATGTTTGAGAAGTCTGAATTCACCCACCCACAACTTCTGAATGCCTTCATAATTTACATACATTATTTGAATCTAGAGATACTTCCTTTTGCCAACCTATTTACTGCCCACATCTATATTTTTAACAGCTGTGCATGGGAGTTAAGCCAATGAAGCTATGTAAAAGCATTAAGGTTTATATTTAAATTTCATGTGAATAGTTAATTTATACAGAATTGTAATTCTAAAAGCAGGTTGCTTATTCTTAAGTCTTTGACTTTGAAAATAACAGAATTCAATGTCAATTTAGCCTACAGTATGAACACTCACTTTGGATAATCAGTAACGTTCTATAATTGTATATGAAAATTATTTAATGGCAGTTTCAGCTTCCTAGCTGGATAACAATTCATTTTAACCATCCATAATTCAATCAGATTATATCTTGTTTTACATATTTTAATAGATGCTTTCTTCTGGTTATTTTATAAATTATATATGCAAATGATGTATTAAATAATTGATGAAGCACCTTGTTTTGCTTGTAGCTACAAGTGATGCTTTTCTTTACAAAGACATTTAGGCAGTAGTTCTCTTCACAGCAAGATTTTTGCATAGTATTTTAAAAGATATTTAAACTCCTGCCGTGATGAAGGTTTATTTAGAAACACCAAGTATAATTTACTAACCTGATTTATGAAGCAATTTATACAATCTAGTAAAATAGCACTGTAGAATTTCATTGCATAGGGATACTCATCTTCTCTGAAGAGCCTAAATTCTTTAACACTTGGGCAACTCTGTATTATTACATTCTACGATAGAACAAAGTATACCAGGGTAATTATCCTTCCTGTTTTATTAAAGCTTTATAAAACTGTTAGAGGTTATTGCTGCAGTTATTTTTTCCTACTGCCCAATTTCATCCTATAATACTCAGTAAGAAGGGGAAATAGAGTCATTAATGTCTTATTAGACATATGGTGTAATGGAATACTATGTGTTATGTATTTATCTATAATTGTGTGTGTGTATATATATGTCTGTGGATATATACATATATAACAAGGATACTTTTAATAGTAAAGATTCCAGGATCCATCCCTTATCCTATTGTATAAAAGTGCCAGTGTTTTAAGTATTACTTCCTTCTTTTTTCTTTATTTTTAACTGAACATTTAACACACGCACAGTATTTCTGTAAAAAGGCTTTTTGAAATAAAATTGAATATTTGCAGACATGTTAGTTATTTAAGCCTTGTGTTTCCTAACCTTGTAATTAATACATCAGTAAGTTGTAAACGATCGTTTCTTTCATTTGCAGAGATGCGTCATATAAACGCAAACTTGAAAAATGCTTTCCTTTACAAGCTGTGGGATTTGAAAGAGTGAAAAATAGCTTTCATGAATGAAAAGGCTGGAGAGTTTATGATACTGTGGAGGCATTTAGGAAGTTTCTGACTGGGCACTTACAAATGAGAATCCTTTCAGTGCCTGTAAATCAATGTAATACAATACAACACACAAGCACAGAGTAACTTCCATTGAAAACACTGAGATCTTCAGAGCAAATTCCTATAGAAACTAATGGGAAAGAGGCACCTCCATAGTGATCTTGGCACAAAACAGCCTTCTGGTTTGACTTCCTCTGAGGAATATCAATCTTAAATGTAGGTATTTCAAATCCTTTTCTTGGTGAAGAAATTTTAGGCAAAAAGGTCTCTGTTTTCCCTATGAAAGAAATGGTATATATGCCACTAAATACAGATGTTCAACAAAGGTCAGAAGAGAGCTACAGATGAATCCTCTCACTTTTCACCCTTGTGTTGTAATGCTTTATGAAGAGCCCAGGCAACAGAAGTTTTTAAAAGATGGTGGTATTTCTAAAAGGAAATCCTAAGATCCACAATTAGAAATTTCTCTTTTTAAAAGACACAAAGACGATGACACTATAAAACACAATGATGGTGTACTTCCCTCCCAAAAAAAATTGTAAAATAAGTCTCTTGATATGCTGTCCTTCTTTTCTTGTTCCTTTGGGTTTTTTTGGAAGCAAAGGCAAACTGATGACCTGCGTGTCAGAACAGGGCAAACAACCCCTCAAAGTCCTGTCCAAAAAACTTACAAACACTACAAGCCCCAGAATAAAAGCAAGCCTGAAAGCAGCCAACACTTTTTGATTATTTGTTTTACTAGTTTTAGCTGACAGTGAGACCAATCAAGGAGGTAGATTTATGCCATATTTATTTCTCCAGTGCTTTTAAATTTGTGCTTGCTTGAAGGGGCACAGGCCTGAGGAATTTCAGCAAAGTCTACTTGCCAGCAGGATAATTTTTTTTTTAATTTCTAAGGTCACTGTATTTTATCTTAGTGTTCACACTTAGTTAATATCATTTTCTTTTTAAATATAGTTTCATGTAATATTTAAAATATTCACAGTGAAAAACAGACCGCATATTGAGAGCTCTTAGTCACACAAGATCCAAAGCATAGGACCTTTTGATACTCAACCGCCTATAATTACCTGAGTGGTTTATTTCTCATCGTGTTTACTGGTGAACAACCCCATCACCAACACAAAGTTTCTTAAATTAATTAAGGATAAAGCATTAGATGTTATATTTGATTAGTTTAAACTTGTGTAAGATTAGAGTATAACTTTAGAGAGTGAGATAGCTTTGGTGTTGTTTTATTTGTTTGTTTGTTTTAAATTGGAGACTGAAAACTGTCAGAACAATGAATATTTAACAGTATTTCTTGATTATGAATTGACCTCAACACAGCCTGTGAAAATTCAAATTCAATAAGAAACCAGTTTTTATCTGTTAAAATTCAATACAAGTACAAAAAATGGTTAGCATTTTTGGTGGAAATTTTTCCATTACATGTGCATTTTAAAAATAATAATATGGAATTGTTACATAGTTTTTCATTCTTCCTAAAATAATTTGGGAAAAATAGCCTAAAAATGAATTAAGCAATAAAATATTTTTTGGGAAACAATGAAGATAATTTAAATATTAAACATAATAATAAGAAACTGATATTTATATCATGACAAGCTATGAATTTCTTTACAAAAAGGCAGTAATTAGCAATGGCTTTATCTTTTATAACTGTAACTTGAGATGACCTTCAGCGGTTGTTGTATCAGTTTATTAAGTTGATTGAACATTGGTTTGCAATTGATTTCTAAGTACTGATCTTTTCAAAACATGAAAGTTCTTAAATTATTCTTTACTAAGGAATAAGAACAAACCAGTCATAAAATTGTGCTATTAAGTGCAACTATTTAGTCCAATATTGCCCTTCTTAGGGAAATACTATTTCATTAACTGAAGATCAAAACTTTTACTAGTAATCATTTTGCTTCTATCAAAGTAAATTTATCAGTAGCCAAATATCGAGAAGATGAAATTGCTGATTTATTTAAAACACGAGGAATATATTGGTAAGCAACAAAATTCCATCCTAAAATTTTGCCATGAACATATTTTTAACTTTACATTACAATGTACTAAGCCATTTTTGTCATAGTTACCCAATAACAAAATAAACAATGACTGCTGTCATTCTTTCTTTCTTACACAGAATTAGCAATGTAATCCTGTTTTGGTATTAATCACTATAGTTTCAACAGCATGTGCCATTAATTCACCTTATTGTGCTGCAACCAATCAATGCTTAGTCTGTAAACTCATTTGTTCTTTGGCTCTACATGGCAAAAAACATTGTCTTAAAATAGGTCTTTTTATCATCTTCAAGGTGAAGGACTGTTTGGATAAACTCTGTAGCTAAGTTTTCCGAAGATATATTAATCTTACACTAAAATCATGCTCTTCAAACCTTTTAACATGTGTTTTTCTTATATTCTGAAATAAATTTTCAAATAATACTACAGAAGACTGAAATTACTTCAGTGAAGTTTAAGAGGTTTTTACTCAGTGAATACCTACAGATCTCTCACTTTGTAAAACATGGTAGTTCACATACTAAACACTTTGCAAAGGTTAAGTCACTCAATATCCAGTAATTACTGTGAACTGTTAACATGGTGCAATATGAATGACATATTTTTTAAAGAATCACTCAGACTTGCGTTCATCTTGGTTGCTATTCCAGAATGCGGATGTTCCCTGCAGTTTGCTGCGTTGTGTGGCTCGAGCCACTATGCACACTGCCTTTTGACAAGAACAAACTCTGGAAATCATGTCTCCCAGACACTTCATTCTCTCTGCTGCCTTCCCCTCCTAGCATTATTGCGCTGGCAGATTTGCATGTACCACATCATAAACCTTATAAGCATTTCCATTTATCACCTTATATGATGGCTCTCACCTCACTAAACTTCCTTGGCATTTACTATGAGTTTGCTGCATTCTTGTGCTCTGTCCTCCTGCTGGTGAGGAGGCCTGGAAGTGAGAGGCTGCCGCTCTGACTGAAGCACTCGGGCTTGGGGCATTAGAAGCTGCTAGGGCTGTCTGCTCTCCTAACCCTGCTCTGCCCCTGGGCTGCTGTGGGCCGCACAGGGGCCAAAGATTCACAGCGGTGCCAAGTAGCAAGCCTGCAGTTACGGCCCTGCCTTCCCGATATTCTGTAAACTGGTGTCCTGAAGAGATCAAGACTTGTACTCACAGAATCACTAAGGTTGGAAAAGACCTGTAAGATCATCAAGTCCAATCGTCAACTAACACCACCATGCCCATTAAACCAGGTCCCACAATGCCTCGTCCACACGTTCCTTGAACACCTCCAATGCGGGTGACTCCACCACCTCCCTGGGCAGCCTGTTCCAATGCTTCACCACTCTCTCAGTAATTAACTTTTTCCTAATACCCAGTCTGAATCTCCCCTGGTGCAACTTGAGGCCATTTCCTCTTGTCCTGTCACTAGTCACTTGGGAGAAGAGACCAACACCCACCTCTCTGCAACCCCCTTTCAGGTAATTGTAGACGGCGATGAGGTCTCCCCTCAGCCTCCTCTTCTCCAGACTGAGCAACCCCAGCTCCCTCAGCCGCTCCTCATAAGACTTGTGCTCCAGACCCCGCACCAGCTTCATCGCCCTTCTCTGGACACAATCCAGCACCTCAATGTCCTTCTTGTAGTGAGGGGCCCAAAACTGAACACAGGATTCGAGGTGCGGCCTCACCAGCGCCGAGTACAGGGGCACGATCACCTCCCTGCTCCTGCTGGCCACACTGTTTCTGATACAGGCCAGGATGCTGTTGGCCTTCTTGGCCACCTGGGCACACTGCTGGCTCATATTCAGCCGGCTGTCGACCAACACCCCCAGGTCCTTTTCCACCAGACAGCTTTCCAGCCACTCATCCCTAAGCCTGTAGCATTGCATGGGGTTGTTGTGGCCCAAGTGCAGGACCCGGCACTTGGCCTTGTTGAACCTCATACAATTGGCCTCGGCCCATCGATCCAGCCTGTACAGATCACTCTGCAGAGCCTTCCTACCCTCGAGCAGATCAACACTCCCACCCAGCTTGGTGTCATCTGCAAACTTGCTGAGTGAGCACTCAATCCCCTATTCCAGATCATCGATAAAGATATTAAACAAGAGCAGCCCCAAAACTAAGCCCTGGGGGACTCTGCTTGTGACCGGCAGCCAACTGGATTTCACTCCATTCACCATGACTCTCTGGGCTCAGCGGCCCAGCCAGTTTTTAACTGGCACTCAGCGAAGAGTGCACCTGTCTAAGCCACGAGTCGCCAGCTTCTCCAGGAGAATACTGTGGGAGGCAGTGTTGAAGGCTTTACTAAAGTCCAGGTAGACATCATCGACAGACTTTCCCTCCCTAGGTAGGTCACCTGGTCTTAGAAGGAGATCAGGTTGGTCAAGCAGGACCTGCCTTTCATGAACCCGTGCCGGCTGGGCCTGATCCCTTGGTTGTCCTGCACATGCCCCGTGAGCACCCTCAAGATGAACATCTCCATAATCTTCCCCAGCACCGAGGTCAGGCTGACAGGCCTGTAGTTCCCTGGATCCTCCTTCCAGCCCTTCTTCTAGATAGGTGTCACGTTGGCAAGCCTCCAGTCATCCGGGACCTCCCCTCTTAACCAGGACTGTTGATAAATGATGGAGAGTGTCTTGGCAAGCTCCTCCCCAAGCTCCTTCAGCACCCTTGGGTGGATGCCATCAGGCCCCATAGACTTGTGAGTGTCCAGGTGGCACAGCAGGTCATTAACTGCTTCCTCCTGGATCATGGGGAGTTTATTTTGCTCTCCATCCTTGTCTTCCAGCTCAGGGAGCTGGATTCCCTGAGGATACCTGGTGTGGCTATTAAAGACTGAGGCAAAGAAGGCATTAAGTACCTCAGCCTTTTTCTCATCCTTTGTGACGATGTTTCCTCCCGCATCCAGTAAAGGATGGAGATTCTCCTTGGCTCTCTTTTTGTTGTTAATGTATTTATAGAAACATTTTTCTTACCCCTTACGACCGTGGCCAGATTGAGCTCTAGCTGGGCTTTTGCCTTTCTAATTCCCTCTCTGCATGACCTAACGAGGTCCTTGTACTCTTCTTCAGTTGCCTGCCCCTTCTTCCAAAGGTGACAAACTCTCCTTTTTTCCCTGAGTCCCAGCAAAAGCTGCCTTTTCAGCCAGGCTGGTCATCTTCCCCACCGGCTCTTCTTACAGCACATGGGGACTGCCTGCTCCTGCGCCTTTAAGATTTCCTTCTTGAAGAACATCCAGCCTTCCTGGACCTCTTTGCCCTTCAGGAGCATCTCCCAAGGGACCCTCTCAACCAATGTCCTGAACAGGCTGAACTCTGTCCTTCGGACGTCCATCGTAGCGGTTTTGCTGACCCCCATTCCTTACTTGGCCAAGAATTGAGAATTCTATCATTTCACGGTCGCTAAGCCCAAGACGGCCTCCGACCTTCACTTCTCCCACCAGACCCTCTCTGTTTGTAAACAGCAGGTCAAGCAGGGCACCTCCCCTGGTAGGTTCCCTTACCAGCTGTGTCAGGAAGTTATCTTCCATACACTCCAGGAACCTTCGGGACTGTTTCCTCTCTGCTGTGTTATATTTCCAGCAGACGTCCAGTAAGTTGAAGTCCCCACAAGAACAAGGGCTTGCGACTGTGAGACTTCTGCCAGTCGCTTGTAGAACACTTTGTCGGCTTCTTCGTCCTGGTTGGGTGGTCTATAACAGACACAGATACCTGCCTTGTTAGCCTTCCCCCTCATCCTTACCCATAAGCATTCAACTTTGTCGTCACTCGTTATCCTTTGCACGTGGAATGACCAGCAGTAACTGCCTCGTACATATCAGAGGCTAGACTTGAAAAGATAAACTACAGGGTTCTCCTACTTGCATAGAAAATGAGTCTTTTACAAGGACTGTGGCTGCCTAATGATGGTCTGTCCTCATGGGCCACTTTATTAGGGCTCTCCTTCTCTTGGATGTTCAGGATGCTCCCTGTACAATCTCTCTACTGTAGACATAATGCCCAGATATTTAAAGGTAATAATCACTCTCTGACAGAGTTGCTGGGTAGGAATATTTCCATGAAAACGTATTCAGACAAGAGCTCGTAAAACAAAATTATATTTTAATGTATTCAGTTACAATGCAAACTATAGTCATAGTAGTTTTAGCAAAAGACCACAGTCGTTAGGGATACAGAGTGTGCAGGCTTATTCTGTATTGGAATGAGAGTGAGTGACAATAGCAAGATGGATCAAGTAACTTCCTTTGGGAATATACTATGTATATCAGAATGACTAAGTAATGGAAGAAAAGTGAGTAAACTGAGCCTGCATCTAAACAGATGGACACCAAATCAGATGTAATTGGGTTTGCTTCCCCTAAGCAGATTCATAAACTAAAACTCTCTCCTTGCTCCTCTGACAGATCAGCTTCAGATGACCAAGGGGAAATATGCTTAGCATTGGCTTTGGCCAGTGTTTGTGGCAGCTCAAGCACTAATGAGGACCAACTGTGAAAAAGTAACCATCAGAACTGCCTGTCCATTTACTTTCTCCCAGCTTACTTTTCCAAAACTTTGCGAAGCGCACTACTTAAGTCCCCTGTAGGCCAGCTCACGCTTTGGATGAACGAGAACCATATTTTACTTCAATTATCTTTCCCATCCTTTTCCCATTTCCTTGCATAAATGAATCATGATTCAACTGTATCTGGCCCACTGCTAAAGGGTACTAGCTGGCAGGAGTATTTTAGCAACCAACTAACTTGATATGTTTCCTTCAGGTGTACTGAAGAAGAAAAAAAAAAAAAGTGAAAACCTCTTCTTTCCCTGGGGAGTGACACAATATATAATGATTTTTTTCCCATAGTAAATCTACCAAGGCACCTATATCGCAAGCCATGTTTTGCCACCTGACTCTTTATACAGAATGGCAGAGCAGTTGAAAGAAAGCATCCAGGTTATCTAGGCAGGTCTAGAGATATGACTGTAAACGACTGAAATACTGTTTTGCATTCCACAAGGAATTATCAGCACATTGGTAACGTAGTCTGCCTAAATCCTAACAGAGCTGTGCCACTGTGAAGTGCTTTCTGCAGCTGGTCTCAGGTTGTGCTTGGGAGGAAAAGCTGTGCAAAACCTGCAGATCTTGGGATTCACATGGCATGCACTCACAGCATTTGCCGTGTCGGTATTCACATTACATCTACCCCCCATAAACCAAAACACAGAAATAAGCTTCCTGTTTTATAGAGAGAGAATGTTAAAAAGATCTAACATACAAAAATGGGGAGACATGTAAGTCTTTAATTTACTTTTTTAGATATTTGCTAATTGGCACCAAACGGTAATAGACATTCTTACCAGTCCTCTGAAGTTGAATTCCCAATTAATTTTTCCATTTACATAATTACTAGCAAGAAAAATGGTTAAATACTAAAGGGTTACATCAGAAAGAGCAGCAAAATACATTCGAATCCAACTGTTTGTATTGTAATCTTGTAATTTTTATAAGCTTCATATATGTGAAACTAATGGTAATAATAATAATGCACTTCTTAAACTTATGTTGAAAAGTCAGACATGATAATGAAGCTTCACAAGTCAAAACACAAGGAAAAAAAAAGACAAAAGACATTACATTTGAAGTAAACAGCAGACTGCCTTCTAATAATTTCTTCATAGCCTGTTTTACTTCCACTTTCTGTAATTAAATGTGATGTCTGACAGTGTGTGCTCTGAGAGTGAAAGCAGAGATCACACAGCTCCCAGAAGTAACTTACAAATAATGAAATAATCCCCCTTTCAGATACAAACACCAAAGAGATGGATCAACTTTTTCTGCTACGTCTTGCATAAAAAGTTCCTTTTGAGTGCCATACCATCAATGCGCAATATTTAAAGCAGGAAATTATCATGCCTCTTTTTTTCCAGTGAGCGTACCAAAACACTCACTTGGTATTAAAGAATGCACTGCAGAAACATGGAGACCAAATCATACCCCTAGACATTAGCCTTCAAGACTCATTCTCTCTGGACTTGCTGAATAGCACACAATGAGGCAAACATAGCCCAGGTTTCACTTCATTGAGTTCAGTGTTTTTCCATGAAGAATTAATTTATTCAAACACACCTTAGTCATTATAAAAGCACTTTTAACGAGTTGTGGGAGAACACTGGCTTACGTTCTGGCTTTTTTTGGGCTAAGGGACTCTCTGCTTTCCAAAATATTATATTATGTTCTTATTTTTCTTGGTTCAAGACTGGCCTGATTAATGGAGAAAGAGCTCTCACGATACTATGCAGATTGCCAGTTTTTCAGGGAAAGAGATGCTCAAAAAACATAACAGCCTCATAGTCCCATAGATAGCATCTTGATTTTGCCCTTACACTATATATGGGGAAAAAGTTGTAAAGGGACTAAAAAATGTCATTCCAGAGTACACCAAGCATGCAATGAAGGTAAGGTGATGCTGTGATCTCCATCTTCTTGATAAACTGGTAATTATAGCAGTTCTTATTCCCTGCTGTGCTGTATCACAGGACTGGAAAGAGGCAGCCACCAGGACATAGTGTGGCAAGGAGGGGGAAGAATTAGAGCTGTGGTATTAACTGAGTGGAAGAAAAAAGATCAGAAAGTATAAATAAATCCAGAAAATGCTAAGATACCTTCACTGCCCCCAGTACTGAATTGATAAACTCCATGTGGTATTGTTCTGCCTGGATTTGCTAACTTACCTCATATCTCTGAATTCTAAATATCCTGATATATAGAAATATCCTGATAGATAAAATGTTTTTTTCTACATACCCATATTTTTCAGACAGTACAACACCATATTCTGCTTTCTACACCCTCAGTATTGCCAACAGAGTTCTAATTCAGTGGCAATTGAAAGCATAATAACCATTTTATGATCATAGCTTCTCAACATCTCTCTCTTTGATTTGTACATTTAACAGGACTTCAGAAGATATATGCAGCCACTAAAGATAATAGTATAAACAACTTACAGACAGAATTTTTGTGGTTACTGTCTTTGTTGGGCAACATCTTGACTCCTCTTGATTTCAGTTCAATTGCTTTTTTCACTGAGAAAACAAGCAAAAACAAGAAGATAATTCATAATTAAACCTTGTAGAAAGGACACAGAGCAGGCAAATCATACATTACAATAATAGAAAGCTACACAGGAATCCTACAAGAAGATTGAAATAACTGCAGTTTCTGTGATAATCCAAATACATTTTTACAAAAATACAACCATTTATCATGTTTCAGAAGATGTCCTTTTTAAACAGACATTATCAGGATTTGCAATATTTTGAATTCAAGTTTCCTTAGGGTCAAAGAAAAAAAAAAAAACTGTCCTAATTACATGTATGGTTTTCCTATTTTTGCCACTGCATATGGCAAAATCTTAAAAAAATTTAAAAATTATTTCTTATATAAAATGTACAGTACATTATATGCACATATCTGAGGATGACAAGCTTTAAATGCAATATTCACATCTGCTTTTATTTGATTCACTCTTCCGTAGTAAACATGGTTTTAGTTCAGTTTCTTAAAGAGATTAAGGTTATAGGATCGAATTTTTTTGGCTCACCTAACTCCTTTTGAATCTACAGGGTAATTTCAACTGAATTAGAAAGAGAGTAAGAGCTCTCAAAGGGACAAAGTTTTGTGAGAAAGACCAGATGCATCAGAGGTTTTAATATCTGTTCTCACTGTTTAACCAGCTGAATGGCTGTTAAACTCCCAGCCTATCCCTACTAAGTAGTTAGGGCACCATAGGAGGGATCAGGAGCAAAGTAGGAAGAGACACAAGAAGAAACTAGTGCAGTTATACATTAAGGAACACATTGGGTAGAATTTTAATTGTAATGGTAGGAGAAAAGGGTAAAATTATAGGACACATTCACAAGAATTTCATTAGTTCTGTGGCTTGGGAACAACTTGATCAATTGAAAATAAAATCAAATATAGAAAATAATTGTGAAACAAGCCTGGACAATTCAAAACTATTGTGCAAAACCCAATAGCAATAGCAAAATAGCTAGTGACTGACTGTGTATCAGAATGCTAACGACAACATCATGATGCATGTTAGTAACAAAAAGATTACAAAAAGCAGTAATCCTTTTCTGATTCATATTACATACTTTTTTTTCTAGAGCTTGCAGTGGTTAATAATCTTAAAATGCAGCCATTTATCCTAGATACAAACAGCAACAAAAAATCAACTCAAACATTTTTAAAATGGCTGTAATTTGTACCTCACACTATATAAATACATAAATTAATACCACAGGTTATCAGTTATACTTTTTATCAATGTATGGGATAAATTTTATGATTATTACACTATACTCTGATCTCTATACAAATATTTCTAAGAAGTGAAGTGGTAGAAACAACAAGTTAACATGTCTTTAAATATCATGTTAAAAATAGTGATTTCATTATATTTGTTTCTGTATTGGACTTTTGCTGCTTTTGCAATCTCAGATTGAAGCAGGCTTTTCTTAAGTGCTGAAATTGGGCAAGCACTGCAGAAAGTACTTTTTGTGCTATGTATGTTGCAAGTGCAGACATTTATGTCTAAACTGGGAAAACAGGTGTTCAAATGGTGCAAGATGATTGAAACACAATTGTAGCCACATGGGGTGAAATGGATTTGATAGCAGTGTTGTGTTTTGTTTTCTTCTAAGACAAGAACATATTATACACAGACATCAATGCAGACAATAAGGCTAATATCCCCAAGGGCTTCTGGAAGGGTAAACCTCATGGGTATGGTTTGCTTAGGATTACTTTCTAGACTTAGGTACTAAAATTTCCATCAAGTGCCACCTTATGTTCTGGGTTTTTAGGCTGCATAACCAGTCTGTTAAAATAACTCCATATTTAATGAGAAATGAATAGCACAACTCTTGTAATGAATATTTGGGATATTGTCTGGAGTAGTGGCCTCCCACCAGCATGAATTTCACAATTTATTATTAGCTGTGTCATGTAAAACTTGCAAGCAGTTCCTGGAGGATTCAAAACCCGAATTGCTTACATCATGGATGAGTGGTAAAACCATTAAGTTATTACACAGCGGACAGAGAAAAAAACTATCCTCTCCTTCTCTTTGTCCTGTGACCCTCTTTTAAGGTGAAAGTGGCAATCATCACTCAAATTCCTTGTGGGAGTTCACTCTTGAAGGTATTTTTTAGACATACTTGAAGCACGCTTCTGAGGAATGGGGAAAAATGATACCCATCAGCTTTAGTTTGAAATACAGTGGACATAAATTGAAACAAGAGAGGTTCTGACTTGATATATGAAAAACTTTTTCACTATTAGGACAGTCAAGCATTGAAACAGGTCCTGAAATTTCCATCCTTGGAGATTTTTCATATATCAAGAAAAAGGCATTCTGTATCTCTCTGAAAGAACATTAGATAGGGGATTCACAATACTTAAGATCAGTCATCTAAAATGTATGTTTTATGAAGAGAAATAGGTACCTCAAGGGGACGATTCATCCCCTTCTAAGATAGGCACAATGAATCATCCTCTGGAGATGCCTTTTCCTCTCCATAAAATATATCAGGGACATACACCACTTGCTCAAGCTAGATCCCTACATTTTAGACAGTAACATCAGGTGACATGACCTTTTATGTCTAGAGAACTTTAACAGCCAAATGTAGATATCTGTGAGACATAGGGATCCATGAGGTTAAATGAGATAGTTTGAGACATAAATACTAAATTTCTGCCTCTCTCATACCTGTATGTGCAAGTTTTTGCATGCAGCCTGCACAGTATTTTCTTCTATTTTTTAAAAGAATTAAACAAGTATAATCTTTAAAATCCAAACTGTTCAACCTCTGAAAGAGAAATAGAGACCACTGAACACTGTGGTTTGAGTGAACCAGTTCAACCTCTTCTGTAACATGAAAGAAATACCCTAAATTGCATTTTTAGTAACCATTTAAATCCCATTTGAATACCTTTTCCGAAATGCTTCTTTTCTACTTCCTGATTGCTCTTTCATTAACAAGGTTTTCTTGATTTCAAAGATGATTTGCCATTTAATAACACAAAAATTGGAATGTGTTTACATTAATAATGTGGAAAGTGCTGTTCATATCTGACCTTTTAAGTGATTTTTTAAATTTGCATAGCTTTCTCCTGTCTTCACTTAAACATTGTTAAGCTAACTGATTTAACTCCATCTTTGCTGTTAATCATAACTTCAACACTCTTTTTGAGATGAGATACCCATTCAGGGAGGAGGGGAGAGCTGAACACTGGAAGTCCAAAACAATCTTATCAGCCTACTGGAAAGCACTGGTGGTATTCCTTAACTTTTTGCTATAGCTAAATTAAACTCAGCCATAAAAAGAATATATGCTTGCATGATTTGAATGGATCATGAAAGTTAAAGTAAAATTTTCAAGTCATAAACCTCCATTCAAACCTGTTCTGATTTCTATGAAGCTCTTCGTTTGTAATATATTTGAACCTGTGCGAAGAAAATACAATTTACCCCAAGCACAATTACCTTGCAAAAAAGATTATGATGATTTAGCAGAAATACAGTTTTAAGAAAGGATCAGAATCACAGAATGGTTAAGGTTGTAAGGGATTCTTGTCCAACCCCCCTGCTCAAGCAGGCCCACCTGGAGCCAGTTGCCCAGGAAGAACCAATGAGTAAAATTTCAACAGTTGGTAACAATCAGGAGGGTAACAAAATAAAAGTAGCAATGAGACATTAGGAGGACAGTCCCTATGTCTTTTGAGGATATTAGAAAACTATTACCTTCAGCCAGAGAAATTTCTGTGTTTTCTCATATATATAGTATAGACATACATTGCATTCAGATTTGTTTGTGAAAAAGTACTTCCAAAAAATTGGTATGCAATGTTTTAAAAATCTTACTAGATTACTTTAAAATAATAATAATCTATACTTATATCTGAATAAAGGTGGTTTGATACATTCAAGACCTGCTGCCATTCTGCCATTGAAAAAGTTGTCCTAGAAAGCTAATTCCCCTATGCATTTTCTTTGCCTAAGGCATTTGAAGTATAAAATATAACTGGCAAATTGTCTGTGTTCACTTAAGTGAAAAGCAGAGATGAAAATAAACAGAAGATTAAATATTTAAAACATTTGTATATGTTTGGGTAAGGAAGATCTAATGTTGTTGAGAAAGTTCAAATAAACAATGAGTTTAAGCAAAATGTTCACAAATAACTAAGCTCAGATAAATTTCAGTAAGAAGTTTTATATACCAACTGCAGTCTGGAGAACTTCAAAAAGACCTTTCATGACCCATTGATTAAGTAATGAAAAGACAAGGGCCAACAAATGAAGGTAACAAGGGTAAGGCTTCAAAGTAATAAAAGGAAGTGTTTTTTCATACAAGAAATAGTAGAGATGTGAAACTCTCTGCTAAAAGGCATTGGCAAATGTGGATGCAAGAAGTCTGAAAATCTGCTTCAGGCCATGGCTGGAGACAGGCATGGGGTTAGATAAATCCCTTTATGAATGTTCATGATGATTCTTATGTTTCTCTAAGTTTATCTTTGTGGGTTGAAGGAAGAGGCCAAAATTCAGTCAGCAGGTAAATCTCATCTCTTTGGTACAAAGGAATGACTCTTCTTCCTCTTCACATTACTTTAGCAGACTCTGACCTGTACTGTGATACCTTTAGACATTGTTATAATCATAGTAAATGTGCCTCTATTGTACATGGAAGATGACCTTTAGAAGGCTCATCCTGTTCTTGTAGACAAGACAGCTGTTTGTGGCCTTGATGAGTACTATCTGTCTGGGCAAAAGCTTCAGGACTTCCTACAGAACATGACTATTACTCACAGTTTGAAATTGTCCTCAGTTTTGAAGCTGGAGAACCCCTGGGGCTGAACCTCCATGCTGCCTTTACACTCCAAGACACACCATGTGCTTTCCATGGCAGTACTAACCTCTCAGCAGAGCTTTGTGCTTCTGCAAGCTATCAGTCTGGATAATCAGACAATCCCCAGTTGAATGTAGACTGAGTACTTCTGTTCCAATTTTTAGATATTCCTTGAAACATGAGGGTTACATGACACTCATTGTTTTATATTAAAATCAAATTCACACAAATATTAGATTTCATATTAGCTTTGTTAGATTACTTAATTAGAACAGGAGTAGTGTAAGATTCTGTGTATCATTCAGTGAGATTATAGTTTTGTTCTAAGATTTCTGACGCATTTTGAGTTATTTACACCTCACTGAATTTATTTGGTTATGGTTGTCAGATTCTGATTTCACTTATATCTGTGTATATCTAGTGGAATAGATCTTTTCTACACAATGTTTATATGCCTAGACCAAATTTATTATGAAAAATTATTGTTAACTAAAAACACCTGTGATTTAATGTTTAGGGTTTTTTTTTTAAACAAATTGCTATATTGCATATTGTAAGCATTATAATGTTTTCTTAGCTCAAAGAATACTCATTGAATAATTGATCTTTTAAAAACAATAAATTGCAAGGAGTTGCCTTAATGAAATTTTCTTTTTTCCTTTTTTAATCAGCTATATAATGGTAGTTAAGAAATACTGCAAAAAGAGGAGAATATTACACTTTTCTACATACTGTTTCAATGAGTCCTTTACTACATGAGATTTAAAGAACTCAATGAACTTTTATCATTAGGGAGAAGATTTAGAGGAGCATTGCTTATGTTCAAAATGAACTGTGATGTCTTATGCCTTAAAAATCTATTAAGCAGCATATTTTCATTAAAGCTGAATCATACCCAAAACCGCATAGTCATCTTTTTCTTCTTCTTTGTCTCAGAGTACTGGAAATATAAAAACATTTGTAAAAGTGTCATATTTCTAGTGTGAATTTTTAGAAATAATGCACCTTAAGTGCACCTTAAAAATGTTAAAAGACTCTTGAATTTGTTATTTTTGAAAGTGAAAACAGTCATTGGTAGTATCAGCTTTATTTTCTAGAGCAATGAGGCACTTCAGTATACTATGCTTTCTCTACATTCCTATCTCTCTATAATTCAAAAGGAAAATTTTCTCCATTTTGTTCTTACATTCATTTCTGAGAGAAAGTAACTCACAAAAGAATTGCTCTACTGCTGTTACTGTTGTAAAAGCAGCTCATTACAGCAGGGATGGTTTCCTACAATTCATACAACAATGAATGTTTTAAAATTATTTTTATTTTCCACAGTTTAGTTTCCCAGGATGGTTCTTTGAAAACTGCCCTTCCAACCTCAGGTATATTCCAAATTGCTCAAGAAAATGAAATCTGGTTTGTTTTTTCGTTATAGTTTTAAACAGTGTTTTTAACAATTACACATGACTGAATAAAAGCATGAAGCAGTTAGTCTTTCAAATATTCTCTGCACATGCATAGTTTTTAAGTACATATGTACAAAGTACAAAGTAATAGAGAATCAAACTTTGCATATATAAGCAGTTCTGGAAGCACTACCTGAACAATTTATGACTATTAACCAAAACATCTATATACAAATTTTTAACCCTGGCAGAATCAGTACCTTTCCAAAAGTAAAATCGGTAATTTAAATCTTGATCTCTGATGACTCATTTTAATTCTTGAAGAGCCCATTTAATTACACGGTTTAAGCATTACACAACATTTTGGAGCAAAGATGGTTCATCTGTTTTTTTTGTTTGATTTGAAGAAGATAAGACAAGACAGATTTTTTTTTTTAAACAAACGCTACATGCACCCTGAAAACAGTGACAGCCTGTCTAAAAGCTACACAAAACACTGACAGAATTCTCAAGAAAATTTAATGCATTTATAATTTTTCTCTGACACTGGAAGGTGCTTTTGAATGAACCACTGATTATAAACAAGAGAAACTTGCAAGCTAACAATTTTTTTTTTAAAATATACAAGTTCTTCAAGTATAATTTCAAGGGAAGAAATCCAATTTTCTGTGAATTCTATTAATATATTATGAAGTACTTCTTACCATGGGTCATTATGTTCTTGTATTCTATGGAACAATTAATTCTTATTTCAGGTTATATTTGACAATACACTGAGAAAGGCCCTACAGAGAGCTGGCAGCTCTGTGTCTTCTAAAATGTAAGAGAGAGTTTCAGTGTTCTCAGAGAATGTTGCTTGCTGGGACTATAAGGGAAAACTTTCTAATATGTTTGTCTTTCCTTCCATTGTGGTACAAGCCTGTGCTAATTCAAAGAAAATACTAAAGATTAAAAAAACACCTAAAACTAAAAAAAAAAAAAAAATTTAAAGAAAATTATAATAAACAGTTACATGTACTTCCTATGCATTCATTACCGCTCAAAAGTAAAACTAAGAACTCAAATTACCCAAAGAAATTTCTCTAAAAAAGGTAAAACTCACTTAGATTGTTGACTTCCTTGAAGAACTTACTTTCCTTCTCTGATAGTAATTAACTAGTAATTAACTAATAATTATACAGACAATAAGAAGGTAGGAGGCAATCATCTTTCAGACCCAGTTTCTCCCCCTTTTAAGCTTTTTTTTTTTTTTTAAATATAGTTTTTAGTTTGTTTTGTTTGAAATTGAGTTCCTTCTATCTGATATGCAAGGTCTTGGAGAAAACTTGTAATTTGGGATTGAATATGAATTTCAAATTATCTGTATTACAATATGAAAAGTCTATATCTCTTAGTCATATATTTTCTGGGTGGCTATGAATGTCAAGTAAAAGGTGTTTTTAGTATTGCTTGGCTAATTATGAATGAGCCAAAAGCTGTACAATTGCAAGGTAGCAGGTAGTGTTTGGCACCAAGAATTTGCAGTTGTATTCTCTGGTTGTGTAATTTTGCTTAGGGGAGACCACATAGAAATTAGTAAGAAGAAAAACATGAAAAAGTAAACTGAAATTGAAGATGGTATGAAGCACAACTAATTGTCCATTTGTAGGGCATAACTGAGAAATAATTTAATCTAGAGAGGGTTTTGAGAAGTTATGATAAACTTTAAACATAAAAAGGGAACCACAAAGTGGAAAGATACCTTCTATAGTTCCAGTAAGGCTAGAACAAGAACTTACAGTCTTTATCTGTAACAAGGGAGACTTTGGTTACACAAGAAAAGAGCTTTTTAACCGTAAGAGTGATGAAGCCCTGGAACAAATTACCCAGAAAAGCTATGGAATCTTAGCCATTAAAAGTTTTAAAGAACATGCTAAATTAAGGTCTGAAAACAGTCAAATATACTTGGCTCTGCCTTGATACAGGGTTAGCTTATAAAGATCCTTTTTAAACCTATTTTCTATTATTTCATAGTAGTAACCCATAACGGGAGTCATTTGGCTGAGAAAAAATAAGTGGCTAAGACCTTGGTGGGGTTTTCTAGGATTTCTAGAATATGAAATTAATTGATTACACCTACATTTAACTGCCTGTGTGCAAGCAGGTAAATGATGTGCAGTACACAAGTCATATTAAAGCCAGATAAGATACTAGAAGCACAGCTCAGTTAAATAGTATTATGCTTGACCTAATTTACCCTCTTTTAGATCTAATATACTTATACCTTGAGAATACCTGTGTGTGATTCCATAACAAGAAAGCTAACACTTCCTGTTGTTCCTAGCACATTCTTTGTAACAGTCATAGAATCATTGAATCGTGGAATAGTTTGGTTTGGAAGGGACCTTAAATATAGTCTAGTTCCAACCCCCCTGCCATGGGCAGGGACACTTTCCATTAGACCAGGTTGCTCAAAGCCCCATCCAACCTGGCCTTCAACACTTCCAGGGATGGGGCATTCACAAATTCTCTGGGCAACCTGTTCCAGTGCCCCAGCACCCTCATAGTGAAGAATTTCTTCCTAATATCTAATCTAAATCCACCCTCTTTCAGCTTAAAGCCATTACCCCTTGTCCTATCACTACATGCCCTTGTAAGAAGTCCCTCTCCAGCTTTCTTGTAGGCCCCCTTCGGGTACTGGAAGGCTGCAGTAAAGTCTCCCCAGAGTCTTCTCTTCTCCAGGCTGAACAACCCCAACTCTCTCAGCATGTCTTCACAAGAGAGATGATCCAGCCCTCTGATCATCTTTGCAGCCCCACGCTGGTCTCACTCCAACAGTGACATTTTTTTTTTTTCCCTAGTTACCCAAATACATGAGTATATTGCCAGTTTTTCTTCCTGCATGAAATAACCTGCAAGGCCTCGAATACTGTCTACCACTCAAAGCTAAAATATTCTGACATCATCTGCTGGTACTTCCTCAAGCTGCATCTGCTGCTTCTCTGATGAGTTCAGCTCTTGGCTGTCTTTCCCTGCAGATTTTTTCCAAGTACGGATATTTGAAGGTAAAGAGGAACAGCGTATTTCCAGTACCTGGTGATCACAAGCAGGGCCTTTTCCTGTCCAGCCTTAAGCCCAGTATCACTGTAAGGAATATATTTGAACAGTTCTGTTTTTGCTACAGTACAGGAAAAAAATTATATTTTCAGTATTTTGTATATTGAGCGAGATTGGAAGAGAGATATCTATTACAAAGATTGACACTTAGCTTTACATATTTTGCAGAGATCAGTAAGAAACAGTGAAGTATTTGCAATAACATCCATAGGATTATTCTTGAAGGGAATTAGCAAATTTATCTCAGTACAATGCTGAATTCATCAATTTCCTTTTGCTTTAGTTTCATTGCTCTCATTTTCTTGAAGTTGAGTACTGTTTTGAAACAAAGTATTTTCTTAATTCAGATTGCACAGTCCAATCAAGTGCCCTGTTTGCTTTGTCCTACTGCCTCAGTCTTTCTGGGTTCTCCTCCAAAGACACAATTACAGAAATATTACCATTTCTTGGCCCTGGAAGAAATGATCTACAATTCCACATCTGGCAACATCAGTATTCTCTCTGGATTCTGCTTATAGATCAAACATTTCTTTCTTACCACTCAAAGTCATGTGGGACCAGTAAATAGATCGTTAGTTATCTCTAGTTTATCTTCTGCTTTGCTATGGCCTGTTGTGCCATGATTTTTTTCTAAAAGCTCAGTATTTATGAGTATAAGAAAGAACAACCATTCTCGATCTTACCATTCACTTTACTTTATGAAGGGAATTCTATAAAAAATTTGTTGATAAAACAAAGCCCCAGACCCCATAACCTAGGAGGATCCTCACAAGCTTTGCTTCTCAGCTACCCACTTCTTGACTTCTGCAGAAGCATCACAATTTTCCATAGGATCTCTAGTTTAAACCAACTCACCTCAATAATCCAAACCTCTGCTGTTTCTGTACTCCCTGCCTGAGGAGTATTCTGTCTAATACACTATCCCAGTGTTCCTCTCACTAACAGCTTTCCCTACTAATCAGTATTATAACTCCAGAAAGCTTCACAGCAGGCAGAGATGTTTCTACTATATGGCTACCTGTAAAAGCTGTAAGTTCATGATCAGCTGGCTTCCTTTTCCCATCAATCCAGCAAAGTACTGCCTGTCATTATCAGACCTTCCACCTGCTCCCTGTGCTGGAAATCTCTGCATGCAATACTAGTGAACAAATGGTACAGCCCCAAGATAAATTGGTGTCACAATAGATTTTTACAAACATCTTTGTCATTCTATGTGTATAATCTGACACAGGATCTTCAAATTTAAAAAGAAGCACAGACATTTGTTTTCCATTAACCTTCTGCATGTCACTTAGCTGGCTGCTTGGCCTGACAGACTGCTTTAGCTCCTTTGTGCTATCAATATATGATATATCATAATAAAACAAGTTGAGCAGGCATGAAGACTTCAGTGTCTGCAGATGTCCTCCACAGTTCTGGAAAATAGTATCAACACAGTTTGCACAGTGAATATATACTATCACAGAATACATTGAGTAGTAGTATGTAGAGAATGTCTCTAAAAAATAAATTGTAAAATGAGATCCACTCAGTTCCTTGTTTGAATGCCACTTCAACTACAGTCTTTCAACTATAGTGCCAAAAGCTGATTTATGATCTTCTCCATTAATATCTCCATAGTGCCACTCAGTGGGATGATCAAAATGTTCACCAGAAAATCCTATTCTGAAGTCAATATTTGACCATCTTTTCAGGTTTTGTAGAGAAATGAAATCTGTATTTTGGACTGAAAACATCTCTAAAACACAGCTCTTACACTGATCATTTGACTGTTACCCATCACACAGCTGAACTTAAATGGACTCTTCTCTTGCATGGTAGATAATGAAGAAACTGCAACTGTGGTAATACTGGCATTTCACTGTTTGATGTCTCTAATTCCTTCCCATGAGAAAACTGACCATGTGAATGCTTTCAGTCTGTGCCAAATATAGAATAACGAGTCTAACTGATTTTGTGATTGCATGTAGGTTATGCATGTTTCCTTGAAAGCTGTACTTTAATTTGCATATCTTCATCACTCCTGTTTATGCTCTTATTTTAAATTCTTAGGTCCACACTCTGCTGTTCTCTCTATACTGCTACTAGCTGGTTTAGAGATTACCTACACTTTCTTCACCTTTTTCCAAATGCGTATTTTTGCATTGGAGAATATGAAGTTCATTGAAGATGCATCAGTTTCATTATATCAGAACAGCATAAAAACAACTGTCTTAGAAGTTGGGTAGCCTTGGGACAGTGGTGCCTTCGAACAAGGATTGTGGAAGACCTGGCATTGAGTAAGCATAACACGATTCTTGACAAAGAACACCTACCAAGTCTGGGGCACTGTTCCTTGCTTTGGAAGTATTTCAACATGTAATTTAAATGTCACCTTTTATTTTGCAGGTAATTTGGGGGAAAACAGTGACATGTATAAAAATGTGTACCAAGACGATACACCTCTTTTCAACCACAAATACAGTATTTTGAATAGTTCTAGTGAGGACAACACCATGACAAACAAGAGCCAAAGAACAAACAGCATCTGCTGTAGATCTGCATCTGTGTAGTGCTGACATCACGAAGCAGCTATGCCTGAGCCTTCTTAGCAACACAGAAACTTTACTAGACACTCAAGACAGAAGTATTACCTGTAGCAACTTGATTGGAACTAAGTACAGGCTTCCACTTTTAATAAGCTCTTTGTTGTTTCTTCTGAAAATGCCCAAGAATCAAGGGTTCATAATAATATGCTTTTACATGGTGGCTTAGTAGTAAGACTTTTTAATAGAATGCCCTTGTGTTAAGAATAATGCATATGCAATCTGAGTCTTTGTCAAATGTCTCACTCTGTTGGCACTGAGAAATTATACCTAAACTTTGGACTAAGAGTCTTGAGGACAGAGCTTTATCCTAGGGTCGAATTCTTTTATACTCTTGGTAAATGTAGTTCTTTTAGATACATATATTTTCTTTTTGTCACTCTAAGACAACTTTTGGGCTTCGCTTTAGATTTTGAGAAAAAGAAATATTTTGTGACACCAGAAAGAACAAGATGGCCAATCTCTGTTAAGAATGCATGTTGCCTTTATGAGATGGCAGTTTAACAATAAATCCAAATATTATTTCTAATGTCAAACACTGAAAAAGAAAAAAGCTTCAAGTCTCTAAAAATGGGAGGAACAGAGGCAGTTTTATCTTAAGGATGTGCTGAACTCAATATATATGCCAAATTACTTTGTTTATAAATTTTAAAGAGACATTACAGGAGCAGCTATTTGAAGCAGTTAGCTCTTAGAGGATGTACATGCCACATTCACAAGGAAACAGTCTGATAGTTTTCTCCTGCTCTTTCCTTATCACATGGCATAGACTAATATTAAGTGAATAAAGGATAACGTTTAATTTTAGTACAGGGACAAAAGTACACCTGCAAAAAAATCAAACCTTTTTTCAGAGAGGCTAAATATATATTCAATACATGGGAACATAAGATGTCATATATTGATTTCATTATTATAGTTTTTATTAGATTAAAATTCTCCTTTTTTCATCAAACAACCTAAATTTAGAAATGAGAAAATACAGGCCAGTGATTAATGGTGTTGAGTATTTTATATTCTCAGGTGCCAATGTAAGATACATTAAGGGACTCAAGTTTTGAGACAGACTGAAAATCAGACTGGAAAAGGATGGTTTAAGTTAATTTCCAAAAAGGGGGCTATTCACAATCAACCATCACATATGAAGCTTAGGCCAAAAGAATCTTACTTTTAATAGAAGAAAGGTTTATTCCTTCCTACTTCATAAACATTCTCTGAGAACTCACCTCATTGTAGACTTGCACAGATTTTACCACGTAGCCGAATAAGTGTCCTTGAAATGTAAATCAACTATACTAAACAAAAGTTCTGGGAAAATAGTTTAATACACTCTTACTCAAATCTAAACAAGTCAAAATAAAAGAATCTCAAAATAAATTACTTTCTGATACTGATGACTGTACTGATAGGATGTAGGGAAATCTGCAATTACACTGTCAAAGTGGGGAAGAAACACACAAAATGAAAGAAGAAAAAATAAAGGAAGAAAAAATATAAATGAACAAGTGTAGTCTACCTACAGCAGCCATGACAGGCATACTAATACAGTTAAGAAAATGTATTTATGCCCCTAAGGTATGTCGTATAGTTTAACATGACTTAGGTAATTAATTTCCTAAGAGTTCATAGTTTGTTTTTTTTTTAGAAAAAATAGCAGTAGGAAAAAAAAAATAAACACATGGGAAAAAAAGTTAAATGTCTTTTTAGCTGTAGATCTAGTACTAGTTAGTCCAATATATTAAGATAGCTAAAATAATGTAAGTGGTCACTGGAAGTTTCAAATAGCACCAACTCACAATAAAAATGCAGTAACTGGTGAAAATTGCTTCCAATGACAGATTTAAAGAGCTCAACCTCCTTAGTTTATCTAGGAGATTAAGAGGTGACTTGATGCTTCAGAAAGAGGAATTATAAGGTTAACAAAAGGCTTTTTACTCTGTTGAGGGAAAGCATAACACCACCACTGGACACAGAAAGATCAAACCAGACTAATACAATCGAGAAGACAGGACTACATATTGAACAGTGGTCCTGTTAACCACAGAAAACAATGGTCAAGAGAGACGGTGGATTGTCTACTTGTTGATGTTTTCATATCAAGACTATATTACTTTCTTGATAATAAAATTTAACAAAATACAAATTATTGTCTCAGTACTATTTAATTGGAAATTATATTCAACATCACTTAAGAGCTAGAAAATAACAGTTTCTTCTGGCTTTTTGATTTTATCAATTGCTTTTACTAATTTTCTTTTCTAAATTTACTGTTAAGTGACAATTATAATTGAAACCCCTGACTAAAAGTACCATGCATCAAGGAAATACCACATTCTTTTAACTTATTTCAAACACCATTTCTAAGGTTTTAAAGAATGTGTGGGAAGGATAGACACACACTTATATGCAGACTCACTGAATTACAAAAATTCATTGTAAGAACTACTTTACCTAGCAGTTGATTTTACATTACTTGACTCATCGTTTTCCATTAGTACACATTTATTTCAGCAGCCTCATTATGTTCATTGTTTGACTTCAGGATTATCTGTTTGTTAAATCCTGAATTATTCAAGGTAGTCAAACACAGCAGATGATAGATACCTTCTGGTACCTAATGATCAAAATACTTAATACCTCCTCGAACCTCTCTGAAAACTTGCCAAAAATAGCATACTTAATTTGAAACACTCTGCAACAGAGATCTGATTCTCATTGTGAAAGTGGAACACACCCATTAATCAGGTTTTGCTTTGAAAACTTTCTTATTTTATTCTCTTCCTAGGAACTTTGAAATAAATATTTAACTTAAGCAGATTAGTTTTAGTTAGTATAGAAAAAAGTATTGTGATTTTTTTCTCTTAATATGAAAACCAAAGATATTAAAACAACTTTCTTCTGTTGTTCTGGAAATAAGCGAACGCTAAACAAGCATAATATACATGCTGTAAATATGCAAAAGCAGTCATTCTGTCTACGTTGATAAGCTTTGTTGCTGGGAAGTGCTAGGTTTTAATCTCATAGTGAGACTGTTAATGTTACTTCACCTCTGGGGAATTTATACATTTATGAAGCACTGGCGTAAGATAAGTCATATACTCTGCAACTCCCACTGAATATAGATGAAAAGTCTTTGTATATTGGCATAGGTGAGGACAGAAGGATGAAAATAAAGAAGTTCACAACTGAGTGAATGTAATATCTTTTCCCCTATGGCAATGCCATCACAGAAGAAGGCAGAACAAGAACTGAGTCCAGTTATATCCACTGGGAGTGTTGATTTCCATGAGACCAACATTGCTTATATGGCAGACATGAAGCAGACATGAAGCAGACAAGGCAAAGCATGTCATTTCACTGTAATTTGTTCTGGTGGTTTTCAGGGCCATTTAAACCGGGTTTCCTTCTGTCTAGAAACTCTGAAAGTATAAAAAGAATTCCACAGGTTCACTGGGAAATTGAGGCATAACTATTATTATTTATGAAATCAACATCAAAAGATCAAAAATAAAAACAAAGTAACAAGAAGGGGGAAAAAAAAGGAAAAAAAAATACAAACCCAAACCTTGACTCTATGCCCATTCACTTTTAAAATATGAAAATTTTCTTTAACCTCCTGCTCTGGCCTGATGGAAGATGGGACAATAAATATGATTCAAGGGGAAATCCAAACACCCACCAGTTAGGTATAACTTTTATACTACATTGTTTTATTTATACATTCAGCTTGCCAAGGATTTTAAAACTATATTTAGTTAATGCATTCAAGCATGTAATTCTAATATGCTGCGTTATTTTTTTATGTTAGTGAGCTGGTTTTCTTGACCATGTTAAAAATCAGGGCACTAAATACTGAAAAAATGCAAGTTAGAAATATCTAAATTTTAAAAATTTGCTGAACAAATAAATGAACTATGCATAGTTTTAACTCTAATTGGTAGTTCCAATATTTTAATGAAATAAATTATAATAATTCTGTTTGCCTGTTCAAAAAGCAAACAAAGAAAAGAAAATTAAATTGGCTGTTTGCTAGTATTGATTTTAGTTGATTGGAAAAGGCCACGTTACAGCACTAATATAGCCATGATAACATGATAATAAATATGACGTAAATTTGAGATGACTTAAAAAGAATAATTAAATTATCTGTATGTTAACTGTAGAAAAAGTCTGATAATCTGAATTCTTACTAGGAAAAGGAAAAAAAAAAAGTCTCTTATCCCATTGCTGCTTAAAGAGGTGTGATGTGCTGGCTCCCATATTGACTAGTTTTTGAAAAGCCAGTGATGTTGCTAGACATGTTAGGTTAGGCAATAAAAAGCTCACCAGGGCAGACACAAAGGAGTACAGGGAGATGATGGCAGGTAGGGGAGACCAATACTACCTTGCTGCGGCTCTTCTCAGGACCATCACAGGAGCCATCAGCCCATTTCAGGCCCATCTCCACAAGCCCAGAAGAAACTCAGAGGGTCCTGGGTAAGTGGGGGAACCCCAATACACAATGCAGAGAGACAACCTCTACCCTGGCCTTCTTGGGGCTGTCCCAGCTGATCCACAGCCCCAGGGCCTGGGGGACACCCCACATCAAGAGCTCTCCAGGGGAGGAACTGATATGCGAAAATATAAGAATAAAGGAATGGAAGAGGCTGGTTACATGTGAACTGGGGCTGGTCATCACGCTTCTATGACCATGTCCTGTGCCTGACTAGCGCACTCTGACCTGTGTCCTGATTAAACTGAATTTCTAATGCTTTTCCTGGGTGAGGGACTCTATTCTCTGTGCATGTGTGTGTATGGGGGTCTGAGTGCAGCAGCTGGAGTCAGACCATGAGCTGGAGGGCTGTGTGTCAGTAGTGCAGCACACTTTGAGTGAGTATGGGTGTGCAAGTACTCCCAAAGATCCAGCCAGATGAGCTGGTGAGTAGGTGAAGTAGCCTGGGAGCTAGGGGGTTGGGGGAGTGTGTGTGTTTCTCGGAGAGTGAGGCAGCTGGAGGAGGTGGCTAGTGGAGTGGCCAGAAGGTCCCAGCCAACTGCTGGGAAGACCATCCTGGGGGTTGACTGAGACCCATTTGTGTGTGTCTGTGTGTGCTCACGTATAGGTCTGAGTACCAGCAACTAGAGTGGGGCTGCAGCCTCGGGGGCTAATACACCCAGGTGCTAGCAGCTGGGGAGACTGGGATCCAGAGGCAGCTACTGGGAAGACCAAGAGTCTCAGCCCAGCTGTTGGTAAGACCCACATTGTCCATGCATTTATTTCCCACTAACAGGTGTCCATGCCAAAGAGGAGAAACAGGATGAGGCTGTTGGTGCTGTCTGTATTCATATGAGTACTGAATGTGTCTGTCAGTTAATCTGTGTGGAAAGATGTGAATAGAGTATATACATGTGTGGTGTTTACGTGTGCTCTGTGTGTGTCTGACTACTGGGAATACAGCACTGTATTCCAGCTTCTGGCTGCATCTGGGGGCATGGGGCTGCTGGGTTCAGCAACTCCCTATTCAACAGTATACGCTTTTTCTTTCAGGTGTTCTTCTCTTTTGTTTTTTTTCCTAGGTGTGGGTGGTTGTGGTATTTTTGTAACTCATTCAATCTCACGACTAGATATAAAAATGAAATAACAATGGGATTGGCTGTATGGTTTTGTTATTTAATAGTATTTGGGATTATTTTAAGGTAAATCCAATTAACTTCAACAAATGAAGCATTTTTTGCTCTGTAGGAGCAGAGTGATTTGTTTCAACTATAGCATAGAGTCTCAAAAGAGTAAGTAACAATAGGTAATATTACATTTCCAATTAGTTCAATGATTGCTACTTCTTGGAAGCAAAACGAAGAGTCTCAAGATTAAATCTCTCACTTGTAAAGACAAACCAAAGTAGAATAGCAAAAAATGTCAATTTAATCTGCTTCAATCAGTCTTTCAGCCATCTAAAACTGAGTTAAAACTGCATAGTTCTATCCTTCCTCAATTTATAACTTAAGTTCATTAAGTTTATAATTCGTTATTATATGCTTTTTCTACCATAACAGCAATTAAATTTAGTATTACAAAAACACTTCAAAATACAAAAATTTCAGAAGAGGCTTTTATACTAATGAAATAAGAGGTATGAGGCACATACTAAATAGGCATTCTTTCGCATTTGCCCAAACGATACAGACTGAGTAGGGACAGAAGCAGCTGCTATCTGCATGGGAAAGGAAACGTTGAATAACTCTTGTATGATACACCATGGGGAGAGATCATTACCCATAGTGACTTCCAGGACTGAGGAATTCCAGTCCTTCTTAACCTAATTCCCAGTGAAACCACAAGAGATGTGTGAGATCAAAACAAATATATTAATGTTAAAAATACTAAACATATATTTGTGTATTGGGTTTGCATGGCAAGGTTTTGGTAGCGGGGGGGCTACAGGGTTAGCTTCTGTGAGAAGCTGCTAGAAGCTTCCCCTATGTCCAATAGAGACAAAGCCAGTGAGCTCCAAGACTGACCTGCTGTTGGCCAAGGCCAAGCCCATCAGTGACGGTGGTAGCACCTCTGGCATAACATATTTAAGAAGGGGAAAAAACCGCTGTGCAACAGCAGCCAGAAGAGAGCGGTATTATATATGCATCCTCAGTAAACTTTGTAAAAATAAGTTATAAAGGATCAGTGTTGAGTTGCCAAAATAAAATGGAATTTCACAGATTTCTTTTTTTACTAAAATTGTCAAAATCTTTTTAAAGAAAAAATAATTATGTGTGTTAAATGTTTTTATATGCATTGCGCGTGTATGTCACAGTCACCAGAAACATACAGTTGTTGCAGTGTATTTGTCATTTCTAAAGTGATACAGGCCCTGCAGTTTCAGGAAAAAAGGAAAGTCTAAACTCATAAATGATTTGATGGTGTGTGGGGTAAAATGGTTAAAACAGCTTATGTAAGCATAGAATTTAAAAGCACAGATAAATTAAGAAACTTTTCTGTTTTCAATATAACTACAGTGTCTTTGATCTTGAGTAATGATTTATGAAGTACAGAAATCAATAAAGATACCATTTTAAAAATTGCATTTTAATGAGTATTTTGGTGAACATAAGCAGCAATTGACAGCAACACTGACATCCTGTCTTCCTTTAAAGTTGTATGTACAAATCTATGCAGGAGCCTAAAATATGATTTGTGCTACGCTAGGGATGAGTTGAATTTCCAAATGATGAACGTAGCTTCTGGATAAGAGTTAGATTTTGAGTAATGAAGGAAGACAGTGTTTAGATAGAGGCATGCCTTTGTGTGGAATTGGCTTCCTGCAAGTTGCACTCCAGCATGTTTTTAAAGCAAAGATCAGACTGAATGCAAAGCAATTTATTATAGAAAAAGTGAGCAAGCAAATACATACTTAAAGCAAACTGCAATGTGAAGCACAGATACTTTTTCCAAAAGTAAATCCCTAGCGGTGCCTCATCACACAAGGGTAACAGCTAGTCGGAGTAAGACCAGTAGTAGTATGAGTCAGCTCTTTACTACGTCCCTGGTATTTAAACACAAATTTCTACCACCACCACTTTAGCAATGCTTAAAGGTAAAGGACTTTTTTGCTGCACTTTTTTATATTTCCTACCTTGGAACTGAGCATTAAATCCCTTTCGTCGGTGGTTGCTGTCAGATGTAAAATGGAGTCGTAACCAGTTCTTACTGCTTATAACAGGAGAAGGTAGATTCATAGCTGTCAACCTGGAAAAAGAAAAAAGAATCTAATGTAAATGTTTGAAAAATTCATGTGTACAGTACCTAAAAGAGAAGAAAAAAACCCCAACAAAATAGCCAAAATATATATTTCTGTACTGTTTACAATGTATTTGACAACAGTGATTCACTGTCATCTAATCTCAATTTGTTACAAGTTTTGTAACTATTATCCTGGGAGAAATGTTTTTTCCACTACAGCTAGCCATTTTATGGTCAAAACTTTTATCTCCAGGATAGCCGAGACTGTATCTGGTATCAGCCAAGAGCAAGTAATGAGCTGCATTTGTCCCATGTTTGTAAATGTATAGCTTTATAAGCTGTGTTAGAGGGCTCATGTGACATTGAAACATGCATACTATGGCTGCAGTTTCACACAGAGATGAAATGCTCTAACAAGTGGCTGCTGCCTAAAAGAAGTGTGACGTTCTCTGCTGTTCTTCCTCCTCCTGCATTTACTACTCCTTCCTCTATCCTTTGCTTCTGTATTGCCCCTCCTCACATGTATCAAGCTTGATTCTTGCTGGAATTTCTGTGATCTGATTTAATTCATTAAAATGGCAGAAAATTATCCACTTTTTTTCCCTCCAGCTGGGACATCTATGTGCCATTTTAATGAATTAACCTGCTCATGGAACAGAGAAACAAGAGTCAGAGCTGGCATGAATTCAACATCAGGAGCACAGAAAAGTAAAGTCAAATTGAAGCTCACGGCATGTTGTGGAGCTGGAGCTGCAGGTCACCACTGGAGAAAGGAAGAATTTATAGCTAAGTATAAGTTAGGGGACAACTCAACAAAATATAAGAGCAGACAGCTGGTCTAAGGACAAGACTATTTGCATTACCAATGAAGTAAAACGACGCTTATTTTGCTTGATAAGAGGCCAGACTATCTCCTAGATAAGAACTAAACATAACAGTTTCACAGAAAAAGTTTAAATTGTCTCTTCTTCATGTGGAATTTGAAATAAGACACTATTTATAACAGCTAACATAATCTACCAGGAAAGGGTTCAGAACTGGGGAGAGGGAGTGAGAAGGGGAGGGTGAGGTGTTTCTCATTTTCTCATTTAAAGTAATTAGTTCAAGCATGATTTTTGTCTCCCTTATTCACCTATTGCCATAACCATGTGTAAATGGTTGTTTATTCTGGATGCTGTGAATAAATACTTTCTTTTGCATTTTACTATAATATTGCTTTGTACAAGAATGAATTCAAATGAGTGGATGGTTTCGGGTGAGCTCTTTTTCACCCTAGTGCTATAAAGACATAGGGGCACCTTAGTAAGTCTGACAGCATCCCTAGATATTCTCCTGAGAATTGTTCAGGATAACAGGGTATGCCCCTGGGAAGCTGAATGAGACTAACAGAGCTGCTTTCAGGTGAGTCAGGAAAACTGATGACTAAGAATATTCCAGAAGGCTCTTGCTGTACAGAAAAAAATTGACAAACATCTTAAGTCCTGAGGGACCATGAGGAGTTTGCCACAGAATTTTATATTAAAAATTTTTTGTCACTCTGGAACTAAGAAAATAGCTTGAATGAAACAAAAAATTGATGAGGCTAAAAAGGATGGAAGAAAGGAAAACAAATATAGATGAGTAATAGAATAAGCCCAAGAATACAGTTTTAACAAGAGATTGTAAATTTCAATGATTAGACCCTTTTAATTGAGTAGTCTAAGAATTCTACATTTTCATTTGCTCAGTTTTCCTACATATTAAGAATAGAAGGCTTAAACATTAATAGATGAGAGCATGCTGTGAAAGTTCCTCTTCAGAATGAAATAACCAAACATTAAATAAAAGACTATGTTATATATAACTATCATGTTATATGGAGCCACTGTGTAGTTATTACATTCATTAAGCTCATTACTAACTTCATTATTATAAACAAACACTGCCCGGTAAACATTTTGGATATATGTTTCATATGGAATGATTAAAAAGAGAAAAGTAAGAAGACTACTTTGCCTGTGGTAATGAATTTTGAAAATTTGATAAAGTTATTATACAACATTTTCAAAGTCTGGTAAAATGTTACTCATTCCCTTAATTCCCGTCTAGATTTTCTCTGATATATGGCTTTCATTGTCCAGCAAAAGTGGAACATTAAGTTCTAGGACACAGCAATCAATTAGATTTTATTGTTCAATACAGTGATATTCAACACAGGCCCGGACTACTGCAAGCTGCTCCTCCATAGCTTTGCAAGGAGTTTTTCTGTGCAGAGCCAGGGAAGATAACTGTAGGGTACTAAAGTCAATATGGCAGCAGGGAAATGAAAATTTAAAACAAACTCACAATTGAACAAATAAAAAACTAAATCGTGGGCTTTTTTGTTGCTACCAATATATAGTAATTGAGCACTTCAGTGATAAAATTCTGCTTTAAAAATTCTTCCCTAGTTGAGTGTAATTATTAATAGCTGCAATGATAAAATATAGATCTTACAGCACACATAGTATTCTGTTTAGAAGCACTGCAAGCTACAGTGTTTTTACTGCCATTATCCAGATGGGCATTCTTGCTAACATTCTGAACACTGTAGATTTTTTAATGTGTTCGTTTTAATCCCTTAACAAACTCTCTAGTGTCTCGTATAGGAGAAATTTTAATTTCTTCAATAAAATTTAGAAATTGCTCATCTAAAAAGTGTTGCTAATTTTTAATTTTTTTTTTCTTTAACATTCAGTTATTATGAGTTCTTAGTATAGGATTAAGATCTAACAAGATACATTACAAAAAGCAGATGTATAAATCCATGTTCACTAACCATCGATCTTATGAAATATTTATTATTTGCCAGTGCAATTGTCACTTTTCATGCACATGCTAATCTCCCAGTATTGTTTATTTTTAGTCACAACAGCTAAGGAAATTAAAAACATGCAGAGATACTTCTTTGTATTTTCAGACATAATTGTTGTGAAAAATTAATTTAAAAGATATAAAAGTACTATCTATTGCAGAAAGGATGGGAATTTTTAAGTACATCAGGTGCCTACTATACTTCTGTGCTGAAAAAGTCTATTCTCTAATACTCTATAATGTCTTTTCATTTGTAGTTGCTACTGTAAGATTTTCAAAATAAGCTAAAATTAATATACAAATATTACAAAATGTTTTTATATTCAGTGCAACTAATTTAATTTCATTACTTTAGTAACTGTTCTCCATTACTTATTTTATTTTGGCTGAGTTGTTCATTTTTCTCGAATGAAAGATTTTAGGCGTCCCATTTGGCTTTATTATAAAATAACTAATGGAAAACAAAAATCAAGGAAAAAAACTAATTAAAAACATCATAGGAAGGAATACTTAATATTTTTTTTTTCCTTAGATTTTCATTTGCAGAAGTCACATTGTCTCTTCTGACTAAGAAAAAACACCACATTTTTCTGTATTTAAGAAGCTCAGTCCATACATGGGGACATTTATCAACAATCTCTAAAGGATGAATGTAAGAATATTTTTAAGAGCTTTTATGGACTGTGCCTTTCTGCAGTGACTATGGGGAATGAGTTTAGGATCAATCTGTCTGACATGTTTGATAATAAAAAATAAAAAAAACTCATGATTGTTTCTCTATCTTCTTTTATGATCATCTATTATGGATCTCTCAGACCATAAAACAATGAAATCCTGTTATCTTACGATAGAGTTAAACAATATCTGGTAAAAGAACATAACTCATTGTGCTGGTTTTGGCTGGGATGGAGTTAATTTTCTTCGTAGTAGCTAGTATGGGGCTATGTTTTGGATTTGTGCTGAAAACAGGGTTGATACACAGGGATGTTTTAGTTACTGATGAGCAGTGCTTACACAGAGTCAAGGCCTTTTCTGCTTCTCACCCCACCCCACCAGTGAGTAGGCTGGGGGTGCACAAGAAGTTGGGAGGGGACACAGCCAGGACAGCTGACCCCAACTGACCAAAGGGATATTCCATAGAATGACATCATGCTCAGTATATAAACTAGGGGGAAAGCTGGCTGGGGGACTGCTGCTTGGGCTGGGCATTGGTCAGAGGGTGGTGAGCAATTTTTCATTTGCATCACTTGCCTTTCTTTGTTGTTATTTTCCTTTTCATTACAATTTTTATTATTATTATCATTATTATTATTTCATTTCATTTCACTTATTAAACTGTTCTTATCTCAACCCACGAGCTTTCTCACTTTTACTTTTCCTATTCTCTCCCCATCCCACTGGGGCAGGGGGGGATTGAGCAAGTGGCTGTGTGGTGCTTAGTTGCCAGCTGGGCTTAAACCACAACACTCAGTGATTCCAGCTGCAGACTGCGGCGGGCAGGAGGTGCTAATAGACAGCATTTCAGGTCTTCCAAGGATACAACTGTATACAGTTTAACTTATTTTCTGAAAAAAAAAAAGTACATTTTCTCTTAACTTTATGAGACTACATTTCTGTTTCATAATAGTATCTCACAAAACATGTATTTTTAAAACACCTGTCTTAGATTTATGGAGTTTACTAAGATTCCATAAAAAAGGGATACTCATCTAATCAAAATAGAGGATAAAATTACCAGGATAAGGAAATTTCATATATGTTATTCAGTCTCTATGTACATAATACAACTGATTAACTGAACTGTGCACAGTGACATTTTATAATACTCCAATCTAATATATCTTGCAAGTTTTTGTCCATCAGTGAAGTACTATGCTTTGCTCACATATCATGCACTTTCATTTTCCGATAAATATGTTTACATTTCCTAGAGCTTACAAACAATAAGTGACAGATCTAACAATTAAATATCTTTATGGCAGAGTATGAAAACAGTTCGTTATTAAAAAGACCCCTATATTCAACAGTCACAGATAGCTTAAGACATGGGAGTCCATCTGACTTTGTACTTCCTTGTAGCTGAAGAGCCTGACTCAGAGATGTCTCCTGGAAACTAGATCTATGCTAGGTTTCAGCATTTCATTTCATGTGCCTAACTTATAAATCTGAATAAAGTAATCTGAATCCAGCTCTGCTGACAGCAGAAAAAAAAATTCAGGAGTCTTTGCCCTTTCAGAATCCAGTGTGCTTTACTGAGAATTGGTATATAAAAGATAATGGAGTAAGCAATAGCAACTAACTTTATGCATAACTGTCTAAGGCTTTTGAAAAAGATAACTGGAATCCTCCTCAACCTACAGTTCTCGAACAATTTTGAAAGGCTACAGGATGTCTTGCGCACCAGGGTATGGGATGCCACAGGAATGAACAGAAAAACGAGGTACTATACAATGAAAATGCAAGAATCGTATCCCATGTGAAGAGTAGAAAAGAGAGATCCTTGATATGTATCCAAAATATATTAAGTCAGTAAGGTTGAAAGATGAGAAGGACTTCAGTTGTTTCCTATGTTTCTTATACATCTATCTTTGAATATTAGATGAAAGACAGAAACAAGTATATTGGCAAATAGGAAACAGAAATCTTTCCATTGCTCACTATCCCCAATACTTGCAGTAACTTTTTTTTTTGAGGGCTACTGTCACGTACTCCTTTCCACACCATTTCAAGCGAGCTTCCTAGACAGTATGTTCTCCCACAGAATCATACTGTCATAATATTTAAGGAAGTACTAGTGATTATCTCTTTGTTGTAGCATGATGTCTCAGGAGTTTAATTCCTGTTACCCTTTTCCTATAAAACATGTACTGATACTATACACCTATCATCTACTACATCATAAGAACTTCAATCTAGAATAATTTCCTGAATAACCTAGTCCTTACGTATTTTGGGGAAGATTGTATGCACATACATGTATGTATTTATAAAATTCTACCATCTTGACTCATTTTGACAGCACAGGAAAAAATCCTTTCCAGTCTAAAGGCAGCAGTTTGCCTAGTGCTCACAAAAGTTATAAAGCCATAAAACCTCAGCTGTGGTCAGTGATCCTCTGACACCTCTAGCCTGAACCAGGTCTGTCAGGTTTGTGCTACAGGTATGTGCATGCACATCCACTTTTCTAAATGAAAAATAGTTGTATTATATGTAAAAAATTACTTTATTCCTCTTCTCCAAGAGTAACACAAACCCATGACTAACCAAGCATAGTGCAAGAGCCTGACGAACAGCTGTGAACAAGCACCATGCTCAGTAGGATCAGTCTACAGCACAGAACAGCATTAGTCTCAGTCATCACATCACTCAACTATGTTTGAAACAATCTTTTTAAATTACATTATCCCTTATTTTTGTGTTATATACCATCCCATGCTGCCAAAACCTACTGAGTATGGGAATCATTTGTATACTCTGCATATGATTTCTGTATCTCTGTGTTTCTGCATGAGTATATTCCTATCCCCTTCCTATTTGCATTCAGCAGCTCACATCATAACCAATGTGGTTCGCTCTTTCCAGCCATCAGTGTCTTACTTTGAATATATGTTGATACATATATTCCACAGTATGGATCCAGTTTTTACCAAAATAGTATCACTGCTTATAACAGCGTTAAAAGGAGTTAATTCATATTACCCAATATTACCATATATAACTATATTACCACCTCTCCTGGATTTAGCAGTGCCTTGAAGACAAGCCACCTTTCACGTCAAGTTGCTGTCAGAACTATCCACAAGACCTCGCATGATCTCAGTTGGACTTAGACAAAAACTTTGGGTGAAAAGGTACTGTAACTGACTACCAGCTGATTCAGAACTGATTGAGAGTTTTGCATTACTTAAACAAAAACAGATAAATCTCAAGTGAAATCAATATTCAATCCCCCAGTTTTCACTGACATATGTAAAATGCATTATACATCATACTGTAAAATTATATAACATTTGTCATATTTTTTTTTTATTAAATATAAGCAATTCCAAAATTTTGACAATTATGGAAGTAAAGTTCAATGAGAATGAGAAAGCCTGAGCTAGTTTGATGAGTACCAGGAATGGTTATATTGCCACAGTCAAGCTATTTTTTATTCTGATTTATCAGTTCTTTATAATTATGTACATAATCTCTGAAAGTGTCTTCATGTAGTACATGTGGAACTCACTGCTAAAAGACGTGATGGAAGCCAATAGCTGTAAATATTTATTAAGAACTAGTGAAGGACAGTCCATCAGTAGTTTTAAACTGTGATATCTAGATGAACGATCCAGTTCAGGAGTGATGGCTATTAAAATCTGCGAGGGTAAAGGTGGAAAAAACTTGTCTCTGTGTTTCCTATTGTTTAAATCTATTTCATAAACATCTGCTAGTGGCCATTCTAAGAAACAAGCTAGTTAAAACTGTGCTCTGACCCAATGAGTTTATGAGACTCTCTCTCCAGTCAGTAAATAACGTTGAGTTTGTTATACAATATTGTCTCTTTCACTTTCTAACAGCTGAGATTTAATTCAGTCTAAATTCAAATCTTGCTTTTCAGTTCATTTGAAAAGAAAAAAAAACAAAAAAAAACCAAAAAAAACAAACACTATACATTGAAACTGAATTTAATTGGCATATCTGTTCAATGTTTTCCTAACTTAACTCTTCATTATCTCATTATCATGTAATTTATCTTTTAACTCTTTTCTTTCTGAAACTTGCTGTGTGAAAGATTATTTATTCATTTTTCTTCCTATGGAAGTATAAAAGCATTCTGTGTCAAAAATGACTGACACCCACTCCTAACAGAAATATTAACTTACTTTTAGACCATGATATACTATATTAGTATTAGAATATTATGGTTATATTTAAGGAAAAAATAGAGACTTCATCAAAACAAGAAATGGTATCTCAGTTGAGCCCTTCTTGATAGAGATGCTGCAAATAATAGTATATTTCCAGGTGCATTTCTATGTTTAATATGGGAATGTCAAGAAACAGCCCAGTCTTTATCGGACTGAAAAGACGAGGCAACTTCAGATGAGTTTTTATGGACTGATTAGTAACAAATTAGGATTCAGTTCTGAAAATCCTTGATCTATACTGAATTTCCAGTGAAGTCTATAGGAAGTCCACACGCAGAGAGCTTGCAACATTATCTCTATCTGGCATTAGGAGTTTCTTCACATTTGTAAAAAGGACTATAAAATGTTTCTGTCTGAGAACACTGAAAATAGAAATTTTTTGTGTATTATGTTTTAATGTTCTGTCTGTTCCCTGTGTAATACGATGTGGTTGTGAGATGCTGACTGAGCATCTTTGAAAGTCATATTGTTTTGTATCTTCATGTGGACATAGTTTCAGAATTTGGGTAATGGAATTTGAAAATTTGAGTGTGATCAGCAAATATACTACTTGGATGAAACATTGGCTTGACTGCAGCCAAGCAATGATAATATTAAAAGAAGCAAACAGCCTTCTTAGTATCTTATATCTTAGTATATGTGGTAATATTAAAAACAAACAAACAAGCAAACCAACCCACCATGTAGCTATAGCCCTAAATATATGTCCAAACTGTGTCATTATTATTTTTTAAATGTAGGTTTTCCCTTGGGACGGAAGCTTTCTGCAGCGCTCTCACTTTTTTCCTAAGGATGTTAAGCACTGAGTTAGACAAATAACACTGTATTTACTCAATTGAATGATGGTATGTGTTTCATTCATACCCTCAAATGGTAAATTACCCTTGCCAGCTTTTGTTGATATTTGGATTGACCTTTAAGTTTAAAGCTTTTCCTGCCAATTTTAAAATGTATCTTGATATAAAGCTAAGGCAAATGTTTACATCCTTAGTATATCTTGCCAAGCAAGTTGACTTATCTACATTTTTAATATGTTTTCCTTACATTGACCATATTATTTTGTACTTACAGCTGTATCATTAAATAAAAGCCTCTGACTTTTTTTTTAGGCTATTTTTAAGTGGCAAAAATTAACTTTATTTCCACCTGAACCACAGTTTTCCCCCAATAATAAAGGTAGTAGGGAAAAATGCAACTTTCTAGTAATATATTCCTAACTTTTTTTTTCCCCCTGTTTGTCTGTACACAGCAATTTGAGATACTAGTTATAAGCAAACAGAAAAATTTGGAGTTCCCCCACAAATACTTTTTGGTAATTACCAGAAAATAACTTCAAACAAGAAGTACCATGCTACCTCTATACCACATAAGAAGTGACACGTAGGTACTCCAGCTCCACAAAACTTGTCTCCCTTCTCTGAAATTACAGTGTAATGAAACACAATTTCTAGGCTGTACCAGCAGTGTAATGTGACAAAGAGTACCTATGACGGTTTGACACAAAATGTTGGATGTGTCTTATTTGGAGAAAATTTCAGTTTAAAAATGAAGAACTGAAATAAAACACAAAACTTCCCCAAACTGATTTAAAACTTTTCCATTCTATTTTATGAAGCTGCTATATTTTATTTTAAAACACTGTTACTATATAAAGGAAGAAACAACGTGTTTTGCATAGACTCTGGATTTAGTATTTGGTAGCTTGTTAAACAAGAGTAATATCTGTTGGTTCAGTGGGAAAAATCTCTCCCAAATGTCACAGAAGACAAAATAAGCAATAGGGAAAGTATTTGCTCAAATAATACATATTAATACCAAACCCAAACCCCCTCCAAAACTAAACTTAGTTGTACACAGCCTGTTATTACATGGCCTCATAGAGTATTACGCAACAGATGCATTCTGGTTTTGTAGATATGCCCCTTCTAAATTTTATGTCTGTCACATTTGCAAATGAAAAAAAAAAAAAAATGTGGCCACAGAAAAATAAAAAAGCCAGAGAAAAGTGGGGGAAAGAAAAGCTTTGTAAGAGATGTTTTCCAAAGAGTTGCCATGGACACTCCGATTCTAAACATAATTAAAATAGTATTAATTACAGGTGGTCTATTGCTAATGTCAATATAAAAATATTTGTGATGTTGATTCTCTTGAGTGAATAGTGGGGTGGGGAAAGAGAGAATTTCTTCCTCCAAATTGCTATTAGAGTGCAACCATATAATAACTGTTTATAATAATGCATATTCTGGAAGCCAGGTGAATTTCTATTTGTTTTGAAATTTGGGCACAGAATTTACTCAATTTCCTTATTGCTAAATGAAGTACCTATGATGAACCAGATCCTTGTCTCAGTAACACTATACAGCAACACCACTTCCACCAGCAGGTAAGTTGCTTCTGTGTTCTTTTTCAATAGTAAATGTTGATTTTTTTTTAATTTAACTGACTGTATTCCTATTCGTTTAGTCAACCAGCCTTGGTCTGTGCAAAGTGAGCATGGAGTTTGATAAGCAATATTGCCTGAATTAAGCCTGCTCCCAAGCTCTTTTAGTGGATATTTTAGGGTTCCCAGTGAAAGTAGAAAGGTTTTGCTTATCTCTTTCCAACAGCCAGATGTCTTCTGGCAAGAAAGAAAGTATTAGCAATAATGAACATTGTGACATAGGTATTTTTACTGTGGTTAAGAGGCAAAACCTTTAAGCTAGCACACTGAATAGGTTACCTAGATAGCAAGCCTGATATTTTTAATTGCTGACATAACAAGTAATTCACTGTTTTATCAATTTTTCATGTATTTTGAAGCTCCCCATATCGCTTTATGAGGTTTATCGCCTACCTTGGAGATACTACACCCAGCTAACTTAATTCCCTAATATAACAAGTAAACCTGACTAATTCTAAGAGAAAATACAGAATTCTAAAAATTATATTTATATTGTAGAAAAGTCAGACATATAGTGTTAAAAAAAGATTTCATAGTATATAGATGATGTTTAGCACAACTTATGCAAGAGTTTTTTCTTTCTTTACTGCAGGCACATAGGACTGTTACTTCTTGACTCAAGACACCCGACTTCAGATATATTTTTTTAAGAATCAAGATACAAAAGATCTTTTGTGTAGAGTTATCCTTCACTCTGAACCAGGCTGCATCCACTGCATTCTCAAGAATTTTAAGTTTGTGTGTTATTGATTCACTTCCAATCCAAAGCTTAACTCTGTAAAAGCATTGTTACTGTGTCCCATAAAAAGAATAGGTTTTTCCAAGGAGTCCTTAGTTTCCTAACTCCTATGAAATGTCAATAAATTTTGATTAAGTAACATCTACAAACTGTTTTAAAAGTCCCAGCAGTGTGCAAAAGTACATTATTACACATGTTGCTGCCATTGCTTCCCTTACCACTTCTGAAACTTGCCCCTCACTTGTCAGTTCTTCTTCTTCACAAAACACCTCATTTTCATCTGTGTAGTTTCACGTATTTCTTTACTTCTTCACAGCAGGAAAAAAAATCTATGAAATATGTATCCTTCTTTACTGCCTGCCACCCTGAACATTTCATTATAATTGCTAGCAATTAAACCAGGTTCAGATTCTAGATTAACCAACAATAGCAGCCTCAAATTATTTGCAGCTATGCAAATACAGCACTAAGTTTACAGAAACGTTCAATAGGCAGGTCAATAAAGGAGACAAGGGAATAGTGGGACAGTCTATTAAAGTTAATTAGCTTGTTAAAGTAATTACTTTACATATTGGGTATAATACTATCATGAACTTTTCTGATTTACTTTTCATTTATTCCTTCCCTAGGAAATTTTTCCTTCACCTGTGAAAAGCTCCACCACCCACCAGCATGGAGAGAAGAAAGAACAACCCTTAATTGTTTTCAAAGGCAAAATGTGATTATTTTTTTTTTTCCCCTTAAAGACTGAAGTCAGTTTTGACACATACCACTACTATGTGGTACATTACGTTGTGGTTCAGCTCAGGCTGAGAGATACCTACCTGTCCCATGAAAAAGATTTCACCACAGATAACAACATTCCAATTTCTGTCTTCTGTGGAGTAAAGATGGCATTGCTACTGCAGCAGAAATTGTGATCAAATTGCATGTGGTACATTTTGTGGTATATAGTATTTGTTACAGACAGAAAGCAATAGTTGAGAATTAATGGTAATTAGAGGAGAGTTCTGACGTGTTTAAGATGGCTTTAAGAACCCTAAAGGAAGGTTATGAAGGCATAAAAAAACGCCCAACCAACAAAAAAAGAATCCCACAAACACACTCAGGTCTCTGAAAACATTGGAAAAAAGTGGGAAAGGCAAAAAACCTCATGCAGTTCTTGCAATTCTTTCTGCTTTGCGTGAAGCATCTTGATGTGACTAGGGACATAACTAGGGTTTCTGATTGATCTTGTGAGCCATGCGGCAGGGGAGTTCTAAATTTAAGTGGGAAGAATAGATTGGAGGGTAGGGAACAGATTAAAATCTGAAAAAAACCCCACAAAGATAGTAGCAGATAGATACAGTAGCAGATGCAATGACAAAAGCTACACAAGTGACGAAAGAACACAACAAATAAAAATTCAAAATCCTCTGAGTGTATGAACGTTGATAGCCAGGAGCTGACAAAAAAGCAACTTAAACCAAAAGGTACATAAAATATTCAGGAATACAAGATAGTTACCACTCAGAGATGGCAGCATTAATTATGACTTCTGAAACAAAAAGAGATTTTTCTATTGAGAACCAGTTGCTTCAAGATAGGCTTTAACACCAGTGAATGGCAATTACAGAGATATATACCAATAGACAACTGTGACAATGAAATTAAAGATCAGTTCTAAAATTATAGAAAGCTGCAGACTACAAGGTTAAACCACTGGAGGTCTGTGCTGAAAACACATCTAAAACTACAGCTATTTTCTATTGACAGAATATATTTTTAACAAATGCAGAACAACAAAAGGCCTTCAGAACAGTGGAAAAATAATGGTGACTCATGCATTAGGAACAATTGATAGGTTATACTTATTTCATATTTGGGGGTACCTACTACAATACTATCATGGAACAGGCTGCCCAGGGAGGTGGATGAGTCACCAACCCTGGAGGTATTTAAAAGACGTGTGGATGAGGCGCTTAAGGACATGGTTTAGTGGTGGACCTAGCAGGGTTAGGTTTACGGTTGGACTTGATGATCTTATAGGTCTTTTCCAACCTGAATAATTGTATGATTCTATAAGTTAAAGGAACAAAGAACTAGAATTTGACTCTGAAAATTACTTATTGAAAAGATTTTCGCTCTAAGAATAGTTATCTTGAAGGAAATCTGAATGGCAACATCTGTTCACCATAGATTTTAATGAAAAAATTTGGCAGATTTTATCAGGATTCAGTGCAGGATATTTCAAAATACTGTAAGATGACAAGAAAAAAAAATCACTGAAACTTGGCATGCCAAAATAAAAGCAGCTAGGTTTCAGTCAACGTAAGCATCACTGTCAAACATGGATACATTTTCTTAGCTCTTTTTTTCCTTTTCTGTACCATGGGTATTCCTTTAGACAGATAAATACAACACCAACTCTTCTAACATGAAATAACAGCAGCAGCAAAACAGAAGACTTCCCAGCTTGAAAAAACAAATAGTTTATGAAAAAAATCTTCACAATTCTAATAAGACCTTGAGAAATTCTCAGTAGGCAAAATAATGCAAGGAGAAATGGCTTTCTATATCCTGACAGTAAGCAAGATTAAAGAAAACTACCAAAAATACACAAGGCATCAGCTGCTGCATTTAACTGCCTAAACAAGATTTGGTTATCAAGAACAATACACAATTTAAAAAACAAAATATTGCTTCAACTATAATAATTATAGTCTTAACACGTGTAGGTGAAAGCTGGAAATCTAATGAAAGTCAGGACAGTTTGACAGCAAAAGCTTCATGAAAATACTAGGTTGAAAGGAATGGATTTGTAAACAGATTCAATTATTCAGAGAAGTCTACAGCTCCTAATCACTGAAGTTTTTTTAGAAAAGAAGGTGGAAAAATCTAGAGCATGAGTTAACAATGACTCCAAATCATCCATTCATTATATATGCCAGTATATTTTAAGAAAAACAAGCAGCCAACTGAAAGGAAGCACCTTGTCAAACACTGCTTGTGACTGTTCTGGGTGGACCATTGGGATTCAACAAGTGTTCAGTGTGTCCTAAGTGACATCTAAAGGTAGAAGTGCTGAAGTACTGAAGTACTGAAGTGCTGAAGTACTGGTTAAGTACTTGATATTCTATTTATGTACTCATTTTTCTTCACAGTAAAGTTTCAAGTTTCTGCTAAAGGTGATGATAGTATCTTAACTTCAACAACGACACTGTTACACAATACTGTACCAGTCCACCTAAACTCCAGTTGCCTGACACTGCTGCATCAATGCGCTGTCTTGCTACAAGAATGATTGTCTCCCATACCACTGAACGTTTACTTCCCTACTGTTTTTTTTTTTCAGTCTGATCAGCTCTTTTCTGACTAAATTAACTATAGATCAATTAAACATAATGCAAGTTAGCACTTTGTCTAACTCACTGTAATGCTAAAACTCAATTTTAGCACTTCTTGAGTCAGATTATTACAGATATTTCTTTCTGGAAACAACTATATTTCAATTTTAAGTAAGATCAAGCAGTTCAGACTTTATTCTACAGTAGAATATAATTTCAGTGGTTCATTAGATTAAAGCTTGTGAATGATTACGATGCTACAAGAGGCCTTATGAAGTTTAATTAGCTTCTTTAAGTACATTTTACAAAACACTGCTGACACACCAGTAAAGTGTGGATTTGTTATCTTTCATGATTGTAAATTACATCCCAAAGCTGATACCAGGCTACTAGTCTCTTAACTCAATTTCTGTAGTAATATTAAATTGCAGCGGTAATGAACACTCACAAAATACCATTATCAAGTTCACAAATCCTAAAATGCCTTTAATAATTCACTGAGATTGAACTTACACTGGACCATTTCCCAGGTGCTAAGGATAATGATAAAGCACCTTACCTATTACCAACCAACCATTTCAGATGACAAGAGGAAGAATGCAGAACAGTGATGTATGTGCACGGTGCTTTTCACATAAAACAGATTTAATTCTTTTTGGTGATGTCCTTATGGACAGATCAATCTAAAAGAAAGTAGTTCAATCAATTGGTCTTTGTGTTTTGCCACGGAACAATTTCCTCAATAAATGGAGTTTGAATTGGATATTTGCAGACTGTGCAAGAGGCTCTAGTAACTCTTAAAAACGTAGTGAAGATTATAAAATTGTTTCCATTACAAATAATCTAGAACACTGGAATATCATCTCCTACACCTGAAAAAGAGTACTGAGATTTTTTCAAAATGTTTATGATTACTTTCAAGAGAGCAGTGCTCACTAATTAGTTCTTCAATGTATGGCCTCACAAAATCAATCGCTCTCTCAGACCTTTTTTTTTTTAATTATTATTATTTTCAGTAAATGAATTGAGATAATACGTGTAACAAAAATAAACCATGCAACACAAATGCATTTGATTATGAATAATGATCATTATGATTAGGTTTGCATTTCCTCCAACAGATTCAGGGACTGAGTAATTGCTCCTCTCTGCACACATGTAATGGTGAAGGTTGATGAAGAAAAGGATGATAGTTCTTCTAGGCTGATTTGGTGCTCTTTACTCTAAGCAGTCTACCCAAGTGTTACAGTTGTATCAGTGACCCTATTAGCTTTAACAGATGTGCATGACTACTATTTTCATTTTAATATTTGCTTATGTGATTTAATTTTAACAAAAGTTTCAAATCCTAACTAATGTAATGGGAAGTTGTTCCAACAGTAATTTCATTTTTTCTTCATGAAATTTTCAACTCAGCTTTATAAACCTAATAAATAGTACAGAAGGTTTACACAGTCTGCCTGTGATAAGCATAAACGAGGCAAGTTGTCTGAAATTCACGCTTTCTTATTAGCATAGCTAAGAGTTCCATTAAATAACTTCTACAGATAATAATGTGATATAATATTTTCAAAATTTCCACATATAGTTAAAATAATATTATCTTGAAAAATTAAAAATATTATTTCTTTTCAATATCCTTATGGCTTCTTATGGAAAAAATCAGTGGAATTATTTCACTTGTGTTTCCTATTTTGGTAAGTTTATTGTAAAGCAAAACCTTCAGTAATATGAATCTGATGATTCAAGCAAATATAGATCATAATAATAATGACATTATGCTGTTTTCAGGATCAGCGACCCTCCTCTGCTCTTAAAATTCTTTGAAATCATGACCAGCTATCACAATCTAAAACCACTGAATGAACTTTTAAAACCATACACTTTGAGACAATTATTTTTAATTTTTTTCTTTAATTTTTTAAAAATACATTTTAAATACAATGTTTATGTTTACATAAAAGTATCTTGCTGCAGAAGTGTCCCTGAATAAACAGCACACATTCGATGAGAGATTACATTCTGGAATTGCTCATATAAGTAGATTCAGAAAGCTTTCATGCCTTTACAACTATGAAAGGTAATCTTGATTGTTGCTTGCTTGATCTAAATTTAGTGGAGAATTAACTGTGGATCTTAGTCCTTGTGCTAAATCTGATTTAGGATTTTAACTATGAATACCTGCTAGAGTAAAATTCCAGACTTCAGAAATCTCAGTTGTCCTATATAACCCTTTTTTTTTTTAAATGCTGTGACATAATATCTAATATTTCATTATTTCATATAAGTTTCGTGTCTATAAAATCATTTCAGAGGTGCGGAATTATGATGTACTAAGAGACGAAACCATGTTCTTCTTTTACATTTCCATCAATAACAATCTTGTGTTCATAATTTTGTGTACCCTTATCCTCATTGGAAGCTTGATGCAATATTCAGGTTCCCAAACTGAATAAGAGGAAACATTTAGCTATCTGATATTCAGAATTTGAGCTTGATTCATTTCTGTATTAAAATTTAGAACTGTAAAAGAAGGAGTAGAGCTGTACTAGTAATTTACTGTTTATTTCTTTTTCATCTTTCTCCTATTCATTTAAAAAGCAAAGAAACAGAGGAAAAGTGAAAAAGTAATTTTTGAAAGGCGACGTTTATGGTTAATGTATATAATATGTCAAAAAATCCAAAGAATTTAGTAGCACTTTCAAAACAATTTAACTAAATGACTAGGTTAGTACATTGAAAATCTATGCAGCCCCTATATAGAAAGGAATACAATGATGTTATATTTGTTATTTATTTTATCAGGTTATAATAAAAATTATTCTGCATATACAGAAATAAAATTTAATGCACAACATTGTATTTATGGAACCTGAAATTACAATGTGTTAACAAAATGGCTAAATCATTATGGTAATAAAAGTTATGCCTAGAATTTGTTTTTTCCATTTGTATTAAAAATACAGCATTACAGTATGCTCTGTTTCTCCTTGAAATTACATTACAAATTATGCCTTTTACTGTAATTGCAAACATATTTTCCTCACCATTACTTTGTATTAAACAGCTAAGCGTGGAGAAATACCATGTCTCACACACACATGAAAAATTCTGGGGAATAACTCCCTTTAGAGCAAGATTATCTAATTGGAAGGAAACACGCACTAGCATTCATAAAAATGAAGGAAAACACACACACACACTCTCAATGTTGCAACTTAGATTTGGGATGTCAAAGAATCCACACACTTTTGTGTCCTGTCAGTGATTTACCATTGTACCTAGATTCTTCTCATGTGTAATAAACAACTAAACCAAACAAAATACTATTCTTGTTTCACTGATGTTAATAGAGACCTGTTGAATATTTACATGTAGTATAATTTTACAAAATAACTCTCACTGTAATTTCTTACATCCATGTTTGTAATAACAATTCAAATATTAAAAGTGTAAGGTTTAGTCAAATATTTAGCACTTTCCCTAGTGCTTAATGAACTGCGTTAACCTCTGACAAACATTATTCAACGAAAAGAAATGAAATGTTATTCGATGAAAAGGAGCCAATGAAGATAAGGAAACGAAGATTTGTATGATGTTGTTACTAGGCTTGGAAGAAGCTAAACAGAAGCAGATAGATGTTAATGAGCTGATCTTTAGGGCTGAAGAAAAAGAAGTAAGAACCACTGCTAAGCTTTAAAGGGATAGTTTCTGAGAACTAGGGCTGCATAAGCTGTAAATGTATCAGGTAATTTTATATCTGAATATGGTTTTCCTCATGTTGTTTAGTTAATTAGAATAGGAAGCAGAACTGTGATTCAAAACAGAAGCACTAGAGTAAAGCAAATATGGACTTTCAAAGAAAAAGATGGCATGTCAACCTGGAGACATCAGATATAAAAGCAAAAGTAAAATTCCATATAAATTAGTAGTTTTAAACGAGAAACTGTTTATAATGAATGAACATGCCAAAATTGTAAGAGTACTCAGAGTAATAGATAGGACTTGCTACATCAGCAAAAAATGGAAATAGTAAGAAAGATTATTCAATTACTTAACTCACAGGCTAAGGCTATTTTAAAGGTTTCTTCTCCCACAATGTTTCCCACTTAACTAGTTCTTGGTGGCTCCTATCTCAGCATGTGGCTCTTGTGGTTCCCATCTGGAGTAACCCTTCATCTCAGAAAAGGCAATCCTTCCTGGAAAGAGTGCAATGTAATGTATGTTTCCTGTGTAGCAGCAGCAGACAGTTTGTTACTTTAAATTTGCAGGGTCAAAGAGAGATAATCTATAGCAACCTACTGGCCAACTGACTGCAGAATTTGTACTAAAAGCATTTTTAAACTGGTGATTATGCTTCTGAATAACTGAACCGAGATGGATTCTAGATTGCAATTTCAGTGTGCTGAGCAGGCATCAAAAGAAAGAAGACATATTTTAAAGGGCTCACGTTTGATAGGGACATTGTAGACACAAGCATAAATACATTTTTATAAACTCATTTTTAATTATGAAGAACAAGAAAAAAATCCAATAGGAATATTTAGTGGGAAATATTGCAACTGTATTTTGAGTTATATAAACAAGTACTGATGACATTAAGTAAAGAAATTCAAGACTGCAAAACATTGGGAACTGGGATTAAAATGTAGATGTACCTAAATCCTAAATCTACTATACTAGATCATAGGAGGAGTTTTCCATTTGGCCTGTAGACCAAATAACTTGGTATCTTCTCTTTCCTGCAAATAAGGAAGGAGCGGGGGGGTGGGATGAGGGGTGGAGGGGTGAGGTGATAACAACAACAAACACACAACTGTCTGCAAGCCATGTGTTCAAGATTCCCAGGCATAGGGATACCCTTACCAGCCAGGGCTTTTTATCCCAAGCTTCCTTAGCAAAACAGGGAAAAAAAGAAATAAACAGATACTGAAATTATACCATATGTCAGCTAGTCCAAAATATATAGTCACATCCAACTTTGCCAGAGTTGAGGCAAGAAATCCAACACCTGCAGGGTTTTGCCTATTCTCAATCCCTTTTCCTGTACAATCTGGACCTACTGTTAGGAATATGGGACACTCTGTAAACTCTAAGGAAAAAAAAATCCCGCTCCTCCCTTTCTCTCCAGAGCTCTGAAGTGTGAATAACTATTTTTCCCCCCTACACTGCAAACAGCTGGGAGTTCCAGCTTCAGTAGAAAAAGAAAAATGGCTGTTTGGGGTCCCCCAGCCTTGCAAAATATGCAGGAGAAATGTAGGAGAATGGATTAGGAATAAATAATAGAAACAGTGGTTCAAACACTTCAACCTCATCAATACAGAGCACAATTCAGAGGCTTTCCACCCCCACCCCCCAATTCCTGTTTATTTAAAGACACTGACTAATGTCCTAACCAGGTGTCTGCTTTAGCCATGTGTCAAGGTTTAACCCCAGCCAACAACTAAGCACCACACAACTGCTTGCTCACTCCCCTCCCAGTGGGATGGGGGAGGGAATCGGAAAAAAAGGAAAACTCATGGGTTGAGATAAAAACAATTTAATAGGACAGAAAAGGAAGAAAATAATAATGATAAAGAATATACAGAACAAGTGATGCACAGCTCAACTGCTCACCACCCACTGGCCGATGCCCAGCCAGTTGCCAAGCAGTGGCCCCACTCCCATTTGGGTTTTTTTAGCATAACGTCATATGGTATGGGATATCCCTTTGGTCAGTTTGGGTCAGCTGTCCTGGCTGTGTCCCTTCCCAGCTCCCAAGAGTGCACCTGGCAGGGCAACGTGAGAAGCTGAAAACTGCTTGACTTAGTGTAAGCACTGCTCAGCAACAACATCAGTATGTTATTAACATTATTCTCATCCTAAATCCAAAACACAGTACTATACCAACTTACTAGGAAGAAAATTAACTCTATCACAGCCAAAACCAGGACACCATGGTATCATTCAGTTCTACTCTAAAGGGGTCTAACACCAGTAGTGTTGCTTTCTGCTAGACAATGTAGAAGGCAAAATGGTGTTAAGCTTATGTGTTTGAACATGTTAAGAACTTCTCATACTATTTTGCTATTAACCCATTCTATCTATAGTTATAAATTGTGTCTATATGCATATTATTGACTTTTGGATATTAGTACCTTATGTTATCTCCTTCTTTATTAAAAATGATTCTCAAAGGAAAATTGGTTTCAGGGTCCTGTTCTCCAGCTACTACACAGAAAATGCAGGCTGGTCCATTTGGTATTAAATGCTAATTTTTAAAGGAGTTTAAATCTAACAAGTACTCTGACAACTAACACCCACCAAAACCAAGAAACAGATGGAAAACAAAATGTGACATAAAGTGCTCTGAAAATTATTAGCTACCTGGCTACAAGAAAAACTTCATTTCATCAAATTAAAGTATTTCATTAATATTAGCAAATGCTTCAACTGGAAAAAAATGTTTAGAAATTCTGTACCTTTGGCATCTGGCAGATGTCTTCTTTTTTATTCTTTCACCATGTGAGAACACTCCTGTGTACGTAGCTGTGAACATAGCTGTTCTATGTGGCAAATCAAATGACACAATTCCACTGCATGTCTAACAGTCTTTTACTGAAATTACTTTTTAAGTAAGAGGTGTTGCATTGGGTGCAGGTGCCCGGGTTTTGTTAGTGGGCAGCTGCAGGGCGGCCCCTGTGAGGAGAGGCCGGGGCTGCCCCGTGCCGGACACAGCCGGTTCCAGCCGGCTCCAACCCACCCACCGCAGGGCACAGCAGAGCCCTGCAGACAAGGTGGTGGTGCCTTGGGGAAACATATTTAAGAAAGGGCAAAACACTGCCTGGCAGTGTGAGGAATGAAGTAAAAAAGTTTGCGAAACAACCCTGCAAACAGCCAAGTAAGAGAAGAAGGAGGGGGAGGCAGTGCTCCAGGCACCAGGGCAGAGATTCCCCACGCAGGAGCAAGTTTATCCGGAAGGACTGCAGTCTATGGGAAGGACCCATGCTGGAGCAGGGCAGACATGTGAGGAGGAAGGAGCAGCAGAGAGGAGCTGCTATGGACTGACCACAACCCCCATTCCCCATCCTTCTGCCCCACTCAGGGCTGGAGGCAGGAGACTAGAGGAGTTGGGAATGAAGGAGTGAAGTTGAGCCTGGGAAGAAGTTGTTGTCTTTTTTTTCACCATCCTAACCTATTTTTAATTGGCAATAAATTAATTTTCCAAGCTGAGTCTGTTTTGACTGTAATGGTAATTCGTAAGTGATCTTCCTGTCTTTATCTCAACCCACAAGTTTTTTAATGTTATTTTTGTCTCTTGTCCTGTTGAGGAGGAGGAGTGAGAGAGCAGCTGGGTGGGGGTCTGTCAGCCAACCAAGTTCAGCCCCCCCACAAATGTGCATGAGTATTCAGTTGTGGCCAAGATAATGACAGCAAGACAAAATAAAAATAGCCTCATCACTGATCCCTTCCTATCTTCTACCACCGTTCTACCAGTTGCGTACAATGAATGTTTGCTTTAGAGTTTATTTAACTGTGTTTCATAGTCACGAACACAGAAAAAAAAAAAAGAAAAAAAGTAGAAGTGTATTTCCTACGGGATAATGGTAAATCCAGGGATTTGTGATCTGCTTAAATTACACAGTGGGAAGGCTGTATCTGAAAAACTGCAGTACTCAGATGAGCAGATACCTCAGGTGACACACTGGGAGCTGCACAAAATATACAGCTCTTCTGGAACTCAGAAATGTAATACAGCCTTTCTGGAACTCAGAAATACAGGTGACCATGTCATAGATGCCATTGTGCAGGGGGATGCCCTGAAGAAAACTAGAATACTCGCAGAATATACGAAGTCTTTGCACACAGGTAAGTGCAAGGACTGACAAATGGATATTTACAGATGGAACTCAAGTCTGATAACATACAGTCATTAAAATCCTTAGAGTAGCTTTTCTACTGTTTACCAGAAGACAATAAATTAGAAAATAGATACTAATCTGAAAATTTGCAAGTTATTATCTGAAATTAGTATTTCTCTTTTCTCTGAAATGTTTTCCACTGTCCAGCTCAAAATCTCAGTGGTAGTTAACTTCTACCCCCAAAGTTATTGTAATAAATCAGCTTTGAAATCACATATTAATGACACTATATCTTAAAAATAAACTTTTTATATTCATGGATGAGTAACTGGGACTAATTCATACTTAGCATTGTTTCTACGGACTCTAGTCACCCAAGAAAGATAGTGGGGGAAAGATGTAACCAAAGATACTGATTTTATCATGAGATGCATTGCTGAATCCATCTATTTGTTGAACTTTGGAAAGTGATAGAAGCTTACTGATCAGACAATTTCAAACAGCAGACAAATATTATTTATATAAAAATTAGAATCAATTAATTGAGACACTTTGGCAGTCACTGAGACACCAAACATTAAGACAAATCGCATAAGCCCTTCCACATTTATCAAGCAACCTCCTTTGATTTTGATTGCATAGTGTTATTTAAATCCAGTAGGGGGAATTAAGGAGAGAGATAGTAACAGTTTGTCTGCCTCAGATTTCCCTAGGTTTTGTTATTTCACAACAGTGAAATGCTTAAAGAAACTGAGCATAAACATGACAGAACTGTTTTGGAAAAATTCTTAATGAATTAAAGAATACTCATTTACCTACTTTTGAAACTGAGGAATGCTTTTGTTAGCAAATAGCTGCAAGTATTCTTCCTTCATGCTTCAGAAAAATCCCAAATAATGGAAATTGATCAAAATATTTTTTAGTCAAACAAAAGACAGATTTTTGCTATTTTGACTTTTCAGCTCATGTGTATTCTACTTTTTGATATTTGAAAAGGGGAAAAATCTTCATTGATTGTCTTTCTGTTTTCCCTAAGTATCAATGCTCTGTCCTGGACAGAATTCATAATTTGAGACTTATGTTCTGGGATGATGGTTTTTTTGCTAATTCTAGCAGTACAAGCAGTATTGTCTTTATAAACTACAAAATTAGTTTATGAAAATGTTTTATTTTCTAAAATGTTTTACTTGAGTTTATTCACCTTCCTTCAACAGCCAAATGAACCTTTACATTTTACTTCTAGGAATATTGCATTTCATATGAAATATAGTCTAGAATATACTTCCTTTACATTACTTTTTATTAAACGTCTAACCCTGGTATAATACCTTGTCACCCACACATTCTGGGGAATAGCTCCCTTTATGGTAAGACTCACACAAATAGCAGTCATGGAAAAGTTGTAGTAACCAAGATCACCCCAGGTATCCCTATTATTTCTATACCATGAAGTAACACAGAACTTTTAAGAGTTGCAATGGAAAAATCTCCTGCAACGAGCAGACTCTTTTCTTGGTCTTACAACAGCCTATGTTCTATTGCTCTAAATAAAAATTATGCTTTAGTGGCTTTTTCCTTCTCTAAGTGTATTTATAGAGAAACTAGCAAAGTAAAGTGGTTTCACTGACACCTATTTTGGGAGTACTCTTGGTCATTGTTAATCCTTGAGCAAGTGAACTGTGGCCGAGGAACTACACCCAGACATGTAATTTTGGAGCTCTTAGGGCATGTAGGTTATGATTCAGTTAGCCATACCTGGGTGCCTAGGGTCATTTGAGATATTCCACCCAACAGGCAATCTAGCTGCTGATCCAGCAGGCCCCAGGTCATCTGTGATCTCTGACAAACCTCACATGGGCTTTTGTCAATGTCATTGTCAAATGTCAATGTCAAATGCCACTTCATGCCTACAAGTGAGATGTGGCTTGATGGACATGGTGTTGTGTGGTGTGGGTGGTTTTTTGTGGGGTGGTTTTTGTGTGTGGGTGTTGTGGTTTGGGGGGTTTTTTGTGGTTTTTTTTTTTTTTTGGGGGGGGGTGTTGTGGTTTTTTTTTGTAATGGTTGGACTTGATGATCTTACAGGTCTTTTCCAACCTTAATGATTCTGTGATTCTGTGATTCTGTGAAGTAGGCAGCTAGATTGAACCCCAAGGACTCGATTCTTGATTTGATTATTTAAACATGGAAATATAGTGACATTTGGACATCTTAAAACAGTTTATCTCTCATTACAGAAGGGAAAACTTTTTCTGTATATTTATGAGTCAGGTCTGCCAAGTCAATGTTGGAGTTTTTTGTACACCCTAGGACATCTCGTATGGGTGTGGACACTTATATTTAAGCAGCTGAACTGCTGAATTCAGCCCCAACACTGGGCCTAAGACCAAGAGGAGATCAAGACACCTAAATGATATGTGTATGCAGGCAGCATAGCTGCTGCACTCAGTTAATTCACCTCTTGCTCCAAAAGGGAGTGACTTTCAACAGGCCTTTTTGACATATCTGACAATTCCATTCTCAGATACACCAGGATATGCTTAAGCAAGTGAATTGCATTGCTACTGGCTGGCTAATCAGCTAAATGGATTTCTAGGCTCAATTTCATGTATTGGCGGGCATTGTATTGACCTAATGAGAGCTTAGACACCTCCCACGTGTAGATGTTAACATACAGATATTTGAGCTCAAGTGCTTTAATCTCTTGCCAAATTCTACTCTAAGAAACTTGAGCAGCTAAACTGTAGACTAATTAACTATTACCCATACACTCTAGGAATCAACAGGAAGATTTGTCATTTCTATTTTTAAAGAATTAGAAGGTGCTTAAACATATTTATAGATTCATTTACTCAGAGAGAATATGTATAGTTATACATAGCTACTAATTTATTTCACTTTTTAATATGTCAAAGTAATTAAATTTAAACTTTCAATTTTAATAAAGTGGAGCTGATTACAATTTCTTTATAAAAAAGTCATGCAAAGAAGTTGAGAGACTTCTGTGACAATCCCTACAAAAATCCATCACTTGTTAATGCAAAAATGGACACACTCCTGGTCAAATGTTATGACTGGTACTTTTCCTTCCCAACAAATTGCTTTCTTTTTTTTTTTTTGACATCTAACAGAACTAGAAGCAAACCCTGATTATTCAAGTCATCATAAAGGAAAAATAAGATATATTAATTCTTACCAGTCAGGCAGCTCCCACAAGTTTTCAAATAAGGTATGCAATTCTATTCCCTTGTGATTTGAAAGTGTTCTGAAATCATCAAAAACTCAAGCTGTATTCTTAAATTGTCTTTCCTGTAGAAGTTACAGGTGGCCTCAGGAGAAAATAATTTCATTAAGACAGGCATTACAGCCCACAGTAACACAATACTTAGCAGTTTGTCACTGTATGACTTTATTTAAACACCTCACTCCAAATTCATTTGAATTGAGTATTTAAATTTTTGTTATTTATATGTATTTTAAATGAAAAACCCTGTCAACATAGTAATAATAATACATGTATTCCTCACCTGGTCCTGCTTTCCTGGATAGAAAAACTAGATGAGGCCCTTCATTTTCTTCTCACAGAAAATGAAACTTCTTTCAAAGCTTCTTTAACAAATTTTTGGGGGTAAAAAATGAGATTTCCTTTTCACTTGTTCGGCAGTTTCAGTTTGCCTTTAGTTCTTCCATATCACACCATATAGTTTTTCTTTCTGGGGTTAGCTATTTTATTTCAAAAAAACCCAAAACAATACCAGTAACACTGGAACGTCAATACACTGATTGGTGTTTCTGTCAATGGATAATCCCTGGTTTCAAATACTATCTCAGAATATTAGGGGATGTAGCAGGGGAGGGGAATGACATGTAACAGAAATTTTTTCAGCTCCAACTACAATTGTTTCTAGATGAGAAATTTGCATTTAGCAGGATAGGAAGTTCAAAATCAAACGGAAGACAATTTGATTCCCTTTTCTCATCTAATGCCTCTCTTCCAATACCATCACATTGACTGTTGTACCACTGCTCAAATCAAATGCCGCTATAGAGGAAGTAGTTTTAGAAAGAATACATGGTATTCTTAAATAGAGACCCGTGGCTTTTCATATGGTCATGCTTCTTGCTCCAAAACTTCTCTTCTAATCAAATGAACAGAAACCACTTTGCTATGGAAGACAATCACAGAGGGAAAAAAGTGCTCTGTGTTTGCAGCCCAGGAGGAAGAGCACCTGTCATAAATCATATCTGAGCCTGAAATGCCAAATACATGAAAGGTCCTATGCACACTGAACTGGGCACATGTGTAAAGTTTGACATCCAGTTGTGATGTGATCCTGAATACCGTTCTCTGGAACTATCAGTGCGCAATACCCAATTCCATCAGTATCTGACTTAAAAGCCCCACAGATTTTTGGGTCCAGAAACACGGTGCTCTTTCATCAAAACTCCTTGGGGAAGCTTTGTCTACTGAATTTTTTGAAAAGTTATCTAACTAGTTTAAAAGGTTGGGATTCCCTATTCTCTACACAGACACCCAAAAAAAAAGAAAGAAAAAACCCCACTGTTTTCTTAAAAATATGGTTAGGACACAATTCCTTTCTGTATTAGCCTAGGGTGCAGAAACCTCTGTGCATTCATGCAGTCCACTGGTTCAGTGTCTTAATCTCTGTGCTTTAGGCACTTCTAACACAGGGAGTACCCTCTGCAGTCGTCTTCTGCCCCACTTCAGAAAACAGTTGTCTTAAACAGCTCCACTGAGAAGTTAAGAAAAAAGAAAAAAAAAATAAGACAGAAAACATCTATTGCCTGTACTGGAAGATTAAGTTTCACTCTTGACTCCATTACTTTTAATGTATTTTTTACACAAAGCAGTTGTTTAAGTGTAGGAGCATCCCTGAAAGCATGGACACTAGGTCTCTCTTACCACTGGAAATGTCCTATGAGTTCACAATGGCATCCTGTACATCACACCTCAAAAGACCTGATAAGCAAACAGTTTTTAGTGATAAATTTGAAATTCAATCATAAATTCAGAAAATTATTACTACTTTAAATGAATACTTATCACAGATTTGCTGACAGGTGGATTGTTTGAAATATGCTGTACAAGAATTACTTTCACTGTGTAGTTGGAGTCCACTCTAAATAAAACTACTTCTTAGTAATTAGAAAATTTCATGCTTTTTGCATATTGGTTTGGGTCACTGAGGTGTTAAAAAATCTTCTTATTATGGAAACCTTTATTTTTTGGAAGTATGAAAAGTAGACAGAGTTTGTAGCCACATGAACCTTAAGAAATAAATAAAAATTATACATTATTTTTATCCTTCCTGGAAAAAAAATTAAAAAAAAAAGACATTTCGGAGTTCTCTAAACAAAAAGAATTTTTTTTTTCAGGTAGAAAACTCTAATAAATTTCCTTTAAAGTCATTATTTTCATATAAGTTTTGGGGAAGTTTTTGTTGGTGTGATTCCTCCCCCCCATTTTTTAAATAAAACAGAGTAACTGTATTTTTACCATCAGATTTAAAAAATAAGCCTTTTTACCACCCTAGTTTATAATATAGCTTTTAAGTACTCTGAGCTCACAGACTTCGGTGACAGTTCTCAATGTCTAAAATCAATCTACAAGGGTGCAGTCGCAGTAACAGTGAATATCTGAACAAAGAAAAACCGTGAAAGGAAGAAAAATGCAACCTCAAGCTTCCCAAAAAACTTAACTACCTTACTGTGGAAATACTCACACGAGACACTAAACACAAAGACCCTACAACCAAATAGATGGGCCGAGGCCAATTGTATGAAGTTCATCAAGGCCAAGTGCCGGGTCCTACACTTGGGTCACAACCCCATGCAATGCTACAGGCTGGGGAACGAGTGGCTGGAAAGCTGCCTGGTGGAAAAGGACCTGGGGGTGTTGATTGACAGCCAGCTGAATATGAGCCACCAGTGTGCCCAGGTGGCCAAGAAGGCCAACGGCATCCTGGCCTCTATCAGAAATAGTGTGGCCAGCAGGAGTAGGGAAGTAATCGTGCCCCCGCACTCGGCGCTGGTGAGGCCGCACCTCGAATACTGTGCCCCTCACTACAAGAAGGACATTGAGATGCTTGACTGTGTCCAGAGAAGGGCGACGAAGCTGGTGAGGGGTCTGGAGCACAAGTCTTATGAGGAGTGGCTGAGGGAACTGGGGTTGTTTAGCCTGGAGAAGAGGAGGCTCAGGGGAGACCTTATCAGTCTCTACAATTACATGAAAGGGGGTTGCAGAGAGATGGGTGTTGGTCTCTTCTCCCAAGTGACTAGCAACAGGACAAGAGAAAATGGCCTCAAGTTGTGCCAGAGGAGGTTTGGGCTGGATATTAGGAAAAAATTCTTTACTGAGAGAGTGGTGAAGCATTGGAACAGGCTGCCCAGGGATGTGGTGAAGTCACCATCACTGGAGGCATTCAAGGAGTGTGTAGACGTGGCATTGCAGGATATGGTTTAGTGGGCATGATGGTGTTGGGTTGATCATTGTACTTGATGATCTTACAGGTCTTTTCCAATCTTAATGATTCTGTGATTCTGTGAACCAACTGGATAGGCAGTTACCACCCAACACGTCTTCAGACTGATACAGATGAGGAAGTAGTGCAGAGAGGGAAGTTAGCATGGCTTGAAAATGACAATATAAAAGCTGCTTGTTATCTCAGCAGGCTCTATAAAATGGTACACCTGATCATTATTGCCTATTCCAATTAGTCACGAGTCCATCAACAGTAGCTGCAGAATTAACTTTCCTTCCTTTGAGGTGGAAAAGATTTTTGCAGCATTTATTCAATCAGTTCCCAATTAGCTGATGAGGAACAGTTTAATGACATGCCAGTTCTATTGTACCCACGGTAATGTGTTTTGTCCTTTTTGATAACTTCAGGTATCTATCATTATAAAGGAAAGAGGCAGTGCAATTTCTCAGGTGGAAATACGGAATTAACTCTTGGGTTACTTAACAGGATATTTCAACTGTGCTAAATGAAACAGGTTTTTAATTTATTTTAGAGTATGGTTACCTGCATAAAGGTTTGTACATAGAATACATATCAATACCATCAATGTATGATGTGCATGTGGAATGGAAGATATGCATTTAAAACCAAGACTCACAGTGTGGGTTATTTATTCTCATATATGTGTCATGAATGTAGATGTTTATTCCATAACTATATTATCACAAAGTTTAAGAAAAGGTTGCAAAGAATTTATTGTGGTGAAATTGTACTTTTGATCCAGCAATCTCAAAGTGACCAGAGGCTGCTAATGCGTTCTGACCCCACCTTGAAATAATAAATGTTTCTGATTACGTACTGATACCCCATTTCCTTAATTAAGACTATGATGAAAAACCCTGAATGTTTGTGAGGCACAAGAATAAAGGCCAGCTGACTGCCATTTTTCTGTGAACTATCCAAAGTAATGCCATTTCTTGCATATTTTTCTGGGGGTCATGAAGTTTTACCAAAGATGTAACTGCCTGAGAGGATTCATGGCTAAAATATGAAAAACCACATATCAGCCTTATCTGATATTTTGCTTTTTCAATAATATACAGAATATGTTTCATTATAAATACATTTTAACCTATTGAATAAATCATCAGAAAGGAAGTACTTATAATTTATTTGTATTGAGTTTAATTACATAAATTCTACTAGTATTTTATCTCATAGCATTATTGGCTGATGAATGGTCTCTGTACCATAGAAACACCAAGAAGATATCTAAAGTAAAAGAAAAGCTGTTTTAAGAGATGTTTGGTAGCTCACTGATCATGGTAAAAGACTAGATGACAGGAAGGTGTTTGTTTACTTTTTGTAACTTTATTTCTTGAGAACAGCAGTTAATAGATTTACTACTGTGACATATGTAAATAAGGAAGCACATCTGGTAAGCAGAAGAAATACACTAAAAAATAACAGTTATAAAACTTAAGAAAGGATCAAGGGAAGACAACTGCTAGTAAACTGAAAAATACTGCTCTAATCTTATTTTACTAGTAAGCTGAATTGAGCTTGCTAACATTTGGTTTAGGATAAAGACTTGTAGTTCTAACTTTGTGTCAGAGTAAATTGTTATTTGTTTGTATATTGCTCCCAATACTGACTGATCATAAGCCCTCTAATTGAAGCAAAATACTAATATTTGCTTAAATAAGATCAACCATGACCAATACATAATGTGGTGTGAGTATTGCATCAACTTTCTTTACAAAATTAAAAGAAGACTCTCTAACTTCAACTCCACAGACATCATATCTGGAACACGAAAAAGACAAAAAGCCCACATGATTTTGCCATATAAATAAACTAAGAATGATACACACATTCTGTAGATTTATGACTTTGGAAAGGATAATAATAAAGGATCCTGTACCATGAAATTAAACACTTTCACAGAATGTGAGAGAACAAGATTTTTACCTAGTAATTTTTCAGAATATTAAACGAAAGCATAATTCATTTCCATGATTCATTTTTGAAAAAACATCATTATTTTTCTTACACACTTTGTGTGTATTATAATCAGCCATTTTGAATCACAGAATCATTGAGGTTGGAAAAGACCTGTAAGATCATCAAGTCCAACCATCAACCCAACACCATCATGCCCACTAAACCATATCCCGCAATGCCGCGTCTACACACTCCTTGAATGCCTCCAGTGATGGTGACTTCACCACATCCCTGGGCAGCCTGTTCCAATGCTTGACCACTCTCTCAGTAAAGAAATTTTTCCGAATATCCAGCCTAAACCTGCCCTAGTGCAACTTGAGGCCATTTCCTCTTGTCCTGTCACTTGTCACTTGGGAGAAGAGACCAACTCCCACCTCTCTGCAGCCCCCTTTCAGGTAATTGTAGAGAGCGATGAGGTCTCCCCTCAGTCTCCTCTTCTCCAGACTAAACAACCCCAGCTCCCTCAGCTGCTCCTCATAAGACTTGTGCTCCAGACCCCTCACCAGCTTCGTCGCCTTTCTCTGGACACACTCCAGCACCTCAATGTCCTTCTTGTAGTGAGGGGCCCAAAACTGAACACAGTATTCGAGGTGCGGCCTCACCAGTGCCAAGTACAGGGGTACGATCACTTTCCCAGTCCTGCTGGCCACACTGTTTCTGATACAGGCCAGGATGCCGTTGGCCTTCTTGGCCACCTGGGCACACTGCTGGCTCATATTCAGCCGGCTGTCAATCAACACCCCCAGGTCCTTTTCCACCAGGCAGCTTTCCAGCCACTCGTCCCCAAGCCTGTAGCATTGCATGGCATTGTTGTGACCAAAGTGTAGGACCCGGCACTTGGCCTTGTTGAACCTCATACAATTGGCCTGGGCCCATCGATCCAGCCTGTCCAGATCCCTCTGCAGAGCCTTCCTACCCTCAAGCAGATCAACACTCCCTCCCAACTTGGTGTCATCTGCAAACTTGCTGAGGGAGCACTCAATCCCCTCATCCAGATCAGCAATAAATATATTAAACACAACTGGCCCCAAAACTGAGCCCTGGGGGACTCTGCTTGTGACCGGCCGCCAACTGGATTTCACTCCATTCACCACAACTCTCTGGCCTCGACTGTCCAGCTAATTTTTCACCCAATGAAGAGTGCACCTGCTTAAGCCACGAGTCGCCAGCTTCTCCAGGAGAATACTGTGGGAGACAGTGTGAAAGGCTTTACTGAAGTCCAGGTAGACAACGTCGACAGCCTTCCCCTCATCCACTAGGTGGGTCACCTGGTCATAGAAGGAGATCAGGTTGGTCAAGCAGGACCTGCCTTTCATGAACCCGTGCTGGCTGGGCCTGATCCCTCGGTTGTCCTGCACATGCCCTGTCAGTGCCCTCAAGCTGAACCTCTCCATAATCTTCCCCAACACCGAGGTCAGGCTGACAGGCCTATAGTTCCCCCGTTCCTCCTTCCGGCCCTACTTGTGGATGGGCGTCACATTGGCAAGCCTCCAGTCGTCTGGGACTTCCCCTGTTAACCGGGACTGTTGAGAAATGATGGAGAGTGGCTTAGCAAACTCCTTCGCCAGCTCCCTTAGTACCCTTGGGTCCCATTTCTACTTATTGTCCTATTTTCATGCCATCAAGGTGATAATGCTAAATTGAAACAGAAACTTCCATTTGTAAAAAGAGTCTACAATTTTAGAGGCATGACAAAAAAAAATCCTTAACATAAAAGTATCATAGGATGTAATCCTACCTAAAACATTTATTTTTAAAAAATTGGTGCAAAAAGGGGGAAGGGAAGCTCTGGACTATTTGTCTGTAATTTATTTTCTGCTATCATCAGTTCCATATGCAAAAACTTTCTAAGTATATGTGACCTGATATACTTAATATAAAAGCATGGTCAGGCACTCATGAAGTTCATGGAAGTAAAAAGGCATAGCTGAAAAACACCCAGCTTGAAATTACATTTCCTTCATGCATAAGAAGTGCATGAAACCTTGGTACTTTTTATTTCCATATCCTGTGTTCTCCCATTTTTTCACATGTATATTGCCATGTTCATTTTGTCTCTCAGGATGTTGTAAGCAATACGGCTAGGGATCTCTTTGTATTATATATATGTACAAGTCCTAGGGCAATGAACACCCAGCCTATAATTTGAGCATCAGCATGCTATTGCAGTACAATTATACAGAGAAGACAGCTACATAATACACTGATTAATAGAACATTTTAATATAGAAAAGAGATTTCAAAGTAATAGAATAATAGCAATACTGCGGGATCTGCAGTACTTTGCATCTTCAAGCCCCTACAGTAAACAGTGACTTACTTTTTTTTTTAAATGGAAGAAAAAGCAGAAGTAAGATGGCAGATTTAAAACTCTCTCTGTGACACTATAAGAAAATTTGAATGCATACTTGTGTATATATATGGTGTATGGTGCTGAAGAAATCCTTTTCAGAAAGATCTCTTCTCAGAAATTTTATCATTCACTGCTCTGTGTGGAGCGTGCATTATTCAGCAAAATTTAAAGAAAAAAATTTCAATGTTTTACTCAGAACATAATAGTACTTGTGAATTTTAATAACCTCAAGATTCTGAAGTCTCTGTATACCAACTACTCAGATGCCATGTAGGAGTGTACAGGACCCACGGAGAGTCCTGACAGAAGTATCTTCCGCAGGTGACCTGTGGTAATGAGAGTGCCAAATAAGGGAAAAAAATCTATTAATGGAACAAAAAAAAAATCCTTTTTAGGTATTCGACAACTAGAATTCCTGTACAGGGACTTTTTATTACTGTGTTCAAAAGAAATTTTGGGGGAGGAAAAGGCTTGGAAGTAAAATGAAAACCTGCTGAAAGTATCAAAACCTCTCTTTTGCCTCTGCAGTCAGACAAAAGATTTATGAAGCTATTAACAAGAGACTATATTCTAAATAGCAGTGTAATTTTGCATTAAATTGGTTTCACTTTTGTGTTTGCAAGCCCCATAGAAAAATGATCAGAGCTGAACTAGAGTCTTTGGAGACTGATCTCATATAAAGGGTCCTACATTTTTAACCACATACTATACTTTATGAAGCAATATATCAAGAAGTCTTTGTCAAACACAAATATCTCATTGGAGTAAAAGAACTTAGGCAGAACTAAGGGTAAGACTGTAAAAATTTAAAGATAATTTCCACCTTCTTCAAATCATGGTATCTAGATTACAGATCTACTGAGTCATTAGTTCTTCATGTTGACTCTTGATTCAAAGTTTTCTTTATCCTTTCTTTAAATGTAGAGATTCAAATGCAGAAGTTAGATGTGGTCAGAGAAAAGCATTGTTCCTGTGACTGTGGCACCTAGTTAGTGGGAACAATCTTGGGGGATAATGTTTAGCCTTTGAAACACAGCATGTTGGACAAAAATTAAAGCAAATTCTACTTCATTCTCATTAAATTAAATCATCATCATAAATAAATAGATCAAAAGAAAAGGAAATAATTTACTCACTAAAAATCCCATTTATTTCTCCATTACACTTGCTTGATAAGACTACTGTGCAGTGTATCAAAATGAAACATGGAATCTTACTGATATTCTCTGGTATTTGATCTCCATACAGGTACGTCTTTTTTCTCAGAAATGTAATCCACTTCTTACATATGAGATACAAATGCTAGCATACTGTAGGGCCCACTCCCAAAGTCAAATGACAAATACTACATCTTTAAAGCACAGTTTTGCAGCTCCAAAATTGATAGAAACGGGGAAAGCTGATATATTTATATAGGTGGACACAGCGTAGGATGATCTCATCATAACAAATAGCTGGAACCTTGAATATTAGACAACTTCTAGCATCTTTGCCGCAGGAGCTACAGGGATGATTGTTATTTTCCTAAAAGCGGTGAAGTCTGCAAAGCTATACATCTGAATAAAAGCAAGTTACTGGTACCTACACCAGGTATGTTTTGTGGGTGGGGTTTTTGCTTATAATTGTATATTATTCAAAAAACATCTCTCATAGTTCTCTTTCCAGGGTTGGGGTTTTTTTTGGGTTCTACTAATGAACTAGATTCTGTCCCATCCCTTGATATGCATGGTTCTATAAACTACTAGAGTTGAAAGGCCCTTCCTGAGAATATCTATGAGCAAAGCTTAACATTTTCACCACTGAAGTCTGTTTTGATAGCTTTTTAATACCACTAGTACAGTTATACTCAAATGGAACAAATATTTAGCAGCAAAGGATGAGATTTATATATAGTATTTATTACCACAACCATCTATATGTGTCTGCTCTACTCTCTGTTTACATGAGACCTGAGATTATATCATCTTCTACTGGGACATTATCTACTACTTTTTGCAGAAAGAAAAAGAGTAACAGAAAAAAAATCACCTACATAGCCTCTGGCTCAGTGTTGGACACTGGGATGGAAACCAAGAAAACATGGTTTGTAAGCAATATTCCATGTTACTTTGACATTACATTTCAAATTTGAAATTACATCTGTTCATGGCATAGTAAGCCTGACTACTAACACCAGAAAGTCTTTGTCTCTATCTGTACAATGGGAATAATATTTACTCTTTTTGTACAGTATTTTCAGAAGTGTAGAGTATTTTCAGAAGTGGAGATGAAAAATAAGTCTGAGAACCATTCATCATCTGCATTTCTGCCTCACTAATGATCACATTCTATCCTGATACAAGTTTCTCTCTTATGCCATGATCTCTCTTCCCCAGATCCTCTAAAGGCTTGCCCTGCATGTTCAATTTTATGAAAGACATTCTTGTAGCATGGTCATCAATCTTTTAAAGACCTAGAAGAACAGCTGGTTTTATTATACAATGATACTGTACCCAGGCGCTAAGAATTAGCAGAGGGGCCTGAATGAAGTGGCAAATTGCAACAGGTTTTCAGAGCAGAAGGAAGTGAGCAGGTAAGTTATTTTTATTATGTTTCAGAACAGGAGTTTCTGTTCAGTTCAGTTATGTTTCAGAACAGGAGGACCTCAAAAAAGTTGAGCAGTAGAGGACTTCTTATAGAGCTCCTATGAACAGGAATTTTTTTCTTTAAAGCTAGTGAAAGCTCTTCCTCCTGACCTGAAATAATAGTTACTATTTTTCATCATTGCTCACTGTATGGAATGGTATGGATTATGAAATAAAGGGTGGTCAGCAGACACCAGTGAGTCTCTGTTTCTACAGGACATATCTCACTCCATACTTTCTAGTATTTGTTTTTCTCAGAACTGTTTAATAGAATTTGTTAATTACTACATCAAGAACATAGAAAAATGTTCAAGTGCTTTTGACAATTACATCAATTTTACTCTTGAACAGGAACAGCTTTTGAGATTATAAATAATCATTCTAATTCTTTTAATTGCATCAACAACTAATGAGTCTTTTCCAACATGCCTTCAACACAGTCTACAGAAAAGAATTCACATGCGTAGCTGATACAATGCTGGCTTTCAGGACAATTTTTTGAGGCCATTTGTATGTCTTTAAAAATATCTCTTTCAAACAAGTGGCAGAAGTAATATAACCACAGTTAATGGAGTTCCAAAAGTTTTGATAAGGAAAACAGTACTATTCTGAAAGAATTTACTATAATAATAAAAAAAAAATAATAATTAAGACACACCAGCAAAACAGAACAACCACTCTGTGGAAGATAATTACCTACAATTACCTGAAAGGGGTTGCAGAGAGGTGGGTGTTGGTCTCTTCTCCAAGTGACTAGCAACAGGACAAGAGAAAATGGCCTCAAGTTGCACCAGGGGAGGTTTGGGCTGGATATTAGGAAAAATTTCTTTACTGAGAGAGTGGTGAAGCATTGGAACAGGCTGCCCAGGGAAGTGGTGGAGTCACCCTCACTGGAGGTGTTCAAGGAACGTGTGGACATGGCATTGTGGGACCTGGTTTAGTGGGCATGGTGGTGTTGGTTCGTAGTTGGAATTGATGATCTTACAGGTTTTTCCCAACCGTAGTGATTCTGTGTGATTCTGTGTGATAAAGGGGGACAAAAAGAAAAGTACCAGAGAAGAGCCCTGACTCTGCCAGATACAGAGTAATTCCTCAATTCTCACAAATAAAAATGGTATTAAAATATTCTCAATGACTTTATAAATGTGTTCTGAATGTCCTGTTTTCAGAAGCCTTAGTAGTCGTGTGTCTGTCATTTACATGAATGTTTGGTTTTTCTTCAGTAATAGTCTAATACATAAGTAAGATGTAAATTAGTACTTTTCTTTGACATTGTACTTTTTTCTCCTAATGACTTAGAAATAATTTATTCTTATTCTTTTCTCCTGCTTCATGGACACTCTTCTGTGTCACAGTATTCTGGAAGAAAGGGTTTGTCTTTTATTTCAATTCACAATACTAAGAAGTGCCTATCTATCAGTGTCTGTGACAAAAGTTAAAAGCCGGTATCAGAACATGAATGGAAATCTGTCAGGCTTTTATATCCTTCTAAACAAGAAGTCTCTAAACATAACAGACATCGGTTCTTTGGACAAGTTAAGCTACAGTAGGAAACAAAGTAATCTTGTTACTATAACTGTATTATAAAAGAACTTCTCTATCAAACAAATGTTGATGATAGACCTCAAGTCAGGGTTGCCCTACACAGCACGCCTGGCAGCTGTTCAGTTTTAAAGTGTCAGACATACAGCTCACATGTCTTGAATGATTGGAACATTTTGTGATCTCAGGGGAGAAAGATGGGAAGAGTATCTGTAATAAACAACTGTAGTTTGGGTTTGGGTTTTTTTTTTTATAGTTTATCAAGTATTCAACAAAATTACCCGCCTGCAAGCTAATTTATGCCCTTTGGACCTCTCAGGAATTCTCACCAACCATAAAGGGTTAAGTTTCATAAGATAGGTTTAAGTCTAGTAAGACACATCACTTTCAGAATTATATGAATTCAGTCAATAATCACCTGGGATAAGTTGTAATATTATATTGAAATGAAATTAAAACATGGTGGATAATCATTAGCACTCGCTTACTTGTGATATTCAGTACTTCATATAGAAGTCAAACCTGATTTTGATGATGGGGAAAATCTAATTGCTGTTTTCAGATTCTTCGTGGAGCTTATAGAAAGATAGAGTCAGACCCTTACATGTGTGCACTGAAAAGACTAGCTGGATCACAAGGTAAATTCCAAGTATGAAGAAAAATATCACAATGAGGGTGGTTAAACACTGAAACTTATTGCTTATGGATTTTCCACCCCTGGAGGTATTAAAAATCAACAAAAAGGATTGAGCAACCTGACGTAGCTTCAGAGTCAGCCCTGCTTTGACAGGGAGGTTGGACCAAGTGACCCTCAGAGAGCTCTTCCTAAATTTCTCTGTCAGTCTATCATTCTGTAGCAAACATTACCATGCTACGACCCATATTGGTTATAAAAGAAGTAGTTATGACACACCACTGTCTTCTTCCAATTATTTTCTTCTTAATTAAATTCCAGTCCTGAAAATCACAGAGCACTGACCTTAACAGGTCATCTATTCCATCTCCTTACTCCATGGCAAGAATGTTATTTGTGCCATATTTCTGATAATTTTGAGTCTGATTTTAAAGACAATGACAGAGACTTTAAAAATGCCTAGAGAAATGTATCTGTTTGCTTCACCGTGCTTTCTATTAGAAAGTTTATCTAATGTTTAACCTTACTCTCCTTTGCTTAAATTTAAGCCTATTATGTATTTATCTACCCATCCTGGACATGATAAATAAAAAATTATGATAAATAGAAACCCATGCTTTTCAGGAGCCTTTCTCATGAAGTTACTAGAAACTAATTTTGCCTTTCTTTTAATTTTAAGTCATGCTTTTCCCAAATCTGATAATATTCTTTGCTTTGCCCTCATGGATGCCTTGAAATGAAGTAATAGAAATGAACAGATGTTGCCTTCACTACTAGTTAGTACAGTGGATATATCTTGCAGACGATATTCCTGTTTATAAACTATAATATAATGTTCTTATCTTTTTGCAAAGTATAAAGTTTTTGAGTCCTGTCCATATGGATATATCACCATGTGTATATCCCTTCTGTAAAAATGCTAAACATCCAATTTTTTCTCATTCTGTTTATTGCAACTCAGTATCATGCATATATTTCATAAATTTATATACTATACCAACATGAAAGTCAACAACATGCATATTGAATGGCATCAAACTTACAACAGACTGTATAGTACTGCCAAGGAAACTTCATTTTTGACAGGGGAAAGAAATTATGCTCAATAATAATTCTATCAGTTATAAAAATGTATCGTTTAAAAATGTCATGTGAAAAAGTATCAAAAACCTTAATTAAAACATGGTATGTCTCCTTCTTCTCCATTGCCTTCAAGGCCTGCAATCATGCTACCTCCCTTTTCCAGGTTTCAGGTACCATTACCTGTCTTCTATGATTTCTCAAAATAGCTACTAATGGTCTAAACTTTTCTCTGTAATTCCAGATAGAAGGAACAGTGAGTTTATTATAGTCAATGAAAGGCAGCATAAGTTCCAGAGAGTACTTCTTCCCTTTATATATATATATATATCTTTCAGTATCATGTTAATGTCATGCAAATAAATTAATATGAAATTCTGTGGATGTCTATTATCTACAACAACAATTTCCATACCTTCCAATTTAAGACATAGTGTTAAATAAACCTAAAAGAATAACACATATATTGGGGAAAAAAAGTGATTCTACTGAATAGAATCAGGTATTTTCTAGATAATTTCAGAAAAGAACTCTAAGATTTTAATCAAAGTTCTGTCTTTCTCAGCTTAAAGGATTTATTTATATACTTATCATAGATATTCAAAAAGCTCTGCCTTTATAAAGTAATAAAGGTTCTGGGGAGCCTGAGTAACCTGCCCAGTGCAAGCCCACCCCACCAAAACAGTTGCTCTTAAGTCCATCAAGGAGAGTGATTTGACCATTGGCCCTGGTGTGAAACATGCCAACATGGGACTTGCAAATGCAACTAGAGAAGAAATTCTCCCTTCCTGTAAAGCCATGAAAACCACAAGGGCTTATTTCCTACAAGTGTAGAGGACTTCAGATCTTAAATATCTTCTAGAGATCTTTAGAGATCTTAAAAGTCTTTTCCAACCTAAATGATTATATGATTCTATGATTCTATGACTTATTACGAGATGCAGGAGAAAGACCATTCTGGGATTGTTTTAAAGGGATTGTGGTCATGTGTCAGATTTGTTATGGCATGTTTAGGGGAAGGGCCAAAGGAAAGGAAAGAAAGGGAACAGGGTAGACGGGGAGGAAGAAGCATGGGAAAAAAAGATGCAAAAGGTCTCTTGTAAGGGCATATATATGAAAACCATTTAACATAGATTATTGATTTGATATCTAGATTTGAAGTCAGAAATACTAAGTAATGGATTTTAATGTGTATTAGATATCGGAAAGCACCTAAGCCTTTCATTTGAAGTAATAAGAGAAAAATAGGTATAGAAATGTTTTAGTTGAACACAAGGAACTTGACTCTAATTTTATTTACATGATGAAAAACTAGGGTAATAGCAACAAATTCAACAAATTTTACTCTAAAAGCAGTGTCCAGTCTTACAGTTCCAACTCACAACCAACCAACCAACTGAGAATTGTTGTATTATTTGAAATCCAGTAATATTTGAAACTATAATTCCTGGACCTTGGATCTCCCTTGATATTAAACATGGAGCAAATGTTGAAAATTACACAATACTAAGAATATGGTGACATGCATGATGTTATTATTATGTAAGTAATGAAACAATATTATGAGTCATATACAAGGATTCAGGGGTGGGAGAGAGAAAAAGGAAATAAAAAGAAGAAAGAAAGGTTCTGTAAACAAACATGAACTTTGAATATTATTATTTATTTAAACCTGGAAGTCTTGCGATTTTGTTGTGGTTATTTTATCAGCTGTTGGCTTAGAATTTTTCTGCAATAATTTGACTTAGCTTTTACTTATTTTGACTGAACATTAACATATTTTAACTTAACCAGAGTCTTAATAAAATTATTACAATGTGTTAAGTAATGTCATCATCCAAAGAAAGCATCAGCATGTGCTTCACTTTGATTTCCATGGTATTAAGCACTTTGTGGTCTGGGAATACCTCCCAAATAAGAGATGAATGCAGTGAAAATTGTGCAATTGAATCCAAGGACTTCAGTAAATTTAAATCAATGCTTTTTTGTTTTCTCTTGTAACCTACTTATTTTCTACAAATATTGAACAATTTAGATGAAAGATAGATGGCTTAGATACTAAGTATTGCAATAAGTAGGTTCAGATCCCCAAATAAGCTATGAAAGACAGGATATGAGGAAAGGCTGAGAGAATTAGTTTTTTTCAGTCTGGAGAAGAGAAGACTGAGGGGGGATCTTATTAATGCTTCTAAATACTTTAGGGGTGGGTGCCAGCAGGATGGGACCAGTCTTTTTTCAGTGTTGCCCAGTGACAGGACAAGAGCACAAACTTGGTCATAGGAAGTTCCATCTAAACATGAGGAGGAACGTCTTTCCTTTGAGGGTGGCAGAGCACTGGAACAAGCTGCCCAGAAAGATTGTGGAGTCTGCTTCTCTGGAGATATTCACAACTCGCCTGGATGCATTCCTGTGCAGCCTGCTCTAGGTGAACCTGGTCTGGCGGGGGGGTTGGACTAGATGATCTCCAGTGGTCCCTTCCAACCCCTATCATTCTGTGCAATTCTGTGATTCTGTGACATAACCTTTCTGTTCTTTTGAATTCACATGCTTGGAGACCTTATGCTCTAATTTCAAATTAATTCATCTACATAAATCAAGCACTGAAATTCAATGGTTTTTTCTCACTGTTAAAACTGTTTGGCATGCAACTGTTTTTTCTCCTTATGTTAGATAAATAAAAATTAGCGTGTTTCACTGTATAGCCAAGTTCTGGAAATGCTAATATGCAAGACTACATTTAGACTAGATTTAGAAAATGTTTAGTGGAATCTTTTTAGATGTTCTACTTAATATTAACTGCAGTTGCTGCAGCTAATTTTTTTTGTTGTTTTTTATTATGCATATGAGTACATTGCTGACAGATGCTTTTTCTGTATACTCATGGTATGAATATGTAATTTTTCCCAGTTTGATGCCATTCATTTACATAGTAAAAATCAACTCCCTCGTTTATTGCTTTGGTCTCCTGACCTGATCTATGGGATTGAATCAGAAGTTCTGGGCAAACCCAAATGCCAGAGTTTGCAGTCTTTTTGGAGATTTATTGGTTCAGGCACAGTGATGTTGGAACATAGCTATATTGTTTTAAGGATCATCTTGGACGTGAAAAAAGTGCAGCCTTTATCATTGTGCTGGTTTTGGCTGGGGTAGAGTTAACTTTCTTCATAGCAGCTAGTATGGGGCTGTGTTTTGGATTTGTGCTGGAAACAGTGTTGATAAAGCAGGGATGTTTTAGTTACTGCTGAGCAGTGCTTACACAGAGTCAAGGCCTCTTCTGCTTCTCACCACCAGCGAGTAGGCTGGGGGTGCACAAGAAGTTGGGAGGGGACACAGCTGGGACAGCTGACCCCAACTGACCAAAGGGATATTCCATACCATATGACGTCATGCTCAGCATATAAAGCTGGGGGAAGAAGAAGGAAGGGGGGGACATTTGGAGTAATGGCGTTTGTCTTCCCAAGTAACCGTTACGCATGATGGAGCCCTGCTTTCCTGGAGATGGCTGAACACCTGCCTGCCGATGGGAAGTGGTGAATGAATTCCTTGTTTTGCTTTGCTTGCCTGCGCAGCTTTTGCTCTACCTATTAAACTGTCTTTATCTCAACCCATGAGTTTTCTCACTTTTACTCTTCTGATTCTCTCCCCCACCCCACCTGGGGGGAGTGAGCGAGCGGCTGTGTGGTGCTTAGTTGCCAGCTGGGCTTAAACCACGACAATCATGTATCAGGCCAAGCAAAAAAGCAGATCCACAACAGAAGCCCCTATATCACGTTTCTGAAAAGCGTAGGGTTAATGCTAAGCTTGATGTGATGCAGGGTACAGCAGGGTTTAAATTGCTCTGACTAATTCTTTTTTGGTAATTTACTACAGCTAGCATAATTTTCATATCAGTATATATAAACTACCTCTGTTACCTTGCTCAGATGGAGCATGGAATAATTGGATGGTTAGATGCCCATGTAGGAGAACTGGAAAAAAAAATCAGCTACATAACTTTCAAGAGAGCACACAGAGCTCATGATTGCAAGCAGATGGGATGCTTCTCATGGTCTTTCTCATTTTACATGCATAATAGGATCAGCCTTATTTTTTGTTTGCTTAGAACATTTATTTATAGCAAATTAAAGCTTTTGCAGAGATTGTCAGTGTTGTTCTCGGTGTTATTTTCTGTAAATTGGTAAATTGTGTGTAATCTCATCATACTCATGTTACTTGGGATTTTGTGGCTTTTCCTAGAACAGTCTTGCATAATACCGAAAACAGGTTATTGGAGTGAATGGGCCATGTTATGGATTTAGTTATGCAGTATTTAATCTTCTTTTGTTAAGAAAAAATTTGATCCTTTGCATTTTCATTTAGCTCAAGAACTCTCACTTCTAACATTTATTTTGCAAATAGATCAAGGGAAGACAACATTTAATTCTGATATATCCTGGATATCATGTTGGTTTTATTTAAATTGTGTTCTGTCAAAAAAGGTCACAATTGTTTCTCTTTCCTTTTTGTTTCCAGATGAGTGCAAACAGGAGAAATGAGGGTTTTGCCATACTTCTTTGTGTGACTTGTGAATAAAAGTCACAAAGGATTCTTTCATGCATAATTGTGAAGCTGGATCAATTAGAGCCCTACACATACTACATTCCTGACAGAAATGTCTCATCCACCAACAGCGTAAGTGTTCCAATTGAAATATCTGGAGTTCAGGATGGGATGCCTAATTTATTCTGACAGACTTGTTGATTTATCTGAAAACAAATTCTATCAAACCTGCAGACTTCTCTTCTTAATTATATTTTAGCAAACAAGCACAACAAGATCTTATGAATACTAAGAGCTTGTAAGATATTCAGCAGAGAGATTCTCAAAAGGGCAATAATAAATTGATTTCCAAAAATATGGGGAGGTGAAGGTATCCAGAGTAAAAAATAAATAAAGCGAAATAAGCGCCTTCTTTTTGTCTAAATTGGTTGAGAGCAACTGACATATAAAGACAACCCAGCCACACAATATTTAAATATAGTTTCAATAACACCGTTCACAGGCTAAAATTAAGATTGACCAATAAACTGAGAGTTGTAATACTGAATCTCAGGTGACTACTCCCTTCATGAAAAAGCTTATTGTTCACACAATAATACTAATTCATTCATAGATTGTGTATATGTGATCAATAAATTATAGCAGTAAACACATCTGTCAAAGGTTTTCTACATGGCTATGTGCAATAACCTGAAAATCAGCTAGACTGTAACAGTTAACTATGTATTTCAAACTTTACTTATTTATTCCTCCTTTATAAGCTAGTTTAAATGTTCCATTGAACAAATTATTCAGAACTGAGCTCTGAAATCCAGGGGAGATTTGCTTGAATGATGAAAACAAGATTTCAAATTTATCAGCTTTTTGCTGAAAAATACCAGTGCTATCTTTTTCTGCCTTTTTAAGGAAACATTTTTAAAAAAATTTTTCCCAGTAGACTAGAGATAATATGTATATTAAAGAAGTGGCAGAACACAGACTGTGAGTGCCATAGGCTTAAAAAACTGACAACAGCTATGTTTGTTAGGAGTTTTAAGAGTCATAGAGGCATTTCAACAAATTGATAGGATATACACAGAAATTGATGAATCCTATATTTTGGAAATAAAAAATGTCTGCTGCTCTGACAGTTCTCAGCCATATATTTTACATTAGGACTCAAAATTTATAATAGTAGTAGAGTCTGAATGATTCAAACAGGGATAAAAATAAAACATGTGTTTTCAATCAAGTTTGCAATTTAAAGAGCTGCAAGACCCATTAATGTTTTCATTAGCAAGCCTGTCATTCTTTGTTGAACATCATCAAGACACAATCAAGACATGTATTTATCTGTTTTCACTGATAGTGTTTCTGTACGTTTGTCATTATCAATCTCATAAAATATGCTTTTTCTGATATACTAAAGTGAATCAAAGTAATACAATGCTAAGTCAGCTCATGTTAAGAGATTGTTGATCCGCAAACGTTCTTCATGTATTTTCTGTGTAAGAGTATTTTCTTAATAGTTCAAAAAGTTCTATATTATTAAGCAATTTAGTTTAATAACCATTTGATTAGTACCTATAAAATACTTGGCTTGAAAACTCAAACCCAATCTGTTAAACTATTCCTTTACCAGCATATAAACACACTTGTTTCTCTTAAGAAATTATCTTGACTTGCAATATCTCCATGACACTAGATTTCCCTAATGTATTGTCATCTTTTTGAAAGCTTTCTGCTAGATCAAAGTACAAGATAAACCTGAAATTATGTCAATGAAATGGTCTATTCATATGGAACTAATCTTTCTAGCAAAACCTTCACAAATAAAACCACTCTTTGAAACTATTGTGAAAACAATTTATTGATTTTTTGGTGAAATTTTTCAAGGTTTATGCTGTAAATATATTTAGCTTGCTCCTGCAACTTATGATAAATGTAAAAGTGGTCTAAGATATGGCCAAATAAAACTTTTGTTCATAATATATGCTTAGAAGATCTTAAAGCTGGTACAAGTAATTATATCTAATAACTATACTGTACAGGTAATTGCAAAAGTAACATATCTGTGTAGGCTCACTGAAAGCAGAAACAATGTTTCTAGAACTCTTTATGGTAAACTTCCAAGTTTTTGCCTTCATTGTGCAGGCCAGGTACTATTATTTTTATTCATGATGGTTTTTAACATTGTATAGCAAGCCATAATATTTTTAACACTCCTTGTGATGCATTTCATTGCAGTAAATGGGAAAAACTGCCGTCTTAATTTAATTAAATATGCCTGTTAACGGATCCATATGGCAATCCACAGGAACATCTAACTGTCAGTCATTTCACATTTTAACGGTACACTGTTTTTACTTGAGACTATGCTCTAACAGTGCTGATATAATTGGATACCAAAGACTTGGTCTGCTTTTGTGAAAAATAAGTTAAATGGTCTAAACATATTATTTGGAAAATAGTCTGTTGTATAACTTTACACATAAGTTATTTGGCAGAAGTCAGTGTTAGTTTTACTTCAGAAGTCAGAAGTCAGTTTTACTTCAGTATATAAATCTGTTATAATTCTTGCCCATGCAGAATTGTAGTTACAAATGTTGCATTCAAAATTATTTCCAGTTGCATCTAGTTTTCCATCTACTTGCTATTACTTCTATCTACTTACTAAATAATATAATGTCTGCTTGTATATCACAGTATGAAAATTAACTGTAGTTTGTGTGCAAAACTGAGAAAACAGTCACTTTTTCACTTTTTATAGTGCCAGTATTTAGGAACAAAATTAAAAAAAAAAAAAAAGGAAGTCATTTATTCAATAGATACTTAACTGAAATGTCTAACTTAGATGAATTCTTCTCTGGGACCATATCTGATGAATGGAGGGTTCTATCCATAGTCATTCAGAAGGCTATTTGAGCATCTAGTATCTCTATTCTCTGGAGGATCTTCCATTGACAATAAAGGAAAGCTAGGATTAATTATCCCGAAGTGGGATGGCAGTAATTTTCTCCTTTTGTGCCTGCTAATTCCCAAGCCATAATAAAGTCTATTTTTACTATTTTGATATACTACACATTCATGAATATGGAATGACAAAGGGTGTTTGGGTGTGTGTATATATGTACATATGTTTGTATAGCAATCAAAAGAGGTAAGAATTATACCTATAATTCTATACACAGCTCTCTCAGCCTTTCCTCATAGGAGAGATACTCCAGTCCCTTAAATATCTTCATGGCCCTTCGCTGGATTCTCTCCAGTATGTCCATGTCTCCCTGGTACTGAGAAGCCCAAAATTGGACACGGTGCTTCAGATGTGGCCCCACCATTGCTGGGTAGAGGGGAAGGATCGTCTCCCATGACCTGTTGGCAATACTTTGCCCAATGTAGCCTGTTCATTCCTTCATAACCAGCAAACATAAAACTACCTTATTATTATTCCTTATGTTCCATTAGTAAACAGTAAAGCATCAAAAATTATTCATATACAAACTCTTTGGAATAACCCCAGGCAACGCTACAGGCTTGGGGATGAGTGGCTGGAAAGTTCCCCCGCAGAAAAGGACCTGGGGGTGTTGATCGACAGCCGGCTGAATATGAGCCAGCAGTGTGCCCAGGTGGCCAAGAAGGCCAACGGCATCCTGGCTTGTATCAGAAATGGTGTGGCCAGCAGGAGCAGGGAGGTGATCATGCCTCTGTACTCGGCTCTGGTGAGGCCGCACCTCGAATACTGTGTTCAGTTTTGGGCCCCTCACTACAAGAAAGACATTGAGGTGCTGGAGCGTGTCCAGAGAAGGGCGACGAAGCTGGTGAGGGGTCTGGAACACAAGTCTTATGAGGAGCGGCTGAGGGAGCTGGGGTTGTTTAGCCTGGAGAAGAGGAGGCTGAGGGGAGACCTTATCGCTCTCTACAACTACCTGAAAGGGGGTTGCAGAGAGGTGGGTGTTGGTCTCTTCTCCCAAGTGACTAGTGACAGGACTAGAGGAAATGGCCTCAAGTTGCGACAGGGGAGGTTCAGGCTAGACATTAGGAAAAAGTTCTTCACTGAGAGAGTGGTGAAACACTGGAATAGGCTGCCCAGGGAGGTGGTAGAGTCACCCTCCCTGGAGGTATTCAAGGAGCGTGTGGATGTGGCATTGTGGGATGTAGCTTGATGGACATGGTGCTGTGTGGTGTTGGGTGGGTTGTGGCTTGTTATTGTTGTTGTGTGGCGTGGGTTTTGTGGTTTTTTTTTGTTGTTGTTTTTTTTTTTTTTTTTTTTTTTTTTTCCCCAGGTTGGACTCGATGATCTTACAGGTCTTTTCCAACCGTACTGATTCTGTGATTCTGTGGAATACTTGATAGTTTGACAACTTTGGCAAGAGAACTAAAGCCAGCAACAAATTCACAAATAATTTTCAGCAGTTTTAAATATTATCTACATTCTCCAATACAGAAAAGCAAAAGCTTAAAAAAAAACCTAAACCAAATAAAGTGGAAATGTTATTATAATTCTCAAAGTAGTAAAGTTTAGTGAGTACAGTGTTTTAAACAGCATAAATGAAACCTAGTGTCTTCATTACATTCAACAATAGTTTATTTAAACTGTTTAAAGTCTCCTTCCTTTGGCTTTCTCAACTCCTTGGTTTTAAATTCTTAGAACATTTGGAGTAAAGATACTAATTTTTAGTTTCCACAGGTGTGCATACAGCAATGATAATACAATCATTAAACAGTAACTTGGCTTTTTGCTGTGAATCTTGGATAGTTTACTGAATAGTGTATTTTGTATGTAGCAATCATTTTGATTTTGACAGAAACCCAGAAAAACATTACAGTGTAAACTACTCATTGTCTAAAAAGCAATACAAAACATACTAGGATCTTAAAAAACATTATGTTCTGAGAAATGACAACTACTGCAAGTACAGTTTTCAGAACAATTCTGATTATTCAAATAAAGTTCTATATTTGTCATTGGCCTTGCCCTATTTTAAATCTCAACCTGTTCCCAAATGTAGACTTCCTCACAGCTGTAAGTTTTTCACCTGAAATGGAATGGCTTACCCTGTGCAGTACTCCGTGACACATCTAAACTGCTCCATAACAATGAATACAAAAAGACATGCAAAAGCATTTACTGCTTGAACCTCAGAAGTAAAGTACAAGCCCTGAAAAGTTGGAACAGTTCTGACTTTAGTAGTAAGAAGTGGCACAAACTTAGTGGATGCTTACTACAAAAAAAAATACATATTTTATAGTTGACTCACATGAGTACAACATCTGTGCACCAAATGAACACCAAGGAGAGCAAGCCAGATTGACAGTGTTCAGTATCTTCAACTGAATTGTAATTTTTGATTGAAGCTGCTGAGCCTTCTATTTTGATAACATCTCTTCATTATTTTTGTTTATAAATTCACATACACAGAGGATCTGTCCCCTGTTTTACAGTCACAGAAGTATCCTTTCCTCACAGTTCACCCCATAATGAAGAAGCAGTTTTGCTTGCTTCTAGTCAAGCAAAAAGATCATGTATAATGGCTGCTTTTCACTGGCATTTTGGTTACTTCAACTGTTTACATAATTGCATGTGTAAGATTCCTTTAAGAACAAAAAATAGGCAAAATGGCTCTAGTCTGCCTGAAATAAATTTGACATACGTAAAATATCCTACAGTTATTCTGCTTCTCAGTTCTTTGGTTACTAAAGCTGTCCTAAAAATTTTATACAAACCTTTTCCACATTGAATTGCAGTGCAAAACAAAGCCCTTCTGGGAAGCAAACTATCTGCAAAGGGACATTTACTGTAATAACATTGATTGTTTTATTTTCTGTTTTGTTTTTACTTTAGAGAACTTTTTTCCCCCCATATTCTTTCTGTATACGTGGCTGGGACAAATTCTTCTGAATTACAGTCCATCAGCAGCAAATAATCTGAAGAAGCTGACATAGGTTAACAGCTCACTAATCAGCTGTCCTACATATAGTCTGCTGTCACTGTCTTATCAATTCCTGAAACTAGTAAGATATTAAAAATAAATGCACTTTGCCTCTATTTTGATACCACTCACAGTACATATCAGGCCCTTTTTGAAACCCCTGTTTTTCCACAAGCTTGTTGTCTACCATCATCATAAACATATTATTACACAAACCAAGTCCTTTTTTATTTGTTTCAAGTAACATCAAATACATGCCAATAAAAAATATAGAATAGGGAGATTAATGCTTCAGATGTTTTCAAATGGTTCTTAGATCACATTTTGACGTTGCTATGGTGAACGCTCATCTGTAATGCAAAGGAAGCAGGATTCAGCGTTCTTTTCTATATGAGAAGTAATACTTTATAAAATGGAAGTAACAATACTTGCCACTTTATTTTTACAAATTTGAGGTATATTTTTATTTCTGATAGTTGTTCTTGATGTTTCTGATACTAATCCTTGATAAATTCAATCTAATCATGCACCTAGAACAAAGAAAAAATGCTGGTTTATGTTTAAATATTTAACTTTTTGCTAATGATAAGTGGAATTTTCCTAATCTTGTTAAATTATTGTTTTCCAAAATGCATGCCCTGGATAAATAACATTAAATTAAAATGTAAAATTTATTTCATTTTCTTCCTTTCTTCTCAACTAATGCAGTAGCTAAAAAATATGACTGTTTAATTTTAAAATATTTGCACTTTGGGTTTTTTTAATTGTATTTATGATCTCCTCTTAATATCCATATCTCTAGTGTTCTATGTTAAAACAAAGTGATTAATGACTGATATGTTTAAGACTTCCCGTAGTCATTCAAAGTAAGATTATGATACCCAACTCAATGTAGTTATTGATGAACACCAGGAAATAATGAGTTCTCATTGCTGAAAAATGAGTAAAAAGGGAAGTAGAAAGCAAATAATTTGAATTAGTGTGATCCAGAAGGTGGTTTTATTCCTGTTTGTGAAAGTGATTTGAGTTCAAAACCAATTTTTTTTAATAACTATTTTGATTTCATAAGCTGACATCTTCATTAGTACACAAAAATGATTTAGATAATTTTAGAAAATATTACAATGGAATGTTTCAATGTTATTCTTAAAATAAAAGAGAAAGTCCTCTTACTTATTTTTAGCACCTAACTTAACACGTGTCCTGTAGACGGTGACTCAGAACCTGGGAATCTCCCTGTATTGGCAATACAGGAAGCATAAGAAAAAATAACCTCTAAATTTATGTACTTAAATTAGGTGCCTAAACTTAGATCCTAATTATTAATATTTCTCTGAATTATGAACAGGTTCAATTTACTCAGAATATATTTACCATTTATGGATAACATGCTGCTCACTTTTATTGATATTTCTGTTCACCTCATTCAGACTATTCCATGATTAGTCACGGGAGAAATTGACAGTGTAAGTAAAATCTTTCAGTGAGTACATCCTTCAGTATCTACACAGTGATAATAAAAATCAGTAAACAGATGTGTAGTAAAAAAAATGCTTCTTTGTCTGAGGCATGCCCCAATTTATACAAGTGTTGAAATAGTTATACATTTCTGTTTGTAAAAGTTTCTGAGATAATTTATTTTCAGACAGGATTACAGTTATTGCAGGTGTCAGCTTATAGAAAGAATTAAACTCTTCATATTTCAGGATCCTACATTTTGGAGTTATTTTCCATGAATAACATGGACCTAATCACTTCTCTGGAAATGGAAAAAGAAAGAACAATAAGGCTTAAACTAAAATGTAATTAAAAAAAAAAAAAAAAGAGAGTGTCACAATAGTTCACTGTTTCTGTTGCATATCCAGCTATTTTTTTACTCTGGATAAAGTAGGTGTAGGATGCACTTTTAGATGCTTTTATTTTTCTGTGGTTTTGGTCAACTCTTGGATTTCCATCTTCATGGCATAGTTTATTTTGCATGCTATCCATTATCTGATATAGAATAGCCTGAAGGAGGAACTCTCTGTTGCAAATATATACATTGTCACTACAAGTTATCTTTACGCATTTCTCACAAGCCTGCTGTAATACAATCTGTCTTCATGTCATCTGGACACTACTTCCCCTAAGCTCTGCATCAGTCTTTCTTCTACCATTCTGTTATTTTTTAAACATAAACCATAAGACTAATAGCCATGATAAAATTAATATGGACAGGTGGTACTGCTCTCTCCTTGCTGTCAGGAAAAAGAGGCTCCTTACAAAAAGAGCATGATGTATTTCAGTATTTCAGGGAGTGGCCATATATGTTCTTTGGTATCATGCACCTGTGCCTGGTCTGACAATATTTTTATGAATTTATGTAATCACGAAGGTGAACAGATATGTTATGTGTGGCCTGACACAAAGTTGACTGATGCGCAGGCGTATCCTTCTGTAGCAAATTCCAAAGAGAAGATCTGTGAGCATATGTGGAGAGAAACCTTCTAATCTCCTCTCCCCAAACACTCTTTTAAATTCTTTGTTGGGAAAACTACAAGGTCCAGAGATGAAAATAGGCTTCTCAAATGTTAGGGATCATTGGAGATACAAAACTATCATTTATGGTTCTGACACAGTGACACAGTGCTATCAAATTTAATTTTGAAAGGGAGAAAATACTGTATATTAATGCTTATAACTTAGGAGCTGCCCTCTTTTAGGAGAAAAAAAGACAAGAACAGCCTGGTGATTCAGCACCAGTGTAGTGTATGCCTTGATAATACAAATTGCAGGGGGCTTTTTTTCCCATAACTCCTGCTTTTAATTATTCACTTAAATTCTTTACCACTTCCCCCCCCCCCCGCCAAGTCTTTCTGTCAGTTCACAGTTTTATGGGCTTTTATTATGTCTGTTCTCTGGCATCTAATTTCCAGACTAAAGAGTTTCTCTCTCCAAACTTAATCATTCCTTATATGAAATTCCATTTCTTTGATTCTCAAATTACATGGATAAAAATACGTTAAGTTGGTTTTCAGTATCCTTTGAAGTCAATGGAGGGGTAAGTTACATTTTCCCTTGCTCTTCTGGTGAACTCCTCTACATATTACATACTTTGGGTTTTTTGGGGGGGGAAATCTATTTTTTTTTTTTTTAAAAGAAAATACCACAGAATCAAGTTTGGGGTTTTCTTAATAAAGATTTTAATTCAGTGTTGCTTATTCATTAGCATAAGTGCAAGAAATTGTTCAAAACCAATTTTACATTATATCACAGTTAAAACGGATTATCCAAGCCATGGTTTAAAGACAAATGTCTCCAAACAAAAGTACCAATTTTTTTATTTGCTTGTATTATAGACATAATTTATATCTAGAACAGAGACTTATTCAATATATAACTATTTAAAAGAGTGAATTCTAAAAAAAGGTGCAAAACATAGACGAAATGACCTGCATTTATATATTGATGCAGATGTGTAAACATAATAAGTAGTTAGAAATACATAAAAAAATTGCATACCTTTTTAATCTTACCAGTTTCATACTACTGGAGAATGGGTAACATCTATATTATTTTATAATGTTTCTAACACTGAACTAAGCTTTTAAAGCCAAACAGAAAATGAAGAGACACTATATAAATTAAAGATTCTGTTGGATATCTTTCAAAGACATTATGCTAATTTTCCCAAGAAGAAAGACAGAGAAGAATGTGCCAGACTGAAAACATCAGTTCAAATAAATGATTGTCCTGACACATTAAACTTCAAGCAAAATTGTACATTCATGACTAAGGAAGGAGAGTTAAGGAGTAATGATACTCATGTAAGATTTAAAAAGCCCTAGGTGAACTTTCCCTTCTGAAAGATTGCATTAGTAGGACAGCTGCATAAATTTGAAACCTGATTAAAAAACAAGAAAAAGGAATAAAGTACCCAAAGTGTGACTTCTGTGGAATTTAAGTACCCAGTGCCCAAACCGTAATATTAAAAATCTGTGTAAACTAATGCTGACCTTAGAAGTGCTAAAATGGTTTTTAATCTATTGCTTTAATTAATGAATTAATTACACTTTAGTGTTCACATGACATTCTGCTTCTGAATGTGCCTCAGTGTTAAAAACCAATTAACGATTTGGCATTCAGATCATTCTGGATGAAATGATGATCCAAGAGCCAGTTGTTATATCATTTAGGTCTTACTTTCACAGGAACTACAGTTAGAGCCACATCTTTCCTTCAAATCATCTAAAGAGGAAGACATGGCTGCTTTTAGGCAACAACACTATGATGATGCAAATCTGAATAAATTCCATTTTTGTGCCTGAGGGAAACCTACATTTGCAGTCTCCTCCAGAATACTTTAACTGGTTTGATGTAAGAACACTTTCAATCTTTCCTGTTGAATTTTCATGAATTTGTATGGCACAATTCATTTATTTGGTTAAAAATAGACATAAAACAAGACTAGAACCTAGTATAGCCAAAAATAGGATTTGTTTTCGAGTCTTCGCTCCACAGCCTGTTTAGACTTTTTGTAAGAGACAGTCATTGAGTGAAATACATAAGCAACTTTAAAACCCTGAATAGATATAGATACAAAATGTAACTTTTAGGTTGAGACAAGTAACAGTATGAAGCTGGCCTACTGAGTAGGTAAAATAACCATTTCTACAAATAAGTCTTCTCAGATGCTTTTCTGAAGATCATACTTGGTCAATACGATTAGTGGTACGAATGGAAGAAAAAGGCACAGGAAAAATCTTTTGTCCAGATTAGTGAAGAATGGCCATAGGAAAGCCTAGTATAAATGCAGTTAATTCTTTAAAATAAAGAATAGTATCCTTTTTAAAAAATACTTCGTTATAGTTAACTAAATTTATTAGGTATTTTGACAGCCTGGAGTGATTTTAATAACATTTCTAACTCGCAATTCTTTTTGCAAAGTTGGGATTTACCACATAAAAAAATGCCAGTATTGCAATCTGGATCTGATCAGGCTAACAAGTGTGCTAAGGGACTGCCCTAACCAAGATGCTTTTTCCTATATCCTCAACAATATCCAAAGCTGAAGAAAAATCAGACATCACTTAGATATCTTGGATGTGTCTAACTTTATATGTAAAACCAAAAAAGATCCTGTTTAAAATTCTAGAGATAGCCTTAATCTATTTGTAATTATTCTCTTTTAGATCTGTAAAATTGTAATTAATGCTCTCAGTCTTAGAGAGATATCTTACTTTAAAGTAATTTTGCTCCTAATAGATGGGACAAAGATCATTTACTCAGTATCTTTGTACATAGTAAGAAATATCCAGTGTCTGCTACAGGCAGCCTACTTATCCTGTACTTAAAGCTTTCTCAACATGTCTGTCTCTTTGAGTGTAATTTCACCAGTAACTAAAAATTCTTTATAAAACCAATATTTAGAAATAATAAAAGGTAATAGCAAAATAATACACATAATAATACCAAAGCCAAAGTGGATATTAGTAAATTGTCATTAAATTGTTCTGTGTAATTGAGCACTTCAATAATAATGATACTATTAATTCTTCTTCTCTGTCTGCCTGTAACATTTAAGTATGCTAGAAACGTTTGAACTACAGGATGCTTCAGTTTTCGGTGCTCATAGACACCTTAAAGTTAGATGTGTGCCAAAATTAGTTAACTCAGCTTCCTCTGTGTTAAAAGAGACAGAGAAGAGGTATTTGCCTTGGTGTCCCAAAACAACTGTTAGGAAAACCAAGTGTCCTTTGCCTACTTTGAGATTTAGGTAACTGAATGCAGGTGGTCTCTAAAGAAGGTCCCATTTATATTTAGAGAAGATCTAGGGCTCATTTCAGTTTCCTACATATCCTTAAGCATGTAGGGACATTTTAGAAATTCTAGGCTATCCAAAACATTCACATGTGGTTTGCAGAGCTGACACAGTAACCATGGGAACACTGTGACCTTCTGGAGCAGCATCCTACTTGCAGCTATGTGTCGGCAAATAAATCAACATGTTAGCATAACTTTCAGTAGTTTGAGGTACCCCTGAGAGCCTGCAGTAGCCACTCCAGGAAGCTGGGGGGGGTATTCCATCACCCTAAGCAACATACATAAATAGCAAATAAAATGCCAGTAGATGGCATTATATCCCAATATCTTATATAGCACTTTGCATTAATAAATATCCAAGTCAAGCACTCAGTGAACCAGTTACCAAAAGTCCTGTCTGCATGGAATTTTAGTTGCTTAAATTCAAGAGAGTGATTCAAGAACCTTTAAGCTAAGATTCTCTCTGTGTTGATGGTTTGAGAAAAAAATTTCAGTTCAAGTTACATTACTGGACATGCTCTGTATTACTTCCAGCTTGCTGACTGTTAAGGCACCTGTTTCAAAGTTCAGCCTGTTCTGAATTCAAGAAAGTGATATCTAGCAGAGACACTGCTTTGATCAACCTTCTCACACCATGCTGAATCCCCTTGGATCTGGACATAAATGTCTTTGGCTATGCATCTGTTTCCCAGAGGTGACTAGTTAGAAGCATGAAAAGCAACTGAACTATATAGAAGCTACAAGTTTAGGCTCCAACTTTTCCTGTTCCTTGACTTTCCTATTCACTGACTTTGACATCGGAATACAGCACCAGTCTGAGATTCAGTCTAAAGTCAAGATTTCCTACCAATCTATGCTAAGTATCTGGAGTCAGCCTTGTGAATCTCACTCGTGAAATTGAGTGCTTAAATATAGATTATTCATAATAATGAGTATCACCTAAGCTGTTTCTCTGAATGCCTGTCCAGTGTTGTTGCTAATGGGATATAATTAATTCCAAGAGTTAGTGAATAGTTCTGAGGTTGGCAGGATTGATACATTTGTCACTGCTATAAACAGTTGCTCACAGCATATGACCTTGTCTGTATAGATCTTTACTTGAAACTGTTAACTCCAGTCCCAGGGGACACCCCACCCTTTCCTCAAATAAGTAAAAACAGAATTATGAGGTAAAAATACTGCTGCAGAAGGTAGCTGACATGAGAAATTATGAGGACAATGGACACTGAGATAAGAAAGATTTCATTCAGTAATAGACTTTGAGAACAAAATTAAAAACCCAGAAATAGACCCAAGCTGGCACATGACACAGGTTGTGAACAACAGTGCGATCCAGCCAGGGCTGCTCTGGCTGCCGGCTCCACTGAGTCTTCACTGATCATCTGTGGGGGATGCAGTATCACGCCCAGTGGGGCAGTCTGGACTGCTGACCCCCTGGCTACCAGTACACAGGGAATTAATGGCTGGAAAGAGGCAACCACATAAAGGTGGACCATACCTCCCGCTCCAGGAATTACTGCTTGCTGTGGTAAAAGTCTTATCCAATCCAGTTACCTACCTTACTTTTTGACATAGTTCGCTTTTCCTTGGTGAAGCTCCATAGAGAGGCATACACTTACAGGTATGCTGACTGGTTTTGATAAATGTTATCAATTATTGACAGAATTTTCATGCCAAAAAGGGCTACTCTTCATTATGAGAAGAGCAATGCTAAACTGAAACATTTGAGGAAGCAGTGCCACTTGCTGGGACTGTTGGTAGAAACACTGCTAGTAGTAAAGGAAACATAGAGGAATCTCTGTTGTTCATAGATAATATACAGAAGACTAAAGCAAGAATTAAAGACCCACCCATGAAAGACATACCAAAGGAAAATATGTTTTACCACAAAAGTTAGTGTAAAACAAAAGCTCAGTAATTAGGAACTGGAAAAAAATTTTAAGTTGTATCTTCTGTTACTGTGGTACAGGCGAACATATTGCTATTTTCACCAATTTTTTTTGACAAGTGGGAGTAATATTCACGAGTAGTTTAGTACATAAAAAGTGTTTGTGGTAAAAATATGGCAAAAAGCACAGAAAGTTAGAGCCAAAGAAATCAAAAACAAAAAAGAAAAGGAGCAGTTACCAAGGATATGTCCTTGCTGGTAAAAACTTCACTTGTTTTAAAATAATATAGACATTAATAAATAGAGCAGAAAGACAGGATTTTCAAAACCTGGTCTAACTCTACTTACATTATAATAAATAAAAATAAATCCCATTGACTTCAATAGTTTGCTCTCATTACCTTACAGTTAATTTTTTACCTCCTGTAATGTAAATATGTAGCTTCTTTATTGTGCATGTATATAAAACTGTATCTAAATCCAAAATGGGATTCCCTTTGTAGGAAGAGAGCAAGAATAGAGATATATGATAGGCATTACTGTCATTCCTTAATGCACTAGCTGATACTTAGAATTTATCAAAGCAAATACATGAAATACAGAAATTTGTGTAGACTATTACATAACATAGAAAAGAAGACACTAAACCAAAAATGAGTTCAAAGACTGAGGAAAATTTGTATAACAGTGTTGAAATCTGTGAAGACCAGACATTGGATGAAGTCATAAGCTATAGATTTTCCACTGCTTCCATGATGATATACACTCATCATTATTCAATATAGACACATTTTTATTGAAATCAGACTGAACAGCAGTAACTACTGCATTTCTGCTAACAAAGATTTGTTCTTTGCTTTTACAAGATCTGGAATCAGAGAAGACTTTTTCAAATACCACACCATTCTATCTATCTATCTATCTATCTATCTATTTATTTATTTATACTTGGATAATCATGCTAATTAAAAATATTCTATCATTTGGTACAGCATAGATCTCAATGACTTTCTTTAATATAAAAATTAGGTTAATTGATTTTCTGCTGCCTTTCTTAGGTGAAGCCGTAACCCAAGTCAAAATGGCTTTAAGCCACACCTTACCATTTCTAGGGCAAAGTGATGCATGTAAATGACAGAAGTCCAGGTATTCATTATGGATGTATACTTCCCCAGACCTACACAGGTGCACATGTATCCATATATGTAATACTATACTAATAAAAACATTCATCTAATTTAACTTTTTGTAAAATATTTCAATTATTCCCTAACATCTATTTTATTGCTTTTGGCAGCCAACACCCTTTAAGTTAAAACACCTATCGACTGCTGTAGTCTGGTCCCTATTATTGCAAGATGAGTGACTTTTTAGGCATTGACCCCTAAGCAAGCCGTATTGATTAGGAAAGTAACTCATAAATGAAAGACAGGAATCATAAAAAGACTGAAGTTGTGTCATCGGAAGTGAGGCAGAATCCATCAATGGGAAATAAGCCAGCTTTCTGGTGTCTTGGTCAGATATTCTTATTCCATCTTCCCTTGTCTCTGGTTCCTCAGGTCTACTTCTTCCCTTTTTGCCACTGCTTACCCAATCCCTTCCCTCCTCTGTCTTAACTGCTCACACAGCCTTTGGATTACTTTCCCTCCCATTCTTAATTTACTTAATTTTACTTTTGCTTATTCATCTCTGAGTTTACACCAGTAAATATTAGTCATTTACCAATCTCTCACATCCACTCATTAGCTGAAAACTTTTCATATGCTACTCAGTGAAGATTTACAAGTGATTAATATATACATTTAAATCAAGAGCAATTCCTAGGCAATTCACACAAAAGGGAAAAATATTGCTCTCATAATGAACATTATTCAAAATCCAGCTCCATGTACCACCAGGGAAGGAAAAGTTTTGAAACATTCATAAAGTATCAGACTGAATACATAAAATTCATTTTAAACAAACATAAAATCTTCTTATGGTTGAACAGTATGCTATGAAGGCTACAAACACTGAGGAAAATAGTAACTACCGATGAAAGCAGATCACATTGAAATATAACTTGGTTATAACAGTACATGTTTTGTAATTAAAATATTTCTGTAAAACTGTTATCAGGCAGATCTTATGACACACAAAATTTGCAAATATGAAAAAGATATATAAAAGCATCTTCCACAAAATTACATCCTACATCTTTTGAAATATAAACCAATTTAACAGTCTTGAAGTCAGTCAGTTGTGTTTTGTGTTGATTGGATATGCACCTGACAAACTCTTAAAATATTTCAGAGATTGCATTAGTGGTCACGCTGAAGACGACTGTAGGCAATGGAATCACCAGGTCACCTGCATGGGTCACCTGTGACCCACTGCACCGGTGGGACTGGGCACCAGGGAGAAACCAAGCAAAGGCAAGGCACAAGAGTGGTATCAGACAGTGAGGGCACTTTGCAAGTGCGTTTCCATTTGTGTGCGTATCCACATAGATATACTGTGTAAGGCTCATAAGGGACTTAAGCCACAGCGTGTAAATAGTTGTAAGACATAATTTGTTCTCAGCGGCATACTTCACTGGGAATTGAAAGTGCTTAGCATCTTGCAGGTCTGGACACTGAAGTTGCTTTTGCTAGAACACACGTAACATCAGAAGGAGGAACGACAAACTGTGCACAGTATTTTACCATAAAATATACACAAATCCAATATTGTTTTTAGTTATTCTGAAGATGGCCTTAAATAGATCACATATAATATATATGCAGAGTATATGTATGTCTAAAGTGCCAGCATTTCATTCTAAGACATAAATAGATCGATTTGATTACATATTCCCTGACAAAAGAATACAGGATTTTTTCAGCTAGAGTCTGCTATTGTAGCATGATATCATGGAACTAATGAAGAGTGAAGCTGTGACACTTCCTAGAGCTAGCCAAAGGCATGCCATATGGAATAGTAAGGCAATGCAGCTAAGACTGTAATGCAGAAAAAAAAGAAAAAAAAAAAAAACAAATCTATCTAAGCTAGAAAAATGATACACTGTTTTATTGTATCTGGAAGTTAATTTCATCTTTATGAAGGGAAAGGAGATCATAAATGGATCCTAAAATATTCAGAAATGTGTAGGCTAATGCTCAGGATACTGTGTGTTTATGCATTTATTTTCAAACTGGTGAGAAGGCTTGAGATACTTCTGAGAACTTCTGGGGCAAGATATTTTTTTGGACTGCCAAGTGATCAGTATAAATTATGACTGCAATTTTCTTTTATAATTAGTATTTTAAACCAGGTATTCTACAAAATCAGGTCTATTGACAAAAATGGGAACAGGGAAGACTGCCACTTGGCGATGGAGAAGAGGGGAGCAGCAGGAAGCGGAGGGTGGCACATCCCCCTCTGTCTCACTGTGGCAGCCATTCTGGTCAGTGACCATGGGCAGCCAGTTCCCTTCCAGCAGGTAGGAACCATTTCTGCGGAGCTCCCCTACAAGCATATCCATGCCCCACAAACAGAAACTGGGGCCCAACAGTGGTGTGTTAGTATAGTGGTTTCCTGATTAATGCTGCTCATTAAAAAGTAACCAGGAATCCTGATAAAGGCTGTTCCCTAGCACAGGGAATGTTGTTTCTGCACACCACATTGCAGCTTTTCCAGGAGAAGGTGGTAAAATGTGCAACCTTTCATTTAATTGTGCACAGCACAGAGAATCTCTATTTCTCATCTCACACTGTCTTCATGTCCTAAATGTGGTTTAACAGGAACTAGAAGAATAAAATTGCAGCATACATAAACTTATCTAACATAAAATTAATCACAGTGATGCTTTGTTACACTGTATGTCATTTAAGTTTAATTTTAATGACACCACATAGCAAAACAAAAGGAAAAGTAAATGGATTGTCAGATTCTTGGTATACAAAAGACATGAATTGGAAGTTATGTATGTGCTAAAGTTACACCAATTCAAACTTCTTAGGAAAATAAATGTATTTTTATGTATGGTAATTTCAATCATCTACTAATTGGAAATGGCACTAGTGAATCTTTATCTGGCTTAACTGGTATTTACTGTTTTGTATTGAAGAAACTGTAGGTATACAGCTGCTGAGAGCAATTATGCAAACAAGAACGAATGTTCTCAGCTGTGGTCTTTAGACCCCTTTTACCAAGAATTAGCATGTATAATAACATTAATTAGGAAATGTCAGAATGTTTTAATGCTAACAGAGATGAAATCATATAACAGAATTACACTGCACTATAAATAATTTTACTAGAACATTTTCATTTTTGTTTATATGTCATTTTTTCTTATGAAATTCGTAGGAGGGCAAACATCTGATCAATATTTTCTGTTAGCTTGTCTTTCAGGAGTGCAAAACCATGGATATCTGACAAATTAATAGTTATGCGTACAGACAAAAAATTAGCAAAAGAATTTATTGAAAGGTAGATCCTTTTCAGGCTCTTCTATTTCAATTTAAAAAAGATTGTACTACCACCTTTTCAATATCATAGGAAAAAATGCAGAAAAAACCATTTAGATTAATTTCATATCTAATACATAAATGTACTAATGGGTAAGCTCAGTTCATGAAGACTAACAAATATCTCTTAAATTTTTAACAGATTTTTTCAGGGGCATATATATATATATGTATACAAGGTGCATGTAATGCTGCAGTATGTAATGTTACAGCACATAGCATGTGCCATTAATACTACAGCAAGCAATGGCAACCTACCCATTTTTTTAACTATTATAGGATGTTAGCCATTTCTAATTCCTTGAAATGAAAAATTATATCAAAGTGACAGAAGAAAATCGGTCATTTGTTTCTTATGTGAAAAGTTGTTTAGATAGATTAATATGTACGAATTGGAAAACAATCCATACTATGTGTATAATGAGAAACTAGAAGACTAAACTACCTATTTACAGTATAAAAAGTGGTATTTCTGTATGGAGAAGTGAACTAATCACTGTAGCTCCTTTACCATACGAGGAAGCTGTGATGGGAAATGTATTCACAGAGTGAGAAATGAGATTTCAGTGTGTTTGGTCCAGAAGCTCAAAATAATTTGTCAGCAAACACAGCAGTAATATTGTCATGACTGTGATACTCTGAGGTTATAAATCAAGATAAAATATGTACAGAAAGATATTATTTTTAATGACATCATATAATATTTACAGTTGGAAGAAGAGAACCTTTTTTTTTTTACTTCAAGAGCAATGAATTTGATATTACATAGAAGTCAAAAACAACTGGCCTGAGTTTAACTATATCAATTGGTTCAACAATTTGAAAGAAAAGTGTGGCCAATAGGTATGAAACAGAAGAGGACGCTAAGAAGGAGTGAGGTGATTGATCCTTAACTTCTGAAGGACAGAAGGACAGATAAATGTTAGTTGTTAAACCTTGAGGTATAAAATCCCATTGGAAATGTACAGAAAATATAATTATTAGTTACGTGAATGCTTTAGCTTACTCTAAAATTTTTATGCACTAGCTCAATTTAATACTTCTTATATAGTTGTTAAGCCATATACAGGAAAGTCAAATTTATACTTACATGATGACTAAAAATAAGTCTTTAAAGATTAAATGCACACTATGTTTCATTATATAAACTGTGAATTTGGGTAAGTGGTGTACAAATTCACTAATTTTCTCTCATGCCTGTTCAGCGGTCTGCTCATTGTACCATTCAGATCTGTCACTTTACTGCAGAATTGAGAATGCTTTTGGCATTTGTAACCAAAATGAAAATACTTAAGACCTATATAATTGGCCTTTGGAAATCTAGGGGGTAAGAATAAAAATAAATTACATGTCCATATGGACTGCAAGAAAAGACTTACCCTCGTGCATACTGATCTGTGAAATTACTTTGTTAAAATTAGAATTTTTATTCCTCTTCACAGTTTTAAAATATTTTTTCATTTAGATTATTAGATTTATAAATGTATGTTAATTGCTTAATTTACCATTTAATTTCAGGAATCTATCTGCTTTGTATGCCAAAAGCATCATGAAAATGTCAATTTGAATTAGTTTTGTTATGGTAAATACTGAACACAACAATATATTCTGTGCTTTCAGAAGCAAGTGGTGCAAAGACAACTTTCTAAGCAGCATTTATAATGGTTATACACTAATGCTTCTGCTAGCTGTAACACACTGTAACAAACAGTCTGACAAGGCTCTGTCTAAAGTCTAGTGACAAAACAGAAACTCAAATTCAAAATCCCCTCCTGCTCTACACTTAGTTTAAGTGGAAGGCTGCAGAAAGGGAGGTTTGGGTGCAACGTGTAGATATTTTTAAAGAAACCATTGCCTGCTTTTTAAAATAAACTACTACAACATGGAAAGACAGTAGAAAACAATATGAGAAAGGTCTTAGACATGGGTCTCTCAAGTGAGTATAAAGGTTGACTAATACCTCTACATTAATATTGCTGCGATTGTAAGGAGAGTCAGTATAAGACACAGTCACAGAATGATTCTGTCAAGGGAAAAATAGTTCTCAAACTCATAGTGGTTGTTAGACCATCTCAGACCAATGCAGACAATAGTGGAAAAGATTTTGCATCCAGTCCTGCCCCTGTAACTGTAGTCAGCTTTCTTAAGTTAATCAACCTGCGTCCAAAAACTAGTAATTTCTTCTCTCTGATTATTTTAATATTCCAGTACTTGCTTTATTTAGTGGCTCCAGAACTACCACTGATTTCCAGCAAAACTTAATTAAGGTATGCTTATGCACAGTTTTTCTTAGGCTGCAGTATTTTGGTTAAATAGATTAATTCTCTCTTTGGTGTTTTTACCTCTGATGCATTTAAAGAGACAAAATATAATTAATGGTTACATTTTCAGTGTCCTCTGGTAAGCTTTATTACCTTGATCACTCTAATAGCGTTCTAGAACTTCTGGAAATAAATAGCAAGAAATAACCTGTACTAATTTGACTTTCTTTTTCTTAACCATGTGAGAACCAAAATATAACATGCTTTCTAGTCTGTTACCGATGCATTTTTCAGTGATTCAGCTTTTCCACTGGCTATCACAATTGTGATCATCATCATCCAATGAAACTTGCTCTGAGGATAAAATACCTCAGGTAGGTATCTTCTTGCGTGCTTGGTCTTTACCGCAATGCACGATCTCAATACTTACATGCAACAATTTCAGTCCCTCGTGCCTACAGACCTTTTCAGCTATTAGGGGCAGGATTCTGTTACTGAAACATACGTGTCTAATTAATTTACAATGCTCTAGGTCTGTGGGCACAGGCATATAGTCTGCCAAATCTGACACAGGACTGGTAGGAAACCTCCTTCCTTTTAAAGATTAGTTCAATCACCTAAACATAGACATCTAGCATCACTTCAGATGCATGGGGATGACAGGGTATTACAAAGAACATATGAGAGACCCAGCATGTGGTGGAGTGGCACATGGAGACCAAGCAGGATATCCTAGTGTATCTCTGGTAGTAGAAGGCACCTATTCATTTTGAGGGCAACTGAATAAAGCCAAGATCTCCATTACCTACAAGACATAACCAGCTTATTCAGCTGAGAAAAGTCCTGCTCCTAATTCTTTTAAAATTTGCTTATGTGTAATTAGGAACATACGCCTTAAAATTAACTTGTGTAAAAACATTACACTTGAGCATACAGATCTTACAGTAGTGAATTATTTCACTCGCCCAAACAAATTCTGTATCGATATGTCTTCTCCCTTATTATTTTACTTTTAACTCTTCTGCAGAAAAAGTTTTTCTACAGTAAGTTACACTTTTGGGGAAGGAGTGGATGTGAATAAAGGATAGTATTCTAACTAGTTTACTTTGCATTGTAATATAGCTTCCTTAATTCATTTCAAATAGCATGGAGAAACATCAGAACCAAGAGAAACAGCATCCTCGTTTAATGCTCATTTAATAAGAATCACTGATTTAAAGTCCATTGTGGCCCCTTTCATGGAGTCTCTTACACCCATGCCTGAAGAACAGTTTCATTTTAAAACAAATCTAGTTACAGCAATGAAAATTCTTTAGGGAAAATGTTCTTAAACAGGTTTAAACTTTGCTGCAAGGCTTAAATTTCAGACTCTAAGCTAAGTAACAAGATATGATCATTCTTTATAAGTAGAGATCTACTTTTTAACAAGTGATCTTTTATTTGTGCCTTGCAGCTTGGCAAAATTGGATTTAATCTCTCTCTGATGAAAGCATGTCCCACAGTGATGGATTAAAACTATGTCTTTGGTTTCTAAATTAATCTAAAGGTTTGTTATATGAACTGTGTTTTCTGCGGAGAACAAAAAATTCCCTGTAATAGCTAGACAATAGTCTGTAACCATTGCATACAGAGAGGCAAAAATAAGAGGCCTTTCACATCCTCTGGGACTCAAAACTGCAGAAGTATTCTAACTTCTGTCTATTTTTAAATATTCTGCCATATTATAGCTATTCACATATTTCATATATATCCAGCCATTAAACACACTTGTGGAATGTACTGCTTTCCAAATGGGATAAGCTTAAAGTGTGAACTAATGTACTGCCAGAGAAATCATATAGAATATCTTTTAAAATGGTATAAATCTATGTGATCAGATGTGCTGTTAGGGATACAAAAAATAATCACATAGCTCCCATTTCAGAGATGCCTCTCCAAGCATCATCGTCCAACTCTAAAAATTCTCAGGTTGTATAATTTTTGCATAATTTTTGGCCTTCCAGTCCACGGCTAGGTGTTTGTGCTCACTCTGCGAAAACTGATGAAAACTTAGGTCAACATAATGGAAAGCAATACTTAGTGACCTTTTTTATTATCATTTTAATATACTTAGTGACCTTTTTTATTATCATTTTAATATACCTGTCTGAAGTTTGAGTTTGAGCATTTTGTTCAATTCCATCAAACTTAAACCCAGCATCTCTTTCACCTTTTTCATTCCATCAACTATGGGGGTGGGAAAGGGATCGATGTGCCTAACAGAGCTTGAAATGAATTTGACTTTTTGGTTTACTTCCATGTTTTTTGTACTAAAATCCTTGATGCACACTAATGAAATAAAGACACAACAACTTTCTGTTATGGGAATAGAATTTGTTACATGGCACAGAATCAGCTCAAGGAGATGAGTTGATAAAATGCATGACAGATTACAAGTTCATTTTGTTTACCCTTTTCCAAACTCTTGTTTTCTTCTCCAGAGTTATAGTGGCAGGCAGGAATGAGAGAGGAAAAAAGGTATGTGACAAATGTTACAAGTGAAAAAATTGTTCTTAAATTGCAGTACAAATATTGTATATGGTGTGTTCCACTGAACAGCTTCTGTGTAATCAAAGTAGAGCAGAAGGCTACATATTTATTGTTTATGAATACACAGTCACAGTGTAAGCTTTTCAAAGGGAGACTGCGGGTGCTCAGGCTGGCCGACGCTGGGAATCCCAGATGATGCAGGCAGGCTGCATAGAGCTACAGATGTCTTAGGAAAAGTAGTACACCTGCCTGTCACAGGTTGAAGACCCATGACCAGAGAATTTTTCATCATATTTCCTCTGCTACACGAATTGAAAATTATCTGATACTTTCTCTATTGTACCTTCAGAATAATTCCCAAATCATGAACTAGGAATACAATCATTACGCATAAATGAATAAACCTCAGGAGGAAATGAGGTTTGTTAAAATACATTATGAATGTTTACATTTTATTTTCATTTATAAATAAATAAATAAATTTATACATGTATAGTTTTTTAAATACATTTATACATAAATGTATAAGTTTCTCTGTTGATAAATGCATTGTGTATTTAGCATGATCACGACAGTCATCTGATACATTGGGAGAAAAAAAAAATCACTGCACATTATTCAAGCATTGCTATTTCTTATGTATGGAACACTTATTCTACAGAACTACTTGCCAGTTTAAAAATCTCAGCACTGCATATGCAGACCTTGGAAAATAATATACTTTCAAGTAACTTTTCAGCAATTTCCTAAGACAGTAAAGTATAAGCCTAAAAGACCTTATCTTATAACATCCTTTGTCTTCTCCACACATGAGAGAAATGTAACAACTGTCATAGCTACTGGTTTCAGCTACAATACCATACAAAAAAATGTGCAGGTCTCTCCTCAGTACATGACTTCTAATTCTAAGACTACATTATGAAAACACACTCCCCTCCTGAGATGTTCAGCAACATCCAAATTAAAAGATTGTAAAAGTTGTCAATAGCCATTTTCTTACATTTTTAAAATATAGCACTATTATTAAAACTGATTTAACATTTTGCACACTAACCTTTCTTTAAAACAAATAGCTACAATGACACATTCACTGTTTTGCATTCAAACTTAATACAAATTAATGCATTCAAAATTTATCAATTTTAACCTTTAAAAGCTGAATATTTTGTTAACATACCTTTTCCAATCATGATTTTTATGTTCGTAGCCAACTTAGACAAAGGAACTTTCCATCAATCTCAACTCCCTTAGTATTCCATTAAAAATCTGTGTTGGGAACTGCCAAGACAACTGATGATAAGAACCAGTTCAGAAATATTTTTTAATATTCATTTTTATGCATCAGAAATTAAATTAGTACCAGAAAATTACTCTTTTTTTCAGAGACTTTCTTCATACAAAAGGTTTTTTATAAAGCAAAATTGTCCATTAAAAGCAATATAATGGAAATGTGTTGTTTCTTATTAAAAAGTGATATTGCAATTAAAATTTTCATTGGAAAAGTTAATATTTTCAATTTACTAAACCTAAGATTTGGGGCACATGTAAAAATCTGTTTCGCTTTCTTTTAAAATGTAATTTCTTAACACTTCTGTTCTTCAAAGTACAGGTAAGTTCCTTTTTTAAGAAAAACAGCATTTCATCTTTCAACTCTCCTCGAATATACATAAAAATATGGTAATCATGAAACTCTGTATCTACCACAGCTAAATATTTAATTAGATTATTAAAAATCAGAGGAAACACCACCTATGTTTTAGGTTTATTTCTCTGAAGGTATTATTTCAAATAATGAATCAAAGCAGAAAATAAAGTTATTTTATAATTTCCCTTTCACACCCATTAGCATCTTACTTCTGATTTGAATAGATAGATAGATAAACAAACAAACAAACAAATAAATAAATAAAGTCAGGCAAAAAAAAGCATTTCTTCCACACAGCTAGCTACCTATTGAAAACACATGGGCTGTTATTAACAGAAATGCTTTGGAAAACAACACTGTAGTCCCAGGGACATAAAGGTAATTGATAAGCTCGCATATGTTTAAGTAAGGGAAATTTAATAGAAACTAGGAAATTAAATTTCTACTGAACAAAGATAATAGTTGGCTTTTTGAATATTAATTTTTACATAGCTGCTACGATACCGTGTGACTAGTATTTCTAGATAATTTCTTCTTTCAAGCAGGAATTATAAGCACTGATCAAAACCCACAGCTTTTATAATTCAAGTAAGAGACTCAAGGAACTTCTTGCTGTTTTTATATTTTGTTACAAACAATGTAGGCTGAATTAGTTGATGAAAGGTGACTAATGGCACAAACCATTTTAATATGCATAGAAAATGATTTGTCATTTCAAGACATAGGTATACTTTGGGGGGCCAGGGAGGGAGATATTATCTTTCCTGTTTTCTGTGGAGCATGTAAGTTCCTATCCTAGGGTACTTTATCATGCAATGTCAAGATGAATAGATTTTTGCGGAAAGAGGGTCTTTCAAAGGATCAAGGCATACACATGTTGCAAGGTGGTGGATCTACGTTATTCTTGGACACTGAAGAGCAATGCTTAGCCTCATGAAAGGCCATCTCTCCTACACTGACCTGTGTACCACAATTGGGTTCTCAGGAAGTGGGGTTTTGCACAGAAAATCCCCAAACTGCCTAAAGGAAAACAGCAACAGTAGCTGTCTGCAGGTAGTCTGGATGATAAGGTTTAAAAATCAGTTTTGTTACTGAGCAGGTCATCATTCAGATGTTGTGAACAGTGCTGATTCAGGCAGGTTGTCAGGGCAGTAACAAGCATCGTCTGCTCCACATGCGATAGGCAAAAGCTGATCTTCATTCTTTAGTTTTCTCTGACTATTGTCTGCACTTAATGCTGACAAAGACAAGTTTTCACTTGCATTTTCCTTCATTTTTTTCAGTCAGGTTTTAGTACTGTTTCATTATTAAATGGTATCTCTTACAAAGTAATCAGTGCAAGAACAAAGAATGCCAGCTATTACAGTAACAGCTTCTGAAACAACCTTGATCATTTGCTTTTGCAATATTTTTCTTTTAGCCTTTCACAAAGTGTTGTTAGGCTGGAAATGCAGAAATAATTGATTACATTGAACTCTGGCACCTATATAAGCTTTTAACCCTGGCAGTCAAGAACACAAAGATAAAAGGTTCATAATTGCACTGCGTAACATAACACTGTTATTTTAAATGTACACATTGAATTAACTGAACTACAAAAAAGTGAAATTGCTAAAATATGATACTTCAAAGTAGAATATACATTCAGCACATTGTTATAGTTAGTGGAAGAACAGTGAGATTACTGTTTTCCACCACCTTAAGCTGAACCATTTTGATCTTTCTCCATGTCTTAAAAGAGCAAGAAACAATATTTTTGTTCATTATAGAAAGAAGAGTTTTGGTTTTGTTTTTAATCTAAATATATTTATCTTTAGAAAAGAACATCCCAAGCTAATTTTACTGAAAAACAGAATTAATAACGTCCTTTCAGTTCTTGACGCTTGGACCCTTCTAGAGACAATTTTAGTTTATTGGTTTAATCAAACAGAAATATGCTCACTGAACCCTGGTGAAACAGAGACTGGGGTTAAAAAATTCCTTGTTCAAGATAGTTTTTTAATACATGTTCCTTGCCTTCTTCCATTTTCCTTCTTAAAGGTATTTTGTAATTTACAGTAACAATTAAGAAATGAAAAAAAGTGTGTATTAAATAACAAAGAAAGACTGACCCTAGATGCTTAGTTTCCAAAGAAAGGGAAGCATGGGAGAAATGGGAAGAAAAAAGGAGCACTCCATTCTTCTAAATGTATTTCAGTCCAGTCACCATTTTTTCCATTGTAGAGGCATGAAAATAGCATACTTGGGTACAAACCAGATTGCAACCTACCTTTCTTTAGCACTGTTGCAAATTTGGTTACTTTGGATGCAGACTACACTAATCAACTGTTAAACACATTAGAAACCTCAAGTGTTATTTTTTAAAAAGTTCTATTTTAAAATATAATTTTAAATTAAATGTTTACCAGATAATTTTTTAAAATATACAGTACCTTATTTACTTGGAGAAAAAAACTGTGTGCTACGGTTGACACAACAGTTGCCCAGCATGCTAGAACTCTGCATTCATCACTGAAAAAAATTTAATGCCTGATGTATTTCTATTTCCTCTACTTATCATGACATGATGATATACACTAAAAGCCAGAAGGATGAAATGAAATTAGATGGAGAATTATACACCATGGCATCTGCTATATTTATTTTTGTCATTACCAATTTACTGCAAATTCCAAGAAACCCCCAAACCTGTAGTTCTATTGACAATGTATTTTAAATCATTTTCAGACATAAATTTCTTATTCAAATAGCCCTCCAATGCTAGTTATCTATTATCTTTATTGTACAAAAAACCCCAATGTAGGATTAATTAATCTGATAAGAAATAGGGTAAATTACAAAGGTAAATCTTAAAGGCATTACAAATTTGATGTTTTACAATTTTTTTTCCATCTTAGGCTAAATTAATGTTAAAGTGGAATTCACTTTGTCCCTTTATCAAGCACTAACTCCTGCAAAGACATTTTTGATCCAAAAGTAATTTTGTCATCTCTGAGGCTCCACCTCAACTACTAAATTAAACAATGAGAATATCAAATGGTAAATTAAGGTATGGACCTAAAACACAGCATGGGCCTCAGACGCTGACATCCAATCTTCTATACCATTACATTATCAGGGCAGGCACTGCTCTCCTTTGAGCCCAGAACAACTCTTTCAAACTCACATAGTTGATTTCTGGATACTACACAGGTCTTCATCAAATCTATGTCAATTCATTAGTTTATTCTGAACATCAAGCATATTCTCTTCACCTTCTCAAATGGGCAGTTTATGCAATGAAAATTTATTATCTGGGAATAAACAAAGTAATGAAAAAAAGAAAAAAAAACTCCATAATACTGTCTTCATCTCATCCCTCTTCATATTTATACAAATAGACTAGAATATAAACAGTAAGGAAAAGTAAGGAAGAAGAAAAAAGAAGAAAAAGAAGAGAGACAAACAAGAAGATTGAGTATTTTACTTCCTAGTCTACAAAAAAACAAAAAATGTCCTTTTTCAAAAACACTGACTGAAAAGATTTCAAGAAATTTTGGAAGTCCTTAGCAACTATATCAGGAAATCTCATTGCTCTTAGGAGAACCAAAGTATAGGAAAAGTAAGTTAAGAGAAGGAAAGAGCATCTGCAGGCCCTTGACTTACTCTTTGTCATTAAAAGGAAGAATCAAAATGAATGGAAATGGAAACTTAGAAAAAACAAGGAATAATGTGGCAGTTCATGAAAACTAAATATTTGAATCTGAATTACCTCTGTATCCAGTTACTTTTTTGAATACTATTATGATACCATGTTATTATCAAGATTTTTAAAAATTGCTTTTGCTTTCCTGTTCTGCTTTGTGTAATTCCTGTGCCAAGTTATAACAAGACATACCATGACAAGCACTTTATTTGAATGCCTTCCACTAGAGCAGTTCGCCATATACAAAATATATAGTGTGAAAAAAAAATGCTAACCCCTAAATTTGGCCTTTTAGTGGTTCTATTTAAAAAATTTCTCTAAATGGAAAAAAAAAAATCAACAACTCCTGTACTGATAAATTTACAAAATCAAATAAAACTGAAACAGTTAAGTTGGCATGGCATAATATAATTTCCAGATAGGTTTTATCATCCCTGCTTAGGCTTTTTATGGTGAAAAAGGCAAGAACACAAAGATTCCACAGAAATGAGCTATCACATACATAACAGTTGTTAACACATTTATACTTGCTGATATTAACAAAAGCTGGATAAGAAGTTATGCAAAACTGCCTAGTTTCTGTCAGCTAGATTGCAATTTTCAATTTTAGCCTATAAGCTGGCCATAGAGGGGTTTGAAATGTTGTGTATGCCTAAAATATTTAAAATCAACACAATTCTCATTTGCAATCTGAATAAGACATGATGTGTCAAAGTGATTCTTAAATATATGAAACATAAATAAGAGAACCAAACTATTGTTAGGTTTACAAGCTTTTAAAAGCTTTCTGCAGAAAACCTTGCAATTCAGTTGTATTTTTTAAAAACGTCTTTCTGTTACTAAGCATTTACACAAATATCTCAAAGGTATAAAAGAAAAAACAGCAGAACTAACCAGTCCTTTCATGTTATATACTTGTATCCCTGAAATGTTTCATTTATTTGCAATTTCTTTGGGAAGTAAGATTTTAGAAAGTAAGATTTTAAAATATCCTGCTTAAATATTAAAATGTGTGTTGGTTTCCTCATATTTCAACATGCTGGATTAGGTTTTATTACAAGCTCTTTACCTGAGTGCTGTCACTGAGAAGAAGGAACCAAAGCGTACAAGAGGCAAGGAAAAAAATCCATTATCTTATTTATTCAGTAATAGGTAAGTAACAGTCTAAGGCATCAGTAATTTTTTATGTTGTGATTTAATTTGATTTTAAATATATGCAATAAAACTAGCTATTTTCCCAAATTAATATACTAAAAATATATTAAAATAAAACAAAAAGATAACTATAATTTTGTCAATAGTTCTACAGATTTGGGTAATTTTATGACAGTTTCTTTATTTTCAGTCAAAAATAGTCTACCTCCCTTAAAGCTTCCTGACTCTTTGGTATTTCTTTTTTTACTGAGGCTCAAATTCACTGGGTTGAATAATGATAAGGCAGAAATAAGGGGTTGATATAATTTTGGCAGTCAGTGAAAATTCTGATCCAAGTCAATATAAAGACAAAAATGTTTTAAAGAATCAGATGAGTCATAAAATTTGCGAGATGAATGGTTTAGCTTCTGGTTGAAAAGGAACAAAAGGAAAAAAACAACTTTTATTCGCGCATCTAAAGGGCCTCTAGGACATAGGAAAGTCTCATTCCAGTTAACTTCCTAAAAATCCACATACCTATGCCAATATGCTACTATGCTGTAAGTAGATGCTTTTCTGAAATTTATTTTTTTATATTGTTATTGACAGCATTTTAAATAAAATACTTTTTCATCAAAGAAAAAAAACCAACAGGCTTCACATTGAAACTGGTTACCAGAGAGTTTGTGTCATCTTCATCCTGGAGGATTTTCAAGATGCACCTGGACCCTCAGAAACTTTGTCTGACCCCATAGTAAATGCTGTTTTGAGCAGGAGGTTGGACTGGAGACATCCTGAATTTCTGCCTGAATTATTCTATGAGATGATTTTTCACTTCTTAAATATCTAAAATTATTACTACTTAATTATAAGCCATTAATTGATTTTTTTTTAATTTTAATAGGTAAAAATCACTCATTTGATTTTGAGAGTGATCCTATCTTAAGAAAATCAGTTTAGGAAAAAAACTGTTGGATGCCATATAAAAATTTCACAACATGGATTTTTTAGGAAATGCACTTTCTCCAAATAGATTATAGGCAACATAAAAACTTGGCTTAATCTACAAATACGCTATTAATTAAACTGATGTAATGGAAAAGCATTTTGAAAGTTTCTGAAGAGAAGGAAAGTGTTTTGTTTTCACAAAATTGAAATGTACTATGAAGAAACGGCTGGGAAATTAGAATTTGTTTACTATTCCAAATCCAAAAAACCCCTACTGTTCTTCACATTTCTTTCTCACAAAATTAATTGTTGTTCACTTGTGTTTCATAAGATTAATTTCTGATCCTCAGACCACAAGAGTGTTGGACATTTGCTCCACATTTTATGAGTTGTATTATTTTTATATTGTACACTGTTTTGTGATTTCAGTAGAAGTCTATAGTGATACATTTTGACACCTGAAATATTAAAAACAACTTAATAATGACTGGAGCATTTTTTTTTCTTTTTCAGGTCATGTGTCTTATTTGTGTTTTAAAACAGTACTTCATTACCACTTAACTTTTCAACTAATACTAAATAGATATTGTTTCTAACAAGTAAAATAATAGTTTCACTCTGCAATTAATAGTGTGGTATCATGGTAAATCATAGTAGTAACACATACCAATGCTATAAAATATATAGTATTATCATAGACAATTTTTTGAAGAAACTCAATTTTGAATAAAAATGGTTTTACTGTGTCATTTCCAGGATGAAATTTGTCAAATTTTGAACCAAGTTTATCAAAGGTGCTTTTTCCAACAAAATCTATTTCTGATACAAATTCTCAGCCACAGTTCATCTCTGGTCTGTCTGTGACCAGTACAAGAGGGCATACTTGGGTCATGGCTTCCAAAAAGGTGAAAAGAAAAGGGAAGGAAGATGTTACTGCAGGACTTCCTGACCCGACTAACCTCCGTGGCAGAAGCATGTACCCATGTGCAGATTCACCCTCTGTATCTGTAAAGTCTAGACCACCTTGATGTAAATCTCTGCAAGTCTAAGAAATGGTTTTAGATAGGGCAGATATTCTAAAGGTATACTGAGGAAAAAAATACACAAAAGTTTAGACAAATCTTAGATTGTGCCTTATAAACAACTAGGCAAAAAGTAAGCAGTAACTTCATGAAATTCTACTCACATCAAACAGAGAGAGATAGTCTGAAAACTAACTCTCAAAATTAGCATTTGAACAAAATGCTCCGATCAAAAAAAAAGCCTCAGCAATGTTAATTTAAATAAAAATTAAGCAACAAGACAAAATGCCAAAACCATGTACAAGAGATAAGAAATGATCACTGAAAAAACTCAACAACAATGTGCATTTAATACCCACAATTTCAGCTCAGTAGGAAGACAGGGCTTCAGATCACCTAACTCAGGGAACAGTATTCACTTTTCAAGTAATTTGTAAAAAATCTGGTAGGCATTACATAGACACTTGGGACAGAACAAAATCATACTGGCTCTAAATCTGTTTAAGCGAATATTTAGTCTTTTGTTGTAGCTTATATAACTGAAATGTTAGACTTGTAGAACCTGAAGTGTAATGTATAATTGCTCTTTCTTGCTGAAAATAGTATGGTGAATGAATCAGCTCAAGATTTGAGAGATTTTATTTTCTCAGGGTAAATGAAGCTGTGGTGACACATTAAGGGAAAGCTTGCAGGTACTTCATCTGTCTTTTCTGGTCTGCTAAGTCTCTGATATAAAATTCATAATGAAAAAAATGTGGAAACAAATTAACTTTTTGATTAACTATTTATTTTCCTGAATTGATGCATCCTCACTAACCATGTAATCATTGATTAAATTAAATAAAAGCTACCAAGTGAAGAGATGATTTAGTTATAAATAACTTTAAATAGATATCTTTAAAAAAATAAATTGCAATTACTGGCTAATTTTTGAAATGTGTTAAGGATGGTGTCTTAGTTTCTAATTTAAATTAATTCCAAATGTAATTATAAACTAAACTAAAAGCTGTGTCCATATGTTCTTTTAGAAATATATAGGATGGGCAAGAAAAACCAGGAAGATTATGTTTCTGCTGGTTTTACACTATCTTGCTACCTATTGTCTTTAAACTATTTTTTGATTTCTCTATATACATGTGGTGGTCAGCTTCAGGACCCATAGTATATTTTATACTTATAATATGCATCTATAATATGTATTTATATAATTTAACTCATATTTAATATGTTTGGATGTCTATTTATTGTTTTCTGATGTAATGAACAAAAAAATTAAATGTAGACAATTCAGATGAGGGTAAGAAGAGGATTTAAATTTGAAGTCTTAAGATTCTATTTCCAGCTCCAACATGGAGCGCATACCAATAAAAATTGTAGAAGGACTAACATGAAGCCAGAAGGAGAGGGTGAATCTCTCTATGTCAGAAATAATTTCTGCAGCAGTGAAGACTGGGTTGTTTGGACAAGGGACATTCAGCTTCTAGTTTGCTAGATTAGCCCTTTTTATTCTATCTTCCCACCTTTTAACGTCTTTTTTTTTAACATCATGAACTTGTGTAATAAAAATTGAAACATCCATAAAGCAATAGCAATACACACACACACACACACACACACACACACGAGAGGTTTATATTAAAAAAAATTGCAGAACCCTGATCAAAGGCTGTTTATTTTCAAGTATTCACACAAAACCTTGAGAAGCCATTAGCATTAGACAGGTATTTGAGTTATAGAACCAATCTGACCTTTTCAGGGATTTGCCAGTATTTATTGGCACTCCAAGTGACATTTATATTGTTAAATGAAAAGCTAAATGCCTGAAGCTGCCAATGGAGCAGTTATGAGGACAACACTTGATCACAGAATACTATAAATTACTTGGTCATAGCTAAACTGCAGAATTCAAGATCTCCTGATGATCACACTAAAAACCTGTTCAGTCTCTACAGTCAATACATAGAAACTCTTTGCTGAAAATACCTTTATCTAACTAATTATAAAACTAATTTGTTCAATATTATTTAATCTGCAATGATTCTTCTTCTGCAAAGCCTTACCAACCATTAGTCTACAAGTCTAATCTCAAATTTATAAGATGTTTATGTTTTGTAATTGTAATAAGTTTATTTTTACTCATAAATTGTGTTTATTTACATTTTTACATTCTATTAATTAAGTACAATCAATACACTTAGTAGCTTTCTTTTTAATGACATGTTAAGCTTTGTAAATTAATAATCTTTAATATTAAATTTATAATCTAAGCCTACAGTTTTAAAGGCTATAATGCTCAAGTCCACAAGGGTCCTGACTGCACCTCTTACGTACATCTATGTTAGTGCATGATCACTTGCAGCATCCCCATGGCTCGACATCAGCTGGCAGAGGACTGATTCAGACTGCTGCACGCCAGTATATAACAAAGGGAACTCCAAAGTCCCCCTCTTCCACAGAGCAGTAATATTTTTAAAATAACTTCAATTGAAAGTTCATTAGCTCAATATCACTACCTTTAAAATAGAAACAATTCTTGAATTAATGTTATTAAAATAAGAGGGAAACTATTCTGAAAAGCATGTCACTTGCACATGCTAGGAATGAAGACTACTTTAATATTTTCACAACAGCGATACAGACAACTTCGATGTGTTGTTTAATTTGTCCATCATCCCTCTTAAACTGAAGTCAGCCCAGCAACATCAATTCCTCTCACATTTTGCATCGTTACACATTAAGAAGCTTTTTTCCCTACGGATGTATTTTTATTTAACTATAGTTCAAAAAAATGAAGTGACTGCATTTGTTGTGGGATTAGAGTTTGGGGTTTGAAAATGATAGTCAAACAGAGGAAAGATTTGTATAATGGAAATATCATCCACATTAACAACAAATTCATTATTCATATATGTACACTGATTAGCTAACACTATTTCTTTCCTAGATCATGTATTTTTTTTATTGCTGGAATATAATTCACTGTCATGAGACTCAGATATGTTTTTCCTCTCAGAGCAGGAAAGAAAACATTTTTTTCTAAGTTAATGTAGAACAACCCTAAACTAAAGCATTTTTACTTCAGCTAAAAGATATTTTTAATCAATTCTATTTCTCACTTTCATTTTCTGTGTTTCTCCATTTCCTCAAGGTCTCCAAATGGCAATTCCACACCTATGGAAGTATGCCTGTCCTTGTATTATTTCCAGGAAGAACCAGACTTCTCAAGTGTATATCTGCTCCATGCAATTTCAAACCCATACTTGTTTGGATTCAGAAAGTTCACAGGTATCACAGAATTCTATAATTAGACAAAAGCAGAATTTAGCCCGGCACTGGCAATCAGACCGAGTAAAAATGATGGCCCAGAAAGTTTGTCCATTTCTTCCCAATTTAAAAACTAGTCTAACAGAAATTATTATCTCTCCCTAAAAGAAAGATAAAACAAAATGTGCTGAGCTGATGCTATGGCTTCAGCAATAGAAGCTATCCTGTCCTAATTACTGGATAAGCCCTTAAACAATTAATTCATTTCAACCAGAAAAGAGGCAGTCTTCCACCTACAACATCTGGGCTTTTTTTTCCAATTTTTCCCAAATGTTAGCACATTACGGTGAAATACAGTACTTGCCATGCTAGAATTGGAAAGAAAAAGAAAAATTATTTACACTTTTCCTTTGTCCCAGAAGATGAAAAAGAAATACAACTGATGAGGACGTAATAAGAATGAACAATGAATACTTATGCACATATTTGCTACCAGCTAACCAGTCTCATCAAGGAATAATTTGGAAAATAAAGAAGAGACAAAAACCATTATCAGAGTTTTAATGAAAAATATGTTCATAAAGGTAATCTTGTGTATTAATGACAGGTTAAACCTTTTCCACATAATACGGTTTTCACATAACTCAATCTTTTTTGCTCTTTAAAAAAGGCACATCCATTCACTAACCAATAATGTTCTGTCCAGCAATGCCGATGTTGTTTTGCTTTGCTTTTCCCATATCAATTATGTGCAGTTCAAGAAAGATGTAACGCCCACATAGTATTTGCCCTGCTGATTAAATAATATCCCGTGATTAACAAATTGCTTAGATTTCTAGATAAATCAGGAGGAAACCACAGGCAAGGCTGTTTACACTTGCTTTCTCTGTAGGGATCCTAAACAAAAACACCTGCAACAAGAACAACAGATTTTATTGACCCAGTCTGACACAACAAAGCATAATTTCCTGACTGCACTGTATTTAAAATTTAACAGAAGCATAAAAGAGAAGCAAAAGCAATTTACTGAAAAAAAAACCCACAAAAAAAAAAAGCACGTTAAAGAATCAAAATACGATTTCTTCTCATCAACTCTATCTAGCTAGGTGAGGAAGGCATTTGATACCTCAGCGCTTTCCATGTCCTCTGTCACCAGGTTCCCTGCCCCAAACACCAGTAGGCCCACATTTTTCCCTAGCCTTGCTTCTGTTGTACCTGTAGAAGCCTTTCTTGTTGCTTTTATTATCCCACTCCAGACTTAACTCCAGGTGGGCTTTGGCTTTCCTAAGCCCGCCCCTGCATGCTCAGATAGCACCTCTACAGTCCTCCTGAGTCACCTGCCCCCACTTCCACCTCTTGTAGTCTACCTTTTTCTGTTTATTAGTTTTGTTAAGAGCTCATCGTTCATTCATGCAGGCCTCCTGCCACTATTGCTTGATCTCCAGATTATCAGGGTAGACCGCTGTTGAGCTGGAGGAGGTGTTCCTTGAAAATCAAACAAACAGCTGTACTGGAGCCTTATTCTCTCCAGGACCACATTCTATGGGATTCGCACAAGCAGAGCAAGCCAAAGTCTGCTCTTCCCAAGTTTAGTTCTGGGATCCTGTTTTTTGTCTTACTCTCTCCTCTCAGTTTTCTGAACTCCACCATCTTGTCTTTGCTGCAGCCGAGACAGCCCCTGACTTTCACAACCCTGACCAGCTCTTTGTAAAGCATGAGGTTTAGCAGAGCATCTCCCTTCATCAGCCCCTCAGGCATTTGTATTAGGAAGTTGTCATCACTGCACTGCAGAAGCCTGGATTGCTTGGTCTCCGCTATTGTTGCCTTGCTCTTCCAGCAAATATCAGGATGATTAAAGTTACCCTTGATGACCAGGGCATGCAAACACACAGCTTTTTCAAGTTATCTGAAGAAGGCCTCATCTACTTCTTCCTCATGAGGCAGTCTGTAACAGATACGCACAACAGTGTTGTCCGTATTAGTCACCCACTAATCCTGACCCATAAGCTCTCATGTGGACCATCATCCATCCCCAGCTGCTTTCTCACATTAAGGGCAACTTCCCCTCCTCACATTTCTGGCCTTTCCTTCCTAACAGGCCTCAATCCATTCATTGCAGCACTCCAGTTGTGGAATCAATACTGGATTTTTTTTCACTAAAAGTTATGCCCTCATTTAGATAAAATTAATTTAGGAAATAATTTTAGCTATGCAAGTGCTCAGACTATATCATCACAGTATTATTCCAACTTTTTAAGCAATTAATTATGAAATTGTAATGCAGGGGAAGGGAAGCCAGTAACACCTGGATTCAGACCACTCTGTGGTGTGCTCTTTTTTTATTCTACACAATGCATAAAAACTAAATTAATTGAATGGGGAATATGTCATTTGCCTTCATATCACTACATTTAAGTAACTTACATAGCAAATGCTTCCACTCTTTTGTTACTTTTGTTACTACGGTAGTCAGGAGAGCATGAGCTTAATTCAACGATGTCAAATTGTATGACTTTGGGTCATGAGAGGTAGACCTATGGAATCCCTGTCCTGGAACATACCCCCTGGAATGTGGTGGATACAAAACATCATCATGTGTTTAAGCGGAGCCTTCACAGGCACTTCTGAAAAGGATAAATTGAGGATTATGAAATACCTGTATACTAAATATAAACCACATTAAGCTGCAGGGAATTCTTCAGCTAAAACCAGACAGGGGCTGGGAGACTATAGGGGCCAGGTTTCACATATTTTTTCCTTTTATATCCTTTTCTAGGCAACTATTCATACCTAGTGGGATAAATAAGATTCTTACTCTGAACCAGTATAAGGAATTTTTATGTTCTTATGACTTTTCAGAGCTAAAAGTTGCAGAATTGCAGAGGTTTCTTCAGATCCCATTTATGCCTGTTACAACTAAGGAATGCTCAAACGCTTCTGAAGTTGAATCAGTGTCCTCTGTGATTCCTCAAAGAGTAAAAGAGACAGCAAAGCAACACATTGTCCATTACTGAATTAATTTCTTCTCAAAAATGCCAAGAATTCCCCCCCTCCAAACACCATGAGTCCTAAATAAGAATTTTTCCTTCCTTTATTAATGGATAACCCAAGTTGGAGACTATTCAGCCCGAAACTATATTGAAAAATATTTTCTGGCATTCTAATGTAAACATACTAGCTTTCAGTACAACTTTAAAAGATCATTTGTAAGACAATAAAAAATGTGTTAAATCTCAGGAATAACTAAGAGGAATGGAAATAGTAAGAAATTCAAAATGTCATGTATATCAGGGCTTTTTTAAGTTTTTGAAAGCAATACCATATGATTTGAAAAAGAGAAGTTAACTAAAAAGAACAGACAGCCCACAAAACCACTGGCTTTTATATTCCAGAAAAAAATCTTATGCTTTTGTCTAATCATTGCCAATACTTGTGATGTGCAAAAACATCTTCACATGTTGAAAAGCACATGTGCTTTTATATTGCCTAAGAATAAAAGATGAGGAGTTGAATTCTGCCACCTTATTTATGCTGTAAGCATAGTGCACAGATATTTAAAGGAATTTCCATATGGGATGTATGAGTGAAATAATGACAACGTCTGTTCCTGGAAAACGTTTTTCTATGCTATATTTTGATTGTGATTTTTTCATTTGGTTCTCTTATTTAATAAACATGTTATGTGGAAATGCTGCTCATATTACTCTAAAGCAAGATAAAGCTTTGATAAAATCACTTTTAAAATCCCTGCATGGGTAACTGATGGCAACGGAGGCTCAGTTCTTCTTTCTCAGTGGACTGAGCAGAGGTGTCTACAAAGCACAGTCTATGTCCTAACGTGTCTTAGTAAAGGATGAAGAGAATGCCCAGTTCCGTCTGTGACAATGACTGTAAGCCCATGTCATGACATCAGGGTGTTGTGATACCTGAGAAGTTCAGAAGGCATCCCTCTAGCTACATCAGAAGGAAGTATTTCAGCTACCAAGTAAGTTCATCAGGGTGGCCAAAAGTGTGTATCCCTGTAGAAGGTGGATAGGACAGCTTAAGAAATGATACCACAGGAACCAGGAGAGGAAGTGCCTGTACTTTAATTACAGATAAAAGCTACAAGGGCTTTCTGACATGTAGTGAGGTAATGGGCAACATAGCTGAAATACATATTTCCCCTAACAAAGCTGTCAGAGGAGCTTTTCCCTGCCTGTACATAAATGCCTTGCTGGTGAACTATGAGTTTTTTACACAAACACACTCTTTCACTACTGGAATAGGCTAGATTTGATTGTAAATATGAAAAAAATATAAATCTTATAAAGACCTAGTCTTATCTCTATTCTATTTTTACAGGTACCAGAAACATTCATTGTTTTCCTGCATATCTATTGAACACATCCATGAAAATTTTCTTATTCTCATTTTCGAGGACCTGTTCAGCCTTTCAACTTCCTGTATTTCAATTTTTGTCTCCTCCAAACTCTTTCAAACCTTCTTCCAAATAAACACATAGCTTTCCTTCCACCTGATAATTCTGTTTTCCTGTATTAATCCCTACCCATGAAACAACTGTCCACTTCTTCTGTAGCAAACATACCAAAATGTCTCTTGAGAAAGCATAACTCTTAACAGAATCATTCTTATTTGTGACTACTGTTATTTTAAAAGGTCACAACATTCCAGCCCAAATATAATGTATTTGAAAAAGAGGAAAATACAAGCAACTATGTTGTTGTGTTACCAACTAGCGCAGTTCAGAAAAGGAACCCATTTCCTTTGATAACAGATTCAAATTAGTGTTTAAGTTTAATGAATTTTCAGAATAAAGATTAAGATCAAATGTTCTCAGCAAAGCATTAATACTGACACCGGTACTGGTACTTCACACACATGACTAGAGCACTGATGGGCTTAAACTGCTTCATAAAATGTTTTCAAGTCCAGAATTCATAATGGGTAAGACAGGATCTTACATCACAGGGTGAGAATCTGTGCACACCTATGTATGAATTTGGCAACTGTGCAGAAAAGCATGTAAGAAAGAGAAAAAAGGTCACTTTTGGAAGGAAAGCTTTTCTTTAAAACCCAAGATGTACTGGAGAGCATTAAACCATAAACTTTATAACCTTTCCTGTTGATTAAATTCAAAAGTCAGTAGACTGATCTTTAATTAAGAAAAAGAAATTTAGAGAAGTTGAAAATGAAAATGTCAACAGAAACATACATATGGCAGAACATCAGGACAGCTTTGATTGTTGATTTATCCTTATCAGAAAGTGAGGCTTCAAACAGATAGATTCCAACAATATCCATTACAGAGAGGTTTCAGTGGAAGATGAAAAAAAATTGTACCTAAAGCATCTCATCCCCTCTCTCCTTCATTGGTGCATTTTACAGTAACAACCCTTTGAAAATATTAGGACTTCAGGTAAATGACTAATGAGACTCTGGCCTGAGGTTGAGCTAACTGAACAGGACATGAGAAACTACGGGACATGATATAAAAAATTGGTGGATGTGACAGGCAGCAATGTGAGAAACTGACCAAAGTTAAGGCTCAGGCTGTGAAGAATGGCTGGAATTTACAGGAAGTTAAAGGGAAGTTATGGGTGAAGCAGCTGGACTTCACAGACAACTGAGGGAAGAACTGATGACCTTTCTTAAATTGTGGTCTTCCAAGGCAAGCAGTATGTAGGCAACGATATCAGCAGTACCCTGTAAAGCCAAGGCTACCTCCGTAATAGTATCAAAACATCAAACATGAGCATGGATATAGCAAAACTGGGACCAGTGGGGAAAAAGTAAGTATTATCATGTTGTCTACTTGAGAGAAGACGGGAGTGGAGAAAGGGAGGTATAAAGAAAGGAAAAAGGTGAGCTAAGGAACAGGAAACAGGAAAAAGGACAATAAGGTCTGCAGGTGGTGCTGTTGTGGGGGGTAACTGCCCAGCAGCCTTGTGCTTGTCCAGTGCCACCAGAATCAGAACAATAAACCAAACCCATTGTTCTGTGTGTGCTACACAAGTCAAATCTATTTCTGTGGTCAGGAGGAGGGAAGGTGGAAAGAAAGTGAGGAGACAGTGTGTTTGCCCCGGCTAACAAGAGAGCCTCTGGAAGGACAGATTGAGCATCCTGGTCTCACAGTGTCAGTGCCCACTCCAGCCTGAGGGTGCTGGCATCTACCAACCACTTCCTAACACAGAGCACTACATTCATAAAAAGTGAAAGGAATAAATGCATATTTATATCAGCCTGGTTTGGGGTTTTGACTGAGTGAGATTCTCACATGTCAACTACCCTATTTTCAGTGAAATTATTTCTTAATGGATAAACATAACTACTTAATGTACATTTTTAGATGTCTCTGTCTCAAAGAACTGAGAATGGCCACAGTGCAAGTGCAGCGTCAAGTATGTGAGTTCCCAAAATACTTTTATAGTTGATGGAGAACAGGATATTTTAGTTTATGATTCATCTGACCTATTTTAATATCTACATTAGGCAAAGGTGAATCACAACTAGGCATTTTCAATTTCTCTTTATTACCTATAAAGGAAACCTAAAGTGATTACCTCAGATCTAGACCTTTACTACACTTCAGCTGTCTATGTTTGGTCAGATGAATCACACCCTAAGTGTCCTTACTTCTCACAAAAATACCTCAAATGAATCAGTTTCACAAATAACTCAGTCCCCATTTACTATTCTCAATCCCTTTTTATCCTGCCTTCTCCCACAATGCTATCAAAAAACTTTTTTTTTTTTTTTTGTTAAGGATGCCTCAGGTATGACTAAATTCAAATGCTTCAGCTGGAAATGGGTCAAAAAATAATAATAAAAAAAATTTACAGATAAATCTCTTCCTGCTGCTTCTCTTTCTTACAACGAAGAAGAGCTAACTCTATCTGCTTTAGCCATCAAACATTTCAGTATGCCTCAGGAGCATAGAGAAATGATCATACAGGTAGGCCACTGATGACTTTAAAGGTCAATATCCAACAATTTGTAAACTCCAGGATTTTATTGAATCCAGCCATATTTATCTCTTAATAACACAATAATGATCACACGTATGCAACTAGATTTACAAATGAATTTACAACACTAAGATTACACACAGGGTCATATGGAGATACAGAAAAGCAGCTAGGAAATTAGGAGCTGATCACCAACTGAAGCTCCTGTCTGCCTTGACTCCAGAATCCTACCCACCACCTGCACCACTCAGTTCCTAAACATATATTATGTTTCTGGCCATAATATCAATGATTCTGACCCTGTAAAATGGTCTACAAATGTGCAGACAAAATGCCATGATTACTGTTTTCTAGGACAAAGCTATTGTCCGTGTGTGTCTACAAAACTCCTAGTCTGTCCTTCTCCTAGGAAAGAACAGCTACTGTCCTAACCTTAATTTCAATGTATTCGTCCTTATAAGGAATTTATAACACAAAAGAAAAGCAGCAGCAGCTGAGTGTAAGTGATAAATTTAGAAAACTTCTGCCTACAGTTGCATTTCATAACTAAACTTAGAAACTTGGCAATGCAGCTCTAGGACTCCTCTAGTTTCTGGGACAAAAAATGGTGTATGTACATTTACAACCCTAGAATACCTATTTCCAAAATAGCATTACATTAGGCAAACTTTATACATATCTTTTTGAAAACATCATATATGAACTTTTATTACTTTTGTTTTCTTCTCTTTATACTTAAGATGTAGGACTTATGAGGGAAACCCTACACATGCACATAATTGATATTTAAAAATAAGTAACATTCTTTAATACAAAATAACCTATATGTTTATACAGTAACGAAAAATGCTACCAAGGAATAACATTTTTTAAGAGAGAATGGGGAAATATTTTCTACATATTTCAAGGACAAGCAATAACTGTAACAAGCTTAGTTGTATTATTTCTTGCATTCCCACATTGATTTGTTGCCAGACTTGCACTATTTACAAGAAAATAGATATTTATTGCTGTCCCTGAAATAAATGTCCAGTGCTACTGCTAACAAGAGAGGATAATTGAGAGAAAAGAAGTGCATTGATCTTAGTCTGATGTTTCCAACTGTATGAATGACTTTCTTGACTAACAGCAAAAATAAGGAGTAGCTTTTCCTACATCAAATATACATTCCAAAGTTCAGACAACAGTACCCGGTAGTGAAGTATGAACTCAGACAGGCTTTTTTTAATCACATAACAGCACATGGAATTTTAAAGTAGACTTTGTTTTTCAAAGTGGTGTAAAGTGCCTAGAGGTAGAATGTAAGGTGGTATTCTAAAGCTCATAAAAAAATTAATTTCCAATTAGAATGAGCTAGCTATTAGGCAAGTCAATCTACAAACCAGTTTCAGACCTGAAACTAGCTTGACTAAGAGCATCTGTCATTTATTACTCTTGTTTGAATTGTTTTCAGGTGGACAATCGTCATCATATTTAACCATTCAGAAGCTTGGTCTCTTATTACTTGCTAGGTTATATGATTCAGAGCTAATCACCACAAACACAAGGGCCTCACGAGGAGCAAAGACCCCAGGGCAGGCAGATACACCCAAGTATCCCAGTCAGAGACACAACCCCTAACCCAGGCCCCCATGGGGTTGTCTCAGGGGAGCCTCAGCCTTGGGAGCCAGGGGACACCCCACCACCAGGATTCAGTAGGGGCAGCTCTCCAATCACCTCACAGACTGAGGGGGGTCCTGCCCAGGGGTACAGGGCTCATCATGGGGTGCAGGGGAAGAGCATTTGGGGACTGCGCAAGGCTGATTATGGGAAGTTTGAAGAAGGATTAAAGGTGGGAAAAGGGAAGGATCAAGATAGTTTGTGGAAGGCTGAGAATGGGAAGAGAGAGGAGTAGGGGGATAAAATGGTCCCTGGTCATTATAGCAGGGTTAAAAAAGTCTCTCTTACAGCACTATTTTTTTTTACATTTATTTTTATTGTCAGTGTTCCAATTCTGTACTGCAGGTCTGTTCATCTGGGTTTGAAATTTTGTACATGCTATTCGGAGAGTTAGTTCATGATGAATAAAGGGGAATGCTTCAAATGGAGCAATAAGACTGAAAAACCACCAATGAAATTCCTTATATGGCTACATGAAGTGTAATAAAAAGAGTTATTCAATTTAATTTTTAAAAGTTTTTTGGATTAAACATGAAAAGCTTGCAGCTTTGTGAAATTGTATGAGGACTTTTAGAAAAATTAACTAATATACTAAATATAATTTCAGTATATGTTATATTCTTGCATAATAAATATTTCTAAAGCAGAATTTTCAGAACCTTTGTTTTTAACCATATTGAAGAATAGCTACATGAAGCAAAATTTAAGTCCTGATTAATTTTAAGTGTTCTCTCTGCTATGTACAACTATGTTCTCTTGCAGTCTAAGGACCTCAGTATACAACAAACTCTAAGGATTGACTCATAAATTCATGGAAATCCCACAATCATTTGATAACTTCTTGTAGCAATGCAAGCTGTAGGACAAAGTGACTGTATCACAGCAGTTACAGAGGCCACCACTGTAACCACTTCTGTGGTGAAGAAAAGGTGGATTTTACCTTGGGGATTACTGAGGTAGGTCCTCCCCAGAACTTTATAAATCTCAGCAGTCTTTTCCTGAATCTTGTTTCACTCTTGTACTAAGCACAGCAAGTGGTTATGCTAGGACAAGGCCCAGCACTACAACATGCTGAAGCGAAGTATTTTGCACTGTGTGGTCACCCTGAATGGTGATTTCCTCAGCTGTTCGCAAAGTCTCAGAGATGGACTTACGGCAACTCAGCCTAAGCACAAAAGCAACACACAGGAGAAAGTTACAGTCTTCTATAAGCTAATGACTATTGTTTGTTCATTTGTTTTTTTCCATTTTCCATGGAAATAGTTCATCATCTTCATAATGAATAACCTATACTGTTCTTGTTCCATAAGATACTGCTCTTTCCATCATGCTATACTCCACTGGCTTATACACACGCATGCCTGCATGCACACGTTGTTTGTATGCTTAGAGTTTTTATTGTGGTTAGGCACAGGACTGGCTTAAACTGAAAAGCTAAATCTAATTAGGAAATAAAAATTAAGTATTCTTCTTCCGAAGTTCCTTGACAGGTCTGATTTAATAGTTATTCTAAGAACATGCCACACTAGGGATCGGGTTGCCACCACTTACCATTTCTATTAATTGCATGTTGGTGAAACCTACGTTTAGCAAAAGATTGCAGTAAACAGCAATGGCTGCAACACTCTACAGTCTCTAATGGAAAGTGAGCTAAGGACTAAAGGTATGTAAAGGACTTAAGGCTGTGCTGGGAAGAACACAGATCTGTAATCTAATAATTAATGTATCCAGGTTTAGGTGCTAGTTCCTATCTCAAGGATCTTTTGATTCATCTGCTGAAGGTTTAATATATAATTAATCAGTCCTATGAGCAGGGATTGGAAACATCAGTTTCCAGGTCCTCATGTGAATGTTATAATTATGAAATATATACTAAAGTTGTGTTTCTTCTTTCTTGCGTACTTTATTGCCTTCTGTAATTGGAAAACTGCAAAAGCTTCCTCAAGAGCAGGATGTGTCTCCACCTCAAATGGCCACAGAGAGGCCATAAAATCAAGCTCCTGGGAAGTAAAAAGTTTAAGTTTTGACATCCTTAAGCAGATGAAGAAATAGAATCTGGATTTCCCCCTGCAGTGGGTTAACCCCAAGCAGGCAGCTAAGCTTGACACAGCTGCTTTCTGACTTCCCCCAACCCAGTGAGATGGGGGAAGAGGAAAGGAAGAGTAAAAGCAAGAAAACCTGGGGGTCAAGATAAACTTTGTTTAATAAGTGAAGGAACAGTGGAAGACAAGAGAAAGAAAACAAAGCAAATGATGCAAAGACAATCACTCATCACCTCCTACACGCAGAACAATGCCCAGTCAGTCCCTGAGCAAAAGATGGCTAACCTCCCCAAACCCCGCTCTGCTCCATTTCACTGCTGAGCATGACATTATATGGTATGGAATATCTCTTTGGTTAGTTCAGATCATCTGCCTGGTTGCATTCTCTCGCAAACTCTTGAGCACACCCCAGTCTGTTCACTGAGGGACGGACTGAGAAACAGAGATGGCCGTGACTCTGTGCACACTGTTCAGCAAGAGCTAAAAATACCTGTGTTATTAACACTGGTTTAGCCACAGATCTAAAACACAGCACCATGCGAGCTGCTATGAAGAAAATTAACTCCGTCCCAGCCAGACCCAGTACACCCATTTATAGAGTAAAAGCTCAGACAGTAGGAAGCATGTAGGATGGAGAAAGCAAAACTACCTTCACCCTTTACAAGAAGAGAATAAACCTGTAACAAGGCTGTACACGTCCAACATCGCCAGAGGATTCTGAGATAAAGAGATGAGTGAGTGCCAAGAGAGGAAACCCACAGCCTTGCAGGTCACTGTATTTTAGATATCCTTATTGCTTTTGGCTAGATTTTTCATTCTGTTAGCACCCTTTTCTGCAAGAGAACTGGTATCTAACATAAATGTGTGAAAATCAGGAACTGAAACAACAAATTCTTCAGCTGACTTTATACATAAATGACTAACAGACTGTCAGTGACTCTAAGCGGGAAAAATATAAAACCTCTCTCTGAACTTTTCCCATGTTTTACCACGGCCTTTGCAAGATTTCTGCTTGGAGAAACAATGACAAATGAAATAGGGAAACAAAGAACAAATCTAAGACCTATGTAGCTGTAAATTTCTGTATCATAATTCATGTAGAGGGGGGATGTTCTGTAGGTACTGAAGTAGACTTTACCAGCACTTCTTCAGACAATAAATGTTACTGATACCTGAACTGCACAATATGTGGGTTTTAGTTCTAGGTTTAGTAGGGACTTATTTCCCCCTTTGGTATGCTCCTACAAACCTTGAAGAGAGAAGTGAAATATTGGTTTAGCAGACATCAACTACAAAATGCTTTCCAATTGTCCCACAAACAAATAATCTTTAAGTGACATTGCATTATTGTTAGAAGGAAACACCTTCTCATCTACTTGAAATTAGAGTTGGCAGCTATTGGCTTCATAAAGTTTAGTTTTAGGAAAGGCCCAGCTGCTGGAAACATCCATACAAATACTCTTTGATCATCAGCTACTTTGCATGGAGATATTTGCTTTAAGGTTAGTGAGAGTCTGAGAAAGCAATACCAACATGTTAACCAAAACTGAAAATATATCCTTTAAAGTAATTAAAAAATATTTTTTGCTGTATTTGCTTGTCCTCAAGTCATAGGAATATTCACTAATAGATGCTTTCATTTAGAGATCTCTTTCATAACTTCATTCTATCTGGAGTATGATAATTTCTTACTGCACCTCATTCAGAAGGTGAAGAATCATATATGCACAAAGTAAAAAGCAAAATTTTAAAGAAGGAATGACAGAGGACTGTTTATTGTCTCCCAAGAATTGCAAAGATAATATTTACTTTGGCTTTTCACCACAGCCTGTAATGATAAATCATGGAAATTGTTCAGGACCTAATTAAGGATGAAGATTAGTTTCTATTAAATATTCCTCTTTAAACATGCACACATATGTAAGTATACACCTAGCTAAATTAAATTATGCATTTTTTATGCCCCATAAATATATTTCCTTCATATTAGAAATCCCTACCCACTTTAGAATTTGGAAAAATTATTTTAAATTCTCTACACTATTGCCAACTCTTGTTCAGTGCACTGGGTAAAAAGCAAAATACCACATTTTTGACCAAAGTTAATGTAAGTCTTCTATGAAATTGATAATACTTAACAAACGTATCATAAAAGAAAAGTTTCTACCTTCCATTTTAAAAGGCTATTTAAGGAGTTATTCTCTTCGTTCGAGCACTTGTCAGAGCTGTTTGGGACATGGTTTCAGCTGTTTGGGACACAGTTTAGTGTGCACGGTGGTGTTGGGTTAATGGTTGGACTTGATGATCTTACAGGTCTTTTCCAACCTTAACGATTCTGTGATTCTGTAATCTCTGTAAAAGCTTCTTCATTGACTTGGTATTTTTATTAAAAATGCATCCTTTACATATGAGCTTAAGTACACTTAGTCCTAGTCTAAAACTTCATTAACTTACAATTAGGGTTGATCAGCTGCATTTTCTATCATTAGATCTACAGAATACAAATCTAAATCATCAGCCACACCTAAAATTTCCCTCTGTCAGCATGCTGCCTGTTTACAGTATATTGCGCTCTGGAATACAAACAGATATTTGTATCTCCTTCCTGAAATCTCATAGTTCAATTCCAACCTCACAGTGGTAAACCTACTGTGAAACATTAATGCTATAAAATTCTAGAACATTACTGTTATCAGTTTGGGGGGAGGGGCATTGCAGAGAGCAAATGGAATGACTGATATTAAAAAGTGAATTTCTGTCTACCTGATGTGCTTCCTAAGGTATAAGAGCAAAGTTCTCAAATGAGGGACTTCACTATATTCACTGAACCAAAGCTCCTACTGACAAACCTTATGCCATCACCAGGGATGACAGGCAGGCGCTAAGGGGTAGAGACACACAGAAGCAGTTAAGGGTGTGGACCTAAGAAAGGTTGGAGGTGGAGAAGTCAGAAGGCAGGAAGACTTACCTGTCAAGAATGAACACATTTCATAATCTCTCGCAAAGCATCAAAAGGAAGCTTTTACTAAAAAATAAGTAGTCACTCTGATTACCGTGACATTATTCATATGTGACAAATTATCAGTAAGGTTTTTTGTTATCAAGCTTTAAGAATCATATTTCTATGATATACAATTCTGACATTTTAAACAGAGGATTTCATCAGAACTTTTAGTTTGATTAGGCAAAAGCTGTCATTTTCCCTGTAATACTGAACTCTCTTTGACTTTCATGAAATCAACTCTGACACACAGTGGTAGATCAGAATGTATTAAAAGTATGGACCAGAGGTTCAGTACTCTGGCTGCAATCAGTATCTTTTTAGTGAAGGATTATGAAGTACTATTTTAAAGGCTACTTTTAAGAGGATTACCTACCTACCTATCTACCCTTCCAAAGGAAAAATCACCACACTATAGAGCAGACTCACATATACTGAGTATATAAAAGGATTTTGGTAACAACCAAAAATATGTGAGGAAGGCTCAGACACTCCGTATATTACAGATTGTGTATTAAAGAAGACAGAGACTGAATGACTTGCCCAAGGTTGCACAGGAAGCTTGTGATAACTGAATCCAGACTTGGCTGTAATGCTTTTTTCTACGTTGTGTGTCCACTTGTAAATTCTTTGAGAGACAGAATGACTTCCTTGGAGACCCAGCCTGCCTTCTGCCTCTCCAGACTGCCAGAGCTGACCAGCTGCAGGAATCAGTATACCTCCTGGGAGACAAAGTGCTTGAGGGATTTGTACTTCCTCCAACTCAATGAGACTTGGAATTAATGTGAGTTAATGGGAAATAAGGATGCAATCTGTTGGTCAGTGTGTGCACATAACTCTCACAAACAAGGGTACACACTTTCCAAACTTAAACAAAGACTTGATAACTTCCCTGTTATTACTCCCTGACAACTTTGCCTGATGATATGAAAAGCAAAAGAATTATATTATTTGAATTCTGGCTATATTTCAGGTTCAAATGTGCAAAGATAGAAGAAAATCAATCCCTTATTTTACAGTCTATACTTCAGCTAAAAAGCCCTTTTGTTACACTAAACAGCTTCCCAGTATTTGGTACTATAATAGTTCTGGTGCACAATCATGAGCGAATTCTATTTTCAAAACATGTTTGATGACTTATCAACATATGTGAAAGAAGACATAATAGCTGGATTTTGGAGAATTTTGACTCTTTCTTTTTATACTTAAACACTCAATATAGTGTAAAGTAAATCCATTCTTTATGAAATCAGGAATCTGAAAGTACAGAGAAGACAGTAAGAATGGCTGTGTATCAGGCTGCTTTCTGCAAGCAGAAAAAAGTAAAACTAAACAGAAGCATCCTTCAGCATGAAAATATGAAAACTAAAGGAAAAAGTAAGCCTTTCAAATTGATAGAAAAACATAATATAGTGATAGGCTTACAAAATATGTTTTGGCCCACTTACACATCAGTTTCTGATCAGAGGCTGAAGGGAATTGAAGCACTTGAAAAAACAATCTTTAATCAGTATTGAAAATTATCAGAGGCAGTTCTACTTGCCTTACAAAAATATAGCTGTGTCTGAAATAAATGAAGTGTCTAAGGTAGGCTTCATATAAGAAACCAGTCCAACAGTAGCACCTATGTCACCTCACTATGACATGTCATAGTCATTATGGTACCGAAAGATCCTTCTGGAAAACCACATGCTCTCTGTTGCACATGCATGATCTAGAATACTAGAAAATTGGTGAGCAGCTATGAAGTGTGTGAACAAGCAAATATCAAACAGAGAAAAAGAACAATGAAAATACAGAGCTAAGAGACATCAAAGTAAAAAGAAAAAAAGACTTTTTCCATCACAAATCAAACTACATTATTGTTCTAGAACAACACTGAGATTGTTATGATTTAAGCTAACAGTTGCCTACAACGTCAGGATCACCCTGGAGAAAGACATGAAGGATTTCATCCTCTCTGGAGTCCTTGTAGCTTCAATCTGTGACTATATTCATCTGTGCAATTTCGTCAAGAAAAGGAAATCAGTCATCCTCATATCAACATTATGGCTGTATGGAAACACACTGTAATAACATTATCACTATTCTGTAAGTCACAGTTTCTGAGATAGGGTATTTAGTGGTATGGGCTGAGGAAAGGCTGCATCTCTCTTGTTTCAGTTCAATAGTGCCTGCCATCAGGAGGAAGAGTAAAACTCCCAGTTAGAAGTCGTACTCCATACTGTTACCAAAAATGAAAACCAGCTCTAATTATATGTCTGAATCTTTCTGGTCCTACTAAGTACCTACATATTTCTTATTTAATTTCCCACAAAATAATTTTTCTCAAGTTTGAATTATCAAATGCAATCACTTATAGACAGGATTCAGGCTGCAGTTCTCAGATACTGAATGCCTCATACAAATAGGTCCAGTCTCATTTCACAGAATCACAGAATCACTACGGTTGGAAAAGACCTGTAAGATAATCAAGTCCAACCTGAAAAAAAAAAAAAAAAAGCCAACCACCACACAACAACAACAAGCCACAACACACCAAAAACCAACCCACCCAACACCACACAGCACCATGTCCATCAAGCTACATCCCACAATGCCACATCCACACGCTCCTTGAATACCTCCAGGGAGGGTGACTCTACCACCTCCCTGGGCAGCCTATTCCAATGTTTCACTACTCTCTCGGTAAAGAACTTTTTCCTAATATCTAGCCTGAACCTCCCCTGGCGCAACTTGAGGCCATTTCCTCTAGTCCTGTCACTAGTCACTTGGGAGAAGAGACCAACACCCACCTCTCTGCTACTCCCTTTCAGGTAGTTGTAGAGAGCGATAAGGTCTCCCCTCAGCCTCCTCTTCTCCAGACTAAACAACCGCTGTTCCCTCAGCCGCTCCTCATAAGACTTGTGCTCCAGACCCCTCACCAGCTTCGTCGCCCTTCTCTGGACACGCTCCAGCACCTCAATGTCTTCCTTGTAGTGAGGGGCCCAAAACTGAACACAGTATTTGAGGTGCGGCCTCACCAGCGCCGAGTACAGAGGCATGATCACCTCCCTGCTCCTGCTGGCCACACCATTTCTGATAGAGGCCAGGATGCCGTTGGCCTTCTTGGCCACCTGGGCACACTGCTGGCTCATATTCAGCCGGGTGTCGATCAACACCCCCAGGTCCTTTTCTGCGGGGGAGCTTTCCAGCCACTCATCCCCAAGCCTGTAGCGTTGCCTGGGGTTGTTGTGGCCAAAGTGTAGAACCCGGCACTTGGCCTTGTTGAACCTCATACAATTGGCCTGGGCCCATCGATCCAGCCTGTCCAGATCCCTCTGCAGAGCCTTCCTACCCTCAAGCAGATCAACACTCCCTCCCAACTTGGTGTCATCTGCAAACTTGCTGAGGGAGCACTCTATCCCCTCATCCAGATCATCAATGAAGACATTAAACAAGACCGGTCTCAAAACTGAGCCCTGGGGGACTCCGCTTGTGACTGGCCGCCAGTTGGATTTCACCCCATTCACTACAACTCTCTGGGCTCGGCCATCCAGCCAGTTTTTTACCCAGCGAAGAGTGTACCTGTCTAAACCACGGGCCGCCAGCTTCTCTAGGAGAATACTGTGGGGAACAGTGTCAAAGGCTTTGCTGAAGTCCAGGTAGACAACATCAACAGTCTTTCCCTCATCCACTAGGCGGGTCACCTGGTCATAGAAGGAGATCAGGTTGGTCAAGCAGGACCTGCCTTTCATGAACCCGTGCTGGCTTGGCCTGATCCCTTGGTTATCCTGCACGTGTCCCGTGAGTGCCCTCAAGATGAGCCTCTCCATAACCTTCCCCGGCACCGAGGTCAGGCTGACAGGCCTGTAATTCCCCGGATCCTCCTTCCGGCCCTACTTGTAGATGGGCGTCACGTTGGCAAGCCTCCAGTCATCCGGGACCTCCCCCGTTGACCAGGACTGTTGATAAATGATGGAGAGCGGCTTGGCAAGCTCCTCCGCCAGCTCCCTCAGCACCCTTGGGTGGATGCCATCAGGCCCCATAGACTTATGAGTGTCCAGGTGGCATAGCAGGTCGTTAACTGCTTCCTCCTGGATCATGGGGAGCCTATTTTGCTCTCCATCCCTGTCATCCAGCTCAGGGAGACGGATACCCTGAGGATACCTGGTGTGGCTGTTAAAGACTGAGGCGAAGAAGGCATTAAGTACCTCAGCCTTTTCCTCATCCTTCGTGACAATGTTCCCCGCCGCATCCAGTAGAGGATGGAGATCCTCCTTGGCCTCCTTTTTGTTGTTAATGTATTTATAGAAGCTTTTTTTGTTGTCCCTCACGACCGTGGCCAGGTTGACCTCTATCTGGGCTTTTGCCTTCCTAATTCCCTCCCTGCATGACCTAACGAGGTCCTTGTACTCTTCTTCACTTGCCTGCCCCTTTTTCCAGAGGTGGTAAGTTCTCTCTTTTTCCCCGAGCCTCAGCATAAGCTCCTTGTTCAGCCAGGCCGGCCGTCTTCCCCACCGGCTCTTCTTACGGCACATGGGCACTGCCTGCTCCTGCGCCTTCAAGATTTCCTTCTTGAAGAAGGTCCAGCCTTCCTGGGCCCCTTTGCCCTTCAGGACCGTCTCCCAAGGGACCGTCCCAACCAGTGTCCTGAACAGGGCAAAGTCTGCCCTCCGGAAGTCCATGGTAGCGGTATTGCTCACCCGCCTCCTTACTTGGCTAAAAATTGAAAACTCTATCATTTCATGGTCGCTAAGCCCAAGACGGCCTCCGACCTTCACTTCTCCCACCAGACCCTCTCTGTTCGTAAACAGCAGGTCAAGCAGGGCACCTTCCCTGGTAGGCTCGCTTACCAGCTGCGTCAGGAAGTTATCTTCGACACACTCGAGGAACCTCTGGGACTGTTTCCTCTTAGCTGTGTTGTACTTCCAGCAGACATACGGTAAGTTGAAGTCCCCCACAAGAGCAAGGGCTTGCGACTGTGAGACTTCTGCCAGTCGCTTGTAGAACGCTTCATCAGCTTCTACACCCTGGTCGGGTGGTCTATAACAGACCCCCAGCAGGATATCCGGCTTGTTGGCCTTCCCCCTCATCCTTGCCCATAAGCATTCAATCCCGTCGTGACAATCATCCAGCTCTATACAATCAAAGCACTCCTTGACGTACAGAGCCACCCCACCACCTCTCCTTCCTTGCCTGTCCCTCCTGAAGAGCTTATAGCCCTCCATCGCAGCACTCCAGCCATGCGAGTCGTCCCACCATGTTTCTGTGATGGCGACCACGTCATAGCTGCCCCGCTGCACGATGGCTTCCAGCTCCTCCTGTTTGCCGCCCATGCTGCGTGCATTGGAGTAGATGCACTTGAGCTGGGCTATCGGTCTTGCCCCCGACAATGGCATGTCACCCCTAGGCTCACCTCTGGGTAGCCTGGCTTCATCCCCTTCCCCCTTCGAGTCTAGTTTAAAGCCCTCCTGATGAGGTTTGCCAACTTACGGGCAAGGATCCTTTTCCCCCTTGGGGACAGCTGAACACCGTCTGCACTCAGCAGGCCCGGTGCCACGGAGACCACCCCATGGTCAAAGAATCCAAAATTCCTCTGGTGGCACCAGTCTCTGAGCCACGCGTTGACCATGTTTGCTTTCTTATTCCTTTCAGTGTTCCTCCCCGCCACTGAAGGGATTGCAGAAAACACCACCTGCGCACCCGATCCCTCAATCAGTCTCCCCAGCGCCTTAAAGTCCTTCTTCATCCCTTTCACGCTTCTTTGCTCTATCTCCTCGCTGCCAACCTGCAAAACTACCAGTGGGTAGTAATCAGTGGGCCGTACCAGACTGGGGAGTTTCCTCGTGACCCCTCTCACCCGGGCCCCAGGGAGGCAGCAGACTTCCCTGTGGGTTGGGTCTGGTCGGCATATTGGGCCCTCTGTTCCCCTCAGGAGGGAATCACCAACAACCACCCTCCTTTTTGCCTTGGTAGAGGTGGTTGTGATGCGTGGGGCAGGCTGTCTCGCCCTAGGCAGCCCCGCAGATGGACTTTCGTCCATGTCCTCGTTAGCCTGGCCCTCAAGTTCCAGAGCCCCATATCTGTTATGTAGGGGCAGCTGAGAAGGTGAGGGTGAGGGAGGCCGGGAGGGGATTCGCCTGCGGCCCCGAGCAGGGACCTTTTTCCATTCCCCTTCGCCTCCTAGGTCCCGTCCTTCTGCCCGGTGGCAAGAGGGTAAGGGGGCCTCTGCTTCTCTTGGAGCCTCCATCCTGGCATTTGTTATTCAGTTCCCGCTAAAAATAATTATTGATGTCACAGTGTACACAAAATTCATTCCACACAGATTGTTTTTCTATCACTCTTATCTAAATTCTACAGATATTTTTCATTATGCCTCTTCCTAAAGCAGAGAAAGCCTTTTCCTTCTCTCCTTCCTCCTTCTGTCTCACAGCCTGTGAAATCTGTTGGCTCTGGGCATTGCTCAGTAAAGTCCCCAAGCTGCGTGATAAGAAAATGTTGAATCTCAGTGATACTTTTCAGTTCTGTTTTGGTATGTCATTATTTGGGAGTTATTGTCTTGTTCAGTACAACAGTCTCCATTGACTGAAAACAAAACCAGTGTACAAAAATATTTAACTGATTATAAGCTAATAATTATATAAGACAGAAATCACAAACATAAGCCAATATAGTATCTCTCAATTTAACAGTGCAAAGCTGCATTGGAAATCAATATCATTAAGATTCCAGCAAAGAAAGAAGCAAAAACCACAGGGAAGTGTAAGACAATTGATCCTTTAGCTGAGCATTTTTCTCATACGTGTTATATATATGTTTTACACTATATTTGATGTCAATCACATATTTGGTCACATATCCATATGACTACTCTGATCAGCGGTGCAAAGAATACCACAAAAGATGGTAAAAAAGGAAGGGAAACATGAGATGATACCATTCCAGAAACCTTAAGGACATCACAGATGTTTAGTCTTTCAAAGGTTTAAATGCATCATATTTCTGAAAGTAGCCCATGTGTATCACCAAGACTGGGTATCTGTTTCATGAAATCTACAGATGTTTCCTCACTCAAATGAAAGACAAAAGCACAGACATCAAACACAGTAAAAAGTATGCAATCCTGATACTCTATTATTAAAATCCAAATGAAATTTACGCAAAAGCTGATTGATAGATACTGGAAGACAAGATATTCCCTAAAATACACAACACCAAAGAAAGAGTACAAGGCAAACAAGAAAGATTTGTGCAGATACCAAAACACCAAATCACCCATATTATGTGTAAAGGAACAGCATAATTAATTAGCAAGTTACCGCTCTGATAAAAAAAGAGTTTACATAAATACAAATGTACATCTTGATATAAATTTCATAGAAGATGTATGTTAATGATAACATATAATGTTAACACTACCTGTACATGCAATTTATGTATTCTGAATCAGGTTTGCTCTCATTAAATATATGAAAGGGATATTAGTGTAGTTGTTTTTTCTACAGCTTCCCAAATGTGGATGGTGAAAAAGAATAGCATATATGAAGGAAAAAGTAAAGATGTTCTGAACAGCCTCAGTATTCACACTCCTACTATTGCCAAACTGAATGCTTCCTGTATGTTGAATGCATCTGTATCTAGATATGTAAAATCCACATATCTAGCATGAAACTTTTCTCTGCAGATATTTGTTCATCACTCTCCCTAGCTCCTGATATTTTAACCACTGTTTTTCTCTATGCAAATTTGTCGTCACATTTTTATATATAGTTATATCTGTAAACTTTGTCACCATTAGATAAGACTTGGCTTTCTGCCAAGCTTTTCTATTTTATTCCTTTAAGGTATTAATTTCTCAAATCTTTGAAGTATCTTCTTATTCCTTAGAAGTCAGAGAACTTCTATCCCCACTATGATTCTGATTTTACTCTGGCAGGAATTTCATAAATTGTCACAAAACTCTGTCCATGACAAAATTAACGAAATAGTAAGATTTCGGTAAGCCGTGGCTTGTTCTGTACTTGAGTCATCCTAACATAGCAGGGTTTTTTGTATTGTGGTAGTCTGCAACTAAGTTTTGTAGGAATTATTCCAAATATATTAGTGTTCTGGTTTTAATATGGAGAAAGACAAATTATTTTAATATACTGCTATTATGGTTAGTAGGAAAATAGCTCAATATTGCTAATTAAGCTATTTGTCAGATCCTTTGTTTCAGTTTTATTATATACATGGGCATTTTGGTTTTTTCCCTAAACCATTAGGAATATAAAAACAAATCAGGTAATGTTCTGTTAGTACACTATTTACCCCCAGAGTACACTATAATGAATGCATTTAGCTAAGTGCAGGGTATGAAAGGATATCTTAAAAATTTAATTTAATTTAAATATGTCTTCACACATGTAGCTTTTTTTTTTAACATGCCACTGGAGCAAAGTGTGGTTCCAGGTATATCAAATACAAAGAAAACACCTTTAATAATTTAGATTATTAGACAGATATGGAGAAACAATCTACTTTAATGTATTTTAATAATTTTAGTAATAACTGTAGTTTCTGAAAGGTTGGTTGTTGTTTTTTTAATAAAGAAGAAAGGCCCTAGAAAAAAAAAAAATCATATTATAATTTTCAATACCAATGTTAGGTGTTAGTCAATATTTCCTGTAGGCATGCAAACTAAATTTTACCATGTAAAAATCTTTCAGAAATCTAGCTGTTTTCTCTTATCTATTAATATCTGCATAATCATTCCAGTTAAAACCAAAACCAAACCCAAACACATTTGTAAAGTAGTAAAATAGGCTTATTTGCTTTTTTCCCTTAGAATAAGCTGTAGTGATTCCAGTGAAGCTTTGTTAGGGATAAATGTAGCCAAAGACGGCAGTAACTACCCAACTTCTATTAGTTTTAATGAGGCTGGCAAGGCTGATTTCTTGCACATCATACAGAATACTTACTTCTAGTGGTCTATATTATACTCAATTAAATCAGGAAATAAGTTCAAAACCAGCTGATTAACATATTTAGTCAGTTTTCATGCTTTGTCATTTGTTTTTCTTTTATATTTCACATCTTTTTTTATTACATTTATTTTTTAGATTCTTTCCAAATTATCTATAAATTAAATATGACTTCATAAGAGTTGTAGGAAACATATCAGCTCTTTTAATGACACGAGCTATCTTGAGAACGCAGGTATATAGTAAAATAAAAGGGAAGGAAAACAGATGAAAAACCTTAGAAAGGTATTAATTTCATATTGCTTATCACACTTACTCTAGAATTCCCTGAAGACAGGTATGTACTCCTAATTCCTGTATACAAGATGCTAAGGTAAAATTTCTGAATTTGTATGCCAAAATTCATACACAAATGCCCAACATTTAGATCTGTGTCTATAGAAACATTGATTTCCACAAGAGCTCTAGATTACTCATTGCAGGACAGCATGCTGTATGGATGTTTTGCACATGTTGGTGCCTGTTTCTGAACAAGTAAATCTGTAACATATTAGAAGAAGTGGTATTTTGAATATATAATAAGAAAACCCTCTATAAAATTTTCACCAATGTAAATGGAAACTCTTTTGTCTATAGAAAAAATGTATAACAAAGAAACATTTCAACTACTTAAAACCAAGAATAATTTAAATTCCTTTTTTCACTGCAGAGTTGCATTCTATAAGGACAGATGCCTACAAGAAATAATAGTACACAATAAAGAGTACATTATGAAAGAGGCAAGCAATGGAATACAGTTTACACTGAGTGTAAGCTGTACATTTTTTTAAAACTTGAACTGTATTAAGGTTATGAATTGTTTGGGAGCTTATGAGTACACACAGCTTTAAGGGAAAAAAAATCTATATTTCCAATGAACTAAAAATTTTAAGTTTAGCACTTATGTTATCTGTGTGTTAATAACACTTATTTGACCTTTTTGTCATCTGAATGAGTAAAGATTTCATCGTGAAGGCACGCTGTAAGGCGCCATTAATATTATTTGATTTTAAGCAGAAAAAGTATTAAAGGTGACAATTCTGTTCATGCAGCACGTAATAATTTTTCTTTTTCATTGGCCATTTTTGCTAGACAATACATAAAAAAACCCAAGAACTTTAATTTTTATATCACAGACTGACACAGTATAGAATCTATCTATCTATCTATCTATCTATCTATCTATCTATCTATCTATCTATCTCTGACAATTTTCTCCATGAATATCTATGTCAGTGTGTTTATAGGCACAGAACGCTAATACCCCTATGACAATGTAATGATTGGTGGTATTTGATAATAAAATGATTATGTTTTTGTGCATCCATAAACTATTGTAGTTTAAGAAAAACAATTCCATAGGAAAAGTCTGCAAAAAATTCCCATTTAATCAATATGGTCTCAAATACTCTTTTTTCCTAAAAAATCTAGATATTATATCTAGATTCAACACTTGTCAATAGTAAAAAGGACTTCATACAGTGGATGAATTCTACCATCCACCCTTCTAGTCAGGTGTCAAAATGCCAAAGTCACCTTACAGACCCCTTGGAATTTACAACAGCCCTAAGGATGGCTAGAAACCCTGGTGTAAAGCAAATTTGCAAGAGCTGATACTATTGATCTCTGTCAAGAGCATATCTGTAGCTATGCCTCATCCTTTCCTAACTTTTTGCATTCTAGCATTTCCCATATGTCGAAGAATTAAAGTGTCTGATCTTACACTGCCAGCTCAACACCGGATGAATGTGTCCAGTTGGTGAGGACAGCCTTAGATGCAGATAACAGGCTGCATTAAGGACTTTTTTTTATTATTATTTATGTATTTATTCCTCCATTCAATTGACCTAAGCCATGTGGGGAATCAGTAAGAAGCAGAGAAGCAGATGTTTCTACCTTTCTACCCCCTATTGTAAGAAAGAGGATGAGCAGTAATATCAGCATTCAAATAAATTTGCTTAACTTATTCTAGTACCATTGTCACTACCCTAGCTTTCCCTATATTTCATTTAATGTAAGAAACACCCACAGACTGTAGGTTTTTAATGGCAACCATTATCAGCAAAAATAAAATCATTGTAAGCTATTAACAAAAAGCAATATAACATTTGCAGTCTTCATTTAAATCTCTCTACTTACGTAGAAAAAATTTACATGGTCAGCTGCTGTCAGTCAATGTGAGAGATTGCTTCACCCACTGAAGACTTTTTTTCCTATTACCATATTCTAACCCCAAAATATATACAATTCCATTCTTTTTATGTATGCTCTACAGGGGTTTTTTGGTGCATTTTTCCACTGATGCATGTTCTGTTTGTTCAAACTAATTTCCACAGTTAATCCCAATTATTTATTTCCTTACCACCCACTGGAATTTTATTAATTTATTTTTAATCATCTTTCACCTCTTTATTAACCCCTCCTGTTATTCATCTATTATAATCTACATTTGTTCTAACTCAGCTTCAATGATTTGAACATGGATTAGTCTTCAGGATGTTTAATCACCTAATTAAGGCACCAGTTTAACTATAATTAAGTATCCTTTGAAAGAAGTACTTTGTATGAGGATTGATACAAAAAGTATCAATAAAGCACTATGCTACTTGTTTAAACTCTATTCTGAAATTTAGAAACTTGTAAAGTCTTCAGTTTGCATTTGTATCAATTAAATATTATCACTTAATTTTAAATATTTGTTTTATTATATTCCATAAATATTGGCGCCACCACAGAAAGTGGTTATGCCTGAGCTGTTCCATTACTTCAGTATCAGCGATAATATGAGCAGTTCACCTAAAGAAGTACTCTGTCTGTCAGTCCTAAAAAGCAGATGTCATACAGTCAGCAATTTGAGGGTCAGGGACTTCCTAAGACCAAGACAGCTTCTTTGTATTTAATGAAAGGCTACACTATACATAAAAATCATAGTAGTCTAAGGCACCAAATAAGTCTAATTCTAGTCATTTCTCCTTTGACCATAGCAACAAGTAATGTTATGACAGCAGTGCTGGTTTCTCTCTCCCTGCATTTGCAACTAATAAATCATTTTTCATGGAATGAATTCCTGCAATGCATTTTACAGGCCATAAAATGAAAAATGTTCACCAGAAATGGGAAAAAAACCCGTCATATAGTGACAATGTCTTGTGGTTTATTGCAATAACAATTTATCCTCCATTCTTACTCAGTTTCAATTTCAATTTTAATTAGCAAAAAACCAACCAAGCAACAATACTGTTAAGCTTGTATTATGTAATGAAGGGGTTAGATGGTAATGCATAACGTCTAAATGTTACAGGTTATTTACAGTTAGATTTTCATGAAATCTCCGGGTGATAAAATTTCACTGGTTTTATCTTGAAGTTGTTATGAGACAGTATCTGAAACATTAAGGCACTGAAGTTTCAGCAAGTCAGACCTCAGCAACAAAGTGTGTACAGTGGCTTTGGTTTGAAAACAGGCTGTTTGTTCTTCCAAGATGCAGCTTTCTTTAAGAAATATTTTGTTAGTATATGAAATGCCAAGGATTGTTTTGTTTTTAACTCATTACTGAGAAAGCAAGCAGGGAAAAATCTGGAAAAATTAGGACAAAAGTGAACCAACCAACTCAGAAATATCTCAATTTGAAAATGAATCCCATTGCTACCCCATAAAACTTTGAACAGAGCTGTATATTTTTACATTGATTCATTCTCTCCTCTGAGATACAGATATATATAAAAAGTGCAGGAAAACAATCTACTTTGAGTATATCAGATGAGCCATGTGATATCTCTATAAAAAGCCTTTGAAAAGACCAATTAAGAATATTTCATGTATTATGGAGAAGCAAGTGAGTCCGGTCAGTCAAGATGCCATTCCAATACACAGTTTATAAAATAATAAACCTGTAATAAGGTACTTCAAACCTAACTAAGTTCAACTAAAGAAAGTACATCTAACATGATATATTATTATATTGGATAAAATATAGAATAAAAGAAAAATGGATTTATAAGCACAAATATAATTTATGCAGTATCACAAGCTATACAAAAGCCTACCAGAAGACTCCAAATGCATATAGCATGCATTTCAGTAAAATAAAATTATAGTTTAATTTTAATAATACCACGAGACATACATAGTCAAGAGTCTGATAGATAATATTTATTCCACTTGTAAGACTTACTATATTTATAATGCCCAATAAGTACCCAGATATTATAGTAGGATATACTGAAAAAGGTTTTGTGTCCTAAGAATCGTGCAGGATATTTATGTATAAATTTCTGTGGTAATGAGATAGAATTTACTTTTGTGCCCAGGAGACTTAGTCCTTAAATCAAAGGACTTTTTTTTTTTGCCTTTTTTTTTTTAACTCACAAGATTTTGTTTGCATGCTTTCTGAACTGTTCCTAAAATGAGTAGCTTATAGACTGAAATTAAACACTTTTTGTGGAGGAAAGAGATTTCTTTTTGTTAGTTTTATATGCCACTGAGTTTGCAGGAGGAAGGGAGAAGGTTTCCAGAGTTGGAAGGTCGATATCTTCTTTTATATTAAAATGCATCAATAAAAATAAATACTGAAGTAATTTATTTGGGAAATTAACCTACGCTACAAATGCATCACTTTGTGCTGAAGATTCCTGTGAGTGTGATCATCTTTTCCTTTTTTTGCTCTGTGTAATCCTTCACACCAATGTCAAGTGTGAAGCTATAAAAAGTTAGTCAGCACACTTACAGGACTTACAAAGAGTATCTGTGGGTCGCAAGAACGTCTAGGAAGATGCAGACTATTGAACAGCCTCATCCATGAATCTCTTCTAATTACTCCTGTAGATTATATTTAGCAAGGGAAGTTCCTATCATACTGCTTAGCAATAGGAAAGAGCTTCTCGTTAGATTATCATGTCATTATCCCTTCATCCCAGCTGACTCACACTCATGTATCACTGAATATATAAACAATTAGATCTAAAAAAGATGGCCAAAAAGAAGACATGAGACATTGCAACAATTAAAAGAGTTCTCTCCTTCCACAATCTCAAGGGCAGATTTGGTAAAAATGTGAAAAAACATCTTTCAAAATGAAGATGAAGAAATTGAGCCACGGCATCCATGGTTGGGCAGGATAAGAAGTAAACTGTGTAAGTTATGCAAGTTGAAATCTAAGTTAAATCATTAGACTTTTAATAAAGTGAATGATGCAATTGTTAGAAGATTCCTGTAGTTAGGCTGTAGGAAATGTAATGTCTTTTTGCTAAAAATTTCATTAAATTGTGAATAGTATTAAAACAAAGGCAGTGTCTGAAGATGCTTTGCTATACCTTTTGTACAGACACTGTCATCTGCAAGTTACAGTCACTTGGATTTTGTGAGTGTAGACACAAAGGAAAGAATTACCATGATCTGACCAAAAAATATAAAAAATAGACAATGAAGTGCAAATGAAATGCTAGTTATAGATCCTATTTTGCATGACTCCTTTCCAGTTTTCTACCTTTATTATTTCAAGAGAGAAATTGAGTAAAGCCAGGAGCGATCAAGCCAACAGAGGATCATCATTACTCCTGTTTTTGCACAAAATGAAATATGAAAATAGGTAAAGAAAACAGGAAAGGAAAATTAAAATACTTGGGTTTAAAATACATATTTTTTTGTGGCTACCCAGAGGCCTTAAAGAAACAGTACTATTCTGGTATTGCACACTGTCTGCTAAAGGCACTTAAGCTAGCTTGGCCTGAACTTGTGATGTTGGAAGTTCTCCTGTTCCACTGATAGCTGAAAAACCTAAGAAATATTACTGATTCCTGTAATATCCATTATGTCACCAATAAAGACAAATAACACCATTTGGGAACTTGAACTTCCCTTGAAACAGATGCCAAAGACATTGACATTTCCTGTTGGTATTTCTCACTAGCAACTAATCTTGAGCCGGCAACAGGATCTTGATATGTAGGGTCTTAATGCTGAACTTCCTGAAAGTGACAGATGTTAACCTTATTAAATCAACCCGTTCATATAGTTACAATTCTGCTCCTTGCAACTTCATTATTAGTCTGTCTAGTTTGAGTCTAAATACAATATCAACTTTTACTGAAAACTTAGGCTGACATTTTGTAAATTAAGGAAGCAACGAATAGACTGAGCAATGAAGTTACAATATGTAGCTGACATTATTGTCTGTTTTCAAAATGGAAAAGACACAATAAAAAGGAAATAATATATGCTTTGATGCTGTTGTATTACTCCATTGCTTCTGTTTAAATATGTAAGTTATTTTTATAAGTCATGATAATTTCTAAGGTACATTTTTTAATTTATTTTTTCTTTGAAGAAAGTAAAAAAGGATCAACACCACTCTGTGTCTTAAGCAGTGTGGTATTTAATATTCATACCAGCTAATAGTTTGAATATCTATTTTCTTTTGAAAATATTTGTTTATTTAGTTTCACTTAGTTTTGAAAATTTTACTGAAACTTCAGTGTCCTAAATCCTGAAAAATACAACAGAACAAACCAAGCAGGCAGGGGTTTTGTCAAATTGTAGTGTGCTAATTACTGAAGTCATAACTAGCTGTAAAATTTACAGAGGAAACTGTAAATTGTTGTGTTCTGGACAGAATAACCTATCTGATTAATTTAAAAAAAGTAATTTTCCCTAACATCAATTTCCACAGGTGCAAGACAAGAGAGAGAGAGAGAGAGAGAGAGAGAGTGTGTGTGTGTGTGTGTGTGTGTGTGTTCAGAAGTGCCACATATGTTGAGGACCATCTCATGTGCCAAGTAGTTAGATGAGACATCATCATGATATGTTAAGTAGTGCCATGGATGTTGAGGAGGTCAGAAGCTTGGAGTTGTCTTGAAAAAACTGTGTTAAAAGTAAGTTATTCACTGATACACCTTTAGCATCTGCAGCTCTACAGAACAGCCTGAATGGGAAAGATCATCTATACAGAGAAGGAAGAAGGGATTCCACTTACATTCTAGGACTCTGCTTTTGAAATCAATGGTGTAGCAAAGCATTATTAACAAAGTATGACTAGTAGAATACAGTATTAATTACAGATGAAATAAATTATTTGAGTTTCTCATTTGCCCATCATCACCATTAACACTGAGATATTAAACTTGAATATCAAAATGAGGTAAGAGACTATCATAAGAATGTGAATACTCTTGAGAAGCAATAGACCAGGAAAGGAGAAAGTGTAACAACATTTCATTTGGGACAGAGTGAACCAGGGTTGCCTGGAAACCAGAAAGGCTAATAGATGAGAGCCGCAGGAGAATTATAAAAGTGAAAATACAATAATTGTAATTTGCTCATATGTTGCACCAGTCATGTTAATTAAACACTATCTAGGTTACTTTCAAACATACTAATATTTTTAGGAGTTCCAGTTTTGAAAACACACTGACACCAAGAAAGATGCCATATATTAATATTTTTTAATGATATAGTGCAATAAAAATAATTCCCATCCCAATCAGATCTAAAACAAGGCAATTAGTTCTGATGCAAGACAGGATTTACAAAGTATTTGAAGAACGGACAGAAGCCTCTTGCTAGAAGGATTTTCACAAAATTATTCACTGCAACCTGCAAATTCTTCTTTAAAATATATGACTGTGTTCCTTTGATTAATAAGCACGAAGTTTTAACATCTGCTATCCATGAAGTGTTTGCTTCAGTGGACATCTTACTGCCTCCACAATTCTAATACAATTAAAACCACTATGTGCTTAAGGGGACAAAAAAGGGAAACAAACCTTTTGTATAGTTCTGAAGGAAGCATACATATATTTTTCACACTCCTTTCCAGAAACACAAATAAGTACCTAAATATCAGGCTGATGAGATTCAAAAAAGAAATGTAATACTGAAGATTTCCAATTCTTCTTTAATTAATTCCATGAATTGAAACCTATAGATGAAAATAATTAAGATAGTGGTCCATCTGAAGCTAATATGAACACATTTTAGTACTTGGTTTCACATAACTTTCAAAAGGAGAAACCAGTCCTAAAAGCTACAACGGTTTATGTTAAACATCAACCTTAATTTTTTTAAGTCATTCAAAAATCTGCTCCTGCATTAACAACCTACGCTCTAATAAGTTCTATACGGGTGGTATGTTCTAACAGACTCTGTGCTGAAGTTTTAAACATAGGGAAAAATAAACATTGTGACCCCTATGAAATTAATAATCAGTTAAACATACAGGTGCTGCTTGTGTTTTCCTTCCTGTTTCATTTCCCAATGTTTTCTACACCAGCAGTTACCATCCAATGCTTAGTTTTAGTTCAGACTTCACTGCTTACATGCATATTTAAAGTTCAGCCTGTATCAATGCGTGATATCTAGCTCACAGATGATTTCTAATTTCCTTAGTCTTGCATTCTCCAGTCCTATTGGAGAAAAAAAGTTTTACTCCAGACTTACTGGCAGGAATATTACTGATACCTATTTTTTGAGATTATGGGGCTTAATGAATGAAGTTGAATATGTTTTAAAATATCTGGTTTTCTATATTTTCTTGTTCTACTAATATAAAATTAACAGCAACATTTTTGCATTTATTAGAACAGTACTGCTGGTATTTTTAATTAGGGGATAAAGAATTTATCACCATGATGTCTTCATTTGTCTTTATTAGAAAATCACACATCAATTCACTGGTAACTACTCTCATTGAATCACTGCCACTTACTGTCAAATGCTGCCAAATTGGTGTTCCCCTTCTGCCCACTTAGTTTTATTTTAATGAAAATATTTTATATGTCTTAGTAAATGGAAAAATACTGGATTCAGTGAGGGACCAGCATAATAATGAATAAAGACAAAGAAAATAATACCAATTTTGATGAGCACAAATTTTAGCAATATACAAAAAAACCCACCAAATTACCTGCATCTGAGATAAAAATGAAACTAAAAATTAGTAACAATAAAATTAAAAATTAACAGCGTATATCATCCTCGAGTTGTGTATAATGTCTTTCTGGCCTAACACAAAAAAGTCAGAAATTAACTTGTGTCCTTTGGCAGGGAAAAAGAAAGGAAAATAAAATAATTCTGAACAGGTAGCTGGATTTAGCCAGTGTTATAACAGAGGCAAAAATTAAGCTTTTCTAAAAATGAAGTATTCAGAAGCTGTTTATTTGAGAAGAATTATGTTAATGATATATTTATTTCAAAATAAGACAAATTCAGAAGAGTTGCCTCCATTCTTCTGGGTGATTTTCTCCCATTATAATAAATAGTTCACTGAGAGATTTTAATCAAATTTTATTTCTCTAAAGATATTTTGATTTTTTAAACATTTAATGTGAGTTATTTCATTAAGGAGTTCTAAAATTCTGTTTCTAGAAATAATGAATAGTGAAAATGTCTTAATTTCTATAATTTTTTCTTTGCTTTCTTTTTGTTACTGTGTTCAGTTTTCTAAGCTGTCTTACCTAATGAACAACTTTGGCAGCCAACAGTTTCATAGGCAATGTTAAGCCCACAAACACATGAATAATTTAAACAAAGTCATTGACCTCCAGTAGATGTTGGAGAGGCCCAGTACAGTTTAAGGTTGTGCCTGAACTTTGATTGTATGATTACACTCTGACTTAAGGAAAAAAAAAAACAAACCGTAAACAAAACACAACAAAAAAAACCAAACCAACAAACAAAGAAAAACTACTCAAAGAGAACTCTGTTAGCTAACTTCTGGATAATATTAAAAATTGATAAAAATTTGCCAAGCTTCAATTACAGTAGGGAAGCTGAAAATATATTCACAAATTTAAGACTCATAATTTTTCAGATAAATGTATTTAATGAAAAATCTGTCTGTATGTTGCTCAATAGAATGGGTATCGAACTGAAAAGATGAGTGAAAGGCCAATAATTCCTTTTAAATACTATGAGCCAAAGCTTAATACTTACTTAAGAAAATTAATTGTGCTAATAGATAAAATAGATTAGTGAGAGAATTTTTATAAATCATAAGTACACAGAGAGTTCCTTAAACCTAATGAGAAATTAAATTAATTGCTTCATTTAATAAATATTAAAATGTGGATGGTAGTTCTTACATATCTTGCTAAAAGTTATTAAAACCAACAAACAAAACAGTCTGAAGCCTTTTATTTTCAATTCAGCTTTCTAACTCTGAGATAATTAAAATGCTAAATTCTCCTTCCTAATGTGCATGGTAGATCTCCAGCTTTTCTATTTGCTCTACAACATTTTTTTTTAACAAAGCTCCATACACAAACTCTGAAAGGATTAAATTAGTTCTAGGTAAAGTAAAAAATTCAGATTGTAATTACCCACAAGCTATCAGGCAATGGGATTTACCCAATACTATTTCTGTCAGCCAGGACATTTGATTTTTAGAGTGAGTAAAACAATGAAGAAATAATTATGAGCAAAAGAATTATTGAGTAAATGTTTATCATCTTAGCACCAATCGCTTCCCATGCCACAATACAAAGAAGCATAATGTAAGAAAGGAGGCAGAAAAGATCAGAAAATAAATATACTGTTTAACTATATTTAATGGACTATATCTAATGGACTTTCCTCCTCACTCCACCTGGAAAGTCTTATGGGATTGGGCTGGTAGATCACTTTGAGAGCAATAGCTGCCAGAGAGAGCAGTAACCAGTTACTGCTCCTTCTCCCTTCCTCACAGTTCAACTGCCTCCTTTGTGGTGTAGATCAAGAGGATACATAAGTAACCTGGCAATTTTCAAATACATTTTTAAAAAGGGGAAGAAAATAGTAGCTTTCCTAAGCAGAGTGCTTTGGTGCATGCACAGACTGGCAGTAAAGAGTAATAGATGGACTAGATGGTGGATAAATTCGGCACAAAAGGTGGTCCATTGGGAAATAGCTATGAACACCATACAAAATTTTCCTTGACATTGTGAAGGGCTTTAACTCTGCAAATACTGGCTCAGACTGCAATTTCTAAAGACCAGCAGACATCAGAAGCCTGCACTGTGAATAGATGTGCTCCAGTGAAATGGAATGCCATGGTAGACTTTGGTCTGAAGTCACTTGCTCTGTGAAACCTGTCTGCACAGCTATAGGAATTATCAAACTTTTTTAATTTAAAAAAAATCAGTGCTGAAATTAGCCATGGCTAATTTAAAGATCACCCAAATCGGAAAAAGGGATACAACAGACCATTTCAAAGATTCTCAAACCTGCTTGGTCTGCCCAGCAGTATAAAATACGACTTAACACAAAATACATGTGTTTTTCCTGCATTTCCTTGACTGCATCAAAAGTTACAAACTTTGTTCACCCAAATGAAGATTTGGAATGTTACCTGCCCCTTACTGCAAACTGCTGTCGTGGAATATAAGCACCTCTTTTTGTCTTAAATTTCAAGCCGAGGATAGGCATACATACTATACATAGGTATAGGTTGGGATTCAGTGTTCATGATTCCCTCAAAAATAGGCTTAAAGATCTTTCAAACAAACTACCCACTCCAAAATTGCTTAGTCTCCTGTCTAGTTCCTATTAAGAGTTAGTAATAAACCATTATACCTCTTATATCATTATAGCTCTTTTCAAGTGTATATAAAACTGTCAGTACATATGGATTTGAAATACAATTTTAAGTTTTTAAAGAGTTTATGTACTAAGGCTTCAATTCTGCCATGCAATACTGCAGGGTATTTCATTTTCAACAGAAAAATATTTTATTTAAATTAAACGCATGTCATTTATTCTAGAATTTTGTACTAGATAGACAAGAGAAAATGCTGTTTATCCATGCCAGAAGAATATCAAGATTTCTAAAGAAAGGTTATGACAGTCATTAATTCTTTGGAGACAGTGTTCAACATCATTGATAGTAAACAGTGAGTTTCTGAATTGAAATTTAAATCTGAATGGAATACCCAAGAACAAAATGGGTACACAAAGACAGGCTTGTCTCCAAGTCAAGATCGTCTAGAATAATAGCAATACCCTAGGATAAAAAAAAACCCTAGAAATGAATCCTAGCATATAAGTTCTGTAAATTTCTGAAAGTTTACTAATTTTATGAAATAGAGACAATTTTGAATGTACAAGTGAAGTCTCTACAAACATTTTCTTTTTCACTCTATTTATGTCTCTAAAATGCTGAATTTTTTTTAAAGAACATTTATCTTGTAGAAAAATTAATTATCTTATAGTTATACCTTAATATTCTTCTAACATAATATTCTTCTAAATAATCTGAGGGAGGGTAAGTCATAGGCAGTCTATTCCTGTGGCAACCCCCATGCATTTGTACTCACTCCTGAGATAACGGTGCTTCTTCACCGACCCATAGGGAATACCGGCAACATAGGCTGGCATGCAAGGCAGTGGAAGAGTTCTTGGACCTGAAGTTTGTAACATTGCTTCTATTATTAATTGCATTACAGGCAGACTTTAAGGACATACCAGGATGCCTATTAGGGCTTAGAAAATTTGCTCTGGTTTTGCCACTGGCTTCTGTGTGATCTTCACCATTTCCTTTTTTCTATATATTTCTCTTTATTCTTTATAAAATAGGGATTGTTATATTTTTCTGCTTTACAGTAGTACTGTGAAGACGTGTGCACTGATGTTTATTTGGCAGTCAGATACCATAACAATCTAGATGGTAACTTACCTACAGAAACAAATGCCAAGAAACATATAAAGAAGAGGTGGGATGGAAACAACCACAATATACTTCAGGTGCTACACTGAATTTAAAACATGCCTATAAAAACACGGCAACATAACGTTTAGGAGGTTTTCGGTACTATTACATACAGCTTACATATGTGTAGTCATGAAATATCTTGAGAACACCTTCATCTTATATCAAACAGAAACGTATTTATGGAAACACATACACAAAATAATTGAAAACAAGGAGGATTTCAGAAAATTGCTTGAAATGGAAAATATATGTTTGATATTAGTCCTTCAGTTTCTGAGCTGTTGTAACTTCAAGTGGGGTCAAAGTAATCTACTGAGCCCGGGTTTTTTTGCATCATATTGTACCCTCTTAGTTCTACATTTCAGAGCTTCTACAGACAATTTGAAAATGCTGAGAATGTATTTCTTTTTCCTTTTACCCCTGTCATCCTCCAAGAAATATTTGTTGATCCCCTTCTGAAACACAACGGTTCCACCACAACTAGAGAAACGTTCACTGGGACTGAATGTCCTTACTGGAAATTAAGATCTCTTCATCATCTATCACTCAGAATTAATTCATATTGAAGTCAGGTAATAAGTCTTCATTCTGGTCAAATCAGTAAGGACAACCCAGTTTAAGATTTGCTCTAATCTGTAGCAGGATGTGCTTGCATGGAGGATTTGAGGCTCTGCAGGAACTCTTTGCAACATCCTTGGTCTTTCCTGCTGTTTTTCTGTACAACATTCTATTTCAGCCTTAAAATCTTAAGATTTTAGTAGTTGTTAGATAGCATAAGGTGTGCCAGTGCTTCAGAATATATTGTCTTCATTCTCTTGAATTAGTGATGGTAGCTTGAGACTAAAGATACTGAACTCAATGACCTAGATGATCTTTTGTAATACTAGAAGTGTGTAAAAAATGCCATGGGGCATTTTTTGGTTTTGTTTTCTTTTGTTTTACTTGATGCATTTAATGTACATCTGAAAAGTTATTTTCATTTAACAGAAAAAAAAAAAAAGAAAAAAAAATATTTGCCTATGTTTAAACAAAGCTTGAGGCCAAAGAATCCCAAGAGCTAGAAGACAGTAGTTTTGATATACCAAAACCCACTAAATACAGTTAAGGTTAGGATGCACAAAAACTTGGTAAAATACTTACTGAACACCATTCATTGCAACTCTTGCAGACTCTAGCGGCCTTCCATTTTGTCAGCCCAACGCAACAACAAACTGCAACATCTAGGCCTAATAAAACCTGTCAGCGTGGACTTCACCCATTTTTTGAATCTGCCACATATGTGGGAGCTCTTTAAGTAAACATGGTACAAGTACTTTCTATCAATAGACATTTAATAAAACAGTCTTCTGTGATGAACACATGAAATTTTTCCTTCAGGTGGTTGCAGTTTAGAGAAACAAGTAGCACAAACAAACCCAAACACTCAAGGATATTTTGGCATGGCAAAATATCACAGAAAAGGAAAGAACAAACATTGTACTAAACTCGTACCTGAAAACATGGGCAGCTGCCCAAAATTCTATTTCTGGATGCTTTAATAAAACCAAAGCATAAATTTTTGACAGCTATAATCCAAAGACACTCTTCCATTTGCACTTCTAACTTACGTATTCATTAAGATGAAGGACTACACTATCATTGCCAGTTTTTTTGAAAGCAGTGGTTTAAAACATCTCAGAATGATCTGCTGTCTCTAGTACTACAACACAGTGCTCCTCCAGCACTTGCAAAGACAGAAACATAAAATCATATTACCCTCATGCATTTCAAAGGTTCTGTAGCAACTATAAACACTGACTCCAAGGCTCCAGAGAAAAGCTTGTGTCTAACATAAATTCCACTACAATTAACACTGTCAATTATGCAGCTGATGTCTGTAAATGAGGCAGTAGAAAAAATTCATAAGCTACCAGGAATATGAAAAGGATTAATTTATAGTATTTACATTTATATTCAGGCACGTGTGTAAATTATAATCACATACAATTTGCTGGTTATTCTCTACAGCATTTAAAGAGACTTTTTTGTGTTTTAAAAAGGCTTAACTTGACACATTATATTCATTTGAAGATTGATTGTATGCTCATGTTTGTAAAACCTTGTTATAAAGGCTCACAGAAATATGATTGATCAGACAGAAGAAAAAGTAAACTCAGTGATTTTCATGTAATAACAGGATGTAGTGCAAACAATTTTTTTTTTAAAAAACAGGTTCATTGTATCACTGCAGGTCCTATGGTCCCCAATGGCACTAGATTTCATATATACATACAGTCTACGATTCTCTCTTTCTCAACATACAGCCTGTTAGATTTCTCTGGCACTTTATCTGTTTTAGATATGGCTTCATACAACCATATCTGTAAGAAGCACTGTTACTCACTGTTCATTTATCCTAGTAGCAATGGCAAGTGAAGGAATAGGAAAGGCATAGACTTTGCAAACTTCCTTGAAGCTCATGGAATGATGGTGGGCTCTTGGTAAAAGAATGAAGTTCGAAAATACAAATACTGGTGGCATTTGCAGTTAAACAGCATATTAAATCAAAATCAATTGAGACAAAATGAAAATGCTCTCTACAATTACCTGAAAGGGGGTTGCAGAGAGGTGGGTGTTGGTCTCTTCTCCCAAGTGACTAGCTACAGGACAAGAGGAAATGGCCTCAAGTTGCACCAGGGGAGGTTTAGGCTAGGAAAAATTTCTTTACTGAGAGCGGTGAAGCATTGGAACAGGCTGGCCAGGGAGGTGGTGGAGTCACCATCACTGGAGGTGTTCAAGGAACATGTGGATGTGGCATTGTGGGACCTGGTTTAGTGGGCATGATGGTGTTGGGTTGACGGCTGGACCTGATGATCTTACAGGTCTTTTCCAACCTTAATGATTCTGGATTCTGTGATCATTTTAATTGGAAGTAAATTTGGAAACACAGGATAAATTATATTGGAAGGAAGATCTGGAAATCATTTAGTTCAACCCCTAACTCAAAGTAGATTCAAATGTGTGGTGATGCTATGGGCCTTATTCAGCAAAGTTTTGAATATCTTCAAGGATGGAGATTCCTCAGCCTTTCTGGGCAACCTGTTCCCATGATAATTTTTTTCTTTGTATCTACCTAGTTGGAATTGCCTTTCTTGCCTTATTACTGTGTACCTTCACAGGGTCTGGGTGTGTCTTGCCTCCATCTACTACCTTCACATTAGGTTGAAGTCAGCAATAAGTTTCTCAGCTCCTCAAACCTTCTCTTTCAGCCTGAACAAACCCAATTCTCTCACCATCTCCTCATATATCATGTGCTTCAGATCCCTAATAATCTTGGTGGAGCTCCACTGGAGGAGCTCACAAGACACTCTGGGGAAACATCAAGGAAAATTTTGACCATCAGAGGAACTGATAAAAAATGACTGCCCTTGTCTGATGTGGCACTCTTAAAGTCCCTGTTCAGTTATTACACAGATACAAAAATACCGGTAACATTTTTTCCTGGGACCTTATTGTGGCTTTGAATATAGGAAGGTCAAAAATTGCAATAAAAATCAATTGGTCTATAATGTACAAACGAAAACAGACATATTGACAGTTGATCCAAAGCCTATGTGAAGCCATCAGTGAAGTAAATCTCATTCATAACCTGTGACTGTTTCCCTGGAAGCAGAGAAAAGACAAAAAGATTTCTGATGATGCAAGAGTAGAGAGAAAAGAGGAGGAAATTTCGGAGTTTGTTCCATTAGTGAAACCAATAGGATTCAAATTTTCCTTTTCTTCCCTTCTGACTTTTTGTAAAATTGTTCTCATTTCTGAATTTCCTTCACAGTGCAAGGTGCATTATTGAGTTTTCACTTTTGCACTACTTTGAGGCACAGGAAAAAAAAATATATATATATGACAGTTATGGAACAAAACCAGTATGGTTTTAGTATAGGTGTTAAGCAACATGGATTTAAAATATCATACATATAAATTATACTAATGAAAGATATTGCAGAAAAGAATCTTACTCAAAAACTATAAGCTACTGTAAGTACATTTAGTGTTAAGTTCTCAAGCTGACATGTTTCTCAGGTTAAAACCACAATGAATGTTAAGACTGTATACAGGAGCGGTCTTGCAGTAGTACCTGAGAGAGAGCTTGGGAGGAAAATGAGTCCCCATAAAGTATGTCCCAAAGACTCATATGAGTGTTTTAAGTATACATTTGTGTTTAGCAAAGCCACACTCCTTGAGTTTACTTCAGTAGTTTGTGAATAGAGTTGATTGATTGCCTACTGCTTGCTGGAAGCTTCTGCCAAAAAAAAAGGTAAAGGTTGTCTCCTCTGAACATTAAAAGCTTCTGGTTTAGTTTCTCAGGGACAGGGAAAACATAATCGATGACTATGTGTAGCTACACAATTTTACCTCACAGTAGCATTCACTCTATATGATATTTATGTAAATGCCAGAGTAGATAAAAATTCCATGTAAATCAACTAGGGTGACACACAGACTTATTTAGGTGTATATGAAAGTTCTTTGCTGAAATTAAACCATTTGTATTTCCATTCACAGTGCACTTGCACTGAGTATGGAGAATCACGCAAATAAGCTTTTAATTTTTCTGAAAGAAAATGAGAAAGTTTTGAGGCTTGCTAGCTGCATTTTCTCATGTTTTAAAACTGCCCAATTTCATATAAACACACAAATGTGCTTGTTTGTAGCAATTAAGGTTTAAAGAATTAATTTATGCCATGGTACATATTTTATCTGAAATACTAAGAATACTTCCAAAACTGTCTCAACCCATGGAAGAATTCAGCAGATAGCGCTGGAAGAGGCAGGTGGATGCAAAATTCCTAATTTGGGAGGAAATTAAAGTCACTGACTTGCATGCCTGTGGAATTATTGCTGGAGGTGACTTAGAAATTAAATTAATATTTGTATTTTAAGGAAAGGTACAACAGTGAAGAAACTTTCAGGGTGGAGTATGGCGGTTATACAAGGGTTCCATCCCACAGAAGTTCCCTAGGCAACCTTAGATGTTGGCAGCTTCGTGTGCTGACTCTGAGAGAAACTGCACGGAGGGTGGAGTGGAGTGGAGACACTGTGGCCAGGCTCTGTGATAAGATGGGAACTGGAAGGTACTATGGAACAATGAGATGGAGCCTCACTCTGGTAACTAGGACACACACCTGTTTAAGACAATGCTATCGTACAAGGACCTTTCGAATATACAATAATCTGTTTAGTGTGTGTAATGGTGTGTAGTAAAGTATTTTGGAATTTAATAAATATGTCTGGAAATGGCCCCACAGTCTGTCATTTCTTTGACAAAATACTATCCTTGGGTGAACTTTGCTTATTATAATCTCATTATGATACAAAACCACACCTCCATCTCAAAAGCTACCTGCCTTCAAGGTGCGACCACCCCTCACTGAGCTTGTGCTCTGGATTTTTCTTGGTCTATACCTCTAAAAGCAAAGCAAGAAACTTTTATACCAATTACAACAAAGGTATATATGACTAGAGTCTCTCAAGCTCCACCTGAAAGGTAGAAATAGTATAAAATGGCTTAAGAAAGGAGGGATGCCAGGGAAGATACCATCGCAGACCACCTCTGACACCTCAGATCAGTCAACAGGCTGAGCCCCTCTTCCCCCCCACAGGGACAAGTTTGGGTAAGAGTCAAACACTTGGTTATACCAAGTGCTTCCCCAGGAAACTTAGAAATCTCTATAGAGTTGTTTCATAACTTAACAAGTTTGTAGCCAGGCTATATTATTCACATTCTTGGTATGTGCACATGCTTTGTAGGCAGTAGTTGAATCACCAGCAATCCAAAAGAACTTGTGCATCTGTTGCTTCAGTAAACTGCACTATTCATTAATCTAGCCATGAGAGTTCTCACTGAACGCGACCAAATTCCTTAAGTGTGGCCATGCTAGTTCATGGAATGTGACTAGACTGAAGGTGTATGGTGTTACGAGTGCATCTGTAATCATGACAGTTCAATACATATATTGAACATGACCGGACTTGTAACACAGAGAATTGGGCATCACTCAGAATCTAAACCTAGCCACTGCCAGCCCCTCTGATATCTGAGGACAAGTTGGAACACAAGGGGGTTTATTTTCTGCCAAATTGCTTTGCCCTTTAACACAACAATGCCCTGCAATTAAAGACATGTGTCAGCGAAAGAGCATTTAGTGAAACCTCATTCTATAATACAGTCTTCAAATATCTTCCCAGACAGATAACACAATTAAGCATTACTGAGTACTTGTTTAAAACATTGTCTGACTAGGCTTTTTTTTTTTTAAAGACCTAGAAAGTTATGTCAAATTTCCCTGGATTAGCTTCTACAGCACGTGCATTAGCTTACGGAGTTGACAGTTACAGAGTAATACGGTGGTAAAATTCAGCTGCACAGATAGGGATAAATTATTTAGCATTTTATTTATGAATAAAAAACTTTAAAACAATACAGATAGACAGTCAGGTGGGTGCATAGGTACAGCTTGTTGTACTAGAAGTATCTCTGTGGTTTTAATAGCGAAGCCTGAAAGACAGTGTCTGCATTTACAGCTACTTTTAGTTAAAAGACAAAATCATACCAAAATTACTTCACAGCATTATTTCACAAAACCAAAACAAAGTATGCAGAAACCTATGGGTTTTTTCATCACAGAATAGAAGTAGAAAGTTTACTTTGAGGAGAAGCTTTGCATTTTTATTTCATACCTGAATTTCTATTTGTTTTTAAATTTGTTTTTCCCTTTTTTGGAAAAGAAAGCAGTGGCTTTTAACAAACATTCATTCACACTGGAGGACTTGAAGTGCTGACAAACCACACAAAAGAATTCATGATTCACATAAATTGTTTTCATCAATAGCATAGTATGCGGTAATTGGCTGAATAATTTTTCCAAATACCACAGAGAAAAAAATCTTCAAAAGTAAATTGTACAAGAAAGCACAAGACAAGAATTTGCTTTTTTGATCAATTTAGTAAGGAAATTTGTAAGAAACCATTCTATACATTCTTAATAACAAGCTCAACCTAACATATAATTAACTTTCGCTTGCTTATTGTGGTTATCTTCCTTATAAACACTTGCTATAACTATCACAGATTAAGGACTATAATCGAGATATGCAAGTTAGTAAACCGAAGTACCAGATATGCTATCACTAAACGCTTGCTTCTTTATCAGCTTTGAAAATTTCTAGTTCTGATTTTTTAAAGCATTATTTGACAATTATGTACAGCAGTTCTAAACATATATCCAATTTCCATTTTGGACATCCCTTATTTTACTGGTCTGTATACAGACCAAGAGGAAGTCAATGGAGGAGTCTGATGTAATTTTGACTGTGACTTTTGCTGCCCCATGGACGAGTCCCAAAGTGGCTTGACCCTACGCCCGTTACTAACGGAAATGCCCTCGTCCTATGGCAGACACCATGAAACTTCCAGGCAAAAACCAGTCCCTTCAATCCCTCTTGCTTTATGTGCAGAAGTTTTTGTATTTCACTCCCTGACTAGAAGTATGCAATAATTCTTTCTTGGCAATATCTCCAAGATATCACATATCATAATGCACTGGCAGCTGTAGGGTTGTTTTTTCGTGTTTTCCTTTGGTTTTAACTGACTATTAATAAAATAAGCTTTTCACAAAAACCTCAGGTAATATTTAAAAACAAATATGATGTTAAAAGATTGTTTATAAGAACAGGACCAGATTCTTATTATAAGGAGTGCATAACTTCAGTGGTGTAGCTTGATAGTAGCATTCATTTCCTTAATGTCAGTTACAAATTAGTGTTTGCCGGCCTCATACAATGTGCAGTTATAGCCATTTTAGTAATAATTATACTGGTAATGGACACTAATGTTTTTCTTTATATCTTACTTCCCAGAATTCCTATCTCCTGTTCTTCCGCTAACCTTGAAAGTAAAGTAATCCATAAGAACTGGAATAGCTTTATTCATATGCTATTCAGCCATATGAAATATAGACATGCATTAAGATCTACATGCTCAAAAGCACTTGTGTTATGATCTCATTCTTTTTCATTGAACATACCTTTGAAAATCTAGCAAACTTCTTTTTAAATAAGTGTGCCTGAGAAAGTGTATATTTTAAATGAAGAAAATAGGACACTCAGGTCAACCAAGAGCACACAAACATATGTAAAAAATTTAAATAATAGAAAGAGAAAAAAAACATAGCTTCTAAAATTCAAGAAAACCATTTGGTTTGTGATTGTGCAGAAATAAGTCTCTTTAAAAGCAGTTTTATTATATTTTCCTATAAAATTAATAATTCAGATTGAACACTAAACATGATAGATTCAGGAGAGAGATGAGTTTTACAGCAATTCTCTTCCAGCTAATCCCTTAATGTCGCACAAAATTATTTTCTCACTGTCTCATAAGAACTGACATACTTATCACCTCTTTCCTTTTTAACACCTATGAAGGCGCAACAGGTACCGTATGAGCTTTTTCCCTTGGATCATTTAAATGGTTAAAGTATGCAAATAAAAAAAAATTGGAACAGCTGCTCTGTATTTGGCTTTCGTATTTGCTTCTTCTACCTCATTCCAGAAGAATGGATTAGGTGCCCAAAAGTTTGTGTATTTTATCTAATGCTAGCATTTAGCCTAATAAAAGTTATTAACTCCCTCTGAGAACCTTATTTATTTATCCACCAGAAGCCGCTAATGTTAATGTTTTATAAATTAGAAAAGCATCAGGAACATCAGATGAGCATTTAGAAATATTATTTCAATCATAACTATAGAAAACAAAAAGCAAACCAACAACAACAGGTAGTGGTAGCAGCTGAGAAGTGTGTCCCATACAAAGTGGTAAGGAAATACTTTCTTTCTCAGCTTGGTGCAAATATACTGTCATTGATATAGAACTCTAGACAAACATCACAGTCTATTCCTATGCACACTTCCATATTCATATGCTCCATTCCCTCCCATGTACTTTTTTTCTTCTCGTGTTCTTTGTTTATTCCAACCAACATGTGCTTTTTGTCTAAGTTTAATAGACATAGGTCTTTCAGCTATGCAGATGTATTCCCTCCATTGTATATTTTAAAAATACTTACATTTGTGTATCTTTATATATAGTGTACACCTTACATGGGTTCAGCTTTTTTTTTTTTTTCATTTGAGAATACTATAGGCATAGGAGGATAAAAGGGTGAAAAGTGCCACGGAGATCACATTTCATGTTGTAGAATCTAACTGCAGATGCGGCAGAAATCATCTGTAAAAAGCTGTAGAGTACTGTGGGCCATTGTCAGCCTTACTTACACCAAACTGCTTATACGCAGTCATCAAATTACATGTATGCAGCTGACTATCAAGACAGCTCAGAAATCATTAATCTGTTACTGCTGAAAAGAGGATGAAATATGGCTCTGTGCTTTTATGATACTGTAAAGCCTCAGTTTGGCCAGATTATTCTCCAATTACCAATATTTATCTTGCTTAAAAGGAATAAAATCTGTATTTTAGATATTTGTGGGTTCTTTTTTTTCCCAGCAGTTCAGTAAAAATCTGCCAGTAATTAAGTTTGAACATAAACCAGCATTTCAGAACAGAAACACATGCATTTTCGATTCCTTTAGCTACTCAAATACAAGTAGCAGTTTGAAAAGTAGTGGAAAGAAAATACTACCGTTTGATAAAACCACTGAATCAAATCATAGTACAACTTCAAAAAATGAGATACCCATAAAGATAGATAAAACTGGATGAATGAAACATATTTATGAATTCAAGTATGTCAACAGTTCTATATAAATTATTCCAGCAGCAGCATGAAAACTAATTAACTATAATTGAGAAATATGTAAATCTGTGATCAACGAGGAACTTGATCTACTTAGGTTTCAGATGAACATCTTTACTGCTCATCTGTGACATTTTCTGACATTTTCTAAAACATAAAGGTGTGTTCTGCTGAACACTCTCTGTATAACGAAATAAAAAAAAGACTTATTTAGAAAAAAACTTTATGACTAGGCTATATTTTCTTTTCTAATATTTAATATATAAGAACCAACCTGCAATCTCCCTATACTAGTATTTACTTTAAAGCCCATAAAAGATTTTCTGTCAAGGTGCTTTCATTTCAAAAATTCAGAGAAGATGCAAGTATCTTAAAATTTATTTTAGAAACGTTTGCATGTTTATTAATTTAAATATATCTTGTATTTCCAAATTAGGGATTGTGTACTTTGTTTGGTGATAATATTACCAAATGTAATGTTTTTAAAAATTTTTTTCTTAATGAAAGATGACTAAAATGTGGTAAATGTGTAATGCTATTGCTTTCCTTAAATGTTAAATTATTATCTTCAAAAACCTGTGGTGATTCAAAGAATTTAGGAACATACAAAGTTTATTAATAATCACTCTGTATTTGATATCCCCTTGCTGGCAATATATAAATAGGGGGAGTCTTCCATAAGTATTTCTATTTGCCCTCTCTACTTTTTTCTCTCTGATTCGGGGCAAAATTTTGCAGCTTTTTAATAAATATAAAATTTCATTATGAAGACATGAAATCAAGGCATAGCTGTACTTAAAATTTAAATGTCAAAGGGTTATATTTTCCCCAGACTTTAGACAGTGGAAAGCAGACAGACTACCATTTGCAGTAGGGGCTTCACCTCATCAACATTAGCTGCTAACTACTGCTGCTGATTTCATCTTTGGTGAGCTTAAGCCCAGGTTCAGAAGACTGATTCAGAGTTACAGCAGAATAAAATTTAAAATTATCAATGCTACTATTGAAATCTCATGTTCTACATTCACTTTTATTCTGCATTATTAAAAAACAAACAAACAAAACAAGAAAAACTAGAAAAAATCAAACTTTCTGAAGACTTTAATCTGGGCCAAATCAAAGCTCCGTGATTAGATTCATGTTTCAGTGATTGAGATATTTTCATCAGACTCAAACTAGAAACCTGAAAAGGCAGATTCGGTAAAATGCTGTAGACCTTCCTACATCAAATTAAAAAAAAATGAAAAGCAGAGAGGTTGGACTGGGAGGTCAGCACTCAGCTGAGGAATGCTGCTGTCATAGTGTGAACTACTACATATAAAGATGTTATACTGTGGAAAAATAAGATATGGTTGTGCCAGTTGGGTATCCTGTAAATTGTACTGACCTGCAAAAAATAAAAACATACTGACAATAAAAGAATGCTGATCTCTCTGCAATTTATAGGAACTGAACTCTTTAAAATGCTTTCATTGTAAAGTCCTTTGACTCACAGTTGAAGCTTATTAGTCAGCAAAGAGGGCTCATTTGATATTTATTTCAAGGTATAAAGTAAATAGGTAATCAACTTTATAAAAATGAGCATTGAAATTAAATGTGTCTGCAATTCATAGAATCATAGAATCATTTAGGTTGGAAAAGACCTTTAAGATCATCAAGTCCAACTGTAAACCTAACCCTGCTAAGTCCACCACTAAACCATGTCCCTAAGCGCCTCATCCACCGTCTTTTAAATACCTCCAGGGGTGGTGACTCAACCACCTCCCTGGGCAGCCTGTTCCAAAGTCTGACAATCCTTTCAGTGAAGAAATTCCTCCTAATATGCAATCTAACTTCCCTGATGCAAACTGAAGTCATTTCTTCTCCTCCTATCACTTGTCACTTGGGAGAAGAGACCAGCACCCACCTCTCTGCAGCCCCCTTTCAGGTAATTGTGGAGAGCGATAAGGTCTCCCCTCAGCCTCCTCTTCTGCAGACTGAACAACCCCAGCTCCCTCAGCCGCTCCTCATAAGACTTGTGCTCCAGACCCCTCACCAGCTTTGACGCCCTTCTCTGGACACGCTCCAGCACCTCAATGTCTTTCTAATAGCGAGGGGCCCAAAACTTGAACACAGTATTCGAGGTATGGCCTCACCATGGACGAGTACAAAGGTACAATCACTTCCCTACTCCTGCTGGCCACACTATTTCTGATACAGGCCAGAAGGCCGTTGGCCTTCTTGGCCACCTGGGCACACTGCTGGCTCATATTCAGCTGGCTGTCAATCAACACCACCAGGTCCTTTTCTGCAGGGCAGCTTTCCAGCCACTCGTCCCCAGGCCTGTAGCATTGCATGGGATTGTTGTGACCCAAGTGCAGGACCCAGCACTTGGCCTTGTTGAACCTCATACAATTGGCCTTGGCCCATCGATCCAGCCTGTACAGATCACTCTGCAGAGCCTTCCGACCCTCCAGCAGATCAACACTCCTGCCCAATCTGCAAACATACTGAGGGTGCACTCAATCCCCTCATTCAGGTAATCGATAAAGATATTAAACAAGACTGGCCTCAAAACTGAGCCCTGGGGAACACCACTTGTGACCGGCCGCCAACTAGATTTCACTCCATTCACCACAACCCTTTGGGCCCGGCCATCCAGCCAGTTTTTTACCCAGTGAAGAGTGTGCCCGTCCAAGCCACGAGCAGCCAGTTTCTCCAGGAGAATGCTGTGGGGAACGGTGTCAAAGGCTTTACTAAAGTCTACATAGACTATATCCACAGACTTTCCCTCATCCACTAAGTGGGTCATATTGTCATAGAAGGAGATCAGGTTAGTTCAGGCAGGACCTGCCTTTCATAAACCCATGCTGACTGGGCCTGATCGCCTGGTTGTCCTGTATGTGCTGCGTGATGGCACTCAAGATGATCTGCTCCATAATCTTCTGCAGCATCGAGGTCAGGATGAAAGGCTTGTAGTTCCCTCGATCCTCCTTCTGGCCCTTCTTGAAGATGGGCATCACATTTGCTACCCTCCAGTCCACTGGGACCTCCCTGGTTAGCCAGGATTGCTGGTGGATGATGGAAAGTGGCTTGGTGAGCACCAGCTCCCTCCATACCCTTAGGTGGATCCCATCCGGTCCCATAGACTTTTGGGTATCTAAGTGGTGCAGCACGTCTCTAACCATCTGCCCTTGGATTGTGAGGGCTTCATTCTTCTCCCCCTCCTTATCTTCCAGCTCAGGGGGCTGGATACCCAGAGAACAACTGGTCTTACTGATAAAGACTGAGGCAAAGAAGGGCTTTAAGTACCTCAGCCTTTTCCTAATACTTGGTCACTATGTTTCCCACCTGCATCCACTAAAGGATGAAGATTCTCCTTAGCCCTCCTTTTGTTGCTGATATATTTATAGAAATATTTTTTATTGTCTTTTACGGCCATAGCCAGGTTAAGTTCTAGTTGGGCTTTGTGCCTTCTAATTTTCTCCTTGCATAACCTCACGACATCCTTGTAGTCCTCCTGAGTTTCCTGGCCCTTCTTCCAGAGGTCATAAATTCTCTTGTTTTTCCTGAGTTCCACCCAAAGCTCTCTCTTCAGCCAGGCTAGTCTTCCCTGCTGGCTCGTCTTCTGACACATGGGAATGGCCTGCCCCTCTGCCTTTAAGACTTCCTTCTTGAAGAGTGTCCAGCCTTCCTGGACTCCTTTGCCCTTCAGGACTGCCTCCCAAGGGACTCTGTCCACCAGGCTCCTAAACAGGCTGAAGTCAGCCCTCTGGAAGTCCAAGGCGGCAGTTCAGCTGACCCCCTTCTGTACTTCTCTGACAATCGAAAACTCTATCATTTCACGATCACTGTGCACAAGATGGCCTCCCACCATTGCATCCCCCACAAGTCCTTCTCTGTTCACAAACAACAGGTCTAGTGGAGTGCCTTCCCTAGTTGGCTCACTCACCAACTGTGTCAGGAGGTTATCTTCCACACACTCCAGGAACCTCCTGGACTGTTTTCTCTCTGCCGTATTGTATTTCCAGCTGACATCTGGTAAGTTTAAGTCATCTACAGGAAGAAGGGCTAGCAATTGTGAAATTTCTCCCAGCTGCTTATAAAGTATTTCATCTGTCTCCTCATCCTGGTTGGGTGGTCTATAACAGACTCCCATCATGATATCTGCCTTGTTGGCCTTCCCCCCGATTCTTACCCACAGACACTCAACCCTATTGTCACCATCGTTAACATCTAGACAGTCAAAACACTCATTAACATACAGAGCTAAATTGAAGTGTTATAAATGATAGAACACAGTTTTCTAGAATTCTTTCATATAACATGTAACAATTGAATACAAAACTACTGAAGTTCCATGTTTTAACTGATAAAAAAGAACGTTCATGCAGAAATATATCCTAATTAAATGTAATTTAAAAAAAAAAAACAAAACAGAACAAGCAAGTTGATAAGATCTTCAAAATATTCTTTGTAAATAAAGTCATCAACAGTTAAAAAAAATAAGCGCAGCGAGCACTATTTTATTGTAGTGGAGCTAAAGCTAATTATTAGATACTGTGATTAGAAACTGAATGGGGATCTCTGTTATATGAAAAAAGTAATCTGAAAGAGTACCGCTAAGGGAATACTTTCAAGAAAATAAATACTAGTTTGTATCAGTGAATGAGAACATTTAGTTCTAAATTAAAGTTGAAATGAGATATTTTTTAGCATAATAGCTTCATGCAGTAATTCTTTTAAGTGTGACTAGATAATTAAGAAAATAATAATTAGGAATGATAAAAATAAATAAATAAATACAGATGGTACATTTGATTTACCTTTTCTATTTATCTCTTTTATTTATTGATTTACCTTATTTATTTATCTTCAATTCCATTGAGCGAAGAAATATTTAATTTCTCTCTAGTTTTACTGGAAATACCTCTAAGATAAATTAAGATACTAGCATTTTTGTGTTGGCTCTGAAAACAATATATGTTCTTCTGTACTGATCTTTTATAATAGTAATATATTACAAATTAAACCACATAATTTAAAAAAATGTTCACGTTTTCAGTTTCAATTTTTTTTTAATGATTGAATAAAAAGCTCCCACATTCTTTTATTTTGATGTATTTTACATACATATCTTCTTTAGATGGAGAATTTTTGTGGTTTATTTTACACAGGTCGCAGTTGATTATTAGAATGGAAATGTCTTGTTTTTAATTATGAATTTCATATCTGTTGCCTGAATTTATCAGATCATGATATCTTAACAAAAGTGTACATCAGTTCTGCATAAGAGACGCATAAAGAATATAGGAGGTTTGGTTTTTTAGTAAAATCAGTCATAATTCTAGAATAATGAGAGGAGAAAACTTGTCCATATTTGTATCAATGGATGTTATGCTTTGTATACCAGTGTCTTACTAAGAAAAGCCCAAGACAAAAAGTGCAAGTAAGCTGTATAAATTCTTCTAAATAATGGAAAAATGCTCCTCTTCTATATACTTTACTTTGAACAAACAGGAAGATGTTATGATTCCTGAGAAATAAAAGGTTTGGAAATAATATCCAAATTTGGAACAAATGGGAGATGCAAACTCTTTAAAACACTTTCATATCAAAGAAGTAATCTTTCTTTTCAGTCTTCTGGGAAACATATTAAAATCCTTAAGTTTTTTTGAAAGGATAGATTTTCTTTTGTTGTAAACCCAGTGATTAATGTCTGAAATTTGACAATGACTTGAGATTCTCCTCGTATAGAACCATTTAAAATGTGGATAAATCCCAAATGTAAATAAAACTTACTAATTCATCTCTCAAGTCTATGTAGATTTGCAGGGCTTTACTGCTACTTATTGTACACAGGAAAATTAACATTTTTAAGAGCTTCATCTAGCCCAATGGGATTGCAGTGGATTGCTTTCAAACACAGCAGCTGAAGCAAACACACACCCCATGTTTTCTATTACCATATTGCTACCCAGGGGGCAGTGTGCTAATTCTAAATATCTATTGTGAAAACCTGTACATCAGTTTCTAAGATTTCTCTTGATACTTGCCTTCTGCAGAAGAGTTGAAACCCTCAGCTTTAGAAACTCTCTTAGTAAATACTGCCAAATTCTGGAATCCCACACCTTCAGTGCTAAATACAAGATTTGCTACTTCGAAGTTTCTTTCCACAACAATGAAGATGATAGAAAAAGAACTGGTAGAATGAAGTCTTCTCATATAGTCAGTCTTTAGATCTAGGTTCCATATCCTAAAACTAGAAATCCTGTTGTTACCCCTGGGCTGTACATAATAATTTACACCTGATTACGGCACAAACCAAAGACAGACATCCAATCCCAATTTGAAGAAATGAGGAGATGGAGAATTCAACATCAACTTTGAAATTTGCTAAAACACTTAATAAAGTGCTTTTCACTTTTTTAAACTGTGGTAACAGATTCTGGTTCTTTGCCTTAATCATGCCTTCCTTTGTTAGTTTAGCTAGGTATGATCCAGTATTTTCTCTGTGTGGATGTATTTATACGCTCTAAACCTTTACCTCTGAAACTGCTTTCTGATGAGACAAGCATCCCTTTTTGAATCATCTTTTAATTCTTTTTTAATTACCTACCTAGTTTTCAAACATGCTTTTAAACCTGTGAACAGTCTGTCTTCAGTGTTCTAGTTTTGGTCTAATGCTGTTTTATGTACACCTCTCTAATACACTTAACAAAGGTCTGTTCATTGCAATACTGTACTGAGAACCATGTCACAAGGATTCACATGAACGACCCAAGTATCCTCCTCCTCTGCTATCACTTCTGAGATTATGAGGACAAACTTTTTTCATACCAGTTGAATTCTTGACCTCAGTTTTCAATTTGTCAGTCTATCATTAAGGCAATTCATTATATAAACACAGAATTGGATTGAAATGAAATTCACTGCATATGAATGTTAGAATCCATAAAGCCCTTATTTGGAAGTCAGTCTCTTCTATCCACTTCATACATGGGCTGCACATGATCTACAGAAGAATTTTGTTACTTTTCCTTCCTTTTTCTTTCCAGTATATTTTTATAAGACCTTCTTTAAGTATCCATCATGGATGAACAAAAGAGCAATAAATAGGAATATTGGGAATGACATCACAGTAGTAGGTAGCACTTGTCCTAACATCTTTGAGGAGATAATATCAAAAGGACATTTTAGCATCCTTTAAATAGTTCTAAGATATAGGCTGGCCATAAATGTAAACTACAGTTTTGACCTCAGAAAAAGAAAATGCTAATGGTGATTTTTAACGCTTTCACCTCTTTTCTAAAAATATATTTAAATTTTTAGAAGTTTCTATAGGAAAGTTGCTGCCAGTTATATATTTTTTTTTTCATTTACCAAAATGGAACGCTATACTTCGCTCTATCAAAAATTACCATTTTTTCAAGGTTGATAAAACAAGGCTTATTTTTTTTTCCCCCAGAGAATGAAGATGAGTAAATAGGGATGTTTATGGTCTTAAATGGTATATCCAAGCACTGTTTTCAGTCTGTGAAACTGAGATGCAGCACTCAGTCTCCTGTAGAAATTGCTAACATTACAGGATTTAGGGGAGGAAGTTTTGAGCAATTCCTATGGTACAACTACTAGAAGAATATTCAAGTTGCAAAACAGTGGGTTTTTTAAATAAAAATTATTCAAATTAATTCATTCCTTTAAAAAAGAAAAAGAAGATTAATTCATCTGGTTAAACAAGACTGAAACTAATTAAAAAGTGTCCATGAATAATGAATGAAGAAAAAGATTTTCTCTATCTTTAAATGTGCTCCCTTACAATACTGCTGAAACTCAAATCATCTTTTTGTTTGTGTTTGCACAATGTTGGAAGACATACTGTTATACTATATACTAGTACTACTATTTTTTCTTACAACACAAGAAAGATAAATACAAACCTTTAAAATATTTATTTTCCAGACATGGAACATACTCTTTGGTGTTGATATTTTCAAGATTTTTTTCCCAATAAAGACTAAAGTCTGAATATTAGAAACAGCACCAAAAGAATGTTAAATTGATACAACACCTGGCTCCAAGAGAAAAAAAGGCGGTCTTAAGTACCTGGTATTCTGTTTGCTCAGTTCAAGCTCCCATGGGCTATAGTTGCAGTTGAAAGAAGAGCTAAAGGAGCTGAACCAAGCTATATGAGCAATGAGGACAACAATATTAGCAAGAACGTGGACAAATCTCATCTGAAGATACTTATTATCATGACATAACAACCCTATGAAGAAAGCATGTATAAGACCCAGATTTTGAACTGGTTCTCCATTTGTTTTAATGAGACTTTCCTGTCTTTTCCTTTAATATCCCAGATAATGCACACAACTTCTCATTTCAACATATGTAGCAGCAGTCCTACGGACTAGAGTCTCTTCAAATACACAACAGTATTTCAGTCTCAGAGCACAGTGACAAATAAGAGCATTTTATAGCATAATTAAAAAGCTATGTCAACTTTTATGTAGAAGTGGGTCAAACTAAAGCTGGCATTCTTTGTTCTTGAGTGCTCAACTTTGTAATATTAATGATGTTTTTATGTACACAGAAAGATGACAAATGACACTGCAGTAAATCTGCATATATGCTCTGCTAAAATATATCCTACTTCTGTTTCAATGTGTATTGTAAATTATACTGCCCTCACTTCACTCAGTTAAAAAAGACAACTGTAGATTATTGTGACAACATAACTAAATACACAGTTTATAAACCTCATTTGAAGTTACTTAAATTAATTTACATGCTACTTCCTATGTGTTTTTGAGAATTTGGTCCTGCTGTTCTAATTTCAAAAGGGGTGCAAAAATGAATACGTTCTGAGAAAAGTGTGGATTTTTTTTTTATATAGAATAATATCTGAAATTGAGTTTTTCTTTTAATACCTTATCTATAATTTCCAAACCTCTGAATACAAAATAAAACCATATGCTTGGTCTCCTCCAAATGCAGGTAGTCACATATCTCTACATGGGATTTTGTACAAATTTAAAATTACAGAATTCCATTGTATTAGTCAGATCTTCACATCATATTTTACTGTACTGTTTCTAATCAATAGATTTTAATACATGGGTCACATCCTTCTAAATAAATAACAATTGTCCTAACATAAGTTCTCACTTTCTGGCCTGGAAAACTTGCATCTCTTTTCTGCCCCTTCTATCTGCCTCACTAAAAGTCGGATGCAATTATTTGCCAATCTTATTAGCATACAGAATAGTTTTTTAGTTAATATACTCATCAACTACAAAGCATCCAATGTATAAAGAATAATAGTTAGTACTTCCATTTTTAATTCCTTTTTAGATTTGAAATTCATACTCTTCACTGTGGTGCTGCTGTAAGCTTGGCTAAACTGTCTAACCAGCAAAATCCTTGTGTTTTCTTTTTGTCTACAGCAAACTGCTTTCCCTGCTGGTTGTCCCCTCCCTTGCCTACCTGGGAGATGGGAAAAACAGAAACAATATCTCAGTCATCGTTACACATCATATCTAAACTTTCTGTGTTGTAACTATTGCTTTAAAACATCAGAGATGATAGATACAAAACAGCACAGTATGTTCTAAGTGCAGACCTCTGCAGAAAACCCATTAAGTCCAATTGCTAGCCTACTGTGCAGACCGTAAAAAAAAGAGTAGCCATCAATAAACATGTTATTTAAATTTAATTTAACATTCTTTTAGAGTCAAATAATCGATTCATTCTGTGTGCTAACTAAACAGAGATACCAGGGGCCAAAGTATTTATTAACTGTAAGAACAGTTCATTGACAGGTTTACTCTGAGCTAATGTAGATTACAGCACTAGTCTCAGCAGAAGAACCATGCAACAAACTAATGGGTAGTTGACCAAAAAAGCTTGCAGTGGACATACAGGAAGAGTTTTCTGGAGGAGTATGTTCACTCCTGTATATCTTGTTGGGAAAAAAAAAACCCCTCTACCAGCAGATGTTTTAGTTGTTATGTGCCATGTTTTAGTAGTTTTCAGTACATCCAGGAAAAAAATAAAACAGACTTATATTCACACTTGACTCTTACATCCTAAAATTCTATCTTTCTTTTAAAAAATAATGATTATTTGCTGACATCATTTTATTTGCAGTTTAACTTGCTGGAAAGTAATGCATTCAACCATGCTAATTCCTACCAAACAGTTTTTCATTGTTGGGTATTTGAAAACGTATGTTTAAAAAAAATCAAGATATCTTTAAAAAATACTACTATATCTTTAAGAAAATGGCAATAGCCAGTATTATAATTCTAATATATTTTAAATTTAACATAGAATATCACAGTACATTAGAAAAGACCAGTTTGGTAAATTACCATCCTTCACCCTCATTGATCCTAAGGGGAAAAGAGGCCACTACTCATGCCAATGTAGCTTTGATACACCATAATTTGTTTTCTTTCTGATATTATTCCTAAACTAGGTACCAGCGATAAAACTAGAATGTGGCTTAAGCTCCAGGGAATACTTGTCTTTCTGTTTTCCAGACCGATCTAATATTCCCAATACTGATGTCTGTAAATTGTGATTTGCCCAGATGAACTGAATCGTATTACTACTTCAACTTTGTAACTTCTCTTCATATTTATATATACACACACGTTCTCAGAAAGATTTTCTTCATTAATCTTTTTCCTTCTCACATGGTAACACAGACCTCCATAGGTATATACAGTAGACAATGCCAGTTTGAATTCCAGATTTTTTTTTTTTTTTTGGTGGAAAAAATCAGGGAGTAGATCCATTTTTTCAGAACTACTGTTATTACTGCAGCAAATCTAGAATCACTGGTAGGGCTATGTGGCAAAAAGGTAGAGAGAGAAATCTAGAGTTCTAAAAGTCAAAATATCTGTAGGTTTTGTCTTACTAGAGAGCTACACTTAAGGCTGACTGCACTGGATAGGTACAGTGTAAAAGCAAGAAATATAGTGATTCATAAATATCTCTAAGAAAAGGTTCTAACATTACCTGAATGCACTGGTATGAGTTGTTTCATTATTAGAATATATTTTCTTGAATCTAATGTCAAGGATTTTGCGAGAAAATGAGGCTCATGGTATAGATATTCTAGAACAATGCAACAGACCTACTAGAAGAAAATTTTAGGAGCACACTGAATCCCCTGGGTTAGACAGTCTGTTTAGAAAGATAGTAATGCTAGTGGTATTTTAAGCAATCCAAGCTCCTTGTTAATGTATTTAAACCTTGTTCACATACATAATTCTAAAAATCTAGTGCTTTTCATGTTATTTTAAATGTGGTGGAAAATTATACTGTAGGTCACAATGCTTCCTCAAGTGAGTTCTCCCACTCTTATGTTCCTGTCAGTTTATGATGTGGTATGAATTAAGCCTTTATACCTCTTCAGCGCAGTAGGCTGTAAATTAATAGGTGCAAAGAAAGCAATAGTGTTCTGTGAATTAAGCATCAATTTACTGCTTCTGTACTTCTCACTTCATACACTGTTCACATGCTGGTGTTAACAGCTAAGTGGTCTCGGTGTCTTTACAGCTAACACAGGCAAGAGATTATATCAGTTTAGTCACTACTACTAGCATGAAGTACATTTACCATCCTATTTATTTTAGGTACAAAATCCGTGCAAAAGCTTCCACATACTTTTATGCATACAGTTACTAATATGCATACAGTTACTAATATAGATATATATATAAAATTTAGCATGAAGGTACTACAAAAGGTAAGCAATGCATTTCAGATATGCTCTCTTTAAATGCTCTCTTCTGTTAGATGTCACCATAAACTAAACATATTTATTAGCTGAGCCTTAAATAGATTTGCCTTTGCATCAGGACTCTACCAAATTTCTATTTTTTTTAATCAGATTATTTCCATCACCTCCATCTCTGAACACAAGATTAATATATAATCCAAAGGGAAGCTGTGGTCCAAAAGGAAGAATGGGCAAGTGTTTTGTTACATTTCTACATGAAGCTCTCAGAAGAATTACATACATATTTCAGCACTTGCCATCATTATATGAGCCAGTATCTGGGTAAAGACCACAGGATACTGATACAGCTACCATGTATTTACCAGGAAACAAGAGGGCAGGCCAGCCTTCACTGCTGTCTACACAGCAAAGGTAAATATACCAAAACAGTCATGTTTTGGGGGAAGAAGAAAGGAGAGGGGATATGCTTGCTGGATCAAAGCAAAATTATTAGTAACTGTGGTATTCCTGTGGGCTTAGAATGTTTTTGTTCACTCTGTGCCAGTGGGAGGGCTGACTAGAGTACACTTCCAAGGTTCATTTGGGATATCACTCTTCAAAGGCTCTTCTGACCTAGAGCACTGAATTCCCCTATTGCTACTCTGAAGTTCAAATTTCCCAGCCCCTCCAACGCAGCCTGAAGCTGTTTCCAAAACCTTACCAACTCTTTAAAGTGTGTCATACTATCCCCCAACATACCCAAACAAAATTCTTCATGTTAGATTCATTCTTGTCTCCCAGTGCCCCAACTCAAAGCCCTTATTCCCCCATCATCCCCTTTCTTCCAGTGCAATGCCAGCAACTCAGAGATCACATATAAATTCAGATGTTACATTGCAGCTTATTCTTGAAACCACTACTCGTACTCTTTGTCCTTTGCTTCATTATGTTCATTTTAGCAATTAGAATCTGAAGGTGCCTCATTGCAACAAGCAGAGCTTATCTCCTTATGTAATATATACTATGTTATTTAATATACACTTAAACAATAAAACAAACAAAAAAATTCACACATGTTCTTCTGCATTGAAACAATTCGGGGGAAAAAAAAAAAAAAGAAAAAAAAGAAAAAAATGGCCTTTAGGATGCTGAAAGGAATAGGAAGACAATGCCCAGGATTGGGGAAAGAACTATAACCATGTCTTAAAATAACAATTTCTTTGCAGCTTTTCTTTCTTATCAGTAGTAGTCAGGTTTCATCTTTCCTCCTGCGGAAGTGCTAGGGAGGGGGGACTGTTCACTACCTGTCTTATCTATGGTTTTTTTTCTTTCTATGGACTCCAAAGGTATTGAGCAGTGTTCACTGTATTTCCCCAGTTCTGCTAACAATTTACTTACAACTGGGGATAATTCATTTTTTCAAGCAGGCATTTGAATGCCTGCAGAAAATCCATTCTGGAACATGAAGATTTTAATAAATATAGCAAAGTACAAGATACATCACTGATGAGATCAGCTTATTAATCCTTATTATGGGAAAACCGTAGGAGTGAAGAAGCTGTTTATCTGCATATGTTTGGGTATAGCAACTGCTATGCCAAAGAACTGGATATAGATACGGAATTAAAGCATGCTATTTCCCACTCAGGGAATTTTAAAAGTCTCTGGAAAGCAATACTTTAAGAACTAGAGTATACCAGTTGCCTGTATTACATATTTAGTATACATAGCTGGCATCCTATGCAAAACACTGTGCCTATTTTCTTTCTAAATTCCCTGATCTGTGAGTAGGATAATTCTTTCTGAGAAAGACAACTGAGAAACAACTCTGAGACCAGTGAAACCTTCACTCCAAGATTACAGAACGCCACAGGCACTCAAGCTCAGCATGTTGTTTGCAAACTTTTTATACACCATTTTGACTATAACTATACCACATGGTTGACTTTTTTTTTTAAAGGAGGGGGGGGGGCGGTATGTTTTTCAATCCTTAAGCTACTAGAAACCAAGGGAAAAAGGACAAGAAGACCAACTGCAATGTGTCAATGCTTGTTTGGGATAAGTTTTACCAGATTTTAAGTTTAAACCATTGAACATGGCAGCAAATGCTGAGGGAGGATGAAGAAACAGGACATGTTGGTGGGAGGGGAAGGGAAAGGAGCAGTGGGAGCATAGGTGTTGCCAACAAAAATAGCTAGGAGAAACCGGGAGAAAGAAGCATCAGCACCAAAGGCAGCAACTGACAGGATTCAGAAGCTGGGGAAAAGATGTATTCCACTGAGTCTTTTAAACAGACATGGCATTTGTCATGTTACTTATTTCTGTCTTTTATTCAATTTGCAATATGTGAATGCCTACTGATGACGTGTGCTGTAGCAAGAGTCTGAACAAACGGGGTATGGAAGAAATCAGTTAGTAAAACCATATTTAATGAACAGAACTTTAATTCTAATCAGGTAAATAAACATTTCATTAATTGAAAATATCTAATATTGTATCATGATCACTGTATTTTTCAGTCTTGCAAGGCTCTTCATACAGACACACATTCTACCTCTTTCGTTCACCTTAAAAGCATCTTTGTCCCTCCAAAGTATCTTGGGGGTTTGGAACTGTATAATGTTCTATGGTAAGTTAATATTTTTTTTGGTAAGTCAAGTTTTTGTGTTGCTATATATATTTGATAGATTGGGCTCAAGTGCTAAACAGCATTAATGCTGATTTTCAAATGTGATAGACTATGGGATTTTTACACAGTAACTGGAAACTTTGCAACATGGAATTCAATAGAAAGAATTTGAGGGTAACTGTGCAACTTCTTTTCCTGAAAGAAAATAAAGCATGGTTCATGGGAGGTCAGAAAGACAGGTTATCACATACAGAAGCTTATACTTACTGGACTCAGTTTCCTAACCAAAACAGGTAAAAGGGCAACTCCAGTTAAAAGCTAGAGACAGGTAAGAGCTTCCAAAAACTAGTAGACAGCAAGAGAACCCTTTACCAGCTTCTCTAATAGAAACATACAGCTTTGCAGAGTTTCATTGGTGACAAAAAAGGGATGACTGTAAGAAGGTCTCTAAAGAGGCTAAAATAAGTAGCTAATTACAAATAATTTTATAAAAATCTAATAGTGTTCTCAAATGAAAAAGCTGGAATCTAACTGCCTTCCCCTCATTGCATTTCCATGGCACATCCTTTCTCATCTGATGGAGAAGGAAAAGAAAATAGAACCTTATATTGCCAAGGGTATGTCACAAGCCCTTTTCTGGTGTGTAACAACAACTTTATTGAAGGTGCATCCACAAACAATACATCTTTTCACAGTAAACCAATAGATGGTGCTCTTTAGCTGTATAATTATGTAATTCTGAGCTAAATATTCAGCTCATATGTACAGATCTACTGCCATAGGTGCCCATCAAAAAGGTGATTTAGACCACTCCATAATCTCACACATTACTTTGCTATAGACCTCTCACAATGAGGGTGGTAAGATTCAGACACATGTCTATAAAGAGGACAGGAAACATGCAGATCGTAATACTACTGTTTTGAACTATATCTAAGTGCTTGGACTGGTGTATTTATCTAAGAAACACAAATTAGTATTATGACCCAGCTGTTACAAAAGTTATTCATTAACACAGAAACAAGAAGGGAGTTTCAGGTGACTCCAGGTACTTATGTCAAATTGTATGCTAAGATTATAGTAATTCATTATTGCTGCTTCCAAATCACTCTCACATCCACATACATATTTATGGCCTTTCACTAGGATATTGATGTGATTTATAAGGAAGTCAGAACAATATCAAAAGTATTTTTAAATAGTATTAGGAAATTAATTTGAACTAAAAAGTATGAAGTGTAGCTCATTCTCTTGTTTTGGCAAATACTGAAAAAAATTTGAAGGATAATGATTTTAGGTTTAAATTGAAGCACAGTTAGATAACATTAGTATTGTAAAATAAAAGAGGAAAAAATAAATTTTAGAACAAAGTATGTTCAATATGAAGCTTCCAAGTTAAAAAATAATAGCAGAAATATTCTTAGCATCATAATCACCTTTCATGCATACTGTAATAGTCTAAGATCATTTTTTTGACAAATAAGTTTTTAATCTTGCAAAAATTATGGCAAAGCCACATTTCCATGAAAAAGCTTGAATCAGGCCTATCTATGCCCATGTGAATTCCCCAGCTTTACCTAACCTGCAAATAATAAAATACTCAGTCCAAATTAAAAAACCAAACAACAAAACCCACCTCAGTCTCAAGGAGGAGTCTTGGGAAAGACTCATTAAGAGATTTTCAAAAGGATGCTTTTTCTAAGTGATATTACTTCAAAACCATGTTCATTCAGCTTGGGCTTTTAAGATACTTAACACTATCTCTAGATCCAACCTTGATTTAATTTTAAGTACCATATAACTTAAGCTGAAGTCTAAAAGGACATGTTTTGAAGTATTTTAAAAGTTATATTTAATGTTCAGAAATTAAGCAAAAAATTTTTTTGGTTCTAATAATTAACAACAGAGGAGCCCTTCAGAATCAAAAGCTCCAGCCATTTGGTGGACTTGAAGATAGACTCCAGACATAGCAAAAAGGTAGTCTTTCTGTTATGGTCACAGAAGTACTGCTCTTGGCATTGCAAGCAAGAGCTTATCAACTCAAGATAAACATGTTTTACATCCAAAACTCCTTTATGTTATAGAAAATTAAACAAGTGATTCAAATTCAAAAAGCTTTCTTTCATCTACAGTCTAACTAATAATTCTTTTACTTCCTCCACAGATTAAAAAGCCTGTTCTACTGGCTTCACGTTCATATTGCAAACACTGATGTTCAATTTTTTAAGCCTGTTGACACATATATTGATTCAAAGCAGGACTAAAAATGTGGTCATCTCTATGTGCACATCCATTCAAGATTCAGAGCTATATAACTGCTCTTTAATTAGGGAAAAAAAAATTGAATAGCTTTGGACACTCTAATTGTATCATGGACATAAAATAAATAGTGATGTAATGTCACTTGAATCTTTTATAAACTCATTCTATTAGGATGGACTGTATGAATGATTTTCAAATAATCTTTTTAAGAATAAGAAAAGATAAACAAATCTCTTCTTCCTTTTCATTGCATTGGAAAACAAATCAACGATCAGCAATATAACATGGAAATTAACTGAACACTTTAAAGAAGGTTTAGAAACATGTGAGGCATATAATGTAAGTAATATAATTAATATTACAATTATATAATAAGTATAAGGCATAAAATATAATCAATATAATTACTATAATATAATATCTCTGATATAAATATTTTATAGATATATATAGATTATTTTTCCTCAGCATTTAGTTTCTACTGCTTCTAGCATTTCCATTGCTTTTCTTAAAAAAAGTCCATCCAGTTTTTACTGTAATCATGCTGGAACTACTTCTAACCTTGTTGATATATCTGGAGAGGGTAATCCAGACCTGTTGCACCACACACTAAAATCACTAAAGAGTCATCAGTCTGAAATTATTTTCTTTATTCTCACTCTCCTTCTAGCTTTTGCAGTACTATATATATATCTGTCATGCTATGTTCTTCAGTAGGATAATAGTTGGCTTATTTTTCAGCAAATATTCCTTTAAGTGAAAAAACAATTATAATTACCAGACCATGCTAATGGAATATATGTATTCTAACAGAAAATTACTGTATAAAGCTGTTGACATGATGCCATATACAAAGAAGGGTAGCAATTAAAAAAAAAAAAAAAAAAGTCACATTTTAAGATTATACCCCTCCAGACCATTAGTTTTAAGTATGGAACAACTTCACAATTAAACACACAGCTGATTTTAGCAGATTACAGCATGCACTACATTTAGCATGGTTCTAATGTCACTATGGTAACCGTTCTGCTTAAATATAGCTGAATGTGTAGCTTCATTCTGAATTATCCAATAATCCTTCAAACATTTCTTATAAAACTTCCCATAGCTTCTCCAAATTTTTATCAGTGATCCTGTACTGATCCAGTACTGGTAAGTATTGGTACCAGTGATACCAGTACTGTTTAATATTTTCATCAATGACATAGTGAGATCGAGTGCACCCTCAGCAAGTTTGCAGGCAGCACCAAGCTGAGTGGTGTTGCTGATATGCCTCAGGGAAGGGATGCCATCCAGAAGGACCTGGACAAGCTTGAGAAGTAGGCCCGTGTGAACCTCATGAGGTTCAACAAGGCCACGTGCAAGGTCCTGAACATGGGTCAGGGCAACCCCTACAATCAGTACAGGCTGGGGGATGAAGGGATCGAGAGCAGCCCTGTTGAGAAGGACTTGGTGGTACTGGTGGATGAAAAGCTGGACATGAACTGGCAATGTGCTCTCACAGCCCAGAAGGCTAACTGTATCCTGGGCTGCATCAAAAGAAATGTGACCAGCAGGTTGAGGGAGGTGATTCTGCCCCTCTACTCCACTCTGGTGAGACCCCACCTGGAGTACTGCATCCAGTTCTGGGGTCCTCAGCACAGGAAAGACATGTACCTGTTGGAGCAGGTGCAGAGGATGGCCACAAATATGATAAAAGGGATGGAACACCTCTCCTATCAAGAAAGGCTGAGAGTTGGGGTTGTTCAGCCTGGAGAAGGCTCCGGGGAGATATTATTGCAGCCTCTCAGTACTTAAAGGGAGCTTATAAGAAAGATGGGGACAAACTTTTTAACAGGGGCTGTTGCAATAGAAAAAGGGGTAATGGTTTTAAACTAAAAGAGGGTATATTTAGGCTAGGTATAAGGAAGAAATTTTTTATGATGAGAGTGGTGAAACACTGGAACAGGTTGCCCAGAGAGATGGTAGATTCCCCGTCCCTGGAAACATCCAAGGTCAGGCTGGACGGGGCTCTGAGCAACCTGATCTAGTTGAAGATGTCCCTACTCACTGCAAGTGGGTTGGACTAGATAACCTTTAAAGGTCCCTTCCAACCCAAACTATTCTATGATTCTATGATTCTAGGAACATATAATAAATCCTTAGCTTAGTGATCAGTTTAGCATTATAATGTAATGCTGATCAATACCATGCGAGATCAATGCAGAATATGTTTCCATTGCTTTCTGCTCATATTCTTCTACATTAACTATTATAAGAGACCTTCTGGGGAACACATATGTATATGTGACTGTCTGTAAATGTAGTTATTCCTATATTTGTATGTTCAACTTCAGTAACAGATTAATTTATTGCAACGAAGTTGCAAATTTATTGTTAGGTATCTACTAGAGCCTCATACACAAAATTAAATGAACAATTTTTTATGTTCTGCAGCAAGACTGAAAGTCGGCTGAATATGAGCCAGCAGTGTGCCCAGGTGGCCAAGAAGGCCAACGGCATCCTGGCCTGTATCAGAAACAGTGTGGGCAGCAGGAGTAGGGAGGTGATCGTGCCCCTGTACTCGGCACTGGTGAGGCCGCACCTCGAATCCTATGTTCAGTTTTGGGCCCCTCGCTATGAAAAAGACACTGAGGTGCTGAAGCGTGTCCAGAGAAGGGCGACAAAGCTGGTGGGGGTCTGGAGCACAAGTCTTATGAGGAGCAGTTGAGAGAGCTGGGGTTGTTTAGCTTGGAGAAGAGGAAGCTCAGGGGAGACCTTACCTCTCTCTACAACTACCTGAAAGGGGGCTGCAGAGAGGTGGGAGTTTGTCTCTTCTCCCAAGTGAGAATTGATAGGACAAGAGGAAATGGCCTCAAGTTGCATTAGGGGAGGTTCAGGCTGGATATTAGGAAAAACTTCTTCACTGAAAGGGTTGTCAGACATTGGAACAGGATGCCCAGGGTGGTGGTTGAGTCACCATCCCTGGAGGTTTTTAAAAGATGTGTGGATGAGGCACTTAGGGACATAGTTTAGTGGTGGACTTAGCAGGGTTAGGTTAATGGCTGAACTTGATGATCTTTCAGGTCTTTTCCAACCTAAATGATTCTATGATTCTATTCTATTCTAAGACTATTAGCTCTTCCACTTCAAGACTTCAGCTTCTGGTCCTTAGAACCCCTAATAAGAAAATATTGGCATTGATGACTGTTGTGCATGTCTGTGCATGAGAGAGAGACAAATGAGGTACTCATATTGTACTTCAGACAGTCACACATGAGCACTTAATTTGATACCAAACTGCTTCACTGACTGCCGTTACACAATTTTTGGTCATGTGGAAATGTTAGAGAGTAATCTTGTGATATACACCCAGAACTATCTTCAAAACAAAGTTTTTACAGATTTTCTAAGCATGGTTTCCACACATTTTTATTTGATAGATTTTTTCAACAGATCACATGCTATCTAGAACTTCACAATTTTTAATACATTGCACTGCCTAGCCTGTCATGACATTAAAATAATAGTGAAATTGCTTCAGCTCTCCAGAAAGGCATTTGGAAGACAATAACCACCAGTCATGTGTGAGCAGATCTGTATTTTTTTCTAGGCTACATTTTATAGCAATGGCGCATATGTCAAGCAGAAGACGTTCTTAGAGATTAAAAAAATGAAAAACCTGTGTATGTAGCATGCAGAGAAATCATAATACAAACTGTTCTGCAATTTAATCCATTCCCATAGACAGGATTATGATCATTTACTTAGTACAGAGAATGTAGATTTAGTCTTATAATTACTAAGCCCTAATATTGCTAAGCAAACAGTTTTAACATCAGCCAAGATAATAACACTTTCATACATGAGTACATGTAGTAAGACTGAATTATAGCCTGTTTAGAATAAGATGGCATCTATTTTCTCTATATATAGTCCTGTTTTACTGTGAGGCTGAATTTTGCTCACTACTTTCATTGTTGGAGTACAATATCATGATAAGCCATTCAAGACACAACGTCAGAAAATGTTCTAATACCAAGTTCAAATATGTAACAGCAATAAATGCTCACTGTTAAGTTACCTTACAAATATAACTGTCAAAGATGGAGGAAAATAAGAGGAAGGATCAAGATTTGGAAAGAAGCAGAAGCAAACTACTATATATTTTTTCAATTCTGGAGGGTGAAAAGGACCAAAGAAAAATGCATAATAAAACAGTCATTACTAACAGGTGAAAAATATCTTAAATATCCTTTAATACATTTTCAAAATACTCACCAAAAAAGAAAAACAGAAACTGAGATCTTTACAAGATCTCTGACTTACCATATTGATGGTGCTTCTGTTCCACTGATCTCTAAGAAGTCATATCCTTCCTCCAACTGGAAGTCAGTAAACACCAAAGCAATGGTATCTCCTGGTTCAGCCAATATGGTCCAGGTGCAATCAGCATTATTTTCATACTCAGAAGGGAAGTGAGGACTTGAAATAGTTCCACTTGTCCCACGTAGTGTCCCTCCACAAGCTCCTTCAGCTGATGAACAGAATATCAATTACTAGTGGAGCTGCACTTTAACCAAGCGAAACATCATCCTTGCTTCTGCCATAGCAAACCCAGCTCTTCCCTTCTGCATGTAGAGTACCACAAATATATGCACACATAGAAACAAAATACTATCCAGGTGAACAGAATAGAACATTTTCTGGCCTTTAAGCTGCAGAGATTTTTGGGTTGGGTTTTTTGACTGTTTTTCCTTGTTGGTGACACTTTAGTGCCAGGCCAAACAAGGATGACGTTAGCACAGACAGCTGGTACAAACTGATTTGGAGAACTTGTACTTTGGCTCTGTGAAAGTGTCCACAGAAGAAGCCTAAGAAGGAACTGGGCAGAGAATCACAGAAACAGAGTTAGTCTCTCTATGATATAAATTAAAAAATATTGAACATTTCTTTTCTAAAGAGTTTGCTTGTTTCTCACAGTTATAAAAAAATGCAGAAAAAATATTTTTTATAGATTTAAATGTTGTCCTAATCTAGGAAGCATTAATAAAATCATACTAGCCATTCTCAAGATTTTTGTTCTGAATCAGGATGTTTACAGATGGCAAATACATTCAGAAGGTTTTGTTGCCAGATGGACCTTCCAAGGTTCATGCATCATCAGTTAATAACATGTATTTTTTAACGGTTATTAACTAAATTTCAAAAAATACAGAGCATAGGAATTTCCTGCTAAGCTTGAAATGTTGTTTAATATTTTGCTAAAGGATTTAGCAGACTTCTTGTACTCCCCCTTGCCCCATAAGATTTCATTGAAAGCTTTAAAGATATGCTGATTATTATTAGTATTGGGTATTGAAACATGTAATTAAAAAAAAACCAACAAAAGATGTCATCCATACAATTCATTGGCATAAAAAATTAAAAATTCATCAAGTGGCTATTGGTGTGTTATAATGTGGCTATGAAAGCTACAGCACTAGTAATTAAAAGTATCTCTGCGTAGGTGAATGAACAGGAGAGCATTTCATTTTTATCTGTTTCATCATCTTTACTTACTGCTATTATCATTAGGTATTATTTGCATACTATAAATGCATGTGGAGATTTAAAAACAAATAGCTTGGCAAGGTGCATGACACAAGAAACTTACAGTCTAATTAGGATAATAACTGAATAGTGAATTAAGACAACAGAGAGGGGAAGGAGTGGAGCTGCTTTTCTCAATCACAGTTGAAAGCCTGTCAGTGAAAGTGAGTTTTAAAGGAAGATTTGAAAGAAAAAGGATTCATTTGAATCAAAGGAAGAGGAATACTGTGGCTGGACATTAAAAAAAGGAGACTGTTAAAAGAGGATAAATAACTAATAAGGGACTGAAGGAAAAGGAAGAATTGGGAGAAACAGAATAATTTCATTAATATTTAAGTATGGTATGGACCATTAATTTGACTAAAAAGAGGAGAGAAAGCTGCTGAAGGGTAGTTATCTTTACTCTTCCGTATGCAAAGTAAATTTTGACATAAAGAAATGTAACCTAACCTTGGCTACCAAATCCTTATTGAGTTTCATGATTTTTTGGTACACAAATTTCTCAGAGGAAGGCAGGTCTTTTTGATAAATTTCATATCTTACTTTCTGGACCCTGATATTTATGTGTTCCTTTTTAAAGGAATGAGATTTAGGGGTGGAATAGATCTACGCTCCTAAAAGATTTCTTTTTCTTGGTGAAATCAGGCCATTTCTGTGATTCCTCCCTCAATTCCTGGCTTTTTATATAGTGCATATTGAAAGGGCCATTGTGCCTCAGAGGGGTGAAAGGGGAAAGGAGAGGGGAAAGGGAAAATTAAAGAACTCGTGGATAAAGCTGAGGATCAGAGTCAAAATCCCTGGTGCATAATACATGCAAAGATTACAATAATTTAAAAACTATTGTAAATCTATAATAAATCAGAAAGGAGAATCAAGGTTTCTTATCCAATAATATCTAGAATGACCCTTTTTTCCTTTTTTTTTAAACTGTATAGCTTTCAAGCAGTTCACTTCAGATCATCATATAACCCAGCAAAGAAAAACAAATTAACTTGATACATCCTATGCCAATAATTCAGTACAGAAACTAACACTGAGTTATTGATTTCCACTGTTGTCACCATCAGTATTAGAGTTTGAATGAACCATCAAAAACCAAAACCTGATGATTTCCACCCTCTCTTTCTTTCAGGAATTCTACTTGTTCATATTTTGTCATAACACTGTGGGATTTTTTTTTTTTTTTTTTTTTTTTTTTAAAGAATCAATATGTAATAGTATGAGTTCCAGTTAATAAAGCATACAGGTTCTACCTGTATTCTTGAAAGCCAGCAAGCAGGCTTCTCCCATCCAGGGTAACCAGCAAGATGTGCAAAATCCTAAGTCAGCCATTACTCTTTGGTACTAGCTGCTTGCTGGTAAATTTTTTTATGACAACATTCTCAATGACACCATCTCCCACTGTGACATTAAGTAACATGCTAGTGGTAATTACAATGTTACTCAGTGTTTCTGCTGTAGAGCCCTTGAATAAGCTTTGAGTTCTGAAGCTCTGAATTTTACAGCTGACAAGGAAGGCTTATGTTGTTGATTATTTCTGGCAATCACATGCAAAAATCTAAATTTACATGCTGTGGATTACCAATGAAAGCCAAAGGAACTCAGGCTACTACAAAAATCTGCCCAGAGGGATGCATAGCTTTTAATCTATTCATAACACTATTTTTAAGAGGTTTGCAAGAAACCAAGTTAGCTCAGAAATGGAAAGGGAACATTAGTCAGGTAAGAACACAGAAACTTACTTTGACCAGAGAGTCAGTTTTTAATCTCTGACAGATGCAGAGGTGTTAGGGAAAGACCATGGCAAAAGCAGCTGCACAGAATGATCTTTCCTCTGATGTATTTCCCATGTCCTAGGAGCCTGTGGTTTGGGGACTTCCTTCATCATAGGTGGCAACCAGGCTAAGGCAACCAGAGTGTTGAATGCTAAAACGTAACGAATTGCCTAAGAGTGAGCACAGGCAGACAGGATGCAACCACATCGCTCAGCAGGTAGGAGACATAAACTGTCCATGTGTTTCACCAGCTGGCCCCAGAACTAGTTGACCTCCTTGGACTGATCATCCTTCTTGGCCACAACCTTCTCTATGTTATGCTTTTGAGAGAGCTAGAACAGTGCTCAGGAATCTTAATGCATTACTGCACTTGCAGTAATTTGATAGCAGATAGTGCTTCAGGCTTCATGAATTCAAACTCTAAATGATTAACAAATTGCATTTTAAAATGTGCAAGTAATTAATTCCAAACACTCATGGTTATTTTCAAGTTGTAAGCAACTGCACAAAGTGCTGTTTGTAGCAGCATAAATGACTACTTGAAGTACAAAGCTACAAACATTTGGATCTCTCAGTAGTCAGGAATTAAGCTTTCTGAATTTAGAGAATATGTATCTTATGTAAAGTACACATGTAAATACATATGGCTGGCACCACTTGACAAAAAGCATATACACTGTATAGATGTGTAGCTTAGATAAAACAGATAAACATATCCATCAAGTTAATGTATGTAAAAATCAAAAGAATCACTGAGGAATCATGGCGATCAATGAAAAATCTTACATTATTCTTCAAACTAGAAAGAGCCATTTCACCAAAAATAACAATCTGACAATTTTGGTAAGCTGTGTTTTGCATAAATGAGATCTTGTTAAAAGTGAGATGCAAGCCCTGCTAAGCAGATATCCAAGGATGGGATAAGAACAGAAACAGTACCTTAGAAAACTTCCTTATTGTTTAAATTCGTTTAGGTATCTTTTGAACATTCAATCATTTTTACCGGACTTTCCTCTCCTTCCCACACAAATGACTTCCAGAGTACAATGTTCTGTATTCTATGTGCCTTTTTTAAACAAAAACTATTAAAATGTTTATGCAAGTGAAAAATGTTTATTGCACAATAACAAAAAAACCACATTTAAAACCTGCCTAACCTTTCAAAATTAATTTAGAATCTGAATTTAAATGATCAGAATTGGCTATTCAACTTTAGTTTATACTGAAAGTCCTCATTTTGAAAGATTATTTTAGTACATTGTTGTTGTAGTTATTGTTTTATCAGTTATTGTAACATAACTGATAAAAACATAGCTGTGAGTTAAAGTACAAAATGCATAGTAATAAATAAATAATAGTCATTTTCTTACCTCTTTATCACTAGCAACAGAATAGATGCAATTAAAAACTTGAGTGATATTTTATAAATCATCATCAAATGACAGATTGTCACTTTGAGTCACATTTTGTAAGTCTTATCAATTAAAGAAAATTGAAGCTTTAGAGGGTTCTAAATGAACCATGGGCATACAGTATTTTGCATGCCTTATTAATAATATCACTGAAACAGTTATATATTTATTGAGGCTGGAGAGCAGCCCCATGGAGAGAGATCTGGGGGTCTGGGTTGATGGCAAGTTGAGCATGAGTCAACACTGTGCCCCGGCAGCCAAAAGGGCCAACCGTGTCCTGGGGTGCATCAAGCACAGCATAGCTAGCCGGTCAAGGGAGGTCACCCTCCCACTCTACACTGCACTGATATGGCCCCACCTCGAGTACTGTGTGCAGTTTTAGCTGCCTCAGTATAAGAAGGACATCAAACTATTAGAGTGTGTCTAGAGGAGACTGACCAAGATGTGAAAGTTCTTGAGGGCAAGACTTAGGAGGAGTGGCTGAGGTCACTTGGCTCGTTCAGCTTGGAGAAGAGAAGGCTGAGGGGTGACCACACCGCTGTCTACAACTTCCTCAAGGGGGGCAGCAGAGGGGGAGGTGCTGATCTTCTCTCTCTGGTGACCAGCAACAGAACATGAGGAAATGGAATGAAGCTGTGTCAGAGGAAGTTCAGATTAGACATTAGGAAAAGGTTCTTCATTGAGATGGTGGCCTATCACTGAAAGAAGCTCCCCAGGGAAGTGGTCATGGCACCAAGCCTGTCAGAGTTCAAGGAGCGTTCATACACTCAAGTTCATACACTCTTAGTTGTATGGTATAGTTTTAGGCAATCCTGTGTGGAGGAGGGAGTTGGACCCTATGATCCTTATGGGCCCCTTCCAACTTAAGCTATTCTATGATTCTATGATTTATTAAATTACTTATTAATGGCATTTTTCGGTAGCTCATTTGTGAAAAAGTAGATAATTGTACCTCATTGTACTGGTGGCTGACACGCTGGAAGGCTGTGCTGCCGTTCAGCGTGACCTGGACAGTCTGGAGAGTTGGGCAGAGAGGAACCTCATGAAATTCAACAAAGGCAAGTGCAGGGTACTGCACCTGCGGAGGAATAACCCCATGCATCAGTACAGGTTAGGGGCTGACCTGCTGGAAAGTAGCTGTGTGGAAAGGGACCTGGGAGTCCTGGTGGACAAAACAATGACCATGAGCCAGCCATGGGCCCTTGGGGCCAAGAAGGCCAATGGCATCCTGGGGTGCATCAAGAAGAGTGTGGCTAGCAGGTCGAGGGTGGCTATCCTCCCCCTCTGCCCTGGTGGGGCTGCATCTACAGTACTGTGTCCAGTTTTGGGCTGGTTCAAGAAGGACAGGGAACTGCTGGGGAGGCTACAGCAAAGGGCTACAAAGGTGATTAGGGGACTGGGACATCTTTCTTATGAGGAAAGGCTGAGGGACTTGGGTCTTTTTAGTCTGGAGAAGAGAAGATTCAGGGGGGATCTTATTAATGCTTCTAAATAGCTAAGGGGTGGGTGCCAGGAGGATAGGGCCAGTCTTTTTTCAGTGGTGCCCAGTGATAGGACAAGAGGTAATGGGCACAAACTTGGTCACAGGAAGTTCCACCTAAACATGAGGAGGAACTTCTTTACTTTGAGGGTGGCAGAGCACTGGAACAAGCTGCCCAGAGAGGTTGTGGAGTCTCCTTCTCTGGGGATATTCACAACTCGCCTGGACGCATTCCTGTGCAACCTGCTCTAGGTGAACCTGCTCTGGCGGGGGGGTTCGACTAGATGATCTCCAGAGGTCCCTTCCAACCCTTATCATTCTGTGATTCTGTGATTCTGTGATTTAATAAAATTCTTCAGTACAGAAAACACATCTATGAGGTAATCATGAATGATTACTTTCACAGATACATGCTTTGGATATTTTGGAAATGGTTAAAATGAGGAGTTAGTTAAATGAAATAAAACTTTAAAATTGCCATTTTAAAATGTCTTACTGACAAAAACCTAAAAACAAGCCACAGTATATCAACGCCAAGTTTAAAAATAAATTTTAGTATGTCAGTGCCAACTGTCAAGCTGCTAAACTGCCAGATTCATAAAGACCAAAAACATCACTAAGGGGTACAATGGTGTAGCATTACACATTCATCAGACAATTCATTGATCTAATCTGGTTCCAACTGGCAGCCAGATCTTTAACCATCAAAATATTCACCTCTACATGCTAATCTTCTTTAATATTTTAGTTTTTTATAGACTTTATTTTGAACAGGTAAAAGCCAACACCTGTTCTTCTTTTCTGTGTTTTAAAAAATGGAAACCTGTCAGAAGGTTGGGGATTTTTTTCCTATCATCACTTGAATCCAGGTGTAGTGCGTCCCAGATAAGTGCTGTAATCAGTTTGCCTCCGTTTCTCTTGCTGTTGATCAACTTCACATAAATTAAATACTCATTAGACCATGCATCTCAGATGAATTTTCTTTCTCTCTCCAGGGTTTTAAAAGGACACTTCAAAATAATTTTGATTGTGATTTAAGTAGAATGGGATTTATTTTGTTAAAATCTCAGAAATTATTGTGGTTTAAGAAAACAGTATCTCTTTTATGTATATTAAAACATCAAATTTCTCACTTCAAGTTAATAGTCTGTACAAAATAGAAATGCAGAAATTGTTGCAATTTGTTTAGGCACCTGTGGGTACCCGTTGCAGCTGTAGCACTACTTTGAACATTTTAGGTTTGATGGTTCAGTGAGCTCGATCTAAGCGGACCCCAGTGTCTAGTGGGATTGTCCCGTAGTCATTGGCCCTGACGATACTGGACTTAGTGGGGTAGTCTTGTACTCCCTGGGGCTTGAGATTGGTTTGTTTTTTCTTTGTAAACATTGTGCTTAATTTAGTAGCCTTTTACAATTCTTATTTATTCTATCATATCAGTTTGTTATATTACAAAGACCTATTCCTTTTCCATCCATTTTGGAGAGGAAATCTGACCAATAAAGTTATAAATTTCGAGTAAGACAGAAATAGCGATGGACAAACTATTTGCTAACCTGGCAGAAAAGTTCCATTATCAACTGATAGCACATGCTTGAGCAAACCTAAAATCAAAACCCCAACTCTGCCACCTTTTTCATGCAAAAACTTCAGCTTAAAAGAGGATAGCTAGATTAAGACATTCAAAAATTAATCAACAGTCTGTAATCTCATACTCTCTTTCCACAGAAATAAAAGATCAGTCTTCTGGATATCTTGTAAAAACTCTTATTTCTCAATTAAGTATCCTAAACTGTTTTCCAGTGATATGATAATCCTTCACTTGAGAATATATTTTTATTCTAACACTGATAATGATCCCTTAAAGTAACAGTCTACAACAAATTAATAGGAAAGCCCTAATTTTGAAGCAAAAAGAGAAAAGGCTGAATTTTTTGAGGACAAATTAATGACTGTCGCAGATATCACATGTATTTTTTTAATAATTAGGAAAGTTAATCCAGTTATTCCCAGCAGTCTACATGCAGTTATGAAATCCTTCATCTTTTTATGACTGCCCCTGAGATTTTCTTTTAATTTTTAGTAAATTATTGTATCTTCCTCTGATGTTAGCTTTGCTCATGTTCTTAATAGTCAGACTGAAGTTCTCTTTTCCATTCTTTGACTTTGCTATACCATTCTGGGTACCTTCACTATGTTTTCATTGCACCGTTCATCTCATTTTTTTCCTGTCTTCCAGGCACCTTATTGCACAGATCCTTGTTTGACCTGGCCTTTCTTTGTGTTTTTTTATCGGGTCCCTCCATACCTACTGACACACGTTAGAACAAGGATATATAAACATAAATATATGTATGTGTAAATATACATATACACACATACACATATATAAGAAAGAATACTTGTAGCTGTTAGGTGTGATCTCATCAGTCCCACACTAATTTGTAAGAAATTATACAGTATATCCTATCTGCTTTTTCTGAAACACTTCTCTGACTTCTTATTTGACCAGTCACAATGAGTTTCATTCAAATTTCATCTCAATGTAAACATTGCACTGATTCAGACTATTCTGAAAGTGAACAAAATTGCTCAGGCAGGAATCTTCCGTGTCACTCTATTAGATTTGGGGAAATAGTGTCACTTTATCATATAATGCAACATCAATAAGCAGAATTGTTGGGAAATTTTCTTTTTCTTTCCCTTTACTTTTTCTATATTTTTTTATAAACATGGATAAATGATGCGATCAGGACATCTTTTTCTCCTCCTTAAACATAAAATCATATTTGTCTGAACCTCAGAGGCTGAGACGAAATTACATCAGAGAATTCCTTGCTACCTCAGAAAGTATGGATAACACCAAAAACATCAATTTGTCTTTGCTACATATTTTTGAAATATCAGCTCTGAATCTCTGTATTTAGTTTATCTTATTCTATAGTGAATCAAACTCTTCTTCCTTTCTCCATTTATCTATTCTAAGAATGCCTTCTTCATTAATATATTCTTCACCAAAGTATTTCTCCAATAATAGTTCTTAAATCTGGAACCTGATTGATTAGTACTTGTTCCTTTTGGACCTTTCTGACATACAATCTCTTTTACTCGCTTGTCTTCTTTATTTATTCTTTATTTTCCCTCCAATAATTGGTTGTCTCTTTAATGGTAACATATTACATGTTCTTTCCCTCATAGCTATTTTCTTTGTGAGAAAAAGCTTACCATTGTAATATCACTAATCCAATTTGTATTTGTAATGTTAGCTTCATAAAAATCTAGACTCGTGGAACTATAATCAACTAGGGATTCTTAAAATTACTGAGAATTGAGAACCTAATTATACAAAGTTCATTTAGAAGTAGTCACATATCATAAATCAGGTATTAGTGAAGTTACTACAGAGAATGAAATTAACTTTCAAAATGTTTCAGACTTGTACTGCACAATATTTCAACCTCAAGATAAAGGCAAATTTTTTGGGTGACACTATTAGGATAGCCAGCATTGAGACAACAAAGACCTTTTTAATTCTCAGGACAAAACCCAGAAGAACAGAATTTAGGTGGACAACTGATTCTCCATGTCAATTTTTATAAGTCACCTATACAATTTTTTGCAGAAACTCATGGTAAACTTCTTGGTTAGCTTCGAATAGCAGAACAGTCCATGGTTGCTCTTACTTACCATATGGAAAAACAGGAGTAAGTTTTAATAAATACCTCATCTTGACAGAATTTGCCTTTGAACTCTTCTTTGGGGGCTGTTTTCTATTTTGGGGGACTGTTTTCTATGTTTTTCAGTTTGGAAGTTGCCATATTTTTACACATCAAAAAATCATAGTTTATTGAAAGAAAACAGAAACAAAAAGATAAAGCAAATGTCTTGACAGTCAAATTGTCTAACCTTTCTAAAAATGCCATTGACTGCGCCTTCGATTTCTGTTGAGAGTTCATTCTAAGCCATCAGTGAATCTGCAGTACAGTTCAGCTCCACCACCCTCCCCATGGCTATACTTTAAAGAGAGAACATCTGGCTGAGTAGCAGCCAGAGAAACAAAATGGCAGATACAAGAGTCAATGCTGTCTACATCTTCCTGGAGGCTTAGTAATTCACTAGGAATTTTTCTAGCAGAAACAGCATTTGTACAGTTAGACAATGTATAAATTACTAGACAACAGCCTCTTAATGCTTCTGAAAATATTAAGCAACAAAATTGCAGAAAATAGTAATTTGCCAGCATCAGCAAAGCTATGGAAACCACAGAGAACAAGGTTATTATGATTTTTTAGTATATAAACTGTGTAGCTTTATTTAACTCTGTTCTATTATCTTGCATAGATGCGATGAAATTAGTTTACGATGACAACAAAGAATACCATCTGGGCACAAAACTATGACAAAAGGTGCTTTCATGGAAAAGACCAAGGTTCTTAGAGAAACAATAATGGAACATTTCTTGCTTGAAAACATAGTGAATGGAAAGGACTACCTCATGGCACATGTTCCAGACAGATAAAATGAAATAAAATAACGAATGTCTAAAATCCCTCATCAACTCCACATTCCACATATGTGAACTCTAAAAATCCACTGAGGCAATGGCTCAGCTCACAGAAATTATTAACCGTTAAAAAACTTTTCTGTTATGCTTCTTCTTTCTTGACAGAAGGTACACAGAATTCTTTGGATTTCACGTAAGTTCTACATGGGGTTTAGGACTCCGCTTGAGTTTTTATTAATAGATTAAATTCACAGAGTTACAAATGATGAACAAAATTTCAGTCCTATTAGAGATATTTGTATGCAGTGAACACTGCCAAAACAGGGAGTATCTGCACAAACAGAACAAATATTTAGTAGACATTGATGACACCATGAACTTACGACATATATTTTTCTGAAACCTGTTTACTACCTCTTATTACAAGGACAAAAAACCCATCTAAGATGAGACAACTGAAAGGTTAGTAAATTTTTGGTTTCTTCCTGTTTTGAAAGCACTGCTAAAAAAAATCTTCTTTGTGTACTGATTGAAATCAAACACGAACAACAGACATGACCCAAATCTCTGTTGGTTTTTTGATTAACTCTTGCATTTGTTCTGGAGCACATAGATTTATAAAATATTTCTTTGCTGTGAGGAATTACATTATAAGACCCTTCAGTCACAAGAAACCTTTACAAATTACTACAGAAGACAACAACTACCCTTTGTTGCTCATCCACATGGGTGCCAATAATACTGTCAAGGGAGAATTCGAGCAGTAAAGGGTGTCCACAGGGCTTTAGGGTGAAAAGCACAGGAGACCAGAGGTTTTCTCCTTAATGCAAGGGGAAAAGCTCAGGCAGGAGCATCAGATTCCTGCAAAACAATACTTGACTAAGCAGCTGGTGCTGGGAAAAAGGGTTTTGACTTCTCTGACCACAGGACACTCTTCAAGGAACGAGGGGAGCAGGGGAGACATGGGACCTGCCTGGCTGAACAGGGCAACAGGTTTGCTGACCAAGTGAGGAGAGCTCTAAACTGTTTGTCAGGGATGCGGGCCAAAAGAAGCAGGAGGACAGGCCCAGGGAAGAACACATGGGACAGGGCAATGAATGTTTTTCTCTTTCCCCCTCAGAAAGCAACATGACTGGAAGCCCAGCTGAAGTGCCTGTACACAAAAATGTGCTGCATGGGAAGCAAACTGGACAAACTGGAAGTGCATGTACAATCATAGAACTGCAGTGTCATCAAGATTACAGACTTAGTGGGACAGCTCACCTGACTGGAGGACTGCAATGGATAGACACAGGCTCTTAGGAAAAGCAGGAAGATAAAGAGAGGCTGCACCCTACACAAAGTAGGATCTTAAATGAACAGAGCTGTGCTGCACAAGAGGCAACGACCTCATTGAGCTCCTGCTGGCTAGAATGAGAAGAAGAAGCCTGAAGGGAGGTCATTATTGTGAATATCTGCTACAGACCACCTGATCAAGAAGTTGTCAAAACCTTCAAACAACTAGAAGTTTCCCAACCACAGGCTCTGGTTCTCATGGGAGACTTTAACCATCCCAACATCTGTGTGTATGGCAGCGTAGCAGAGGACAAACAATCCACTAGATTTCAGAGTTCATTGGGAAGAATTTTTTTAATGCAGGCACTGGACAGGTCAACTAGGTGTAGGAACAAAGAACCATTCAAACAAGTGATATTCAACGACAGCTGTGGTTACAATAACCATGAGCTGAAGATCCGGAGGGAAGTGAGGAAGGCAAGTACTAGAATAAACTCCTTGGACTTCAGCAGAGCAGATTTCAACTTATTTGTGAAGTGGAAGACAGGCTTTCATGGCCTGATGTCTTGAAGGGCTAAGGGTCCCAGGAGAGCTTGTTTGACGTCAAGGGCAGCTTCCTCAAAGCTCAAGAATGATGCATCTATTTATGTACATAAATGAGTAGACATAGCAGGAGGCTGCTGGAGCTGAACAGGAAATTCCTGACTGAGGTGTTTTAACTGAAATGGAAAAAAAACCCCAAAACAGTGTAGAAAATGTGAAAGCAGGGACAAGCTACTTGAAAAGAATATAGAAATGCTGCTCAGGAATGCAGGGATAGGAGGAGGAAGGCTGAAGCTCAGATGGAATGAAACAGGTGAGGAATGTGAAGAACAGTCATTCTAGAAATCCTTCTATCAACAACAAAAGAAAAATGAAGGACATGGTGGCCTGCTGCTCATGGCGTAAGTGACCTTGTGATGAAGACATGGAAAAGGCTGAGGCACTCAGTGTCCCCTTTGCTCTCTTCATTATCAAAGGCTGCCCTCAGGCCTCCCAATTCTCAATAAAATGGAGAAGATTTGGGAAGAAAAGTAGTAGCCACAGCACAGGAGGAACAATACAAGGAACTGTAGAAGTAAATAGGATATGTGCAAGTTCATGATACTTAATAGTATGCACCTAAGGGTTCTTGGTGTGCCACAGTGTGAGGCTGCTCTGTATCATCTGACAATCAAGGGTGATTCCCAATGACTGGAAAAAAGAGAATTTTTCATTTCTCATTTTCAAGAAAGTAAGGATCCCAGCAACTGTGTATCTGTCAAGTTCACTTCAGACCTCCAGAAGATTATGGTGAAAGTGTTTATGAAAACCATTCCCAAGCATGCAAAGGACAAAAACATGAACAGGAACAGCCAGCTTTTACCAATGCAAATCATCCTTGGCTACCTGACAGCTTTCTCTGATGAAAGGATTTAGCTTGATGTTAAAGTTTTGACAACACAGTTCTCCACTATATCCTTGTAGTCAAATTGAGGGCATAAGGACTGGATGGGTAGACTGTTATGTGAGTGAAAAACTGTCTGGGCCATCAGGCTTAGACAGCAGACACCAATTGTTTAAAGTCAAGCTAGTGGTCAGTGACTTGCAGCATTCCCCAGGGATTCAAACGGGCTGAATTTGTATACCTTCACCATGAGTCTGGAGTATGGGATTGAATGCACCCTGACAAGGTTTGCAGATGGCACCCTGAAGGGCAGGACTGCCATTTAGAGAGGCTTTGACAAGCTGGAAGAATGACAGGAATCTCATGAAATTCCAAAACAGAAAGGCAAAGTCCTATACCTGGAACAGGATCATCCCATGCAAAAAATATTTGCTAGGTGGCAGCTCTTGACAAAATGACCTGAGGTCCTGGTGAAACACAAGCTGAGCCAGTGGTGCACTTTTGCAGCATTAAAGGCTTACCTCATATTGGGTTGCACGAGCAAGAACATAGCCAGCAGCTAAAGAAAGAAAGTTAAAGAGAGTTCATCTACTTGACACTCAGGAAGCCCCATCCAGAATGCTGTGTCCACCCTTGGGTCCCCCAGTATGAAAGAGGCACTGACACTAACAGACTAGAACAAGTCCAGAGAATCACAGAATCACAGAATCACTAAGGTTGGAAAAGACCTGTAAGATCATCAAGTCCGACCATCAACTAACACCACCATGCCCATTAAACCATGTCCCACAATGCCTTGTCCACACATTCCTTGAACATCTCCAGTGATGGTGACTCCACCACTTCCCTGGCCAGCTTATTCCAGTGTGTCACCACTCTCTCAGTAAAGGAATTTTTCCTAATATCCAGCCTAAACCTCCCCTGGCGCAACTTGAGGCCATTTCCTCTTGTCCTGTCACTCATCACTTGGGAGAAGGGCCACTAAAATGGTTAAGATGCTGAAGAACATGATGTATGAGACTAGAGAATGAGGGAAATGGATTTTTCAGCCTGGACAAGAGGAGGCTATGGAAAATCTAAATGCAGTGTTTAGTTTAGGAAAGATAGAGCCAGAATCTTTTCATAGGTCTACAACAGGAGAAGAGGAAAGGGACATAATCTGTAAAAAGAGAATTAAAATTGGACATGAGAATGAGGGCAGCTAGGCACTAGAACAGGTTTCCAGAAAGGCTTTAGAATCTACATCCATGGAGATGTTAACATTTCAACTGGGCAAAGCCCTGAGCAACCTGACCTAACTTTAAAGTTATCCATGCTTTGAGCAGGACTTGGACTCAAAGGGATTGGATGACCATAGGTCCCCTTCAAAGATGATATGTTTGAAGATTTCAAGCTTCTCCTTCCTGGCAGAAAGTTTCCAAAAGCAGAAACTTGCAAAAACATTTGCCAGGTCCTGTTGTCAAATTGCTATAGCTATTCCTCATGTAAATGAAAAGGAAAAAAGATCAGTAGATAACATCTACCTCTGAAAGTAAACTCTGGAGAGACATTGCTTCTGAATTATGATTACATTTTTAAGTAGTGTAGATTTTTAGATAGTACATTAGTACATTTACATTTAGAAGGTTAAAAAAAAAGAAAACTCAGAATAAGTTTATTTAATTTGCTGTTTTAATATTGTCTTAATATTTTAAAGATATTTCATGTCTTCATTTTTACCTCTGCAAAAAGGAACTGGAAAATCCCATGATGCACCATTTCCAGGACTCACAATACATGTCAACATGGCATGGCCTTCTAGGATGTAACCAGAGATACAGCTATATCGGATTTTATCTCCAATGTTGAATCTTGTTCCATGAAGTACTCCTTTAGGTATTTCTCCTGGGTTGCCACAAGTATGACTAGGTAATACTGTCAAAAGAAAGAAGGAAAAATGCTGCAGTTAACATCTGCAGAACGAAGTAATAAACACTTGTCAAACAATTGTAATTAAATAATTGGGTTTATTATTATTTTTTAAAACAGTATTTCTTATACAAACAGGGTGAAATTAGGCTATGGAATATACTTTCACAAAAGATTTCAGTTTATAACAGACATCATAATTTTCAAAGCTGATTTCAAACTCAGTTCTTGCTTTAACAGTCTTTCAGTGAAGTTCTTTACAGATCTATTTTCAAACAAAATATCCTATAAATCTTGCTGTTTCTCCCAAAACTCTGGATCAAATAAAAGGCATTCGTATTTAATTCTTTTTTGTAAATATTGCAAAAATATTCATACAACATCATTATGAATCCAGGCAGTAGAAGGCACTATATGTACAGTTTTCCTTTTAGTTGATAAAATAGCAATTTAAAAGAACCCAATAATTAACTGGTCTCTGATAGTAAATTAAAGTCTAAAGTATATTTAAAAAGTTTGATTTTCTGCTTATTTTCAAATTACTCAAGGTTCTAGAAAATAAATTAAGTAAATCTTTGTTAATAGAAACAGAAAATATGCAGGAAATTATGAATAGGCAGTGACATCAGGCTGATATGAATGGACATACTTCTTTTCTTTTTTATTGTAGAAAGTTACTACCATTTGTAAGTATTAGTTATTTGGAAGAGATTGTCTTAACTAGTTATCAGTTTAAAGATGATACTCCTCCACCTAGAAAAAGCAGAAGTGTGTGTTGGGGAGGAGGAAAATGGAATTGGTTTTTTTCTCAATCTCATTTGAAAGTTATTAATGGCATGTCATTCCTTTCATTGAAGAAGTACAAATTAAAATTGTTTAATTTCCTTTAGAGCAGAACAAATAAGTGCAGGAAGCTGAAATATGTCATGAACAAAGCACAAAAGATAAATATGTTCATAAAAGAAATGGTGCTCTGAAAAGCTCACATGTACTTCAGGTATCGTTTCAGAAACCACGTTTCATGGAAAAACTCTTTCACCCCATACTTATCTCTTTCCTTACTCTACCCATCTGCAGAATAAACATAACCATACTAAGCTCACTAACCTGCATGTTGAAAGGATTAATTACTCAATACATGCACATCCTCAGAGTGTTGTAAAGCATTATATCAATATATCAATGCTAATTAAGCCCCATTATACCATGTAAGTTCAATTACTGCATGCACACCCTTAATTCATTACTCAAACACTTAGTCACACTGGCATTTAAATGATCATAATTACACTTAAGTGACAACCCAAATGATATAGGAAAAGGCCAAAAAACATATAGCTAAAAAAATGAAAAGAGAACACTTTCACTTACACCATCCTTTTATGAGAAAAATCCCCAAATCTTCTATAAATATTAACGAGGTAACAAAAACCACATAAGACTCTAATGAATGATGAGTTAGGTGAATGTTCTACCAATGTTGCAGATAAGAGATCTAAGATTTCTGTGCATTACGGGAACTAGTTAAGGTTGCTGAGTGAGTAGGTACCAAAGCTAGAAGCAAGCAATATGATACCCAACTTCTTTTGTGCTGTTTCAGCTGCCTTAATAGAATAGAGTATTTATTTGGATGTGCTCATTCACACTGAAAAGAAAGTCAGTGTTTGGTTCACATACAGAAGAATGTATACATATAAAATAAACTAAAGAAAATTATTTTAAGATATTGGATTAATTGGAATAAAATAAAGACACTAACTTACATTCCAAACAGTTGGCAACAATGATGCATTATATGCTACAGCATATATTGCTATGTGCTATTGTATGTTTTATACCACTATTAAAAATGCTACCTCTCTCTCAGCAAATTTTCCCCTTTTTGCTGCTGTAGTCATGGTAGGTTAATACAGGTAATTTTGCAAGACAAGTCAAACAAATAAAAATTTGTTACATGCTTTGACACAAGGGAATACCTGCATTTTAAGCAAGACTCTCTCTTTCTGTTATTTTCAAATCAAAACATTTTTACAAAACACTGAAATACGAAGTAGTTTCATCATAAGATCTGCAGCAATATTTATACAATCCAAAACTCAGTATTTCTTTTTATGAGTGGGTGTGCTATCCAGAAGAAAAATACATTATTCAAAGTCACTATGATTTCTGATAAACTACATTCCGAAGGAAAACACATTACAGCAAATCTAGGTCTGCCATATACTTGACAATTGTCACTGGCTAACTGTTGAAGTTGTATTGCAGTAAATCAGCCTTTTATCTGTGTAATGAAGATCTCCTACAATATGATGGGTTTCTGTCTCTTCTTACCACTACATCTGTCAAGAATCCCAGAAAAAATGGGACTTGGCATCCTGAAACAGGCACGCATTTTACCACAACCTCCTAAACAACAGTAAAAGATGAGTGATCTGAGAATGACAGCCATGTTCAATAATGTAATATTTCACAGGATTTCACCATTTGTCAAGATCAACCCTTCAACTACATTATTTATGTGCTTTTCTAAAACTTTAATTGAAGCATATTGAGGTAGCCACACAACTTCATCTGCACAGACTTTACTGCTTCTAGTATGGGCCTAAGAATTATCCTTTGAAGGTTCCTAACAGTAACTAAAATAGTTTAATCTTTGGATTATGACAGTTCTAGCTGACCAAAACTATCATATGCAAAGGTTACATATATCCATCAAGCTTTAAATTAATTGCCAAGTTTTCAGTAAAAGACTCATATTTTTCTCTAGTGTTACTGAGGTCTACTGTCAATAGCACTGAGAATCTGCACTCACTTCCTGGAGGAAGCTCGTAGAATCACCAGTGTCACAGCACCTTTCATTATCAAGATGCTTGATTCATGAAATAATTTGATGTTCAGTGTGTATTGAGAACAATTATAAACCATACTACACAGAAGCACTGAAGGTAATGGATTTTTTATATTGGATTTTTTATATTGACAGGACAAGAGCAAATGGCCTCAAGCTGCACCAGGGGAGGTTCAGGTTGGATATTAGGAAAAATTTCTTTACTGAGAGAGTGTTGAGACACTGGAACAGGCTGCCCAGGGAAGTGATGGAGTCACTATCACTGGAGGTGTTCAAGGAACGTGTGGACATGGCAATGTGGGACATGGTTTAATGGTCATGGTGGTTGGGTTGATGGTTGGACTTGATGATCTTATAGGTATTTTCCAACCTTAGTGATTCTGTGATTCTGTGATCCTGTGACCTAACATTAGTGTTCTCAGATAGCATGCTTTATCTCATTTTTCTTCACTCAAGTCCTTCCCAGGTTTGAATAAAAAAAAAATGACAGTGTTCAGAAAGGAATCTGTTTAGTCTTAGTATTTTAAAAGCAAAAATATATACAATGGGATAGCCAAGCATATCCATATTCTAAGATTTCCTCCTCAAGAGTCTATCTTCACCATTATGACAGACATTAACAACCTGTGTGGACTTCCTAGCACAGATCAATCTGGAGCACTGTGCAGTAAGATTTATTTATTAAATTAAAACTGAAAGAAAGTCCTTCCTCATACATGACCTGTATCTTCCTAGAGAGCAGAACTCTGACAAATGCACATGATCAAAATCCATAATGCAATTTATTCATTAGATAACATGCTGAAGGTTTTAACTCACTATTTAAACTATGCACATGTTATATATATTTTTTTTCAGAAAGTATTCAAAACATCATAATCTATATGCTAAAACATAACATTAATATTCATTATCAGACAGTGGCAAAAGGCTACACCACAGCAGGACTGTAAAATGTAGTAGAGAAATGGCACCAATTTTGACAATATATGAATAATCAATTAAAGGTTGTTAAATAAGCTCATATTTAAATATCTATTTACCCAGCCTTTTCAATACTCTTTCTGAAGCTAAACTCCGTATTTATTTGCAACACAGGTCATTTGAAAGCATATTCACAGCGCCTTAAACATAGTAATCCTTTGCTTTCACTTATGGAGACTTTCATTTTGTTGGATATCTTAGATTTTACCATCTACCACTTTCTGATTTATCGTAACAGAGAAATCACCTAAAATTAGACAGCAATGGTTGATAATGGAAAGACAAGATATAAATGGTAGCTGTCATTGACTTGAATAAAGTGTTGAACGATTATTTTATTCCACCTAGGTTATTTCACTATGGTGTCGTGGTTTAAGCCCAGCTGGCAACTAAGCACCACACAGCCGCTCGCTCACTCCCCCCAGGTGGGATGGGGGAGAGAATCGGAAAAGTAAAAGCGAGAAAGCTCATGGGTTGAGATAAAGACAGTTTAATAGGTAAAGCAAAAGCTGTGCAGGCAAGCAAAGCAAAGCAAGGAATTCATTCACTACTTCCCATCGGCAGGCAGGTGTTCAGCCATCTCCAGGAAAGCAGGGCTGCATCACGCATAACGGTTACTTGGGAAGACAAACATCATTACTCCGAATGTCCCCTCCTTCCTTCTTCTTCCCCCAGCTTTATATGCTGAGCATGACATCATATGGTATGGAATATCCCTTTGGTCAGTTGGGCTCAGCTGTACCAGCTGTGTCCCCTCCCAACTTCTTGTGCACCCCCAGCCTACTCGCTGGTGGTGAGAAGCAGAAAAGGCCTTGACTCTGTGTAAGCACTGCTCAGCAGTAACTAAAACATCCCTGCTTTATCAACACTGTTTCCAGCACAAATCCAAAACACAGCCCCATACTAGCTGCTATGAAGACAGTTAACTCTACCCCAGCCAAAACCAGCATGTGTGGTCATCACACTAGAATGCAAGAGTCTGTAAATATGCAATAAGCAATGCCTATTGTTTTTTCCCATGTTTACTTCAAACCCATCATGACATCATGACAACTACTGGCAATGTAATGTCCTGTTTTGGTAAGATGTTTTTTCTACTTTGGTTTAAAAGCTCAAGTTAAAAAAAGATACTTTCTAATAAATTCTGAAGGTTTTGAGGTCTCTGGTAGCCCAACTCCTATTAATTTTTCCATGAATAAGGTATCTAGATTTGAAATCAATTATTTAACTATGAAAATTAACTTCCCAACCTTTGCTGAAAGTACTATTCAAAGGCTCAAACTGACAATGATTTCAGGAGAACATAATGGATTTTATTTTTTTATCAGCTGTCACGATCATAAACTAGATTGCAAAGATCGCCTAGAGGCCTTAATAAAAAAAATCTCACACTGCTTATGCCAGTTTAAGATAACAGTTTCACCCTTCTGTGAATCAGTTGCTTAGATTTATAGGCCAGTAACACACATAGTAGTTGGAACTCGACAGCAACAATTCAGAAAGCAGCTTAATTCAGATTAAGAAAAATAGGAAGGCGAAACAGGAAAGGAAGGAGCAAGGTGCATGGTTTTCCTTCACTTATTCCATAGTGTTACAAGACTTTACAAGGATATATGTTATTTGTTCTTTTTTCCTGTTCTTCCTGAAACAACTGGAAGTTTTCTGGGTTGCACCAAAGTTCAGCCAAATGCAAACTTGCCTACTTTTTGCTGTTCCATAGTCCCTCTCTTACAGTCCCCTATGTGTTTCCTAACATTATGTTCTTATGTCGGTGGCCACAGGCAAAACCACACACAAAGGAAAAAGCAGAAGTTAGGAGGAAGTCAGAGAGTCCCTTGATATGGTTGACAGCTTTGGATTTACAACACTGGGAGGAATTTCAGAAGCTCTGTGGAGAAAATCTGGGTTACAGAAAAGTTCAGGGCATATGTCAAGATGTTTAATAGGTGTGATGCACAACCCATGATACCCCGTCCACATCGCTAAGGTAAGTGTCTTACTTTGCGGTTTCATGCATAAATAGAAGATACACATACAACTGTATTTCCAGAGTCACAGAAGAAGAAAAATTTGAGGAGGGTAAGAACTATACTTGTTATGAAAACAGAACAAAATATGCTAACAGATAGGAGAGGAAAAAATGCTAGATTTTCTTCCAAGAATGGCACTGAAAATAAAGTCTCTGCTCCAACTCAGAAAAGCAGCTTCATTTGAAAAGGAACTCGGGGAAAAAGATTTAATAGCCTTTCAATCTACCAAACTAAAAGTGCTGTACTGAACAAAAGATGGACTTAGAAAGTTATTTATATGTATATGCATGTAAAAGTATTTTCTTTAATAAATCTGTTCTGGAGATAATATAATGCTTTTTTCTAAGGTGTAAGTAATGAAATTTGCTTTGAAAAACTAATTCTAAAGAATTCTCTAGAACAGTACTTTCCATTTCTACCTAGAAAAAGAGTACAAAATCAATATATTTGATTTTTTTAAGTTTCTAATGTCTTACATGAAATTCCATTACAGTACATTTTGACCTTTCTTTTTTAAATAATTCCAAATATTGAATCAATTGAAAAGCATGTAATATTTCACTGTCAATTTATTAAACAACTTTGTCCTTTCTATTTCCAGGAGCTATGTACAATGTATAGTTAATTGATCTACCAGCGCTGATTTCCACATTAGTATGGAACACTGTAGATGCATGCAGGTCATTTGTTAGAGGACAGCACCATGACAGAAACTGCACAGTCCTACCCTTTGCAAAATTCTTTTTTATTCTCAAAACCAGCATGGCCTACAAACCTGCTTTCATGGATGTGACACATTTTGGAAAGCAAAAGAGACAAAGAAGCTAGAGCATGTTGCCCAGACCATGTCTGCCATGTCTACGTTTTTTTGGGTTTTTATTTTTTTCTCCAAAGATGGAGTCTCCACAGGTTCTCTGGGCAACCTTTTGCAGTGTTTGAACAACCTCACAGAAGAAATAAATAAATAAACAAATAAATATAGCTTTTTCTTATGTTTAAACAGAATGTTATGTATTTCACCTTGTGTCCATTGCCTCTCGCACTGCCAATTGCCACCACTGGGAAGAGTTTGGCTGCATCATGTTTACACCTCCCCAGAGGGGAATTTACACGGTAAGATTCCCCTTTTCTTCTCCAGGCTGAACAATCCCAGATGTCTGCCTTTCCTCAGGTCAGATGTGCCAAGTCCTTGACCGTTTTTGTGGCCCTTTACTGGACTCGCTTCAGTATGTCCATGTTTCTCTCTTGCACTGGGGAGCCCAGAACTGGACACACCATTCCAGGTGTGGTCTCACCAGTGCTGAGTAGAAGTGAACAATCATCTCCCTCAACCTGCTGGCAGCACTCTGCATAATGCAACCCAGAAGGCTGTTGGTCTTCTTTGCTACAAGGGCATATTGTTGACCTGTGACCAACAAATTGTCCAGTAGGATCCCCAGGTTCTTCTCTGTAGAACTGTATTCTAGCTGGTCAGCCACCATCCATTACTGGTGCCTGGGGTTTTTCATTCCCAGGTGCAAGACTTCGTATTTCTCTTCATTGAGCTCTATGAGATTTCTGTTTGCCTATTTCTCCATCCTGTCAAGATCCTTTTGAATGGCAGCCCAATCGTCTGGTCTATCAGCCATTCCTCTGAGTTTTGTATCACCTGGAAACTTACTGAGCATGCACTCTGTTGTCCAGGTCATTAATTAAGACGTTAAACAGTATTGGGCTCAGTAACGACCCCTTTTGTACTTTAACAGTGAGGGGCCTCCAGCAAACTGAGTATCTTTTCCAGATTTTTAACTTCCAGTTCAACAGTAGGCTAGAAGAGACAACATGGAGTCACTAAGGGTGAATCATGCCTGACCAATCTGACTGCCTTCTGTGAAGAGATGACTGGCTTAGAGGACTAGGGGGGAGCAGTGTTTACCGTGACTTCAGCAAAGCCTTTGACAAGGCTCTCCAAGCCTTGTAACAGATCCAGTGGAGCATGAAATGGATAACTGGACTGTAAGGTAGGGGTAGAATTGGCTGGACTGCAGATTTAGGAGTTTTGTGACCACCAGTAAGGAGCTCAATTGGCAGTTGGTTGCTAGCTGATTCCTCAAGAGCTGATTACGGAGTTGATATTCTTTAATACCTTTTATTGCAATGGGAGATGGAATGAACGCTTCTCAAGTTCAGGATGACACCAAACTGGGGAGCAGTCCATACATTGAAGGGCAGGACTGCTGTTCTCCAGACTGTCGAGATCCCGAAATCAGTCTACATTTCCATCTTCAGGAAGTTTGCTGACAAACAAGCCCCTTTAGAACCACTGGCAGCTAGTGTTAGTTAATCTGATTATAACTTTTGTCCTTATTTTTATGATCCTGAGCTTCAAGTTTAATCTTGACTTTGATTATATGCTTCTGGAACACAGGTTACACAAGCACTGACAAAATGGTAATATCTAATGTAATACAGAGTACTGGTCCACAGCTAGGGCCCTGGGTTCTATAGAAATAATAAAAATAAAGTAATTTTATGTTTAAGTTCTGATATTTAAAAAGCTCCTGGTGTAATAAAGATAAGGTGAAACCACATAATAAGAAAAATAATAGTTAAAAGAAAGAAATGCCTCCCACAGAAAGTGTAATTCAACAATTATTCTCCATTGGTACTATCACTAAATTAATTTTTACTGTATATAATAGTTTTGTTATGATATTTAATAAAGTCTTCTGTGAACACTCAATTTTTAGTCTATTTATTTTAGTGTATATAAATTATATGTACATACATACATAGGCACATTAGATCAAAAAAGGAAATCTTCAGCTTGAATACCTCCAGTTTTAGGTTTTTTCTTAATAAAAGATCCCAGGATTTCTCCAAACCTGTTCCAGCAGCTGATATGTCATAATTCAAATCTCACACAAGACATTGATCTAAGCTGACTATTAATCTATTGGGGGGGTGGGAGAAGATAAATATGCATAGAATTTTCACCTTTATTCTCCCCGAAATGAAATGAGGAATTTTTCCCAACCCCAGAGTTACAAAAAATTATGATCCGAATTTACTACTAGAAGGGTAGTAACAAACTTTTTGTCAGTGGCACATGTACATATACACACATCCACACAGACACACAACTAACCTTGAAAGCTTTAGTCTGCAAGTTATCTAAAATTGGATATTTACATCCTTCTTAAAAATTATTTCATTAAAAATCAATGAATTTCATTTGGTTTACTCTAGGGGAAAGAAGAGTTCACTCACAGAAACCAAAACATACAAGGTGCAAGGTCGTGAAATACCTGATAATGAAGCAATATTTAACATGCCAAATGCAGCATTGAAGAATCTATATGGCACAGAAACATACACGCTGAAGCATCAGACATGGCCCACTATTTATCTGCTGGCCACTTTTTGTTCAGACTGTCTTTGTTGGGCCCAATTGAGATTTTTTTCTTAAAAAAACCCAAACAAACAGCAGAATTGGCTTGCAGAAATAAAGCTGTTATGTTCACTATTGCTAGCTGAGCAAGTAGAAACCTGTATTTTCATAGACTCCAAGGATAAAAGGAAATCTGTTCCCTGTTATGTGTTCTTTTCTGTATTTGTGCACTTATAAATCATTGCAATATTTTCCAGATAAAATACTTCGATCATATCACTTTTGAAAGTTACATCTTTCTTGTTTTACAAGCATTTACCCAACTGTGTCTGTCCATTTCTAAGGATGTGCAAAATTGTATTGGATTGCACACCTATGAAAATCATTTGGGAGTATGCAACAACTTTAAAACTCATACATCTTCCACATTGAAATTGATATTTTAATTTTCTTGTGCAGGTAATAATGAAAGATTGATGGATTTTATTTTTAGTGTGTTTACTTTTATTATAAAGTATGTAATAAATGTCTTGCCATTGGTTATAACACCATAAAAGTCAATATTGTACAAACAATGCCTGAAACCTCTCACGTACAAAGGCAATCTGAAGTTAAAGCTAAAACTTTCTATTTCCTCCTACTTATTTTGCCCAGATGTATTACACACTTTCCTAGCTGAGCTGAGATCACTGAATAATATTTCTAGATTTTAGTTCTCTCTTCCTGAACCAGGGGAAGAATGAGCGGAGCATGACAGTCCAGGCCAAGGCCATAAAAAGCATTTGAGGCTGTGCAAAATTTATAAATGGAAACTTTGCCAGCTACCAGAAATCAAAAGTCATTAGTTGTATTCTTAAAAGTATCAAAATTATGCTTTTCCACCTCATCTAAAAAGTTCAGCGTGTTCCATGGTCTGTCTTCCAGTTTATCAGTACGATCATCACAAGTGTGTGCAATATCTGCCCTTCTCATTCTGAGAAAGATCACGATGACCTTTTGGCAATGAAGGAGCTCCTGTTTTCTCAACTATCCTTCCACAATGTTACTTCTAAACTATCAACATAAAACATGTAATCAGAAGACTACCTCTAGGTCACAACCTCATGTATGATAACAAATAAAACCAAGCAAATACCTTTTTTAACCAGACCACTTTTGAGGATCACATTAGACAAAAGACCTACACTCAACTTACAAAAATCAGATCCATCTTGTGCTTGAAAGCCCATAGGATATGAAGGTAAAAACGGCAATATCTCTGTGCATTAAAAAAGGTACTTATCAAACAGAAAGATAAGTACAAGAAACTGCCAAGACCTTGTCTGCAGGCCTCCATACAAATCTGATTACCTGTGTTCAAATAAAAGTAATTCAATCTGAAGCAAATGCAGGGCAGGGCTACTAAAGTGGACACGGGACTGGAGAGCTTTTAAGAGGATATTGGAAGATTTTTACAGCTTTAATCTGAGAAATGAAGACTAAAATGCAGTCACTATGAAGACACTGGAAGGCAAACACCAGGTCATAAGAATTATTATACAAGCTGAAGGCAGGATTGGGACAAAAATGAAAGCACGTGAACGAATCATAATTGCAAGCAGGTTAAAAACGAGCAGCATTCTCAGCACAACGTGAAACTATGTAGCATTTCCCATACAGTCATATGGAGAGAGGAGACTGGAGGGAGTATGAGTAGTCTGAAGCTGACCGTAATTCAAAAAACAATTTTAAATAAAAATTACTTTCTATGTCTTAAGGAGTCTGATCAAGGAATGCAGAAGCTTCTTCATCTGGCTGACACAATTGGAGACAAAAGGTCTAAAGAGACCCACTTACACACCTCCTATCCTGTCAGCCTGCCAACACACAGACATTTGGGTCTGACATTTCTTCTCACTGAGACACTTTTACAATTGATTTTGTCAGAGAATGAGAAAGTTAATTGACTTCTGATTTTACATGGAAAAGCATGCTTATTTCAAGATGGAAGACAGGAAGGTACTATGATACTATTATCTTGCTATACGATTAAATAAAATCTATTGCACAATCAAGATTTTTATATTCTTGTTACTATAAAAAAAGTACTGGAGCATGAAAAGATTTACATGTATCTTACCCAAGTATACATAAGTTTTGTACATCTGTCAATATGAAGCCTACTTTTTCCTAATACTTGTTTTTCCTGGAAACCCCTTGAAACAGGAGTCTGTCTGACCTATATTGAGAATTATGCTACTAAGATGAGAGAACAAGCTTACACTTAATGAGGGCAAGACAACAGAACACATATTACAACTGTACAGATGAATTGTGAATAAAAACTGTTGGAGACAGATTTCACAAACAGATAGTCTCTCTGTTGCTCCCAGCATTCTCTGCAGTGATTGTTGCTGCTAAATCAAATTGGATTTTGAACTATTAAGACCTGCCGTACTAGGTAAGGACAGTAATTTTAACAGAATAAGGCATGAGCTTACTCTTCTTTAAGTTATATAGTTGTAACCATATTGTATACAAATATCATAGACACTTCATTTTGTTGCTGTTAAAAAGCCTTGTGATAACAAAAGTGCAGCAGTGCCTTTTTCAACTTTGTCCCCATTTGTTCTTAAAAATGGCATCAGAAAGTTATTTGAGTTATGAAGGCTTTTGTCTGGTTAGCATTTGCAGGCTCATACTTAAACAAGGGTATCAAATACCTTACTCCCTCCTTCGGCTATACAGAAAACCAGCAGTGTAAGTGCAGGAGAAGAATCTACCATCTCAAAAGCTTTAGCTATAGGAGAATTATATATAGCTTGCTACCTGGGAATTCCTCAGGTAACATACATTTCAAAGTGCAGCGTTTCATGGACCTAAATGAAATGGAGAGAGAAGTATTTTGCACTCCACAGCTATAGTCTGTGAAAGTTAACATAGCTTTTGTAAAAATATTGACTTTAATGTGAGTTTAGAGAGGTGAGAGTTTGTAAGCTTCCATGACTCAGATGGCTTCATAAGGAAGAAAGGATTCCCAAGTTAATTGTTTTCATATATCAGTGTCTCACAACATGCAACACAGATTTTCTATTTAACCAGCCAAGATGAGGCTCTCTAAAACAGCAAATTCTGCCACCAGACAACACAACAATCTGAATTTCTGTTGCTTATTTTCAGTGCTGCCTTGTGCTGTCCTCTTGGTTCTTACAGTGGTTTACACAACAAATCCATGGATAAGTGTAGAGAAATGATCTGGCTTTGAAAAAAAAAAAAAAAATCCCTCAAACACACATGTAAATGCATGCTTGGCAGGATGCTTAAGCTGGAGAAGAAAAAAATATATAGATGATTGTGCAGCTGAGATGCTGGTTAGCTGCAATGTTGGAGTGAGAATGAGGAGCAGCAAGAAGAAAACAAGTTCAGATACCAAAATGAACCATTTTATGAAACCATGATCTAAAGTTTCTTAATGAAACCTGCTTTCTATAAGGTAAGTTCTTTGCATGGCAGTTAGAACAAATACCTGGTAAAGGACTCTTGCACAAATGGGAGGAGGAGGAGAAACAAGTAAGGAAAGAATAGCAAAACCCTACATCTGCAATTTGACATAATATTATTTGTGGCATCCTAATTAATCAGAAAATAAGAATTTGAAGGGATAAATAAACACAAGCTTAAATTGTGGGTTTTTTCCCTAAACTTTTTTTCTCAGTAAAATGCAGTGGCACCTTCAGAACTTCTGGAATCTCTGTCATGTAAGTCTATTTTAGCGCGTATTTTTTAGCTGACAAAATGTGATACTTCTAGAAAAAGGATCTGTGGCTCATCCTTAAGTGTTTTTTGGTTGTGGGTTTTTTTTTTTATTAGTCAGTTTTGACATGAGAAAACTTAAAACCTCCTTCAAAAGCCCTTAAGCTTGAATCATGCCAAGCTGATGTCCCTGTATGTTCATTACATGTGAGCACTCTGCCAAAAATCCTGTGGCACTGATGGGATAAGGAAGCAGGGGACTAGAGAAAAAAAAAAAAAAAAAGACTGAAATCCACTGCAAACCTAAATTGAAACAGTGTTGTGCTTGTTTGAAATGCTTCATTTTGTTTACATTCTATAATAAAAGAAAATGAGTGACAAAGTTGCATGATATCCCTTTAATAAAACATACAATTCAGAAAAAGGAAACAAAAATATTAAACCACAAATGTCAGAGCTTTTGAAGATAAAAATTCCTGGGATCGCTCTGGAGAAGCAAGATTGTTATTTACACACAGCTATTATCTTATAGATGCCATACAAACCCAGTAAACATGTGCATGCACACGTGAGAGCAAATAGTTACTTGAAAAGGTGAGAGCCTTTTATTACATTAACTTCGAGGCAGCACAGAAATGATCCAGGCACAGAGAAGTGCACAAGCCCTGGTCCTCATGGGGGACTTCAACCACCCTAATATCTGTTGGAAAGACAACACAGCAGGGCATAAGCAATCTGGGAGGTTCCTGGAATGTGTTGATGACAACTTCCTTCTCCAAGTGACAGAGGAGCCAATGAGGAGAGGTGTTGTGCTGGACCTTGTTCTCACCAACAAGGAGGGCCTGTGGGGAATGTGAAGCTCAAGGGCAGCCATGGCTATAGTGACCATGAAATGGTGGAATTCAAGATCCTTAGGGCAGCAAGGAGGGCGCACAGCAAGCTCACTACCCTGGACTTCAGGAGAGCAGACTTTGCCCTCTTCAGGGATCTGCTTGGTTGAGTATCATAGGATAAAGCCCTGGAGGGAAGAGGGGCCCAAGAAAGCTGGTTAATATTCAAGGATCACCTCCTCCAAGCTCAGGAGTGATGCATCCCAATAAAGAGGAAGTCAGGCAAAAACACCAGGAGGCCTGGGTGGATGAACAAGGAGCTCCTGGACAAACTCAAACACAAAAAGGAAGCCTTCAGAGGGTGGAAGCAAGGACAGGTAGCCAGGGATCAGGTCAGGAAAGTTAAAGCCCTGATGGAATTAAATCTGGCCAGGGATGTGCAGGGTAACAAGAAAAGCTTCTATAGGTATGTTGGTGATTAAAGGAAGGCTAGGGAAAATGTGGGTCCTCTCCAGAAGGAAATGGGAGACCTGGTTACCTGGGATACTCAGTACTCAACAACTTTTTTGGCTCAGTCTTCACTGGTAAGTGCTCAAGCCACACTGCCCAAGTTGCAGAAGACAAAGGCAGGGACTGGGAGAATGATGAACCACTGTAGGAGAAGGTTTGAGACCACCTAAGGAACCCAAAGGTGCACAAGTCCATGGGACCTGATGGGATGCCTCCGCAGGTCCTGAGGGAACTGGTGGATGAAGTTGCTAAGCCACTGCCCATCATATTTGAGAAGTGATGCCAGGACGGTGAAGTTCCCACTGACTGGAAAAAGGGAAACATAACCCCCATGAGGGTGGTGAGGCACTGGAACATGTTGCCCAGAGAAGTTGTGGGTGCCCCAACCCTGGAACTGTTGAAAGCCAGGTTGGACAGGGCTTTGAGCAACCTAGTGTAGTAGAAGGTGTCCCTGTCCATGGCAGGGTGGTTGGAACTAGATGATCTTTAAGGTCCTTTCCAACCCAAACCATTATATGATTCTAAGTATTTTCAAACCTAAGTTAGGGTGCACCTCCATCATTCAGTGGAGCAGGGTGTGAAGAGTTTCAGACTCACTTGTACTGTCACAAAATACAATGAAATATGGACAGAGTAACTGAAGTCCTGAAAGCACCGCAACCAAATAAATATAGTGCTTCAGCCTAGCAAAAAAAAACAGCTTAGCCTTTTCTGTAACTACATACCTACTCCCAGTGCTGTAAAGTGGCTGACAGCAGCTAGCCTGTACAGTTCAGCACCCTACTGCACACAGACATGTAAACCTGGCTCTGAACTTCAGTTTCCAGGCAAGCTAACTGCTTGCACAGATCTCTCTTTTTAAAATGTAGCCATAGAGCTAAACATAGACAGCCGTTATGTTGAATTTCATGCTTTTACAAAAAAAAAGCTGAAAGAATAAGTGAAAACCACAACTGGAGTTCAATCTTCTGATGATGACCTGTGGTCGTTTCCAGGAGAATAATGAAACTGATTAGAGTGTAACACATAAACTAAAGTAATAAAGTTGTAAGGAACTGGAGAGCAGCAACCACTGAGAGTGGACAGATTTCTCAAGATGTTTCCTCTGAAACATTTGGTGTAAAATTCCCTTGAAATTCCTAAAACACTTTTGTTCTCAGACTTGAATTTAATTTGCGTTAGATCTAAGGGATTCTTAATGAGTGAAGATTTCCTATCCTGTAGTTACAAATAACAAGTTTCCTTCTTTTTTTAAAACTTACTCTCAAGCTCATTTTGCACAATTGGCATTTCAGAGTCCACCCAAACAATATCCTCTACCCCACTGAATTCTGTATTAGCCCAATTTATAGTTCATATATTCAGTAATGGTCTAACCAAAACTTACTCTGTAGAGGCCTAACTCTCAGGACCATTTGGATCTGGAGATGACAGTAGATTCTCATCTAGCTCTTCTTACGAGATTGTGGCTATAACTGACATCTGCAGACAGACACTATTAAACAATTTCCATGTGTTCTCCATCTCTGTAATTCTTGTGGGACTCCAACATCACCAATGTGGTGAGAAATAAAACAAAAGAAAGAAGAAATCCACTAGTCCTTTGTAATGTTTTTATGTAATATGACATTCTGTCCACTTTGGTTGTCGTTGTCTATTTTAACCCCAAGCTCAAAACAGCATATGGAACACCAGAAGGTATTTTCATCCTCCTCAGTTTTATCACAATCTTGACAGACAAATTAGTATTGTGGCTATTTGAACAATGAAGCCATCTGTGATGCTGATGCCATATCAAAGGAAAAGTTTACTTTACTACAATACTTGTTCAATACGCAGCTAAAGGAGATTGTCTGCTATTATTTGGCTAGAAGATTATTTACTGGAAGTAATGGAAGAGAGCTTAATACTGAAATTGTCCCAGAATTCATTAATTCCATGTTTGTTTCTGTACCATAAGTGTGCAGTTGGGTAAGGGTGATCTCCAAATCTGAAAAAACCCAAGTCTTTTCTACTCAAAACCTCAGAAGACTGTGTGTTTCACTGGACACCGTGCTGCACTTCCAAAGACTTCATACACATGTGAGTCGCTAGGTCAAGATAAGGAGATATGCTGACTACACTATACACTAAAACTGAATGGAACTGAAGCCAGCTGGCACATTATTATTACACTTTCTGAGCCTGTAAAACAGGATGGCTGCATCCAGATTGCCTGTTCAGAACAGTCAGCAAGCTGTACCAGCTTCTGAGTCATTCCCAAGAATCATTCAGGAAAGTGCTACTTGGCCCAAACAAAACTCGTGCTGCAATCCATCTAACAACAGTATAGATAGCTGTTAGTGTCCCTGCCCACATCCTGACAGGGGTTAATAACCTGGTGTAGGTAAAGATACCAGGACAATACTGATTGCTCACTCATCCCAGACGAGGAAGACAAAAAGCATCAGCAGCTACTGTGGTAGATGGACACTAAACTTTTGTATGCCTATGTGATCACAGTTCTATCCCTTTGCTGTCCTTCAGAGACCACTTCATGCCTGTTTTGCTTTTAAATAATTCTATGATACACCTCACAGTAAATAGAAAGGAGCACTAAGAAGATCAACTTTCCTTTACAATGATTATTTCAGGGGAGAAATCATAAAATTATCTCTGCTGCCACCTCTGATAGAATGGGACAACCTTCTCATATACAAACAAGAAGTTTTGGGTTTTTTTTTTTCAACATATAGCTATCCCCATCTGCTTGGATATACAAAGAAAAGACAAAAATCAGTTAAAAGTACAACCCCATAGGATATGAAAGAATGAAGCAAGGATAAAATCTGCACTATACTGATAGCAAGGATCATATCTACACAAATTCAAAAGATTTAAACAGATCTAATAGGCTTTTTTTCCCAAGGCTTTCATACAAATCTGTTGCCTGGAGATTTTAGCCTGTTGAACAGCTACCTATGGCCTTGTATGGGTTTCTGAAGTTTGAAAGGCACAAGTTCTCCCTGCACTGTCCCTCTAAGGTGCAGCCTGGCACACCAATTTGCTTCACATAAACCCTGGGAGAGAAAGTGATTTTATGTATCTGTCTATTAATACTAACGTATTCAATTTTCTCCCCAAAAAGCAGTTCTGTAATCTGCCAGCTGTTAAATGACAGAGAAGTGAAAGCTTTATGTTCATTCAGTAATCACAGCAGCTCTCTTTTGCTAAACCAGTTTTCCATTTATAAAGAGCTTGTCAAGGTGAGGGGTAACATCTCAAGAGACAAACACGCTCTGCCTTCAGCATTCACCCACATTTTTAATGTGGTTCCAAGGCTGGCTGTGAAATACCTCCCAACAATATAAGAAGTCTTTATGAAACCATCAAAATACTTCAAATTATTAAGTGCCACTTCAGTATCTCCGATATGTGGCATTTACAGGTATTAAAGATCTTCATGGTTTCTGACAGTTGGAAAATTCAGTTTTGAGTTCGTTGGAACTTATTTTAGATGCTGAATGTTGAAGCAATAATGGTATACTAATAATGCTGTAAGAATTACTACACATTGAATCTCTTCTCAAAATATTTTCACTAAGAGCTAAAAAAATAGTTTATTAAATGCATTTTGCAAAAGTTATTCCTATAAAACATAAGCAGTGTGGTAGACAGTTAAAAAAAAAAGTATGTGACACAAGTAGATAACAGCACAGATATTTTTCTTGGTCCTGTGTGACACACCAAAATCTGAAGGAAAATTCTAGAATTTCTATGTCAGATGTGCAATGATCTTATTGGCAAAATTAAACAGCATTATTTGAAAATAAAGCATTTTGAATCTTTGCATCTCACAATTACTAAATTTTTTCTCAAAACAGTGAGGTGTAGCCTCTGCATCTAATAGGATGAGATTTAGAAATCTCATGGGTTGGTTTGTCTTTTATTTGAAGCAAGTAAGTCACAATCCAGTGTCATACTTCTACTCATGCTTATTGTTAATCATAAGTGTTTAGTCAAAGAAATTCAGATTATATACAGACTAGCTGTCTAAATCCAGCAAATACAAATTGTAAGGGAATAAAATTGTTAGAAAAAAAATTGTTAGAAATCAAGGGGGCATTTTTCTTCCACTATTTTGATTTATCAAAACTGCTCCCTCTGATGGGTTTTAATAACACTGTACACCAAAAGTGTCTTTATGAAAGATACAGACTCCTTTTGGGCAAAGTATTCTGACATACCCAGGTGCAAATGAAATACAACTGGACAGAGAAGCTGGTCATAAAAGTTGCACTAGAATCAATGTACTTCAGGGTAGAGTTGTGCCGTCAAAGTATTTTCTTGCAACTGATCCACACACCCCACCAAATAATGGTGATTTAACACTACTGCGATTTAAAGTTTCTGTTGTAAGGGAGTTTGGGAATTTACAATGAAGAATTTTATTCAAAGCCTCTCCAGAGCAGCTAAATTCAGTTATGGGCACAAACTGCAACCCTTTCTATCAGCAAACTGCCTGACAAGTGACATGTTTCAGGTTTCAGTCTAGGGGCCCCGAGAGCATCCCCTCTCCTGAAGGTCTGGCTGCTGGGGCTAAGGATCAACTCAGGCACAGCACAGCCAAGAGCTGTCCCCTTCCCTTGGGGACTTTGCCAGAGCGCTCCCACATAGCACTGTAGGCTGATATCCCAGCCTGGCCCCAGACCTGGGCCTGTCACCCCAACCCTGTCCAGCAACTCCAGGGCTGGGCCTGACCCTGGCTACCACCCTCAAGCCTGTGCTGCTCCCCTGCACCCTTGCTGCTGAGGCCCCTGCCCCTGCCGGCCCTGGGGCACAGACGACCCTTGCTGCTCCTTCATATCCACAATAAAAGTCTCAGGAATACATAAAATCTCCTGCATTTAATTTCTAGATGTTGTTGAGAACACTCGTTCTATTTCAAGACAACATAGGTTGCTTCTTATAGCCAGGGCGGTGGTTTTCATGTAACACCAGGGTAATGTCAGAAATTCAATCTATAACTTTCACACCTGAAAAACTCTGAAGATAAGAGTTATGAGATACAAATTCAAAGAAAAGCTTTGGTTTACAGAGCTTAAAGTCTTGCTGTATGCAGCTTGCACGCACCTGGACTATGGGTGTGCTTGTGGGGAAGGAAAAAACCAGAAAACCAAAAAAGTAAAAAAATCCACACTTCTAGTCACTTCTTGTTACTTCCAACACTTCCCATGTCATCCATTAGATCACAACAGGAAGTATTCAGTATTTGTCCATATACCAAAGTAAGAAAAGCACCATTTTAGAAGGAAGGAGGCAAGGCATATAGGAACAAGTAGTATCTTTCATTTGATCAGCTGGTATAAACAGAAAACATAAGGCTTGCTCAGCAAGATCCTGACCTGCAAAAGGGCTTCATATCCAGAAGTTATACATCTTCTCAATTCTGACTTAGTTTAATTACTTAGTTTAATGTCTGTCCACAAATTTTTTCCTGGTTTATATTCATAGACCACCACAAGTACAAAAATGCTGCCACCGTAACATATTTTGTATTGACATTAGTAGGCAACATGCAAAGGCATACTTACCTACTTCTTCCCCATACACACACACACACACACACACACTTCTTTTGGGAGCATAACACTCAACAGATAATCAAGTCAATATGTAAAGTAGAATAAGAAAAAAATTATTCATAACACAATGGTGACAATTTTGACTGAACTATAAAAGGAAATCTGGAATGACATGTTATTAGACCATTTCAGAAAAACACATATACATTGTGTCGACCAGAAACCACATATCAATCAGAATGGCATGAAGTAGGGCAATGGCAGTTTATTAAACTGTAGAATTAGCAAAAAAGTACATTAATGTTAAACGAAATGGTTAGCGTGTAAGTAATACTTTGATCCAAATTTTTCTTAACATCAGAATAATTGGCTTTTTTTTCCCTCTAATCCCACCATGTTTTTGAGATGCCTTTGAATATTTGTCAGTTTACTAACAGCTGCAGAGGATGTGGGCAAACAGATTTGACTTATCTGCTGCAGTGAATAACACATAATGGAACCAACTTCTGTCATTTGATGGGCTAAGATTCATTTTGTAAAAATCAAATCTTTTTGCAGTTGTCAAACAGAAGGACTGTTCCTCTCAAACACAGCAGTGAATGAATAATAAAGAAGGTAATAGCCACCTGAGTAGCAGTGAGGGAGAGCTCGGTAAAACTCAGATGGCTTTTACAGATGTGAATCAGGACTTCTTTTTCTTTTAAATCCAAATAACCAATGGACAGATTCATTGTGTGCAGGTCCCATTACAAGCTGGGCATATACATACACTACGGTGATAAAAAAGAAGTCTTTTGCTTCCTCCTTTTAAATATAAATTGTGGAGGATCTTATTGGGCTGACTTTTTTCAACATAGAAACTTGGTAGATCACATTTACTCTTTATAAAATGTAGAATTGTTAACTCAGTTCTTCCTGTGTTTTACATGGTATTAAATAACCTAGAAAACTCAGGACTTCTTCTAGCACTACACAAAGTAACCTTACTGTTTTAAAATATACTGTAAAGTTTAAAATGCATTTGATGGCTTAAGCATTCATGGGAACTTAGTGTTGTAGATCACAGGAGGAAAGCTCATTTACCCATCAGTTTTACAGCTCCAAGCAAGGCAGCGCTGCGTAAAAGATACTTTGTCATTCCTTGCCCTTCATACCAGGCTGATTCTGCTGCTGTTGGGGGACAAAGACATATGAGCTTTCGTGGTGTACAAGGCCTGAGACAATTTTACATGGATGGAAGATGTGGACATAAGTAAGACAGTTTCCTGTTTTACTTACTGAACACTGCTTACAGGTTTTAATTGCAGAATGTCACTTTGGTAATTACATGCAGTCTGTGATATACCTGCTTCGCTAAGGTTGTGCCAATGATTTTTTTTCATACTTGCTTTTTAAGTCAGACACCTCATTTATTCCAAGATCTCTTACCTTTTCATTTAAGTAAACAAGTAATCATACAGACAAAAAATAGAAGTGAAGAAAAAAACCTCAAAAGACTTATGATAGACCCCATAAAGATAATTATTTAACATTAGCACAAATATAAAGGTTTTTTGGAAGGTCCCTTTTAAAGGTTAATGCTGAAATTTAACAACCCTGAAACATTTTGTTACACACTACATTTTATTAGAATTCAGGCAGAATAAGTCAAAGTGTCTAAGCCACAAGAGGTCTCACCCACAGCCACATGTTCGTAAAGCCTGGGGCCAGTATTATCAGCTACGTGACCCTCCAGCTAGGGAGCTGGGAGTTACAGATTTCATAGTATTAGTTTTTCCCCCCATTTGTCTGCCTGGTCCAGGCAAAACACTCTGGAGTCAGCAAACCCCTTACTTATAGTGCTAGGGATGCAGAAGGAGGAATGAGTGGTAGTCAGTCATTAGATCACTTTAGCTATAAACTTCAAATCCCACTTCCCTCCCAGTTTCATGGTTCCAAGCTGTGCTACACTGCTTATGAGATATTTTAGATTTCCCCCGCTTTTTCATTTGCCTTTCCCTTACCTTTTTCTTCTTTTTGGCTGCTAATTGTCTAACTTCCTTGGCACAAAGATGACTTCTTACTCCCCTTCATTGCACTGTGCTAACAAAATATTGTGATGCTCCTTGTGTGTAAAGTGGGTTTGGGTTGAAAATAATACTATCATGCCTAAATGGGTTGCTGACATTGATCAACAAGAGGGAAGAAAATACAACAGCAGTAAAAGATACCACAACAGCAGTGGGAAGAGGTGATCTAACATTACTCTGCAATCTACTTGGGCCCAACATGAAAGAAAGAAAGGGGGCTAAGTGCAAAATTATATTCATCATAGCCAATATTAAAACAATGCAATGAACTTGAAAACTAGGTTCTAGCACTTCAGTGAGTTGTAGCTGACTGTACACATCATAGATTACTTCAATGTAGTCTTGTGTCTACAAACTAGCATTGCCTGTCCATATAATTGTTCATGCATATACATACTTGCTGATGAAATTTTAGAGGAGTTTAGAAAGCACCCTGATGCTCCTTTGAGTTAGTTTGCAATCTGGAGCCCAGATTCACAAGGGGAGGAATGGGGGTGACACACTGGATGGGACACAGGGGACACCACAAAAAAAAACAAAACAAAACACTTTTCCTGTTACAATACTTTAGTTCTGAAAATTTCTAGCCCTTTTGAGAACTTGTAGATCTTATTAGGAGCTTTTATCAGGAAAATATAGGTTCAATTTACATATGACTTAGAGGATTTTTAAACTCTTCCAAAAATAGGAAAAATAGGATTACAATGGGGAATTAGGAGACTTGTATAGATTTTAGATCAAATATGTCAGGTGACCTTAAAATTTCCTGAAATAAAGTACCAAGTGTTACGTAGTTATCCTATTTGAACCCAACGACTTATATAGTAAAATATAACTCCCAGAAATGAAGAGACATCTTATAAAAAGCATAAAGCACTGACATTTTACTCCAGTGGTTAATCATCCTTTTAGTTAAAATGTGTATCTAATTTTGTATTCTCCAGCTACTGTTTCTTGCTAAGGCTCTGCTAACATAAAAATTCTTCTGTTTTTCTCCTCTGTGAAGGTACTCATACTGTATAATCAAATCTTTCCATCAGCTGCATCTGCAGTTGATGGGAACAGATTGACAAATGATTTTCCCCAAGCTCAATTCAGCAATAAAATACCATTTCTCACTTTCAATTTTTGGTGTAATTTTCTTTTCTCCTTCCCATTCCCAGGTTTCATCTTCTTCAAAAATGAAAAAAAGAGCAAAAGGAAGCTTCAGCATTTTTTCTTTCATTGGGAATTCACACAGTGCATCAGAATATGCTCAAATTATTTACTTAAGAAAGGCTTTAGCTCAGATAGATGTAAGCATCAAAGGTGGAGGAAGACTGGAAGAAAATTGTCAGATAATTCTTATAATTGCAAACTCATACTCAAGTAAATAGACATCTATTTTTAACTGAGAATTTTTAAAGATTTTGTATTTTTTCTGTATGAATTAAAAGTTATACAACTGTAACTGCCATTCAGAACAATGACCCCTGCAGTTCACGGGGAATATAGACTGCAGCTGCTGAATTTCCAGTCAAAAATATTAGACTGCTTTAAGAAGGTGCTGATCATTGGTTTTCCTGGAATGCAGAAAGGCGCACAACACAGCCTGCAGTATAGTATTGCTAACAAAGGATTTGAAACAACAAACTACAGATGGAATATCCAATTCTCAAGAAAGCTAGTACAGATAAGTATAAATGAAGTGTAAGCTCATTGATGCTGAAGGTGTTTAAAGTCAGAAAAAAAGTCAGCTAGGGATTCTGACACAGCAGACTGGAGTCATTTTAGAGATGGATATTGACTGAAGACTGACATAATTTATGCCTATTTTCTATCTTCACAAAAAGTCTGGATACATAAACTTCAGCAGCAATCATTTTGCATTCCCCCTCGGCACATGGGGAATAAGTGTAAGGCATTGGTTCTACTGTTTCTCAATCCTAAATACACCAAAACACTGAGGATATCCATCTGAAAATAATTAAATTCCTTGTTCCCCATGCCTCTTGGGATTTGGAAAGGAGGTGATTTATCCATATCAGGAAGGACAACATTCCTCCGGTTTGCTGATGATACAACTACTTGGTGTCTTTATTATTTAGAGGGAATTTTTAATGCTGTTATTATTATTATTATTATTAAAGAAAAACAACCAAACATTCTTCAGAGTAGTTTTTTAGAATGTGTCACTAAATTCAAGTAAAATCGGTAGAAAAGAAAAAACATATATTCCTATGCTAGAAAAAGTAAGTGTGATATAAAATTTAATTGGATATCAGAATAAGCTTGCATTGTATGTTTCTTTATTATAAATACTATATATTATAAATAAATGCACTATGTAAATTATTTTATATGTTATCGTATCATTTCCATACATTATTAGAAAGCTATTTTCTTTCACTAAGTAGTACCAAGATCAGACAGAATGAGAGCAAAGACCAGCAAAAATTCAGAACACTTTACAAGAGATGGTTGGGAGCAAGAAATATGTCCCAGCAAGGACTCCCTCCCCTACACTTATCATTTTGCATTAAAGGTTGAAATCACTTCATGTTCCTTCAAAGTCTTTACACCATGATTTCTTAAATATTTTGCGGTTGGCGTATAATACCCAAGATTGAAATCTTATTACAAAGGCAAATATCCCACTGACTTCAGTGGGGAGAAGGATTTAATTCAGGGTATTTCAATCTGCAACAGCATTACTTGACAGCTCTACCATCTACGGAGAAGTTCCCTTTGCATACTAACAGAGCATCCAATTAAGCTACGAAAAACAAAAAGTTACAGTGTAGTTCTTGTAATCTAAAATACATGATTAAAGAACTTTTGAGGCATGCAGTGATACAAATTAGCAAAAGAAAAGGATGTTAACAAGGCCGATGTTATACAGATAAAGCATAAGCCACGTATCCAGTGAGGATTTGATCTAACTCCTCAGCAGATTATAATTATAGTAAAAAAGCCATACACATTGCTGATTTTAAGTTGATAAAGTATTGTAAACTTTAAAGTAAAATAAGAACCTACTGTAGAAAAAAAAAGAGCAACCCCACACACATACTTTCAATTACAGACACTATTAGGATAAAAATAACAGTTTGTGCAGTACTCAAGCCATGGTACCATTGAAATGAATGGGAACTTTAGGTGTGTACTAGTTTTGACTTACATAGAGTTAATTTTCTTCATAGTAGCTAGTATGGGGCTACGTTTTGCATTCGTACTGCAAACAGTGTTGATGACAAAGGAATGTTTCAGCTACTGCTGAGCAGTGCTTACACAGAGTCAAGGCCTTTTCTGTTCCTCACACTACAGCAAATAGGCTGGGGATGCACAAGAAGTTGGGAGAGGACACAGCTAGGACAGCTAAGCCCAACTGACCAAAGGCATATCCTATACCATATGACGTCATGCTCAGCAATAAAAGCTGGGGGAAGAAGAAGGAAGGGGGAGGGGGGCATTCAGAGTGATGACATTTGTCTTCCCAAGCAACCGTTATGTGTGATGGAGCCTGGCTTTCCTGGAGATGGCTGAACACCTGCGGGCAGATGGGAAGCAGTGAATGAATTCCTTATTCTGTTTTGCTTGCGCACGCAGCTTTTGCTTTACCTATTAAACTGTCTTTATCTCAACCCACAAGTTTTCTTACGTTTCCCCTTCCAATTCTCTCCCCCATCCCACTGGGGCAAGCGAGGGAGTGGCTGGGTGGGGCTCAGCTGCTGGCTGGGGCTAACCCACAACAAGGTGTTATAAATGAAGTTTGCTCTGACTACTTATACTCTCAACCAGAAAAATGGAGCTGGTCCAAGCCTAGATAATTTTTTTTTTTTTGCCAATAAAATGCCCCATGACGGAATTAAACAAAATAGAATTCTTGTCATACCATTTCTAATCAGCACATGTTATTACCTTGCTTTTGACCCCTCAGAGCATCTCCTTAAACCTCCCTACCTTAACTGCATTGCAATAAACACAGGAACAAACAGACAAATACTAAAGGATATCTCTCACTGAGGAAGAATTAACAAAACTGAAGCTAGGCCCAGAGTAATTACATGGAAGGAGCAAGCTATGTTCAAAACTTAAGAGAAGTCTATGTGGAATTACATACGCTTTTGCAAAGGGCAATCAGATTCTACAAGGTGTGTAGCTATATTACATCCTTTAGAGATTACTAGAGGGCTAACTGCAAAAACAGTCTTAGGTACAATTAAAGAATTTTTAATAAATAACTAAGAGCCTTTCACAGCTGAAGTCTTACAGAGGCTTTGAGAAAAGTCTTTTATACCCGTATATGCATCTTTTTCCCCCAACACCAGCGGCAGGAGATGCATAAAGAATGAATGACCATTGCTTGGGCTTGATTTTATTAAATATTTCATTTCAGTGACCTGCTTTTATTTACATTGAAATCTACCATGTAACGATTTCCTTTAGATCACAGGATATTTATACAGTGAAGTCTTGAATATTCTGGTATTATAATATGTTCATAGGTAAATTGTATGAACATGCAAGCTGTGTAAAACTTACTACTTAGTCATGAAATCAAGGACCAAAATGAAAAAAACAATAGATGCTAATGACAAAAAAATGTTTTGCTTACCACTGCAGCCTCTTAAGTTCACAGTATAACCCTGCTATTTATACAGTGTGAAATGTGCTTGAAATTAAAAGAACTTTTTCCTATAAGCACCAGCTTACAGCTACAACTCCCTTTACTTCTCAGCAACTGCACCTGCAGTTTATAACATTCTCAAAACACGGAAAAGATAAATTGGCCTTCTTAATTCTATGGTTTGCACTGAACCTTGCTGAAAACTGAAACAGAAATATAGAGACAGACTGGAGGTTCCCCTGCAAAAATTTTTCTTATCACAAACATTTAACAAAAGTAGGACTACTTTGCATGGGAATACTGCTTGTTTGATGGCATAGTCTTACATCAGACACATGTGCTATTACTACTCTACCTTGAAATGACAAAGAACGCTGCTTGGCTTGAGCAGTGTACCTTCCCAGCTGTTTTGGAACAGGATTAAGACAGTACTGCAAACCATCAGGAAAAGAAAAATATCTTGTCAAATACCTTATTTTGGAAAGATAAAATTCACTAGTTACTTCTATGATTAATTTTAAAGTCCTATTAGAGCTATGAAAATCATATTTCCATATATATATACAACTGCCCCATCTAAACAGCTTGACATCTTTCTCATTCATTTGCCTCACCTTTGAACAGGCTGGGGCGATGGCCAAGGTCAATTGTATGAGGTTTAATAAGGCCAAGTACCAGGTCCTGAACTTCTGTCACAACAACCCCATTCAATGCTACAGGCTTAGGGATGAGTGGCTGGAAAGTTCCCCTGCAGAAAAGGACCTGGGGATGTTGATTGACAGCTGGCTGTATATAAGCCAGCAGTGTGCCCAGGTGGCCAAGAAGGCCAAAGGCATCCTGGCCTGTATCAGAAATGGTGTGGCCAGCAGGAGTAGGGAGGTGATCGTGCCCCTGTATTCGGCACTGGTGAGGCCGCACCTCTAATATGGTGTTCAGTTTTGGGCCCCTCACTACAAGGAGGACATTGAGGTGCTGGAGCGTGTCCAGAGAAGGGCAACGAAGCTGGTGAGGGGTCTGGAGCACAACCTTTATGAGGAGCGGCTGAGGGAGCTGGGGTTGTTTAGCCTGGAGAAGAGGAGGCTGAGGGGGAGACCTTATCACTCTCTACAATTACCTGAAAGGGGGTGGGTGTTGGTCTCTTCTCCCAAGTGACAAGTGATAGGACAAGAGAAAATAGACTCAAGTTGCACCAGGGGAGGTTTCGCTGGATGTTAGGAAAAATTTCCTTACTGAGAGAGTGGTGAAACATTGGAACAGGCTGCCCAGGGAAGTGGTGGAGTCACCCTCACTGGAGGTGTTCAAAAAACGTGTAGACGTGACACTGCGGGACCTGGTTTAGTGGGCATGATGGTGTAGGGTTGATGGTTGGACCTGATGATCTTACAGGTATTTTCCAACCTTAATGATTCTGTGATTCTGTCATTCTGTGATTCTGTGATTACGTGATGCAGAAACCAGGCATTCCTATACTTATGACCTTGAAGGGGCTGATAAGAAAACTCTAACAATGTTATATTGCAGCTGGGCTCCAAAGAAAAAGTGTATTTTATTTTTTTTTTTAATAAAAGACTTGGCTATGAATCTTAGAAAGTCTAAAACTACAGAATTTCACTTATTCAGAGAAAGACTCTTCCAGAAAGTTAAATCCCCTAATTTCAAGCCCCTCTTGAGTTGGAGTGAATTCAATTTTACTGCCTTACTTCTTCATTTAGCCTTTACTGGGATAAAGATAATTGCAGCTCTTCCTGCCAAATCACAGTCACATGGCAGAAACGAATGCAGAAGTAGTACAGGAAGAAAAGAGAAAGCACCAGAAGCATGGCTCTAAAGCATACCTACTTGTGCAGGCTCCTCTTTGCTTTTTGTTTGGTTTTAAACAAATTTTTAGAGGCAGTACTAACTCAGCTTCAGACACAGCAGAGATCACTAACAGCTAATTGAGAAAAACAGTCTGAAGAGCTTCAGACACATACAGCAAGGAGTGAATTGCACTGAATATTATTAAAGTTGGGGCAGCCTTGGCTGTAGCGATCATGAGAAGATAGAGTTTAGGATCATGTGCAGTATGCACAAAACAACAAGTAGGATTGCAACCTTGGACTTCAGGAGGGCTGACTTTGATCTCCTCAAGGAACTGCTTGGAGAATTCCTAGGGGTTAGGGCTCTAGAGGGTAGGGGGCTCAAGAGAGCTGGGTGATATTCAAGTCCCACTTCCCCCAAACTCAGGATCAGTGTATCCCTAAGAGCAAGAAATCAGGCAAGGGAAGCAGGAGACCTGCATGCTTGAGCAAGGAGCTTCTGAAAAAGCTCAAGTGGAAGAAGGAAGTTTACGGTATGTGGAAGAAGGGACTGACCATTTGAGAAGATTACAAGAATGCCATCAGAGTATGCAGGGATGAAACGAGAAAAGCCAAGGCCTCCTTGGAATTAAACCTGGCAAGGGATGTCAAGGTCAACAGGAAGGGTTTCTTCAAGTACATTGGAGGCAAAAGGAAAAATAAAGAAAATGTGGGCCTGCTGTTGAATGAGACAGGTTCCATGATGACAGATGATACAGAGAAGGTGGAGTTCCTGAATGTCTTCTTTGCTTCAGTCTTTACTGTTCCAGCCAGCTCTCTGGAGTCCCAGACTTTGGAGGTAACAAAGAAAGTGTGGAAAAAGGAAGACTTTCCCTTGGTTGAGGAGGATCAAGTTAGAGACCAATTAAGTAAACTGGATATCCACAAGTCCATGGGTCCTGATGGGAGGCACCCGCGAGTGCTGAGGCAGCTGGCAGAAGTCATTGGTCGGACACTCTCCATCATCTTTGAAAGGTTCTGGAGAACAGGTGAGGTGCCTGAGGACTGGAGGAAAGCCAATGTCACTCCAGTCTTCAAAAAGGGCAAGAAGTAAGTTCCAGGAAACTACAGGCCAGTCAGCCTCAACTCCAACCCTGGAAAGATGATGGAACAGCTCATTCTGGGCATCATCTCAAAGCATCTGGAGGAAAAGAAGGTCATCAGAAGTAGTCAACATGGATTCACCAAGGGGAAGTCATGTCTGACCAATGTGACAGCCTTCTACGATGGCACGACTGGATGGATAGATGAAAGGAGTGCAGTGGATGTTGTCTACCTTGACTTCAGCAAGGCTTTCGACACCATCTCCCACATCATCTTCATAGGCAAGCTTAGGAAGTGTGGATTAGATGAGTGGACAGTGGGGTGGATTGAAAAGTGGCTGATAAAGTTCAGAGGGTTGTGATTAGTGAGACAGAGTATAGTTGGAGGTCTGTAACAAGTGGTGTTCCCCAGGGGTCAGTACGGGGTCCAGTCCTGTTCAGAACATTCATCAGTGACCTGGATGAAGGGATAGAGTGTGCCCTCAGCAAGTTTGCTGATGACACAAAACTGGGAGGAGTGGCAGACACACCGGAAGGCTGCATTGCCATTCAGCGTGACCTGGACAGGCTGCAGAGTTGGTCAGAAAGGAACCTTTTGAAATTCAACAAAGGCAAGTGTAGGGTACTGCACCTGGGGAGGAATAACCCCATGCAACCGTACAGGTTAGGGACTGACCTGCTGGAAAGTAGCTCTGTGGAAAGGGACCTGGGAGTCCTGGTGGACAAAACAATGACCATGAGCCAGCCATGTGCCCTTGTGGCCAAGAAGGCCAATGGCATCCTGGGGTGCATCAAGGAGAGTGTGGCAAGCAGGTCGAGGGAGGTTATCCTCCCCCTCTACTATGCCCTGGTGAGGCCACATCTGGAGTACTGTGGCCAGTTCTGGGCTCCCCGGTTCAAGAAGGACAGGGAGCTGCTGGGGAGGCTACAGCAAAGGGCTACAAAGGTGATTAGGGGACTGGGACATCTTTCTTATGAGGAAAGGCTGAGGGGCTTGGGTCTTTTTAGTCTGGAGAAGAGAAGACTCAGGGGGGATCTCATTAATGCTTCTAAATAGCTAAGGGGCGGGTGCCAGGAGGGTGGGGCCAGTCTAGTTTCAGTGGTGCCCAGTGATAGGACAAGAAGTAATGGGCACAAACTTGGTCATAGGAAGTTCCACCTAAACACGAGGAGGAATTTCTTTACTTTGAGAGTGGCAGAGCACTGGAACAAGCTGCCCAGAGAGGTTATGGAGTCTCCTTCTCTGGGGATATTCACAACTCACCTGGATGCATTCCTGTGCAACCTGCTCTAGGTGAACCTGCTCTGGCGGGAGGGTTCGACTAGATGATCTCCAGAGGTCCCTTCCAACCCCTATCATTCTGTGATTCTTTAGGATAGCAGAAAACCACCGGTGAATTCACTTCCATTTGTAAGAAAAAGAGCAATTCTCGATCACATTTTAGAAAGTTTTTCTTCATTAGGGAGAAGATTTTGCATCCCAGATGGACTCAGGTGTCTCAATGCCTGTTAGGAGCAGTTGCATACATGCTGTATTTCCTTAGGGCTTTCTGGGGGCTGTTTTAGCTATGTATCCCGGCAGCATGTGACTTAAATCTCATGCTGAGGTTTTCACCTTTTCTCATGGTCTGTCTGGAGTTTAGGATCCAAAAATCTTTCATAACACAATTCAAAACCTAATTTGTACACATGACTCCTCCAGAGGATCTAGCCCTAACTGTATGCTGGCTCAAAAGCAAGCCCATCTCAGGCAAGTGGTTTTGGAGAAGCTTCACATCTTCACAGATGGATACTGCCCCTTCATTTCAGAGCACCTTCTCTTGGCACTGCTACTGCACCCCCCATAATCCCGAATAGCACCTGACTGCTCACCACTACGCGGCTCACTTCAGATTACAAATGACTCAAACTCTTTCAAGAGTTTCCCACACATTCCTCATAGAAACACTCTTCCTTAGGAATTTCCTCTGATTTGTTTGGTGTTAGGGTCTGTTCATTTTCCCCTTCCCTCCCTTTTGTTTTAAGGAAACTAAATTAGGTAAGATATTGATATCAATAAAATTTGTGGAAATTCAGAAGTTTAACTAATTTTACACCTGTATTCTCAGATCTTGTCTCATACATATACAAGTGTCTCCTGAGCCTCTTTTGAAAGCAGTTTAATCTTCAATTTTATTCCTGCAGCCTGTTCTTTACCATCAGGAGACAATGTGTTGGTTTATAGCAAGAGGTCCGAATTAGCACACAGCTCCTCTTTTAAAAGTTTTCTATCAATAGCATTTAATATTTATAAAATTTAAGGGTTTACTCACTTAGTGAAGCACCAGTGTATTTTATTATTGCAGTTTATACTTCTGAGATCAAAAGATCCTTCTCTTGATCTTATAATTACAAACTTCTAATTGCATATCACAGAGGGAATAGCAGCAGGAAAGACATGTTTTCTTTATTTTTTCCCTCAATATGAGGCCTTTACAAGAGCATTATACTTTCTTCCGCACCCACTGTTGAGGTTTGACATTGGTAATTGAATGTGCTAACCCCGCCAAAGCTAGCTCAGATTGTTTCTGTCACAACGTGTTTAGAGAGCTCCGTCGTCAATCCTGCGCTGATATGAGAACTGTCAGTCATGCAGTGGCATTCTTTGCTGAACAGATGACTGACACCAAGAAGTTCAACTGCTGAAAGTGTCAACTCTTCAGGAGGCTACAACGCAATCTTGGCCAGCATACGGATTACCTTAATGTTACATTTTCAACATTTATCTCTATTTTTTTTATTTTATTACAGAGTAACACCAAAGTAATTAAGTAATTAGACCTTTTTAAAAAACTAACCAAACAAAAAAACAAAAAAAACCCAAGCTTGTAAAAGCTTATAGTATTTCTGTGTGCTCTTAAGAACAAGATGGACCATTTAAAATTCAGTGTAGTTTAATTTCATGATTTTTATGAACAATGAAGGTTTTTAATCACTCCAAAAAATGAAATCTATTCCCTGGTTCCACGTTGGACTGTATGGCTCTCAAAGTAACAAATAGAAATAGATACTTTCTAACCTTCCCATTTTCAAACAGCTGTTTTAACCAGAATGATTCTGAACACTTTTTGTCCTTTTTTCCTTCCTCTTTTGTGATACATAAAATATACAGTGTTAAGGCATGTTATAAGTTGCTGCTGCCTCCAGCAGCTCCATGACCTGGGCATTCCTCTGTCCCAGATTGCTGGACATGGCTACTGCTTTCCCATTTGCAGGTTCAACCATCAGCAAAGCCAAGCACATATCCTCAGGGCACATGCAAAAGACACCACCAGGGCCTGCCACAGAGAAGGCACCCACAACCCAGCAGTGCCCAGCCTAACACTACCAGGACTCACATAAGCACAGTGAGCCCCGTCCTCTCCTCCTCTTGGGCTGGCAGAGACAGGAGGTCACTCATGTGGATGCACACATGATGCTCTCCCACCCCATGGGTCCCCAACTCGCCAGCTGGTCTAGCCCAGTGCTCGCTGCCAACAGATACACACTTGTCCCATAGGCATCCCACACCTGCAGGTGCCCCCAAATACCTGCACAGACCTTCCATCCACCTGATATCCCTGCTCAGACCTGGAGTCTCCTATTCACTGGTGAGTTCAGCTTGGATTTTTCTGGGAAACACACAAGAACACCCGGTTAGAGGGTGATATAGACACTCGCCACCCCTGCAGCCAGCACCAGGCACACGGGCTGTGACCCGTGGTTCCGCTCCAGCTACAGGTGCTGAGCCCCTCACTCATCCTAGTCCCTGTAGTAGCTGGTTTTTGGCATGCATACTGTTCCTCCCCAGCAGCTGGAATACCCCCACCCAACCAGTTGCTGGCACTATAGTCCAGGGGCACCTACACCCCTGGTTTGACTCCAGTAGCTGGCACGCAGTCCACTCACGCCAGTCCCCCTGGTAGCTGGCACTCACACACACAGGATGGAGAGTGAGATCATGCAGAGAGAGAGTTAAGAGAGTCTGTAAATAAGGCAGGACAGCCTGCAGTGATCAGGCACAGGGTTCAGTCAGACAACGCACTGACCAGCCCCTTTTTACACAAGACCAGCTCTTTTACACCACTCTCTGCCTGCCCCAGCTTTGTTCTTCCCCAATTCCTTTCCCCTAAACATTCCTTTGTAAACTCTGCTGAGCTGCTCAGGCCACTCCTGAATATCCAAAATCCTCATGTTCCTCGTTTCCCCCTTCTTATCAGTCACAAAGTCCAGGTGACCCTCTCCAAAGCTCTGCCTCCATTTTTTTGATGGCCCATCAATTAGTAGCTTGAGATTATCGGTCTTTGGCTTTGCCTCCCTTGTATCCTCGGGTGTGGTCTCTGTGTTCCTGTTTGTCGCTTCCCCCTTCACCATCAAAAAGATCCTTGATCATATAAGTTCAGCGAAGCAGACACTCCCTTCTTCCAGATACCATTACACACAGGGCATACGTCTTGGTATCTATTTATATATTAATGTAAGACCTAGAGCATGATTTTCTTTTGTGAAGCTCTGAAAACACTTTAACCCATAAGTTGTTACAGGAAGCAGCACCCATTTCTTGAAAATTGTATGTTACATTTCTAAAGGCTGCTTACCCAAGATCCGCAGTTCAGATTTCTTAGCTCCTATATGTAGTTTAGACATTTTTTTAATTCTTCATTCTCTCATAGCTTTATTATAATGCTAATCAGAAAGCATGGGAGAATATTAAGTTAAGAATTAGCTATGTGCTTTCCAATACTACTAGGACTATACATACAAGTAAATTAAGCTTGCCAGAGATTATTTTTTATGGCCCTTAAGCTAAGTAGCACAATACAAAAGAAGATGATAACCTCCAAACTGCCTCTGTAGTGCTCTTTTGAACTGTGCCAGGAATTATTTGACTGAAGCAAGAAATCACACAAGGGACCACTGTATCACACTAACTGTAAAGACAATCAAGACTCAGTACCAAGGTCTCTCCACCATTTCATTCACTGGTACTGAGATAAGCCCTAGGTGTCCATCTTCAGCCAGTAACTATCTTCTACAAATATAGGCTCTGGGCAGTCATTCAGCTATATATACACACTTTATCCACATTTTATCCTGCAGCACGTACTTTAAACGTAGAAAATTGCAAATATTTATATATAAATAATTTAACTAGCACAAAAGTTAATATACTTTTTTAAGTTTGTCTTATTACTATTATTAATCTCAGCGAAAGATAGTGAAAAAGCTATAGTAAACTTTGCTAATAATAATTTGTTATATTCTATAAGTAATTTCTATGGCTTGACGTAGCTCTAACATTTGTATAGCCGCAGAATTTCTTTATTTTACAGAAGAGGTATATTTTTGCCAAGGTGAAGCTCAAGGGAGCTCAAGTATTTCTGACCTTTCGCCCACACTCGGGGTATGTCATCTTCTGCCATAAGATTCAATAACATATTTAAATCAACATTATCTTCACTCAGGGCAAAATAATGTTAAACACTTGGGCCAAAAGTAGGAAAGCACTGCAGTGCATAACGTCCCTTTATAAACAGCATGTCCAGGAATCACATATTTTGCTTGCCTGAAGCCAGTTATTGAAATATCTGACTATCACTTCCATCAGCTACGCAAAGCTCTTCAGCTCTAATGGAGACTTCAATAAATCATACACTTAAAAATGCACAAACTGAAGTAAGAGAAGTCAGTATTACTGCAATAATACACTATTTTCAAAAAGGCCTCTGCCAGTACCTACTACGTACATCATGATCAATTACAGCACAGTAACTCCACTGTCAATTTTAATCCTTTTTTGCCATCACAGCCTAAAAGCCTCACCAGAGTCAGCCCACACCATTCATATACCACCATCACTTATTCTTCCCTCCTTGCTTACAAAGCCACCAGTTCACCTTCAATGAACAAAAGGAGGTAAAGTGCTCAGGGCTGTCCTCATGTCCTGCTTCAAGACTCCATATATGAAACTTAACATTAAATTAGACTTCCCTCCTTCCCATTTATCATGTCATTCCTTCTGCAGATTTAAAAAGTTTTTTCACCTGCTGGCTCAGCTGTGCCAGGGAGGAACAGGGCCTGGGGTGGAGTGAAGCAGGGGGTACACAGTTTTGGAGCAGCTGTTTCTGATCATGCATATCTATCATCTATATTCTGATGTATGGCAAAACTCTGTGACATTGTTGTTTCTCTTCCTTTTAAAGGTAATGCCTTTTTTTTTTTTAATGTAGTAACGTGTGCTCTTCTGCAAAGTTCCCTGGTAAATGATTTGTGGCAGACAATACATGTTTCATTTGTTTGCTCATAGTTTCAGAAGTCTGTGGCTATTCAGCAGGATGCTGGCATGCTGCCTTGCTGCACCCTGTGCTCAGGAATGAAAAAAGATAAATTGCTGAAGTGTTCTCAAGAATACACCAGGCTCAATTGGAAGCAGCTTCTAGGGAGTGGACCAAGATTTGGAGTCAACAAGCAGAAATTATCTGCAGGACAAGTGGGAACTGAGAAACTACTGAGAAGAGAGAGAAGCAGAGTGGAAGAGAGAAGTTTGACTTCACAGCTTTTATTTCCATTTGCTTCACCCTACAGATCTGATTATTACATCCTGATTTGCTTCTAATAAAGAGAATTTCAGCGCTAAGAACTAAAAAAGCTAAGAATAGCTAAGAATAGCTTTTTTAGTCACTGCCTTTAAGGAAAACTGAGGCGTTCCTGTCTCCAGACTCTGTCCAGCATACAAATATATAACATGATGTCCCATCATACATTTCTCCACTGTAAATAATGATCTAAAGGCAAAGCTTCAAGTGAACAATGTTGCAGTGGTAACACATCAAGCATATGCAGGTCTTAATAGATTGTATCTGAGTTTCTTGGGTTTACATCTTAAAGAGCTAAATATTAAGGATCTTTGCAACATCTTACTTAGTACTTAGTACTTACTTAGTACTGCACTTTTTGGGTATTGCACTAGCTCAGGCATCTGTATTGCTAACTTGTTAACATGCTCCCTGCTAGGGTTTTGGCCCTAGTACCGCCCCAGGCACTGAAGCTACCTCTATACTAGAAAGGAGTATGGAAGGTAACTTGGCCCCGGAGATAGCTCTCTGCAATACGTACATAGTGAGACCGCAAATTTCCCTTAACTCCAGGGCAGGAGCATCCAGACTGCCTGCTGGGAGCAGGTCCCAGTGCACGGGATTTCCCATACTATGCTTTGGCATTGTCTGGGAGAGTGCTATGACAAAACTGTGCCAGGAACTAGTCTAGTCATTTAAGAGTCCAGGTGACTGAGCTCCATGGCCTTTGCAATATCACCTTTCTATTCACCAGTATAGATGCACTCTACTTAGACATAGCTCAGTGGATGGTGAAAGATTGTCCCCAGAATAGCCTGTGTGTGAATCCTCCCTGCTGGGGGGGGATTACGGTTTAGGTATACGTTGTGTGAGCCAAGACATGCCACTTTTCCTCAGGGACATAAGATGTACCATGCCCTGATTTATTTGGTGGTATACACATAGGCTTTAAAGTTCATGAGATTTCTTTTTGCTATATTTAAATACAGCTGAAATGGAAGAAATAAAATTGTGCTTTGAAATACAATATTTTATATTTCAATGAAGAGGACAGAATATAAAAGAGTGACAAACATTTCTGAAGTCAAAACAAACAGCTCAGATAAATACAATAGAAATCTGGTGGGTCTGACAAATCAGGAGGAACAAAAAATATATATTTATTCAGGCAAAGCTATTTTTATAATCATTGATTCTCAAATGAGCATCTTGACTATAAGGAAAAATATGACAGAGATGGATCAGTCAGCAGACAATGCCTTCTCAAAGAAGGCTTCAAATTCTTTTAAGTAAGAGTTTACAATACTAGATTCATATGAGATTGTCATTACAAGCTAAAATTGATACATCAGCCATCCTAGGAGGAATGGACTATAAAGTAATCAATATCGATAAGTTTTAGAACGAAGGTAGCACTGGCTGAATTGTAATTATGGTCAGAAATTTCCAGTGAGTGGATGTAAGGAACGTACAATTTAATAGCATATGCAATGAACAAATATTGAAAACTTATTTGGAGTAGTAATCCATCATTTGTGTCAAACATGACAGTGCAAATATGCAGTAAATGCATGCTGGGTCAGATGCTACTAATTAAACAGACATGACTGCTGCTGAATCACACGATTATGTTCCTGTCTATCCCATCTGCTATTAATAACAGATGCAAATGCCTAAGAATAAAAGTAATGAAGAAGTGCAGTAAATACAAACAAGAATAGATGGGTAAGCATATAAAAACAAAGTGTCAGCATCGAAGTCAGCACGAAAAGAAGATAAAACTAAAAAAAAACTTGATAAGGTTGTAATGTGTAATGAGCCGGATTATCAGAAAAAAATCCCACATTAATAACCTGTTGTAGAAGTTTACACTGTATACTCCTTTTCATCACTTTTCCCTCTAGCTGCTGAACTGATGTTTATGGTTCAGATTTCATTAAAATATTGGCATGATAGAATGCCATTATAAAATCAGACTTGTTTGCTTGCTAAAATATGATTTAAAGACCTGTATCTGCCTAACAACACATATCAGCAGGGGTTTCAGCGCCAAGACGCTTTTAAAAATTCACCAGGTCCTTGTGAACCCAACTTGCACAAAGATTGCTAAAGCAGAGTTCGTAATGCTCTGAATCCACACAGAGGAAAAAAATATTCCAAAACTGGCAACAGTTTCTAAAATACAGTCTACAGCTTGGGCGAAAAAAATGACCTTTAGCTACATTTTCTCTTCTTAGCCCTTTAAGTATCCTTTCTCAGGTGATGTGAAAAAAGAGACTAGATTGCTGCCTTCATCTTTGCACAGCTGATTCTCACAGCAGAGGTCCATAGCCAGTTCTGTCCTATACAAAGATAACAAGGCATCCTTCAGATTATACTTCTTGCTGTAAATATACAGCAGGGTTTAATACTGGGAGTGGCATCAGCTTCTCAACAACTCCATTTAGTTTTTTATTTGGGAACAGTATAAGACAGACAAGAGAGCTTCTGACAAATCCCTGAGAAAACCTGATTGTTTGACAAATCCCAATTTACTTACTGAGTGTATAGAAGGGAAAGCGAGAACAAACCTATTTGATATTACTTGTGGATGCCACTGTAATGCAGTATGTGTATGCTGCTTGCCATCATTGGATTACAGACGCACATTTCTGAGACCAGTTCAAAATCCTTAATTTTACATGTTTTTTTTCTGGATAAGGCTATTATTTCTGAGACTGTAGTGCTCACAGAAGTAATTTACACTGGTCTATGGCCAGGTATCTTTCTCCATGTATACTTGTACTACAAAAGAACCACTACCCTAGTTTTCACTTGCCACAGGCACCAACAAACCTTTTCACTGATCTGCTAACAGAACTGATGACTGAGTTTGTCATAACTACTTCTGAAAAAAAAGAAGAAAAAAAAAAAATCAAAACATCAGATTCAGATAATCTATTTAAGCTGTGTAAACTTAAATAGTGGGTTTTTGTTGTTTTGTTTTTCAAGATTTAATTGAAATCTGAGATGAAGTGTCCATATCTCTTATCCTTCAATGAGGGGTAAACAGGGCAACAACACCAAGAGCTGAGAGCAGTAGTTATGAATCAGCCTGTGCCAATGTGGAAGAGGAGAATACCTGCTGACACAGTAATGTAAATACATTTCTGGGTTATAAAATAACAAAAAAAGCAAACAATGCTTAAATTCATGAAACTGAAAGGTGAGATGTTCATATATTTGGCTTTTCCTTTTTTATATAAAAACCACAATTAAATGCTGTTTTTAATAGAAGACTCTGCTCATTTGTAACAACAGTTATCGCTGTTAGTTAAGATAAAGACAAGCAGAAATATTTTAAAAATCTTAGCCAGTATGTGATAGCACTACAGGTGGATGTTTATGAAACTGAGAGTATTGTACTCCATCTGTACGGAATTGTCACTTTAATGGAAACAGCCTCCAAAATACAAGACATTGTGACAGAAAAAATTGCATCACCTTTGAAAATTGCACAGTTTATGTATAATTTAGAACCCATTAGAAAGAAAATGTAGTTTTCAGTCTTAGGAATTTTCATTTGAGAAATCTTGTTGCATAATAGTAGCACAGATAGTAGTATTGACCTAGCAAATAAATAAAATGTTCCTGTTCTAAGACAGAAACTTTACGCTGGAATTTAATTCCTATGTGAACCACTCCATAAAATCAAATTGTCATGTCTCAGACATACCACAGAATGATTTGTGATAATGATTCAATTTCAGTTCATCACTAAGAACTGAAACTGCTCGGTGGAGATAAATTCAATCCCCCAGAGCATTGCACTATGGACTGTTTTTTGAGTCAAGAACTTCCTAAAAGCCTCTCGAGGATCAGTTCAGACACTCTTTGTCTTCCCGTAGGGGTGTGTGATGTCCAGCATCCCCCATTAGCACAGTCACATTATCCATGACACCAAAGAAACCAGGTCAACACGTATTTGAGCAGAAAAAAAGAATCAGAAGGGTCTTCAGGAAAGGTTCCAGGTCTCTGCAATTGCGAGTAACAGTGCAATGACCATTTAATCTGGAACAGTCCACAGAGCACTTCCTGTGATCAAGTTGAAGTCTCTAGTATCAAACATCAGTAGTGACAAAAAAAGTAGTAGGCCATAGGGTGAAAGAAGAAAAGTTCAGGTATGTCACTTTGAGGGCTAATGTCCTAAAGGCATGTATTTAACTATTATTTCCTTATGATGGCAAGAAAGAGAACATGTGTTGCAGGGAAAGGCAAAAAATTTTAGTATTCGCAGTTTCTGTTCATCCCATCCACTGTTAGCTCTCCTTTCTTGAGCACAGAAAAAGATAGCTGTGAACTTGATAGGTTTTGCAACAACACTAGAAGCACCACACATCCCATTTTCACTGGCAATACTCTCCACGGTTTCAAGTAGAGAAAATAGGAGAAAAACAAGACCAAACCAAACCAACAAACAAAAAACTCAGGAAAAAGATTAAGCCACAGAAGGGAAATGTTATGATGTCAGCAGGTGAGGAGCAAAAGCCCTGAGGCATGGGGATTAATTAAAATATGGAACCAAAATTCAGAATCAACAAATTTTAGTCCTCTTTTTGCTCCTGATCAAGCACCAGTGTATCACAAATGTCAACTTATTAACATTGGGCTTATCCTTATCTTGTCACAGAATCCAACTGGGCTTACAACCAGTTATCCACTCCAGATAATATCTGTGCCCTTAACTGCTCATCCTCTTGCAGGATAACATACGTACCTCCTAAAACATGCTCTCTCCTCTATCCATAACCAGGTATTATCTTGGGTTTCCAATTTTTTTCTTGGGTCTTCCAGTTTGTCATACTACTGGCTCTTTACAGTAGTATGTCTGTGCATATTGCTGCATCTTTCTTTCCTTCCTGCTCTTCATCACCAAGTATTTATTCCTTGGCAAACTAATGCATATTGTTGTATCCTCCAAATACATTCACGGCTTTACCATAGTAAATATCATCCAGTTAATAAATGTGGTCTGTACAATATGTAGACTCATTGAATCCTGCACAGCTTCCTTAAAATAATTTTTTTCTTACAGCACTGGGGGGAATTCTGGAGCATTTCAAACAGTAGTGTCAAGGATAACAGTCAACAGCAGTGGTAGTAGTGGCTCTCAAAAGAGAAAATCCTGTATCAGTTTTCCTTTTTTGAAAAGAAGTGCCTTCAGAGTTTCCCGTCAGAATTAATGGGAAGACAAAGTATTTCTGAACCGAGTATTACCAAGCACCCTTCTATCCTGTATGAGAAGCTACCTAACTTATCTATATGTTGGGTATTGCTAAAGGCTCTAGTATATCTTCAAGTATCTCCAGGATTTAGGATTCTTCCCTGGCTCACAGGATTCACAGATCAAAGCTCTTCCTTTCATAGTCATCAAAAAGCTGGTGGGGATTCTGGTTGCTAAACCTACATATTAGGATACTTAACATAGAAACATTATTTATGCACCAGGGTGGTTTTTTATGTATCCAAGTGTGAGAAGTTGTACATAGCAGGCTGTCAAAATACTCCAAGGGGTCTTCAGAAAATTTACCTGGTGTTTTTTCTATATATTTAACCAGAGGGAAACCTTTACAAATTCCACTCAAGGTCACAAAAGCACTTGAAAAAACAATAATTTCTAACTCCCACATATCATATTAGTTGATCCCAGCAGTAAAGAAATACCCTGCTTTCCTTTGGTACTTTTTACTTCCAGTTTAAGCTCTTTGGAACAGATAGATAGATACAGACAGAGAGAGAGGTATATATTCAAGTCATAGTACAGGCCTTGAATAACAGAGTCCTGGTATATGACAAAAATAAATAGTAAAATTGATGCTGGCTCAAAAGGTATGGTAAGGGACGGAAGACATTTCTACTGTTCTCAAAGTTTCTTTGCCCTTTTTTAGACCATTCTAAGCAGTGAGTTCTGTTTCTTTGATAAACTATTATCTGTAAATCCCTGCCATGATCCTGCCACTACAATGTATTTAAAAGCAACTATAAACTGAAAAAGGTTTGCTGTTGGCTGTGTCTCTACCTAAATGAAAGCAGCAGCAATGCACTGTAATGTCAGTATTATGATTGTTTTAATAAACGATGCACTTGGAACAGTATAAATCATTTTCACCTGAATGACTCTCATGGCAGCCCATTACAATACTCACTGATTGTAACAACTAATAGCAGTCTTCATAAGTAGTTATTTTTACAATGGCCTAGTATTATTTTGTACTTTCTAGTTATAGAACGGTTATCAAATGCTCTAAGGTCTTACAGGAAACAAAGTGTCTTGTATCAGTGGTCACATCTGGTCACTTCAGTTGTGAATCATGAACCATTTGAGTGGGGTTTGTCCTGAGAATAGATGGAAAACAAGAATCCTGAGAGGCAAAACACTGTATCTGTCCATTAAACGTTATTAGTAACTTACTCCCTAGAAAAGGCAGCCTGTACAGTATGCCACACAATGCATGGCACTAGTGCTTCCTCATAGCAAAACCTCGCCTAGCCTTGGTGGTGTGGCAGCAGAGGTTAGAGGTCCACAGCTGTTCTCTGACAATAAGCTTAACTCATCTTAAAAGCTTCCTCCAGCCAGCCTGTTAACTCCGACACGAGATTAAACAAGGTTCAGGGAGTCATGGAGCCTATCTTTTGATGAAACATTCCCAATAACACTCTGATGTCATCGTCCATTAATGCACAGTGAGGTTTTGGTTCTGCTGAGAGGGAGAGAGCATCAGAATTTTATTTCTAAAGCTATGCAGTTTAAAATGTCCCTTCATCTATTTCGCTTCTGCAACAAGCTTTTTTTTATGTTCCTGGCTATAGTTATGTTACAAATATGAAGTGAGGCATATGACTAGAAAAATTAATAAAAAATTATTTCATTTATAGAGTGTTTCTTTATATAATTAGGTGTAGAAAATGCATGTAATAATTATCTATTTATTTTACTAATTGTTTTGTGCTCAAAGGTGGTATATAAGCAGTATGTTGATTGTACAAGCCTACCCAGGGTATGAAAATGCCTCATGTACCTAGTTGTACAAGGTAATCACGCAGTAATAGGCATCTTCTTGCTGACCTAATGTGATTGCCCTAAACCAAGTTGGAAAGCAGCACCTGTGGTCCTATTTCCCTTCCTGTACAGATCAGTGAGAGACAAGAGTGGGCACATCCTGGATGATGAATTTATTTCTCTGTGTGACTGAGTTGTGCAGACTGGTGTGTTTTGTAGATGGCGTTAGATATGCTCTGCTGGTATAGAACAGTAATAAATGATTCTCCCTTGATCTAAAAAGGCAACCAGAGATATTTGTGGGGAACAGGAGGCATAAACACAACATGCAGATAAAACAGGACTTCCTATTCTAAGAGATGGTCAACACGGAGAAGTTAACTGGATATAAATTTGCATGATGTTGGTAACTATAGACTTAATTATCACATAGGAACTTAACAATATGCAATATGCATAACCATATGCATTAAAATAACCTACAAACCAGAAAAAAGTAATCTGTGAATTCACACCTGAATGTGTACCCTAAAGATGAGCTTCTAGTCACAATCAGATGATACAAAAGGCAGCTTAGCCTACCTTTTCCAGCCATGTTGTGGTATTTACAATTTCCAAAACCAGTATCTCAATTTTGTTTCCCAACCCCTTTTCAGTCATTTTAAGTATTACCAAGGGGCTATACTGATCACTGCCTGGAAACAAGAGCCCATTCACGCATGGGACTATAACACAAACAAGCAGGAAAAGTGTCAGCTGGTGGAGAGCCCTGAATCAAAACAAAATTAAAGAAAAGTGTTAGCACATTGCAGCTATCTGGAACACTGAAGTAGGAAGGCTATCTCTGACTTAAATCAGGAACAATCACTTTGGGCTCATAGCATTAGTAATATGAATCCTTGTTTAATCTTTTGATAAAATGGTAACTGAAAAGTAACCTGCAATGGATTGTTTCCTTGTGTCTAAACCCTCCATTTGAATATCTTTTCCAGACCCCAGACTCCACCACTGAGCTATCAAACACTGAGGACTTGCTTCCCTCAGATGGATTTGGAAGATATTGCCAGGTTATACACCTGCATCTTTAATGAATATGTCAGTAGATGAGAGTGCAGAGGAAGGCAATGATGGGCATTAGTGAACTAATTTCAGCCTTTGCAACAACTATCTGGAAGTCTCAGCTCTAGTACCTGACTGCAAAAGAGGCAGCCCCTGAAAAATGGATCATCTGTGGGCATTAAACTTATACTGGTTACTATTACCCTTCTCCATGATGTATTGCAAGGCACTTGCATTAATTTTGTTGGCTTGATAAAAGGATACATTGGCATACTTAATCAGTATACATTCTCCACAGTAATTTTCACTTCTCATGCTTTGATTTTATCTTCCTAATATTACGAAGGTATTGTTGCAGCTTGGTAATTTTATTCTCAATTTGTTTGATACTCAATTTTCCAATAGGTTTGGAGATAAGTTCCTTATTCATATTTTGGGGTAAAGCGGGTAGTTAGACTGGCCACATATTTCAGTTGTGCCAGGCAGAAACAGACTTACCTGTTGTAAACCACAGAACTGTGTTAGGAAATCAGGTGAAATAATTAAGGAGACAGAATAGCCACAGCACTTCAACCAGCTTCTATATGCTTGTTTAAAGAACACTTGCCAGTTGTCTACAATTTTTTATAACATGTCTATTTCAATTACATGTCTTCCAATGATAAAAGTATTTCCTTCTTTAATGATTTTTGTGAAAAAATCTATGAAACTTTGAAAATACATTCCCATCTTATCATTTGTGTTTATTTGACTCCGTGTGCCTTGTGTCTTAACTTTGAACTGGCTCATACTCCACTGTAGTTTCTTTTAAACATGCTCTCTGAAATTCTCTGTGTTCTTGTGCTGAACTCCTCTTGAGAGCAGTCTTAATATAGCTGATTGGTTCTTTGAAAATAAGGAAAAAAATGCTGCTGACAAACTTTAGGAAGAATGTTAAAATGATGGTACTTTATATATAGATATGGCTTATGAACATATGAAGATAGAGAAAAACAGAGGAAATTGTGTTTGCTGCTGAACTGTGAAAGGTAACAGAAATAGATGTGGGGATGAATTATGTTATGAAGAAAGAGTTTTCTAAAAGTTTAGCATTTGAAAAAAAATAAAAAGAAGAAGCCAAGCACCAGAAGCAATTATTGCAATTAATGTAAGAGTCTTTTCCTGCTGGTCACTGAAATTACAGACACAAACGAGTGTTTTTACCTCCTCCATCAAGTCTTTTAAAACTCTATCTGTGAAAGGAGCAAGAGTTTTCCTTTACTAAGTCATTTATATGAAAAATTACAATAGTCTGGAATTTCTGAAAAGCTTATCAATCACTCTTGTCCCATAGCTAATGGCCTTTCCAGAAGTAAGAATAGCTGCTTCTTGAGCCCACACAGCATATCAAGTAATTCTGGGGTACTAGCCATAACTGCATCTTGCAGGGTATATTTCCAAGCCACATCAGTTCCTCAAAATATTTAGGCAAACACTGTTTAATTCTGTACCCTTCCTCTCAGTTTGGTTTTCACAAGTCTGCAAGAAGTTATCAGTAACTGTTGATTAAGTTGAGTCTACAGTTGAGTCTACAGTTGCAGACAACATAAAAGTCCACTGCCTCATCGTTCTAGTCAACCTCATGAGATACTACTAGCACTAAGGTCCTTTTTACATCTTGTCCTGGACCACCAAGCCAATTAGTATTCTAGTTCAGACAAAATGTTACATTAAGAATTAAAAGGAAAGCTCTTCTGCCATATTAACAGTCATATTCAAACAAAAACGTCTTCCATTTCTACAGCATAATATGTATGAGTTTATAAGTATACATAACGTATACATATACAACATGAAATTGTTCTTTTAGTTATTACCTCCCCACTTATTTGCATTAAGCTTCACTTCTTGGTTTGCCTATAAATGCTTGAGGGGGTTTAAGAAGCAAGCTGACATCTCAAGCCTAAACTGGAATAGAACCAGAGCTAACTATTCCTTCATCTACTTTCTTAAATGTACAATGGTTGTATTTTTTATTTTTAAAGAAGGCTACACAGACTTGAACCAAGCATCAAGGATCATTCCCTGAAGACTGAGTAAGTGATGAGAATTAAAGACATACTGTTATCCTCAAAGGTTCTTACTGAATAGATATAGCTAATGACACTCCAATTTTGGATCAAGCTCCAAATATTTAAGTGATTTATTGCTCTGGCAGCAAGGAGCAACTTGTCATTTTGGCAACAACAGAAGTTTTGCCATTACCTTCAAAAGTGGCAAATGATCAGGCTTTTTATTTTATTATCTTAAACACACAAGAAACTGAGTTTGAAATTGTAATAGTTTAGAAAGCAAAACACCTTTCCCTGGCTTCTGTGTTCTAGGGGATTATTCTTTGCACTTTGTTATGCTTAATATGTTTTTCCATTTACTCTGTTAACCCAAAGTTTTAGAGGTTTTCTTGTTCTTTGTATCAGTAACAGATTAGCATCAAACCAGTTTTCATTTAAACATTCTACTGTCTCTGAAAAAAACTCTAGATAAGGGTCTGCTTAGGTTGGTTGGGCCTGTGTTTTCTTTAGTCTTTTGTTCTTCATTTTCTCTGCAAAAAAATATTTCTGCTTAGGGTTCTTATGACTTTTCCCTAAACATTAAAATATTAATCTCACATTAACTACAACAGTGGAATAATAAAATATACTCCTTTCGATTCTCATCAGTTGTTCTTACACATATAGCACTTTAGAGATTCCTAAAATACCTACAAAGTATTCCCTTGCTTTTCCTCAGAGCACATTATTTTTGCTAGGTTGCACCTCTGGCTTGCTGTATCTGTGTTTCAGGTCTGACTGAGAATGTGATACAATAAACTTCACATATATGCTGTTTATATTCCATCTAAAAAAAAGCACAGTAACAAAAAGAGTGCTGAATTAACTGTCAACACATAACAGCAAATTCCCTCTACTGGTACCAAAGAAGAGCCTCTATTATCAAGAGAAAACAATTTTAACAATCTGTAAGAAATCAAGAATAAAGATACTATTACACATCAATGTTGAGACAAGGTATAGGTTTTTTTTTTTTTATTGCGCTGGGGTCTGTATTAGACTTGAATTCATGTGTAATTAGGTTTCTAAACTGCCTAATATGGCCTTCTGTCTCCCTAAACAAGATTTATACTGCAGTCTGCTCTGCATTTAACCTGGAAAAGCAGACAGCAGACCTTCATGATTGCGCCCTTTTCACTTTTGTGCTACATTTTGCACTAAGCCAAGACCAGAATTTGGGCAGCTGCACTCCAGCCAAGGGAGGGTATCTGATTTACCTTTTAACTGGAAAGATACTGTTCATTTTTTGCTGGATATATGGTTTCAGACAGACTGGTTCACCAATTCAGTTTCTTTTGACTAATTGTTTTTGATTAATTTCTTCAGCTGACTAATACATGTGGTGGAAACAAAGTGTGATGTACTGCAAAAGGAAATCTGAATAATTTTCATACTTTTTCCACAGTTCATCTGAGTAAACTTGCTTCTTTTACATATCAGTGGGTTCATAAGAGGAAATGGCCTCAAGTTGCACCAGGGGAGGTTCAGGCTGGATATTAGGAAAAATTTCTTTACTGAGAGAGTGGTGACACACTGGAATAAACTGCCCAGGGAGGTGGTGGAGTCACCATCCCTGAAGGTATTCAAGGAACGTGTGGACGGGGCATTGTGGGACATGGTTTAATGGGCATGGTGGTGTTTTTTGGTTGATGGTTGGACTTGATGATCTTACAGGTCTTTTCCAACCTTAGTGATTCTGTGATTCTGTGATATTGGCCCTGATACGTAAGTGGGAGTAAATAACAATAATTTTAAATATATTCTTTTTCATAAATAAGTTTCCTAATTATCCAAAATTGAGAAATTACCTAGTTCTCTTGTGCTCCTAGATTATCTCTTTTACCCATACTTAATGGAATATGTCAATTAACTAGACCATTAAAAGCATTGCTTACAAAAGCGTCATGAATGCACAGATGAAGAAGCTAAAGCAAAAACCTATAACATTCATAGATGTAAAGAATAAAATTTCCAGATCCTGCTATTAGGAAAGAGTAGCTTTCATGTATATTTTAAAAATTAAGATTATGAGACAAATTACATCTAACTACTAATGAGTATTCATTCCACCTCTCTGTAGCTGCCTATTGGCACAGTGAACTCAAAGGGGTTTTGTGAACTTCAGTGTGTGGGTAAGCACGTAAATACTGCAATACTGAATACTAATAACCCACACAAAGAGAAATAGGAGAATTGACAAGAATTTAATAAAGCATGTGAATTACACTGAAATGAATGTTTCTGCCCAATGAATTTCACTGAAAAAACACTGGATTTTGCTTGTCTATACCTGTGCTATCTTCTGTTGCTTTACAGTCTGCTTTTGGCTCTGCTTAAAATTGCACAGGTGACTGCAGTATGCTTAGTAAATCATAAATGTTATCAAAACACCTGATTGGTTTCCTTATTGTAAAAGAATGATACCACCGCCTCACCGGTTTATACTGAGATTAAAATATTTTCTGCCAAAATTTGCCATTATTCAATTACAATTTTATGCACTTACACTCTGATCCTGCAAAAGTTTTAGCCTGGAAAACTGTGGGTTCGTTATGAAAAGAAAAAACTAGTGTGTCCACATAATAAATACTAAGTAATTTGTACTTTTCCCAGCTTAGACCAAATATGGAATAAATTTAATAAATTCAAAGATAATTGCATGTAAATGAATGAGCTCAAATTCTTTTTGTGTTCCCCCCCCCCCCCCCCCAACTTCTTACTGTCTTAATGTAATTATACATCTGCAAAGTGTAAAATAATTACATTCCTGAAAAGCTGAGAAGGAACAGTTGTGCTCTATGTTGAGGAGTGGCTCAAATAAACAGAGCTTTGCCTTGGATCAGAGGACAGACTAACATGGGGGACATTGTGGTAGGCATCTGCTATAAATCACCTGATGAAGAGAAGGCAGATAAAGCCTTCTTTAGACAGTGGAAAGAAACCTTGTGATCATGACTGGTACTCAGGGGAACTTCCAGCCACCATGATATCTGATAAGAAGGGAGTAAGCTTGGGTGTGAACAACCCAGGAGGCTTCTGGAGTGTGTTGATGACTATTTCTTGATGCAGGTGATTGACAAACTGACTAAGGAGATGCTCTGCTGGACCTGTTAATCACAGAACAGAAGAACTGGTCAAGGCTGCGAAGGCCAAGTGCAGCCTGGGCTGCAATGACTATGAAACTATGAAGTTTAAAGTCTTGAGAAAAATAAGCAAGAAAAATAGTAGAATTATAAATAATAGAATTACAACCCTGTATTTCAGGAGAACAGATTTTGAGTTGACCAGGGATCTGCTTGGCAGGATCCCATTGCAGACCACCTTGGAAGGAAAAGAGGCCCGGCAATGCTGCTTGATCTCTAAGGGCAACTTCCTCTATGCAGAAGACCATCCATTTGGACATGCAGAAAGCGGAGCAAGCATGGCAGAAGCCCAGCAAGGATAAACACAGACCTCCTGACTGAGTTTAAATGATAAAAAAGAAGCTCCCAGAAGATGGGGGCAGGGACAAACTACTCATGACAGATATAGAAATGTTGCCCTGCATGCAGGGATGGAGTTAAGAAAGTCATAGCACAGCTGGAATTTGAAAAAGTGAGGTAGGTGAAATGAGGGAAGAGGAACTTCTATACTTCCATATAGACTAAGGCAGCAAACGACAGACTAAAGAGTATGTGGCATAATGTTCTCTGCAAGTTCTCAGCAAGTTTGCAGACAACACCAAGTTGGGAGGGAGTGTTGATCTGCTTGAGGGTAGGAAGGCTCTGCAGAGGGATCTGGACAGGCTGGATCGATGGGCTGAGGCCAACCGGATGAAGTTCAATAAGGCCAAGTGCCGGGTTCTACACTTCGGCCACAACAACCCCAGGCAACGCTACAGGCTTGGGGATGAGTGGCTGGAAAGTTCCCCTGCAGAAAAGGACCTGGGGGTGTTGATCGACAGCCGGCTGAATATGAGGCAGCAGTGTGCCCAGGTGGCCAAGAAGGCCAACGGCATCCTGGCTTGTATCAGAAATGGTGTGGCCAGCAGGACCAGGGAGGTGATCATGCCTCTGTACTCGGCTCTGGTGAGGCCGCACCTCGAATACTGTGTTCAGTTTTGGGCCCCTCACTACAAGAAGGACATTGAGGTGCTGGAGCGTGTCCAGAGAAGGGCGACGAAGCTGGTGAGGGGTCTGGAACACAAGTCTTATGAGGAGCGGCTGAGGGAGCTGGGGTTGTTTAGCCTGGAGAAGAGGAGGCTGAGGGGAGACCTTATCGCTCTCTACAACTACCTGAAAGGGAGTAGCAGAGAGGTGGGTGTTGGTCTCTTCTCCCAAGTGACTAGTGACAGGACTAGAGGAAATGGCCTCAAGTTGCGACAGGGGAGGTTCAGGCTAGACATTAGGTAAAAGTTCTTCACTGAGAGAGTGGTGAAACACTGGAATAGGCTGCCCAGGGAGGTGGTAGAGTCACCCTCCCTGGAGGTGTTCAAGGAGCGTGTGGATGTGGCATTGTCGGATGTAGCTTGATGGACATGGTGCTGTGTGGTGTTGGGTTGGACTCGATGATCTTACAGGTCTTTTCCAACCGTACTGATTCTGTGATTCTGTGATTCTATGTTCGGTGGGACAAGGGATCTAATGATGAAGGACATAGATGTGTCTTTCATCTAATGATGAAAGACCAAAGTACTCAAAGGCCTTTTTGCCTCAGTTTTCTCTGGAAAGGTCTGCCCTCTGGCCTTCCAGTTCTCCAAGCCTAATAGAGGTCTATGGGAGTGAAGCTTTATCCTCAGTAGAGAAAGAGAGAGTTATGGAGGGCATGGGATCTGATGGGATGCACCCCAGTGTGCTGACGGAGCTGTTCAATGTCACTGAGAGGCCACCTCTATCAACTTTGAAGCATCACAGTGACAGAGGGAGGTTCTTAATGACTGCAAATAAGCAAAAATTACTCAGTGTTTTGAGAAGGGCTAGAAATATGGAGAGAAATACTGGCCAGTCAGCCTCACCTCAGTACATAGGAAGGTTATGGAGAAAATTCTTTTCAAAGCCAGCTCTGCTAAGTGGAAACTGAGCTGTATGTTCTCCAGAGATCCCTTCCTACCTAAATTATTCTATGGGTGTGACTTGTGCCTGAAGCCTGTATTGTAAGCTCATGCTCACAGGTAGAAAGAGGAAGTGTCAGTGGTTCCTGGATTCCAAATCAGAGATCAGATATGTCCGCACTGTTTAGTAGCCATGAAAACCATAATGTGATAGGTGAAGTAACAGAAATGTGAGATAAAAAGCTTATGTTTGCTATGTTTGAACAGATATGGTTGTATTCTCATGTTGTACATTACTATTATTACTAATGTAAATACCTCTTGGTATATATATCTGTGACTAAATCTAATCATACTCAAAATATATCAGAATCCATGTTCCTTATTTGTTCTCCAAATGAAATTACTCCAGAGATTAGAAACTGCAAGTGATCCAAAGCAACAATAAACTAGAAATGTTTACATGGTGTGATAGGTAATAAAATAAGCCCTTTAAGCAAGTATGTCTCTAAATTAAAAGTACAGGTTCTACATTAAATAAAAAGGAGCCATTACATGGCAGTGATCTTCACTATCAGAGTGCTAACAAATAAAACACTATAAATAGCTCATTCTCACATAAATCCTTCTGAAGGACCTTCATCAACTATAGAAAGCTATACAAGTGCCCATATTTAATTCAATCTCCTTTGAACTTTTAATTAACTCAAAAAAAAAAAGTGTTCAGTCCCTAGATCACACTCTATCAGCAATCCTGAAATGTTTGCTCTGTCTGTGAATGAACAAAGCAACATATCAATAAACTAAGAGATCAGTCAATTGAAATTGACATGAAAGTTGGTTCCCAGCAAAATTTTCACTTAAGAAAATTGTCTATTTATGTGCATCTCAGTTAAGTGAATTCTATTATAGTAGCATCCAAAGACTGTTTCTCTGCATTTACTGATCTGGCTATATTTTTCAGGCAAACTGCAATATATACTGTAAACACATAAAAAACATTTAGATATTAACATAATCTTCTGCAGCAGAGCGATGTCACTGGGCCAATACTTATGCAAGAGAACAGCACAAGAAGAATTCTGCAAAAGGCTCCAGCAGGTTCGTTCATAAAATCCTCTAAGTTTTTTTCCCCCAATAGAAAAGTCTTACAATGAGCTTTTGGAAAGGGAGAAAATACTTTACTGCAGCAGATATGACAGTTAAATGAATAACTCAGTCTAGAAGTTCAAGTACTTTAATTCTTCTGGGATGCCGTTCATGGTTTTCCATATATTAATTTTATGTTTCTCCCTATCACAAAACTCCTGGAGCTGGTGATTGAGTAATCATATTAACAAGACTCACAGATCTCAGGAACTGACATTCACTGTATTATCAAATTTAAACAAAAAACCAAACCAAACAAACAAAAAAGGAAACAATTGAGTTCATGAAAGATAATTACATTTTAGGATTATTTTCATCAAGAAATCAATGCCTGTTCAGTTCTGCAAATTATTTTCTGGCATATTGCTTTTTTGAAAATTAACTCAGACTACTGCTATATCTTACAAAGCAAGCGGATTTTGCGAATCTGCTGCAAAATGCCTTGGGTATGATATATCAACCTTTTCACTAAAATGAATGCAAACTTCTCTTACATTTCACTTTCACTGAACCCTGGAAAGGTGAAATGTGAAAGAAAGCAAGCAACTTTAGGACTTCAGCCGCTGAAATCAAAATAGCAAGAACACTATATATGTCCTTATGCGGTTATATAGACATTTATAGTTGTCATGACAGCCCTTGATTCTTTCATTATTGTTATTACTGCTGTCCCCAGAAAGGTAAATGGGATGTGGAAATTTAAGTGTCAACATCACTTTTGAAAATAGTATTTAATCATCTGCAAAAAAGCAGCAGATATAAAATAAAACTTGATGTCTAGCAGAGGAGCACATGGAATCAGGGTAGCTAACTTCTGAATTTTGACCCTGAAAACTTTCTGTGCAGATGCTGCTTAGCACACAGAATCTAACCCTGCAGGAGTTTCAGCAGCTCAAGCCTTGATAGGGTTGCACAACTCAGTTGTGCATCCATGAACTATTCTATATTCAACCACTAAGGAGCCTGAACCAAACGGTAGCAGAACAGTTGCTGTTGTGCTGCCTCTCTTTGATATTCAGGAGCTAATGATGTGTGCACTCCACAGGATATGGAAAACACAACTTTATTCTATCCCCTGCGTGACAGAATTCAAACAATTCTCATAGTACTCAACACTGATTTCATAACTGAGCTGTTGGCAGTTTTTGCTTCTTTTGTTGAAGATGTATCATATGCAGGAAAAATATGAGATTCATTCACATCCATGTTGTTTGTTTTGGTCAGGTCTTCATATAATGTCCATTGATTTATGTTAGAAAGACAAGGCCACTGGCAATTACCAAGTTTCTATCCTTACAAGCAGTACAGCAGTTGCTGTGTTTACATGCAGTTCATGCCTGAATAAGTATTGTTAAAGAAGAGCTTGCTAAATTAGTCCAGGGAATCACACAGCAATTTCATCTAATTGCCATTTGTCAGAACTTTATTACAATCACTGAATACTTTTAATTATATTAAGAAAGAGAAGATGTCAACTCATGATTTTATAATATGTCAGAGACTCCACAAAACAAATCAGTACTTCCATGATTTATCATTTCAAACTATGCTTGCAGTAGCAAATATTGCGTGCTGTTGAAAATTACCATCAGTTTAAAAAAAAAAAGTTTGTTGCCTCTTGTGTTATTGCTTTATTATTTATTATTGTTTTAAATATATCAAATTTGACCTGATGATTTCCTTTCTCTATGTTCAGCTGTACAAAGAATGCAGACAACCAGCTTTACTAAATATTGAATTTTTAGACAGTTCAACTAACGTGAGATGAATTATATGAAAGTAGAGCATCACCAACACCTTCTTTTTCACCTGTGTTTTAAAAGAAAGCTGCTGTAACTGAAACTTCTGTATTGTATGTACTCTTAAAAATCCCAATGGATCAAACTGGGACCCTCAGGGATTTAGGCAGAGGAGTGCTTTTTCTGGATTTTGATCAAGTTAATGGGAATGACAGGCATCAGGCAGGAAAAAGATAATACAGTACATAAAACTCATGCATTGCAGCATTCACTGCCTCATATCCTAGCCATTTTTCTGACCTATATATTTCTTACTGAATCGTAAGTTTTTAAGAGGAATTGGCTTGCAGATGAATAATTCATATACAGCAGTGCATTAAGGTATTGCACAGGGTTTTTTTTATTTTTAACATCACTCAGTACTGAACTGATATTACGCCCTAGTAAAAGTCTCTGAAAATATACTAGAAGGTATTTCAATGTTCATTCACTGCAAGGTTATTTGACACTGTACCTGGTAGGAAATGTAAACTTGGAACTAGTCAGACCTGAGATCCTGCAGATATAGGAGTAGATCTGTAGCTCAGCCTTTAGAGATCACAACCCAAATTACACAGTAATTTCAGTCACCTTGTGCTTACAAGCTGCCAGTTTAATAATTAGTATATTCTGCTGTATGCAGTAAAAGATTCTGGTGGGTTCGGTTTGGATGTGTGAATTTTAGTTTACGAGTTGATGAAATCACCTTCAAAATGCAAATGCTTCACTCAGAAATTATTTATAAATCACCTCCCAGTCAGTAATGATTGTAATGAAGTAGTAATTAAACAGAGATACTGCTCTGTGGAGATGATCGTACTGCTCTGTTGAGATACTTGAGGTTGGAAATGAAGTTTACATAAAACATCATGGCTATCTGTCTTACAAGTATTGTGTTAAATAACCAAATTCATATTTAAACTCTTCAATTTATCTGCTGTGGAGTAGCTTGGTAATTCAAGGGAATCTCATACACCTTTTTTCCCCCCAGAATATTGTCAATATATCCACTGGCAGAAAAGACTGTCTGACGTCAAGATATAATAAGCCCCACCTGGGACAGGGATCCACTTTGTTCAGTTCATTTGATCATAAGATCAAGATACTTAATCACACCCTAATCTAGAAGGGTGCACAGCCTCTCTGGTGTTGTGCTTCGGTATCCTGTTTAAACGACTTCGCTTTGTCGTTGCCTGGGCTTGTTGGCCCCTGGGAAAGAACTGGCTCAGTGCTGCTGACCACACGCTGGACCACATAACCTGGCACACACGCTGCAACATCCCCTCCCGCCCTGGGCTTCTTCAGCTTGGAAAAAACACTGAGCAGAGGCAGAGAAACCCTTTCTTCATAAAGTCAAATAGCTATGCATGTGAAACCAAGTTTCACTTAATTTGCAGCTTGTCTACTATTTTGCCCTCCTTCCTCTGCACTTCTCCAGCATGCAGGAAAATAGGCTCAGGCATTTCTTTCTGCATCTAGCATTTATTTACAGGCAGAGGAACACTTTAAGTGGAATTACTGAATTACAGAAGAGGGACTGGAGCTGTACCTTTACTCTCAATTGCACTTTTCAAACACCAGTTGATCTAAATACCAACCTGATATTTATTGACTACTGTATGCCCATCACTGATAATTTAGTAAAACAGTTCCCTGGCACACAGTTGTTTAGGGTTTTTTTCAGCTTTCTAAAACAAATAATTTTTTCTCAGGGTGGGGGAGAATATAACATTTTGCCAGATAACTTCATGAAAAGGAAAATGAATGGTAACCAAACAATTTCCCTAATATATTCTGCCTTGGCTTCCCTTTTTTAAGGATGTGAGTCTCCAGTTCATTATGACTTGTTTTACTGAAAGGTTGACTCATTTTAGTAACATACGATTTTTTACAAGAAGGGTACACAAAAGACTAAGGGAGACAATACAGACAAGAGTGACAACAAAATTAACCTCATTAAAATAAGATGTATGTCACCGTTGTTACTGAAGTATTGTAGGATGAAAAATAGAAATCGTAATTACTATTTGAAATGTTAATGTTTCACTTGAGTCTACCATTTTGCTGTTCACAGATATTACTCAAATTAAGCTATGTCTGGCACCAGATAGCTTTTTTAAGAAATCCTAAGTGAAAAGGCCTCAACAAGCAACATTCTCATAGACTGAAATAAAACCAAGATCTATTAAAAACTTGTATTACTACAGACAAAATTACAATCACATCCTATGCAGACACAAAAAGGGAGTTGGCCTGTTCCTGCATGCCCATATAAAAGTGAATTATGTTCCTTTCTGCATCCAAAATTGTGTCACAGTCTCTTTTGTCTCATGTTTAATACCTATATTCCTGTCCTGCCCTTCTGTTTTGCTTCCTTCTCCCATACTGTCTCATACTCCTTCATCAGCCTTGGGGGCTGAATGTCTTTCACCTTTCCTTCCCTTTTCTCTTATCCCTATGGAAGTTTCTTCCCTTTATATTTTTTTCCATTTTCACTCTTCACATTCCCTTTGGTCTCACTTTCCCCTCTTATCTGACCATATATGAACTTTGCCGCAAGCAAGGTTGTATGAAACGATTTTTAGTGCTGCCAGCAGCTGGGAGAGTATTGCTTTAACGATCCTTCATGCGAACCAGATTAAAAGCCTCAAGCGCAAGTGACCTGTAGTCCAGAACAAACCTTCTGTTACATTCATCATACTCCACACCTTGGCTTTTCCATACTGTAGAGTCTACATATAACAGGACATACAGACGTTGTATATTGACAGAGATAAATTGAATCACTTTATTTAAACTAAATTTAAAGCTGTATATGTCAGCCTTGTGTATACCAAACCCATTTTTTTTAGGAGTTTGGTTTCATAGAGCTCAATCAAGAGCTTCTCATCTTCTTTCAGAGGAAACAGTATTTTTGTCAGTCTTGCGTTTCTAAGGATACATTCCCTCTCACACAATTCCCCGCAAGCACATCTAGCAATATTGTATTTTCCCACCACCTAGAAGAACGGAAGTGACTGTGCCACATCATTCATTTGTAAATCAGAACATTAAACTTTTCTCAGCTGATACATCAAAGGATTTACAGAGGAGAGAGCAAAATAACTCCAGTTGCAAGCATTCCCCTACGGACTGAAACACCATGTGTTAGCAGATACTAGATATTTAAATAAATGTAAAAAAGAATAATGGTGCATAAAATCATAATAACTCAAGATAAGCACCAAATTAACACAAGTCTTTTATAAATTAGCTACCTTTATAAAAGTACTCCATTTACTAACAACTCAGAGTCTATACCCCGTTTCTGACACAGAACAATGGTTTTAATTTCCCGGGAGGCTGCTCACTCTATCTGCTCAGTTCAATAGGACACCTTGGCAGCTCTGTTCTACTGGGGTTATGACAGTCTTGTTCAGGTGAACAGCAGAAGCCTGAGCAAAAGAACCATTTTCTGCAGGTAAATATTGCTCTGTATATACATGCAGTTTCAGCTGCCTTTTACTTACAGGATTCCTGTTATTTGCTATGTTTGCAAGGAAAGCTGCTACAAAAGAAAAGCTAAATTTAGCAATCTTTTCGGACAGTTAGACAGCCATTTTTATAAGGTAGAAAATAATTTTCTTCAGATGATTTTCCTAATAGTGCTGTAGTTCATTCCAAATTAGGACCATGGTGGATTTTGATCCCAGGTCCCTTATACTTAATTGGATAGCTGAAGCTAAAAATATTCCCAGTGGCCAACCATGCCACAGTGTAAGATTACATTAAATATGCCAGTCATTGGGTTCAGACAGAGGGCATAAAGACCAGCAGAACTTAAGTTCTATTACTAATGCTAAATTGACTGTCACATCAGAATAACAATACTCCACAAGTTGCTTGAAATAATAATGCATTTCCTAATATGAACTCCTATTAATATGATTAGGAGGTGATGAATTACAAAATAATGCCCAAAGTGAATTCATGATCATTTCCTGTACTAAGCCACACTGAAAAAATATTTATCAACTAATTAGACATCCTGCTCCAAAATATTGCGTTCTTAATAAATTCCACACATATAAACACATATAAATAAAATGGGCACATTTATTAAAGGCTTCTTATTCAATTTTTAAAATAGCTTGGTAAATCTATCAAATGCTAAGTGGAAACAGCAGAGAAAAAAGTCATTAAAACATAATCATTACTTTAAAATGTACAACAGTTCTGGCTGACACTGCAGTATGAATTGCGGTACGGCATGTCAACTTTTGGAAACAGTGTGTTCAGGAGACGTAATGACAAGCTTCCTAACTGTGTTTAAATGGGTAGTCACATACCAGGGCCGTAGCAATACTTTAAATCAGAGATTTATGAAAACAAGTATATACAAAAGCTATTTCAAATTTGTATATTCTTCACAGAGAAATACAGATCAGTGCAGGTAAATTTTCTAACAACATGCTATAGATTATTGTAAGTGTTCCATACAGGAGTTTCATTTATTAGCATACTGGTAATAGTTATAGTTGACATATTGAATGTATAAGCTGCTGTATTGCTAAAAACAACAGTATATCTTATTATGGAACTTGAGAAAGTTTTTTTTTAACAAAACTTTCCCTTCACCTCCCTTCTTAGTATCGTGAAGATCTGTTAACTGCACCTCTCCTCGGGAGATCAGAGTGTAGGCAGGAGGTTGGCATTTCATTTCCCTGGGTAAACCGGACAGCCTGGGGAAAAGAAAAACACCGCGTCCCTCTGACAAGTCACTTGGTTGGTACATCAGCCTGATCATGCTTTTCCACTTAGTTACCTAACTAAGGTTGATGTTATCTTATATACTTCTTATAAGGAATAAATCTTTCTTAAATAATATCATGCAATACTCCAGAGAACTGTTTTAGGTTGAGTACAAGAGGCTTTTCCAAAACAAACCTCCTGAATGTCTAATTTTGGTTGGAGACATATTTTTTTATACATGCTGGACCAGAATGCCAAGCTTTGAAGAGAAAGCAAGTCAGATTTCTGTTATCTCCATAAAAGAAGTAAGAAGAAACATCGCCAAAATACATAAGCTTTTGTATTCTTGCTCTTTAAGCTGCTTACTTTCTGTTAAAGTGCTAAGTTTAATTAATACAAAATTATTTGAGATGGTCTGACCAGCATCCTACTCATTCAGTGAAGCACTTAAGAGAAATATGCATTCAGCATGCTAACTGGCCAATTATCAGTATCTATTCAGAAGACTCCTGTATGTTTTCAGACACTTTATTTCATTCTTTTCTGTGATATTCAATTAACTGACTTCAGTATACAAAGAGAAAGACTATTGCTAGGTCTCTGACCCTTGATCATAGACCAACTTTAACATATAGGTAGTTGCCCCAGGCAAGAAAATCTAGATACAAAATTGTTTAATGCCTGTAGGCTGCAAGACTGAACTAACCTTTGTTTGCCTAGGACAGCAAAATCTTAAGAGTTCCTATTTTATGACTGTCATCTTCCTATTCACAACTATAAATTTACAATAAAATTGTAAATTTGTTTTGCATTAAAAAATATATTTATCAGCATCAGAAGCTTGGTTTCAGCTATTATTCAGGGTGAAATATGAATGTCAGTGTACTGGTTTTGGCTGGAGTAGATTTAATTATTTTCAGAGCAGCTCGCATGGTGCTATGTTTTGGATTTGTGACGAAAACAGTGTTGATAACACAGGAATGTTTTGGCTATTGCTGAGCAGTGCTTGCACGGAGTCAAGGCCTTCTGTATTTCTCACACCGCCCCACGAGCAAGTAGGCTGGGGGTTCACAAGAAGTTGGGAGGGGACACAGCCGGGACAGCTGACCACAACTGACCAAAGGGATATTCCATACCATATGATGTCATGCTCAGCATATAAAGCTGGGGGAAGAAGAAGGAAGGGGGGGACATTTGGAGTAATGGCGTTTGTCTTCCCAAGTAATGGTTACATGAGATGGAGCCCTGCTTTCCTGGAGATGGCTGAACACCTGCCTGCTGATGGGAAGCAACGAATGCGTTCCATATTCTGCTTTGCTTGTGCGCGCAGCTTTTGCTTTACCTATTAAACTGTCTTTATCTCAATGCACAGGTTTTCTCACTTTTACCTTTCAGATTCCCTCCCCCATCCCGCCGGGGGGGAGAAGTGAGCGAGCAGCTCAGTGGGGCTCGTCTGCTGGGGGGCTAACCCACAACAGTCAGTATAACACTTCTGCTGCTCACAACTTTCTCTGCTATTTTTCTTTTTAACTACAAATTATGACATCACACCTCTTCAGATACTAAAAGGATCTTTTAAAGTATTTTTTTTCAATTCAAATAACAAGTTAAAATAAATGGTACCAGAAACTTTGTTTGTCCCCATTTTAATACAAATGGAACGCATTTCTCTAAGACCGTTCTGTTCATCTCTTTTTCATTGCAGAAACAAATGTTTCACAGAAACTTTGATGAAAGCCTGATCGTTCCTAGTTGAAAGGAAGTTCAGTTGATCATTCTTTCATCTTGCAACAGTACTATTTTTTTCGACATATGATCTGGAAGAACCTGTCTTTTACGCTTTCCACTACAGTACTAAAATGTACAGTTCTGAGAGCATACAGAAGACTTTGGTATTCACATTTTTACAAAATGCAAGCAAGGTGAAAATGCTGAGAAATCTTCTCATACCTGTGAGCCTGCAGAGCCATGAAATAAACTCTGTTTATGCCTAAGAATTTATAGTGGTCATCACTGGACGTTATCTTTTTCTAATTCAGTGAAAAAATCTGTGCACGGACCGGCTGTCTCCAAGGAAGGAGAATAAACAGAAACTGGAGATACTTGCTACTGTGAAACACATAATTGAATACTACAGGAAAGAGGATCGCTGGAGAAATTGTTAAAGTAAAACTGTATTCTGCACAATTTTCATCTGCTAAATCACATCATGCTGAGAAGCACCTACTGGCTGAACCTCACACAGATCCCTGAAGCACTTCACAAATGAGCAAGTCACAGTTGGAGGTAGTGAAATGTGAGTTCCAGATCAGAGGAAAGCCCTAAGCTACAGGTCCTCTTTTCTGTTGCATGTTCGGATCATCATTCAATCACTGATCAACCTGAACATTTTCAGAGCTGTGATAAGCTGTGAAACATATGGCAAAGGATCTCAACATAAGGTTCTTGCATTACTTTATTTAATACCTTTGATCTATTCCCAGCCTACGGTTGAAATCATGCCCTTGAATTTGCATTGGAACTGAATGGAAAGAATTAATTGCATAGGATTAGTGATCTCTGTTACGATCATCCACATTGCTGATGCAGTTCCCCGGAAATATTAGGAAGTCCCTAATCTAGCACCCCTGCCATAAACAGTGGGGTTGTGACAATCCCTGCACACCAAGAAAAGTCTCTTGGACTTTATCCAATTCTCTAGGTCACTCTTCTGCTGAATGGATCTTTGGTTTAAGTTTTGCTAATAATGGTTCTCAATGTTCCTCTTCTTTAACTAGTTGACTGTGGAAATCACTATTTGTCACATTCTTATGATAGAAGAGAAGAATAATATATGATAAAGTGGTATAATAACATTTAGATGAAGTGTGGTCTGTACAGTAATGATTGACAAACTTATCTATATATGTTTTTTATATACCATGTAATTTTATTTTTATTTTAGGTAAAACAGTATCTACTGTTTTTCCATATCACATACCTTTCGCAATCTATTTTTATCTTCTATATTTAATTTGAAATAATACTTTCAAAAGATGCCTACCCAAAGCTCTAAGCTTCCTAGTACATCATTAATAACAACACCACAGAAGCTCAGCAGCATACAAATAATGTAATCTAATAAATAAATTTTCTTAGTTGTTGGGTTGTCTTGTATTGCAAGGGCTGGTCTAGAAACTTCTGTTACATCTGCTACACTGATATACCTTAAGCAACAAACCTGTCTTCGCCTAAGTACAGGAGAAAACAGTAGTGATAACAGTGAAATAAATTCCAGTTGAGAAAGAAGGTAACTGCATTCTTACTGCAGCTTTTATTGGTACAAGTATGTGGGCAACATTTTTCAAACCAACCTGTTAAAATCAGACAACTAACCCCACCATCTTCCTACAGTCATCTCAGCTAACATAAGACCAACTGTGCTGAATCAGACCAACCATCGACTACTACAGCATTCTGGCTCAGACAGTGGCCAATAACAGGTATCTAGGAAGAAGTTTAGAAATGGAGCAGACATTCCATGATAAAACTTCCTTCATACTCTTTTAACTTCCAACAGTTGCTCAGGAACTTCCTAAGTCATGGGTAGTTTCTGTGTATTTAGCAGTCATCAGGGTTCCTTTTGTCATGAGTTTTTTGGGAATTTTAGACCTCTTTTCAAGTACATATAAAGTTCCATGGACAAAGTCTGGTTTTTTACATAGAATAAGCCTTGATTAGATATTGAAAAAAACAGTGAGAAGAATGTTTTGTCAATTTTTCAATATTCTGAGTATGGACTGCAAGTTGCCTCTGGTCACCATGCGATAGTCTATTAGTGAGGAATTAAAGATCACGATCTGCTTCTTAAAGGTAGCCTGAATTGGGAGGTTTGTGCAAAAAGTTCTGATGTGAATACTGCTAGCAAGGCATTAGCACACCTGAAACCTGTATTAATAAAGCAAGAGAAATAGGCATTTTCGAAGATTAGTCAGCACACAAAGGTAGGGGCTCTGAACTGTTTTCTACCTCTCTCCAAGACATGGAACCAGGTAAGCCTCTTGATTTCAGAGCTATGTGAGTGCAGTGACTAAACCAGGTAGCACAGGCATCTCATTAGTGTTCTCAAAAGGCTCTGGGCAAAGTTCTTTTCTTCTCTTTCAAAGTCTAAAAATGAAGTACACTGTCCAGCATTTACTGTATATTAACAGCATCCTCAAAGACAGCCAGTATGAGGTAGGTACACTCACACACTATCTGGAGCTAACATCCCCATACAAACAAGTCCTTAGTAAATCCTTATCTATACAATCAAAAGCTGCCATTTCATTTACCATAAGTGAAACTGAATTATTCCCCCATTTATAAAAGGGCTGAAGAAAACTATTGAGATGGTGAACTGCTGCTAACACCATGGATTTTCTGCTGGCCAAGTTACAGTACTGTTACTCCAGAGATGTCAGTCGATGTCACTGTTCATAGACGACCCAGTTATTTATGAACCATTTTTATTGTAAAAATGTTCTTCTAAGTGAAAATAATCTGAAAAAGTATTGGTAAGATAAGAGAAATAAGCAACTCAGTCTTCTTTTGGATGTTTTCCTTTTGTTGTGTACTGAAATAATATCAAAGCAGACTGAAAGTCCATTGAACATGTCTCCCAATACCTTCTCCTCCTTCCTCATTAACTATAGTTAAGCTAAGCTGTAAAATGGAATAAGTGTAGTTCTATAGTTAGTTGTGGAAATTTTTTCTGTTGATTGAGTAGGCATTTTATATTTTATTTCATAGTTAAAAAATTTAAAAGCATTCATATATTTTAATTAAAAGTGTATTTTTGATCTTATGCCCTATATTCCTTTAGATTTTATATAGTCATGTAATTTATGCATCGCTAAAGTGTTATCATAGTCTGTTGTGTCAAGGTCTCTGTGGGAAGAATTTTGTTTTCAGATTGAAGCCATTACCCTTTCAGAATTGCCATGGACCTTCATCTAACTGTGTTTGTTACGTATGCAGACCAGCTCCCCATCTTAAACTGAAAGAAACTAACAGCAAGTGTTTCTGGATATTTCCTGACAGATAATGTGGTTCTTAAATGCAGTTTTTCACATCCACATTTCATGAGGCACTCGTCTATGTTATAGTATTTGTTATATGTATGCATTTCTTCAATTTTAAAAACTAAGCCTTTGCTGCAGCAAGAAATAAGAACTACAAAGCCATAACACCTGGAGCTATCTTCCATAAATTACTGTATATAGACATGGTTAGAAAGGAGAAGTGACATACATATATTTTTACCGTAACTGGTTTTTTAACCACAATAATTTCTTAACATAATGGCATAGAGCTGTTAGCTCCTAGAATGCATTCTTTCAGTTCACACAAACATGGAACACTTTGATTTTAGTTTAATAGGAGTTATCTCTACCGGAGTGTGAAGTCACTTATTTGCTTTCAGAAAATAAATATGAGTGAGCATACACGCAATTAAGGCATTCAAAATCTCTTATCAATATATTGAGTTGGACAAACTCTCTCTGGCTGACTAATATAGTTTTGATACCCATTTAATATTTTGGCCACTGCTGAGATTCCAACAAGGGTGTTAATTAGTGTCAATTGTGAAGCTGGTTTCTGTGCTACAGCCATCTGTCTTACAGAGACTGAATCATTTAATTATTTTAAGGTGTAATTATAGATGTTTCAAATCATTTAAGACCAACCATTCATTATTTTAAAAAACACAATGTTGCAGTTAGATACTAAAGAGGGTTTTTTTCCAGATAGTATGGTTTAAATGAGATACACTACTAGTGAAGTGGAGCCATTACACTAACGACCTTATAGTAAAAGTCAGAGATGAGCAAAACCAAATTTGTCTGAGTACACATAAAATGCAAATTTGTGGAAAAAATAAACTGAGTATTTTTTATTTATAACTTTAAAATTTCCTGAGAGAATGTTGAAACTTAATTTTGTTATATGGATTTTATGTGCCATTATTTTGAGTGTTTACATTATTTTTATGTAGTAGTGGAACAGTATGTAATTATAACATATTAGTGACATACCATGATAATATAACTGAACCATACCTGAAAAAAAAAATTAAAACTTTAAAAGCATAACTTGGCCCTGGCCCTGGATATGTAGCATAAAGTGCATTTATCTTTACTTGCTTTTTGTCTTTCACTCTCAGCCTTTCCCTCTCGTCCCTCCCTTTGCACTAGCCAGGTCTGCTGCCATGGAGCGAAACCTCCCCCTGCAGCCTATCGCAACAGTGAACTCCCCACGCTGGCTTGATCCTTCCAGACAGAGAAGTTGTATCAGGCACATGCTGCACATCCTTTAAATGGATAACTTTTACACTATAAACACCAATTTCTGGAATTTTTATCCTATACTAATGAAAATGTCAAGGAAACAAGTTAATATACTTCCAAGGTTTTATATGTAATGGACAGATACTATATTTTGCTGCATGAAGCAATGTTTCAGAGATGTGGTGAAAACTATTGCAGCTTCTTCCATGCATTAATTTGTGATTTGCAAACAAAACAATTAGAGAATTATTACATTACTTGGAAATACTAGAGACTGAGGAAAAAATGGTATAGCTAATTCTACAGAGGAACAAAATAAGATCTGATTTATGAAATTCTTTCTCCTCTTTTATGTGAAGATAGATGGCACCAAAGGGAGTCCCCTTAAACTTTTTAAAATCAATTGAAAAGTAACATGTATTACAAAAGAGCTTTTGTCTCTTGTTAAACTAATAAAAAACATCTGTGGACGAGTTTTAGGAATCCAAAGCCAATTAGAGATTAAGCTACGGGACACTCTATAAAGCAATAAAAATTGCCTTAAAATAGAAAACAGAGTTTAAAATTTTAAACAATGAATAATTTCATACAGTCAACATAATAATTAGCCTATTTCTATGTAAATCAATTCATAATTATTAATAACTCTTCACTCCTGAGTACAATTTTGAGAAAACATTTTTTCCAAAACATCACAGAGGGAAAAAAATGAGTTATTAGTAAGTACCTCTCTTAACCTCTTTTATTAAATTAGATAAATGAGGGGAAATTAAAATCTGTAATAATATACAAAATTCCAAAACAAAAATTCTGACAAAGGAAGAAAGCGGTTTTGATATTGAATTAAATGGATTCAGACTAAGCATAGGCCAACATAATCTCCTTTTCTCCAGGGTCAGAAAACTGTCCATATAGACATGACCCTTCTAATCCAATGCATTGGTACGGTTACTTGGATAATTTTGTGACAACTACTATTTAGGCATTTTGGTGCTTTGCTCTGTTTTAATCATTGAATAATGCCCTGGCCTGTAATGCTATTTCCTGGACTTCATGCATGAGTTTTTCTATTGAAGGCAGTGGGCTATTTTATAACACAAAAAATTAACCCCCATGTCACCGTATAAATTTACATTTTCTTATTTGCATAGCAGAGATCTTTCTGCTTAGGCTGAAGAACATACAGGGTTTCATAGCTCACTGCATCTCACAGCTGTCTGCAATATCTCAGATTTTCTATAATATACAATATATATTCAACACATTTTTACTTGGCTTCGTTGATTAGCATCTGAATACTTTGTCTTTCATAGCTTCTAGTCCTACAGACGAAGTAAACACTTCCTGTGGGGTGTTTTCCCTATTTGATGGAAGTAGAGGATGGTATGCATCTGATTAAAGGCTGTTGTGCACAATGTAAATTAATCTAAACTACCCCAAAGGCGATGGATAGAAAGAAGCACTTTCACAATATGATTCCTCTTAAATTGAGGCAAACGTCTGAAATAGGTTGGTTGAATTGTACATTTTTCTATTTACTGAATATAAAGTGATTCTAGGATCATGTAAATGGCTGTACTGCACATGTCTACAGTTACCTGAGATTAATTCTAACTGGGGGACTGGCAGGTCAATAAAAAAGGTGTGTGTTATCTTGGGTACAAAACTAGAACCAGGAACCTGGATCTCAGGGAGTTTGCTCCACAGTGAATGGGTAGAGTTCAACAGACTTGAGTTGGGATCCAATAGTTTATGGAGCAATCTAAGGCAGTAGACACAGCTGCCTGGACATAGTAATGTGTAAATGTTACAGGCAAAGTTGAATCCTTCTGTCTCCAGATGCTGTGCTCAGGGCAGCAAGTCACTGCACCCATCCTTTGTCATTTCTAGGCCTAAGAAAGCTCCTGAAAGTCCCTTGTGACTTTTCTGTAAAGATCTGGGTATGCTCCGGGTTGGCAGATGGAGAAGACTGGAGACTCATTCTCTTAGGTCCCATACCTTTATACCAAAATCTGGGTTATCAGTCTCTAAATATTTTGGACTGCAGAACTTCGTCAGTCATCAAGTATCTTGCAAAGTACTATGAAACCTTTTATCACTTTTTAAACTGAAAACTTCATGAGAATTATACAGCTTTATAGATCATGAAGGACCCTGCACAGATGGCGACCCATCTAGTTTGGTCCCATGATTTTCATAGTAATAAAAACGCAGACTACAATGGCTAAGCTTGCTCTTCATTGCACAGATAGCCATATTTCTCATGAGAAAGGCAGTCCAAGTCGCTAGGCTTTGGACTATTCTGGAGTTTGGGGCATCTGTCACTCTTCTTATTGAAACTCTATAACCACACAGGCAAGAACTCAAAAAAGAAGAAAACAAACAAACAAAAGCAACCCAAAAACACACACACAAAAAAAACCCCAAACAAAACAAAACAAAAAAACGACAGGAGAAAAAATGACACAGGAGCTTTATGGTTAGGGCAGTTGCACAGAAGTGGGGAAAATCACATTCTAGTCCATTATTACTTCATTTTTGTATCTTATCAAATTGATCTTTGGTGCAGGTATGTAACTTCCCATTCCCTGGGAAGTACTTGAAGGACTAAATGCGCAGTCATTTTTGGTTTCTGTATTTTTTGTTCTAAACCAGTAAACCTTGGACTCCCTTATACACTATTATAAAACTTTAAAAATGGGATGTGGAGAGGAAGGGGAAATAAGAGGTATCTGAGGTAGTTCTGAACAAGCTGGCTCACACATACCAGAAGCAAAATAGCAACACAGCACAATGGAGCTAATTAACCCTGGCCTGCTTGAGGGAGCAGGGCTGGTTGACTCAGAAGTTAGAGCAAGCTCAGAAATTGCTCTGTATTATTACTCAGCCCACAGCAAGAAGGAAAAAAAGTACCCAGTTTCTGAGCAGCGGGGTACGTAAGTATCGTGGAGTATGATATAAACACTGTAAATCTACTAGAAGATGTAAATACTCTGTTTCAAAATAATCTTGATAAGATAGTGATAAACTTAGATTGCAGAAAATGCTGCTTGTAAAGTACTGGCAAAAAGTATTCTACAGATCTGAAGCAGAATATCAAATTCATTTTTACTCATACCAGAAATAGAGTAGAAGTTAATTATATATTTCCCAGCAGCAAAGCTAGGAGGTCTGAATTTTTATACAGATTCCTTCCAGTGATGGTCTGGTCCTTTTTCACAGGAAGGAATAGGTGTTCAGACTTCTATTTCACCAGATATATTAATGTTTGGCCCATACACTACATCAAGGCTTCATTAGTTAGCTTCTATTTGGTAATGTTCAGTAAAGAGAAACAAACCTCTTTTATTTCTAAGTAATTTTATTTAAAATAATTCTGACTCCAAGTGTCATATGGAGGCAAGGTAGAATTTGCTTATTTGGTAATCACTTTTTGCTTGAACTATTTGCTATACACTGTCGTTATTGACAATTGTAAAAAAACCCTTCAATTTTAAAACAATATTCTAGCAATTAAAACTAAGTAAGCTTAAAGACCCAGACAACACACTTTAATTAGCTTATATATGCTATACTCATTAAAAAAATTGAGATCTCAATATTGTACTTACTAAGTCTCTTTCAGTTAGTTGGGGAATTTCACTATTGAAATAATTGCATTAGAACATTTCCAGATATTAAAAAAACCCAGAAACTTCATACTACACATGTCTACACATACTACACATATGCTACACATAATCTATTTGAATAATTCCTTTGATTATATCTAATTTGTTTTAGAAATAGATGCCTATTTTCTATGTGACTTTTACTTCCCCAGTCTGGATACGTTTGAAAATGAGAGTTAGGAAAAGTCAACCTCCAGAATTTTCCAGTTCCCTCTAGGAAACAAGTGGCTGAGGTTACTGTCTCTACTGCGAGTAGACTGTTAATTGCCCCATAATCTGTAGCATATCTCCTCCGTGCTTTATCAAAGAGGACCAAAGGCTCCTACAGGAGCTAAACACCCAGCTCACCTCCAATGGCAACAAAAAAGCCATGGAAGATATGAGTTTCCATGTAGAACATCCAGCATTTTGCAGAGAATGACACTATTGCTACTAACAGGAATTGAACGTTTGGTTGAGTAGTTTTCAAAAGTGGGTTATGTCTCTGTAGGTGCTCTGGCAAACTAGCAGTGAAGATGCTATATGTATTAATTAGAAAAAAATATTGAGGATCCAACTATAATGATGCTTAGACATTTTTCTAGTACAGTGAGGGATCAGCATTAATATCTAACATAAGGCAGAGCTTATCATAATCATGTTGCCCTTTCATGAAGAGAAAAGCTGGTTTGTCACAGCTGCCTGAGTGTACACAACTCTGAGTTGCACCTTTGATACATCTGGATCATTGTCATTGGCAAAATACTCATATTGGATGTCTCTTCTAGACAGCTGTTAGATGTTATTTGCTCAGGATGAATTATAGTTAAAAAGTTAAAACAGTGAGGATCAGTTAACAGCTGCCAACACCAATGCTGACATGGTAAAGGCTTGGACACTATTACTGAGTGTCCTGATAATACAAGCAGCTTCTACTTCCATAGGAAACTAAAACTGTCTTAATCATACTGAATAAGGATTTCACGTCAATAGTTTTACACAAGCTGTTACACATCATTGTTAACCATTCATAACAACAGTATGATGGACATGATTTCTGGAAATAAATGACATTATATCCAAAAGTTATATCATTTGTAGATAAAAACTCTTAGCATTCTCCTTCTTAGATCTATCCCTGATGGCTTGATTTTATCAAATATCAGCATTTCTTTTGACTAAGTCTTTATTTTATTCTGTTTTTCAGGGAAGTCATTTTCATTGTGTCCACTTCCTAAGGAGTGAAAGAGGTGATCTGCTCAGTCAAATTGAGAACATTTGTCAATGTTCATACGAATGCCAGTGGGGAAAGAGCAGTATGTGTCTCATTTCATTATCTAGTAGAGAAATCTATCAGAGCCAAGTTCAGTTGCTGCCTTTGTAGGTATATTCCTCTAAGACTTCATTGGGAGGAGAACCAATTACATTGAAAATAATTTTCAGTGCCTTTATTTCTAATCAGTTATAACAAGACACAGTAAATATTAAACCTGAATAGACTGATGTAGAAGAATATTAGTATTCCCTGTGCAATGTATTATTCACGTTTGAACAGATACACATGCTGGACTACTTTGCTTCAGGCTATTCTATTTTCTTCATCATTCTGTATTCACCCCAGACTATTCAACGTAAATAGAGGAGCACCTTCAAACTAAAAATAAGTTACCTGAGTATTACTTTCTTATGTACAATGAGTAATAAAATAATTGAAAGTGGAAAATACACATTAAAAAAGTCTCAGCTTCAGGTAGACTATTTTTGGAAAGATTTTTGAGTATTGTCGGTTTCATTTGTCAGTCTGAAAATGTGGGTAATTGATAGTTAGTGTATGAATACACATAACAGAATTAAATTCTGCATTTTGGCAATGTCTTTATGCATGTCTAAAACAATTTACCATCCGTACTACAAGATGTAGTCTCCAGATCTGAGTGAATACTAAATTAATCTTACTTACTGTAGTTAATGATTGAACAATGCCTGTGATAAAGACTAGTACCTTCACTGGGAGAGAAGCTTGAAAAAGTGTAATGGAGGAAGAAGGAATAGAGAGTGGAACATTTTTGAGGCCTAAAACAAAAGTCTGGTAATAAAACCTGTGCAAGTATCCACATGAAGACTGTGGGAGAACTCAGAGGAGGAGGCAGATGAGAAGCAAAGCTGTCCCTTTCAAAGCAGGGGGCCAGGCAAAGTCTAGGACAGCAGAACTGCTGAGAGAAAATAAATGGTTTCTCCAGAGAAAATGAGTGTCTGAAGTAATCCTTAAAATCTTTCAAAGTGTGAGAGGGAGCAGTTTGTTACAAAAGAGTAAAAAAAATAATTAAAATGGGAAGATTTGACTGTAAAATCATAAAAGTTAGGATATTAATTCAGGAATAGGTGAATTCTACAAATGACATTTAACTAACTCTAAATATTGTGTTTGCATTTCAAGGTGATGTCTTTATAGTTTACATAAACTGAAGATGTCATGTAAATGAAGAACAGTCTTGGAAAAATACAACCAAATCTGGGAGATAGAGATTTATGAGTATGATTGTATTTATTTGTGATTGCTAAAGGACTCTGAGACTGAAGCTGTGATAAGCTATATCTGTTTTGTTTTAATTGTCTTTGGAAATTGTGGTTCTTTATGTTATGTAATCAAATATATATGAAACTAAATTGTAATAGCAGTTCTAAAATTGAGAAGTATAATTTAATTTAAAAAGTTATTTTCCTCCATGGGGAAACATTTTCTGCATTAATCTAGGCCTGCACTACATTTGAAGAGATTTGCAATGAATCATAACTTTTAAATAGATATCATGGTGTAGCATGCATTAGCAATAGTGTACATTTGGCATTCACAGTTTTTCATAAAAGTGATGTCATTCATTGGGTATCTGCTATTTAAAAGCTGGATTGATGCTGACAGCATCAATTATATATAATTTTTACAGACTTTGTCATCCAAGCATCATCTTATGTATTATTGAAGAGAGCACTCTTTTTACTCACATGTGCATTTACATAAAAAGATGAAATCCTTGCAAATAAAAATATGAAAAATGCTTATGCTGATGACACATCCAACAAAGAAAAAATGCATATACACCTGATCTCTAAAAGTCAAGAAACTGCATAAAATAAGATCTAATTAAAGCTGTTACCCAAAATCAGGACATTTATAGGTGTGGCAATAAAAGTCAGCAAAGTATGACTCTTATTTAAGTACCCCTCAAAGAGCCATTCCATTTCAAACTCAGATTACAAAAATGTTGTCTCGGCAGTTGATAAGTCATTTGGTAACTGATAAGGATTAGTTCCTAAACCACACAATTAGCATCGCAGATTTCAGTCTATCATTTTTTCAGACTGCAGTTGCAGATCAAATTTGAGAAACTTGCTGGTTTTGTCAAGAACCTGGAAGCCATTTTTCTAGGCAGAAGTAGCAGCCAGATAGTCTGAAACAACCTGAATGAAATGTGTTTGTTGATATAACATGCAGAGACAAAATTACCCATGATTATCCAGCTGAACAAAATGATGAAATGTAAACCATGTATATGCTGGACTTTTTTTTTTTGCTTATCTACTAATAAAAATTACATCAAATCTTATTATCTTAATATATTATTTATTTCAGAGTTGTACTCTACTACAAATAGTAAAATACGGTCCTCTGTTTTCATTTTTGATGGAATTCTGGCACAAAGTTGTTACCTTGAATGCATCCATCACTGTTCAACACTGTTTAAGTAAATTAGATTTGGGATTTAAAGATCTTAATCTGCTAGCTAACCCATGACAATAACATTGCTGAATGTTTTAAACCATTAATATGGATGGGGGGAGGGGAACAGCTAAGGGCTTGAAAATACAATGAAATAACTCAAGTTCTCTTTTAATGGTACAACTTAGTTATTTATTTCCTGTAAAGAGGGTTATTTCTTTTCAATAAGTTCCCTGCCTGTATGTCCTTTAGACTAGATTGAAATTGAACTAGGGTTGTGGGAGAAAATGAATAAACACTGAAACAGGGTGACTTACTGGTGAAACTGCATCTACAATCTGATTCAGTGTTTTTTAAAACAAGACACACCAAAAAGGGAAAGGTAAAAATGGCAAAGACTTATAACTCTTCTGGTTTTAAGTACTGCACCACTTGTGATGGAAAACATACAGATGACCCACAGTTGTATGAACCACTTATTCACCACATTTTGCAAACGAAAAAGCTGGAAGATGGTTTAAAGAAAGAAGCTGTGACTGGTCGGTGAGCACCTAGGGTGGCAGGAGGCCTGGAGGGGAGGGAAGGATGCGGGGAAGAGCAAGGCTGCTGCAAAGGGAGCCAAGCGTTGCTCCACAGTGAGGACACCCAGGGGACTTTGGTCTGGATGAACAGGTAGAACACCTGGGTGGATCCGCTGAATGGATGAACTGGTTGTGTAAATGCTTCTCTCCTAGTTAATCAAAAGAGTGTGAATGTCTGGCCGAGCTAGGCAGACAGGCATGGGGGACATGAAACACCAGGCTCTAGGGTGGGACTTCAGCCCGTAGAGGTGGTTAAACTCAGCCACAATACCCTTCGACTGCACCCAAAAATACTAAAGGCAAACACCCTTCAGACAGTGCACCCAGGGAGCCAGTTGTGTTTGGCAGAAATTTTTAGCCAAAGGACTGATGAGGCAGCCACTTCATGGGCTACCCTTTGCCATGCTGAAAGAGCTGCCAGGACCAGGCTCAGGCAGCAGGACCCCCAGCTCTGGCATCCCATGAGCAGTAGCGGAGAGGAGACACAGCGTGCAAAACTGTTGAAACCTGCAGGGAAGTGGCTTGGGCACCACCGTTAGTTCAACAAGCTGTGAGGTGAGGATGGCCTGTGAGAAAAACTCTGCCAAAACAAATCACAGACTGATGCCGTTTTTCTCAAACAATGGTACAGCACATGTCGAAAGGACAACACTTTGATAAGCTGTTCGGGAAATTTGGCAAGTGGATTATCATCTAGTGGTCCAGAGTGAGGACCAGAAGGCTGGAAATACATCATTACGCTAGTAGAAATAGTCGCAGTAGAAGGTGTTTGTACCCCAAACGAGCTTCATTGCTGGTTTAAATCAATGGTTTGCTACTTACTCTGAAATATACAGTTTTATAATGGCTCACACTAAGGACAAAGAAGTGCAAACATTGTGCTTCAATGTACAAAGGACTTTCCAACCTCAAAGTAATGCGACAGTAGAACTGTGGAATGGACTAATAAAATAACAGCTACAAAAGAGTGAATCTGTTAATACGTCCAGGAGGGGATCTCATTTGTAGGATGTTGTAAATTCACTAAATAAGTAACAAACACCATAGTAAGTCCCGTTCATAACAGGTTCATGTCAGTAGCTGCACAGATTCCTATTAAAATAGAGGTAAAACCTTATCAAAATGCTGGAGATGAGGTTGTGGTTAAACATTCAACTGGGAATCAATCTGGGTGATTGTTTCATAAAGGAAAAAGAGTATGGGATGCTGTAGACATTGAAAGGAGTAATTTAACAAAAACTGAGGCTTGGATTATGTCCAACACCAGGTCTTCTTCTCTTGAAGGAAAATGTGATGTTATGTGATCACCATGGGAACACTGAAAGTTGGAACATATACCTGAAACCTGTCTCTAGCAGGTTCTGTACTTACATTAGGATTTAAGCGTGTTGCTACATCACTCTGCTAAATCAAAATCCCATGTAATGTCAGGTAACTTTGAATAAGTAACTTTGGTATTAAACATTAAAGCCTCTATGTGTGGAATATCTAAAAGAGCCTGGGCAGAAAGTATTGGAGTCTGCTATAAGGTAGGAAAGACAAAAGTTACCTGATGTTGATTGTTACAGAATTATACTTTCGGTTTCTAGATAAAGAAAAAACTGAAGAGGGTGATGAAGGATACCTTTGTGACCTGTTCTAGCTAACCTTTCAAGATGATGATGATGATGAGGTGTAACCAATGTCAAGGTATATTCCAAGGTTTTAGAAGAGGGTGTAGATAGAAGATAAGATGACAAATCCTTCTTCAAGTTTGTTTTACCTGGTATCAGTGCCAAATTATGATGTTTCATTGGGTCTTTAATTACCCTCTAAAATGGAGTGATGGTGGAATTGTCTTCCTCTCATTACTCATACACCACAGGAGACTGGGACTCATCTTGCTTACCAGACAAGGGCTCTGTGTGGGTTTTACATTCCAACAGATATTTTCAGTCTCTCTTTTCTAATTAGCCTTTCCTAGCTCTTCAAGAAAATTTTGTACAATATGCCAAATTTAGCTTTTATTATTTTGAACAACTTGTTCCAAAGCCAGCATGTTGGAAAAATAATAAATATGTTCTCGACCATATGATAGGTGTGAGATAATAACTGTCTTGGAAACATAAAATGTAGATACATTTTCAGTGTACTTACAGACTGTCTGTCTTTATGGTGTTTTATGTATGTCTGACTAGACTTGGTTATATTTATCAATAAAACATGGAAGGAAAGTTCATTTTAACTTATCTCTTTATTAAGATAAATTTCATTAGTGGCATCTGCCTTTCTGTTTCAGCATAAAAACAGGTAATTACGTCTCATTTCTCAAAGAAAAATTTCTTCATATACATAACCCTATTATACCATTTATCTTTATGCCTCTAAAAATACAAAAAAAGGTCAAACATTTTCAATTACTTGTATTCTTTTTCCTCTTTATTACAGTTATTATAATACATTGCAATTCTAAATATAAATATCCACGTGTGTATGTGTGTGCACGCGCGCATGCCTTGGAGGTAATTAAGCAATATTATTGCCATTCCAGAGGTCATAAAATGAAGCGCGGTGATTCTTAAACCAAGATGCTCAAAAAGTATTCAGATACCTAACTCAGAAATAATAGTTTAGCATTTCCATTTCTTTGATGACCTATATCAAAGTTCCATATACTTTTACAACTAGCAGAAATCATCACTCAAACTGCCATACTTTCAGAAGTAAACACTGTAATTCTTTTTCCAATTTTTCAGGATTCAGATTTGCCCTTTATCAAAATTGGAGCAGTGTTCTGATCATGGAAATTAACTACTGTAGCTTTAAAATACTAACAGGTTTATCAGTCCTGTAATTCCACTGAATTCATGAATAACCCTTAACCTTTTCTCTCCTGTTTTATGTTTTATAGTTTCTCTTCCCCATCCAGCTTTCCCTGTAATCTAGCACTACTAGACTAAAACAATCATTAAACATTAAAGATATAAAAAATCTTTCATAGGTCTAATTCAGCAGGATGTAGGAGTGGATTTGTAAGAAAAAACATATCCTAGGTAAGCATTTGTGAAGGTGTAGCTGGACGTGCTCTCTTCCAGAGCATACCGTATACATCTAAGAGTGCCTCTCTCCTGAGTGACTGGAACTTTTCATGTACTCCTCTGCCTTCTAGTCCCAGTTAAGTTTCACAAGTTCAATGTCCTGAAAGTTAAATACCCAGAGGGACTTCTCACAGTACATGTAACATGTACAGACAAGCTTGAATTCATGACAGGGCACAGCAGCAACATGTCCGGAAGGAGAAGGAAAAGGAAAGATGGCACAATGCAGTCAGATAAGTGTAGGAATCACTCTGAGGATGTAATCATAGCCAAGCCTGTATTCATTAAAATATATATAGAGAGACATATATATTTCTCATTCAGAATTTTAGCTATACATTCTTTTTAGCATTTTCTACTGATTGATATAACCGTCCCTAATTCAAGTGCTAAATACTCTGAATTTCATTTCTGTAATACACTGAATCTAGTTCACTATATACAGAATTAACGTCCAAACATATCTTCATAAATTTCACATTTAAGAGTTGTATACCTAATGTTTAATATCACAGTATCTAAGTTTGTTACTAAAGCAGGTAAAAAGCCTAATGAAGTCAGAAAGATCTTCCCCTTGCTTACAGAAAGCTCTGATTTAGACTTGGAGGGAGCTTTCAGTCCCTCACAGTCAACAGTCACATGCCATTATTTGCAGTCAGTTACACTGCACTGCAACTTGTCTCCCAGACATCCTTCATTTTCCATTTCACATCTATCTTCTTCCAACTATTCTACTTTCCTTCCTGGCCAGTAAAAGCAGGATTTTTCCTCCCATCTATGCCTAGCTGTTCTTTATTAGACTGAGGAACAATTCAGACTTTTGAAAGGGAAAGGTTCTGCTCACTACAATAGGAAATATTCAGGCTTTCTTTAAATATAATTACTGGGACATACTGTAGGTAGACTTTACCATCATATTAAGTCATGTTAATTTTGAAATGTGTTCTACACTATAAAATAAATGACCTTTCCCAAAGAGATTAAAATATTATAAAAAATGCTTCCAAGCTAACTTTTTCCATGCAGTTTCAATATCCTTGACTTTCCTAATAATCACCTTTTTCTTTTCCTTGCCTCTTAAGTTATATGTTGCCTTAAAATAAGCACACAATCTAGCTGACTGGTGCTAACTATGTTTGAAATACACTTGAAAATAATGAGCCATTTTAACAATGAACTGTTTTTAACAGAGCTTTGTATGCAAGCAATTTTTAAATGTGCATAACAAGCATTGAGGAAATTGAAAAAGAGGTTAGCAACACATGAGAGATGAAATAAGTAGTTAGTAAATTAATTATGTGAGGATAAAAATTGTGTATGATTTAATCCATGGCCTGGAGCATACCCTACCCTAGAGTTGCTCTCCCTGTTATTTTATCAGAGATTACTTTAACTCCTCATAACCCAAACTCATGTAACCCAAAAGAGGTTCCTGCCTCAGATACATCATATTTACTAATATCCTCATATATTGGTTCAAGCACAGACATATCACAAGAAACTTTGTCTGGCTACAAATATGCTCCTAAAATTTAAAGCTGTGCTCTACTGAATATTGAGTATAGCATTTTCACTCTTCTTAAAGAAATCATGAAAGTGCTGGGAAGTGAAAGCCTTTATGTTGGAGTGGAGATGATTACTGAGGAAGCCCTTATAAATTGTTCTCGTAATATCAGCTCATCACAACTGGGCCTGCTCCTGAAAGAAGTGTATGTTCTCTAATACCTCTTCTGTGAATTCCTCTTTCTGATGCATCATTTCTCTTTTCAGCTCCCCAACATTCATTTACCAGAAAAACTTATTTATTCTCATTGACTAAATCAACATTTTCATCTGAAGGAAGTTGGCAGGTCCCATTCCAATAAGCAGAAGAGTTTTTCAGTCTGCAATAATATTAGCATAGTTTGTGGACTATGAGAGACACTTAGATTATCAAGCTATTCTAAAATCCACTAGTAATTTAAGTCCTCTAAACATCATCTTAATATGAGAAAAGTACACAGCAAAGCAAAGCTTCAGTGGCTGCTTCAAGACCAGAGATTGCCATTGTAAAAAAGCATTAGGTATTATTACAGTTTACAAATTTTGTAAACATACTGCAGTGAATCAGACTGAGAGAGCTTACTTATATTAAAGGATGCTACCATGTGTTTTGGCCATGAAAAGTAGCTTCCTTAAAGAAGGTAAATCAAATACGGCAACTTTGGAGGTGTTCGGTATATACATTTCTCTGTGTGAATACAGAGAAATAGAGAATTCTCCAGGGACAGAAGGCTCATCATGGACCTTAGCAATAGAAAAGATAAACCTCCCTTGTACTCTAGCAGGTTTATATTTTATTTATCAGTTATGGGAATGTCTTCCGTCAGCAGTGCTGGAGCCACAGATAAATGTCACTATTGCCCCAGGGCTGCAGTAACTGTAATTTTTGCATAGCCCAGGAAGAAGAAAGAGGCCAAGAAAAGATTATCACATAACAGCTATCCATGAAATATATTGCTTTTTCCTTCAATAGTTTGTATCTTGTCCTGACACAGATGTCTAGCATTCACTAGTCTAGTTCTCAGTTAGAGACGCATCTGCAAATCACACAATTGTAATATACTTCTGAAAACACTAAAATAAACTATAAATGGTTGGATGAAGGGGACAATGTGTTAAGTCATTATTAAATCAGGTGCATGTAAAAGAAAGAGTTCTGAAGATTTCTTTTTATTTATTAGGTGAGCCATCCTGTGATTTCCATGTGCCATGCCATCCCCTATATTTTCCCCCCATTCCATACCATCTCACAATTTCTAGTAGATTTACTTTAGATTGAATACTGAGTATCTGGCAGAAAAAGAAGGATGCTACACACCTCCCTAGCCATACTCCGCACTTAGTGTAACCAGGCTTTTGGTAGGACTCTGCAGGGAAGGTGCGTTCCCTGTCGCTGCCCTGTGAGGCAAGCTGAAGAAAGGAAGCAGAGGAGAAGCTGCAGCATCCTTCCCCACCCCACTAGTGTCTCTCTTTCTGTCAGTAAGGCTCTGTTGAGCTAAGACTGGACCCTAAAAAGATCTCCCAAATAATTACTTCAAAGGTCCTATCAAATATTGAAGCAACTCTTTCTCTGGCATCTTGAACAACTGTTGGAAAGGTGTATGTGCTACCTCAAAAACATCCTCCCGTAAGGTGAACTGAAAGGCATCATGCAATGTTTCTAAACTTTCTGAATACACTATAAAAGGTGTGGATTTCTTCCTGTAACTCTCTTTTATCTTTTGGATTTCATTATAAATAAATCTGGACTGCATTCTAAAAAAATTTTATTTTGTATATTATACGCAGGATCTATAACACTCTCGTTGACTCTCGTGGTAAGATTCTGGTTTATAGCCATGCTGTTCATACAAGTTGTACCTTGTCAGACTTTGTAACTGGCTTAAGGTTTGGGTTTTTTTTCATTTTTTGTGCCTCTCTCCATATATGTAAATAAATAGCACATTTCTGTACCATAAAAAAGAAAGGAAAAGTTTATTAAAGAACCACAACTTTCCCTGTGGTTATGAAGAACAGATTGTAGATTTACTTAAAGAAATAGTTTAGGGTAAGGACACTGTTTTTAGAGGGACACTAGCCATTACAACAACTAGAATGGGCTGCACCATGAGAAAGGGAATGGAAGAAGACTACTATAAGGACCTGGAAAACATATATAATAGGGAAGGAACTGCAAGTATGATGGTGAATTTGGCAAAAGATAGGGAAAAGTGAGACAGATTAGCTGAGAGTGGTTATTGAGCATGGTGATTGAGATTTCTGGAAAAGCTTGGGAAGACCAAGGCAATATACAAAAGAGTAAAATATTAAGGGGGCGGCAGGGCGGGGAAGAAACAAGTTGGGAAGGCTATTAGAAAATAAGAAACTTTGTGCAAGAAGCAAAATAATCAAGTTTATCAGAAATGGAAAGATGACTGTGTGTCTGTGGGAATACATTTTCTTCCAAAACATGGAAAGGAACTGAATCACACCAAAAGCCCTGAATCACGTCATTCCTCTCTAGGTATCAGCAGCAGGTCTCTGTGAAACCTCCTTCGAAACAAACAAACTATTAATGAGAAAGGCTAGGGTCAATCTTTTTTTCAAATGATAGAACTTCATTCTTCTTTTAAATTTTGAGAAAGTAACATATTTCAAAATTAAATTTATAAAGTTTACAGGGCTCAAGGAATGCTGATGAGGAATTTGATTTTTCATTTGATGAGGAATGATCAGCCTATGTCCTGAGTGACTGAGAGAGCATTAAACCCCAATTTTATTATTTTAATTCTTGTAGTATTTCTCTACCTAAATTGAAAGTTGTATGAGACAGTATGTGAAGCAGAAGAGCTACAATCATATTGAAAATAAAGTAAGTGAAGAAATACATGATGTTCCTAAAAGAATGGATGTGCCTCAACCATCCTTTATTTATGGAATTTGGATAAAATATTTTTTTAAATGAAAGGAGCTATGTTCTAAAAACTGGTTTCTAAACCACTTAGAAACCCTGCTAATAAGAAGTCTAGCATCACTGATGAGGCTATTAAACAACTGCCTCAGTATACTACAATTCCTACAAACATAATCACAAAAACTGAAAAATGCTCTTGGCTTGGCTCCGACTTTTGTATAACAGTGATCTATATACATGGTGGTCAAGATTATTTAAATCAGCATAGTATAAAGTGCTTTTAGTGAAATCAGAAGTAATCCCCCAAAACTAAAAGCCTAATTCCTTGGGGATGAAGTACAAATGCTCCAGTTCTGATGATCCCTCTTTTAGATACTGTACACATTCCTGCAAGAATCAAGTTCAACTGTTTTTTTGTTTTATAACTGGTAAGATTTTGCTCCGCTAGCAAAAGTTTTGGAGAAGAACATGTGACAATGGATATTATCAGTGCTATGCAACAAACACAACAGAAATACAGACAAAAAACCCTGAGTCACAACTTTGCCTTTACTGATATAACAAAGGTATTTAATACCACTGGCTGTGAAAGCTTGTGTACAATGTCAAGATTGTTTTTTTTGATCATGAGCTTATTTCATAAAAAGATGATGTGAAGAGGCATAAATGAAAGAAATGTTTCTAATGTATTTTTTTATCTCAATGCAAGTAAGCCCCTAGCCCTCATATCCATGCTACCTTATTTGCTCCCAGTCTGCTAACTGGTCCCTGTGGTGTTCTTAAAAGAAATTCAGTTTGGGGTTACAGTAATCGTTCAATTCCTCTGATGACTGACTGTCTCTCTTTTTCAGTGGCCATAAGAAAAATCTACCTTTCCTTCTCAGAATTTGTGCCTCTGACACATAGGCTGTGAAGAGCTTTTGTGAAACAGCTTCTTAGTTTGTAAAGTATGTAACTGGCAAAAAAAGTAATAAAAGGTGAATTTGAAAATTTTTTTCCTCTTTTCTAGTGTGTCCTCTGATCTCCTTCAGCTTTGTCAAACTAATTTGAACAACTGTAATACACATAGTATTTACTATTCTTCAGCACCTATGTAAGAAAAAATGTAGTTCTGACAGTCTATGCAGAGAATCATTCAAGTACAGAAAAGATCACAGAATCACAGAATCATTAAGGTTGGAAAAGACCTGTAACATCATCAAGTCCAACCATCAACTAACACCACCATGCCCACTAAACCAGGTTCCACAATGCCACGTCCACATGTTCCTTGAACACCTCCAATGATGGTGACTCCACCACCTCCCTGGGCAGCTTATTCCAGTGTTTCACCACTCTCTCAGTAAAGAAATTTTTCCTAACATCCAGCCTGAACCTCCCCTGGTGCAACTTGAGGCCATTTCCTCTAGTCCTGTCACTCGTCACTTGGGAGAAGAGACCAGCACCCACCTCTCTGCAACCCCCTTTCAGGTAGTTGTAGAGAGCGATAAGGTCTCCCCTCAGCCTCCTCTTCTCCAGACTCAACAACCCCAGCTCCCTCAGCTGCTCCTCATAAGACTTGTGTTCCAGACCCCTCACCAGCTTCGTCGCCCTTCTCTGGACACACTCCAGCACCTCAGTGTCCTTCTTGTACTGAGGGGCCCAAAACTGAACACAGTATTTGAGGTGCGGCCTCACCAGTGCCGAATACAGGGGCATGATCACCTCCCTACTCCTGCTGGCCACACTATTTCTGATACAGGCCAGGATGTCGTTGGCCTTCTTGGCCACCTGGGCACACTGCTGGCTCATATTCAGCCGGCTGTCGACCATCACCCTCAGGTCCTTTTCCGCCAGGCAGCTTTCCAGCCACTCTTCCCCAAGCCTGTAGCATTGCATAGGGTTGTTGTGACCCAAGTGCAGGACCCGGCACTTGGCCTTGTTGAACCTCATACAATTGGCCTCGGCCCATCGATCCAGCCTGTCCAGATCCCTCTGCAGAGCCTTCCTACCCTTGAGCAGATCAACACTCCCACCCAACTCAGTGTTGTCTGAAAACTTGCTGAGGGAGCACTCAGATCATCGATAAATATATTAAACAAGACCGGCCCCAAAACTGAGCCCTGGTGGATTCCGCGTGTGATTTTGGAGATGGAAAACAGATTGTAACATTTTGTTGTTAGTTCATAATGAAAGGAGAGATTTCTGGAAGCATGATTTTCCCTTCAACTGCAATACAATGTTCTAGCGAGACTGGTTTATTTTTCTCTCAGAAAGCAGTAGTAAGATCATGGGAAGAAAACCATTCTGGTTTTCAAATTCTCCAGCTTGAGGGATTTGGGGAAAGTTGAGCAGCAGAAGAAATATTAGAAGTTGGCACTCATAGCTTAAGCAATTTAGCATACATAATATTGTCCCTGCAAAGGTACAGGAAGTGCTGCCAACTTCTATAGATGTATTATATGAGATAACTGAGATTATTGATATCATTCATAAAAGGCTAAAAGCTAGATTAAAATGTTTGTCTTAGAATGATAACTACATTTATAAGTTTCTTGAAATGCTTTTTCAAAAAGTCTCAGAAAGCAGACAGTAAGTAAACCAGACAAGATATTTAAGATTCCTTATAACACGTATATGAGTTAATATAGCTGTTAATGTGATGATTCTGTTATATCAGTTTAATCATATGACGATTCTGTATATCAGTTTCAAGTTTGTCATGCACTGAGTGGGACAGATATGTACCTTTAATGAATGCTAATGTGAAAACCGTATTTTTTTATATAACTCATGTTGTTTGCTGACCACAGCTTTTAGGTTTAATACTCAACACAAATAAAAATGCTTCTGCTACAACCATACAATTTATCTCATAGGCAATATTTCACATTTGCAAAGTGTTTAAAACCCATTGAATCTTAAAGAACATCTCTGTAATTAACTAAAGATTGTTTATCTTTGTTTTATAGAACTGAGGCAGAGAGGAAAAATTATTTGTCCAGAATTTCATAGTTAATCAATAACAGTTAATAAATTCAAAAATATATATTACTGTTCCTCACTTACAGTTCTAAAATAAATGTACCATACTACCAGTATAATCATTATCAATACCAAACAAAACAATGAAAAAATACTGCTGATGTACTAGAATTGAATCTGACAATGTCTTTATATGTTTCTTTCTTCACAGAACACAGTAAACCAACCTTGATTGAATAGTTACTCCTGTTCATATCTTTGCATGCCAATGCAGCAGCAAAAGTGAAATCTAGGGGGATATGTCTAAGTAAATAAAAAAATAGTTTCATTTAACACCAAACCCACATAAAAAAGCAGAGTCATACATAGAAGCTTTAGCCAAAAAGGCTAAAATTCGAGACTGCCCTCATTCAACCATGTGTCCTAATCACTGAGCTTCCTTTCTTATTTTGAACAGATTAAATTAATATTCTTCAATACACAAATAAAGAGTTTTGACAAGAATATGGCAAAGTATCTTGCATGCAATATCCTATAGCTTGGTGATTAATAACTGCCAAATTATGTATTAATTATTTCCTGTTCATGAAAAATTTTCCTAAAGGTCAGGTCCCACAGAATAGAGAACAGAATTTCACAAAATACATTAGTTTCCCTAGACAAAGGCTTGATCCTGCAGACTTTTGTCATGAATGCCCTTACTCATTTTGCAATCTGGTTAAATTCAAGTGAAACCATTTCCAAGAAACATTTAATCACATGAGCTTTTGTAAAATGTCTGGAAACAGCCTCACAGTAGCAAACTGGTGACTGACATCCCAGTGAGGATGAAGGCAAAATTACTGTGAGGGTCATTCTAATTGTCTAAATAAGCTAGTTCCCTTTTTTTTTTGCAGTATGTCTCCTTTGGGAAATTTTATTAAAAGATGAAGTTGACAGATGGCCCTGTCTCACTTCTCCAAGTAACGAATGCTGTTTTATTGACCTTCTTATGGCCAATGATCCATGCTCGGCTGCCTCTAACACAGGAAACAAATGGGATGTACTCTATTGAAACTCTTCACTTCACAATTTCTGAACTGCTAAAAGTGTAATTTCATACAGGATGCCCTTAGGTTGCTTTTTTAAAAATTGTTGTCTGCAAATTGAATTTACTAATAATTTGCTTCTCTCACAATCCTTTAGGAAATCCCTGAAATGAGAAATAGATGATAAAGCAGAGAAAGAATGATTGTGAGGCATGGAAAATATCACTATGTCACAGGTTCCTAGAGATATAAAAGGGAAAGACAGAAAAAATAATCTTCTTTATAGTCCTCAGATTTGCCAAAGGAAAATGCTGATGAGAACTCTCCTAGAATAAAGATGCAAGAAAGCTCCTTAGTCCTTTTGCTTAATATGTAACAACTCTGATTATGGAAACATAGAGAAAGAGACTCTAGAACCATCAAGCAACAGCTCATTGCACAACAGCAAAGGGATTTATTTTCCTGAAACTACCTGTAAATAATATATTAACATTAATGAACATTAAATGCAATCCCTAAGGAGCAAAATACTCTCTAAAAAGAACTTTTGTCACAAGACAAGACCAATTCAGAAACAAATAATTTCAATATATATTAGAACAAAACAATTTCAAGGTAATTTCATCTTTACAGGCAGACTTTCCTGAATGTTATTGATGTAGGTGATGTTTGACTTGATGTTTTCAATTAGACTCCATTTGTCATCAAAGCCATTTGTAATACCATAATCTCAGCAACAAAGGATTTATCTGGGATCAAGTAGTTTGCTGGTTAAAACTACTTAGTTTTTGTGAGGCTTCATGTATTATTTAAATTACTAGGTCCTGTATTTTAAAACTCTTAGATATATCTACTGTATTTATTTTGAACTGCAAAAAAGGGCAATGTCAAGTGACCATCTTCAAAAGACTGAAGTAGTTTATTTTTTTCCTGAAATAAATTTTAATTATTTTTATTTATTTAAATAAGTGTATGGAAACACATTTTTCTGAGGACGTATGTGCATGATTTTGCTTATATGGATATGTAGGCAGGACATAACATATTTCACCTTGAAACTGATGTACAAACTTACATTTGCAATACCTGAAATAGTATTTTCCTTTTTCTCTATTTATGCTTTTGTCATATTTAACATTAGGGAGTAAAGAAGTGCTTCCTTTGAGCAAAATGAAGTCTTTTCTGGTTCATCTAAAAATTTGTATTCTTAGCATCTACCTCAGACGAATATTTGAAAGCACAGAATTGTTGTCATTCTTTCTCTCTCCAAATGGAAAATTAGCAGTTGAACTCCCAAAATAACAAATAAAACAAAAGCAAATTTAAAATGTCTCTCTAAAGCCATCTCAGTTCTTAACTTTCAACTTTGAATTTTGTTTATTCAAAATTACAGCATCTTACCGGCATCCATAGGATGTATCTGCACGACAAAGTTAGACTCCTTCCTACAAATACTCAACAGACACCTTATATTGTGATTGACAAACCAGGTAACTAAAAACTCCTGAAGGTACTCAACATCAACAGTTCTGGGATGGTTTCTGTAACACAGGGACAAGCATGCAGAAATAACAAGGACCCAGCAGCATGTGTCTGCCCTAAGAATACTCCCATGCAGGTACAGCTAGCAGGTATACTCAGATGCTGGGAATCACTCACGTTAACTGTGGATCAAAGGCACAGATATGGAATTTCTTATACTAAATTAGAATTTCTCATGGAAACCAAACCAAGCAAAATCAGAACCAACTCCCTCTAAAAGAATAAAAGGTGATAGCAATACTATTAAATTAAAAAGACCTAAACAGGCCTAAATACCATAACATGATCATTCACATTGTTGTTATCACAGTCCCAGGCACAATTTTGACCTAAGCCAAATAGCAGTCTCTAAACTGTGTCTCCACACATCCCACAGGTTAATACAGGTCAAGGAAGATTCCTAGCAGGTATTTTCAATGTGGTCACCCTGCTTTGGAGATGGAAGAGAGCTTAGCTTTATGATAGAAGCCATACGGTACCAGCTGGTCTCAAAGCCAGAGAACAGCTTCAGAAACTGTTTTCTGGCACATTTTAATGTACTAATATAGTGGCAATCAGAGATAATAAGAACTTTGAGGAATTATGAGACAGAAAAGGAAAAGTGCTGGGATCCATTGTTTCCACTTTGCAAGTCGTCCTTAATTAAACAAAAAAGGCTATTTAATTAAAGCTTTGAGGATCTAGACTGTCATTCTTAAACACAGCTTTTAGCCTTCATGTTTGCTACTTCACATTTTAAAAAGTTGACTGGCCAGCTTCCTTTCCTTTCAAAGTAAAAGGGATGAAAGAATCTGTAGTGAAATCATGCAAAAGAGATGGCTTTCTTCTGTAATAAAGAGCAATTCCAACCTGGATTTTTCCATCAAAACAATCATTTTAAGCTTCACTCAGAAATCAGCTGGAGCACAGAGAAGTGGAATAATGTGATTTCTATAAAATTCTTCTTAATTAACAATTTCACAATACTTTTCAACACTTAAGAATTTTTCTTGAACTATGGCATAGGCTTGCAAGGCTTGAGAAAAGGGATGTGATTTTATAGCTGCAAGTATGTTTTGCAAATGCCCTGAGCAGATCTTCCTTGATGTCTATATTCACCATATGTTCACTGGGACAGGACCCTGACATTGCTCTGTGGGAGCTCTGCCTGCAAGACCTGACCTGTCAGTAAAATGGAAAATGACAGCAGCAAATATATTGCCCCTTTGGCAGGTAATGCTGATGCTTTTGGTGACCAGGGACATGCCACAGTACTTCTCAGTCAAGTGAGCAGGCCCATCCAGGCAACTGCAAAAAACCAACTAGACAGCTGGGTAACTCTGCTGTTCTCTGAACCCCTGGACTATGACTGGCAGCAACAGCCTTCAGGAGAAACAGCCAGCTTACAGGTACAATTTGCTTAAAATCTAACCTCTTCTTCCACTTACCTGATTTAAGAAGATTTCATTGCAACCAAGCTGTTTTAGAATTACAATACACTGCACTATCTTCCTCATATCCTAATATATCATAGAGCTTAGTGTGATAGTTGTGTGTGTTCCCAAAGTATGACTAGTTTAAAAGTGGAATTAACAGTGCTGCTAGTTCAGCAAAACAGTACATGGGGAAAAAAGCATTAAAAAGTTTTTCCTCCACTTCTTAATTCATGATTAATATGCATTTTATGCTGTCACTTACCAAAGCATTGTAAAAGTGAATTACCATTGCTATTAGTCATAAATTGCTTTCCCTAATAACAATATACTGTATCCTGCATGATAAAGAAAAAGCATTCATGACAAGACAAAAGTAATCTAGGAACTAAAGCAAATTGTTTGTTTCATAGAAAAGTGTAATATCACACACACAAAACATTCTCAGCTACGTAATTAACTATCTAATTGAAAGACTCAGTCAAGAAAAAAATTCATTTTGCTATGTCTGTGCAAAAGAGAAATGAGTCTACATGAATCATTAAAACACAGTGTGATATAGTACTGCTTGGTTCTAGTTGATATTCACCATAAATCAATAGTAATAATCTTATTCATATACATTCAGCGCGGTTGAATCCAATGAATACAATATTTCAATGTAGGATACACAGGATATTTTATGCAAGTATTCTAAATGAAACCGATTTGTTTCCTTTGCATTCTGTCGAATCCCAGGAAAGCTAGATAACTACGATCGATAAATTAAGATTAGCTCTATTCAATATTGAGAAATCTTCAATACCACTGTCTAGAAGATTAATATCTGGAGATCATTCCAGCAGTATGACAAAACCAAAGTATCAGATGTCAAGCTCTAAATAAGGACAGCAGCATGCTTTCTGCATTAGTGCTTCTGTTATTATTGATTCTTGTGAATGACAAACTTCCACAGATTCATTTAGGTTCATTACATATGTAAACTTACAAAGCATTTCTTAACATGCATATCTGTGTAAATTGTAGAGTACCTTTTTAGTCATTCACAATTTTGCACTCTGTACCATTCAAAAAGTCTGTCTATTTCCTACACATTTTCAAAAGCAATTCCTCATATTTTGCGTATACAATATACAAGCTGTATTTATCTACCAACTGTACAAAGCAGACAGCAAACATATTTGTGTATTTTTCTATGACTAACCTAGCAGGTAAGTTTTTTCTTAATAAAAAAAATGTGTTGTCAATTCCTGTGCTCCATCTTAAGTGAAGGTTATTTAAAGAATATAAAACTAGAAAAAGATATCCTTAGTCTTCATGACATTACTTCCTTTTTAAACTGAATTGGAAATAAATTACAAAAAGTGTATGTAAAAAGGAAAAAGATAAAATGGTAATTATTCACTTTCTCAGTAAAATTCTTATCTGGTTTACAAGTTACCAAGTCATTTTCACTTGAAATAATACTTCAGTTCACATCAGTGCCTTCTATTTCTGGCACTTAAAACTACCTATGTACCAGAGATACAGAAAGTAGGTGATTTTGCTTCTTTTCGTCTACATTTTTACTCTCTCCAGAAAAAAAATAATATGAATAGGTTCACTTATTTTCCTTATATTAGTGTCTAAATAATTATATAGATACTGCCTGTCTTTTGAAAGTTGATTGCCTCAGTGTACTGTATAAATGCTTACTAGAACAATCTTCAGTCAATAAGTATTTGATTAGAATTGAGCAAAGAGTGTATAAACAATTTTAGGAGAACTCTTTTAGACACCGAAAGGATATTGAAATACTTTACAAAAAGCCATTTTGCAGAACCTCCCTCCACAGGATGTATTTCATATGGTGTCTTATGCAATCTGTATAAAAGTTAAGAAAATTTGATTCAAAATAAATATATATGATAATTTTAAAAACTATTCTGCATATACTGATGAATATTACCTACTGAAATTTTAAAACTACTTTGCACAGAAATATTTATGTTTATGAAAATATCTGTGTTTACATTACTTACTATTTTGAAAGTGTTTTACTCTGTGAGGCATTTAAGCAAAAAGGCGTTATATATCTTACTAATGAGTAATGGTATACTTGCATATGTAATACATGAAGAAGCCCCTTCTGCAGACTTTATCCACATGAACATATTTTAGTTCAGATAAATAATGTTTAATATCATAAGAATAGCAAGACAAGGTTTAGAGGGAACATGGCGATTTTGTTCAAGTATTAAATAAGCATCCTGTCACCTTAGAACTACAAAAACCTACCACACCTATTTAGTACTTACCTAGGGATCTACAGACAGTCTGTTAGCACAGAAAATAAACACAGTATTACTGATATATTGACTGGTCTTCTAGTCCCTCTTAAGAAACTTTTTAAGTCTTCTATCTCACTGTTTGTCACACCTAGACATCTAGGCCTTTGGCACAAATAGAAAGCACAAATACCAATACCCTTTAGAAAAAATATCAATTCCATATCATAATTTAAATATATTGCTGCTAGCATACAACATATTTAAAATGCCGTAATATTTGAGTAGTTTTAAACAGTGGAAAGCAATTTGAAATCTTTCAGAGTATGAAGCTTAAGAAAGTTTTTTCTTACTGTGCTTCACCAGATTAAATCTGCAGGCAGCAGATAGAAGGATTTGGTTTTTCAAATACTATTCCTTTTTTTCTTCTTCTGATTGCACTGCTATCAAGTTATATTTTTAAAGTTTTTTAAAAATATTAGTTACCAAAATTATTAATCTATAGTGGCATGACTTTTGGCAGAGGGGCCATGTTGCTAATTTTTATTGAAGTCTCAGTGCTGTAAAAAAGGTAAGAACTACACAAATATAACCAGACTTCCTTTTTGTGAAGCATGGATTTTAATGCATGTAGTCTTATTACTTCTGCTTAAGTTTAAACAAAGCTTTAAATTATCCCATTGAAGCAAGCAAAACATAAGCACAAATTCAAGTGTTTTGCTGATTCAGCAGATGTTCAACTGTGCACAGTTTTCTCTGTTACAATCCTGATAATGATGTCTTCTTGCAAAGATAAAATAATTATGGTATTTACTGAATAAACAGTATGTAGAATGCTAGTCATCCTGTATTATTACACATCTCTAGTAATAAGAAGAACTACTGTACTGTGAAACTATCTTCCCCCATCTGTTTTCCTTACAAACTAACACTAATTTTTTCAGTCACTGCACTGCAAAAGTCGTTTCACATTGAAAGTTGAGGACTACTCTTTTTCACCCAACATAAAGGATGATATGACAGTGTATATTCTTGACTTTAAAGAAGGTAAGGGGAAGCGGACAAGCCGAGGGGAGCAGTTTTATGTGTACATCTCCATCCAGATGGAGGCTGTTGATGAGAAGTTATGAGTGGAAAGTATGACCCTTTGCTTACTCAAATTCTGCTTCAACCTCTAGCACCATTCACCCCCTGCTTTAGAAGGACCTAAAATTTCCCAAAGACCAGATAAACAAAATTAAGCATCTACTTGGAAATTCTTGTCATTTCATGTCTTATGTTTGTCTTTGTAAACAATCCTTTAAATAATTTTTAAAAATAAAAATGGGACTAGGAAAAAATGCATGTGTCTGCTGTGGTAAGTATATTAACTATTGCATATATTAAACAGTAGAATGATATTTGGACGAGTTGACAGAACCTGTTTAAACTTTGCCTGGAGAAAGAACATTTGCTTACAGGACAGGTGTTTCAGGAAAGCACCTGTTGCGGATGCTGCATAAATCCAGCTGTAGTTACTAAAATGCAAAACCAGATGAGCTTTTCTGGGCTATAGAAATATACTTCATTTATGGAGGTCTATAACAATGACTAGGTGGCATTTTAGGTGACCACAAATATTCTGATGAAATATTTCAGAGACAGAAATCACATTTAAAATCTGTGGCTCAATCCACTCATACACAAGCTGTCATATCAATATGAAGAGACAGATGCAGGGGCTTTTCCATGAAGACAACTTCTGTGTAGTTTACAGTTTTCTTGAAAGTAGAACAGTTTGACTGTCAAATGTGATTGAAGATACTTGTCATATTTCTAATGTAATAGCTGTCTAGTGCCATGTTTGACATAATTTTATTAAATACTTTGTATATTCAAGAGTAGTATTGAGAAATACTGCAGATTTACATTCTCAACTGTTTACCATTTCACTTACAAGTACTTGATATAATATTTTTGTTATTCAAGGAGGATAAGTCTTGCCCTTGAGTAAAATTCAAATCTAGATTACAAACCATTAAGTTTACAGTAGCAGAAAAGAGTAAATATATGCTTTAGTAACAAATTTTATTATACGTTCTGTTTGTTTGAAAATGAAAACAAATTAACTGTTTATTGAGTTAGTTGAACATCAAGATATTTTTCAGTTTGTTTTTTTTTTTTTTTCTGAAGGTAGCTGATATTTCATCTGCTATTTTTACTTTAAACTTGCTCGATATTTAAGGCATAATGGTCAAATATGGGGCCCAATATCACAAAGCTTATTTAATATTCAAGGTCCAAACTGTCAAAAAATATCTCCAAAATGAGATAATGAATTGAGAATTGTTATTTATTTCACTTGATTTGTGTTTTGTTACCTTATTTTTGAGCGACTAAGCATTTTTTTCCTGCATATATGAGGAACGGCATTTTTCTGTTTTAAAAAATGAGAACTAGTAAGATTCTAACATATTTATTTGATTCATAGAGTGAAGGCTTTAAGAAAAATACTAGGTATCATTCAACTCACAACCCAGACATAAGATCTGGCGCACTATATCTATGATAGGATTCAAAATATATTCTAATCACAGAGGAAATAATCACCCACTGGGATTCAGCTCTTACCATCAGAAAGAATGCTTTTACAAGAATAGAAGGTATTGAGACAATTATATAACACAGCATACTTGGCTCAGTTTCACATAGATTTTCACATTAAAATAAGCAGTAGTTGCAATGTCTTGATATATGCAGTCATTTGGTACTTCTTCACAGTACATGCCACAGATTATCAAGCATCACATAGGCCTTTTGATTTGCTCGAGGCTCTGGCTCATAGCAAATGAACATAAAAGTAAGAAAGAGAAGTCAGTAATACTTCTATCTCAATATGAAACATGAAAGGTCATGAGATATATATTGTCACGGATGCAAACCAGGAGAATATCTCTGAACTTGATTTCCAAAAGAAAAGATGTCCTATGCTGCTTGCTAAATTGATGACTAGGGAAAGGCAAAATCTGTTTAAAATTCATGTCCTGCACAGTCAATCAAGTCATAAGCAATACCTTCTTTTTTTAGGCAGAAAAGGAATTTTAAGGTCATCACTGAAGTATGAATTTCATTTTTCCTTGTCTTAGATATCCCAACAGGCTCCAGAATTGAACTATGCAGTACAAACCATATGTATATATATGAACATTCATCTGTCTTATATGTAACAAATCTGAATCTCTGAGAGAACGAATAGATTCTTTTTCAGCATCTCATTTTCCTTTCTAGCTTAGCTTGTATCACACACTGAATGTTCACTCACTTGTATTACAGCTCATATTTATTAGGCAGTATTATTAATACTTTTTTTTAAATATCAGTATATCAAAAAAGAGTTTGAAGTGTTTTGAAAAAAACTTTTTGAAAGGATCACACGTATTTCTCTCTAACAATAAAACAGGATGGACATGCCTGTTGAATGAAAAAGTTTTACCAAAATAAAAATCAGGTGGAGTTTGGCAGATTGAGTTACAAACCGTATTTCTCTCTAACAATAAAACAGGATGGACATGCCTGTTGAATGAAAAAGTTTTACCAAAATAAAAATCAGGTGGAGTTTGGCAGATTGAGTTACAAACCGAACTAATAAAGAAGCCTGAACAACAGCCATTCTTTTCCCTTTTCTTAGGTTTCTTTAATCCAATATGCATAACTTACACCAGTTAACAAGTCTCTGTTAACAGGTCACTCTGCAGTACACTTGGAACTGGATGCATTTCACCAGTCTTTCAAAGAAGTTTATGATTCTAGCTGTGAACCACATAACATGGCTCTTGACGCTTCATCACCGTGTTTGGTTTTTCATTTGTCCCTATGTTTGTGAAGGCAAAAATGCATGCCACTTCTCAAGTTCATTCTAAAGGCACCATCATTTGAAGCACAATCTTTGACCCATCCCTTCTATACAATTCACACACTTCTTGTACCACTTCTTGTTCATCTTATCTTGAGTGCTTGCATACTTATAAATGCATATAATGCGTTCATACAAATACATAAATGTCTACTGCATGCACACTTACAGATAATAGCAAATAGAAGGATATCAGATTCCAAATATGACATTCAGCCAGATTTGTTTAGCCTTTACTTAGAAGTTAGCTTCATTCTGTGATTACAAGGAGAATGTAATCACTGCATCAATGTCATCAGAAACAGAAGAAAGATATAGTATGGAGTGAAGAATTTACTAAAGAAAAATGAAGAAAAACTTTGATAAACTAATTTAAGATGATAATTTTTGGAAGATATAATGATTAAACTAGTGTTTTAACTAGAGCACTAATTCTGACTGTAGTTAAAAGACTGTAACTTCACAGAAATGAGAATAAAATCTGGTTTGAATGAAAGACAATCAGCCCACTGTAGATTTGGCTTTCCATTCATTTGTTGCTACAAAAGTACAGCTTAAATATCACACTTTAATCCAATAATGATTTAAACAGAATATGATATTTTAAAAAGCAAGCCAATAGATATTTAAAGGGAGACTTTCTAGAAATTTATAAGTGTTTAATAAAGTGGGATAAATAGTTAAATATGCTGCATTAATATTGATGTATTGAAAGCTTCACAACTGAAGTACTGTTGCAGTATCAATGCATTGGTTTATTTTGTACTCCTGATGAAAAAGACAGTGGGAATAGGATGGGCTTATGAAAGAAAATATCAGCAACTTAAATTTTTTATTAAATCATGTTTGCAGAGTTATTTTACTGTAACTACATTACATCAGCTAAGTCTTTCCTTACATATGGAATGTCTGTCTATGCAACAGGGGGCCAAGGGGATGGGAGCACTGCTGTGGCAAACTCCCTCCAGTGCTGCTGGGAAAAGGACTCTTCACAGACCTGAGAAGAGTTTCATCACCATTATAGGCTTTTGCAGAGATTTACTCCAGGCTAACTCTATCCTAGTTCGGTGGACCAACTGCTTAGGAACAGTTGAACTGCAGTTTAAACTGGTTAGCATCTCAAAACAATTTGCATGCTTTAGGACTGCTCCAAAAGGCAAAGGAAAGCTCCGTATGTGTGGGCAATAGGGAGAGTCACTTCTGAAGTGCACTTCTGAACCAAACTAAAATGTTCACATGCAAATTAAATACCTTTTTTTAAAAAAAAGGCAGTATTTAATTTTAATATAGCATAGAAGATAAAAAGTATCTGAACTAATATATTTTTTAAATATCTGATTTCTTTTTCTACCATGGGCCTCCCAAGCCCAACAAAAATGGCTGCTGGCCCTCACTGAAAAGAGCTATGGGATTTTCAGTAGATTTCCAATTGATATGTTTTACCTTTACAGATTATTTAATAAGGGTTAACAGAGGTCTTTCTACTGTCTGTATTCTACATAACTATTCCCAAGTCCTCTTGAAACTATGTGCTTTGTGATCAACTGCAATTAGACACATCATGAAAATAATTTAGTAAGTATGTAACACTTCTCAAAGTATACAAGCATACTTACAAGTATGTTTTAGATCCTTCAGTTATGGGGAGAATAACCAAATGTCATCCTCTTACTTAATTTGTTCTAGACCTTGTAAATTCAAATAATGGAAGCATAAGACCAGTTTAAAAATATTCTAACTCATCATACTATTTTAGAAGAATCTGCATATGTTTTCACCTTCTGCGGGAAAGAAAAAGAATGGCAACCTTATTTTAAGAATGATAAATTCATGAGTAGAACATTGTTCTTCATCCATATGATACCATTTTTCACACACTTGCCCTTTATATGGCTGGGTAGAAACAGAATTACTTAATTAGAAGAATGAAAATTTTCATGAAGAACTCAAAAGACTAGTATTCCTTGTTGTTCACCTTTGAAATGATACATGATAATTTTGTATTTAAAAATAAAACTGGAAAGGGCAAAATATGCCCATTAAAGTTTCATGCAGTAATTTTCCTACACTAGGAAGTGTTTGGGGATGAGTTGTCATACTGATTCTATCAAGCGATTTACACTGTGGCACGGTGAACTGCTTGGGCATGGAGATGCTAAATAGGATCCATATGGTATACAGGCCACGTACTGATTCTCTTACAGAAATTAATTTCATTTCATTGAAAGAGTGGATGAAGCCTGCAATTTGGCTGCTTGAAAGCAAAACAACTAGATGTTTCCACACTATCTCACGCAGGCTTACTAGAGAGAACCCCAACAACTTGGACTACCCCAGTTCTCTCTGCCAAATGTTATATCCTGGACCACAGACATATTGTTGAAGCCTTTAGGCTTTTTGGAGTGGACAGGTCATGTCTATATGGCATTTCAGCTTCAATGCTCCATAGCATAACAGCTACCCCATACTACTTAACACCCCCAAAACACAAGCCCCTATAAAATCATCCTTTAGCTTATCTGCACACCACACTCCACTGGCATACGGACAAGTAATCAGTCCTGCTTTCTTTCCATGGACTTCTATCCCTAGATTTCTTTAATGAAAAGAACTAGAAAACCCCTTCTGTCTCCCAAGCTGGTCCAGCTGGCAGGATAAACCAGAAACTCCTCCATAATCCTCCACAGATCCCAGGTCAGGTCCCCAGAAGTGCTGTTTCTGGAGATGTGGCCTGGCTGTTGCTAGCACAGTTCTCCAAGGGTGCCAGAGCTCTGCCAATCAGAGAGGTACCTATGGAAGCGAAGGTAGCAAACATATATACTCTCGCTAGAACCTGGGGAGGCATAATACACTCCAGAGTTGTCCATATCTGACCTCAGGATACATCTGCAGTCTAAGGTCAACTTTGTGTGTCTGGATGAGTCGGACATATTCATTCTTTATCTCAGCGTAACTCCTTGGGAAAAAGCTCTTATCACAATGCCATGCAGCAATGGTGTACACGTTAGGGCCCTACAGCCTTTGTGAGTGAGCAATGTCTTCTCAGTAGACCACAACCTGGGCTGCAGATGACAGGGTTCGAACAAGAATGAGCAGAAGGAGTCATAGGGCAAGGGCTGGTAGGGCTGGCTGTTGCAAGAGATATCTTACTTCTGTTGCTTCCCTGGCGTGTCTTAATAGTTTACTCTGACTGAATAATCATTGCTTTTCCTACTGTGAAGTTTTATTGAAATATTTTTGGAAGCTGCAATTATATTACTACCCATGTCCTTTACAGGAGAATGTTGCATTTATAGTGATGTTTCTACAGTATTTGGTATTTTTAGAGCAGAAAATAAACAGCTTAACTGATGATGTGTTATGAGTTCACAAGTATGCTTTAGTTGAAGTGACTAGGCCAGATCCTGCTCTCATCTCTGTTCTCACTCATCCAGATTTGTACCAAGCTTGTTAAAGAAATTTCTTCAGCAATTTGATAGAAAAAACCTGAACTTGTAGTTTAGTACAGGTACAAAATTCAGATACAGGTGCGTATTGCAGGAAATAAGATTCTCAGAAACTCAAATGATACTGTCACTTTCTAGCTAAGAAACACATGGGAAATGTATTGTATCAGTAAAAGTACTGTCTTATAGTAGTCCTGTCTTTATCACAAAAACTATGCGAAAAGTTACGAAGTCAAAGTCTTTTGGTGTTATTATCTTGGTTTAGATTAGTGTAAAGGCAATCAGAATCTAGCTATATCACTATGAAGTGAAAAATTACAGTTAAATCCAAAGGACCTTAATAGCTTATGTGGTTCTGGTATTTAAATTATGCTAAATTAACCTCTGGAGTTTAAGTCCTCTTCTAACAAGAAGCTTTGTACATTAAAAAGAGGGCACAGAAATAAATGAGTATAAGAGACTGTAGGCTTTTCAGTGTATAACCAGTCAGAAGAAAAGCACTATCAAGGTGACTTAAATCTTTCATATTGACAGTATCTAATACCATTTAGGATTTATTCATAGTATTTATAAAGGATGACATAATTCCTAAGAACTAAAAAAAGCTCTAAGTACTTCTTAGGCCAATTGTAATTATGTTTCCTCTTTGGTTCAGTCATAACTACTGTAGTCTTTCCACACTAAAAATAGAATCAGACTATAGACTTTTGGAAAAATTAGTATAAAATTCAAAATCTGTCATGAAAACATAGCTATATTTCAGTGGGCAAATGAGCACAATAGTTACTGCTTGCTGATACAAGTGAACATAAATATTAGTAAAGAGATAGTGATTTGGGTGTACAGGTAAGGGATGCCCATGGTACCTAGGGAACCGTGGCAGTAAGCAATGTTCAGAATGCTCCAACATGTAAACCAGGAAGGTGGCAAACCAGGCTGTTATCCGTGTGCTGTGGTCAGTGCTAACAGCACTTATCTGTTTACTGGGCCAGGAACGAGGACTTCCTTCCCCATGACCATGAATCTCAGCTTCCTCATTATAACATGTAAGTGTCATCTGCCAGTTTGAAGGAATAAACTCAACAAAGGAAGTTTGTATACCCACGCCCATAAGTCCTAAACCAGGGAAAACAAAAGTTCATTGCTGATCTAATTATTTGAATGATGTTAAAAGGTAGCTGATCTATTAAGGGAGTTTGGTAACTCATACTTCTACATGTTTGCTGAAGTTCTGATACTGCCTTATGTTCAACTTTTTTACTAAATCCTGGCATTGTTCATTATGTAATTTTTTTCTGGATGATTTCCTATCACTATTATCTTTTATTACTTTTGACTACAATAAATCCTTTAAAGAATTATGCCCACATGAACATAAGGAAATCATGATCAGACTAAAGTGTTCTGCATCTGACCTTATACATTTCCATGTACTTATTTAGGTATTCAAAAGTTAAATATTTATTCTGCAAGATAGACAGCAAAGATAAACTGTAGTACTGCAAACGCTGGGGGCATGTGAGTATCACTCAGGTCACATGAGTATTTCAACTCTATTCTCTCAACAACAACTGTGTAATCCAAATGAGTTCAATGCTTTCCAAATACAACTGCTGCTATTGTGAAATTAACGCAGAGATGAGCTACTTTTAAGCTGTGCTAATGCTATGCAGTATTACCTGTTACATATTAAAAAGACCTTCACAGTTTGTCTTGTTATTGTACAGACTTATTTCCCAGCTCACTGGCATTCTGGTTTTTCAGTGTTTTTTGTTTGGCTGGTTGGTTTGCTGTTGTTGTTTTTTGTTTAGCTCATGTTTTGTTTTATTTACATTGCATTAGGACGTATCTTTTTTTGAAGTCTTGAAATTCACTTCACTAACATAGATGAATTAATGAAAAAAATTGAACTTTAAAGCTATGTGTGGTCAAGCAGGATAACTACTTCATTAAAAATGGAGTTCTAACTTCAAATACATTCATTGTCAAAATAGTGAAGTATTAGAAATGAATCTTGTGCAGTGCAGTGTTAGCTTCTTGCAGTAAACAGACACATTAAAAATATTCTCTATTTCATTAACTTAACGCACCTATCCATATAACACCTATTTATGTTGTTACTCAACATATATTGCAATATTTATGGACATTATTTAGAAAGTAAGATCATTAATATTCAGCATTGTGTCTTAATTTCTGTCTTTACCATCCAGCATACTGCTAACACAAAAATAACAGACAGAAATAATAAGACACATTTTATGAGGACTGTCTCAAGATAGGCCTGTTGGTATTTTGAGGCAACAATGCCACAAAAGAAAGTAAATAGCTGATAATGAAAAGTAGCAATGAGTGAGGAGAAAGTGTGCAGAACAGAGGAAAAAGGAAATTATATTTCTTTCTCCTTCCCTGCTACAGAATATTCCTGTTTTACATTATTTTGAACATTTTGTCTGCTGCTGCTTAATAAATCTGCCCTGAGGAAATTAATATAAACTTTAATCTGAACTGCGGGTTTTATTTGGATTTCTCTGGAAAGCAAATATGGTTAATCAGGAATAATATTTTTAAGAAAAATCAGATGGAACGCACTGGAAAATATCAACCTTTACATTAAATGGTCTTAGTAATGAAGTGACAACAGCACAATGAACTTAAAAAAGTCCAAACTCAGCCCTAAGTCAGAATCATTATCTGATTTATTTCAATATCTATTTACATTTATTTCCTGCACTTTTTCCTCAGTTTGCTGAAAGTGTTAAATACTATGGGGATTTTGCACCTGTCCATCATAAAGTGGGACTAGGACTATATTCCTCAGAGATCACTGAAGAGCCAATAGATATTAAGAAATGTGAGAATTTCTGACCTTGGCTAGATTCATTTTGGAAACTCCCTTTAACTTCTTTTAAAAGGGTCTGCTTTATTGTGAAATAAAAGTTGAGGTGAAAGGTTCTTTATCACATTTCCAGTGCCTGGATCCATCCAGCCCTTCCTCTATTACTTCTTTTCTACTTCTTCTCAGTGAATTTAGTGTTCATTAAAGGACAAGACTAACAGCACTGACCAAGCTAAACAGAGTATCCAGGCTGTGCAACTTTCTTACTCCAACTCCACTGATTCACCCTTTTCTATTGACCTACAAACTACCTCATTATTCTAGTCCTTGGCCTCTCTTGTGCAGAGACTGCCAATCATATCACATCTGCAGTGTTTTTTATAAGCTGTGAAAAAAATCAAGACGAAGGTGAGACTACCCAACTAATTTTTGCTGCTAGGTCTCCTGTGTAGGAAGAGAAATTTTTTTTAATTGGTTCCACACATTTGGGAAATGATAACAAGTTCCTGTGAATTTTTCATTCAACTTGCAGATTTCTTTTATACAGCATTTCCCACCCCCCAAAAAAAAATTACTTTCTTAAAAGTATCTTTCAAAGGAAATATGGACATTTTATGATATTTCCTTCTTTTTCCGGGGCTTTCTAGACACATAAACCATGCAATAGTAATTACAACAGCTATGCTTAAATCTCTAACCTTTCAGTCAGTAGCATGCTGCTAGCTGACAATATGCACACTGCACAAAATGTTCGTTTTTTTTAATATGTATCAACAGGAATGGATTTACCTACAATAAGGAAGGGCAGATGCCATAGAACAGAAATCTAAAAACAAAATCTGCTATCCATCTCAGTCTGGCCATCCAGCCAAGTACTGAGTGATAGGGTTCTATTCTTGAAGCCACCCCACTCCAAACTCCCATGACAAGGGCTAAGTTTTCATCTCTTGTTACCTGGCTGCAGTGCTGGCAACCAGTGTTTCCAGCCCAGAGCACAGTTTAGGCTTATCTTGGTCTCTTCTACCCACCAAGCCAGATTCAGGAAACTATGCACCTCTTCTTGTCTGCAACCCAACCAAGAAAGCATGTGCCCTAAGGCATAGGAAAGGTTAGCTGGGTCTTTTGTCACTTGACAAAATTTAGTGAGCTCTCCCACTCATATCAGGATCATATCCACCAATACACACTTACAGGCACAACTCCTCTTTGGGAGACAGCTGAACTTTACAGCCCTAGATTTCAGAATTCAGGTGACAAGAACGAAAACATATGAAACAAGCTTGTGGGATAATGCTTGTCAGGTTAGCTCTAAAAAAATTTGTATCTAATGCTATCTGAGCAAATCAATGTCTCCAAACCAACACTGTTCAGAAAATTCTTTCTTGCACATACTTAACCATAACTATGAAGCATGGGCTGAAGAAACAGACAGTGAGGTGGACTGGAAAGTGGCTCAATGGCTGGGCTCAGAGTGTGGTGATCAGCCCTGCAGACTAGTTGAAGGCCAGTGACTAGTGGTGTACCCATGGGGTCAATATAAGTCCAGTCTTGTTTAACATCTTCATTAAGGATCTGGATAAAGGGGCAGAATCTACCCTCAGCAAGTTTGCAGATGACACCAAACTGGGAGGAGCGGTTGATAAGCCAGAGGGTCATGCTGCCATACAGAGGGACCTCAACAGGCTGGAGAAATGGGCTGACAGGAACCTCACGAAGCTCAACAAGGAGAAGTGCAAAGTCCTGCACCCGGGGAGGAACAACCTCATGCAGCAGTACATGCTGGGGGTTAACCACCTGGGAAGCAGCTTGGCAGAAAAGGACCTGGTGGACACCAGCTTGAACATGAGCCAGCAATGTGCCCTTGAGGAAAAGAAGGTGAATAGTAGGCTGGGCTGCATTGGGTTAAGTATTGCCAGCAGGTTGAAGGAGATGATTCTACCCACATCAGGGTTCCCCAGTACAAGAGACACATGGACATACTGGAGACAGTCCAGTGAAGGGCCACTAAGATGATTGAGGGACTGGAGCACTTCACATATGAGGAAAGGCTGAGAGAGCTTGGACTGTTCAGCCTGGAGAAGAGAAGGCTCATGGGGATTTTATCGATGTGGGTGCAAAGAGAACAGAGACAGGCTCTTTTCAGTGGTGCCCCATAACAGGACCAGAGGCCATGGGCACAAACTGAAGCACAAGAGGTGCCATCTGAACATCAGGAAACACTTTTTTACCATGAGAGTGACTGAGCACTGGCAGAGGTTGCCCAGAGAGGTTGTGGAGTCTACATCCTTAGAGATATTCAAAATCCCTCTAGACATGGTCCTGGGCAACTGGCTCTTGGTGGCCCTTCTTGAGCAGGGGGGTTGGACCAGATGACATCCAGAGGTCCCTTCCAACCTCAACCACTCTGTGAACTAAGGTGTACTGAAGATATAATGTACCATATAATTGCCATTTTGTAAATTAATGTAGTTTGTGAGTCATAATGGTGAAGGGAAAGGAAAGGAAGGGAAACCAGGAATCTAGTCTGTACTATTTTTTCCTGTTTTCAAGTACACTTTTCAATAATGTGCATAGTTTGCAAAGGCACAGCAACGATTCCAGTTCCACTTATCAGATGAATTTCTAATGTGTTTCTGCTAGAAGTAGAACCCAAGCAGTAGAATTACCTGGCAGTGTCTGCCCCATCCTACAGAGCTGCATCTTAAAGAGTCAAAGACACTTTTTGTGCTAGAGAGAGCTTTATAAGGCTTGTTCAAAACTGTGCTGATATTATTTAATTCTGGAACACAAAACTTTCTGAAATCTTAACTTCGAAACTGCTCCAAAGTTTCATCAAGCAGGAAGAGTTTAGAATTTTCAGCAAATCCTTCCTCGTCAACTGTAAGCCACTCTATGCCCTAAAAAAATGGTTTCAGTACAATAGTAGTAGATCATTAGCAATGACTCCATAGTGCAGGAAGGAGGCAGTGGGAAGAGTACTTGTGTAGGCATACCTCCCACATGATTCACCCTGCAGCATTTTATTTTTTTGCTCTCTAGTCTGGCTCAAAGAAGAAAGAAGGTACAGGGAAGAGACAGGGATTTTTAAAAAAATACTCTATGGTATTATACAATGAATGCCTTAAGAATTGCATGAATAGCTGAATAAGAGATATTTGATTATAAACAGTCAGACTGGAAGGATCCACACATCCAAAAGGATGTGTGACCAATAGCAGATATCTAGGAAAGGTATGAAACCAGAGAAAGCAAGTAGTAACAATTCCTCAGTACATAACACTTTCTCAACTCCAGTAACATGTTGTTCAGAAGCTTCCCGAACGAAAGAACCTGTTTTCTCTTCCATTAATTTTAACTGTATTCCTTTGAGCTTATGTTAATTTTTAGCATCCGTTAATTTAACTTAGCTTAACTACGCATTGTATGCAGAACAATCTTTTTGCATATTATGAACATCCCTCTCACTTGTGAGTCTGGCCTGATGTTCCCTAAGTATTTCTAATAAAACAGATTATTTTACTAGATCAGGTGTTCCCTATATATCTTTTTCTTGCTAGTTACAGTTTATGGATATTCCTCTGATATTCTCTTTTTTTCTTGACTTATGTTTCTGACTGAAGCATGCTAGTCTACCTAGCTGTTTTTTTGTCTTAGAAGCCAACCCCATACTTTTGATAGACCTTATTTCCTACAGTTTTAGCAGTACCCACTTTTGAGATGAATATGTAGACTCTATGTGTGACCAAACAAATGAGGTTGGAAAAACTCCAAAATACCCAGAAGTCAGGCAATATTAGTTTCCAGAATTGCTGAGCAGCTCCTTGCAAAACTATCAGAAATTTATAACTTAAATAATGTTGGAGAATTTAAAATTATGTACTCCAGATGCCAGTCTGAGTAATTTCTTCATGTAGATTTGTATAAAATGCCAACTGTGAAACACCTGAGTTGGGCCCCATGTCTGCTACTGACATACAAACTAACGATAATAATGCAGTAATTCATAACAATCCTTTGCATCACATGGAAATAAATGGTTTGGGTAAAGAGTCCTTAAACAAAGGAGATACTTAAGGCAACCATTAGAAACAAAGGCGTATTATTATTCTCTTTCCATTAGTTTGACAATCAGCTTCAGAAGGTCAGAAAAAAGCCACACTAAAACTGCCATTAATGAAAGTGAGTCAACAAAACAGTACACTGGCATCTGGTATTTGAGTTGGAGATTTGTGCTCTTGACTTAGTGTTGCAAGTCTGCCAGTATTTGACTTCCCTTACGTTTATACTGTTCTCAGGTCCCCTGCTGGTTTATAACTCATTAGTTCAAAATTGTAGTGGTTTAAACTTACTTAGGCTTATCGCCAGGACTTTTGAGGTTTGGCTGTGGCTACGTTAAATTACAAGTGAAGTTAGTTCTTTGTGGATGCGTGGTCACATCGCATTGCTATCACATAGTGCAGAAAGATTTATAACTGACAGTTCTTCTATTAAAAGGGCTACAATTGGAAGACAAACAAATATATTCCCGGTCAAGAATGAGGTACATTGGCAGAGCTATTTAAGAAATGCTTGCATGATTGGAGGATGAAAATAAAGCTACTTCAGCCATTACTAATGACTGAAACACTTCAAGAAAATGTTAGTACAGATTAAAATGTGTTTGAAGCTAACCAATTTGGCTTATGTGCTTTATTTATATTAGTACATAAATCACATAAAAGTTCTGCGAATAACCTGAAAATGTAGAAGTTCCTTTCAGTCTCCTTAGATGTGTTTAAAATATCATGAGAATTTAACAAGAGAAGCAAGATAGCACAATGAGCTCAATGTCTCTCCTGCCTCCCCCATTGACTTGCCTCCAAACAAAATCAAATAACATCTGCCAAATGCCAGCCTGTTCAGCTTGCTAATGAGTTTAAAAATTCAGAGTATGACCGTTGCTCAGCAACTGATAAAGAATATCAGTCACATGGTGCTATAGTTAATATACAAGAGACCTTTACCCCTCATTTTCTAAAATCCTATGAAAATCAGATTATTGGAAACACTATTTTTTTGAGGGAATTTACTTGCTGCTTTTTTAGCATTGTGCTGTAATTTGTTCTAATGCTCACGAACCCCAGTATTCAGGTGACTGAAGGAGTGCTTAAGTTTTTCAGTCACATATCTTTTAGTTCACGCATTTGCATGGTGGTGGAATTCTATTCAGTTCAGCTGTTTGCTGACCGTTTCAATAGATAACCAGAGCCAAAAGCTGAAAGCACTTTAAGCCTCAAGAACATGCCAGTGAATTTGGCTGACAGGATGTTAAGCTAAAACTAAATTGAAAACTATAATCAGAAGTGGAAGAGGGGGATCAGAAGACTTAGAAACCATGGTTTGTGCAGCAGACATGTAATCAATCTCAGAGAGTAAAAGACAAGAGAGTAACAGTCACCCTGTCAAGACTGTTTCCTCATCTCAGCTGGTCCACTGGAAAATCTGAAATCGACCATTAATCAATCTGTCAATCAATCAGGCAGTAATCACCAGTGACAGGAGGTTATAATGGGAAAAATTTAAACAAAGAGACACAATAGCATGTTATTCCACCTGACACATGAAAGAAAGACTGCAGTTATGGAAATGCTCTGTGCCAGACAAGACTAACATGCCGAAGTTGTGTAATTAACTATATTGCTATTTCTCCAATGGTGTTTATGCAGGAGTTAAAATACATTGCTGTTGCTAACATCATTAAGTATCAATATTTCTACTTTAATGTACTTAGATACAATATTAATGCAGATGCAGAACAAGGCTAGGAATTCCAGGGCTGTATTTAATTTCCAAAAAACACAATGTTCAAAAAAGAGAAAACTCATCAAAAAGAAGCCGAAAGGGGCAACCTGGAGAATTAAAACTTCCATGACAGCATGGAGTTTTCATAAAGAAACCACATTGGAAACATAGTGCCAACACACACCACCTCTTTAGAATAGACTGAAAAGGCACAAAAGGACTGAAAAGCCTGGCTAACTAGCAGGGTAAAGGAGATTATTAGAAGCAGGAAGGCACTTAAAAAAAGCCGAAGCTGAGTTTAAATGAAGAAAATAACTCTGGAAGATAAGGCAGACCAAAAAATAAGTTTGAGAAATAGCTAGTAAAAGACATTCAGAGGTAATAATAAGTCTTTTTTTCAAACAAATCATGATCAGAAAGCCTGGCAGAGAGCCTGCAGGTCCTCTTAATGATCAGAGTATAAAAGGAACACTTAGAAAAGACACACAATTGCACAGGAGCTAAATGACTTCTTGGCATCAATGTCTGCTTTGAAAAGATGGGAGATTCCCACTTCAATACAGTTTTTTGCACAGGGATTCATCAGAGGATCCATCTAAAATGAAATTGACTGTAGAAGAGATTACAGAACAAGTTGACAAATTTAGCAGCGGAACATCACCAGGATTAAAAGCTATATGCAGGATTTAATAGTTCATATAGATCTCAAGGATGAAATAGCTGAATAACTGTATGTGGCAAATGTCAGGCCATTTCCCTTAAAAGGAAAGGTTTCTGGAGAAGATCCAGGGAATTGCAAGCGTGTAAGCCTGACACTGGCACTGGACAAAGGAGCAGAAACTATACTAAATAATAAGTTTAATGGATGTTTGCATAAATACTAAGAAGAGTCAAGAAGGCTTTTATAATGGAAAACCTGACTTTAGAGAAGTACTGTTTTGGTGGGGTTTTTTTGAAGAGGTCAACAAAATCTCAGTAATGAACAACAATTCTTTCTGTACCAGCAATAGTTCCCCTACAGCTAAAAGTATTGCAACTTTCTGAGGAAAACGGAGTTTGAAACTGAGGTTATTTAGAAATGTAGAGGATGGTTCCTCAAGCCTCCAGCAAGATTCAGTACTCCCTTTTCCCTGCATGGCTGTAAGAAATCAAAGGTTAATACTATGACTTTGCTGTATACAGTAATTCTAATTTGAGTAGTTTTATCAATTTTTACAGTTTCTCTAAGCACTTTGCAGCTGAAATCCTGTAACAGTGGTACCAGGTTTTGCAGGTGGAATTAAGGCCTATGCAGATTGCAAAGTGACATACTGTATGAAGATTTTATTAAAATCATGTATAATTTGACTGCTGCTTGTCATTAAATGAATTTCAAACTTGAGTAATGAAAATAAAATATGAAATCCAGGGCAGCATTATATTTCACCTCTCAAATTCACACATAATTTACCCATATTTTACAGGTAACGGCCTTTCACCCTCTACATATAAAGCTGAACATATTGAAACTGGAAAAGATCTCCTGCTAACAAACCCAACACGCACAATGACCTAAAGAAACCTTAAGACTACTGCAAAGGACGACTTACAATCCTGTAAAATCAGTTGCCATCATAAATTAGGTTTGACAGGTCACTGGCAAACTTCTAGCAGAAATATTTTTTTCAGAGGTGAGAATGATATGGTTCCTTATCTATTGCACATCTTTAAGAGTTCTTAATCCTTTCATTCTGCATTGCACTGGTATCGCACTTTGTCCTCTGACTGAGATTTTGTCCAGAGACACTGTCTAGCACCTATTTTATAGCTCGGTAGCATCTGGCATCTTCCCTACTGCCCTCTTGTGCACTTAAGGCAGAAGCTGCTACAATGTCCTTAAGACACAAACACTAGTGACAAAAAAAGAAAGAAAAAGATTGCATTAATTTTATTAGAAATCACCATAATAGCCAGTGAAACAAAAACCAAATAGAGCTTTCCTACTGAAAAGAGAATTACTGGAACTTCCATGACTTTTGGTCATTTGGAAATACACTTAAGCTGATGTAATTTAAGCTTGCAAATCAAATGTCTTTCTAGGCCGTTAGTCAATGTAAGGAAATAAGATACCTGTAGAGAACAATCCTGCCTGTTTCAGACACCTACTTTAGGATGAAAAGAATTACCTTTCAGGAGTTCATGATGACTAGGTTAGACTCAGATGTCTCAAATTCTAGCTATCTAAATCAGATTATATGAACTGCACCCTGAGCAAAAAGTGAGTTTGTGGGTACTTGTGTCAAGCCAGCCACTTTCAGGTGAGAGTTTCATCAAATTTTAGACTGAGCAATAACATTCTACCTCTGACCAATTTAATCTGATGTTTCATCTGGGTGCAATATTTTTCATTCACTAACCTAAATTAAGTTAGAAAAGGCTGCTGGCCACTCTTAAGCCGGTTCCTTGTGTTACCTTGTGAGTGGCTGCCTTGAACCTTTATGAAATACCAATATGTATTAGGAAATGAGAAGCAGGTTGTATGTCAATATGGCAGACAATAGCTTGCTGCACTTACTCAGGGGAAGAAAAAAAAAAGAGCTTTCCAAAGGAACTCTTACACTTCAGAAAATTTTCTGTTGAAGGCTTCCTCCACATTTCTTTTAAAACAGTTGCAAAAATACAGCAGAACAAATGGCAGTGGGTTCCCCTGGAAGAAGAATCACGCAGTGAATTGGCCTCAGAAACGTTATCAAAACTCTAGAAAATTCTGAGAAACATTATATAAAATCACCTTTCAAAAGCTTGCAAGAAATTTACAACCAGAAAGAAATCTACAAAGATATGTGGTATAAATATATGAAAAATTGTCATATTTTTTCCAGCATTTTAACGTAACTTCACAAGCTGGCAATTTTTACAGCTGTACTCTTATATAACTATTTATAAAAACACTGTTTACAGGCAGCTCTACATCTGCTACACATTATCTATTTTTGGATGCTTTATCTATTTAGTACAGAGAATTTTACAGTAATTCAAACATTTCCAAGTATTTGTCCAAAAATCATGTAAGCATCTTTGAAAACAGTATGCAGAAATTGCAGAAAACTTAAAATGGCTTCCCAATGGCTGAAGCTTGTAGAGAATACAATGCGTTTTCTCTTCTAGGGATGACTATCTCTCTCCGCTCCTTTTCATGAACACAAACAAGCAATACTTCAAGTGCAACTTCAGTGACAGGGCCTACTCTGTTGGGTTTACCGAGGAAGCCAAATGCAATTCTGATTCAGTTCTGTAGCTTTCTGCTGGGTTGGCACAGGGAAAACCATGAAGGCAGCAAAATAACAATACTACTGTTCCAGATACGTGAATAGAAGCTCAGTTCTTTGGATGCCAGCCTCGCTTTGAGTGCTGGAGGATCTGAGCGGCATCCAAAGATGCAACTACAGTAACCTTGTGTCAACAGCACAAGGGCATTAGCAAACTGCAGCCTGGAGGGGGACCCCTTTTCTCACCAGATTTGCTCTTGTAACTTCTGCCTGTCCGCCTGAATATTTTCAGTCGTTTCTTTGGCATACTTAGTCTATATAACATGTGTGTTTTAAGATCTATTTAAGAAGAAAATGAAATCTCTGTATCATGTAAAGTGAGATTATATCTCAACTACAATTTATTTAAAGAAAATTTATATAGTCCTCTTTTTTAGTTTTAGCATTAGTTCTTATCTTAGTTCTTATCTTCCTCATTTCCTGGTGTTCAAAATTATTTGTAAGCTGAATGTTCATGTTAGATCATATGGAAACAAACTCTCAGAAGAATACCTCTTACTCTCAATATAGACTACTAATGCTCCCACGATAAAAAACACCAAGGTTAAACAACACTTTAGTGAGCAATTTAACATTTAACTATTCCAACTGGTGTGTATTCCAGCATGGAACATTAAAATCATACTATGTGCATACATAGTTACTTGGTTTTCTTCATTATCTTGAACCTGAAATCCAAATGAAATTCCTGGCTTCAGAAGGCATCAACAGAAAATCACTCAGAAGTTCACAAATCAGTTCCCTTCACATTCTATATGGAGAACACAGTTGTTTACCTTATACTGCATGTCTTTCCCCCACACTATCGTCCCTTTTGTCCTTAAATCCTTCCCAATGAACGTATTTGCTATATGCCACTGTTACCTCCTTGACTTGTTTTGAGTTACCTTCCGGATATGCTTTCTTAAGTTTCAAATCATTGAAATTTGCATTTTTTATCTTTATCTTGAACCTTCTGCATTAATGCTGCTCCTTTTTCTTTATCCACACTCACATATCCCATTACCTATTTTACCTGTCATGAGTCAGAAAACTATTTCCTCTTCTTTCCATATCAGATACATATTTGTTCTCAAGCCAGTTTTCATCTTCCTTATTTTCACTTGAATAAAACTATTTGCAGAGAGTATACACTTCCCTCAGCACAACCCAAGGCTAAGTCACTTCATACTAATGCCCTGACATTTTCCTTACCACAATGAGCAGTGAATGATAGACACTATTGATTGATTTATATAAATGCTAATAGCAAGCTTCCAGATACTTATGTCAGTGTATTACCTAAATAATATTAAGGTATGTTGGTGACAGTATAAATATTTTAATCCTTTTAGGTATCAAATATTATCATGTCATTCACACCCCTGTTACTGCATACTTGAATTATGAGTAATAATTTTATATTGTGAGTGCTTGGCACTATATTGATAGTATATTTTCATTTTGGTTAAGCTGCCTAAAATATTTGCATTAATACTTTATTAATATATCTTTAAGTAAATAAATGTATTAAACACATCTTATTCATTTTTAATAGTTACAGCACACAGCCACCCTACTCAAAATATTAATAGATAATATGTATCTACCAGCATACATCCCTTTATCCGCATGTCATTCTATTAAATTTACCCAAAATCCATATTTCTGCTGAAATCTATGCAGGTATTTGATGCTGCACAGATGACAAAATAGTGGTTTAGTATGCTAACTCTCTTGGGAACAGGATTGGGTGAGTTATGTTGTTCACATTTGACTTTGCTACTCATAAATAATGTTGTCATCCCACACCCATGTCAAAGAAAACTTTGTGCTATTTGCATTACTGACACAGAGGTAAGGGCAATCTCATGATGAGATACCCAATGGTTAATAAAGAAATACATAGGCTTCTATGTATTCTAAGTCCTTAAAAATTGATTGTCAAACAAATTTTTAACTGTGCTAGCAGTTACGAATCTCTGAAATACCATTCCACACATGGATATATTTTCAGATACCTTATTTTTAAAGACTAGGTATAAATGCCTGATGCCAATAAAGAAAACAGTCCATAAACATTGCACAATGTGTTGTGAACTGTATGTTATCAATATTTCTGTGTCACACCTACTATTCATCTTTTATATTTTTTTAAAGTATAGCAGGGATGCTCCAGTTACTCCAGGTTTCTAACACATTTGACATTTGAAGATCAAAGGTAGAAATCTAAGCAAGCCATACATTACTCTGCATTTAGATTCAAATTTTTATTTTTCTCTTAATTTTTGATCAGTCCAAGCCTTCCTGGCATTGATTCATAAATGAGCTTTGCAAAGGCTGTCACAGACAGAATTACTGTAGGAATGGGGAATAAATCTTTTCATTTTCTAAAAGAATGATATCTGAATGGATAATTGTTAGTATCTTAATTACTATATTGAATATTCAGGCATTTTCACAGTGCATATGAACATAAATGATGTATATATGTGTATGAGCTTAGGAGCATATGTGCACTTGGGTATGTAAAATGCACATAAATGTGCACAAGACAAAACCTGTGCAAAGATTCTGTCATTTATAATTATATTTAAATACATTTCTGATGAGATAGCTTTACCACTTCTGATCTTAACATTCATCAGAACTAATTGTATTTGTTAAAATGAGTCAAATTTCTTTTCTGTTATTAACAATAGTATTTTCAGTTCACATAATTTTAAATTAGTTGGAGCAGATGAGTCAAAACTCCTGGAAAATTATCATCTTCTTTGAAATAAGAGTAACCAATTATTTAATCATGTTTTAAACATATCTGTGAATCATCAGCACCAAGAAGTTGATATTTTAAAATTTGCCCACAAGCGAGTAACACAATGTTGTTATCCCAAGTGATTAAAGGAATATGTCAGACCTATTTAAAAGTTCCTATCTTCAGGCTCTTTTCAGAAAAATAGATGTATAATCTTACATGAACACAGGTTTAGCTTTAGTGCTTTTAACTGTCTGCTTAATTTTTAATTGAAAACCTGAATAACATTTTACTTAGAAATAAAGCCAACTTTAAAGCAGATAAATGTTTTCTTGATTTTTTTTGTCTGCTGAAATTAGTAATATGACTCTTATTTTCTCATAACTTCTTTTTTTTTTTCTCTTTTAAATAATTCTATAAGGTATCACTATTGGGCCCTGAAGGAAACATTAAGAAAATACAGCATGAAGTAAGGATTTAGCATCACATAATCGGCTCCATGTGTAAATTGACACTAGATGGCAATGTTTCAGAAAATTATCTTCATAAATGCAGAGGCAGGTATAGAATATATGTTATTTGAAGGTTCATTGAGTTGTTCTAAATGGATCTGTCAATCAGTAAGGAGACAATTCTTACACATTTCTTGTAGCCTCTACCACTTTCCTCTTAAGAAGTGAAAATACTAGAGGACTTGAGGAATGTAAGCATCTCCAGAAACCGACATCAATATGGGTATAAGAGAGATGAGGGGTCAAACTGTTTAAGCTAGGCAGGGCAAACCCAGGCTGCTCCTGAAAAAGGAGTAAGATGCATCCTCAGGGATTTTGCAGCTGCTGAATGCTGCACAATTATGAAAATCATTCTCAGCTGTGAAGAACTGATACCCACCCACTGCTGCAGGGGATAATTTTAACTAAATCAGGCTCTAAGTGTCCATATTCTCCGCCCTTTAATTTGCAGAGATGAGGAGTATGCTCTGTTAATCTAACATGTAGATACTATAGATGAATTTAAAGTCTTTTGTAAATTATAAAGTCGTTATAAAATATTTTGCTTATACAGATACAAATTTTAGAAATATATTAAAATAAAACATGCGTAGTGATTTTTTCACTCCCATGTATAAAAATACATAAAATAGGATTAAACATTCCCAGATGCTTAGATAACTGGAAACATTCTAAGTATGCTTCTAGACTCAATTTACAAAGTGTTTTGCATCTATTTATACACCAGGAATTAGAATAAAAGAAGTAAAAGAAATGCAAAGCCTATGACAGTAAAGTTTTTCCACTTACACTTCTTGTGTCACCGGGAAGGTTCCCCACAGCAGAAAGCAAAGAAAGTACATGTCTCGAGAGCTGATTCTCTAAGGGCAACACTGACAGGAAAGGACTGAAGTCTCAAAATTGTGTTGCAAGGTAACCCCAACCAACATCGTCCCTTTATTTTATTTTGTTCCAATGACTGTGTAATCCACACAGTCTCTTTCAGAGCTCACATGAAAGGAGATCTTCTCCAAACTTTAAATTAGAGTTAGCCAACATACGTGCGGAAAACACTTCATCAATACATAGGTAACACATTCAGAAGCATTCTTGAATGTTCTCAATTATGTTCAAGGTAAAGAGGGCAAACTTAAGTCCATATAATATATACACATATACATATACATAATGTATACATATCAAGTGTAAAATACTCAGTGTAGTTTAGAGGGTTCTTTCTTCTGTATTTTGTGTGCCTTGAATATCTTTCTGAGTTGTTAAGAATCCTTCACTAGTTACCCAGCTAAAGTGCTTTAAACTTTTCAATCAAACCACCATGTGGTAATTTATATATGCCATCTCAGTTACTAAAAATAATGTTTAGGGATTTTTTAGATTATTTATTAAATAAAAAAATCCATTTGTGTTTATTAGGTGCTTCTTCTTAATTGGGGTGTTCAATCAATGAAAAGGACATTTTCGGGAATCCAAGCTGACCAACTCTATAATGAATAAGAAAGCTACCACTGAATTTAATAAGGAAAAAAAAAACCCAAAACTTGCAGTAGCATTCGCAGTGTTCTTTGACACCAGGTATCCTCAGTGTTCCCCCACTCTTTGGAAACAGTGCTCACGCAAATCACTCCTGTTCATTCAGAGCAAGGGTAGGAGTCACTCTTGGTACTAGCTTTGTATCTCCATTTCTGAGAGTAGAAACTGGCTGTATGACAGCTTCCCTCTCAGAACCACTTGATGCAGGGAAGGAATCCCAGCTCGCCAAAATATACCCCATGATCAGATCTTTGTCTCTCTGTCTGCCTTCGGTCACTTAGGAACTATGCCTACCCAACAGCTTGTGAAACAGAAAATGCTTGAGAACTTTCCTTTGTTATTTGAAAACAGACTTTCTCAAATAGGTACAGGTATCTTCCACCCTTACTGTATTTGCAGAAAAGGCTTTCTGCTCTCAAAAGTCTATCCACCCTCACTACAGGGACATCTGAAGTGACCATCAGCTCCAAAATCATCACAGGTTACCACCCATCTTTTTAAAGCAAAAAAACCACTTGTAGTTCCTTTAAAATTTTACACTGTGAGCTGCAATAATTCAAGACATGACAGATGAATAGCTCAGGTAGTCATACAGAAAGGACAGGACAAATCAGTAGTGGTGGCTATTCTGTTGTCCCAAACTCTCGCACTCCTCAGTCAGAATCTTATTACTAATGTCAGCAAAAAAGAGCCTCTCTTTAATAACATGGGTCATCACCACCTTCTTTTCTGACCAGTGCTTGTTCTGTAGTCTGAGGTCTCAGTCAAGTCAGTCTGAGAAAGGCCTAAAATCTCAGGCTTTGCTCTAGACAAAGTACTTAAATAGGAGAATGATGTCATTATAAAGCAGTTCTGCAAAATGGCATGAATGAGAATGCACTGCTCTGTTTCAGTTTTTGCTAAACTTAATATTATCAATGTATTAAATATAGTCTGAGTATGCTTAAGAGATTGGAGATTTAGGTAGAATCTGTGTCTCTTCCTACTTGGTTTCTATATTGGAGGAAAGGTGGGAGGTGGTGCCCATTTTCTTGGAGCCGAACATTTCTGAGCACATGCAAGTTTAGATGTTTAGTCCAACTGCAGGAGCTGAATGACTAGAAGTGTTACTAGAGTAGGCAGTGTCTGAGGACAGGATCCTGAATTTCTCTTTCAAGTCGAGGTGCCTACCTAGATCCCAATTTTGTCAGAGTATGGGTAGTCTGAATTTCAATGCATGTATATATATCTTTTTACATAGCTGTGTAAAATCTACAAAAACGTGAAAAATCACAGTATGTTGTCAGATGGTGAAAATAACAAACGCTATTAAAGATCCTCAAACAATTCACTATTTTGAAAACTGTAATGTTGTTGACAGAACTAGAAAACAGGTTTACAAACAGAAATAAGATAATTTTTAGGCATTTGAAAATATAAATAATCTCACACTTCATAATACATAACAATAAAGTAAAATATACATTTAACTATAGAGAACACTCAAAGCAGGCTTCATGCAGAAAACCACTGCCAGCGATACAAAGTGCCTAATTTGCATTGTTTTCTTTTTTTACAGCTTTATAGTTGTTTGTAATACCAAATTTTCAAAGGTAACCGAGGTTATCAGAAGTAATTTTCACATTGCTTTTGTATTCCCTGAAATACATCGTAAGTAACAGAAAGCCAACTCAACTGAGATTCCTTAAAATAAAACATTGTAACAACTTAGCATAAAATTTTCCATACAAGCTGCAAGACGGAAATTATTCTTAGTTGAAATCAAAAAACATTTCAAGAAGTCAATTCAGAAGAATTAATTATTTTTCAAAAAAGCATCTGATACTTCTGGTCAGAATAATCTCTGGGTACACTAAAGCCATATTTCTAATGTCTTGTTTAGGTGATATTGCTGGCTTATATTTCAATGATAGCAATGTTTACAATACTGGCTTTTTGTATTTCAATTTTAGTAATGTACTGGGTTTTTCATTTCAATTTCAGTAATGTTTGTGGTACTGGTATATAAATCCATTGTCAACCGAGGTGTCCATGAAGAACAGGTAACTCCTGTGACTGGGAGGTCCTGTTGAAAATGTCATGTCCGACAGGACAGTCACAGTAAGAAATTGTTATAAAAAGATGTTACCATGAATGATATTAAGAATGACATGTAGGAATATAATCTTTGCTAGCTGAGAAATACTTACTTTCAGTTTGGAAAACACCTTTACTCAAAACTGCACTCTGCAGTGTCATTCTGTTGACCAGCTTATCAACACCAAATGCAGAACTGTGCTTATTTATTGCCCTGAGCACAAACAAATTTTCCCCTGGTTGCTTATTTTGTGTGTCCCAGCATTTTTCCTAGACAAGACAGTAAAATAGTCAAGAACCATAACATCTACAAATACTTAATTCTTTTAAATGTTCCATCAGCTTTTGCTACTGTCTTCCCTAAAAATGCAGTAGGCAATGAAGCGGTGTGCAATTAAAAAAAAAAAAGAGAAGAAAATACCATTTTATCCCATCCTTCACTATCACAGCATCTCCATTTTTCTGAAGTAGACTAGACTATGTTTATTAAAGGACATTCCAAAATGTTATTTTCAACTCCCACATCTCACTTTTAAGAAGAAATGGTTATTTCAACAGATGAATTATAAATGCACATGTTCATTATCAATAATTGTTCAAACTTCATGCTATTAATCTGTTTGTTACGATGATTATATTTTTACTGTGCCACTGAATAACAGTCTTACAGGTCTACCAGAGTCAATACCAGTGTTGGTGAGTCAGCCTGTCATTGTTTAAGTGATTTTTAGAGGTGCCAACAGAATCAGATTTTCATCTCTAATCCATTCAGCAATTGCTAGTTCTCTTAAGCTCAAATTTTCCCACATTGATGACATACACACCTCTATGTATCTGTAAAATTTTTTGAAAGTAATAATCCAACTATGATGCATGCTTTATAGATGAATACAGCCTAAAATTTAAACTTTGACCAGTTGTTTCAGAACTTGTATTTCCTTCAACATACATTACTATATGTAATTAAGTCAACAGCAAACATAGAATATCAAATGGAATCCTTTCTGTTCTCAAAAAGTGGGATTTCACATCAGAATTGCACATGGTAAAAAGCAAACAAACAAACAAAAAAAAGCATGCTAGCCAGCCAGTATAACCACTAAACCCCAGCTGAGATACTCTGTAAGAGAGCATGTGTTGTTAGCTCCAATGACAGAAAATCGTAGGGGGATACTGGGATATTTAAAGGCCTGTGATGAAAATCAGCCAGGAAAAATATCTCCTAACATACTTCCTTTTATAATTGGAAAGTATCTTAGGAAACAGACAGGAAACAAATTCTGTCACTCAGTCATTTAAATAGAGGAGCAGCAGGATGATGCAACAGTCAGTAATATGCTCTGCAATCTTGCTAATTCAACCAGCCACAGCTATTTGTGTTGTCAGTGCTATCATACCAGGAACCAGAGCACCAGGCAGTTGAGAAGGCAGCATAGTCACTGATTAGAGATAATGAACTTGAGCAAAAAAGCAAATATGAAGCATTTTTTCTTTGGAATTCTCATACCATTCAGTATGTAATGGGATGTGCTCAAAATGTTGCTCTCTGTGTCAAAATAGTAGCAAGTATTAAATCTGTAAGTACATTTTGCTAGTCCTGGCTTTTCGTGCTGCCACTCATTTGCGCTACTAAGGGAAGGATCCTGTGGTGCATGCTTTCCCCTTGCATCCCACACCGTGACACTGGTTTTGGGGCCATTTAACTTTCTATGAATCAAGCAAAACCAGTAACAGATGCTCAGGGAAGATTCTGCATTGCTCCAAACTCCATTGGTCAGTGGGGGTGTTGGAGGGTGAGACTGCAGAGTCGCACTACTAGGATTTGTTCATTTATTTGGGGTAGGTACAGCAGAAACAATTACTGGGTGGTAAAGTAACAGAAAAATCAAACCACATTGAGTAAAGCCTGAAAGGTCACAATTAAGTGTGTGTTTTCCTTTGAGCTCAGGAGGAATGGAGAGGAAAAAGAGAGGTAAGAAAGACGGAACAGCCAAAGAATCTACGATAAGCGCTTTCCCTTTATTTTTGAGCATTCAGGGAAACTGAGAAAGCCTGATTTTAATTTGCTTTTCTCTAGATTTAGAAGCCTGCTAAATTGTTCATTTCTTTTAAAGTCAGTTAACTCTCCAGGTGGGATTTCACCAGTCTCTTTCAGCTCTTTCTGAGATTGATTTTTGCTTGCTTGTTTAGGCAAAAAGAAAGAAACTCCACTGATGAATTAAGAAAAAAAGAAAATATTCAGGAAGCCATTGCCTCTAATGCAGAAAAATGTGTGTCCTTTTAATTTTTCATAGTATGCGTGTGAAAAAACTTGTTTTCACTTCAGAAGATGAAATGCTTATTTGGATGTCAGCTTATTTCCTATTCCTGAAACACTTCAGATAATGGATTTAAAAGTGAATCCTTTTATTTATACAAGGCACTTTTCCACATTTTGGGAAGCTGACACACGTACTTGCTTGAATTATGACTGTTTTTTTTAAAACAGAAAAACGGCGACAAGTAGTTTATTCCCTGGAACAGCCAGAAAGGATATTAGTCATTTACTATAGATTAATTCAGCCATTAACTGGAGTTTACGACCACTACAGACAAAGACATCTGCAAGTGCATTCATCATGTTGTGAACACAATGGCTCTGAATGTTCAAAAGATGCAGTTATAAGCAATCAATAGCTCCATACTTTACACTGCTGTGATTAATGCCAGGGTGAGTGAATGTTCTCGAGCTTCCTTTTTAGGTGTTTGAAAGATGTGACTGAAAGACCCACTTGGGGGGGGGGGGGGGGGGGGAAGCTCAGGGCACATTTTAATAAATAGAAATAATCTGGCAATTCAGGATGCATAGATGTGCAAGAAAGATAAATATATTTAAATCATGAACAGAGGAGTAAATGCATTGTACTATTAAAAGGCAGTAAATGCTGCAATACACTGCTTCCATTTTGGAATTTCTCATTTGCCACTTTCCAAGTCACTGAATTAAGCCTCCGCTGCAGCCAGTTTAGTTCTGCATCTCAATTTTCAGTAGAATCAGTCAATAATTTTAAAAGACTGATGGTGGGATGCATCTGTCCAAATCTGGTGTTTAGATACCATGCAGACAGTTCTGAACTAAACACCTGTGGCTCCTTACATGAGCTGTAAGTGGAAACAGGGCTTTTTAAGGAGCTATTCTTACCTTATAGTAGATGTTTAAATAAGATAAGATGAATGGCTCTCTAGAAGTGCCCATTTTTTCTCTGCTGACTGTAAAAGGAGTGTAGGGTAACTTCAGTTATAGTTATCTATACTGCAAATACCTAAAGGTAGGTGGGATGAATTGCATCCTGATGGTATAGTTATATTTTGCAGGCAAATCATCAGTAAGGTAGTCACTTATCTAACAAAATTCTCCTTTTCCAATAGGAGGTTAAGGAAAACAATTTCAACATAAAAGCTTATGCAAATATTGAATTAAAATTAGAATGTTCCTTTCCTATATAAACAGATACTAAATATATATATAAAAATATATATATAGATACAATGTGCGATGTATGAGTACAGGACATCTTTCTACCATTTATGGTGGAATGATATCCAAATATTTCATCATGTTAGGAAATCTGTGGAGCAAAGAAAAAACCTATTTTGTATGTATGTAGAGATGCCTGTTGCTTTCTCTCAAGATGCATCAACCTTCTTCCTTATATTTTCACTTGCAGCTGTCCCTTAGCCATCCCTCAAAGTTCACCAGGCTGTGACAAGATCTTTCTGATGACTGAGCCTGCAATACCGTGGGGAGTTAATGTGTCTGGCCAACCTTGGGCCCAATTAAATTTCTACAAAAATTTTCCAGGAAAGGACAGAAATAGCTCACTTGGGAATGGTTCTATCCATATCCTCTTTTTGTGAAAACGAATCCCTAAGCAGTACATCAGAATGAAAGCATTTTACTCGATCTATAGAGAAACATACTACTATATTTTCTGAAAGTTTGCATTTGTTTATAAGCATTTCTTACCTGTAACAATGTTGAAGACTTTAATAAAGCAACATTATATGCAAAGGCTTGGCAACATTGGAATTTAAATTAAACAGAATTAAAAGGTTAATTAATCTGTACAGATTTAGATGTCTACTGTCTAGATTTCCAGGTCTGAGTTTGTTTATGTCATCTCCCCCATGGAAAGAAATATAGGTTTATAGGACTAAAAAAAATATATTTTGGAAGAGACTCAGTCAATATTAAGACACCTAAACTCAGCTAGGTGTCATCCATAATCCATATGGTGGCTTTCCATAATCAATGGAAAAACTCAATACAGTCTTAAGAGTCTAAAGAGTAATTTAACTGACAAGGCTGTAGATGTCTATTTTAGGGTGAGTTTTGTAATTATTCTCTTTGTCTAGTGTACTGCTGTGTTGGTACAATTCACAATTGAATTTGACTAAAGTATCTTTCACAACAAAATTATGTTTGGCCCTGGACTGCATGTTAGTTAACTGTTCAGCTCATCAAAACAATAAAGCTACACTTGAGAAACACAACCGAAACAACTGTTGTAAATGTACAGTTAGGTAATTCAACACCTTTTATTAGCATTAATATTAATTATATATATTTGTGTGTGACTGACCTTCTACAATCAAGAAGTTGCTGAATTATCCCAAAGACAGTTTACCTATTGATACAAAATGTGGCACTTCCTCTGCATCATGTGCTGAATCACTGTCACTTCGGGTTTGCAATAGCCAGATATTGTATAAAACCCAGGTCTTAACTGTACTTTACAACAGTGCTAGCTAATCATCCATTAAAAACTTAATATAGAAAAAAATTCTCTTTTAAGACATATTTTAAATTGATGTGAATGGTTGGTCATATAAGTGTTTTCCTTAAAATGACCGTCATACCATATATGAAAAACAACCACAACTTATCTTTAAATTTAGGAATATGAAGAATTGCACTGGATGGATATTAACCATCAACTTTTTTACTATAATATTGAAATGAATTAAGAAACAACCCTTCTTGACTACACTATCAGGGGTTCTATATGTGTAAATTTTAATAGGCAAAGATAATTATGTTAGCAAGCAGTCATTCATTTAAATAGGCTGTTATACAGATGAGAGAAGATTCAAATCACTTAACTTTAATTTTCTAATACATAGGAATCCAATCAAATTTAGTCAATAAACTCCCTCTAAAAAAAATGCAGCAGGCACCTCCAGAGTACCATTTGTCCTATTCTAAAATATGTAAGATCAGTTTCCAAATGACCATATAAAGAACTTAGTCCGCTGGTTAAAACTTGACACATAACTTTCAGGTGGCTAAAATATTTTTCTGTGTATTATTTTCTCTGAAGCATCAATGTGAGAATTTTAAACATACACAGTCAATGTCTAGGCTTACTGTTACACTTCAGCAAACTATGAGAATACAAACAAGCCTCAATGTAAGCAGAACTCAACAGAAAATTTAGTTTTCATAACCTTGTCCTGGTTCCATTCATAGAATCACAAGATGGTTGAGGTTGGAAGTGACCTCTGGATGTCATCTGATCCAACACTCCAGCTCAAGCAGGGCCACCTGGAGTCAGGTGCCCAGGACTGTGTCCAGAGAGCTTTTGAATATCTCTAAGCATGTATCTCCACAACATCTTTGGGCAACATACCACCACCAGTTGGCCATATACCACCACCAGCTGGCCGTGGGATACCAGTGCAGAATCAACACATAGCAAACCCTTGATATAGATACACTACTGTAAAGTATAAATAGATCAACACCTTTTTTCCAAACTAAAAATTCTTTCTTCCTTAGGAATACGTCTTTCACAAGCACATCTTCAAATTACCTCACAGGTTTAGGAGAATTAAAACAGCCATGGGCCTATATAGTTGGAGGTTGCTCCTGACTACCAGTGAGTCCTGTAATTTAAAAGGAAATAATTTATGACTTAAGGTTTTTTCCTAGGGACTTTCAGATTTCCTATACATAAAAAAATCCTAGTTGTGATGATTGGTAAAATATTTAATAACAAATTTGACAATAAATCACAGTGTACATTTTACATTTGTCACCTAAACAGGACACTTATTTTGCTGAAATAGATACAAGCTATCCACATGTGATTATATTTGAAAAAAGAAATAATCATCAGAGCTGAGAAAAGCCCAGTGGCAGTTGCCCACTGAATTTGATAGACACTATTTAATTGCTTTAGTTGATGATAATTTTTATTCATTTGAATTTCATCTTGTTTTATAGAGTCTTAATATAAATGCACCTATCAATCAAGAGTACTTGAAATTGGACGCATGGTCACTAGAAAAGTTAATGGGGCTACCAATGTATCTGAACTGAGATTGGAGGATATGATGAAACCTCATGTGATGAAAACCACACGCCGCACCTCTATTAGGCATTAGAAATTGCTTTCCAGCTAAAATGCAACATAGAAAATGTGATCCAATCCAAAGTGAACTAATTGGACATCAGTGCAATTTCATGGAGCTGACTCCAGCTCCCTCTCAGAGGGATAAAGGAGAGAGAGAAGAATAAGAAGGAAATGTGTAAATAAAAACTGAATTGAGATACAGTGAAGAAAAGAGTGAAGAATATAGACAGTGAGCACAGAAGAGAGGTCTTGTCTTTCCTTAGCCCACTTTTGTTCAGTGTCTTCTCTTGCCTTACAATAATTTCTGAATAAATTTGCTGTTAATTTGGCAATTCCAAATTAAGAAATACATGTAGGTGAAATAAATATGCTGTTTGTTGTTATTACACTGTTCACTGCCTCCATGTCGTAGACCAATTATGTCTGTCTGACCTTTTAGCATCTAAGCTCTTTCACTCAAGTTAAAAAGGAAAGCTATTCCTGATTCATCCTTCATTGCTCCTTTAAAATATTTTTTAAAATATTATCTTAGCAAATAAAAGGGTCAAATAGTCTCATGTTTACCAAGCACACATTAAAAAATTACTCCCCTTTCCCTCAAGTAGTGCCATTTTTTTGTTATTTCATAGTAAGTTTTGAAATTGCTGATATGGCTAGATTTATAGTCTGATCTATGTAATGGCTGCTCTAAGAAGGCTACATTGTGATGATGGGGGTGCTACTACAATTTTGTCTGCAAGAACTGAGAAAACCTTCATTGAATCCAACAATAAGATATTTGAATGCATAAAGAACCACAATAGTTTGAAATCTTGATGTAATTGTTAAAACATTTGTAAACTCACTGGGACCAAGTGGGTTTGATATTAATATTCTTTTGATTATAATAATTGCTTTAATGGCAAAATAACTTCTATTTTCATACCTATTTTGATCACATTTCAAGTGTCTCTTGTTTTCATTTTTGTTGTGTGTATCCATATATTGGATAAATTTGGGAAGTCTCTGGTATTTCAAAACACAAGATAGATATTAGTAGTTCTATGAAAGAGGACAGGGCATTAAGCATTATCTATTCATATCCATTAAGCAGTGTTTTCTTTCACACAAAGAAATATTGGATGGTTTTAGTTTCCAAATACCTTTGGCTTGTCTTTATAAAGAAAATATATTATGAGCTCCACTGTGTTTAAACTACTTTGGCATTGAACCTGGACAGAAATCAAGGTGGCCTGCTTTTCAGGGTCAAATTATTTAGGTGGCTCCTAAGAACATCCCATAGCCAGTTATAAAGACCTTTTTTAATGAGCTGTGGTATCTATGTTCTGCAGAGAGCTCTCCTGTGACACTAATTTAAGCAGAAAGTACCTGTGCATGTCCCATGGAGAAGTCTAAAGAGCCAGATGTGTTCAGACCATCAACTAATGTGGTATTGCTGTTATCCTGGTGGGTTTAGTCCTGCCCATTTTATAATTCACAGCCTAGTTCCCTCATTTGGCAAAAATGTGATCTGCTGGCCCCTTTCAGCCTCAGAGACTTCAAGCCTCCCACATCTCTAGCAAGTATCCTAATCCCACAGCCAGGAGCACTTTCTATCTCTGTCTCTCTCCTTTGGAAGCTAAAGCAGTGAACAGCCAGAATCAGAAAAGCAGGCAGCCAGGAAGACCAAGCCAGAGGCAGAGGCAGGACATGGGAATTCAACTGAGAGTGATCAAATGCTACTTTAGGAGTGCTCTGGCACCATTAGACTATTATACCAGTGGAAACTATCACTCCTACAGACTTATCCTACAGAGAAGAGTACAATCCAAACAGAGGGAGATACCTGGTGTTTCTTATGTTCTCCATGGGAGACACAGATACGAAACTTAACTGAAACAATTTGCTAAACAACCATCAGCTACTTTTCACACATATTTGCATCTTCTGTACCAGAATTATACATGCCAATTTTAAACATGCATTTGAGGTTCTAAGAAGTTTGTTTCTTCTAGAAATTCTGTTTCATTTGGGTATAACTTTAGATATATTGGTTCTAACCACATTTGAAACATATCTATCAGTGAAAAAATTTGAAGCAATTTCTTGATAACTAAAATTTAAATATTATACAGTCCTAATACAATTATAATGGACTTTTTCTGCGTAATACACTTCATCATTTAAGCTGACAAATTAATTAGATTTTATTAAATGTATTTTGAACCCTTTTTTAAGTCTTAAGTTTTCTTGCCAATATATTCACCTTCATCGTTTTTTCTACTTTATTTATATAGCCATCGTTACTATTAAGCAGTTTTGAATATCTGTTTGTAGGATTTTGAACAGGAAGTTCCTAGGATATATGTAGACAAGAGTTTCTGTACCAAACCTAATAATACAAGATCAAAAAAGAAAATTTACTGATTCTTCCTGACTATAGGGAAAAAGACTGATTCCTTTTGCAATTAGTCAATGGTCTGCAAGACTGTAACCTTTTTACCTACTTTTGATTTACAATTATTGCTGGCATAGCTTAGAGAATATATTCCACTTTATTTTTTATCTCGTGAGTAGCACAGTCGTCTGAAATTTTACAGTGTTTGTTTAAAGAGTTAATACATAAGGTCATCATGAACATCAATACAGTATTATGAGCCCACTTTAGACAACCTCTCTAAAAGATAACGAAGAAAGGATTCAATAAAGCACAACAACTTTGGGACTAAATAAGGAGGCAAAGTATTTAATTTTAATGGAATATATGAAAATCCTAGATGATATAGAACTAAGTATCAGACCATTCTCACTATAAGTGGAAATAACACTTTGTCTACAGATTCAAAGTACACTCATCAAGAGACAGTGTTTAATTTTGTAGCATTTGGAATACCTTAGCCCCTCTAAAGCCTAATACTTAGTTTATGTCCATACTCTAAATCTTACTGTCTTCTTGTTTCTTTTCATGGAAAAGCCAAGACCCCGGAGGTCCGGGGAATGTGAACTAAAAGTGATGCAGCAGGAGAGAAGACTGGACCAATATGTAATTCAGAACAGAATCACAGAATCACAGAATCACTACAGTTGGAAAAGACCTGTAAGATCATCAAGTCCAACCTGAAAAAAAAAAAAAAAAAACAAAACACACCACACCACACAACAACAACAAACCACAACACACCAAAAACCATCCCACCCAACACCACACAGCACCATGCCCATCAAGCTACATCCCACAATGCCACATCCACACGATCCTTGAATACCTCCAGGGAGGGTGACTCTACCACCTCCCTGGGCAGCCTGTTCCAATGTTTCACTACTCTCTCAGTAAAGAACTTTTTCCTAATATCCAGCCTGAACCTCCCCTGGTGCAACTTGAGGCCATTTCCTCTAGTCCTGTCACTAGTCACTTGGGAGAAGAGACCAACACCCACCTCTCTGCAACCCCCTTTCAGGTAGTTGTAGAGAGCGATAAGGTCTCCCCTCAGCCTCCTCTGCTCCAGGCTAAACAACCCCAGCTCCCTCAGCCGCTCCTCATAAGACTTGTGTTCCAGACCCCTCACCAGCTTCGTCGCCCTTCTCTGGACACGCTCCAGCACCTCAATGTCTTCCTTGTAGTGAGGGGCCCAAAACTGAACACAGTATTCGAGGTGCGGCCTTACCAGAGCTGAGTACAGAGGCATGATCACCTCCCTGCTCCTGCTGGCCACACTATTTCTGATACAGGCCAGGATGTCGTTGGCCTTCGTGGCCACCTGGGCACACTGCTGGCTCATCTTCAGCCGGGTGTCGATCAACACCCCCAGGTCCTTTTCTGCGGGGGAGCTTTCCAGCCACTCATCCCCAAGCCTGTAGCGTTGCCTGGGGTTGTTGTGGCCAAAGTGTAGAACCCGGCACTTGGCCTTATTGAACTTCATCCGGTTGGCCTGGGCCCATCGATCCAGCCTGTCCAGATCCCTCTGCAGAGCCTTCCTACCCTCAAGCAGATCAACACTCCCTCCCAACTTGGTGTCGTCTGCAAACTTGCTGAGGGTGCACTCTATCCCCTCATCCAGATCATCAATAAAGACATTAAACAAGACCGGTCCCAAAACTGAGCCCTGGGGGACTCCGCTTGTGATCGGCTGCCAACTGGATTTCACCCCATTCACCACAACTCTCTGGGCTCGGCCATCCAGCCAGTTTTTTACCCAGCGAAGAGTGTACCTGTCTAAACCACGGGCCACCAGCTTCTCTAGGAGAATACTGTGGGGAACAGTGTCAAAGCCTTTGCTGAAGTCCAGGTAGACAACATCCACAGCCTTCCCCTCATCCACAAGGCGGGTCACCTGGTCATAGAAGGAGATCAGGTTGGTCAAGCAGGACCTGCCTTTCATGAACCCGTGCTGGCTGGGCCTGATCCCTTGGTTATCCTGCACGTGTCCCGTGAGTGCCCTCAAGATGAGCCTCTCCATAACCTTCCCTGGCACCGAGGTCAGGCTGACAGGCCTTTAGTTCCCCGGATCCTCCTTCCGACCCTTCTTGTAGATGGGCGTCACGTTGGCAAGCCTCCAGTCATCCGGGACCTCCCCCGTTGACCAGGACTGTTGATAAATGATGGAGAGTGGCTTGGCAAGCTCCTCCGCCAGCTCCCTCAGCACCCTTGGGTGGATGCCATCAGGCCCCATAGACTTATGAGTGTCCAGGTGGCATAGCAGGTCGTTAACTGCCTCCTCCTGGATCATGGGGAGCCTATTTTGCTCTCCATCCATGTCATCCAGCTCAGGGAGACGGATACCCTGAGGATACCTGGTGTGGCTGTTAAAGACTGAGGCAAAGAAGGCGTTAAGTACCTCAGCCTTTTCCTCATCCTTCGTGACAATGTTCCCCGCCGCATCCAGTACAGGATGGAGATCCTCCTTGGCTCTCTTTTTGTTGTTAATGTATTTATAGAAGCTTTTTTTGTTGCCCTCACGACCGTGGCCAGGTTGAGCTCTAGCTGGGCTTTCGCCTTCCTAATTCCCTCCCTGCATGACCTAACGAGGTCCTTGTATTCTTCTTCACTTGCCTGCCCCTTTTTCCAGAGGTGGTAACTTCTCTTTTTTTCCCCGAGCCTCAGCATAAGCTCCTTGTTCAGCCAGGCCGGCCGTCTTCCCCGCCGGCTCTTGTTACGGCACATGGGCACTGCCTGCTCCTGCGCCTTCAAGATTTCCTTCTTGAAGAAGGTCCAGCCTTCCTGGGCCCCTTTGCCCTTTAGGACCGTCTCCCAAGGGACCGTCCCAACCAGTGTCCTGAACAGGGCAAAGTCTGCCCTCCGGAAGTCCATGGTAGCGGTATTGCTCACCCGCCTCCTTACTTGGCTAAATATTGAAAACTCTATCATTTCATGGTCGCTAAGCCCAAGATGGCCTCCGACCACCACTTCTCCCACCAGACCCTCTCTGTTCGTAAACAGCAGGTCAAGCAGGGCACCTTCCCTTGTAGGCTCGCTTACCAGCTGCGTGAGGAAGTTATCATCTTCCACACACTCGAGGAACCTCCGGGACTGTTTCCTCTTAGCTGTGTTGTACTTCCAGCAGACATCCGGTAAGTTGAAGTCCCCCACAAGAGCAAGGGCTTGCGACTGTGAGACTTCTGCCAGTCGCTTGTAGAACGCTTCATCGGCCTCTACGCCCTGGTTGGGTGGTCTATAACAGACCCCCAGCAGGATATCCGCCTTGTTGGCCTTCCCCCTCATCCTTGCCCATAAGCATTCAACCCCATCGTGACAATCATCCAGCTCTATACAATCAAAGCACTCCTTGACGTATAGAGCCACCCCACCGCCTCTCCTTCCTTGCCTATCCCTCCTGAAGGGCTTATAGCCCTCCATCGCAGCACTCCAGCCATGCGAGTCGTCCCACCATGTTTCTGTGATGGCGACCACGTCATAGCTGCCCCGCTGCACGATGGCTTCCAGCTCCTCCTGTTTGCCGCCCATGCTGCGTGCATTGGAGTAGATGCACTTGAGCTGGGCTATCGGTCTTGCCCCCGACAATGGCATGTCACCCCTAGGCTCACCTCTGGGTAGCCTGGCTTCATCCCCTTCCCCCTTCGAGTCTAGTTTAAAGCCCTCCTGATGAGGTTTGCCAACTTACGGGCAAGGATCCTTTTCCCCCTTGGGGACAGCTGAACACCGTCTGCACTCAGCAGGCCCGGTGCCATGGAGACCACCCCATGGTCAAAGAATCCAAAATTCCTCTGGTGGCACCAGTCTCTGAGCCACGCGTTGACCATGTTTGCTTTCTTATTCCTTTCAGTGTTCCTCCCCGCCACTGAAGGGATTCCAGAAAACACCACCTGCGCACCCGATCCCTCAATCAGTCTCCCCAGCGCCTTAAAGTCCTTCTTCATCCCTTTCACACTTCTTTGCTCTATCTCCTCGCTGCCAACCTGCAAAACTACCAGTGGGTAGTAATCAGTGGGCCGTACCACACTGGGGAGTTTCCTCGTGACCCCTCTCACCCGGGCCCCAGGGAGGCAGCAGACTTCCCTGTGGGTTGGGTCTGGTCGGCATATTGGGCCCTCTGTTCCCCTCAGGAGGGAATCACCTACAACAACCACCCTCCTTTTTGCCTTGGTAGAGGTGGTTGTGATGCGTGGGGCAGGCTGTCTCGCCCTAGGCAGCCCCGCAGATGGACTTTCGTCCATGTTCTCGTTAGCCTGGCCCTCAAGTTCCAGAGCCCCATATCTGTTATGTAGGGGCAGCTGAGAAGGTGAGGGTGAGGGAGGCCGGGAGGGGATTCGCCTGCGGCCCCGAGCAGGGACCTTTTTCCATTCCCCTTCACCTCCTAGGTCCCCTCCTTCTGCCTGGTGGCAAGAGGGTAAGGGGGCCTCTGCTTCTCGTGGAGCCTCCATCCTCTGCCTTTGCCTCAGGGACGGTAGGGCGTGGCTCCACCAGTCTATCTCCCTCTCGCACTCCCTGATACTCCTCAGCCTCTCCACCTCCTCCTTCAGCTCTGCCACCAGGCTGAGCAGATCGTTCACCTGGTCGCACCGCACGCAGGCGTTGTCTCTCTGGTCCTCCGGCGCCAGCAACAGGCTCAGGCACTCCTGGCAGCCGGAGACCTGGACAGCCGCGTGCTTGGGCGGGAGCTCCGTCTGGGTCGCCACATTCCTTCTGGCAATGGCTTTCGGCCGAGTGGAGACCATGGCTGGGCCTCCTCGGGGGGGGCAATGACCACTCGTCCGGAGAGCCTTCAGAGCCAGGTGGGGAGAACGTGGCATAAAAAAATACAGAAGGGTCTGAAAAGAGGCAAATCCACTCTACTGCCTGAAGAATGTTAATACATGGCTATAAATGGCTGGTGTTTAAGCTGTTAAAATGAGAACAGCTAAAAATGAGATAGAGAAAGCAACAGGAACTCAGAAATAAGATATCTAAGAATTTAGATGTATATCTAAATTCAGACAGTTAAATGTAACTTCAGAAAAAAAGATTCTGTAAAATAGGAAGCAGTTGTTCAAAAGCAAAGGGATCTCTGAGGTTCCTCAGTGCTGCATGAAGGTACAGGAACAATCCAGTTTCTGAGACGATATATGTGAGACTAGAGGACACAAGATGGGACCGACTGATCTGTTTGAGATAACTGCGTTCTTGCATGCAGAAAGATAGTGAAATTGAAATAAGAGAGGAGGCCATGCTCAGGAGCAATTTAGGGTGTTGGGATCACAGAGGAGGAGATACGATGGCAGCAGAAACCTGATGAATCCTAAGTGGGTCAAATTCCCACTTGTGTATATCTTGTGCTTGGAAGAAGCAGCAGGTCTGAGGAAACAATTATGGGACTAGACACTGCCATAGTCCCGTGAAAAAAAGTAATTTATTTCAAAGGTACTAGAAGAGGCTGTAACTTGTTATGATTAATGTAAATGCAGTAATGAATGAGATGAGATCTCTATTTAATGCATGGATTATCCTGTCTAGTGTGGGTAATATGTGGAACTCCTGTGGGATAGTATCAGATGCACTGTTATTGCAGTCAGTTAAGGAGGGACCTGCATTTTACTGTGATGGAAAGTTTGTGCTGCAGACATCAGAGTCCTAAATACCTGAAGAACAAAGTTACTGCATATGTCAATAATCCAATGTTGCATCACCCTTGTCATCTGCACTGATGGTTATAAATTATTTCCTCCAGTCTGACTCATAACTAATATAAAGAAATCAGCCAGTGCTGACTACTACTTACTCTCATAAAACACTCAGAAAGTTCTTTTTTCTAGCTTACTGAAGGGGAATAAATTACATGTAATGTATTCTGTGCATCTAAAACTAAAATTAAATATTTAAAATGTGTGACTTCTAAAAGATGGTTGGGATCAAGGTTCATTGCAAAACTGCAATAGCAAGTTGCATATTATATTCTCTTTTGTGAGAGATAGATAACTAACGCATGTTAATATAGTTCCACGATAGCAAAAATTAATCTGGTTTGAGAATACATTCCTGCATAAGGACAGAACTGTCTCTTTACCGTGTCATACTATTCAGATATATCTTACTCTCCATAGGAATCAGAACTGTGTGGGAATCCATCTTCTAGCAATACCATATTTTGAGATTTCAAGTATTTCCACAGTTTGCATCATACGACACCAAACTCTTTTGATGTTTTGTACAAAAATAAGAGGAAAATTCACAATAGCCCACGTCTAGAGGTGAGGACAGAGAATCTAAACTTGCATCTGTCATAGCCCATCTAAGTATTCAGACAAAACTCTGATGAAAAATTTCGTTTTGGAGTTGCCAAATCTTCCATTATAAACAAGGTATGTTTTTGACAAGCACTTTTCTAACACAGCCCCCTCTGTTGTATGGAAATACTTCCTACCACCTCGACCAAGACTACTGGTGTTGGAAAAACTTTCTAGAGTTTAAATGGAGAATCTAGCTCATTCTGCATTCACTAAACCTGCTTAAGTCTCTTGGCATTGTTTACAATGACATCATAGTCAATGCCTCTTTTCTAATTTTCAGAGGACCGAGCACAGTAAGTCAATGCTTGCAAGAATACTGTGTTACCACCATTTTATATGATTGCTTCTCTTTCTCTTTTCTAACCATTCTCAATCCTGAAGCCAATATTACCTTTGCAAAACAATTATCTTTCTTTTCTTTCTGTAGTTGCACACCAGAGTTAATTTAACTAGAGATATTTAATTTAATGGTCATGAGAAGAGACTCAAACGGTAAATAAGATAAGGAAAAATAAAGAATTTAAATAATTTGCAGCTAACAGTTGATTTAACATTGGCTTGGTATACTGGTATTCAAACGTAATTGAGTAAACATTCATAAATGTTAGTTCATGATGTGCTATTGAAGAAGAAGAGTTGTCTCATTTCATGGCCTTAAATTTACTTCAGATAATCACTAGCTGCAAGAATGTCACTCATACAATCATAAAACAGCATTGCGTTTCATCAGAGAAGTAAACTGACAGGAAAGAATATATTAGTTGTATACTAGAAACAGCTGTTTCACACTACTTTTAACTGCATTTGTGTGGTATATGTTAAAAAGAAGATATTTGATAAAACTAGGAAGTGCTTGTCACACCCTTGATTTTGTTTAGCACAGCAGTTTGATCACCCCAGTTGAAGACATCCACCAAACGTCAGTATTCTCAACAGTCTAATATTGGAGATTTCTGTTCAAACTCATCTATACTTGCTTCTTCAAGAAAAACACATACCTACAGGTCAGATTTTACAATGAATAAATTTTTCCTTAATTTTTATATGTAGACAACTACATATAGAAAGATATAGAATGAACTCCTATGACAGTAAAACAGCGTCATGACTATTACATGACTCTGCAAGAGTCTAAGGGCATGGATTCTACTCTATGTAAAGAGAGGTGAGGAGAAAGGCCATGGAAGACAAGGTCTTGGGAATCGTTTATTTGGATTTGCATTAATTCATAAGTTTGTGTGTATTTGAACTGAATTTGAATTGACTCCGTTCTAAAAAAATTTCCATAAATTAGCTTTGGCATTGCATAGATCCCTTAGGCCTACCTTTTAGTTCACAGTTGATTAAAATCTGCTGGGGTTTTTTAACTCTTTTTTTCCTTTGAGTGAACATAGTGGTTTTTATAGACAGGAAATAATAATCCACAAAAACTTGCTTTGAAAATATTTTTAGAAACAGCTAGAAAGAGGCAATCTTAGAGGTGTTGGTATTTCTAGTCTAGTTCACACAATATTATCCTGAAGATGAATGGAAAGCAATACCACAAATGTTCAAATGCCTCATAGCCCAGCACCTGGATTTGTCAGCTGCTAATCAATCCCTATGCGTTTTTACAGCACGTGACTGCTCCTCAGTAAGGCAGAATCACGTCAAAATTCAGCAATCAGAGTCCTAACAGCAGGATTATATAGCACCCAAGTAACCTATTAAATGTGCACAGACATTTCAAGTGTTTCGGTTAAGGTATATCTTCCCTGTAGCATTAACCACAGCAGCAGGGTACTGCCACTAGTCCAGCTCTCATTCACACATTGAAAGCCTCCGACCTATTTTCAGAGATATTTTCAGCCTAAATTTGTTAATTTAACTCAGGGTGTAGCCAAATCACCAAGTGAGACTTTTGCTCAAGCTGGCACCTGTTTGATTTGCATCACAAAGGTAGGCTAAAGCCATGTAAAGAGCTGCTAATCCTGCAATGCCTTTTCAGGAAAACGAACCCAAAACAAAACAGGAACATTCCTATTTATTGCAACTTTACTCTCTCATTCTTTGCTGTGAGGCGGCTCAGGCAAAAATAGCACCGACATGAATAAAAAGGGTTGAGCCCATGCAGCCGTACAGCACCACACTGAGCAATGAGGAGGTAACAGGGCTTTCTGAGAATTAAATAATTCCCTTTTGTTATGTGCTATTCGAAATGTTAGCAAATCTGAATAAGTAAATCAGTTATTGGCCAGGTACTCACTTGTTTTTTTGCTGAAATAGGACCTAAGATTATACTGTGAATCAGAACATGAAGATCACAGAATCACAGAATCACTAAGGTTGGAAAAGACCTGTAAGATCATCAAGTCCAACCATCAACCAAAAAACACCACCATGCCCGTTAAACCATGTCCCACAATGCCTCGTGCACATGTTCCTTGAACACCTCCAGGGAATCAGATGACTGATAGATAAAAGTGCACCCAACAGAAAACTATTTAGATGACAAAAAAAAATATATTCCATCACTGAAAGCTGCTTAAAGGCCTTTATTACTAGACTTAATTTCTTCCAGGCCACATTTAAACTACAATTTATAAATTGAAAAATAGTTTGCAAAGGTAGATTTATGACATAAAAGTTGTATTATTATTGTTTCAAATTACTGTAGATTCATTTTTTGAGGAAAACTATTTTGTGATCTGATTTTCCTACCTTACATTTCAATGACTAGCTTTTCAGTAAACGTTGTTACATGAGCTTTCTGAGTGTCTGCGCTTCTTTCATGTTACCCAGATTTTCCTTCCTATTTCTTCAGATAGATCATTACTAAAGAATACTCAAAGGCAGCACGACTCCCTGTTTGCAGGATGTACTTTGCATAGATGAAAAGAGACCCTCTCAACAAGGAGGTCATATTCACTGCTCCTCTTTAGCTGTCCTCTCTCAGGGTTCCAGCCTGCGCTGATGATACACTGATAGCTCTTAAATCACTGCTAATGGCAAGAATATTTTTAGCAATTGGAATAAAATTCACAACAGGAAAGTGCAGGTGGTTGTGAAATACTGTTCTAACAATTTCTCTGCCAAATTTCCTAAGCTCTAGGCTAATTTTAACATATGCATGATAGGTTCAAGCCTTCTGGAAAAGAAAACACATAGAGGGAAATTGCAATAATTTGACACTTTTTTCCCCATGTTTTTAATAACAAAGTTGTTAAAAATACACAACATGAATACTATACAATTTACTTCAATGACTGTTTTTGTTTTGAAACTACAGGAAATATGTTATATGAAATGAGAGACAATGAACTCTAACTATAGAATTTTTCCTGGAGAGAAGATTCAAATGAGTTAATACACAAAGATTACAAAGTATAAACCATACTCTAAATAGACTCTTAATCTCTTTTCTTTCCCAATACAAATGAGTAGCAATTACACTGGGATGAACACAAATACTCCTCATTTAGCACAACATCAAAACCTGTTTTTTGTTCAAGGGCCGAATTCCACACCTTAAATGAGTAATACCTGGCTCATGCAAATAATGAGACAAATTACAGCCAAATGAAGATCAGACCTTTACTTCCCTCATTCTAAGTGTATTTCATGGTTTGTCTGTGTATGGCACATGGGATATATTTAATTGCAGTACTGGAAAGGGAAACTGACTGTCAAATCTGCGTTACTGCCTCAAAATGTGAGGGCATATGCCCCTCTAGTCTGCAATGAAGTGATACCAAAGAATTTATAAAGGCTTGTTACAAAAAAATAAGGCACCCACCAAGTCCAGCAGAAATACCAACTGGTAGTAGCAAAAAAGAACTTAAAAGATATTGTGTTCCAAAAGCCATAGCATTTTATGAACATGACAAATTGCACATCTACCAGAGAAATAATGGGGAATAATGGTATAATATAACTTGCCCATCTGTCTTTTCAAGTTTTCAGTCCAAAATTTATAAGATTATAATTATTTTAATATGATCCTACTGTTACTGGTCATAATCTGCTGATGAAAAGATGAAGAATATCAGAAATTAAAAAATAAATGTGTTTGAAAAGCCTTATTCCCTATTGGGATTAAGTAGCAATTTCTATTTCTTTCTTCATCTGAAGAATTAAAACACTTGCAACTGGTTACTTCTTGGGTTTACTGCATCTCTGGGTAGATACACACTATCACTTTCATTGTATTTCATCTGAAGAAAATAACATGAGTGAAGTGACATTTTCATGGATTTATAATGCTGCCATTGTAAGCTAACAATAAAATGTTATTATTGTTTTGCATTTACTACAGTAAAATGATAATAAACTACTTGATGATGTTCTGTGATAGCAATTTTATATTTACCTTGCTTTTGGGGCATATTCTGGTTATATGATTCTATAGGCATGAAAATTATTTTTCTATGACCATTTTCTCCCCCATTATTTTTTAAAAACGAAATCTCCCATGACTGTATTCTCTGTAGAGAACCTTTTATCGTAACAGCACACTAATTTTTCATGTTGCTGTGATAGTTCATTTGACCTTTTTTTTGGCTTCTAGGTCTCATAGCTCTTGAAATCAAAGCATAAATTCTGGTGCTGTTTGATTTTCTTTGTTCTAAATAAAATAAAATAAAGGTGGTTCTTGTCAATTCCTACCAGAGTTTGCAAACATGTGACAAAATATTAAGACGTGACTTAAAGTGGTCATGATGACTTGAATTTCCCTTTTTTCCTTCATTTATTAAGTTATCAAGACAAAGTTGCCAGCATTATGCCTAACTCAGTTTTAAAAGGCATGTAGTTTGTTGCAATGACAAATGAGGGAGGATGAGATTCAGCTGGTCCAAAAAGTTTAAAAGAACAAAATTATCCTTACTATTACTAACCCTCAGAGCGGGTAAACTTCTGAAACCAGCTAAAATAAAAGTAATGTTTCATAAGTCAAATCCAAATGTTTACATTAAATAATGATTTCTGTAAGCAAATTGCAAGTTTTAATTATTTTCAAAGCATTTGAATACACGAACTCATCTTAAAACTCCAACATCAGAAATAGAACTTTCAACATGGCTGCAATTTACACTGTAGAAAAGTTTTTAAACCTTGTGATTTATGCTTCTGAGCTAACATAAGCACTTTTACCTCAGTAATCATATTCTGTCACTCTTCTTTAGTTCAGTCTGTAACAAAGATTAAATTCTATTAAAAAATTCGACCTCTGTTATAACTGGGTAGGGGACATACTGATTCCTCTTAGCCGTTTTGTATAGACAGTCTTCAATTAAGCATGGAGTCTGCAAAAGATCATGCTTATGCTTAACATAAAATATGTAATTGATTTACATCTTAAGATTACCTCTCCTTTAAGTGGTTGCATTAAAGAAATTCTCACAGTGCTGTAGTGATTATTTGCAATTAGATAAAACTTAATTTCCATGTTTTGAGGGATTAGAACCTATTCCACATCTCCCTTTCTTGCTATTTTCTGGTGGAGAATAACATAATCAATAGCTCCTGTTTTTTGATGATATTGCAGTTGGTTCCCTTTAGCCCTTTGTTTACTGACATGATTATCTAAAGGAATAAAAAGGTACTATGGCAGCCTCACAGTAAACTCTAAATTTGAAAGGTTAGCATTTTATAACTGCATATTGAAACAACATGAAAATCAAAAGGGTTTCAGAGGTTTTCAATATAGTCTGCTAAAATAATATGAATAAAAAAGCTTGTTCCCAGATCACAATCTTTTTATAACAACAATTTATTTTACACTCCTCTAAGAAAAAATCAAATGAAAGTTGATATCAGGAATGTAAACCAAAACATCACAATCTGTCACTTCCATTTTTACCTTTCATTGTGGGTCAACTGTACTGTGGATGGCTTCAGTAGCTCCTGCAGTTTCTATCAGGCTAACATGGGAAACTTCAGATATTTCCTCTAATCTAGAAGTATTTTCCACACTTAGCATGAGGGATACACATTTCCAGAATGCTTTTATGGATTTTGAACATCGAGATAGTGGGTTTTAGCTGTTTTCTCCATGTAATTTGGCTGATTAAATAATGGAACTTTTATTTCCTTTTCATTGCTAGTATATATTTATATCAGAAAAATCAGAATAGCCAAAGAACACTGTCCAAGGATACTTTAAATATGCTTAAATCATAATTTAATTAGTGGGATGGGCTAATTGCTCTTTCTTGAAACTCACTGAACACAAACATGCTAACATTTCTATGATACATGAAACATGAGTTAAACATCACAAGAATTAGCAATGCATAGACACCCACAGATTTTTCTTCTTTTGAATTCCTGATTCCTGAAATAACTTTTAAAAAGAGATAAGCTATACTAACAATACTTATTATAAAAGTACTACGTGTATGTTGTATTTGCATGTCTTGCTGTCTTCTTCTCTTCCACTACTACGTTAATATTTTATTTTAAAAAATTAAAATATACGTAATTGTAAACCATAAGTTATTAGATAGGATGTAACTGAAAACAGTATTTCTTGACTTCCAGAGAATTTCGTGTTCAAGGAATCGAGCAGCCTACAAAAACAGCTTCATAGAAGCAAGCGTGACAAGGTAATGACAGACTTAACTAACCTCTACTAGACTTTTTAGCATACCAGAAATTCAGGTATAGGACAGACTTTTTTAAGAACAACATATATTAATTGCTAATGAAGTCATTGGTGCAGAATCCACAAATCCAGTGTTGAATTTTTAAATTTTTGTTTGAATTCAGCACTCAAAAAACTAAAAGTCATCGTAAGATTATCATATTAAGTCATGATATTGTGAAGTTAAAACCAGACGAAGTATTTGCTGTTTGACTTCTACAATTAGGTCTGTATCCCTGTATATTCCCATCCTTTGAATGACATAAAGAAAAACAAGAACTCTATTTTTACAAATTAAACTAGTAACTCCACAACATATCACTGTTACAGAAGTCAAAATCTAGTTATATCAAAGCCCAAGACATTTTTTCCCAAATATAACACATTACTGAATTTAATTTGCCTATGAATTTTTTTCAATATTTCTGTCATAGAGAACTTTGAAATAGACAGTAAGGATTACTGAGCAGTAACTGTTCTCAGTTTATGTTACTCTGATTTCAGTCAATCTGGGTAAGGGATATTTCGATCCATTGCTGAAAAACCACTTATAAGGCCCCACTACCTGACAAAAAGATTAGAAGTTATTTTTTATCTATATTCACTTCCCAAAGAAGCATTAACAGTTGCAATAAAACTTGGTTTATGCTTGTATGTTGTATAAATAAGAGTTTTGATTTGACCACAATCTTCCACAAAAAAAAAGTTATCTTGTCAGAACTCATTTGGTAAGCAAGGTTTGATGTTGGTTGTATTTAGATGAAAAAATAAAATAAAATGAAGAGCTGCAAGAAGCAGTGATGTGAATTCAGCACTGACTTTCTCTGAGATAGGAATTTTATCAACAGTGGCACTTTGTTTCCTTTCTGTGTAATGTAAAACTGAGATCTTGATGCTAAATGGCAGGGTTCTGCCACAGAAAGGATGGTATGCTAAATTCATGGGCCACAGGAATTGCAATTTAGATAATTATGTTCCAGTAAGCTAGGAAATTATTCCTTCTTTTGACTTAAGCTGTTAGCAAACAATTCAGAGCCTTTGATATTAACTTCATCAGGAGGAGAAACTGAATCCTGAATCAGGTATCTATGATGTTCATTTATTAGAAGTCTCATTATCTGTATCAAAGGACGATTTGAATAAACAAGCCATTTTCCATGTTTATGTATCAAAAACAAAGGGGTTGTTTTATTTCTTTTTTCTTTGCCATACAGGTTATCTGCCTTTCATTTGCCTGTAATGAAGAAAGTTTAGCCCAAACAACACATTATTTTGAATTTCTAGACTATAAATGCTTTGTAGGATTACTGAATAACAAAAAAGGCTGACATGTTTTACTAAACTACTGGTTTTTATTTAATGGGTGTAAATGAGAACCAAGCCCTTTACCTACTTGTAAGTCACTTTAAATTGCTACCTACAGTAAATGAGCAGATAGACCACTTTCTCGAATGTAGGACAAAGTACTCCACTTTCCTGACCTTGGGATATAAACTGTATGGTAAAATTCTATCTTTAGGTCTCAAAGGTTTTATTGAAAGTGCCTGGTATTATTGTGTCATTTATTTGAAGTTTATGATTCTATCTTTATTGTTAGTATTCTCTTCTGGCATATTATTCTACAGTCCTATTTAAATGGCAGTTATTTTTAGTAATATCTCTTAGACTTGACTAAATTCTCTTTAAAAAAAAATCTTTAACACAGATATTACTTGTGTGATGTAACTTGGATGTCACCAATCTGCTTTTTCATTATTTGAAGACTGTTTGCTTCTTAATTGGAAAATATGATACTGCACACATTTTCCATCTTCTATTAATCTTGGAACTACAGAAATGTTAATTTTATAATTTATTACAACACTAGTGTGATTATAATTTTTTCTTAACTACTTCTTACTGCAGAGCAATCTATTTCATCAATTTCATCATACTTATAATATAGCACAAATGCACCCTTATTATGATTTGTCATTTTATGACCCATAGGATGTATGTTACCTATTTTAGTATATTTTTAAGAAGGATTTGAGACAATACTACTTCTCTCGAGCTTTTAAAATGAAAATTAAAAAATCTTTTGTACACACCTGTTATACCTACCCCACACTGAACACATCAGTGTTGTTTTGTGAATTTGCTATTCAGCGTTTTGCAAAATCAACGTTAAAATGCACAATAGCTTTTAAGTGTCTGGGTTGAACCGTTTGAGTACAGCTTTAAACGCTGGCAAATGTTTTCGTTGAGCCTTTTTTTTTTCTCCATAAGGGAAAAGCCCATTCGGAAAATACTACCTGGCACTTCCATTGGCAAGCAAGATAGAGTTGCCATGAGGGAACAGTATATACAAACAGCACAGTTCGTGCGTGGTTTTAGCTGAAGCAATCTGCACAGACAGAGGCTTTTGAGGCTGGTACTAAATGGCCCCATTTCACCAGGGATCCACAACTAAAATCAGCCGATAACTTTCAACAAAGCTCATTTAAAAGCTAAATCATTAAGTCACTAAATAAGGCACTCAGTTTTTAGAAGGGCTTAAGCACTGCAGCAGGTCAAAACACAGAAATTAATTGTTCGAAATTTTGAAATACATTTATTTCTCTAAACAAAGCAAAACACTGACATTATTTTGGTGTCATTGTTTGCTATATAAGATACAGTAGAAAAATAATACTTTCAAAGTAATTAACTAGAAGAATTAAGAACAAACTATTATCAAAATAGTTACAAATACAGTTATAATTTGTTACGAAAAAGCAAATTATTTTTCATTAACAGCTTTATTTCAAATATATTATTAATTCATAAAAATTTCACCATCAGTTCTTACCAAATTGGTTACTAACTTCTTTTTGAAAATACAAACTGTTGAAAATCTGTCCCTAGGCTTTAAAGAATGACATCAGTTTTTTCTTTATTTATTTTAAAAACCCAGAATTTTCTGAGAAGCATATTCATTTTCTTATTTCTTACCATAGCTGGAAACAAAAGGCAAAAAAGAAACCACTTTTAAAAAATACATAATTTCTATTTCCCATTTTTAAGACTTGTTAGAATTCTAACAGGTTATGTCAACTGAGCTTTCTAGAGGATTTGTGAATCATTTATTACTCTGCTGTTGAGCCCTTCCTATTCCCTCCTCCTCTCAAAGGAAAGGGTCTACCTGTATCACAAAGGGGTTTTTTTTGCTTTGTTTTGGTTTTTAGAGCTGAGTATCCTTAGATCTAGTGTAGGAATGAACTTAGTACCAGTACAAGTTTTCACCAAACCAAACAAAGTCCCTTTACTATTGGTATGAAAACAACAACCTGTTTACTTTGACAAGTTTCTCTTCTATTTTCTAGTCTGCAGTACTGCAGCACTAAGATTTTTCAAGGAACATTTCCACTGTATTTTAATTGTAATTTTTCTAACAACTATATGGAACAGCTATCATTTACAAAATTGCACATTAATAAAATTAAGAATGGAATTTTAAATGGCTATAAAGAGCACAGATCATTTAAAACCTCTTACTCCTAAATGCAAAGCTATTATTATGGTCCTTTACCAAAGGATATCCGGAATAAAGAATAAAATGTCAAGAGAAAAGAATTTACAGATCGAAACTTTCTCAAAGGAGGGTGAGATGTTTAGGTATAGAGTTAAGTACAGCATGCCTGCTGGATAATAGGGACTACTCAAATACTATTAGCCATCAGCCAAAATTTGACTAATTTGGGGAGTTTAAAATTTCTTTGCTAAAATTGAGAAAAAAAGATTAAAACTCTTTTTAAAACCTTTTTAGAGTTTTTATTTAAAAAGGTTAAGAATAAATTATTCCACACTTTGTGTAATAGTAATACATATCAGATTGAAGTGAATGTGTTTTATACAGTATTGAAACAGAATTAAATCCTGCTTGCAGGAACCATATTTCTGCTGTACAAGCCTTTTATTTTTATAGTAAAAATTCCCAGATGTCTAAAAACCAAACCAACCCCTCTCCCCAAATTTCTATTTCCTGAGTGTAAACCCAAAAAGTTCTGCACACTTCTAAGCCTGAAATTGAAACCGTGTATGTGTACATTTTTTTCATTGGTTTCTGTGGGATTCTTCAGGGATTCAGAGATCAACCTGAGCAGATCTGATTGCATTCAGGTGAATTTCTATCTAATATCCCCAATGAAGTTAAACAACTCTCCCATTTCACTGGATATCTCCCTTTACCTACCTACAATATTTCTGTGTTACCTTCAGTGAGGACCATGACTGGCAAGAAAGATCACACCAAGAATCTCCACTTTGGTTTGACCATCAGATGCAGGTTTTGAGACTGTTACATACTGAGGATACTACAGGTTAAAATGGATTATAATCTATGATATCCAATCTTTCTTCCTACTTAATGTTTCTGTATGCTAGAAGGTCAAAAACAACATCTATATTGTACCATACAATTTTTTGTAGAATGTAGGTGGGTTTTTCCATTTCTACCAACTGCAGGGAAATAACCTTTTAATCTTTTGCTTTCCTTCTTCTTATTTATTATTATAATATATTATAATATATACATAAACTAATATTTAGCTACTATATTTGAGGCTATATTTGTACCACCAACATCAGTGTTTTAGTCATGCAAGAAAAACCAAACCATACTATTTCAGTGATAAATTGTCCCTTTTTTGATATAGATAAACCTTCATTTCTTAAGTTAATTTAGACAAAATTTGTAATTGGGTTTCCTCAAGAGCGCAAGGCCATGTTAAACATTTGAAAGGTTTGTTTGTTTGTTTGTTTGTTTTCTGATATATGTACATTTAATGCCTAGGTGTTTAACACTGCAATGTGTTTTTTGACTCCAGTATATTCTCTGAACACTGGCATGTTTATTATTAAGATCTATTATCACCTGAGAAGTATTTTTGGATTTAAAACATATCTCTATCTGACGAATACAGAGAAGTTCATTCCTGCCTTTATCTCCCAAAGAATAGACTGCCCTAGTATTCTGCTCAGTGATCTGCCAGACAGAGAGATTACTGAGCTTCACAACTGTATATCACAAAGAAACACAAGCATACTTCCTTGATGATAATGTCACTACACAGCCTTCCCATAAAACAAAAGGAGGAATTTAATGTTTTTATGTTGGACTATAAAGGAAAAGCCTATAGTATCTAGGAACGCCACTATATCTAGGAGTTGTCTTTTCAATTCTACAAATGTGATTAAATCTCTCTACAACCAGACCAAATTCATTAAATGAATTCATAGTATTTCATTAAGGAATGACATTTTTTTCTGTACACAACACTAGTAATGTTTAATTCTTCCCAATGCAATTAGAATCATACAATCAAAGAATCATAGAGTCATTTAGGTTGGAAAAGACCTTTAAAATCATCAAGTCCAACCATTAACCTAACACTGCCAAGTCCACCATTAAACCATGTCTCTAAGGGCCTCATCCACATGTCTTTTAAATACCTTCAGGGATGGTGAGTAAACCACCTCCCTGGGCAGCCTTTTCCAATGTCTGACAACCTTTGCAGTGAAGAATTTTTTCCTAATAACCAATCTAAACCTCCCCTGACACAACTTGAGGCCATTTCCTCTTGTCTTATCACCTGTCATTTGGGAGAAGAGACCAGCACCCACCCCGCTACAGCCTCCTTTCAGGTAGTTGTAGAGAGCAATAAGGTCTCCCCTCAGCCTCCTCTTCTCCAGACTAAACAACCCCAGTTCCCTCAGCCGCTCCTCATAAGACTTGTGCTCCAGACCCCTCACCAGCTTTGTCACCCTTCTCTGGACACACTCCAGCACCTCAATGTCTTTCTAATAGCGAGGGGCCCAAAACTGAACACAGTATTCGAGGTGCGGCCTCACCAGTGCCTAGTACAGGGGGACAATCACTTCCCTACTCCTGCTGGTCATACTGTTTCTGATACAGGCCAGGATGCTGTTGGCCTTCTTGGCCACCTGGGCACACTGCTGGCTCATATTCAGTCAGATTTCAATCAACATCCCCATGTCCTTTCCCGCCAGGTAGCTTTCCAGCCACTCATCCCCAGACCTGTAGCATTGCTTGGGGTTGTTGTGACACAAATGCAGGACTCGGCACTTGGCCTTGTTGAACCTCATACAATTGGCCTGGGCCCATCGATCCAGCCTGTCCAGATCCCTCTGCAGAGCCTTCCTACCCTCAAGCAGATCAACGCACCCACCTAAGTTGGTGTCGTCTGCAAACTTACTGAGGGTGCACTCAATCCCCTCACTCAGGTCACTGATAAAGATCTTAAACAGAACTGGCCCCAAAAATGAGCCCTGGGGAGCACCACTTGTGACCGCCTGCCAACTGGATTTAACTGTTCACCACAACCCTTTGGGCCCAGCCATCCAGCCAGTTTTTTACCCAGTGAAGAGTGTGCCCATCCAAGCCATGAGCAGCCAGTTTCTCCAGGAGAATGCTGTGGGAAACGGTGTCAAAGGCTTTACTAAAGTCTACATAGACTATATCCACAGCCTTTCCCTCATCCACTAAGCAGGTCACCTTGTCATACAAGGAGATCAGGTTAGTCAGGCAGGACCTGCCTTTCATAAACCCATGCTGACTGGGCCTGATAGCTTGGTTGTCCTGTATGTGCTGTGTGATGGCACTCAGGATGACTTGCTCCATAACCTTCCTTGGTATCGGGGTCAGGCAGATAGGCCTGCAGTTCCCCAGATCCTCCTTCTGGCCCTTCTTGAAGATGAGCATCACATTTGCTACCCTCCAGTCCACTGGGACCTCCCTGGTTAGCCAGGACTGCTGGTAGATGATGGAAAGTGACTTGGTGAGCACTTTTGCCAGCTCCCTCCGTACCCTTGGGTGGATCCCATCTGGTCCCATAGACTTGTGGGTGTCTAAGTGGTGTGGCAGGTTGCTAACCATTTCCCCTTGGTTTGTGGGGGCTTCATTCTGTTCCCCATCCCTACCTTCCAGCTCTGGGGGCTGGATACCTGGAGAACAACTGGTCTTACTGATAAAGACTGAGGCAAATAAGGCAAAACCAAAAAATGTTTCTATAAATACACTAGCAATTAACTTGTTTCCTACTGAGCAATTTGTCACATAGATAACTGCTCTATGAAGACAAACGTATGATTGCATTAAATATAAAACTGATCTGTGAATGTTCATTGTAAGTACATTTTCGTAAAAAGTTGGGCTCAGTCGTCCCAGCCTGAACTCCTATTAGCAAATTACAAGTTCCTGTCTATGTAAACTTTCTGAAGTAAGGTTCGTTCACACAGAATTCCATATATTGTCATTGTGGCTTAAATGTTTAAAATAAGTGAATTATAATATCTTCTCATAAATTAGGACTAATGTCCACTGACTCATTAAGAGATCCTGGAAACTTGCTTAAGGAAACTTCTCAAAACAAACAAATGTAGATTCCTCTAAATAAAGCTACCAAAATGGCTAACAGTTTTTAATTTTAGTTTATTAATATTTATTATTAATACTATTTAATGATTAATCAGCAAGGAATACTTTATTGATAATTAAAAGAATTATGTTTGAAAGCCAAACAGAATTACTCAAACTGAAGATTTTACTAAAGAATATGAAAAATTTTTCATGTGAGAATCCTTAAAATCAAGTTTTACAGAAAATTAAAATTTTAAGTTACTGTTGTTTCCCCCTTCATTTCAATATAGATACTAAATTGAGATAATAATCTCCATGCCCTCTGCTTACAACAGCAAAAGTAAAAACTCCTATGGTACATTCAGCGGTGAAACTCTTAGTTGTACCCACTGTGCTACAGAGTGCATTTGGTTCTTTGATGGAAGATAAACATCCCTTCCTCCCCATTTTAATATCTGAATAGAAAAAATAAAGAATTTTTTTAATATTATCTTATTTCCCTAGATTACATTGCAGGTATGAAAGATATCACAATGGAATTTAATGGAGTTTTCTAATGAAATAAACTCAGATAACTGTGCATTCTGTGCTCAGATTAACTGTCTCAACATTTGAGACATTATTAATAATTTGGCTTAAAACATTTTTTCCCTCCATTTTTTAAATCTTTTAAACAAGAAAGATTATTTCACCATGATAATCTCTGATGATAGTCATAGGGCACAAATTAACACATAGGTCAGGCTTACTTCTAACAGCAGGTACAGTGTAATCTCTCTCTTTAGATAGAAATACATTCATTCACCACTTGCACAAGATTTTGAAAAGTTTCTGTTTTTTAACTGCTTAGAATGTGTCCCATGGTTTCTCAACTATTTGTGTCACAACAAGAACGTGTCCAGCGAAGGGCAACAAAGCTTGTGAAGGGTCTGGAGCATGAGTTTTATGAGGAGCAGTTGAGAGAGCTGGGGCTGTTTAGCCTGGAGAAGAGGAGGCTCAGGGGAGACCTTATCACTCTCCACAGCTACCTGAAAGGAGGTTGTAGCAAGGTGGGTACTGGTGTCTTCTCCCAAGTGACAAGTGATAGGACAATAGAAAATAGCCTCAAGTTGCACCAGGGGAGGTTGAGGCTGGATGTTAGGAAAAACTTCTTCACTGAAGGGGTTGTCAGACATTGGAACAGGCTGCCCAGGGATGTGGTTGAGTCACCATCCCTGGAGGTATTTAAAAGACATGTGAATGAGGCCCTTAGGGACATGGTTTAGTGGTGGACTTAGCAGGGTTAGGTTTACGATTGGACTTGATGATCTTAAAGGTCTTTTCCAACCTAAATGATTTTATGATTCTATGATCATACAGACCGAGAGCCTGGCTGCAGACTTTGAGCATTAATGTAATACCAGAATTTTTAACTGTACACATACAATTAAATCAGCAAGACTTTAATTAAATTATTACGTATAACATAATTTTGACCCGTCTTAACTCTTAAACTCTAATTGACTCAAAAACATGTGACATGTCTAGCTGTAAGGAATGTATTTGGGGGAAATCACCATTTCCCCTGAATTTCAAGCTTCTAAGCAAGCAAAAAAATTTGTTAATTTGAACATAATGCAACAAATAGTTTTAGCTGGGTAAGAAAAAAATTGAGAAGAAAAATTTTGAAAAATTCTGAAATTATTTGAAATATGTTGTTGGAAACATTGCTTTAAAGTTTTTGAAATCAACTTTGGTTGATTCTATTTTGGGGGTTTTTATAATTTTATTTCAGAAAGATAACACTTCCTTTTCTGAGTGAACTAAATTTAAAGATAAAACATAAACAAATTTAAATTAACATATTTCTTTTTCAACAAAGATAGAAAAATTGTCTTTTTTAGTTGTTTTTTTTTTTACCAAAGTTAAGCTGTTGTCCTTTTTTTTTCAGTGTTGGCACAAAAATAAAAATCCATTATTAATTTAGTTTTAAATCTTTCTACTTGAAGGTCACCAGTTTCTTAAAGTTGTTAGCAAGAGATGGTTGATCTGCTGACTATAGGAAATTATTAGATGACCCAAAGATACCAGTTTCTGGGCATGTTATGAGCAGTCCCAAGAAAAACATGATTCTGTTGATGATTTAACTGTTCTCTGGTTCTCATGATGAACAGGATTCAATAAAACCTTGCTAGAGCTGTGTATGTTTTTTCCCTGACACTTTTCAAATATACCAGAAATTTAATGCCTTTTGCTAAATAGAGGAAAAAAGAGAGTAGGAGTACAAAATGTGAAAGAACTACATATAAGCATGAGGGAACATGCCTTTTTCCTATAAATAATGGGCTTATTCAAACTTGTAACAGTACCCACCATTTTGTCACTTACTTCGACAGTCGCGTACATTGCTTCCCATGAAATGCAGACACAAAGCAGGAATCATTTGCATTTTCATCTTTTTCCTTGTTCTAAACATGTTCCATACACTTTCTCTTGTTCTACAAACGTGATCATTTTTGGTGTGGGTGTGTGTGTCACTGATGCTGGGAACAGCAGAAGGTGGACTTTGGGGTGGGGTTGCGGGAGGAAGAGTTGACCATCAAATGTGCTTTTGCATTAGAAATTGTTCTCATAAAGATTTTGGATTGAAAATGGCTGTCTGAAGATTTTATTTGTAGGCTCATCATATAAACCAATGAAAGATATCCCTTGGAAATCATTGGTCACTTCAATATTACGAGGTTCAATCAATTCAATAGCAAAACCTCTTTTCTATGGCAGCCCTACAATCTACCCTGAACACTCCCTCCACCTGTGATGTCTCATGTAGAAAAGGGGGCATAGTGACTACCAGGCTGCTTTGAAAAATAATTGTTACTATTTGCTGTGATTTTTTTACCTATCATAATTTAAATAGGAAGAATAATATTAGAAAACTGAAATCAATAAGCCTGGGAAGATGATGCATCTGAAAACTCAGCAGCAGTCTCTTCTGCCACAAAATCTTTTCACTGGAAAGAAATTAATAGGGAGGCTCCCATTCTGAAATAACTTAAATCCATTTGATAAGACATTACAATAAAAGCAGCTTCAGTGAATGTCTGTGTCTGTATATATCAATAAATAATAAGGTCCAATCTTGTAAGTCTGTAAGCATTTGTAAAATACCGTAAGTCAGATTCAATAAAGAATCTAAGCAGGTAATATGGGATACAGCTGGTTTAAATTAGACATACAGTCCTAAGATGTAATAGAGAAGTCCCTGCTGAGTTGCATGCTACACCAGAGACTTCTAAAACTCCATAGCTGCAACAGCCACCTACTGTATAGTTCCTTAGTCCCTTGCACAAACATTTTAGCTTTGACAGGCTTCAGAAGCTTAGGCCCAAGCCCAACCAAAATATATAAATTAAGTTCTTAATTTCCTGAATCCTTTGAAAGGTTTGACCTAATAAATACTTTCCAACATATAAGGTGTGTAGTAGGACTAAATGCAGTGAATGCAACTTTTTTTTTTTTTAATAGCAGTAAGATGTGGAAATGAACCTGCTTTTCTTTTGCAAAATGTTCATGTTCTGATTTGATTAGTTAAAGTACTAATACACATAGTAGGATACCAGAGTTCAGTTCTTTTTTCCATGTAATGAATAGGAAGCTTAATCACCTAGCTCACAGTTCCAGATTCTGCATCAGATGGTCAATATATAATAACATGTAAGTTAAAAAAGGAAGAACTTCAGTGAAAGAGTGTGAAAGAATCACTTCTTTTTCAGATTGCTGCAGCAAAATGGTATCTATGCAATGTTGCAGGAATGCCACAGCCTGTGCAACCTCTAAAGCTCACATAATGCTAAATGCTTAAAGGTTCGGCAGTATAGAGAGTATCATAAAGAACCAGACATATGAGTCAATGAGAACTCATGGTATTGACATGCTGCTTAGGATGATGCAAAATTGGTGAGCAAACCACCTCCACATCTGTCCATCCCTGTCCTGCCATTCCCAAACCCTTTCTTTTCCACAGTTCCCATAGCAACTTATACCAGTCATACCTTCAGTAATTCTGACCTCACATCAGAGAAACAAATTAAGCTTACTCAATTTATCCTTCCTGATTGTTTCTAAGCCTTTGTTTACAGATTTTTGCATTCCTGTGCAGCACTGTGCAGCACCCAGAGATTATAACTTCCAGTCTTTTTTCTGATTCTTTTGCAGCACCCAGAGATTATAACTTCCAGTCTTTTTTCTGATTCTTTTGAATCTCTCTGCATAGCAATTACTTGTTTCTTCCCCCACAAAGGTCTAATTACTGAAATGGTCTATATTTAGAAGAAATAATAGTTAGTCTTCCACTTTTGTGAATTGCTAGTGCGTTAAGTCAGGTACCTTGGAATGGGAAGACTATGTGAGTATGCAGAAGTAGTGCTAGCATGCTAAGTGTGCAGCTGTTTAGAGCTACTTAATAGGAAACACTGATGGTATGAGTATCTTCATTCCTGCCTCTAAGACGTCTTATCAGGAACTGCAGGGCGGTGCTCACTAAGTATTTACAGCCTGAAACCATTTCCTGAAATTAAAAGGCTATGCTTTTTAAATAATTCTTGTGAAATGCAGTCCATTGTGCCAGAAATCTTTTGATAAAAGTGTTTAATCCACAAAAAAAGAGCTAATCCATTATGGATTAGATGAACAATAGCAGAGGTGGTTTAGTAACTTCCCTGAATATTTTCAACAAGCCGAGATGCAAGTACTGCAACAGAAGTCTTGTAAAATATTTATGAAAGCAATAGAAACTATCCGGTTTTGACATTACATATTGCTTTTAATACTAAGTTAAGAAAACTTTGTTAATTTTTTTCCCTTTTTCATTTTCTCAAATGCTGATCAGAAAGCTAGACAGTGTAAATGAGTCTTGTTTCATTGATACCAATGAATCTTAAGAAATATCCAATGTGTCACTACCATCGATCATATTTTATTTTCTACTTATTTATATTGTCAGATAACTGAGACTTTTGTTTCCTTTAAATTACTTGAACTGGATAATCAAGTGCCTTCTTCCTATACCATATTTAATTTTCACTTCTTCCCATTTTGTGCTATTTCTTTTCTTTCTTATTCTTGGTGACAAACACGTGGAACGAAGAAAACACCACACTCTACACAGAACCAATTCAATTCAAATTTCTCATTCTCCCTTTGGGGATTTTCTGAAGAGGTGGGTGTCCTGGCATATCGCGCTCCCCTCACTGCAGAAAGGACCGGTGTGTGTACCTCTCTGAACCCATCATGAATCCTGTGCTCACAACAAGGGCTAACAAATTCTTTCCTGAAGAGGCTTTGAGGCCACAGTGGTGTCAGGGGTGATTTGATAAAGGTTCTTCTTCTCTACAAGGACCATCATGCCATTTGAAGGAGGGAGATAAGGGTGAGAAAATAGAACAGAATATATGTACAACTAGATATTTGCTGAGTACATAAAACTGTTAACCAGGTCAGAAGCAAATAATTTTGGATGGCAAGACAGTCTGAACCATACATCTGAGGCAGGTAGGGAAATGTAGGGCTCATATGCCAGTTAAAGAATTTCTGAGTATGCCAGATTACCTTCTAGAAGACAAACAAGACAAAACAGGAAACAAAAAATGAAACAGCCCTGACTTCTTGGAGGACATACCAGGATGTATTAAAAGGGCCACCCAATCCACAGGGTAAGCACTACTTCCTACAAAGAGAGGCCTCTGATTCTGGTAGCAATTGACAGGAGCAAACTCTATGTTCTTCGAAAAATGCAGACTACTATCTAATTATGGCTCTTAGGATTCTGCTGTTTTCTCATGGGACTAATGATATCTCTGCAGATTGTGAACAGGTTGTTGAACTGTTCTGCAGTGCTGCACCAGTTTTGCAGTTGCTATTTTGACATTTCTAACCAAGACCAAAACTGGGTTGCCAAGAGAACTGAAATGTTTGAACTGTAGAAAATGTGTCATGCCAAAAAATCAGGTGGTTTTGCAAAATCTATTTTAACAGTTGGTAAGATTACACTGAAAATTGAGCTGTTATTCATTTATTATTATTACCATTTAATTTTATTGTTATTCATTCTGTTCCTGGAACAGCCAGTGTGCAAGACATATTCTATGCCTACAGCATACACTACCTAAGAGAACAAGTTACATAGGAAGAGTGGGAGAGAAGGGCATAGTCTATGTATAATAGCTTTTAGACCATAAACACATACTTCTCACCTCCATATGCTGGTTCCAACCTACTGTTATTAATTTGCTGTTTTTTCTCAGACATCATAAACTAAGTGAGTCTTTAGGGGAGATCTGAAAAAAATACAGGGCATCATTACAATGGATCGTATCAAAAGGAAGTGTCTCCAGGTATAGGGGAAAAACAAACACGAATGAAGATGACGCTTATGTGAATAGTGGAAAAGTGAATAAGAAAGATCATAATTTTCAGGAATGCAAAATAGAAGTAACATTATAAAGCACAGATAGGAGAATACACCTTATTTATTTTTTACTGTGCTAAGCAACTTCCCCTGAACTAAGCACCAATACCCTATTCATACAGTGCAGGGACTGGGAAAAAATGATTCCTCAAACAATGAAACACTTCAGAAAGTGCTTCTAACTTCTTCTTGAACCCCAAGTCTAAATGTACATCCAATGACATATGTATATGCGTGGATGGTTTATGTGCACGTTTATGTATACATGCACACAAACACACACTCTCCCTTCTATAGTGGTGCATGAAAATGAAAGATACTGTAGTACAGATAAAGAGAAATGAGTCATACTAACAGTCAAATACTTGGCTTCTTCTAAACTATTCTGTCTCTTATAACAAATGACAGATAAATATTCTGACACATCTACGGAGATATGCATAGACAGTCTATAATCTTTGAAATGGGATTAAAAGCTTAGACATTGCCAAGGGTTATTTAGCATTATTACACACATTATGATAACTTCTCAATAAATTCCAGCATTGTTTAAAAATTTTAATTAGGAAACTTAAAATGCATATTCTATAATGCTTGTCATCCATCACAGGTTTTAGTGCAGTACATCTAATGAACAAGTCTAGTGTAGAATAAAGAGCAACGGCAGGAATGCCAGTCTCTATATTTTTGATGATAAAAAGGCTGAGTGCTCGCCAGCAGCAGCTTGTTGTCAGTAAAAATGAATCTGAAACAGATGCCAACTGCATCAGCAGCTTAAGCAATATACATTTTTTATTAGACAAAGATGTAAATCAGGACAGAAATGCACAGGTGCAAGGCACATCAAAGAATACCACTATTACACCTCAAATTCAAAATATAAAGTTATCTAGTACTGTATTTTCCAACTAGATAATTCTGTTCATATCTAAGTGTATAAAACCATCATGTTTAGTGTTAAAAATATGTATTCAAACAGAACTTTGAAAAGGCTGTTGCATTTTTATATTTAATCTCTATCAATCTTGGATATTGTTTTACTAACACATGAACGCAAATATCTATTTACTCGCATCGGAGCACAATTTTCTGTTTTCATTTTCTTTTCTATTTAAAGTTTATATCAATGTGTATATACTACTGGATATATGGCTAAAAATCACTAAGCTTTTTCCCTCCCATCCACCTCCCATGGAGATCACAAGCCTCTAGCTTTGGCTAATGATGTGCAGGTGAAAAAAAAATCCTTACAACTGCAGAAACAAAAAATTGACTTCTCAAAGTTTTTTGTCTTAAAAACTGAGTATTTTGGAATAAGACTTGTTTAATCATGTTTCAGTGTCTCTCTATTTCAAAATTTTATTGTGAGTTTTATTTTCCATGTTACTACCCACTTACTGAGATGTTCCATTGAGCTAGATAGCAAAAATCTCTTTAGAGATCTCTGAAAATGTGCAGTTCCATTTCAAGGGAGAAGTGCCTGAAGACTGGATGAAAGCAAATGCCACCCCCACCTTCAAGAAGGGGAAGAAGGAGGACCCAGGTAGCTACAGGCCAGTCAGGCTCACCTTGATCCCTGGGAAGGTGATGGGCAGCTAATCCTGAAAACCATTCCCAGGTGTATTAAGGACAAGAAAATAATCAGGAGTGGTCATCATGGCTTCACCAAAGGGAAGTCACACTTTTCTAAATTGATAAGCTTCAGTGCTGAAGTGATTGGCCTGTAGATGAGGGGAGAGCAGTGGACTTCAGTAAGGCCCTTGAAACTGTCTCACATAAGATCCTCACTGACAAGCTGTACAGGCTGGTTGAGCAGCCAGTGAGGTGGATTGAAAAACTGACTGGGTCCAGTCTTGTTTAACATCTTCATTAAGGATCTGGATAATGGAGCAGAGTCTACCCTCAGCAAGTTTTCAGATGACACCAAACTGGGAGGAGTGGCTGATAAGCCAGAGGGTCATGCTGCCATACAGAGGGACCTCAACAGGCTGGAGAAATGGGCTGACAGGAACCTCACGAAGCTCAACAAGGAGAAGTGCAAAGTCCTGCACCCGGGGAGGAACAACCTCATGCAGCAGTACATGCTGGGGGTTAACCACCTGGGAAGCAGCTTGGCAGAAAAGGACCTGGTCGACACCGGGTTGAACATGAGACAGCAATGTGCCCTTGAGGAAAAGAAGGTGAATAGTAGGCTGGGCTGCATTGGGTTAAGTATTGCCAGCAGGTTGAAGGAGGTGATTCTTCCCCTTTATTCTACCCATACCAGGGTGCCCCAGTACAAGAGACACATGGACATACTGGAGACAGTCCAGTGAAGGGCCACTAAGATGATTGAGGGACTGGAGCACTTCACATATGAGGAAAGGCTGAGAGAGCTTGGACTGTTCAGCCTGGAGAAGAGAAGGCTCAGGGAGACCTTATTAATGTATATAAGTACCTGAAGGGAGGGTGGAAAGAGGACGGAGCCAGGCTTTTCTCAGTGGTGCCCAGTGACAGGACAAGAGTCAATGGGCACAAACTAAAATGCGAGCGGTGCCATCTGAACATCAGGAAACACTGTTTTACCATGAAAGTGACTGAGCACTGGCAGAGGTTGCCCAGAGAGGTTGTGGAGTCTACATCCTTGGAGAATTCTGTAGACAATAACTCTTCTAGATATGGTCCTGGGCAATTAACTCTTGGTGGCCCTTGTTGAGCAGGGGGGTTGCACCAGATGACAAACAGAGGTCCCTTCCAATCTCAACCATTCTGTGAGTCTGTGTGATTCAAGAGTACGTTGGGGTTTATGAAATCTAATTTAAGTTCAAATGGGTTTGTGTTTCTTCATTACAGAATCACAGAATCACAGAATCACTAAGGTTGGAAAAGACCTGTAAGATCATCAAGTCCAACCTGAAAAAAAAAAAACCAAACCACCACACACCCACAAAAAAACAAAACCACCCACAAAACACACCACAACCCACACCAAAAACAACCCACCCACACCACACAGCACCATGCCCATCAAGCCACATCCCACAATGCCACATCCACAAGCTCCTTGAATACCTCCAGAGAGGGTGACTCTACCACCTCCCTGGGCAGCCTGTTCCAATGTTTCACTACTCTCTCAGTAAAGAACTTTTTCCTAATATCCAGCCTGAACCTCCCCCGGCACAACTTGAGGCCATTTCCTCTAGTCCTGTCACTGGTCACTTGGGAGAAGAGACCAACACCCACCTCTCTCCAACCTCCTTTCAGGTAGTTGTAGAGAGCGATAAGGTCTCCCCTCAGCCTCCTCTTCTGCAGACTGAACAACCCCAGTTCCCTCAGCCGCTCCTCATAAAGGTTGTGCTCCAGACCCCTCATCAGCTTCGTCGCCCTTCTCTGGACACGCTCCAGCACCTCAATGCCCTTCTTGTAGTGAGGGACCCAAAACTGAACACAGTATTTGAGGTGCGGCCTCACCAGTGGCGAGTACAGAGGCATGATCCCCTCCCTACTCCTGCTGGCCACACTTTTTCTGATACAGGCCAGGATGCCGTTAGCCTTCTTGGCCACCTGGGCACACTGCTGACTCATATTCAGCCGGCTGTCAATCAACACCCCCAGGTCCTTTTCTGCGGGGGAGCTTTCCAGCCACTCGTCCCCAAGCCTGTAGCATTGCATGGGGTTGTTGTGGCCAAAGTGTAGAACCCGGCACTTGGTCTTATTGAACTTCATCCAATTGGCCTCGGCCCATCGATCCAGCCTGTCCAGGGTTTCATATTCCCAAAGATTCCAAAGAGGATATACAAAGGGCAAAATGGAATAGAAATCTTGAATCTAAACCAAAAGTATGGAAACAGTTCTGTTATATATGAAGGCTGTTGAAATTGCATGTACGTATGTGTTTGCATTTTCAACGAGTTGGAAAGGATTTTGTTTGTTTTTAATATTCCCTCTACACCTAATCAGTTTTACCCCCTTAGTTACTACGATTTGAGCATAGATGGAATAATTTTATTCATAACTACCCTTTCTGTAGCCTGCAAAATGAGCTATACTAGCATTTGAACAATTTTCATTTGGGTTTTTTCCCCTGAAATTCTAAAGAAATGTTAAAAAGATAACTTCTAGCTGAATTACTTGTTATATGCAGTTTATCTTGTCATACTGCATATTTTTTCATTCCAAGTTGTCTATAAAACATAATTTTTAAAATTATTCTTAGTATCCACTCAGAGTGACTGAATGAATACTAATTGCAGATGTACTTGAATTTTTCTTAAATTATTCAAAGGAAATATACAGTCTCTTTCCTACCTACAATGTAGTACTAGTAGTTAAATTTAAGCTACATAATTTTTTCTTTTTCCCTTGAATGGATGTCCTACTTTTTATAGACATGGATGTAAAGTGTCAATTATATCCAAGCTTCCAATTCATTGAGTTGTTTGCAGACTTGTTGTATATAGAAGTTTCACCTGACCATGATTGGTTGCTATCAGCCTGCATCATCTCCACAACTTCACCTGCTCATCTAGACTATCTTATGAACATACCTATCAAAGAACAAGAAGAATATTAAATCATTGTTCTCACGAGGCTTATTTTATATTGAAAAAGAGTATATTTCAATTTACAGATAACTGGCCTATTTATAACTGGCCTAGTTATCCTACCACAACAACTTTAACAAATTTAACTGCTTATACAAAAAGGCATACCGAATGAGCTCAGAAACACTGATTTGGGGGAAATTACAGTTTCTACTGAAGTTGTTAGCAAATGTAGAGCTAGAATTTAGACCCTTGCTCCACATGCACTTCTAAGTGTGTGAGAAAAGAGTTCAAAATGCTGTCAACTCCTCTTACCCTGAAATCAGAACACTTGTCATCAGGAAAATAATATCACGCTATGGAAGATGGAAAGTAAAAAGTAGCATTATACTTTATACTTTTACAATGCATAGAAGTCTTTCAAAGTTACTGTCCTGTCAGAACTGGATAAAATAGGTCAGGAGAAAGACGGGAAAAGGGAAAAAAGAAGGTTAATGTCTCTTTTCTTTTTTTTTTTTTTTTTAATCTACAAAGGATTGGTGTCCTTTTTGTATTTTTTATATTGTGGAGTACTGTGCTTAACTTAACATCATTAATTAGGTAGGATGTTAGACTATCAGAAGAAAATATAGATAGAAGGACTAACAAGGAATCTGTAATTCAAAGCTGCTGTAATACACAAACTTGTGAAGGTCTCAGTGCCACCCTTAAGAATCAGCAAAGGTTAAAACTCAGTCTCTAGGTCTCTTTCTGATTTCTTTGAGGGTCTGAGACTCTGAAGAGACAACCATAACCCTGGTATTTAAAACAGAAATTCTCTCTTCAGTTTGCCCAGATCACACATTTATGCTAACACAAACACCTTCGCATTTCAAAGCACCTGTGAGCAGGAGGTCCCACTGAAGCACCAGCCTTCCAAACTAGCTGAGGCCTCTGACAGGAACCAGAAGGGTGATGAAAACTATTTGAGGTCAGAGATACCCACAAAATAGGTTACTTTGTTGATTTCGTATGCAAGCTGTCTGTTCATAAGAGAAGAAACTATGCTTAATTAGAATTAGGTGACGGAATCAAGGCTAAAGTAAAATATTTTTGTCCAAAAAGAAATGCAAGGCTGACCTGTCTAGATAACTGTATCAGTAAATACCATATTGGGTCAAAATCACCTCAGTAACAGCACTGGAAACACCAAATTTTTTGTACTAATGTAACAGAATTAGTTATAAATTTATTATTAAATACAGTATAAGTGTAGCTGGCCATTGAAAGGGGTTAGTATTCAACAGAACTGACTATTTGATTGAGATTGTTTGTAGGTAAAATGTGGTCATAACCTGGAAGACAGATAGAAGTCTCTCTCTCTCTCTTTGTCATTAGCTTTCCTCCAATGTCTCTAAGCTTATTAGTTGATTTGAGACATAACGTCCCCTAAAAATATTAATAATTGCTATTGAGGAGGAAAGCATCTCTATCCTTGTTATTTTGGGGGAAAATGGATATGTATTTTATTGTTTTCTCTGAACTAAAGATAAGCCAGACAAACCTGAAACACTCTCCTTGAGATTATTTAAGTGGTAATGTAGTGCAGTCATGCTGCAAAACCATGGGCCACAATTCATATGGTACTAATGTAAGTCTATACATGTTTAATTAAGTTTTATTATGGAGTTTCAAACTAAAATATAATAGTAATTTCGCAGAGATGTACATCGACTGTCACTCCAAGATATTTCACTGAGATCCTAAATAATAGACATATGTGAGCATTATTGTATATAAAGCAAACAATTTCTGGTTTTTTTTAAATATACTTGTTGAAGGTATGTGAAGTTGTAAAGACAAATGCAAGGCAAACAAAAATCAAAGGAAGGAGTACAGTTCATGGCTCACTTTTTTATTAGCTTTCTAAATTTTATCATTCTTAGCTGCTTTGCCTACCAAAATACAGTATTGCTTACATAAATGCTTCTGAACTTTTTTTGCCTCCTTCTAAATGTATTCATAGTTCTGAAAGGCAACCAGAAATCTACCGATTTGCAGCTACTTTTGCCTATGAGAAAATTTATATAAAAACATTCAAAGGAAAGTTAAGATAACAGGACTGACTAAAGGAGTAACGATACAAAGATAACATAAAATGTAAAGACATAATGAGATAAGCATTTTCATTAAGAAATGCATTGCATATAAATTGCTGGGTCGTCTGTTTCTTTAAACCTTAGTTTTCAGAAGTAACACTCTTCTGTCTTTATGACAGATAACAGACTTTCTTTTGGTGGAAAAATACATGATACATATTTCTGATATCATTGTGACAGGAAATGTGATTAAACTCTAGGGAAGAAAGGATTCAGATAAAAATACATTTGACAAGTTTCTCTCTATTATTAAAATAATAATGCAAGATACTGATAGTTTATTTTGAATATTCCCCTTAAGAAGACACTGAGCAAATGTCTACAATTTCAGGATCAATTTGGATCATGCTCATTTTAATGCACTGTGCAACATAACTGTGAAGAACACCTGACTAGTCATAACAGTAAAATCATCAGCTGAGTCCCTGTGACCAAGAAGGGTGTCATAATGGATAATACAATAATGAAGATCTTCTTAGCAATTCTCACAAGATCACATTAGCCATCCAGAAGGACGATGGTAATTCCACATAAACAAAAATTAATATCTAATGCATGGTACTATACCTGTATTAAACAGTTTACACCAAACTCCAATATTTTGAGACTTTCTGTATCTGGTTAGAAAAGAAGCATTTTTTCAATTTTAAATAGGACATGTTTGTGCATATAAAGGAAAAGAACTAACTGCTGACATGACCACATCAGAATAAAGATATGACCACTGACTGCTTTCAGTTCATTAAAGTCAAAACAAGGCCAAACGATATAAATATGAGTGTATTTTGTTGTTGTTGTTCTATTTGGATATTTTGTTTACAGACAGATTTTGAAGACTAGACAACAAGTGATAGAAAGGCTGCAGCACTGCTAAACTGGCTTCAGACACATGAAATCATAATAAGTGTTATCAGTGCCATGCCGTGAGATGTTCAGCTTAGTTTCGCCATATTTTGTATTCACAATTGTGTTACTGAGTCGCAGCAAAGGTTGCCAGAAACTTACAGATTTAAAGAAGAGCAAGGCTTTTGCTTGGTGTTGTTTCAGTTTTGGCTGACAGAATTTCTACTTTGTTTTTTTGTAGAATTAAAACAATTTAAAAAAAAACCCCAAATCTCGAATACTTATCTTCAGTTAATGCCTGGTAATGAGATACTTAATTCTGTGCCTGATTTTGAAATCAGATGTGATTCTTACACAACACCTATCACATTTCTAAAGTACTGACTACATTTTAGGTGGTAAATATTTAATAAAAAAATATACCTTCTATTACCTTCCTACTCTTGAAGAGTATGAGTGTGAAAAGGTAATGCTCTAATGTTGGCATGCCATTGAAAATACTGGGGTTTGTGAAAAGCAGTATATAGTTTTCTATGAAAGGCAGTCAAAAAAAAATAGACAGCCAAGATGATGTATATACTATCCCAATGACACCATAAGACATCATGGTTTCATAACATTTCCCTTCTGTGTGACCAATATGGTGACCGTATGTGACTCTTCAGCTGACCAATATGGTCACTCAAATATTTTGTTCTAGAATTTGGCCACCACTTTAAAGAGACTACAGAAAAACCTATGTCATAATTAATGGGACAGAAGTGATTTGTCAGTACACTTGTTCAGCTGACAAACTGTCTGTATGTTCCCAATCCATGAAACTTTATCAGGTTTCAGTTTTCCTTCCCAGTGGAAAGTTTTCTTTTTATTTGTGTCTGTGTATGGTAAAACCCATACAGACTAGTCTATCTCAGTATGGGTTCAAAACTGTACTGAACTGCCCTCCCCAAAAGTTTATTTATTCCATGATATGTCTTGATCTTGATGACTGAAACTCTTCAGAGCAAAGCAAATCATGATGCAATGACTTCCACTTTGCAGGCACTGTCTCAACTACATAATAGAGACAGAGTCCATCACACTCTGCCTCCAACCATAGAATGAATTATTTATGCAGAGTGGAGATATTCGGTGCAATAATGTGTAAGAGATTCTGCAATGATCTATTTTTCAGAGAGGACCTGGTTTAAGATCTTGGCTGTAATTGTGCACAGATTAATTTTGAACATCTCATGTGAGTGATCCAATGTTGAGTCTTTTGTCTTTGGTTCCAGAGACATTTTTCTCTTCTCCTATTTTTTTCTTCCCCTCCTCCAGTATTGTGGACAATAAGAATTATTTTGACAAAATTTCCAATGAAATTGGTAAATTCATAAAAAAAAATTTATTTTGATGAAGGCTACAGTCTTTGACTACAGATTTTAAATCCCCAAACTCCTGATCTCTCCTATCAATGTGAAGAATTTTTTGCTGATAGTTATAAAAGTAACAGAGAAGATATGTTTGAGAGCCCTCAACAGGGATTAAGTCACAAAACAACTATATTAATATTGTTGCTATTTTCAATATGGATACACACTGTCACAATGTAGTGGACATTAAACAAAAATACACAATTCCTTGAATGTGCTTTTTTCACTCCAGTCCTTCATATTTTGGCTAAAAAGTGGTCTCTGTGCTAGCAATTCCAAAAGGCTAGAGTAACCTTTCTTCAGGTTCTTTCCTGAAATCAAAGATACCAGTGAACTTTGAGGGCCACTATTTCAGAGAACCCAACCCATGAAGCAAGCTGAGACTGAACTCAGCTGGCGTGTCACAGAGCTAATACGTTTTGTCGGGACTGTGTTACTTCTGCTTTTTGAATGAATAACTCAAGTGAAATATACGCTCTTTTTTCAGTTTCTATTTTCACTCAAAATCCAAATGTTTTCATATGGCACTACAAACAATTTGATGTTGAAATGTTTTCCCTTGAGGGAAATACAATCCTCCAAGAAGACTGTCACATGGCTTCTCTGAAAGACATTTTGTATTTGTCTGCAGAGCACTTTGGATGACAGAATTAAGTAGACAGTTCTGCAGAAAAAGACAGAGAAAATAAACTCCTCTGCCACACTCACTCTAAGACAACAAACATGGTGAGCTGCTGTGAACCAGAACTTCTTTCATGATGAGACAAACTATGCAATCTTAATCTTTCCATTGCCATTTAAGGCACTGAAAAGCTTCTCATTAAAATGAAAAAAAAATCATCATTCCCAATCGCTTTTTGCATCTTACAAAAATGATTAGGCCAGTGATATATTTGTTTAAAGCAATTATTACCAATTTTCTAGAGGCTGATATAGAATTTGATTGGCAATCTATTTATTGAAAGTAGGACTCTTTCTGAAAACTAAGAGATGATAGTTAATCGAAAGTTAGTACCGAGCAAAGTTTATGAGAGAATATAACTTATAAAGACTTTTTGGTAATAGAAACAGTATTTCACTTGGCTGGGATTTCACATTTTTCATCCTTTTCTCTTATTTTCCCCAGAACTAGATGCATGGTGGCTTTCAGCTGAGATGGCCCACCTATGCAATTTAAGCAAAAGATTTTTAAAATAATATCTACAAAGACATTAAGGTGAAATTTCTCAGAAGTGAATTCTTAGAGTTAATTTTTAATAGAATTTTGAACCTGAAACTCTGAAAGCCAAATTCATCCAACCTCAGGTAAAACCAGTAGCTACTTAAATCAAATGTGGATTTTCTCAGGTGGCATAAGAAATCAATTAGTCTTTATGCTTGTACATAGGCCATCAAGAAGGAAAGTACAATATTTTTAAAGTTAAGAAATGCAGATTCAAAAAAATAAAATAATGTAGAGGTATTATTATTGCATTAGAAATCAATTTTAGAAATAGATTTTTATATTTAAGAAAAAGTTGAGAAGGCTGCATTGAAATATTCTGTTTCAGGCAGAATGATACAACGTGTCTGAGGAACAAAAGCTATTTGCTGGATTTCGGAAAATATTGTGTTCTACATTTTCAGTAGACCAAGAAGCAGAGCAATAATTGAGCCATTAAAAATCACAGTAGACTACAGGGAAGACAAAGAGACATCATAATTAGTTGTTATCTTCAGGAGCTATAAAACAGACTAGACTACATTTTCAGTTACATTAGGAGTAAGATAGCATGGTAATCTAGACGATCATTACTATTTTAAAGATACAAATTTCTGTAAAGTATGTTTAAAAAAAATCCCTTTTTCAAGTAAATAGTCTAGTTTTTAATTTTCACAGTGATGAAGACTTCAACCAATACAGTAATTAATCTTAAAACTTCACATATAATCTGAGCATTTCAGAATATGGCTGTAGATCAGTTAATATATTGGTAAAATCTTCACCCTTCTCAGAATTTGTTAAAGAACTGAGATGTCTAAATTTCTAAAGGCAGTGGCAAATTAGAGTAAACCATTTTTAGCAAGCTGTTATGGAATCTCTGATGTCATTTGAACAGAGGAGGTATCAATTCCTTTTAAATATGACTCTGTGTTTTCTGTAGCAGTAATCATTCTGCATAATACAGAAATAGCATGAATGCAATATATGACAGCAGGTCTTTTGTTTGGAGTCAGGATAAGGGAAAGGATTTAACAGGAACATCTTGAAGATACAAGTTTATCCTTCCCATGTGTTTGCCCCCTCCAGACAAATAAACAAAAGATTACAAAAATCTACAGGAAATAAAAAAATCTTCATGTCTTCAAGAGAAAATGTCAAAATGGCAGACAAGACAGCTTGCAGTTTACTAACAGAAACCAATTGCTATAGGATACAGTAGTGTTACATGTATGGCTGCACAGACAGGGGAAAGCAGTATCCAAGAGCTCTTTGCTACCATGTTCTTTCTCTTGAAGGAGAATTTATTGTTCCCCAGGCTCTATGGACAATTGTGAAACTGCAAATAAAAAAAAAAGTGAAATAAAAAAAAAAAAGAAAGCCAGAGGCAAAGATTTTATTCTTTTTTCTTTCCAATAGCAGTCTGTCACTCTTCTATCAGTGTTTGCATTTATGGCAGCATATGTTAAACACCTGAGCTGTGTAGCTCTTTACGGATTTTCAGTATAGTGATATCTGACAATAGCCCACTTACTTATACTTTAACAATATGTGAACATATTGGCATTCACCAACATAATGCATTTCTTATAATCTAAATACTTCATACAAGAAAGAGACTGGACAACAGTGACAAAATATTTTATATTTCTTCAATACTTCTAAACAGTTGTAGATACGTGGAACCTAACCAAAACATATTCTCAATTATTATTTCATATAAACAACTGGCACTCTGAAGTGCATAAGCAGACAATAGCATATCATAAATGTTCAGACCATGCTTCTAAGATGGAAATAGAGTTTTTAAACTGTATCATCTCTACACATTTAAATAGAATACCTATTAACACAGAGTATGGATTTTCTTTCTATGATTTTTGATTTTATTATGCTTTTCTATAGTTGAGAAACAACTATATGCACACATAACACCTAATGAGTTCAACATTACTATAAAACTATAATCAAAATCAAAAATAATATGGCTAGTATTGTCCTAATAAATTATTTTGAACAAGATGTGATGAATATGGGCTACATAAGCTTCTACTGAAACAATTAAAGATGACCAGACAGTTGCTTTTCCAAGCTTCAAAACTTTCATGCCTGTGTTACAGATGATCCAGAACTAAGCTGTTTAATCAGTGATAAAATACTGTTCATCCTTTCAACTGCATGAAGCTAAAATTGGTATTTGCAAAAGTTCTTCATCAAGTTTTCCATTGTGCTTGGACCATGATGCCATCCTCAATAACAATTCTTCTATTACAGAGTCAGGAAGATGTCATACAAAATCTAATCCAGGCAGAGAGGCCCTGGTTAGGACTAAAGAATGACTAGAAACCTGATTTAGTCTTTTTTTATGAAACCAAACACAATGGCCTAGAATGCTATCTGTAAGCAGGCATGCAAGTGACTGTTAGCTTTATACGATCTTTGTGCTTATGATACACTAGGCAACAGTGTGCTTGTGTAGTCTTCAAGGGCTTCTCTAACTCACACAGTTCCCAGTATCATCTTAATTCTAGAAGAGCAACTAGAGATAACTGATTGTAAACCTGATTATTTGTCCTTCCAAACCACACTACTAAGAATTGTAATGTTTTTGCGGTTTAGCTTTCCAGATGCACACTATTCAGTGATCAATCACAGAAAGAGCGCCAGTATAGGTGTTGAGGGTTAGATAGTCCCTAGGCTATTGTAGTCCATACTGGACTAGTTTTAATCATCTATTGAGGATTTAGAAATATGTTGTGCTACAATATATCAGAAAGTCCTCTGAAGGAAGGGAAAAATACAAAGTTTTATGTATGAACTTGAAAAACAAAATATATAAGAACCAGTTTCATCAGTACAAGCTGCACTGTACAATATCTTTGCATTTATTTTATCTCCATCACACATTTTCAAACTCTATATTAAAAATTCTGAAGTTCAGTATTTTATACCTTCTAATGTCTTGATTGAAAGGGAAACAATACCTAGACAATATTTAATTTTCAATGTTATACCATTAGAAAGTAAAATAAGTCTGCATTTTCTACAAAAGATGAATTATTTGATAAAGCAGTTCAAACTGCAGGAGAAAATATTAACTTCAGGAATTTTAGGATCATGTGGCTGTATAAAAAATGGGACTGTTTCAAGAGCAACTTCTCTGTATTTAAAATCTTTCTTGCAGTCTTTGCTTAGCAGCATTTGATAAAGTACTATGCATTTTGTTGTGTTTTTTTCAGGTATGTGATATAGCAGATATAGAGAGATAAAACAGTATTTTATCTGAATTGCCTCAACCGAGTAATACAATTGTAATTAACTTAATTAAATGATGATGCATTGGTTATATGGAGTTATTGCTCAACTTTGAAACTCTAAGCACGTTGTGGACACCTGAGATGGTTACAATATTTCTATGTTCTTCAGGTATTGTATAATGAAAACTACAGATCTAGGGCATTTCATGGATGATTTTCAAGCCTGTTGCTACTTGTAAATGTGAAGTTACATTAGGTTTACTCCTGTCATTGTCTTCAGTTCGTATAAACCAGAACAAGAAAAGGAATTCAGTCAGAAATGAAAACATATTTTGGGTCAACTTAGGTACAGAATATGATAAACTGAAACCAAAAAAAAACCAAACCACATTACTATGTCCTTTTGTTAGCAGCAAATTTTGAATGTTATTGAACAATTCATTACACAGAAAAGTAAGAAGACCTAATCTAAATTCTAACATATTTCACTTACAATAAAGTTTTCTTTTTAACTATCTCGGCTATAAAGGAGGAGTGATATTAAAAAGAGAAAAGGAAAGATAAACAGACTAAACAGTCTGATTTGATAGTTTTAATGACAATTCATTGTGTTTCCATTCTTTTCTGTCTTTACTTTTTTGTAAATTCACCTTTATTTTTATATTGAAGGCCGCCTGTAAAGAATAACCTTCTTTCCTTTGGCAGCCATGTCAGAAAATGAGACAGTCCTTTTAAGAGCAAATGCTGCTTCATTTACTCCTTAAATAATGTAACACTATCCCTATGAGGAACAGTAGCATTATTTGGACATAGCAAACAGTTTTTGATCTGGAGAAGAAATAGGTAATTTATGTTACCTGTGTATATAGAGAAAGGATTGTGACAAACAGCATATAAATCTCTGCATGTGAAAATATGTAAAGAGCTGCTGTATGTCCATAACCTACTGACCTGAACTTTTCTGTCTTTGCAGGATTTTACAGAAGCTGATACTATTAAAGAAACCTATTCCCTGTATTCTTCTGTGATGCTTGCACTTCTGTGTCTAAGGAAACTTGCTACTATTGGAAAAGATGGTCTCCTTTTTACAATTGTTTTGCAATAGAAAGAAGATCCAGAAGGAACTCTGTGTCTAAACGCTGAGATAAAGAAACGCACGTTGACTAAAACAGTGTTATACTTTCTGAAATCACTTCACAGCATCTTTTTATAGGAAAAGTCTTTCTAAGCACAAATAACCAACAATCTGCAATGACCATGTTACACCTTCAGATACATTTCCTTCGACAGCACTCCTAATTTATATGGGCTTCTTTTCAGCTTAAATTCGTCTGCTTCATGTATTGTAGATGTAAATTATGAAAGATTTAAAACATAATCATGAGCAATCATCTTTACTGACATTTTATATGCTTCAGACTTTAGAAGTGTTTCTAGCAAAACAAAAGAAACATTACTAGATATTTAAAGACTCGTTGTGAGATCTCTCCACTTCATAAGGGAAAACGCAAGAAAGAATTAACAAGTCCGTATTTTGAGGCTGCACAGAACCAAGAGTTCTGAATATATCTAAAATGAGAATTTTTCATATGAAAATCAGTGGTTAGTATTTTCTAGATAGTACAGATTTTCTTTCATATGAAAGCAGAGCTATAAGAAACTGCTCAAAATGTGGGTACAGTGCCAAGAAATGGCAACGAAGATTTTGAAAATTTTGCAATTGCATAATCTGTAAGAAGCAAAAGTCATTTTTTTCTAGCATTTTTCCTCTTACCTGTGCATGGTCACAGAACTAACATTTTAAATACAAACTCACACACACATAAATTGTGGGGAAAAAAGATTCATAAAAAATTCCATTAATTCAGACAGATTTTTTTTTTAAATAGGACAAATTTGGTGCTGCAAACCTGTTCTTTTTAGGTTTATTTTAATGATTTTTTATTCAAATACGACAACAACAGCATTAGTTGCAGAATAATGGTCTACCAACATTTCCACTACAGACTGTTTCTCCTAGGACATGGCCCAGATCTGGATCTAGTCTTTATCACACCACAGGGGAGATGCATGTGCCTGGTTTGCTCCACATCTTACTGCTAACACTTGGCAGTAAACCAGATTTCAGTGTTTTTATCAAGTCAATAAATTCATAACTCTAGATTCCAACAAGCATGATAACACTTTGTATAAAAGACTGCCATTTTAGGGGCCTTTTAAATGTCCCCCTGAGCTTGCTTTGTGGTTTCCCCAATTTAAAACTAAAACAGAAAACAAAGCAAAGATGCAAAAATTCTACTTTATTCAATTTTCCCATCATAATAGCTAACAATTTTACAGCACTACTTTCTATGGGAACCTTAAAGTGCTGTATAAACTCAAACCAATGCAAAAATTACTCCACCCCCAACAAAAATAGAGCTCTGCATAAAGACAAAAATAGCAATTATCTAAAAAATCATATTGATACTGTACTTATTTAAGACAAGACGAAAATAAGAAAGCCACATACAAATAAAAGAAGTAGGCAGGGGGCCCACAGTGCAAATTGCTGTAATTGTAATCTGGAGGGAAACATAGGTTCATTACTCTTCAGAAAACTGCAATAGTCTTCTAACAAACATTTCATACCTTGACACTTAGGTCTCATCTAGAAGACTGAATAACCTCTCAGATCCACCCTGCCACAGTATTTGTTCAGATTAGTAAGGGAAATGTTTCCTTCTAGCATCATGTCCTGCATTTTCTACAGTAAGCGATCTCCCATCAAAGGATTTGCCAGCTTCCCTTGTGAACTCTGAAGAGAGAAAAATGCTGGGTAGAAAGGACAACAACATAAATATTCTGCTTTCACTAAAGCCATCCAGTTCTGCGTACAGATTTTTGTTTAAATAAGTCCTTTGAGAAAGCCTGCTGAAAAATGAAAAGGTTTAACTTCAGGTATCTTGCAGTAACTCTCTATGCTAAAATGACAGTTCTCTCCTTCCCAGCACCAATTCAAACTCCATCCTCTGCTTTTCATTCCTGGTCAGAGAAGTATTTTCTTTAAGTATGTTTCTGTGAAATGCTGTCAGCACCTCCCTGAGGGTGTAGCAGAGAATAAAGAAAGAAGCAGGGCAGATGGTAAAAGACAGAGCCTTAGTAAGGATGCTTTGTTTGCACAGTGCAGGAATCAGAGAGAGAGAGAGAGAGGAATCTCATGATTGCCAGGAGGTATAGCAATACCTCTCTATAGGATTAAAGGTCATCATGCTGAAAAGGCACAGTACAACTCCTAAGTACCATGAGCTGCCTCCAGCTTCTGCTCTCTGCATTTCCTGACTGCAGTTCTATTCCCTTCTCTGTCCTGCTGCAAAACTCAGCATCCTGGCTTAAGTCCTGCCCCAGTCACCTCTCAGCACTGTCCAATGCACTGCTCTTGGCAGCAATCTGACAATAATTTATCCCCAGAATATATGTCTTTATCGCTCCTTCTCTACTTCCTGGGAAGAGTGCTCTCATATCTAAAAATCATTTTGTATAATGATTGGAGGAACATTTTGCCTTGTATTAAATATGATCTAGAAGCTTTGTTTCCATACTGTTCACTGTTCATCATCTGATCATTTGGCACCTTCAGAAAACAAATTAAAAAAGCAAGGCAGAGAGCAAAAGTATATTGCATTTTGCAGTATATGTCATATATTATGAGAAAGCAAAAAGTGAAGGCAGATTTTAAGATTATCTCAGTAACATTAACTTAGCTCTATGTATCTTTGCTGTTATTTATTCTTCAGAGAAGACAATCCTATCAGTTTGAATGAGCTGTAGAATGGAAGCACTGCCTTTGCCTCCTATAAATGCATAACAGCTTAACAGACCAGCTCACTTGCAACTTCCTAGCCTTGCTACCGACCTGATACACAACATAGGGCACATTATTTCCCTGTTCTGCATCTGGTTTTCTCTTTCTTTGTTTATCTTTGTCATCTGTTTCAAGTCTTTGAACCACGTTTTTTTCTGAAATGTATATTCATACAGCATCTAAGACAGTGAAGTCCAAAATTCAATGGGGACTTCTAATCACTGACCAGTAATTATACAAGTACATTGCATGCAGTACAGTTTCCTTTACTTCAGAGAGCAAAAAGCTTTGAAGGTAGGAAACAAACAGTAAATTCCCTGTATCTTCACTCTAATATGGCACTGACATTTTTTCACATGGGATTCTCATTGACAAATCAGGAAAAGACTACAGGATCTACAAAATACAAAGACAAAATGAATTAACTGTGGTTACATGTCTCAAAGAAGGCAGTTCTGATGGAAGACAGTAACAATTTCCAGAAACACAGAAATCTGAATCATAATAACTCGTTCTCTATTGTGAGTGTAGACAGAACAGGAAGAATTAGGTTTAAATTATGGTAAGAATAACTAAGGTATTAGAAAACCCTTCCATACAGAAGATACTCAAAAACTGGTTGAGGAGAATGTGAATTTAAAAATTATTAGGTGAGCACTTCCTAGCACATACATTTAGTGCTCTCTCTTGGATCATGGAAAGGTCTAGATAACTTCTTCAATTCCCTTGCAGCCTTATTTTACAGGATACTGTAATCTATTTGTTATCTTCTGTGATTTTGAATAAGAACATCTCCAAAAAGCCATATTCATTAGTTTCCAAATATCTGATGTATTTCAAAGTCACATATTCTGGAAATTCATATGCATTCTAGGACACAGAGCAGATGAGCAAATAATGGAATTAAATGTGAGGTTTAATTATTATCACTTTGTTAACTCCAGAAGAAAAAGAAATTGACTGCCCAGGTAGTAGATAGCATTAAAACCCATACTAGATAGAATTAAAACACCCGCAAATAAATAAAATATTATTGTGCCTTTTTTCTCTTTTTGAGCTATACACTTCTAGAGCTGTATAAACATCCAAGGTATTCCCCTTCCAAATGGTTCCCTAGCATGCTCCAATGACTTTTTTAAACAGTAATAAATATGCAGATTTAAGTAAATAGAGTTAACAATTCAGGGAACTTGTATAGTACTTTTCCACACCAATTTGGAACTTGCGAAGTCCAGCTGTTGCTGTTTTGCAGAAACAGTTTTAAATAAAAAATAGTATTTTTAAAGTTGCAGACATCAAAATAATAGTTAGAAGTGTTCCTCCATTGTTTAAAAAAAAACTCCAAAACTTTTAAAATAAAATCAAGGCTGTTTAGTTTCATGTGTAAAGAAAGATCTGAAATAGCCATCTTTTTCCACCTAAAAAGTCCATGTGGAACAGGATTTAGGATGATAGCTTAGCTATTTAACTTAATTCCTGTAAACACTATGATGGCTCTTTCAATGGTAATCTAATTCACCCAAATTAGACATCTGTCCTTCCCTGCTGACTGTGCATGGAACCAACAGAAACTGCTAGATGCTCTTATTAATTTAAGAACCAACCTGCCTAATCCTTGCTTGAGACTGATGCCCGCCAGAGACCGGCTGGCTTTCAAAAGACCTGAAAGTTTTTCTGTGGCTGGTTATTGTGAGCATTGAAAACTAAGTATGAAGTTATACTATCTTAAGTTCTGCATTATGACTTTGCTCCAATGAAAGAGAGGATAAACTTTGACAAAAGAAAAAAAAGAATATTAAAGGCAAATGTTTGGACTAAGCTGTAATTTCATAATACGCTCTGTGCAAGGACAAAGACCTGAGTACAACACAGAATCTTTGCAGCTGATGTATTTTGAAGGGGGTTTTTTTACTGGAATAGCTCTTCTGTGCATCAAAAAATAAAGAGTATGTATATATTACTTCTCAAATATTCATTAATTACATTTTGAAAATCTGCAAGGTTGTAGAAAATTAATATTTCTTAAAGTTTTATATATAGAAAACTGAAGAAGGGAAATTAAGCTATGTTTTCCAAAGTAATAGGATTAAGACTCAGAAGTTCTTGGTTTTGGTATCGGTGATAAGATTATTTTCAATTTACTGATAAATTTAACTTCATTTGAAGAAAAAAAACACTGATACTATTAATAACTAGTAATTTTATCATTGCTGTTATATGATTGCTAACATAAACTAATTTACTCAAATCTTTATTGGAAGATACTATCTATGAAACAAATGGAAGTAAAACTTGCTGCAGTCACATCTGACATAAAGCAGTTTGGTCTGCTTCATAGGGGTCCTCCATTTTACAGTTATTGATTACTGTTACCTTCTTTCAACACATCTGCTTTCCAAGACTTTGAAGCATAGAACATAGGGAGTGTAAAAATATGCAGTTAGTTAGAAAAAGAGTTAATGAAAATATGAAAAACATTCTTCCATATTTTACCGTGCAAATTACAGTTGTTTGTTTTTTTTTTCAAAATCAGTAAGGTTGTTGGAAATTTCAACATCCCTCCTTTGTTGGTGAGTGGTAATGAAACCATTTTACACACCACCTGAATCACAGACCATTTGTTCATGAGTACTCAGTTAAGTCTCCTGTTGGTCAATCACATTGTAAAGATCGAGGGTAAAACTGCAGTGACAAAGATTTGCTACCTATTCCTTTTACAGCGATGTAAGTGTATGATTAGATTAAATCTCCAGTAGAAAAGAGGTAAAAATGCTAATGATTCCAAAGGATTGCAACAATATCTTTAGCTAAAGAAAGGCCTGTGGCTGCACTGCCTTGGAAAAATTAATTCTCTGACCACATTTATTTGGTGCAAGGAGAATGTGTGTTTTAAGCTTATTATATTTCTTAATCTTTGCCTGAGCTTTTGGATATCACTTTGCATTGCCAGCTCATTCAGATTCTTTACTCTCCTGAACATATATTCATCAGATTCTGATCTTCTATTCTTTGCCCATGAGATCTAATTTTATTCAGTTTTAAATTTTTCAGAGACATTGGAGAGCATATCACACAGGCTAACTTTTTAGACACTTAAGTTAGGAGGTTAGTCTCCTTAAGCTCCCTGGATCAGCAAAAGAGAGCTAGTTTTCTTTAAAGAGTGATTTTTATCTTAATGTGCATGCTATAGAGGATCTTAATGTATATGCTTGAAATCACCCTCTGGAGGAACTGCGCTCACTCTACTCACTGTACGGAGTGCCTAAGCAGCCTGCTGTCCTGCACATTTAAGTGTGGTTGTCATCTTCACCCTTTTATCTAGCCATCTCTTTGTATAGCTACTACTTTTAACTCTATTCTTGTCTTAGAAATCTTGCAATTTGTTTTCCTGGCATTGCTAATTCATCTGTACACTAGAGAAAGAAGGCTTAAACAACCTCATCTAAATCTAGACCAATCTAACAGCCTGCTGATACTAAAAAGGTTGGTCCACCTTTGCCAGCTCCTGGCCCTGCAGTTCTTCATTGTGTTGGACCCAATACAAGTCACACTTCAGGCCTTTGCTAGCTTAGCTTCCCATTGGATTGGCAAACTGAATGGCTCACTGAGAGAGTAAGCATGAACTGTGCACAGGAAGGTGCACAAATATACGACTCAAAGTTGGGTAAGCAGAACTACTGCCTTAGAGACAATAAGCTGTTAAATAATTTCAAGCTATTTTGTTTGCCTGCCCTGGTAAATACAAATGGTCAGTGTTTTTAACAATTTTATTACGTTAAATTAATTTATCAGTATAACAACAATGATGTGAAAAAGGGAAGCCTACATTTAAACTCAAAATAGAAAATATGCTTCCTAAAATCTTGGCATTTTGAAACCTCATATCCTGTTAGTCCATGCAAGAAATGTTGTTCAGGAAGTTGCAGAGTAGAATGAGGCCTTTGTACTTCCCTGACATGTCTGCATTCCTACTTACAGCTTTAAGACACTGTGTCCTAGAGGTTCTTTCCTCAGACTCCCTTCAGCCCCCAGAGTCTATAGCATGCTCAGTTCCTGGGCCTGGTTCTATAGCATGTTCATGGCTCGTTGACTAGCCAAATAGGTAAAATTTGGCTCACATTAAATAAGAGACAGTAATCAGGGCTTTTTTCCCCTCCACTACTCACCAATTTTCACAACACATAGAAACTCAATGTCTTTTTATATCCATAACACTATACTGGGTCTGGATGAGCTGGAGGTAACCCTCCTCATAGCAGCCTGCATGGTGCTGTGTTTTGGATTTGTGACCAAAACTGGAGCAAAACCTTGCTGAATGTGTTTGAAACTGGTCAGTAGATTCAAAGTTATTAATGTGGAGACCAACAGAAAAAGACTTGTTCCTAAGAAAAAAACCTTGGATAAATATTTCCACAGCTAATATGAGCAAATTTATAGAAATTTATACAAACTCCATTCATCTAAACACATGCAAAGACATAAAATAAAATTTTAATTATGTATTTGCAGTTTTAGAGAGATGGAGAGCTAGAATAATAGTAAATAAAAATTCTACACCTCTGTCAGTTCCTTTCCTAATGTACTAAGGATTTTATCTGGCACTTTCAGATACAAAGAAAAAAATTCCATTTTTGTGTGTTATGTTTGCATTATTATAGCACCTGAAGCTGCACTTGCTGACCATCTTGAGCTTACATTATTTACTATTTTTGTAAGAGTCTTTTTTACTTCAGAAAAGAAAATAAAACTGATAACGCACTTTTTCTTTATAATAAAGTTCGAAAACAACATCACTGCAGTTTTAGAAGTTAAAGCATTTTTCCTATCTGTAATCAAAATTCTAGCTAGGTTCTTGAAGTCAACAGTTTCTCAAATATGATTTTCCTTTTTTTATTAATGTTTTGGCATTTGTGTTGGAAGTTATACAGTCTGACACTATGTTGACTGGTATTATAAGGTATAAGGCAATTGGCAAATACCTGTAGTATGATAAAACACCCTCATTTTGTTTGCAAATAACCGTCTGTATCTTGGCATATTTTTAATAGAATTAACAAATTACTGGAATGATTCACAGAAGGCCAAAAAGTCCAGATGTGCCAACGTATGCACGCAAGTTAATATTCAAGCACGTCACTAAGAGAGAACAAACCAGCCAGGAAGTTTTCATCAGGTGTATGCCTTTATAGCAATAACATGATCAACACTAGCAGCTGTGTTTAAATATCAATTACAAATGACTGACAGTGTTAAAAAGACCTTTTTCTCCATATAAATGGAGAAAAAGTATGCATGCAATATGCACAATGGAAGTACAAATCACATGTTACTACTTCAACTACATGTGCTCTGGTATCTGTAGACAAGCATCCTTTTTTTCTACTTGAGTTTGCTAATTAATGTAATAGGGGAATCCTAGACTGGGATGTCAAAATTTTATTTGAAATCACCATCATACATACAAGCAATAATCATAAATCAATGAATAAAACTAGTGCTATCTTCATGTATGTAGTACTTTAAACATTTTTGAGCAATCCAGTGAAATCCTGCACTTCAATCTTCCATTCCAATATTATTTTCTATACAAATAACCACTGATGTAATCCTTAAACCAGCATACTGGTTTAGGTTTTGATCTTGTCAGGAGTAACAAAAGTAACATTATGATTTTTTGAATAAAAAACGGGATATTTTTCTGTGACAAAAAGTTGTCATAAGTTTTCAGCACCCTGTTTAATTCTTGATGCATGCTGGAGTCCTTATTTGTGAAGCAAAGCATTAGTAGAACCCAAGTCTTCAAATTCAAGATCTGTAATTGCCATACTGTACTGTTTTAGCTAAAATAAGGACATCTTCTAACACATATAGCATCATTCATCACTTTTCTTTCATCTCAACACTAAACTGAGGATGTATGGTTTGTTTTGGAAAAAGAAAAACCCAAAGAAATGCATGAAAATTTTGACCAATTCCCAATGTGCAAACTTTATAGAGTTATTCTGAATGCACAAGCCTCATGCAGAAAACTTTAAACAACATTTCCATAATATTCACTTCTCTGTTTCTGTGCTTATTATGAATAAAACAGCGTGATAACATCTTCCAGAATTAGTTCATTATAAATACTTTATATGAAGACCTAAATGTAAATGGAAACATATTTAACTAGAAATAATTGAATCATTGCTTCTTCTGTCACACTAGTTAATAACATGAAAGGCTCTAAAATATGAAATCAGTTCCACAGAACTTGCGTTTTAAAAGGTGTATTCCATGACGCGTCTGTTACAAAAGTTATTCAGCTACAGCAACTGAAGGCATATGCTGTCACTTATAAAAATTTCATTCAGTCAAGATGCTATTCTTCCTCTATTTCTACACACACATGCACCCCTCCTGAAATAAGCTGTGACAAAGCAGTAAGTGAACCAGGATTTTCAGGCAAATGTCTCTGCAGTTTTTCCTTAAACCAAGCACCCCCGTGCTGACAAACAGTAATTTCTGGAGGAAGGCTTTACTACCACAGACACTACAACCTGGGACTTCTCCAATAAAAGAACTCAGAATTGAGACTGACCACAGAAATATGTTTATAACCATGCAGAACCTACCCTGTCTCTCAGGACTGCTGGAGTACAACTCCATGGCTTAGTGCGTTGCAATGATTTATGCAGTCTCCTCTGAATCCCTCTTTCATGCTCTATCACCTCTGATGATTAGCATCTTAACTCTGCTGTTCTCAAGTCTTCCACTCTCTGCTTGCTCTGCACATCTTTCTGTTTCTTTCTTTTGTTCTCCCTTATTCTCAGCCCACCCTGCCCTATATTCCAGAAGCTTCTTTGCTGAATGTGCAGTTACTGTAAGGAGAGGCATGGTCTTGTGGGGGACACAGCAAATATGTGATGCTCTTTACTATTCCACAGTCTTTAAGTGGAATATATGCATATATTCCACTTAAATATACATCTATACATGTATATATAAGTAGATACTTAATATATAATATGTATACATTAAAAACAAATCAGATACCAAATGACCTGTAGGATGAGACAGGGGAATATTTCCTAGACAAACTAATGAATTTTAAATAAAATCTAAACATTTTAATGAAGTTTTAGGAATGTTTAAAGCCACTGACATTTATAGAGCATGAGAAACTATAACTTGCTTTGGTTTCTTTGGCTTGCTAAGTTTCCCTTAGTCTCTATTTACGCCCTTAACCATTATAAAAATGGTCTTAATAAGGTAGACTGGAACAAATAAAAAATACTTGTAAACAGCTACTAGAAACATCAGTGCAAGAGTGCCAAAAAACAATGAAAAATGTACTGCATAGTGTATATCTCATTAGCAAATCCAATAGCTTTCGTCTCAACAAACTACACCTACATACCAAATAATCATCTGTTTCTCAAAAGGGGGGAAAAAATATTTGAATGTGCTATTACCCCATATTTTGAACTTTTCTTTCCTACTAATGCCCTTTCTCTGATTATGCTTGTTGTTCCATTATTTATCTTAATAGCCAGCTGTTGAAAAGCTAGCATACAACCTGGGTTACTGTAATAGAAAAAATAGCCAGGTAAAAATTTTGTATAAAAGCACTTACACTGTCTTTCTGTTGGTGATGGAAACTCACTTGTACACACAGTGTAAGAGTTTACACCTGGGCTTACATGACTGTTTTTTTAAGAGAGTAAATAAATGTATATTAATTAAGCATGAAGACTGTGCATTTCAGTGAAAAAAAACCTCACCCCAAAACTATAAAACTTTAAGGCATTAAAACTTAAGAGATTTCCATAAAGTCAACATCCAAACTAAAAATATATCACAGACCATCATGAATATAGAACTATGACCACAAAACATAGCACTTCCTTAACTATTTGTGCATGCAAATATCTGTTTTGTAAATAAAACTCACAGTACTGTGAATCTAAATTAGTGAAAATAAATAATTTTGCATAGTCCTGGACTGCTAATGTTTTCACAATGAGGATTAATATCTATATTAATGCATTGCATGCAAATGTCACTATTGAACAAAAAAAAAACCCAAAACAACATAGAAACAAAAAGTACATTTTAAAAGTATTTATTGTATTAGAAGAAAGTTTTCAATAATTTTGACAATTAATTTCAAGGATAGAAATACATACATTTTCAGGAAAATTGAAAATTTTCCATTTTCCCACAGATAACTGTTCTGTAAAAGTTATCATTTACTGTCCACAGAGTAGAGCTATACTTTATGGATGTGTAACAAAAAGATATCCACATATATTTCACCAATATACAGCAGTAATCAGTAGTGTGCCTGGAGTGTGGCCAGAAGCCAATGTCTTGAGTTATTTGATACCTTAAAGATACTATGACATGAAAATGGGGCAGGTAATAAAGCAGGGAGTATAGAGTAAATAAATATGTAATAAGACTCAGCTTGATGCTTTATATTCTTAGGCAGTGGAAATAGTCCCATTTTCTTTCCAGGGTAATATAGTCCTTGTTCATCCTTAGTGTTTGTAGGCACTTAACTGGAATGTCAAAGTCATCTTTGGCATTTTTTTAATCAGAAGAGGGGAGAAAAAGCACCTTCAGAACATGATTTGGGTGTTAGGATTCAGTGATTCTCTGTATTTTCCCATCAACTATGAAAACAATCTACAGCAACTATGTTCCTGCCTTAGACATTTTGCTTTTGTGCCTGTGGGATGAACACAGTCATATCTATGCTGAACACATAAATAAATGTTAATGTTTTTAGCTTCTGCAGGCCTACCATAGCGCATGCATCTTCTTGATCTTCAAAAGAATAAAATGAAAGTAAGTTAAAACATTCCTCAGGGAAAGCACAGGGTTTGTAGAAGTGTCAATAAAAAACTAATTTGGTCTACAGAATTTTTATTATAAGCCACCCTTCACAAAATGTTCTGAAAACAAAGAAAAAAACCAGTTTCCCTGCATATAAAAGTATGGAACCCCATTTATACTCACAGGTGCATACAAGGTTACTCAAAGTGAAGATACACAGTGCTCTATTAACCTGTATCAGCATGTTGTGCTCCCAATTCAACAGATGTCTCCTGTGAGCTCAGCATCATCGAATGCATCTCAAAGGCACAACAGGGGTATACGTGCAGATAACTGACCAATCTTTTTTCAAAATAGCCTGAGAAACGAAGCAGTATGTTGACAGTAGCATCACTGGCATCTCAGCTATCGCACTGTTAACTCTGTGACACTATTTGCAAAATGAGAGCTACCTCACCCATTCTTCTTTGCTGTTTGCCAACTGCCTGGAAAGTCCACACCACCAACAGCCTTTTTCTTCTTTTTCTTCCTTTTTTCAGAAAAAATGCCAAAAATTCCTTCACTCTTTTTCCACAATATTAAATTAGTCTGCTGCTTATATGTTTACGGGTCTTCTGTGTACTGGTCTGTTTTTCATGGTTTCATTACAACCTTCAATCTCACCATTACTTGTGACAAAAGTCTGGATTGTTTCATTTATCCAGACAAAAATTCAAAATGGTCACGCGTAATATTTTCCATCTCATTGTAGCAACATACCTCATCTTCAATATTGAAACAGCTACAGAGTTTCTGAACTCCTTTGATTTTTTATGCTGTAGAAGCCAATTCTATAGAAAACAAGCATCAATGATAAGTTTCAAAGTTACTGTCCTCATCTAACCCATAAATTCTCGTATACCAGAATATTTTCTTAATATTATTGTTATATATTAAAAATCCAATGTTATTCTTTATAGTTGCATAAAGCTGCTACAGTATAACTAAAAGGTAAATATCCAAAAGCTGTATCTCATAAAATAATAAAAAGCATGTATCCAAATCATAGCAAATGACACCACTGCAGTCTACTGATTCAAAAAACACAGATGAATGACTAAGGGAAAAAAAAAAAAGATAGAAGAAAATGTGAAGTACTGATTTACAATCTGTTAAGAAACAATAATGAATGCTGGCACAATCCATGAACAGGACATTCTAGACTCATTGTGAAGACTTATTTCAGGGGACCCTGCCAACAAAACCAAGTAATGCAGGCCTCAGCAATCTCTAGACTTCTTCCAATAAAGAGACATAATCAATCAATGATATTATATTTCTTCAGGGTTTGTTCCTCTTTTTAAATAAATTCTATTAATAAAGTCATTCTTTGGTTTTCTGTTAAATTAAGACAGAAAATGTATAGTATCAAAAATCTCCATGAAAGACAGAACAATAGACAGGAAAAGGCAATTTCTCAGGAAAGAGAGATGGCATAATGGATTGCTGGATATGGAGAACAGAACAGCTTTACCAAAAGTGCTTTTGTCTCTGCAGTTAACAAGCCATAATTCAGAAAAGAAAACGCATAAATTGCTGGTTGGAATAAACCAGTTGATTTCCTTGTTATATTACCATATCTTATGAAAGTGAATTCTAGACTGTGGCTTGCAAAAAAACAATTTCCCCCAAATTACAATGTTTTAACTACTAGCTACATCCTGAGAACTCCTTATTTTTATAAGTGTAATACGCAGTTTGTGTTCATGTAACATATAATGAAATACATTCAATTCTATTTTGTAGTTTTATTACTCCACTCTATGTTGACATGAGATAAAGTAAAAGAAGATAAGAAGAAGAGGATCCTGAATCTTCTAACACATATGATCTCTCTGTTTTCTTTAAAGGCTGTGGAAGAACTATTTATTGCTTTATATTTTAACTTAATTTCCATAGCAGCACAATGTGATCGATAATGAAAGAGGAAATCCCTCAGGAAGGGTTCACCTCTCTTGGGTGTCTGGTCTTCCATCTTCATTTATTGTAGCTTTGGCCAGGCTTCACACCAACTGCTATGTAATCATCAAATAAACGTGCTAAAAATATACCTGAAAAATGCTGAAAATTGTATCTCCACAGCCCCTAACTATATCTGTGCCTGTAACTATTGCTAAAGAGATTTCTGAAGAAAGAAACTTTTCTCTGATATACTATATTGGACAGAAAGACCATAGAGTTCTATATTTATTCTGGCTGCTGAGAAATACGACACTCTTCTCCCAGCCTTAATTAATGTTTCTGTGCTGAACACATACATTATAGCTTATTGCTATAAAGCCTGTGAAAGTGAACAGAAACTGGGTGAATCAATATCCTTACTTTAAAAGAATTTTTAGTGACATACACATTTGGAAATGTAGAAAATGAATTATTTAATAACACTTTGCAAAAAGATTAATTACGTATTGCATTGGACTCCCTTCTTGAACCACACCTAACATAACATGAAGTCACAACTGTTGCTAGTCAGGCTGAGTCAGCCTGACAACAGCAACAGCAAAAACTGAAACTTAAAGGTAGAAGAAGCACTGCTCAAGTGATTCAATGGCTACAGGTGAAACCTTTAAACACTGATTATTGAAAATTGCAAGACTGCAAATAGAGAACCAAAACCTCAGTAAATTTAGTATAAACAGAAACAATTCCGTGAATCTATGCAACACTTTACAAGTTATATCATACATTATCCAAAGAAAGCTCAATTTCAACATTTCAGGAATACTGGGCATTTTGCTAAGATTTGTCATTATACACTAGCTAAGTAACAAATAACTGTGCCAGATATTGCTTACCATTTTAAACTGGGATAGAAATGGTTCCAATATGTCATGGAGGAAATTATATGTAGTGTTAATATTCCTAGCCTATCAGAAGAACAAGCTGATATTGTTAAGCATCAGCTAAGCTGTCTCTATGGACAACATCTATTTATTTGCAGTAGTGATTTTCAAACTGTAAGTTACAGACCACAGAGCTCTATAACTGTTGATTACTTAAAAGATTCCACAAGACGTCATGGGGAAAACCACAATGAGTAAATGAAGTTTATATATACTAAAAAGCAGATGTAATAAATACAAAATTTCTAAAAGCGACCTTAGGTCCAATAGGATACAGTTAGTTGTTCAGTATTTTCTGCAAATAAAAAGGGGAAAAAGTTATGTTCAGAAGTGTAGCCTTTCTTGAACTTAAATTATTTATAAAAAGACACTCAATTTTTACAAAAGTTCCACTACCAAAAGAAACTTTAAGTTTCATGGATAAATGTTGGACATGTTTATTTTGAATAGTAAACGTATTATACCTCAAATCTAAATAGTCTCAAATTGAGCACCTGCATAGTCTGATCCTGTGTTAAAATCACTATGATAGCCAGTATCTCCCAATATGGACTGAGATCATCCATTGGAAAACCACTACCTTTCTGTCAATAACATTTTGAGAACTGAAGGAAGAATTATCTCATTGTTCAAAAGTTCTTGCTTGTGCATGAACTAAAGAAAAAATGGAAAATGACGCTCTAGCAGAAAACTCAGACAATGACTCTGAATGTGAAATGACAAAATAATCATAGAGTGATAGAATAATCTAGGTTAGTAGGGACCTCTGAAGGTCATCCAATCCAACTCCCTTTCAAAAGTAGGCCTATTTAGATCACGTTGCCCAGAGCTGGTCCAGTAAAGTCTTGAACATCTCCAAAGATGGAGAACCAATCTGGGCAACTTGTTCCAGCACCTGACTGCCCTCGTGGCAATTTTTTTTTTCATTTTATCTAATTGGAATTTCCCACATTCTGACTTGTGTCTGTTGTCTCTCATCCTATTGCTTTGCACCTCCACGTAGCCTTGTTTCATCTTCTCTGTATGCTCCAATTGGGTAGTTGTAGACAACAATAAGGTCTCCCATTTACCTTCTCTTCTTAAAGCTCAACAGGCCCAGCATTCTCAGCCTCTCCTTGTACATCACGTGCTCCCATCCCCTCTTCTGCAGAGCTTTGTCTAGACAGTCAGCCCCCAGCCTATACTATTGAATAGGGTTGTTCCATCCTTGATGCAAGACTTTGACTTTTATTGAACTTCATGACATACCTGTCAGTCAATTTCTCTAGCTAGTCCAGGTCACTCTGATGGAAGATCAGCTGTTGCTACCCCAGCACCATCAATTAGATATTGTCCACAAACTTGCCAAGAGTGCACTCCATCTCTTCATCCAGATCATTAAAATAGACATTTAATTGTGTTGGTCCCAGTACTGATCCCTGAGGAATGCTACTGGTTACTGGGCAGCAGATGGATTTTGCATCACAGATCACACCTCTTTCATTCCAGCAGTTCAGCCAGCTGTCCACCCACCTGACTTTTCACCTATCTAGGCCATATGTTACCAATTTGGTAATAAAGAGACTATGTGAGACTGTGTCAAGGGCCTTGCTAGTGTCAAGATATGTAACATCGACTACTCTTCCCTTGTCCACAGCATCTGTCACCCCACAGAAAGCAATGGGGTTGGTCAGGCATGATTTACCCTTAGTAAATCTATGCTGGCTGTTCCAAATCACCTTCACAGAATCACAGAATCACTACGGTTGGAAAAGATCATCAAGTCCAACCATCAACTAACACCACCATGCCCATTAAACCATGTCCCACAATGCCTTGTCCACACATTCCTTGAACACCTCCAGTGAGGGTGACTCCACCACTTCCCTGGGCAGCTTATTCCAGTGTTTCACCTTCTTATTCTTCATATGTAGGAGGACTTATTGCACAAGCTTCCCAAGGACTGAGGTAAGATTGACCGTTTTCCTTGATTCTCCTTTGTGCCCCTATTGAGGATGAAAGTGGTTTTTGCTTTTTTTGAGTCATCAGGAACCTCCCCCAGTTGCTATGAGCTTTTGAAGATGATAGAATGCAGTCTCACAACGACACCAGACAGCTCCTTTAGCACCCTCAGGTGCACCCCGTCTGGTACCATGGACTTGTGTGTGTGTCCCATTGGCTTAAATGTTCCCTGTTACCTTCCTCTACTATAGGTACTGCCTGACTCCCACAGTCTCTGCTAGAAGTCTCAGGAACCTGGGAGGCCCTAGGGCACACCTTACCAGTGAAAAGTGAACCAAAAATGGCACCGAGTACTGAGTAAGAATGCAGTTGTCAGGCATCCTCATGGGTTCACAACAGGAAAGTCCTGTTTAACTAATTTGATATCCTTCTGTGATAAGGTCACCCACCTAGTGGATGAAGGGAAGGCTGTGGATGTAGTTTTTCTGGATTTTAGTAAGACTTTTGACACAGCATCCTTCTGGACAAGTCGTCCAACTGTGAGATAAGCAAGTACACGGTGACCTGGGTGAAGAACTGGCTGCAGGGCAAAGCTCAAAGGGTTGCAGTGAATGGGGCTACATCTGGCTGGCGACCAGTCACCAGCAATGTTTCTCAGGGTTCAATTCTAGGGCCAGTCCTGTTCAATATATTTATCAATGATGTGGATGCAGGAGTTGAATGCACCATTAGCATGTTTGCTGATGATACCAAACTGGGAGGTGCTGTTGACTCTCTCGAGACACAAGAAACATTGCAGAGGGATCTAGACAGATTGGAGCACTGGGCTATGATTAATGGGATGAAATTTAACAAGTCCAAATGCTGGATTCTGCACCTAGGATGAAGTAATGCTAGGCACAAGTATAAATTGGGAGAGGAGGGATTTTGGGGTGCTGGTCAACAGCAGGCTCAATATGAGTCAGCAGTGTGCCCTGGCAGCCAAGAGGGCAAACTGCATCCTGGGGTGCATCAAATACAGTATAACCAGCCTGTCAAAAGAGGTGATTATCCTGCTGTATTTAGCGTTGGTGCGGCCTCACCTTGAGTACTGGGTGCAGTTCTGGGCCCCACAATTTAAGTAGGATGTGAAGGTCCTTGAATGTATCCGGAGGAGGGCAACAAAGCTGGTGAAAGCGCTGGAAGGAACGTGCTGTGAAGAGCAGCTAAGGACTCTGTGTTTGTCTAGTTTGGAGAAAAGGAGGCTGAAGGGCTATCTCATTACTCTCTACAGCTTCCTGAGGAAGGGAAGTGGAGAAGGAGGTGCTGAGTTCTTCTCTCTGGTATCCATTGACAGGACACGTGGGAATGGTTCAAAGCTGTGTCAGGGAAGGTTTAGCCTGGACATTAGGAAGAATTTCTTTACCGAAAGGATAGTAAAACACTGGGAAAGGCTTCCTAGATAGGTGGTCAATGCCCCATGCCTGTCAGTGTTTAAGAGGTGTTTGGACAATGCCATTAACAACATGCTTTAACCTCTGGTCAGCCCTGAATTGGTCAGGCAATTGGACTAGATGATTGCTGTAGTCCATTCCAACTGACCTATTCTATTCTATCCTTCAACCTTTTCCCTGTCCCTTGTCACTAAGTCCCCTGACCCACTGAGCAAAGGACCCACATTCTCCTTAGCTTCTTTTTTGCTGCTGGTTCACTTACAGAAGCCCTTTTGGGTGCCCCTCAGGTCCCTCACTAGTTTCAACTCCAGTTGAGCTTTGGGCCTCTTGACTCCACTCCTACATGCATAGGCAATGTCTTTGCATTCCTCTCAAATAACTTGGTCCTGCTTCCACCTACTTCATAGTTCCTTTTTGCGTTAGATGTCAGTCAGGAGCTCTATGTTCATTCATGCTGGCCTCCTGCCACACTTGCTCCAACTTCTGTGCACTGAAACGAACACTTGTTTTACTCTGAAAGAGGTTGTATTTGATGATCAAACAGCAAGATTACTTCTTTTTATATGTGATATAGAGTATAGACTGAGAACTAGAAGGTGATGGCTGACTGTTAGTCTTTTCGACACCTACACCTGTCTTTACAAGATGTAAGCACAAAAGATAATATAAATAGCAGTCCCATATGTTACTGGTATCACTATTGCAATTACAGCAGATTAATTTACGATTTGATACAGGTGCTACACAGTTGATGTTAAAATGGCTTAACAATCCCAATACCTTTGGTTCCCCACATACAATATACTATAAAATGAACTTCCTATTTGTGATACAAACCACTACATAAATGCTTCATTTAGGGGACCTCAGGAAAAGCCCAGGAAAAATTTATATGATTTATTAAAGATATGTGTCTCTGGAATCCATAATTATAACTAGTACTGAATGTTCAAGTTGGAAAAGCTCTTAAGGTTTATGTTACTCACCTGAAGACATTGATAACTCAGATACTGTTATTACACATTTTCTGTTTACATGACTCAGCACAGGAAAAAAGTGATTGACATTTGTAAGTTAATTTGATCACAAAATATGTGACTGTCACTATGCTATTATTCTGATAGGTTATTTCATTATATGGCCAAAAATAGGATTTACATCACAAGTCACATTTGCTGTTGTATTCTCCTTTCTCTCTACTGTTTTTGTCAGAAACGAAAACTACACAAAAATTAGTATCTCATTATAGATCCTAATTTTCTTCCTTCAAATTTGAAACTTTGCTGAGATAAAAGAATCTGGCACAAGAGATCATCAGAGTACTACCCTAAAGTCAATAAAGAAATCAACTGCTTCAACAGGATAATTCTCTTTGAAAGACAATTCATACCCTGCTCATCTGGATGGAAAATATTAGATAAACTCACTGTGAACTTTTACAAACTTACAGAGCTATGAAGTTGTACAATACAGAGCATTTCCACAAGGAACTTGCTGATAATTCTTCACCTTTTCTTTAGTTCAAAACTGATGACAAAAGCTAAGTCTGATCTGTGTTCTGCCAAATTCAGATGACCTCCTATTGGGCAAACATTACCATGTCCTTAGAGAAACAAGTTTTAGCGTAAAAAGTGTCACAGTGGGGAGTGGTGTTTTCTTCCAAGTGCTGATTTTGCAATATTGATGCAAGACAGAAGAACGCATTGCTTATATGAAATGGTCTCTCCATTAGCTTTCATTTCTCTTGCCTTATGAAAACATAAGAATGCTTTGTCTCTAGTTTCCTTACACACATGGAAAGTATATCACCATTCAGATCTGGCTGCATAGCAACCCTCTACAACTTACTGGACTTGAAAAGAATCAGAGGAAAGAAGACAGGTATAACTGCTAGCACCACAATTTTTAGAACTATTGTAATGTTTTTCTGACAACTCATCGGTGTTTCATAAAAGAAACAAATTCAGGGTATAATCTAATCTCTCACACAGTATTAGTCCTATCTACTTTCTAGCAACCTTTCCAGTCTCTTTAGGCAGAATTAGCTGACTTAAGTTTCAGTGTTGTGGAGATTAACGGCAACTTTAAATTCTGTTCAAAGCAAACTTCAAAAATCCAGTGACATAACCCGTATTTTTCTGTCAAAGCTTTAGAAATAAATAAGAATTAATATCTCTTTCAGATTTCTTAAAGAATAAATATAATAATTCAGAGTTTTGTCTGAGGTCAACTGCTAATCATGGCAAGCAAAAATGCAAGATCATAACACACAGTTTTGTACTCTCTGAAAGATAAACAAGAGACTCCTCATGAAACAAGGGTGACTTTTTTTATTCTAGAAAGTCACCAGCAGGTCATCTGTGTTAATGACAACACTGACAAGAAAAAAATCTTTTGTCATTCACTTTTGAATTACATTTGAACAATTAGGAATCTTCAAAATCACAGAACTATAAGCATATCTTTTAGATTCAGGATTCTCGAAGAGTGGGAGGTACATGACTTCAATTGAAGAAAAATCATTTCTTCTCCTCTTCAGCTTCACAGAGCATTAATAGGGAAATATGACAAATCTTTTTATATGGCCATCATCCAAGAATGATGTGGCTGAATTACGTTCAATACTTTAGGAGCTGTAGTCGCAGTGTATAGTTTTCTTTAGCAGGTAGACTGTTCTATGAAGCAAGGTCAATAGTAAGTGGGAGCCTTGGAAGACTTGCACTCAGTACTGATTTAGTTATCTTCATATAGATATTTTTATGATCTAATTAAAGCACTGGGAGTTAAATTAAAAACATGATAAATAAACTTTGCGATAAATAAAAATATCAGTGGCAGTTATCCTGGAAGAATCTCTTGCAAGAGCAGTATTTGCACTAAGGTAGTGATAGACTATTTTACATGTGGCATCACAAGACTGTGACAACATGACCTTTATTACTCCATGCCTCAAACTCACTGATTTGCTTATAAGATTTAAGCATATGGGAAAGAAAATTTCAACCTTTACTCAATATTTCAGTTAGCTTATTATTATTATAGAAAATATTAATAATGTCCTTAATATCAGTATTATAACTGCAAGGTTTGCCAGGTAGGTATAAAGTTATGTAAAAGAAATATCATGAACAAATATGCAGTCAAAAATTTTTCCATCTCCAAATAACAACCACAGATAACCAAGAAAAAATATATTAAATTGGAATTTAAAAAAAAGAGAATAAAAAAAGAGTAAAGGAAAAAAAAGAATAAAAAAGAAGACAGGAATAAGGCAGTGTAAATTTCTACTAAATCACCTGAAGAAAAACTGAGTGGCTTGAAGTATGTACACAATATGGCCTAATCCATTAAACAAAATAAAAAAAGTTAAACTGTGACCAGGACCATAATACCTACTGCATTAGTGAGGCTTTGTGGTTTATTATGTTGTTGTCAGAATCCACCCAGTGTATAAAATGGGCACTTTGTTAATCCACATATTTTTAACTCACAAAACACTCTCAAAGTCTATGCACTTGTCAACACAGATTTAAAAGCAATGTTGTACTGAGGTCTCAGTTTGACTTTATTACATTTGCAAAGTATACCACACTATAATACTGCATAATATCCTAGTAGATGTAACTTATTAAAAACTAGGGATGATGAGGCTCTACTTAGGAGACAGTTCCAACATTAGGATTTAAAATTTACTTATAATGAGGCAGACAAATGAGTAGTTTTTAAACAGATTTTTATTTGGAAGCTGAACTCTGAAATCCAGACTTAACATATGCATTACTGCTGTTCAATGAGAGCCGGATCAAACTCATTTTACAGCCACCTTAAAAAAAATTGCTTGATTTTATTACTGCAAGGCCATTGGCACCCTGTGGCAACTGTAATCTTCAGCCATATGTTATGACTCTTGAAAATCCTATACAGTGCATGAGAAAGATTAGCATGCTAAGTATGGGAAGAGGCTAGCATACTAAGCAGGAAGCTTCCTAAGCTTGGTGGACAGAAATCTTGAGAAGAATTTCTGTAAAAAAAAGACTGGAATGAATCTTCTCCCTCCCCTATGGACTCACAGCCATGAATCATGTCTAGGATTAGGCGGCTACACCAAATAGTCCTTTCTCAGAGAACTGCTTCAAAAAGTAAAAATGAAGCCCGTACTCAAGCCCAGTAACTCAGTGGCTAAGCCACTCAGCTATCTAATGGGAGGGGAAAAAACAAAAACAAAGCAAACATCTCCAGATGCCTCTTTTGCCTTATTACATGAAGCATTTGAACTTCCAAGAGAGTACCCGAACTGCTTGCATTTAAAATTAATTTGTAAGCCTCTCTGACCTGTACTATATGAGCATCTAGTCACTGTGAGGACCTCTTTGAGGTCCTAAGTCTTAACACGTGTGTCCTAATCCACTTTCCCATAAAGGCAGCTATGTGCACCCTTCTCTATGGGTCAATAAATATGCCAGTGTGAAAACCAGAACACTTTCACAGCAGGAAGAGCTAAGAACCTTACATAAGTGTCATTTAAATAGCACCTGAGATGCGTACAACCTCTATTCCAATCCCTGATAAAAGATTTTGTAAGGAAGAGGTGTGATACCATCTTCCATTATCCAAGCAAATGCTCGGGCGACAGGAACCTTTGTGTTGCCATGACAGTGGTAGTTCCCAGTACTTGCAAAAATATACAAGCCTACAGAACTTTGAGAGACACAGATCAGATAATTTAGATACCTCCATTTTGGAACAGGAATAGAGTAGGAGTTCAGAGCACCTAGATTGGAGGTATGCTTCCTTGAGGAATCCATAGCTAATTGTATGTTCATAGAGATGGCCAAACAGGGCTTTTTTAAAAATCACTTTTTGCCACACAACTAGAGCTACATAGCTTCTGACTACAGATAGTTCACATCCGGTGAGCTCTGAGCACAAGCATAATGAGCTGTCTTCTGTTTGCAGTCATCCATAGAAACACATCCATAATCTCTCTGTAGAACCCTTACTGAATACTTCAGTTCAAAAAGGTTGTTCAGACAAGTGTAATTTAATGACCTCTACTCTATTTTGTGTTCTCTATATATTAACTTAATACCTTTGTTCAATGGAATGACAACAATATTTAAAATGCTTCAGCTTCCTAGTGGTTCAGCGGTGTTTCTCTCCACACTGGTGTTATAACATCTGGAAGAACACACTAGGTTAAGAATAATGGCACAAAATATTTATGATAGGTCAGTGTGATAGACCAATTACTTTGTACAGTTTAGAGAAGTGTCTGTATGATTCGTATTTAAATTAGGTTACTAGAAACTAGGGGAGAATGAATGGTAAATTAGTCTGTGTCAGAGAACAGAGATACATGCTGATGAAATATCAAAAGAGAACACTTATGATCATAATTTTCTCCAGAACATGTCAGTGTCTACTTTCAATCATTGTCTGTGATATAGCATATACCAGTAAAATCTCAGTAGAACACGATTCACACGTTTTAGCAGATCAGCATATGGACTGTTATGTGCCTTCGGAAGAAGTTGATGAGAGTTACAGATTTCTTTACTTTGTGGGTGGAATCACAGACAAGATTCAACTTCTCTGCATCAGATTCTATCAGCTAGCATTATCATTTACAGATTCAGAGCTCTTCAAATGCACTGGATATGCAAATCTGTATGCAACAGAAGCATATTTCAGCTATTTAATTCTCAAAAAGGACTTTCTATACAGCATTTCACATACTAAACATTTGTATGCTTGTCTTTCATTTCTCACATTCAGGTTCAGTAAATGAACTCAGTACATCCTTGAAAACAAAACCAAGTAATTTGTAACTTATGATAGGTTAATTCATGAAGATATTCAGTGTACTTCGATTAAAATTTTGTAAATTCATATTTTAATTCAGTGCTAATGTTATGGTTTAAAGGACTGTATCCATATCAGTTTTAAGTGAATTCTACTGGGTTTCTCACAGGTAAAGTAGAAACAATAGCTAAGATTGGCTTTTACCCCAAACTATACCTAGTCAGCTACTCGTGGATGCAGAGCTTTTTCTTATTATAGGCACATTTATCACTTCAGTACTAAGGCTACTTCTTTGAATATGACATAGGATAGCACTTTTGTTCCATATTCAATATCAAAGGTGATATATACCAGTCCACCTGCTAAACTGTGTTTTCTGCAAGGCATATATTATTGTAAGGTTCATAGAGTTAATCAGCACAAACCCAGTATTAGCTTTTTATGTTTAAATTAATTTTATCAACAGAAAATAATAAGTAATACATGTATGGAACTAAATGGGAAGTTTGAAAGTCAAACTCCATTCAAGAACACAGTTTAATTATCTGTTGCCAAAGACAAGGATAAAAGTTGCAGCATCTAAACTGACAAATAACTAGAAATAACACCATTTATAACTTTAAAGAAATAATAGGACAAATAACACTGAAAATGATTGGCTAGTTTCACATGTTCTAAAAAGTCATCTTGTTACAAGCAACTTTTGCTAGACTACAGAAAACAGATCAGTCAAAATATAAGTAAACATCAATAAGGAAGTATCCTATATAAATAAGATTATGGACTAGAACCACTAAATGGTGTGACAAGTAGTTTTCCAGTTTTAAATTTGCTGAAAACTTCTAACACCAGCAGGTGTTAAGCTATTTCTGTAAGCAATATATTTTCTTTCCTTTTTTTCCTAATCCTCTGTTTCCATAACTTTGAAGTGAAATACTCATTTTGATCAAAGTACACAAAAAAGTGTAGTACTGTACCCTGTAAGAAGTATAGTGCTGTACCTTGTAAGAAGAGAAATACAAGGGAATAAGTAAAACGGTACGGTGTAAGTAAGTACTGAAGTATGGAGGGAGCTGGCAGAGGAGCTTGCCAAGCCACTCTCCATCATTTATCAACAGTCCTGGTTAACAGGGGAGGTCCCAGATGACTGGAGGCTTGCCAATGTGACGCCCATCTACAAGGAGGGCCAGAAGGAGGATCCGGGGAACTACAGGCCTGCCAGCCTGACCTCGATGACAGGGAAGATTATGGAGAGGTTCATCTTGAGGGCACTCACAGGGCACGTGCAGGATAACCAAGGGATCAGACCCAGCCAGCACGGGTTCATGAAAGGCAGGTCCTGCTTGACCAACCTGATCTCCTTCTATGACCAGGTGACCCGCCTAGTGGATGGGGGGAAGGCTGTCGATGTTGTCTACCTGGACTTTAGTAAAGCCTTCGACACTGTCTCCCACAGCATTCTCCTGGAGAAGCTGGCAGCTCTTGGCTTAGACAGGTGCACTTTTTGCTGAGTTAAAAACTGGCTGGACGGCTGAGCCCAGAGGGTTGTGGTGAATGGAGTTAAATCCAGCTGGTGGCCAGTCACAAGCGGTGTCCCCCAGGGCTCAGTTTTGGGGCTGGCCTTCTTTAATATATTTATCAATCATCTAGATGAGGGGATGGACTGTTCCCTCAGTAAGTTTGCAGATGACACCAGGTTGGGTGGGAGTGTTGATCTGCTTGAGAGTAGGAAGGCTCTGCAGAGGGTTCTGGACAGGCTGGATCGATGGGCCCAGGCCAATTGTATGAGGTTCAACAAGGCCAAGTGCCGCATCCTGCACTTTGGTCACAACAACCCCATGCAATGCTACAGGCTTGGGGATGAGTGGCTGGAAAGCTCCCCCGCAGAAAAGGACCTCGGGGTGTTGATTGACAGCCGGCTGAATATGAGCCAGCAGTGTGCTCAGGTGGCCAAGAAGGCCAACAGCATCCTGGCCTGTATCAGAAACAGTGTGGCCAGCAGGACCAGGGAGTTGATAGTGCCATTGTACTTGGTGCTGGTGAGGCTGCACCTTGAATCCTGTGTTCAGTTTTGGGTCCCTCACTACAAGAAGGACATTGAGGTGCTGGAGTGTGTCCAGAGAAGGGCAGCAAAGCTGGTGAGGGGTCTGGAACACAAGCCTTATGAGGAGCAGCTGAAGGAACTGGGGTTGTTTAGTCTGCAGAAGAGGAGGCTGAAGGGAGACCTTATCAGTCTCTACAATTACCTGAAAGGGGGTTGCAGAGAGGTGGGTGCTGGTCTCTTCTCCCAAGTGACTAGCGACAGGACAAGAAGAAATGGCCTCAAGTTGCGCCAGGGGAGGTTTAGGCTGGATAATAGCAAAAAATTCTTCACTGAAAATGTTGTCAGACATTGGAACAGGCTGCCCAGGGAGGTGGTGGAGTCACCCTCACTGGGGGTGTTCAAGGAACATGTGGACGAGGCATTGCGTGACATGGTTTAGTGGGCATGATGGTGTTGGGTTGATGGTTGGACTTGATGATCTTACAGGTCTTTTCCAACCTTAGTGATTCTGTGATTTTGTGATTCTGTAAATTTCTTGGGTCATGGAGTGAGAGCAGATATACTGTATGACTGTCTTCCAGGTTACAAAAGCCTTCCAACCCCCAGTTCTGTATTTCAACCCAAACAGTTAATGGTTACTGGAACATACACTGTTTATGCCTTTTCTTCCTACAGCTCTGCCAGTCCAGATTGCCTTTCATCCCACAGTTTCATTCTTCCAAGTATAAGGCATGACTATGCTGAAACATATGTGTAGGTACGTTCATGTTATGCAGGTCTGGTCAGCTTGTTTTCCAGACTAAAGGATACAGTGTGGTGAACTCTTCATGCTTATGTGTCTGGGTTTCCTTTCAGCCTGCTTATGTGAAACAGGACACTCCCACATCTCCCCCAGCACTCAGGACAAGGACTGCATAGTGACCTGCTCAGTGCACACACACCAAACACAGACACAACTCTGAAATACAAACATGATGCAGACTTGCTGGAAGAACTGGTGATTGAAAGGGATCATTGGGCAATTCTCCATTAGCTACATTGGTCAAAGTAAACTGTGTAGAGTTATACTACCACAGTGGCAAAGTTTGGAGGACTGACTGACAAGACAGAGCAATATGTTAATGTCATGATTAGCACCAAGTATCTCTGAGTGAAAGTTCTTTCCAGCAATAAAGAAAATATCTGTATCTGAGTCCTCTAGGAATATGTCTGATCTCCAGGATTATTTAGAAAGTGCTGAGTAAAAGCCAAGTAGTATTGACCTTTTTGTGAAATTGTCAAAATGAGTAGGTTTTGGGGTTTTTTTTCCCTACAAATACAACCAACACATAACTCTGGAGAGTTTTCTTCAAGAGAGTTGAAACAAGCTCTTGATTAAACAAGGACCCTAATACCAGGTGGATGACATCTGCCCAGATATAGATACATGTCTTGATGAGTTAGTGTATCAGTCTCTATTTTTACGAATGCTCTGAGCATCTGGAGGTTTTTCACAGCTCTTGGATCTAAATACACATCCGTGAGAACTGAATGTATGCATCCATCACCTGATCTCTGGTTTCCATGGACAAGCCTCCTAAACATCAGTCAATTTGGAAGATTAGTGGACCAAGACTCTAAGGAACACCGTGCATACTTGTACTCACAGTCTGAAAGACTATGTAAGTAAACTAAGGTTACTGCATTTTTTCCTGTAAGTAATCTAAACGTGTGACTGAAAGCACTCTATGCTGCCAGCAGAAAAAAAGCAAAGATGTCGGTAGGGTTTGTGTGTGGCATAACAGCACAGTTAATGGCCATCTACTGTTCTCATATATTACTTTCAACAAGATGGCTTCATAAGTTCTCCTGTAGTTTGGAACTGTTTGGAACTGATTGTTGGTAACAACCATGTTAGTAACAAAATAGCAACAAAGTACTGGAAAATGAGATTTTTTTTGATTATTTTTTTTCTTCCCACACATGGGCAAAGAATCTAGGGAATGTGAATGTTATGGTACCACGGTAAAGATATACAATTTACAGAAAAAGTTACTAGGTTTTTTTGTTTGTTTTCAGCAGAGCACTTAATTGATTAGGTGGGGTTGTTCAGCCTGGAGAAGAGGAGGCTGAGGGGAGACCTCATCGCTCTCTACAATTACCTGAAAGGGGGTTGCAGAGAGGTGGGTGTTGGCCTCTTCTCCCAAGTGACAAGTGACAGAACAAGAGGAAACGGCCTCAAGTTGCACCAGGGGAGGTTCAGATTGGATATTAGAAAAAATTTCTTTACTGAGAGAGTGGTGAGACACTGGAATAAACTGCCCAGGGAAGTGGTGGAGTCACCCTCACTGGAGGTGTTCAAGGAACGCGTGGATGAGGCATTGTGGGACATGGTTTAATAGGCACGGTGGTATTTGCTGGTTGATGGTTGGACTCGATGATCTTACAGGTCTTTTCCAACCTTAGGTATTCTGTGATTGATTATATGTCTGCAGTTCCCACAAAACAATTAAAGGGAAATGTTTATCAGGCTGTACTGAAAAGGTTTTACTGTTGCCCTTCACACAATAGCATTTGATTTACTAATTTGCGCAAATATAAATGGCATAATGATTAAAACCAGTGTTTCTCTCCTTTGTGACCCAGCTTTAATTATGGCTCATTTGGTTTTCAGTAACACTGCCAGGAAAAAGGGCATGTTCTGCAAGCTGTTTCTAGGCAATGCTCATATGTGACATATTAGGGAGTTTCATCAGTTTGATACGATGATGTATTTTTTTTTCTCTCAAATATCTATTCATTATATTCATTAGTAACTTACTATCTTCACTACAGTATTTATAGGGTTACTTAAGTCACCTCTCTGCATGACACTTTCTTCCATTATTGTCTGCTTGCCTGTCCAAACCACATTGTTTAAAATTCACAAAAAACCTAAAGTTCATTAAATCTAAAAATTAGTAGTTTTGGAAAGTACAATCCTACACCATGAAATAAATAACTAAAATGCTAAGGAAGTACTACATCTTTCTTCTTAAGCTACCAACTTTAGCATGTTCATGCTTGTCATTTAAATTAATCAGATTGCAGCATTTGGTGTCACTCAGGTACAAAGCATTAAGTAGACAGCACACTTAAGCAACTCAGGCTCTCTTCGTTTTGAAGATCTGTTGCTGATTGCTAGGTTTGGGTGGCTTTTTTCTCCTTCATTTTATAGATCCTCATTGTGCAAGACCGCTTTATTAGTTTATAACTAACACTATCTCTATGGAATAGTGTGAACTGCACCTGAGACCCCATGTATTGTATATTATTTAAAGAAAACTAAATGAGCTTTTAGTTTGTTATTTACTCTGTCCCCCTAATGAGAATTCCAAATGCTGTTTTCTTTCAGAATTTCAAAAGTGCCATTTTTGCTCCCATACAGAATTAACACTATTTTAATAAAGAATATTCAGATTTCCCATAGAAGACTTGTTTTCTTTACCAGCTTTATAGGCAATCTGTGTTGTGACTTCATAACAGTGAATAAACATCCATGATTTAAGACTCCTTTAAACACTAAAAAAATGCGTATGATAAATGACATGAGTTTTCTAGTTGCTAATGTTTGAAAACTTTCTGGAGCTGTACTTATACTATGAGTGCAAAGACATCAAAGCTAGCTCTAAATAAATCAGCTTAGGTTTGAAAGCAATATTACAGTTTAGTTTGATGTGATCCTTTGATCCCTTCCTCTCCCCAGTACTTTGCTAGTACTTTCTGAGCAGTGTTTGTCAGGTCAGGATCAGAGCTGCACAAAACCCTCTGGGCCCAAGCAGGGTTTCCTGGCTTAGCCCACCACTAGACTGGAGATTTCTGCACTGTACACTACAGCACTATGGAGACATTCCTATATTATCTTCTATATCTTCTAAACACTGGAGATTAATTGCAGCTGTGGTAGGTAACGGAAGGAGTCATATGATACTAATTTGATTTCTTGTTTGATGTGCTGTGTGGTTTTGTGTTATACACAGACAATGATAACACTATGTTAATGGGGACAATTTATATATACATAACCAACACTGAGGTGTTTGTGGAAATGGTCACATTGTTCACTGAAATACATTTTTACACATCAAGTTTCTATACACACTTATCAGTGTGCTAGCTTTGTCCACTGCAGTTCTTCCATGTCCATTTGCTCAGCCGAAGCTTACCAGGAATTTTTTTGAACTTGAGTTCGACCAGCATGATCTGACCACATCCACTGTACACCTCCTCATCCTCCAGGAGGAGACGGCATCTGACAACATCTGTGCCAATACCGCTGGGAACAATCTAATTCCCACATTACGCACAAGAAGCATTTAAGATCCAGTCAAGACTGCCAGGGCAGCTCCAACAATTCAAAGCTACAGATAACAGTTTGCCTCCTTGGTTCTGATCCCCAGCATTTACAATTTACAAGAGCAGAAACAGCCTTTGCCTCTAATTTCCAAAATATTATTAATAGAGCTATGCATTTTTAAAAGCTTTTATTTCTGTCTTAGAAATCCTGAGTATTCTTACTTTGTACATAGATAGCTAGCCCTAGGCGATGACAACTTGTCAAAGTGGCACAGACTGAAATATATTTTGTAACAGATTATTTAAAGCTCTTGGCTTCATTATATTCTTTTTCTTTACATCATCTGTCCTACATTACAGTATGAGGAAGGATAAGGATCTTGCTCCCTCCATTTCAATCTTTTCTGAAACTAAAATATCCTAATCATGCTGTGTCTTTACATGAAAGATCTTTCATGCTTTGAATTTTGTTGCACTTTTTATCTTTTTTTTTCATATAAAGTTTTTTGAGAGGAGCAGACAATCTGCAAAAAGTACTCCAGAAAAAAAGTACCATCAAGTTCTTATACTAGAACTATAACATTTTAGTATTATTTTTCTACATCTTTCTCATGCATCTTAACATTGGTTCTGTTCTTTTGCTTGTTGATGAAATTTGAGTGGATGATTTGAAAAGGCAATCAGTTGAGACAGATCTTTTTCATTGGTTCAGTGACAAGTATCCATTCAATAGTTTAAAAATTAATTTCAAACTTGCATTCCCTCCCAGTAGTCTGTGAGAGCTTTCACTTGCCCTAGTATTGCCAGTTTTTCTTAGCTTTTAAGATTCCCCACTGGAGTTCCCCAAACTCCAGTCACCATAATGATGTCCCTTACCATAGGTCTTGATATGCAACTCAATAATTAGACAGTGGCCTTGTTATGGCAATTTCTCATCACTCTAGCAAGATAGGGACTGACTGCTGTTTTTTCACTCCCCAATTTCTACCACGTAGTGATATCAGAAATGATGCCATGCAGACAAAGCTACATTTTTCATGTGGAGTTAATTTACTGGAGCTGGTCAAATTGTGAACTGAACAGAACAGTTGAAGAGAAAGTCCAGATTCCCCTGCCACTGTTCTCTGACCCAAGTGGTTTAATAACCTCATAAAAGTTTATACAAAACCTCAGACTTTATGTTGTCTAGTTTTAACATGCATACGTGGGCAATAGCACCTCCCTGCACTTCTGAAAAACAAGTGAATAACAATGCATGCATCGTCTTGTATTAAAGGTGTTTATTCCTTGAGAAGAATGGAATGAATTAGATTATACATAAACAAATTCCCTGAAATAAAATATTTTCTCCTTAGAAGAAGTGGTAGGCACTTTAGAATCTAAATCAACAAAATTGGAGGGGGGGAATAATTTTTCTTTGCTTTTTAACATTTATGTACTTGTCTGAAAGATTAAGCAAATACTACCATCAGGTGAAAAATTATACTAAGTACTCTTTCGTGGTCTTTATTCAAAGGGTACAGCTGAAATAGCCTTCTTCAAAAAAAAAAAACCTAAACCAAGCTCTGCAACTCTAAAGCAATTACTAGGTTATTTATACCCATACTAAGAGCCACAGTTAATATCTAGAAATATGTCTGCTTTCAATTCCATTTCCAACACATGTGAGGGTACAAATTGTTGCACAAGTTTTCATCATTGAGGGCTTTTATTAAGAGACTTTTTCCTTAAGGATTTCTTCATGAACTCAGAAAAATACATATTGCACGATGTTTTTCCAAGGCAGAATGAGCCACAACAATGCAATTTCTGATGCAATTTCTCATTTGATCTGTGTTCCACCAAGATGACTAATCCACAGTTTCCTCATGCAATCGATTCCAGAGCTGCTTTACCCTTATTTTAGAAAGGTTTTTTCTGAAGACTAACCTGAAACTTTCTTGATGCAGTTTGAGTCCATTACTACATCTCTTTTTCACTGTGAGAACAGTATGCTTAATTCTTTTTAGTAACTGATTTATGTATTTGAAGGCTACTTTTATGACCCTTTCCCCCCTCATTCCCCCCTCAGTACCTTTCCCTTTCTAGTTTTCTCTAAGCTAAAGTTCATTAGGCTTATGAAATAGGTATCAGAGAACAGAAACATCTAGCTAAATCTGAAACACAAAATTGTCCTTCTCAGTGGTTTATCAATACACTTGAATTTTAACATACAGAGGTTGTATCATAAATCTAAAATTCATGCCTTTTGGCAAGCTACCAGCTTCCAGTGTTCCTTGACTATGACAAATTCATCAAAGCAAAAAAGCGCCCCCAGGAAACTTGCTAATAATATGGCACAATGTTATCTCCCCTGAGGAAAAGGAAAAAGGATGGGGGCCTTTTCCTCTAATTTAATTAAAAATGAAAACTTTCATTAAACTAGGATATATCACATAGTATTTTAAGAAAAGTAATCTCTGCTGTGTTCATGAATCGTTATTGTGTATAAGAAAATTAAATAAGATAAAATTAAATGATAACAAATGGGTACTTCATGGAAGCACTGTGCAGTAAGTTTAAGGGTTTTTTGTTAAGGTAGAAATAATCTCATCTGACTGTTTCAAGACTCTAAGGTCTGCTATCCTTGTTTTTCTGCAGGAATGAAAGGCAAAGCAAATACAGAAATCACTACCAGATGAGAGATGAAAGGATAAAAAGCTTCATACTGTAAATAGGTGGTATGTTTTCAGAAAATATAGATTATTTAGGAGTGTCAATTACTGGTGTCTTTCACAGTTTATTTAGTGATATTCATCTCTGCATCACCAGCTATATGCAAACTCTTAACTAAAGGTAAAACACTGTTTAAACAAACACACAAATAAACAACCACTATTTCATATACACAGTAAACTACTAGACTCTGGCCATTACATGAAGTTAATTTATTTGTCAAAATAAATACATTTATTTCACAGAACTGTAGACATTGAGTTGGGAAAGTACATCAAGAAACACTCCAACCAGGTCTCCCTTTCTTTTAGAGTATAACTCTATGTGGTAATATGTGACATCTGTATGCAACTTGCTGACAAAACATTTAGTCACTCTGCGTCCAAGAAAGGCTAGAACCTGGCCAGTCTGTATAATAAACTGAGGTCTGCTACAATACTTCATCCCTTTCAGCTACCTACTTAACTGCCACTCCTGTTAACACAGGTTACAAAATCATGTGCGCATTTCTTAGGAAAATGTTATCTTCAAATTTCTTTTTCTTTCAATTAAATTCAAACACAAAAACTTTAATTATTAAAATCCCTTAAATTTTTAGATGCTATTCTTTATTTACAGTCTTAGATTTTTATCTTTACAATATCTGTTCCAATATATCTAAAGCTTTGTTTGTATTTTTAATTAATCAACATAGTATGCAGAAGATATGAGCCATTACCCCACATCGTGTATAGAGAAACCAAGGCGCCAGAAAATAATGTGGCTTCACTGAAGTCATTACCATAGTGAGATCAACATCCAGTTACCATTTCTTCTCCATTTTGTATGACTACACATTCAGTTAAAACTAATCTTTCCTCTTGTCTCATGAAGTTTTCTACAGTGTTGCTTATAAGTCACCCCACACTTACAGGTAATATATCCAATGCTCAGAAATACAGCACTAAAAGTGAGGAATGGCAGTAACAGAAGATAAACATAAATCATTCACCTACTTAGGTACTATCTATACTGTTCAGAATTTCTTCAAGAGATTCCTCCTATGTTCATGCAGTCACTAATAAATGTTCTCTTCCTAATTGCATTGAAACTTTTAAACATTGCAGTACCTGAACACACACTCCTGGAAAAACAACTCCTCCCTCCTTCTTCCCTCCCCCATAATAAGACTACTGCCTACTGTCACTCTCAAACACAACGTGAAAATAAGCGAAGATCAGGAACAGAAACTGCTTCACTACAATGCCAGTTCAGTGTAGGAGGTGAAGAATTACCATGTAGCTAAAAAAAGGAGCTGTAAATTTGCCAGTCTTCTTAAAATGTAGTATCAAACGGTAGCAAAGAATTTGACAAGACAGTGCTGAAGTTAGTTTAGCAGCAAATTAGTGTATAAAATGTTACATACCTGAACGTTTTTCAGTATTTATTTTTGACTAAGGGACTGTTGCTCATTTCTCCTTTGTGTTTGCCTTCTCCTCCCCCTTCATCTTTTTCAATCTTAGGAGGGGCTCACAATTTCTACACCGCATTTATACTAATTTCAAATTACACTGCGTGCAAGCCAGGCAGGGAAAAGTCAAGTTAAATGTCACAAGGAAAATCTGGTAGTGTTTCAAATCTCTGCTTATGATTTCTACAATAACCTGGATCCCATTCCACATCAGCATCAACAATGAATTTCCGTGAGTGAAACTATCCCTTCTGAGACAGCAAAGAATACAATCAACTTTTAGTGTATTTGCTGGCTGGGGCTACAATTTGAAATTGGTTAACATTCTGCTGATGCTGCACATAAAGAAACAGCTGAACTCACTAGGTACTATTTATTCTACTCTCTTAACTAAAATGCAATAAAAAGTGGTTTTGTTACTGAAATAAGCTGGTAATGAATATATAGTGAGAAAATAGATCTCTTGACAAGAAAGCATTATTTTTAGTTATTTTTGTTAGTAGTATCACACTTTAAACAAAATATGAAGTGTAAGCCAGGGATAAGACATTTGTTTATACAAGACGTTCTTTCTCATGAATTGCAAAGCTTCTTGCCCACAGACTATTTTGTTGTATTTTGCTGGAAATGTGGTGATCAGATTCTGTTCAACAATACCATAGCAGTTTTCTACTACAAAAAGCAAAGTTATGTACTTTTACTGTCATGTCATCTCCTATAGCATGGGTAGAAGGCATGAGGTATTCCATGGCCAATCCTTTATTGAAGGAATAATCCTTTCTCTGGTATTAACAGTATTTTCCTTATGAGAAGATTTTTGGAGTAGGACTCTCACAATATTGTCTATACAGATTGTTTAAACAGATATCTAAAAAGCACTTAAGCACTTTAACTGGGAGCAACATAGGCTCTATGTAATAATATAGAAGGGATTGTGTATTATCACTTTTAAAAAGGAGCACCTTTCCATTCCTCTGTTTGAGTGATGCAGCAGTTCCCGGAATAAAACTCTGGAAATACCCTTTTGCTGATCCCCACCCATTTGCATGTGGCAAATGGCTAGCTGGTGCATAATAAGTTACACAGCACCTTGTGAGCAGGAACAGCTCAGATTCTCATACAGTTTCAGCACAGGAAGATTAACAATCTATAATGGTGATTTTATAACCTCTTATCCTCCCTAAAAGATGTGCATTTATACTGCATCCATGTCACAGGACTGCATTTCAAAACTTCTGAAGTCATCTCTCAGCCTCTTCACATTCAGAAAGGATAACCAAAGTCACAGTTCTTTCCTCTCTCTCTGAAACTCCTTGGATCTCATGGTTACTGACACAGAACAAAGACGCTTTGTCATCCCACTTTCTAGATGCACGAACAGTGTTTGATACATTCACACCAACAATACTAAATGCTCCTCCACTGGTGGCAAAGTATTCTCTGTGTTAACAGACTAAGGTTTCCTCAGCCTGCAACCTACTCACACACATTGCTGATCAACTGCTATGATCACTACATGTAATCTTTTACTGTTGCTGCTAATGGAGCATATGTGATAAAGTTTCAGAGGATTTCTTTCATAAGTCCCTGTATATGCATCCAGATACACCTTCATTAAAATTTAAGTTCTGTTGCAGATATTTTGTGACGTTAATTAGCTTCCAGCAGAGGTATTTTTGTTAGGCACTGATTAGTAGTTTTATTTGCTCTGTATGTCACTGTAGATGTGCCATGTTATAACCCACAGTGCTCTTACCTGACGGAATTTTCCTTTCCCTCCCCCTGCTCCTTCTAAATTTTCTGACACTCCTCACCCTCTTTGAAACTAGCTGATCAAGTTTTTACAGTATTGTAGACAGCATTAGGCTTATGACACACTGCTGAATTTACGTGGACTATGGAAGGTGTAAATTACAGACTCTTTTGAGAAACTTACCTATTGTTATTACACTGAATCTGAACCTGATGATATTAAAAAGCAGGTTAATCTAGAAATAGAAAAGTTCTAAAACATGGACAGTTCTGGATCTGCTGTGTTTTTTGGACTGCTATATTTTCTTTACCATTTTGTCAGTAACATCAGTAAAAAAAAAAAGATAAAAAAATCAACTGTGAACAGCACTTTCACTTCTGAATTGGTTATTTAACACCGTAGGATTATTTTAGAAGTTTGAGATGAATTGTCAAGCCTCCCATAAAAACTTAGTATCAATAAAACTATAGTAGTATATGGCCTGGAGAGACTAGACCAACATATTTAGCATGTCTTGAGATGTGTCTCAAACTTTGGGGGACTGGCCCCGAAAAGCTTTAGGATACAGTGCCCTATTTGTTACAGCTATTGTAAAGGTTTGATAGCTTCAGATGCAACTCAGACTTGCTACATCTTCTGATCTCAAACTCAGATAATGGATGAACGTGGCCTCTAGCATATTTCAATCCCATTGTGAAAGATGGCCTATATCCTCATTTACAGGCAGCGGGAGAGGTGCTGCACAGATGATACCCTTTACTCCCCACCAATTTAGTGCATCAAAAATTTTACTGGCATTGGGTAGAAAATTTCTGTTAGGATGTTTATTACTAGGATGGAGGAAGTAGAATTGGAAATGTATAGAATGCACAATGGACTGAATGCAAGGAGGTAATAATCTGTTCTCCTAACATAAACTACTCCAGCTCTTACATTCAGACCTCTGTGCTACACCTATACTAGTAAACTGAACAAGGCTGGGCAAAGCTAAACACTAGCCTTGGTATATTGTTAATACTGTTAAATTGAGACCTGATTCCTAAAACTATTTTGGCCTATGCTGGGCAGTATTCTTAACAGCAGTTATGGAAATAACCGCTCTAGTTTTAGAGGATAAGGAAGAGTTTGGTCATGAGCATGCAAGTCAAGCTGCACAATAGCAGTCAAGCTCTAGGACAGAAAACTGCCATTGGCATGGTCTATTTACTAGTTCAGATGTAGCCTTAATGGTCTCATAGCACTGTATAGGGGGAGGATCACAGGAAGAGAGTAAAATATTATAGTAGGTTAGAGAATTTAATTAGCTATATGTTTTCAACTGTAAATGGATATTTTCTAATTCTAAACTCACTTTATGATTAAATTTCTATTTTGTGTTAAATTTTATTTTCCCATAAATAAAAATTGTATATGGCAAAATAAGTTTGGAAGAACTTGCATGGTTTTTTTAAGAAATTCATAGAACAAAAGTTATCTTTGATAATTATTTTTCCAGGGTACTGAGAAACAAAGGTTTTGAAAAAGTTTGGTTTCCTAAAGTATTGGGTTGAGTGTCCTTTAGTATTTTACTACCTCATTGCTCTTGCCCCTACAACAGCATTCCCAAGCTCCTTCTGCTGGTCCTTGGCCACCTTCTCCTATGGTATCACTGGCTCCTGTGCCCCTCGGTTGTTTGTCTACACATGAAAGCAGGTAATATTTGCTGAGACTGGCTGGGGAATATGGGTTTGTCAGCTGTCCACTTAGTACAAAATCTCATGGGGCAGCTGTCTGCTGCCTTCCAGACTGCATCCCTTTAACTAGTAGGGAACTGAAGGGTTTTTTTTATAATTTTTGGGTTGTTTTTTGTTTTCACATAGTAGAAATGAGCTTGAAGATTTACTTTTAAAAGACCTTAATTCAGGGAGGTAAACTGGAAAAGAATACACAAAGAAAAATCAATGAGTGACAGGAACTGTGACTCTCTCCAGAGTCTGAATCAATGTAAACAAACCCCCAACCCATTCCAGCTGACAAAAAAAGACCTGTGAATTAAGAGCAGGTTCTCATCAGCTGCAATTATTTTCTCCCAACAGCCTAAAACCCAAGTCATTTTATACATGAAATCTTCTAGTATGCAAACAGTTTCAATGTATATTATCAAAAAGATGTGTTAATTATGATAAACAAACTGGTAATATTTTAAGCAAGACAGTGACATTGGGTACCAACAGCAGTGAAATTGTTTTCAATACAAGCTGGATCATGCCACAGATGCTTATTATTTTAAAAAAAATACCTTTAAACAGGATTTGATGTTACTGCAGGAGTGGTATGATGTACAAGGGCAAAGTTTTATGTAACAGCAAATGAAGTCCATGTATCTTCTACACACTAAATAGAAAGGGTGTCTTTAATAATACTTCACATTTATCAAGTCCAAAAAAAGAAAGCATTGTTTCTGAATAGCCAAAATGTAACTAATAAAAATAGGAAAACAGAAATCTATGTTCCGGATGAACAAAATTCCATTTAATTATTTTACATAAAGTAATACGTTAATCTTTTCACAGTTGACAAAATAGTTCCAAAGCTACTTTCTATTAACCACCAAGTAGAGTACAGATACAACTATAATATATTAAAAATATATATACCTTGAACATACATATCTTAGCAAAGTTTTGCAGTATGTTAAGAAACATTAAAAAATTTTGCTGTTGAGTTGGCATTTTTATACCTCAAATGAGTACTGAAGTTCAGAGAGGACACAATCTCGATTTTATGAAGTTCTGAGGATAACTATGTTCTGGTAAAGTCATCTGATACTGAGGGCACTTACTGGCTTGGAAGATCAACACCCAAATGACTCAGGCTGTGTACAGTCACACAGATCAACTCCCAGATGATAGTACTGTGTACTACAAGTAAGTGGTAGAGCTTAAAAGAAGGATTTCAAGATATGACACCAGGCCTACTATTTTACTTGCCATCACAAATCTGTCCTCTGTTCTTCAGTGTATGGGGATGGTTTCTGCTGCTACATGCCTTGTCTTCTACAACAAAGAAATCAGCAACTAACAGAACTGAACATCTTTATTTTATAATGTACTATCTGATGCAAGCACTAGCACAATACGAGATTCAGCTTGGCTTGGCACTTGGCCCTAACTGCACAGCTAGCCCTAATTGAGATAATTGCTCAGCAAATCAAGGTAGTGTATTGAAGCAAATGATTAGGTGTCACAAATTGCTGCGCTAAACGATTTATTTTTTTCACCCTCAATAAGTAACAAGTAACTCAGCCCAAGTCTTCCTCTCCTACAAGAAACAGGAAAATGACAAATTATCTTATGTCTCCAGATTATACAACAATGCTTATTTTCTTTCCAAAACTTTTGAAACATGAAATTGTTTTTAAGTATAGAGGCTATGTCGTTGGAGCAGAACAATTGTCTCCAAAAGAGGCCAATACCTGAGTGAGCATTTGAAAGTTAATCAGTATGCAGAATTCCAGTTCAGACACTAAACAGTGTAGAAAGAGTTCAACAGATTCTATCACGAATTTTCCAAAATAAATAAGTACTAATTTATTTGGGTGGAACACAATGAGGACCTGATTTTTAGATATAAATATTTTGAAGCAATTTTGGAATGCTTAGCACTTTTGAAAATAAGGATTGCAGATTTTCATATTGATAAGTGAAAAGTTGAAATCTCAACATGATTTTCCTTTTTTAAATATAGGCTTTTGGGATAGAAAATAAATGGCACTAGAAGTGATTCATCTCATCCTAAAATAGTTTGCAAAGAAAACTGAGATGAAAGCTCTTCAGAGGTGTCTGTTTCTCTCTTTTAAAAGAGGGAGTCCAAATTCCCCAGATTAGATTTGTATTACTTTTAGAGATAAGATTAAGTTTAAGATTAAGAAATTTACATGAAGACACCTACGGATGCACGGGCTGTCCAAATGTTCTTTATAGTCAACAGAGATCTACTCCATAGTCAGCAGAGTGAACAAGCTTATCATAAAGTTAACACCTTGGACACACCTGAAGTTGCATAAATGCAAGCAATTACTTTCATAAAAATCATTCAAATTGGAAAGTGTATCAGCAATCAACCTGCAGCTCAAAGCAGAGTCAACACTGAATTCAGTCCCAGTTGCTGATGACATTTTCCATTCAGGTCTTGAAAACCCCCAAGAACAAATTCTAAAACATCACTGGTTCACTGTTTCAGTGCTTGACTATCTTCATGCTAACTCTTCTTTTATCCAGCTGGAAATTCCTTTGTTTCCCTTTATGACTGTTGTCTTTCTCTCCCAGTGTTTCCCTCAATAAAGATCCCAGCTCTATCTTATTGGCAACCTCCCTGTATGGCACTAAGGGGCTGCTGCTAGGTCCCCTTGAAGCCATCTCCTCTCTGAAGCCCACTTCCCTCAGCCTCTCCTTACAGGGTAAGTGGACCATGTTGGTAGCTCTATGCCAAACTCATTCCAGTCTATGAATGTCTTTCTTGCATTAAGGGAGCAAAAACTGGATGCAGTGTTCCTGTGTGGGTTAGTAAGCACCAAGTAAAAAGAGTGGGGGTGGAAAATCACTTCCTTAACCTACTGACTATGCTCCTATTGATACAGCCCACTACGCTGTTAGCCTTCATCATCACCAGTGCACACTGCTGGCTCACATTCAGCCTACTGTCTGCCAGGACCCCAGGCGCCCTCCAGCAAAGCTGCATACTAGCCAGTCAGTTCCCAAGCTGTACTGGGAAAGGGATTTAGTCTGTCACAGGTGGAAAATTTAATATTTGTCCTTGTTGACTTTTGGACTATTCCTTCAGCCTCACGTCCACCTAAATAGCAACCCTATAACTTGAGCAAAATGAATGCACCCCCCAGTTTGGTGTCATCAACAAACTTGATGGTCTGCTCCATCTCCTCCTCCAGGTCATTGACAAAGATAGTAAACAGGATAGGTCCCAGCATAGACGGTATTGACTGTGGAGTAGGAGTTAAGATTCCATATACACATACAGACACCTATAAACAAGCACAATTAGGCATCAGGCTCGCACTGAACTGCAGTCTAGGTCGCTAACTTTAGTTGAGATGAATAGTGTTCTTCTCTGATACTAAAATGAGCATTTTGTGTCAATAAGTGATTACACCTTCCTCAGTATGGAAAGCTTTTTGTATGCGAAACAAACAAACAAACAAACAAAGTAAAAAAAATCCCAAGAGTTACAAATTATGCCAGCTAAGGCACACATATTCTTATGATATTTCTAGTAACACAGAGATGCACAAATTGGGCGTAATATGGCATCGCTAAGAACTCTGAGTACTATGGAAGATGTATTGAAATTACCATAGTAAAAGGCTTCATAAATCAGAACTTCACAGCTGCAAGAGCAACCTTTAAGTCTTATTCATAAGAGAACTTATTCTCAGACAAGATGACATTCAGAAATCCAAATGTGGGAAATAATTTAGATTTTCTGGGGGTAGCAGAGCAGGTAGTGAAGTCATCATTAAAAAAGATCAAACTGTATCTGCACAACTTCTACCACATTAAGAACATGCACACAGTTCTCAGACACTCAGGTGACTCTGCTAAAAAGCAAGCCTCTGAACTGTATTTCTCATTAGAACTTCATGGGAGTCATGAAACATTGTAGACATCAAAACTATAGGTAGTAAATAAATGAAGTTAAGGAAGAACTACATGCAGTATTGATCATAAAACAAATAAGTGAATCAAAGTTTTGGAAAACACTAAACTCTAATATTCTGAAGACTTGAACAGAACTCACAGTACACACTTAATTTACCAAGTTTCAGAGCAAATGAAACAAGTTATCCAGTCTTTTGTTTATTAACTATATTATTACAATTTAGGAATGCACTGTTTTTAAGAATTCTTTACATTTTTACTTTCTGTCAAACACTTAAAATGTTAAAAATTCACATACCTGAGAATATAAAAGCAAAGAAACACTTATTTGAGATCTAAAAACACCTCAGCTCAGGCTATTTGTGTCTATATATGCATTTTGAATATACAGTTACATACCTTATGTTGTAAGCATTCCAAATTATAACCATCAAAATAGACAACTTCATACTCTTTAAAGTGGATAATTTATGCAGAATCTTCCATCTAATACCTCAGAAGTCCTTCAAGTAGCTACATACATATTATAAAGTCACCATGTCCCTAAAGTTATAACAAGTTAATGTACAGAAAATATAGGAGAGAAAAATTGAAAGACAATACAACAGTGTGAATGTTAATGCAACAATAATAGTAAAATAATGGCCATCATTTTCCCTGAAGCCCCACGCCACCATCTGGTGCTGACTTAATGGTCACGTAAGAGTACCATCTTTCCCAGCAGACCATGGTCACGTTCACTGCTGAAATAACCATACCCAACCTATATGAAAGGTGCTGCTATGGAACTGAGAGACTTACACTATTCTAACAGAAACCCACATAGTTATTTTTTGCATTTAAAATGGAATGGTGAAGGATCCACACCAGTTTACACAGGAAGAAGCATCCTGCTGTGGCAAATATTCTCCAAATGATGCAAATGTTTATGGAACTAAGACAGATGAGCTGAGTTGTTTAATTAAAGAATCATACGAAAGAAGTAGCAGAATAAGATCACAGAAATCGCAAAGGATATTTTTACCATTAAAACCCTCTTTTACACATCAGTTCATGATAGTTAGCAGACATTAGTGTACTAATGCTTTAGTTGATGTACAGTTTAATAAATAATTGACTTCTATTAAATCATTAAAACATTCATTTTGATGCTGATCTTCTCCTTTATTAGCATTGTACTACCACAAGTAACCAGAAAAACAGTATAGAGACATTCTGACAACAGGATAACTAATGTATGTTAACTCTTAAATCCTTGTGAGGAAAAAAACAAACCAAAACAACAGTGTTTTACCATGAAATCAAGTCAAAGAGGTTACCATCAAATAAAAAACCCTGCAGTGCCTTGTTCTCAAGTAAGTATGTTCATAAGACATGTTAAAAGTAGCACACATGCATTATCTTCAGAGCCAAAAAATAAATAAAAAGTATGAAATTAAGGAAGATTTCTTTGTTGTTTTTTTTTCTTGGACAGTTTGGGGAAGCATTTTTGCTATGCTATCTCCCTTTATTCTGCAATTAACGACACAATCTCACATGATATTTCAAATGTGAGGACTAGCCAGACTGAAATGAAAAAGTTACAATTCTAAGGAGAAAAAAGATTTTGCATTAGCAGGCACAATTTCCACCCACATAACCTACATTTACTTAAATGTATCCATATGAATAGCTCCTTCAGAAACAAAATAGCTGATTAAGAGTGTAAATTTCAAATAAACTTAATACAGTGCTAACCATTATTCCCCATGAGAACTTCTACTGACATCAGTGGGAGTAAGATTAAGCTAATACTGGTTTTGAAAATTTAATACTTAATTGATCAAGTTAGAAACAATACAATTTGTCTTAAGTTCTTACTGCATCTGAAGTATAGTGGATAAAGCAAGATGAATGAGTCAAAACAAACAATTTCTGCTAAAAGGTTCACTTTTTCCTGAAGTCATATTTACGTGGGTTTTCAAATCTCGAGTTCACTGTCTTTTTCATGTTCTGTCTGAACAACTGAAGCAAGAGGACTTCAAATAATAGTGTTACTAATTTGCTCAGAGTTTCTCTCAGAAATAAAGCTCTTCACTTCTCTCTATCCCTACACATTCTAGAGAGCATTTGATGTGCTAGGAATATACAACTATACAACGTTGACAAACAGTATTCCAAGAAATCACGTCAGTTCAGTTACAAAAGTTTGCTATAGTTGTGCCTAGCTTTTGAGAAAATTTGATGAAGCATTAAGTTCCTCAGAAGAACTAGTTTGAAGGATGAGTTTAAAAACAAGATCTAGAGTAAGGAACCATCCCATAATTAGGTTAAAACATTTAGAATTCAAATTTTTATTAGTTAAATGTCTAATACAAAGTGATATGGCAGCTAAGTATCATCTATCTGGTATTATCCAAACCAAACTTTTTATTGCAACATGCATGGAAAGACAAACAGGAGTAAATAGTGTTCCTTCCTGATCTCCTTCTATGACCAGGTGACACACCTAGTGGATGAGGGAAAGGCTGTCGACGTTGTCTACCTGGACTTCAGTAAAGCCTTCGACACTGTCTCCCACAGTATTCTCCTGGAGAAGCTGGCGAATCATGGCTTAGACAGGTGCACTCTTCGCTGGGTAAAAAACTGGCTGGATGGCCAAGCCCAGAGAGTCGTGGTGAATGGAGTGAAATCCAGTTGGCGGCTGGTCACAAGCGGAGTCCCCCAGGGCTCAGTTTTGGGACCGGTCTTGTTTAATATATTTATCGATGATCTGGATGAGGGGATTGAGTGCACCCTCAGCAAGTTTGCAGATGACACCAGGTTGGGTGGGAGTGTTGACCTGCTCGAGGGTAGGAATGCTCTGCAGAGGCATCTGGACAGGCTGGATCAATGATGAAGGTGAGCCAGCAGTGTGCCCAGGTGGCCGAGAAGGCCAATAGCATCCTGACCTGTATCAGAAATAGTGTGGCCAGCAGGACCAGGGAAGTGATCGTGCCCCTGTGAGAGGGCTGGTGAGGCCGCACCTCAAATACTGTGTTCAGTTTTGGGCCCCTCACTACAAGAAGGACAATGAGGTGCTGGAGCGTGTCCAGAGAATGGCAACGAAGCTGGTGAGGGGTCTGGAGCACAAGTCTTATGAGGAGTGGCTGAGGGAACTGGGGTTCTTCAGCCTGGAGAAGAGGAAGCTCAGGGGAGACCTTATCGCTCTCTACAATTACCTGCAAGGAGGTTGCAGAGAGGTGGGTGCTGGTCTCTTCTCCCAAGTGACTAGCAACAGGACAAGAGGAAATGGCCTCAAGTTGTGCCAGGGGAGGTTTAGGCTGGATATTAGGAAAAATTTCTTTACTGAGAGAGTGGTGAAGCATTGGAATAAACTGCCCAGGGAAGTGGTGGAGTCACCATCCCCGGAGGTGTTCAAGGAACGTGTGGACGGGGCATTGTGGGACATGGTTTAATGGGCATGGTGGTGTTTGTTGGTTGGTGGTTGGACTTGATGATCTTACAGGTCTTTTCCAACCTTAGTGATTCTGTGATTCTGTGATTTCTAGGCCAACTTAAATGCAAGTCACCAGATTTTATTCCCACTTTCCAAATCCTTTCCTTCAGAATGGAAACAAGCAGAAACTTTCTATATTATTCTAATCAAGTGGAAGAATTTAAGATAAGAGCTTTAAAGTATTTATTTTTTTATTACTAAAATAGTGGCTGTAACTTCAGATTTTTTGTTCATATACCAACTCCATGTAACTGCAGGAAGTCCTTAGTGACACTTTTACTCCATGCCATGTGAAAGACGTTCCCTGAGAAGCTATGGACATGTTTATAACAGCTCTCAAAAATGAGTTTATATATTTTAAACAAAGACAATGTTTAGGCATGAATTTCACAGCTAATTGTGTAAATACAGTACCTAGCAATTATTTTGTCACTCATTACACCACTGGTTTGTTTAGCATATTTGTACTACAGCCAGAAGTGACAGTATGATAGTTAAAGCTTTGAATAAGTAAGATAAACTAGAAAAAAATTTTGGAGTGGCTTTCATCAGGCTCTGTGAAACTGAACAAAGTATTATCACGGACTTGAGGCCATAGAAAGTAAATTCCATTTGACAAGAAATGGAAGTTCAGGATATTTGGACTGCGATAGAAATAAGGTAATTTGAAGGTTTACCTGTTTGTATTCTTTTCTGAATATGAAGCTTCATGAAATTATGAATCACTATAGCAATTAGAGTTCACCATAATGGCACAAATTAAAGACTGAATTGTGTAAGAAAATTCTGGTATCTAACTAGGCACAACTCATAAGGTTACAAGATTTTATGTCTACATAAAATTATATTTCATAATGCAGCTCCATACATGTGCAGCTCCATACATGTACAACTCCTTTGGAACAACAATGCTTATTTAACGATACAGTTCAAGAATGAAGGTAAGCTAATTTTAACTATCATGCTAATCAAAAACAGAGCTGGAAGGAACTTCATAACTAAACCTATGCTAAATCTGAATGATGCTTACTCTGCCTGCAGCAGATGTGCTAAAGAGTTAATTCTCATTCTTTTTTATACTTATTTCTTAACATACATAAAGACTATTACCTTTTTCTCTTGTTGAGATTTGAGAATTATTTCCTTCAACAATTTTGCTTAAATCATTTTACTCTCTTATTATTTCCGTTGCTCTTCTGTGGACATTCTTTGTCTACGTATTTCTGGAATTGTGGTGCCTAGAGTAAGATGCAAAATTCAGCCCAAGCCCTTAGCAGAAGCATACAGAAGACTGTTTCAGAATTCTTTAACTTATTCTCCCTCTTCACATCTCTAACTGTAGCATTGATTTTTTTCACCCCAATGGAATGGAGTAATGTTCAGTCATGATACACTACAAGTTTCTAGACCATTTCCTAGGGTAATGCTTTCTAGCCAGTCTCTCCTGAAATGTGTAATACATATACAAAGCTTATTATTTCTATACAAGTAAGGAATTTTGTCATTGCCTTGTTTTGACTGCCATCCTGTTTATTTGGGGGGCTTATTTTCCTTCACATCATTTCCCCTGTTTATGCTTATACCTTTGAATCCTGCTCTTATAGCTACTTTAATGCCATTTGCAAGTAAATGCTACCTGTTCCTTCCTCAGGCTGCTTACAAAACTGCTAAATAGTTCTCAATCCAGAGCAGATATTGTGGGATGTCACTCAGCTCATCACTTCATATGATGGCAAATTACTTAGCTGATTTGAAAATTGCAGTCAGAGTAGCTGTCTACTACTCACCTAATGGTAGTTCCATCCAGTTCCTGTTGTTCAGTATCTACAAAAACGCATCCAATGAACTACAATCTACTTTTTCTGAAAAAGCTTTATACAAAGGTAGAAAAGAGATATGACATCCCTCAAAATGGAACATTGCCTGAAATTTAGGAATGATCTCTACATTATTTCAAGGGCAATCTTCCACTGGAAGAGAGGCATTCTTCTACTCCCCAGCGGTCCGATGCTGCTGTGCAAGCTACTACAGAAAGAAGGGAGGATCATCATCTGCTTCATTAGTTTCTGGCCAGTTTAATTGTGGGAGGGAACCAAGGAAAAATCCACTTACATGTCAGAATGCAAGTTGTACATCAACAGTTGCACAAGGACTTCCTTTGTATCATTCAAACTATAAAGGCCTCTAACACTGTCCATAGCTTGTTCACATTTTTAACTTCAGAAAATAAACTGTACCACTATGTTAAATATTTTGATTGAATCTTCATAGCAAATCAGATTGCTCTAACTTCTATCTGTATAGCCTCTCAATAAAGGTAGAGCTGCCAATAATGCCATATCAGGTTTAACATTCAGAAAGAGGTACAGCAACCAACCTAATGATAAATTAAATTTTTTCACGTCCTGCCATTCTAAAGACACTTTCCAACAAAACCAACAAAAATCCTGCAGCAAGTATACTATAATCTAATTCAAGGTAAAATGCAGGAGAAAGGACAGTAAACAAACAAGAAATAAAACGGTGAGGACAAATATCTTACAGCAACAATCAGGGCATTACAGTAATGAACAATATATTTATTCTGGGGAAGCACATTTTGTAGTTAAGCACATAATGGCTGCACAAACAGAATGGCCAAAATTTATAAGAATAGCTTGTTTCCATTACAGTGAACATTCATGAGGTTTGCATAAGCAGAAATACCTGACCTATGGTTATATGAATAATACATGAAGGTCTGAAGAACAATAAGTGAAGAGATAGGGGTTCTGATGAAAACTCCAAGTCCTTTTGCAACAAGAACATAGTTCAAAAGATCTGACTTCGTTTCTTCATTAATATCACATTACTAGTGTGTTTCTATGGCTGTGTACTGCCTTTCTACTTTATGTGTGCAAGAAAAGGAACACAAGGCAGGCATACATTTCCATCTATTTTTATGCTATTCCCTAAGTTCCCTAAATATAATGAGTAATATATTACTCATTCTGAATTATGACTGTTTCAGGATAAACATGAAAAACAGACAGGTATCATGGTATAATGTATCAGATGTTATAACAAGAGAGTTTAATTATATGCTACAGTACTTTAACAGATTTTCAGTTTTCATGTTTCAGCTAGGGGTTGAAGCACACAACTAGTGATCATAAAACAACTGTGCTGAGTTATGCATTTTTACTAATTTAGTTCTGTGTTTATAATCTGAAGGGGTATCATTTATCCATTTAAACACTCATTTTAGCTAATGGCCCATGCAATTGCTTACAGCAAGCATCTTTACCTCCCTGTTTGTCTTTTCAATATCTTTGACAATAGAAATAACTAGGAGAAGGAATATGAATCTTAAGAATAAAATAATTTCTTCATTATGCTTGAGGGTAGGAAGGCTCTGCAGAGGCATATGGACAGGCTGGATCTATGGGCCAAGGCCCATTGTATGAGGTTCAACAAGGCCAAGTGCCGGGTCCTAGACTTGGGACACAACAACCCCATGCAATGCTACAGGCTTGGGGACGAGTGGCTGGAAAGCTGCCCTGCAGAAAAGGACCTGCGGGTGTTGATTGACATCCAGCTGAAGATGAGCCAGCAGTGTGCCCAGGTGGCCAAAAAGGCCAAAAGCATCCTGGCCTCTATCAGAAACAGTGTGGCCAGCAGCAGGATCGTGCCCCTGTACTCAGTGCTGGTGAGGCCGCAGCTCAAATCCTATGTTCAGTTTTGGGCCCGTCACTACAAGAAGGACATTGAGGTGCTGGAGCGTGTCCAGAGAAGGGCAACGAAGCTGGTGAGGGGTCTGGAGCACAAGTCTTATGAGGAGCGACTGAGGGAGCTGAGGTTGTTTAGCCTGGAGTAGAGGAGGCTGAGGGGAGACCTTATCACTCTCTACAGTTAACTGCAAGGAGGTTGCAGAGAGGTGGGTGTTGGTCTCTTCTCCCAAGTGACTAGCGACAGGACAAGAAGAAATGGCCTCAAGTTGCGCCAGGGGAGGTTCAGGCTGGATGTTGGGAAAAATTTCTTTACTGAGAGAGTGGTGAGACACTGGAATAAGCTGCCCAGGGAAGTGGTGGAGTCACCATCCCTGGAGGTATTTAAAAGACACGTGGATGAGGTGCTTAGGGACATGGTTTAGCAGTGGACTTAGCAGTGTTAAGTTTATAGTTGGACTTGATGATCTTAAAGGTCTTTTCCAACCTAAACCGATTCTATGATTCTAGGTTTATACATAGACACCACATTTTAAATGTGCTTCAACCTTAAAGGTATTAAAAATTAAGTATAGTAGATTTATAGAATCGTATAAAGTTTTAGTGTTTATGCAAAATCAATATAAAATTATTGTAATTCAGTTTATGTAAAATTTTAGGTATACAGAAACTTGTCTGTACAAGTAACTATTACTTAACAAGCCCCTTTAAAGGAAAATCTTCAGGTGGGCACTGATTATAAACACTAACTTTTTTCTTGGATATGAAGACATCAAGATTAAGTCAACTGAGGTTATCAGGGACAAATAAGTCAAAAATAAAAGACGGTCTAGGCAATGCAGGTTTTACATATTATGATTAACAAAACAAAAAGGCTGAAAAGTGTGTGGTTTAGGAAGGAGTTTGTAACCACTTAGGAGGAATGTCCACTACCTTTTTCCACCCAATATTCCAAAATTTCAGCTGTACCATTTAGAATTCAGTTGCAAGAAAAAACGCCTCTACATATCTCAATCTATTTATTTTTTTTACAGTTCCTTATGGGTCTAAGGTTGGATTGAATATCCCCATATATACATAAAAGTAAAGTTCTTATTCTCATGTGATACTTTTTAATAAAATATTTCAAAATCCCTGTAAAAGAGTAAAACTAATTGCACTTTCATAGACAGAAAGAAGCCAATAATAGAGTAAAGTGACTTAGAGGCTAATTCAGAAACCAAATCCAGGATTTAGCCACTGATTGGCTACTCAGCCATTGATTTGCAATTACTCTCTGAAGAAATAAAACCCTGGGAATTTTACAGTGAAACTCTTTTGAAAGCTTAATAAATTAATAACACTTTCAATATTCTGGGGTTTTTTTCAAATCAAAAGGAAAGGAGAATGGAAAGTATTCACCACTGAGCAAGAAACTTCTGAGTGACTTGGTACTTCATAAAAAGTCAGGTTCAGTAAAGTCTTACATAGCGTGTCTTAAAAGTATGATTAGCCCATGGGTTTCTAAATTAAAATCAACCATCAGTTACGTCTTGTTCTAGGAAGTACTTCCTGGTTGAGAAAGTAGTCAAAAGGCATAATCTGCTTCTCTTCAAAGATTTTTTGGTTTTGTTTTAGGGAATATTTTATAGAATGCTAATGCCAACTGAACTATCAAAATACATGTCATAATACTTAAGATGTTCAAACTACCACAATAGCAAAAAAGAAAAATGGAATAAAACTTCTAGCAGGACAAAAATTCAAACCACAAACAATGCATTCAATACGCACATACATGCTATGTTTAGAATGAAGTGTGCAAGTGTTACAGCAGCAGTCAGCAGATGGTGCTGTTATACATGGTGACAATTTTATTTTTTTTCTCCTAGTGCACAGGGACAAATATGCTCTTTTGTTAGTATTTTTTGTGGCAGCCACACGATTTTTTCTCTCTGCCTTGACCAGAGTCCATTCTTATAACAGATTTGCTTTGAGTTAACCTGGACAGGAAACCTCCCTGCTTCACTAACTTAATAGAAAACAGGACTTCTGTTTCTAGATTCACCTAAGTACTTTTGGCAACGTGCAATGCTGACTGGGAAAAGTATATTGGAGAACGTCAATGTGAAAAGGGAGCTGTGTTACACCAGTGTGCATACTGGCTGGTTCTTGTCCACCAGAGAGTAATGGCTGCAGGCGAAGAACCTGAGCTCAGCCACAGAGCTGATGCATAACGTCTGCAACCAAAGGGGGAGATTTTTTTCTCTCCTGTTTTTCCTATTTTTCATTCACACTCATTTTGTCCTTTCAGTACATCTATGGAGTAGGACACCTGTTGCAGACATTTTTCCCTTTTTAACCTAAAATTCTGTAGCATAAGCAGCTAAAAACTTCTGTGGTAGGTTGACCTTGGCTGGATGCTAGCTGCCCACGAAAGCCACTCTACCACTCCCCTTCCTCAGCTAGACAGGGGAGAGAAAATACAACGAAAGATCTATGGGTCGAGATAAGGACAGGGAGAGATCACTCACCAATTACTGTCAAAGACAAAACAGACTCAACTCGGGGAAAATTAATTTAATTTATTACCAATCAAATAGGATAATGAGAATAAAACCCAAACCTTGGAAACACCTTCCCCTCACCCTTCCCCTTCTTCCCAGGCTTAACTTCACTCCCAATTTTCTCTACCTTCTCCCCTGAGTGGCACAGGGGGATGGGGAATGGGGGTTGTGGTCAGTTCATCACATGTTCTCTCTGCCACTCCTTCCTCCTCACACTCTTCCTCTGCTCCAGCGTGGGGTCCCTCTCACAGGAGACAGCTCTCCATGAACTTCTCCAATATGAGTCCTTCCCACAGGCTGCAGTTCTTCACAAACTGCTCCAGCATGGGTCCTTTCCACAGGGTGCAGTCCTTCAGGAACAGACTGCTCCAGCGTGGGTCCCCCATGGGGTCACAAGTCCTGCCAGCAAACCTGCTCCAGTGTAGGCTCCTCTCTCCACAGGTACTGCGCCAGGAGCCTGTTCCAGTGCAGGCTTCCCATGGGGTCACAGTATCCTTCAGACACATCCACCTGCTCTGGCATGAGGTCCTCCACGGGCTGCAGGTAGATATCAGCTCCACCGTGGACTTCCATGGGCTGCAGGGGAGCAGCCTGCCTCACCATGGTCTTCACCACAGGCTGCAGGGGAATCTCTGCTCTGGCACCTGGAGCACCTCCTCCCCCTCCTTCTTCACTAATCTTGGTGTCTGCTGAGTTGTTTCTCTCATATATTCTCACTCCTCTCTCCTGGCTGCTGTTGCACAGCAGTTTTTTCCCCCCTTCTTAAATATGTTATCCCAGAGGCACTACCACTGTTGCTGATGGGCTCAGCCTTGGCCAGCGGCAGGTCCATCTTGGAGCCGGCTGGCATTCGCTCTTTTGGACATAGGGGAAGTTTCTGGCACCTTCTCACAGAAGCCACCCCGCTACCAAAACCTTGCCATGCAAACCCAATACAGCATCATTGAAACTAGTAACTCAAAGCATCTGTCACATGAATGCTCAGTTTGGATATAGCTGAGATGTCAGTGGGATGAGGACTTGAGTGGTAGAGCAGCTTCTTTATCACAAAAAACCCAAACACACACAACATTAATCAAAAGTTAATGGGGGAAGAATGGGCTCCAACCTTTTTTTATGCAATATACCCACCCTGACAGGTCCATACAGATTTCCATTACTGTGTGGGTCAAAGTTATGGAAGAGTAAATGCCAGTTAAACAGTCTCCTAGAAATTGTCTAGACTTTGATTAAGAAATTCACTAGGTTTTATTAAGAAATTTGCTCTTGCTATATTTCATTAGTTCTAAATATTTCAAATTTCATTCTGCCAAAGTATGACTCTAAACAAGCTAGAGTTTCAAAGAGAACAATTATCCAACATAAACTAAACAGGAAAAAATCTAAATTATGTTTTCACATGTATTATATTATAAAGTTTTTCTCCTCCTCCCTTACTAATTTCTTCAATTGTATCAGTTCATCACACAGTGACTGCTGATCTTTTTGATACAATTAATTTGATAATAATGTGATGCAAGTTAGGGTGCCATAGCTTTGTTAGCATATTTTTTTGTCACTTCACACAGTATCAAACGTGTTATAATTATTTTGCCCTTACTATCTGTTCCGTTAAAGTTGTTGGGTTTTCTCACTATTTGTAATATATTTTAAAAGTCAGTAGGTATTCTAAAAGTGTTGTAAATATTCATGCAAATACTTCACACAAGCATACACCAAGTAAACTTAATACCAGCCTTACTCGTGGGTTATTGTAACTTGCCCAGGTACACCTACCAATTTTAACATTTTGTTTTAGTGATTACAGGTTCAGGCCCAAGACCATTCCTAGGATGTCAACCAAAATTCCTATTGCACTGGACCTAACGGGTTACAATACAACTTCTTAGTGCCACCTACAGTCTCATCACTTCACTTCCCATACCTGTTGCTTTCAACATTGTGCCATAATCAATTTAACCTTATTATCCAGTTTTGTTGACTCCAATGATCCTATCTGGGGCATCAATTTTACCATTCTAGTACTAGTCTTCTTTTTTGGCATTGTACTTTCACTGAACTCAAATTTACCTATCATGGCACAAAAATATCAAAGTATCAAAACACTAAATGTGTTGCTGATTTTGGACCATCATTCTCATGGCTGCCATCAGATTACATCACATTGATTCACAAATGAAGAATATATTTTATCCCTTGTATCAGTATGGGCTGGTCCACCACTTTAAGTAGTCCATTGATCAGAGGAACTTAGTTCTTCTGTTCTTCCAGATTTGCATAATGTCAACTTTGATCTGAGAGAATATTTAGACAAGTTATTGACTTGAGTAGCGGCTTTAGCGCACCACTGAGAACAGTCATTTGTAATGTAAGATAATTCAGCAGTCTAAAAAACACTGAAGCAATCACTAATCTGTATTTTGAAGATGGCAATAATATCAGAACTCTCTGAACTCACTTTTTTTCCATGTTGTAACTCCACAATTCGCAATTTACACCACTTTACACTGTAGGAATAGGGAGTTCCCCCAAACCTCTGAGAACACTTTAAACTGACTGGGCCCAATCACACCAGTTGCACCAATGCACTCCAGTTTTACCAGATACCTCAGTCTTGCAAAATTTTGTTAGTTGCTAACCACTAACTGGAAGATCTTAAATTTTACATGGCATCTGATACCATGTATGAAATTATGATCATTAATAGTTTCAACAAGACTGTAACAGTATATTTAATTACCATTATGCCCACTAAAGAACTAGCAATTTCCTACATCTGTTAACCCAGTATTATTTTGACACAGCAGCGCTCTATCTACAGACCTGCAAAGTGCAAACTCAGATATATCTGCACTTGAGAATGGTAACAGTGGGGAAAAAAAGAAAAAAAAAAAGTGTTTCAGTGCCCTGTTTCTGCTGATGTCCAGTAGCAAATGGCCAGCAGAATAAAATAAATAAAAAATAAAAAAACCCAAAACACAAAAAGCCTCCACAAAGCAAGTGTGTAGCAATACTTCTCCCAACGTGTCCTCTCACATTATATTAGTTTTTGGCTAAGGTTGTATCTTGTATTTACTCTCTGGATTTTAGTAAATTACTGTGTGGGTTTTACGGCTTTTTTTGTTTTCACTCATTCATTGTGTGGTTTGTGGTTTTTTTAGGGTGGGTTTTGTTTTTTTTTTTTTTTTGAAATGCCTCCACCACTTTAGCTGTTCTGAGTGAACAGTTCACAACATCCAGGGTTCAGAGATTTAAAGGTCCCTCAGCTTGTTAGGAGAATCAATTCCACTGTTACCAGAAAAACAAACCCAACCAACCAACCATTAAAAATAAAACAGTAAACTGCTTTGGTATTTGGGTCTCTTAACAGTATTTCAGGAAAAATGAAGAAAAATAATCTGGGTATAAATAACTAATTTCTGAATTGATTGTGAAGTTCCATGAACAAAAGTTTGAAATTACTAAGCTTACAAGGAGTATATTTTCTCTTTTGTTCCCACTTCTACGCCCTCATCTCTCACACAGACCATAGTACACACAATCCAAAATGAAAGTAAGAATACCTTTAATATAGAGCTTATCTTTAAAGTAAAAAATTTAGCCTTTTTGTTAGTTATAAACTAAGTCTAAAAAATAACCAGAAGAAGAAATTAGGGGCAGCTAAAGCAACAAATGACTTTGAAGTGCTGAGTATGATCTAAGCACTGCAAAAGGCATCACTGCTGTATCCTTTAAAAGGTGATTATGACAATTTTGCAAAACACGTAACAGAAATATAAATATATTTTAGCTTTTTTTTCATTAGCAATTTTATTTTCAAAGCTACATCTCAAACATGAAAAAGCCTGCTACTGACAATCCTGCAATGAGTGAAGCAAAGTATTCTCTTTAAAACTTGCTGTTGTTATAGAATTCACGTACAGGGTCCCAGTAACAACATTGTTCAATCTGCGAACAGACTGAACTCAAGTCATACTTGACTTCTCACATTCAGGGGTGGGGTTTTTCCCCCATTTAAAGGCTTAATCTGATAAATAAGCCATTTTGTATGCAGATTTCATCATGATTAAAGTCAGGAAAGGATGGCATGTAGGTAGGATTTGGGCAGAAGATCTGAGAACAAAAAAACACACAACAAAACATAATGCTGGAAAGACTCTTTCTTTGCCAAGGTGAAGCCTGATCATATGTGCAGTGCTGAAGTATGTTCCACTTTGGTTTAGTGCATTAGTGTTGCCATTTGCTAAACTCCTACAGCAGAGCTGACTTGACAGCACTGAAGAGAACTTCAGTATCCTACACACAACAGCTGTCCAATTACCCACTGCCTATTTTTTTTCTCCCCAAAATGCAGCTCCTCAGTGCTTTATTACAATTGACATTTTTAAATAAAAATATGCAGAATAAAGTTTTAAAAACCAAGGAAGCTGTTACTAAAAAAACACAGCTCTGTTACAGCCATACTATATCAGAAGCTAAAAAATCAGGCAGGCACAAACCCCTAATTGCTGGTCAGTTTAGAAGTCTACTCTACTTAAAAGAACATAGGACCCAAATTGACTGCCTCCTTGTTGGTGCCCACATTCACCTAAGAAAGTTAAAGAGGACACTTGGCCAAATTTTACTCTGCTGCCCCCAGGGACCTGCCATACAGGGTACAGTAAGTTGGTTGCATCTCTTAAGGAATAAGTAAAATTTCACACATTTTACAGCAGAAAACTGTTTTCTTACAAGCTTCTGCTTCCAAAACCAGTTTTTCATCTCAAAACAGAAGTGTGAGGCTGCCCCACTTTGTTTTAGAAAGTCTCATGACTTCTCTCCAGCCTTCAAAATAAAAGATTCCCAAAGAATCAAAAAACTCAAATCTGTAGAATATAAGAAGATAACATTCTCAAACTATGCTTGAAATAAGAGTGATTTCCATCGAGATGAAGCATGTTTTTCTACTAAAGGTCCTTTCAGTTCAAATGCTGACTTTCTGTATAGCAGGACATATGATCTAAACCTTAGATTAAGAAGCAGAGACACGCACCCTGGGAAGAATATAGGGATGTTGCCTGGGAGTGTAGGGATGGGATCAGGAAAGCTAAGGCACAACCGGAGCTGAATTTGGTAAGGGATGTGAAGAATAAGCGCAACTTCTACAGGTACGTTAGTCAGAAGAGGAAGACAAAAGAAATTGTACTCCCTCTGATAAATGAGACAGGGGATCTGGTGACTACTGACATGAAGAAGGCTGAGGTACTCAATGACATTTTTGCCTCCGATTTCACTGGCAAGTGCTCTTCCTTCATCTCTCAAATCCCTGAACCTCAATGCAGGGACTGGGAGGGAATGAAGTCCCTCCCATCATAGGAGAAGATAAAGTTTGAGACCACCTGAGGAACCTGAACAAGTCCATGGGATCCAATGAGATGCATCCCATGGTCCTGAGGGAACTGGTAGATGTAGTTGCTAAGACACTCTCCATCATATTTGAAAAGTCATGGCAGTCACACAAAGGCCTCAGTAACTGGAAAAATGGAAATGTCATGCCCATTTTTTTAAAAGGGTGAAAAGGAGGACCCTGGGAACTACCAACCAAGTCAGACTCATCTCAGCACCCAATAAGATCATGGAACAGATCCTCCTGAAAGATATGTCAAAACATATGGAAGACAGGGAGGTGATAAGAGACAGCCAACATGGCTTCAACAAGGACAAATCATGCCTGAGTGATCTGGAGACCTTCTATGATGGAGTGACTGCTTCAGCAGACAAGGGGAGAGCTACAGACATCATCTGCTTTGACTTCTCCAAGGCCTCTGATATAGTCCCCCACAACATCCTTGCCTTTAAATTGGAAAGATGTGGGTTTGATGGATAGACTATTCGATGAAGAACTTGGCTGGATGGCCATGCCCAAAGAGTTGAAGTCAACAGCTCAATATCCAAATAAAGATCACTAGCAAGTGGTGTCCCTCAGGGGTCCATATTGGGACCAATACTGCGCAATATCTTTATTAAGGACAGTGGGATTGAGGGCACCCTCAGCAAGTTTGCGGATGACACCAAGTTGAGTAGTGCAGTTGTTACGCTTGAGGGAAGGGATGCCATCCAGATGGACCTGGACAGGCTTGAGAAATAGGCCAATGCAAACCTCATGAAGTTCAGCAAGGCCAAGTGCAAGGTACTGCACTCTGGGTCGTGGCAATCCTTGTGGAGGAGGACTTGGGGAATAGCGGTGAATGAAAAGTTGGACGTGAGCCAGCAGTGTGCGCTTACAACCCAGAAAACCAATCATATCAAAAGAAGCATGGCCAGCAGGTGGAGGGAGGTGATTCTCCCCTCTCTACCCTACTCTTGTGAGACTCCACCTGGAGTACCACAACCAGCTCTGGGGACCCCAGCACAAGAAAGTCATAGACCTCTTAGAGCAGGTCCAAAGTAGGGCCACACAAATGATCAGAGGGCTGTAACACCTATCCTCTGAAGAAAGTCTGAAAGAGTTTGAGTTGTTTAGCTTGGAGAAGAGAGGGCTCCGGGTAGACCTTATTGTGGCTTTTCAATACTAAAACTTATAAGAAAGATGGAGGGAGACTTTTTACCAAGGTCTGAAGTGATAGGGCAAGTGAGAGGGTTTTAAAGCATTGGGTAGATTTAGATTAGACATAAGGAGGACTTTTTTTTTTTTTTTTTTTTTTTTTTTTTTTTTTTACAAGGGTGGTGAGGCACTGGAACAGGTTGCCCAGAGAAGTTATGGATGCCTGCTCCCTAGAAGTATTCAGGGTCAGGTTGGATGGGGCTTTGAGCAGCCTGATCTAGTTGAAGATGTCCCTGCTCATTGCAGGGGGGTTGGAACTAGATGACCTTCAAAGGTCCCTTCCAATACAAACCATTCTATGTTTAAAATGCTTAACTTGTAGACAGCTGAGTTAGTCCTTCAGATTCCATTGTAAAGTCAAAGCAGGCAGGCAGGCACCTCTGCTTTGAGGTGATTTATCTCATGTTAACACAGGCATCTAATATTAATTGGCTTTTGAAGGTATTTAATGATTATAACCACTTATGACTAGCTCTGTAGCTGTCTATCACAAATTTAGGGAGCTAGTCAGGTGAGGTGTACCCTAGCTGCCCGGTAGTACACTGAGCAGCAAAGATTTCACAGTCAAAAGTTCCCTGGATAGTTCTAATGGAAACTTTGACTAAACCAGGCAATTTTGGAAACTACAGCTGTATCAGGACAAGTAGCACGTTTATGTATGCCATGTTTTGTAACTGTGTAGCCCTGTAATTCGATACTGCTATTCTCAGTAACATGAGCTTTGTATTGAGTTTGCAAGGGCTCAGTAGTGAGGCTTGCGACAGTCAGGCTCACTCTGTCTGAAATTCTCCAAACTTGCCTGCAGCTTTGTTTTACTTGATTTAGCTGTGATAGCAATTTCTCTAATTGACTGGCTGTCTTAGGAAAAAAAAAAAAAGAGTAAAACAAATTAGCCTTTCACCTTTTTTCTGATGGTACAACCATAGTTTTATATGGATAGCTGTAGCAAGCAGTTACGCCATGCAGAATGAAAAATTTTACAACTGGCACAATGACATAGTTAAGAGAAATATAGGCCTGGTTTGACTGCAAAGGCTTTGAGAAGTGGAGATACAGGATGCAGTTCAGGGGAATATATGCATAGGGACAATAAGCAATGAGACAAAGGCTTGTCACTAGAGAGCCCACAGCTATAAACAACTCATCCATGATCAGTTAAAGAAATGCAAACCTGGACACAACCGGTTTTAGGAGTAACAAAGAACAAAGTAGTAGTATCTAACATGCATAGGATATCATATAAAGTAAATATGGATGTGATATCTAACTGCAGACCAAGGAAGAAAGAGCAAAAGTATGAAATTGTCTTAGCCAGTAAGAATAACCTCAAGTCCATCCTAAAGTGAGGAAGAAAAAAACATCAACTACTGGACCCAGAGAAGCAGGGGAAAGTAAGCATAATCCTAGGAAAAGGGGTAGAAACCAAGAAGTGTGCATGCAACTATTTTAACTGCATTGTTGTTATTTTTTTTTTCTGTAAAATTTTCATCTGGACTAATAATGATTAGACACTTAAGACTTTGACTACACTAACATTTCTTGGGTTTACATACATACACACACAAAGTGTGTTGCCTCTTTCCCCATAAAAAAAGATTCCTTGCACCCAAAACTGCTGTTTTAACATTCTTATGACTTTAGATTTACAATCCACTGATACCACACAGGTGTGCCTTGTCTTGTTAAACAAGTCTAAGACAGACACAGATCTAATAAAATCAAGGAGATTGTGTGACCTTCCATGCCTCCTATGGCTTTTATCAGATCAATCCAATAAGCCAGATTCAAAAGAAGCTTAAAGTAATATTTCTTGAAAATATACAATGCAAGAATAATTCAATAAATTTACTAGGAAGTCTTTCAATATAGACAAGATAAAAGATTTCAGAGTGTTATAAGTTAAAGGATGCAAATACAAAATACAGAGTTAACAAGTACTAAGTGGTTTTGCAAACTCATTTATAGCAACATGTATACCTAATGAAGTTAATGAGATTACTTGCATGAATAAACAGTATTTAGATACGCGATACACAAAGTGGTCCAATAGTATTGTATGAAAACATGGAATTCTAACATACACAAGGTGAAGATTATGTGATAATTTTAACAAATCTCAAAAGTTTCAGTTAAAACACAGTGCCTACATTACGTTTACTACAGTCAACGTACTCCCTTTCTTCACAAATAGGCAAGTGACATACCAGCCACTTTATTCATTACTGAACAAGATCAATGCCTGAGTCAAAACTTAGACATGTTTGTTTTGAGGAGTATATTTAGTTGTAAAGTTCTAGATATCTGCCTTATTATCCCAATTACAGAAGAAAAACATGAAAGGTTATGCAAATGGAACCCTCAAAATATGGGAAAGATACAAATAACGAAGTCAAAATACAGTTATTAATGGTTTAAAATTATACAAGAGAATATGAAAAGCAACGTTTGTGACTGTATTTATATGCTAACTATCCATCTAACATAGCAAATTATACAACCTTTAATTAATCAGGATAAGAGGTGCTGGCTACAGTAACATAGCAACCCAAAAGTTCTATTTTCTGGACTGCTAACCCACAGGTTTTATTCTGGAAATACTGATTCCACCCCACAACAGTCTACAACCTTTGCCAGTTTAAAGGAATAAAAATCTGCAGACAATGATTCCAGATGAAATAGAGATTTTTCCATTTTCTTTTATTTTTGCAACAAAAGACATAAAAGCCGTATGCCATTTTTGTCACTGCAAGCAGATTTGTAATAAATACAAAGTCGTTGTCAACAGTAACTCTTAGTAGGCTGCAGAGATTTTTTTTTAAAGGCAGAAATATAGTATTCATAATAAAAAGTGATAATACTTTAAGTTAAGGACAATAGCTAAAAAAAGCACTATAAAGACTACTACAGACCAGAAAACAGACTGGTATGGCTGAAAACGCACTCTTATTATCCGAGAGATGAAAAGCCCAATACAGCTTTCCTTACTTTGTACCAGCCAAAGGAATAAATAACTTTCTTCACAAATGAGATCAGAAATCAAGCAAGCCACAGTATTAGACTTTTTCAGATTCATTAAAAGCTAGATAAGTGTCAGTTGCATTTCATCCAGGATCGTCTCATTAATGGGGACCATTCTGAAGGTAAGTAAAAACTATTGAATATATCTGATAATTAGAAAAGGAAGTAGGATTTAACTCTTCAGCCAAATAAAAGTCTGGGAATAAATGCATCAAGAAACTCCTCTGAGTAATTTGGCAATGCGCACAAGACACTGGCAATATTTTAATTTCCACATTGGTAAAGAAAAAAGACCACATCCAGAACTGAACGTTGAGGTAAAATGAAGTTTAAACAGAATACAGGCTCTTTATTTAACTTTTGGCATCCTGATTTTGGCAGCTGTTACTGTGTAAAATAAATTTAGAGTGGAGGCAGGGAAAGAAACAGGCTGCTTAATTGAAATCTTATCTCCAACAAATCTGTAAGGCTATGAACAGAAGAAGTTATTCCCCCAAATACCAGTTGGCTATAAAACAGAACAAGCAAAAATGCCAGCTCTGTTGAGTCATGTTGCACAGCTTGTTTCAGAAAAGCACTTGGAGAAAAGGTGTTCCATATACTCCTTACGTGGCTGAATTAAAAAAAAATCCAACACGATTCCAGAATTAAGGGAGTTTTGACCTTGTTTGTTTCTCAAACAGTTGCTGCATTAAGAGAAAATATTTTAACTTTGAAAATTAAAGTCCAAGTAGAAGCACTAAAGCATTTAAGAGAAGAAGCAAAGCTAGCCTTTTTCTGTTCAGTGCTTTTTTTTTTTAAGCTGTCTACAACATTGATTTGCAAGATTTTTAGATCACGCTGCACATCTGTATTGGTTTCAAATGCGATAGAGTTAAATTTCTTCATAGTAGCTTCTATGTGGCTACATTTTGGACTTGTGATGAAAACAGTGTTGATAACACAGGAATGTTTTAGCAATTACTGAGCGGTGCTCACACAGCGTCAAGGCCCTTTCTGTCCTACCAGTAAGTCAGCTGGGGGTGCACAAGGAGTCGGGAGAGGACACAGCCATGACAGCTGACCCCAACCGACCAAAAGGGATATCCCATACCATATGATGTCATGTTCAGCAATAAAACTGGGAGGGGTGGAGTTTGGCCAGGACTGTCATTGCTCAGGGACGTTCAGCACAATGGCATTGGTTTTCCCAAGTAACTGTTACACATTCCTGCCTGCCGATAGGAAGTAGTGAATGAATTCCTTATTTTGCTTTGCTTGCACGTGCAGCTTCTGCTTTACCTATTAAATTGTCTTTATCTCAACCCCTGAGTTGTGTCACTTTTACTCTTCCAATGGTTTCCCCCATCCCACTGGGCAGGCAGGAGGGCAGGAAGTAAGTGAGCAGCTGCATGGTGCTTAGCTGCCTACTGAGGTTAAACCATGACAACATCTTAATACTGATTCAGATCAGGCAATGACTGCACTAAAGGAATTTTGACATTTAGAAAAAATTCTTTGAAGTATTTTTCACAAGTTAATATTAGTCATACAAACATGTACTAATGGTGGCAGATAAGAAAGAACATGAAATAGGGTATTAGTATCATCACAGTTGGGATGATGATTTGTTAGGATGTGGATTAGATTCTCCAGAATCTCAATACTCAATAGCAGAGAAATGAAACCACTGTATTAAGTTATTTAGGGTACAAAGAAAGAGAGAAACAATCCTGTTATGACTTTGACTTTTCACTTCTGTTTTCCATATTAGAGTGCACTGTTTTGGTTTAGAACTGGCACCTCATAGCAGAGAGAAGCAACTCCTTAATGTCTTCCTCTACAAAGCCCACTTTTACCAAATCATTTTCCTATTGGATTTGTGTTCTCAAATAGGAGCACAAGTGAGTTTTGTGGACGGAGGTTACAATCCCACTAAATGATTACAAGGTATGAAACACCGACATTGGGTTTGTTACCGGTTCATGCATTGTCGAGGTTTAAACCCAGCCAGCAACTAAGCACCACACAGCCACTCACTCACTCCCCTCCTGCCCCAGTGGGATGGAGGAGAGAATCAGAAAAGTACAAGTGAGAAAGCTCATGGGTTGAGATAAGAACAGTTTAATAAATGAAATAAAATAATAATAAAAATTGTAATGAAAAGGAAAACAAAAACAACAAAGAAAAACCAAGAAAGACAAGTGATGCAAATGGAAATAATTGCTCACCACCCTTCAACCGATGCCCAGCCTGTCCCCAAACAGCAGTCTCCCAGACAGCTTTCCCCCTAGTTTATATACTGAGAATGACACCATATGGTATGGAATATCCCTTTGGTCAGTTGGGGTCAGCTGTCCTGGCTGTGTCCCCTCCCAACCTCTTGTGCACCCCCAGCCTAGTCACTGGTGGGGTGGGGTGAGAAGCAGAAAAGGCCTTGACTCTGTGTAAGCACTGCTCAGCAATAATGAAAACATCCCTGTGTTATCAGCACAAATCCAAAACACAGCCCAATACTAGCTACTATGAAGAAAATTAACTCTACCCCAGCCAAAACCCGCACATGCATCAAGGACAATGAACATAGTAGTTCTTACATGGATCTATAAGTCACTAGAAGGCACAAAAATAATCCCTTATTTCCAGAATCAGAGGCAGTCAAAAAGACAGTTCCAAGAACTTATCTTAAGGCATGTAATCCCCTTTCTAAGGACTGCTAGCCACACAAAGGCTGTCTTTGCATTAGGGATTGGGCTACTCATTTGTTGACAATGAGTCCTACAACATTTAATTTTAATTCTGTTTTCTGCCAATTCAAGTAGGGTTTATTCCATCACAGCAACTTTCATTACAGTGCCTTTTTTTCTATGAAAGAATTTCCTAGAACTTCCAATAGGGAAGCTTCTGCCCTCAGGCAGTTTAGGAAATAACATTCCAGATTTCTGACTCCTGGTCCTTCGAATATTGCTGAAACGCAACATTTAAGTGTTTTATTGGTGAAAGGAATATCACTTCTTTTTTAACTGGTGAAGTTACTCACCATAAGTTCTCATAACTAAGAAAGCTGTGGACTATACTTGTTTTAAATACTGTTATCATTTCTTCTATGCACAAAGTCTTCATACATGAAAGACTGGAAAGAGAAGGCACACAAGAGTACAGTCATTACCTGCCTCTATTGACCAATTTCAGTTCCCAATAAATGTAGCATTTTGAGCAAGTTTTAGATCTATTCATACACTTCACAGCACAAGCAGACCACTTTACCTATCTCTTCTCACACTCATCTCCATTTTCTTTTTCGTAAGTTTTCTGAATACATGTAGGCTTAAAAACATTTTTCTTTAGCTATTATTGTTAAAGTTAACTCTTTTGACAACTAAAACATTGATTAGTTATCAGAGGTCCCACAGAACAGACCCACAGCACTGCCAGACCTCTTCTGCCCTGAGATTTTGCTGCTATATATTATGTCATATTTTGACAAACAAAATATCAGCTTTATTTATAACTGCATTATAATTTCTTTCCTGTATGTCATCATTAACAGTCATTCAGATTGTATCATTCCAAAAAGATGTTATTTTTAAAAAAATTTGCTAAAGAAAGGAAAAACGTTTTTTTCTTTTTAAGGACTTCAGTTGACAAAGGAAATATACACCCAAATTCATTCTGAGAAAACAATTACTTCTGCTCCAAAGAGGTGCAACTACAAACTTCAGCCTAAAAAGATCCCATTTCAGTCTGTGCTTTCACTATTTAAAGCTTTTGGTTTACTTGGTCACGTGTATACACATACACACACATTGCTTAAAGCTTTAACAAACACCTCAGTTTGAAAAGAACAGACTACCAAAATAGCAAGCAAGAAGTATTTAACTAAAAACAGAAAAATAAATATATCAGTCTATTAGCAGATGTTATGGCCAATTACACTAACAGTCAACTGTAAGATTGCTAGTTAAGATGTATAACTGCAAGATTACATTTACAAGAATACCAATATTTACTACAGTATTCATGTTAGCTTTGTTTTCTTACCAAAGAAATGCTAAAAAAGGCAGTTTGTGCCTTTAACATTTAAGAGGATTAAAATAGGATTAAAACTTACACCGCTTTTTCATCCAAACATCATGGTAGAAAAGGGAATAGTTATAGATTTGGGAGCAACAAATTGAATCCTTCCCCAAAACTACGCAACAGAGTATAGAATGAACTGCATAGCTCTCAATGTCACCATTAGATATTCATTATAATCTTTTGGACCTTTTCAGAGCTGGATATGCTAATCCACTGAGGTTCAGGAGTCACATTCAAAGTCTCAGATCATTGGAACAATCAAAATGGAATATTATCTAATAGATAAAACAGCACCTATGACTAAACCATAGAGATTAACTGGCAATGGTTGGAGATTCAAGAGACTACTCATCTCACACTGAATAGTAGATCATTATGCATGAGTTGAATAGAAGTTGGTATTTTCTTGCCAACTCAGCTTCCTACTCTCAACTTGAAATATTCGCCTTAGATTATTCAGTTTGTTTTGAACATGCCCATTCCCAGGGAACAACTACTCTTATCACTGTACCACAGTTTGTTTTGAGAACTACACAGTGATTAACTAATACAGTTAGACTCATGGACAACAAGTAGGAAGCACTGTCAAGTGTTGACCCAGTAAAAAGTAAATTTTTACTCTTAAAAGCGTGCAGAAACAGTATTTTGGTACTTGAGGAAAACAAACAAACAAAAAAGAGATACCTACTGGAGAAGCTGAGAGAACCAGAAACGTTAGCTTGAGCCCAGAGTTCTCTTATCTTGTTGGGTCCACATTGACTGGAAAAATCAGTGTCTCAGGAAAATTATCTTGGTAAATTCATGGAATCAATACAAGAGATTAATGTTTCCAAGTTGGCTGGGGAAGCATTTCAATTCCTTTGTTTTAAATAGTTCAAAGTATTGAACCATAAAAGGAAAAAGGAAAAACACACCTGTGGAATAATTGCTGGAGGTAAATTAGGAATTAAATCTATATTAAATGTACAGCATTGAAGAAATCTTCAGGGTGGAGTGTGGCGAATATGCGAGGAATCCATCCCACAGAAGTTCCCTAGGCAACCTTAGAAGTTGGCAACACCAGGGAAGCTTGGTGTGCTGACTCTAAGAGAAACTACACGGAGGGTGGAGCGGAGTGAAGACACCGCAGCCAGGCTCTGTGATAAGATGGGAACTGGAAGGTACTATGGAACTGACAAGCTGCATATTTTCTACCCTGAGCTGCACATTTACCACCCTGAGCCAACAATCTGTCATTTTTTGACAAAATACTATCCTTTGGGTGAACTTTGCTCATTATAATCTCATTATAATACCAGAAAACACATCTCCATCCCAAAGCTACCCACCTCCAAGGTGTGACCACCCCTCACTGAGCTTGCGCTCTGGATTTTTCTTAGTCTATACCTTTAAAAGTAAACAAGAAACTTGTACACCAATTATAATAGAGGTATGTATGACTAGAGTCACTCAAGCTCCACCTGTAAGGACAAATAATATAAAAATGGCTTAAGAGAGGAGGGATGCCAGGGAAGATACCATCGCAGACCACCTCTGACATCTGGGATCACTCGACGGGCTGAGCCTCTCTTCCCCCCCTCATAGGGATGCCTTTGGGTAAGATTCAAACACTCGGTTATACTGAGTGCTTCCCCAGGAAACTTAGAAATCTCTATAGAGTTGCTTTATAACTTAACGCGTTTGTAGCCAGGCTATATTACTCATGTTCTTGGTATTTGCACATGCTTTGCAGGCAGTAATTTTATCACCAGCAATCCAAAAGAACTTGTGTATCTGTTGCTTCAATAAACTGCACTATTCACTAATCTAGCCGTGAGAGTTCTCATTGAATGCCACCAAATCCCTTAAGCGTGGCAGTGCTAGTTCATAGAACGTGACTAGACTGAAAGTGTATGGTGTTACGAGCGCGTCCGTAATTGTGAGAGTTCAATACATTGAACGCGACCAGACTTGTACCACAGAGAATTGGGCATCACTCAGAATCTAAGCCCAGCCTCCCCCAGCCCCTCTGATATCTGAGGACAAGCTGGAACGCAAGGGGGTTTATTTTCTGCCAAATTGCCTTGCCCTTTAACGCAACAACACCAAATAACAGATACTCGGGAAGAATAGGAGCAGCAAGAGAAATAAAAGAAAATTTCTTCAAAGACCTTATACTCTGGAAGTGTATCACTACTTTCTGCTGTTGATGCTGAAAGAGATTTAAAAAGAAGCTTCAGGGAAGATGCATAAAGTAGGATAAGGTGACTGCCAGTAGAAATGTTAATGCTGGGTGTGAGCAGAAAGCTTTGAGAATTCAAAGACCAAAAGAAAAAAGGAAGTATGCCCTGAGGGCAGGTAGGATAGAGGGACATGCAAGAGCTCTTCCTTCGGCAAAGAAAACCTGCTGCTGTAGAACAGAGGTCAAGGAAAGGTGCTAGCACTCGTCAAGTCCAATACATCTGGCTTGCTGTTTAACACCGTCCACCAATTCTACGTTACAAAATGTGGTTAGAAGCAACAAAAACAACCACAGAAAAAATTAAATCGAGATAGCTTAAACCAGGATTGTTAACCTTTGAGGGCAGTTTAGTGGCAGACACTAGTGTAGCAAAATATAAACTAAAACCCATGACATTTCATTTTACACTGATGACTAACAATGTACTTTGAATTAAGCTTTTCTACTTTTACTGAATTTTCTGTACTTGGCAACTGGATTCTCTGAATGGCAGGACACACTGCCCGCCTATATCGGTGTCTTGTTAAAACTAGATGGCTCTCGCTGGTCTACTGCCGCAAAATCAGAGGCTGTTCAGTAGGTCTTGAAGTGAATCATATGCCTTCTTTCCTGGTTCAGCGCCCTACACTCATTCACCAGGGAGTCTAAGTTAAAAAGAGCACTCTACAGACAGTAATGGTGAACCCTCCCAACAGCATCCTCTCTGTTCTGCAAAGCAGAAGCTCAACACAGCAGAGAATCTAGCCCAGTATTAAGTCTTTTGAGAGATAAAAGTCATTGTTTTCAAAACACTAACTTTTTCCATGATCACATTTAAAATACTGACTTTCAATAGCAGAAATACCTTTGAAGACACTAATCAATTTTTTTTTTAATTGCATGAAGGTAACAGTCCTAATTAGATAAAATTTTCCTATTCAGAAGAAAGAGGGGCCTGCCACAAGAATCAAAAAAAACAATTCTAGTTTTTGCAGCTTCCCAGAATATGGAAAGTTTATGTAAATTGGTTTCTTCATTAGTCCTAATATTTGCATTTTTTCTGACCTACTTCATCTGCTACTGTGAGACAAGTGATGCAATACCAGAACAATTCCTTCGCATAGTGATGCAAAGCTTTTTTTTTCCTGCTCCCAATCTGTTAGAATTCCTTAACTCTTGAATGTTGTGGACTCTTCTATACAAAAACTTCTGTTACAGAATCACTCCCCCAGGTATCATTAAAAAAAAAAACCAGAATTTTATGTATTTTTTTTTTAAACATAGTGTCCTTGTCAGCTGACACATAGTTAAAACTTCTCTCTGATTAAGATGTTTAAAACAGCGTTTCTCAGACTGTGCATTACAACCCCATAGTGTCCCAAACTCTTAGATGGCAGCAGTCAGAGGCACTTCAATCCTTCCTACGCTTCCAGCTGAACAGCTATTCACTTACTTTAGAGAAGAATGAAAGAGCTGGCTAAAACCAGGGATAACTAGATATTTTTAATGAAAGCAAACTAGCTTAGGGATTGGTAGCCAGCAGAGAGATTATAGAGACTTCCAGTGACTGCTAGCATATGGTCTGTATTCCCCTGTCCCAGAGGAACTGATCACTGGCCTACTCACAAAATTACATACAGCATAGGAGCCAGAAGGGGTCACAATTTAGACTATAATAGAATAATTTAGTTTGGAAAAGACCTTTAAGATCAAGTCTAACCATTAAACTAACACTGCTAAATCCACCAGTAAACCATGTCCCTAAGCACCTCATCCACACATCTTTTAAATACCTCCAGGGATGGTGACTCCACCACTTCCCTGGGCAGCCTGTTCCAATGCTTCACCACTCTCTCAGTAAAGAAATTTTTCCTAACATCCAGCCTAAACCTCCCCTGGTGCAACTTGAGGCCATTTCCTCTTGTCCTGTCGCTAGTCACTTGGGAGAAGAGACCAACACCCACCTCTCTGCAACCCCCTTTCAGGTAATTGTAGAGAGCGATGAGGTCTCCCCTCAGCCTCCTCTTCTCCAGACTGAACAACCTCAGCTCCCTCAGCCGCTCCTCATAAGACTTGTGCTCCAGACCCCTCACCAGCTTCATTGCCATTCTCTGGACACGCTCCAGCACCTCAATGTCCTTCTTGTAGTGAGGGGCCCAAAACTGAACACAGGATTCGAGGTGCGGCCTCACCAGCGCCAAGTACAGGGGCACCATCACTTCCCTACTCCTGCTGGCCACACTATTTCTGATACAGGCCTGGATGTCGCTGGCCTTCTTGGCCACACTACTGGCTACTGGCTCATCTTCAGCCGCCTGTCAGTCAACACCCTCAGGTCCTTTTCTGCCAGGCAGCTGTATTGGGTTTGCGTGGAAACATTTTGGTAGCAGGGGGGGCTACAGGGATGGCTTCTGTGAGAAGCTGCTAGAAAAAGAGCCAATGCCAGCCAGCTCCAAGATGGACCTGCCACTGGCTAAGGCCGAGCTAATCAGCAACAGTAGTAGTGCCTCTGTGATAACATATTTAAGAAGGGGGGGAAAAAACCCGGAAACGGCAGCCAGGGAAGAGAGGAGTGAGAATATGTGAGAAAAAAAACTCTGCAGACACCAAGGTCAGGGAAGAAGGAGGGGGAGGAGGTGCTCCAGGCGCCGGAGCAGAGATTCCCCTGCAGCCCATGGTGAAGACAATGGTGAAACATTGGAATAGGCTGCCCAGGGAGGTGGTAGAGTCACCCTCCCTGGAGGTATTCAAGGAGCGTGTGGATGTGGCATTGTGGGATGTAGCTTGATGGACATGGTGCTGTGTGGTGTTGGGTGGGTTGTGGCTTGCAACCAACCGTACTGATGTGGCTTTCCAACCGTACTGATTCTGTGAGGCAGGCTGCTCCCTTGCAGCTCATGGAGGTCCACGGTGGAGCAGATATCCACCTGCAGCCCATGGAGGACCCCATGCAGGAGCAGGTGGCTACCTGAAGGAGGATGTGACCCTGTGGGAAGCCCACGCTGGAGCAGGTTCCTGGCAGTACCTGTTGACCCGTGGAGAGAGGAGCCCACGCTGGAGCAGGTTTGCTGGCAGGACTTGTGACCCCGTGGGGGACCCACGCTGGAGCAGTCTGTTCCTGAAGGACTGCACCCTGTGGAAAGGACCCATGCTGGAGCAGTTCGTGAAGAATTGCAGCTCATGGGAAGGACCCACGTTGGAGTAGTTCATGGAGAACTGTCTCCCATGGGAGGGACCCCATGCTGGAGCAGGGGAAGAGTGTGAGGAAGAAGGAGCGGCAGAAACGACGTGTGATGAACTGACCGCAACCCCCATTCCCCATCCCCCTGCGCCGCTCAGGGGGAAGAGGTAGAGAAAATTGGGAGTGAAGTTGAGCCCGGGAAGAAGGGAGGGGTGGGGGGAAGGTGGTTTTTTAAAGATTTGGTTTTATTTCTCATTATCCTACTCTGATTTTGCTTGGCAATAAATTAAACTGATTTCCCCAAGTCAAGTCTGTTTTGCCCATGATGGTAATTGGTGAGTGATCTTCCTATGTCCTTGTCTCGACCTACGAGCCTCTCATCATATTTTCTCTCTCCTGTCCAGCTGAGGAAGGGGAGTGAGTGATCATCTGTGTGGTGATTAGTCCAGCTGGGACTAAACCACAACAGCAGCTTTCCAGCCACTGGTCCCCAAGTCTGTAGCATTGCATGGGGTTGTGGTTTAAAACAAGCAGTTTACGGAACAGTTACAGGAGTTCCTTAACTACAGGGTTTCAGTAACTCAGCTGGCCGTTGCAGCAGAAATCACCCCGAGCCTTCACAAATAAAAACATAACCCCTCACTGCTACAAATCATTTCTGAACCGCCAGTGCCCACTGCCTATCTGTACATTGAGAAGCTGTCACCTGAGTGACATTCACCATTTCTTCCGTAGCTGGATGTCATATTTTGAAGTCAATTTAAAGCTCATAGACAATGCCAGGTTTACAGCACTAAATCTGAAAGGAGGCAGTGTTGTTTAACCAGAGAGTGGTGCTATCTGTCAATGTTAATTACAGCTGTTCCTGCTGGGGTTTTTACAAGAAAGTAGGCCAGCAGGAAGTGTCATTATATTACAGCCTGTGGCTTTGTGCATGTGTTCCTAAGTTGACAGTCAAGAGACGTCCTTTAGCATTCTTCACTGTCTTTTTCCATATGAAAAACAAACTGCTCAGATTGCATAAAAGGATGAAATATGCTATCGTATGCATCTGCTAGAACAGAAAGATACAGGTATGTAGAAAGCAACTTCCTACTGAGGTAATGAAAACAGTTCCTGGTGTGTTTGTGGTGTCTGATACTCCTTTTTGACTTACCTAATAGAACTCAAAGACTATTAAAATGAAACTTTCCTAGCCTTTCCTCACAGCCCTCATCTCAGTTAAAAAAATCCTGATCAGACTTATTACGTGATAAGGCTTTGGGGGACAAAGAAAGGGAGGAATAGCTATAGAGAAAAGATATACTGCTGAGCTACCCATCCCAATGAGAAAAAGCTCAAAACAAAAAAGTTTGAATTACTCATGACACCTCCTACACCTCTGTCTTTTCACACCTAGGTAACTCACTCAATGAGGATATTGATTTCAAAAGATACTTTAAAGAACACTGTAAATTCAAAACATTAAACAAATATGAAACAGAAAATATGCATCAATATGGAGCAGAATTAGGTATTGTCAAGAAAGGGGGTAAAGTTTCAAGGGACTCTGAATAGTTCTAGGAGAAATGTAATCAAAATTTATCAAGCATTTGAAGATACATTGGTCACCACTTTAGAAAAATCCAAAATAACTTTGAGATCACAGGTAATGCATTTACACACTTGCAAATGCTCCTCCTAGTGAATAGCTTACAATCAAACCACACTACTTTCTAGAGTCAAAGTTCCTACATCAACCCCATTGATAAAAATATTTTGCTTTTAATTCTATCACTTAACTGTGTACACAGCTTTTCCAGAATAAAAACTTTCTTGAAAGGATTATACCTCTAAAATCATAGAAAAAAAAAGGCTTTGCATCTGAGAAGTAATCTGAAACTGAGTTTTCTGCAACTTCTAGTACTCAGAGTCCTGCATTTTCCATGAATTAAATAATGGTAGGAAAAAAAACACACCCTACCACACACTCAGTTTGAAAGCAATCCTGAAGTTACACTCAAAACACCCTCATTATCCAACAATGCTAAGCAACTGACTTAATAACACTGTATCTGGTTACTTTTCCAAACAAATGTTACAGATCTCAAAGCCTTTTGTACAACTCAAAGTATTAAGAAAATGGTATCGGTCCAGTTTTATAAGCTTAATTCTTGGCAGACAGTAGAAGACATGAAATGCTTGGCCTTATTTTTTCCCAGAATTGTGCAATCATCATTGTAGTCTAACATCTTCCATGGAACCAGTTTTCAACTGCTTTGTTTTTTTGGTTTTGTTTTTAAATTTATATACATATATATTTACATATATTTTTGCTATCGACATTGTTGTTGGTTTAATTTTCCACAAAGAAAAGATTAGTGATTGATTTTCAAGACCAGTTAATATCCATATCTCCTCTCATTTTCATTGTTATACCCCTTAAGTTATGCATTACCTAAAGAAGGTGTCAAAAGAAATAATTTAGGAAATAAGAAAACCATTTAAACGTATGCAATTCTGAACCCAGCTTTGGAAGCCTGACAAATTCAATTAAAAATTCCAGCATAAATTAAACTATTAGTTTAAATTAAATTTCAAAATCAAGACTATGGCCACATAGTAACATTTAAGTATGTTACAAAAAAAGTTTATGCAATATTCACCCATGATTCAAACCCCAAACAATTAAAATTGAAACCTCGCATTTCAACATGAAAAACATGTATCAAGTAGAATAAAGACCTGGTAGAATAAAGACCTGGTAGGAAAAGAGTTCTTACCTTCATAGATAGCTTTGAAGCCTTGAGCACTGACAGCAAAATCTGTGGTGAAACAGAGGGTGAGGATAGATCCTGTGCTCACAATAGATGATGGAAGCTGAAATCCAGATAACCTGTGCAATAAAAAGGCACAAATCATTATAACGTTTAAAATAAAGTACATCAGTAGGTGTGATGAGCATTATGATGAGCATCATATTTCTATATCCGAACTGCCAACGCATTATGCTCTTTACCCTGATGCAGTCTCTAAACATTTCCTGAAAAATTTCAGACATGTTCTTGAGCTTTTTAACCCTCCTACTTTAACACATCTGTGCATTATCTAACAGAGAACACTGAAAGAAAGACCTGTTTGCATCTATTGAAGACAAAGAATCTTTTTATAGGATTCCTTTCAAGATGGAGACAGGTAAAGTTAGGACACCTAGAAGTAGATGCCCGGGCCTTGACTCACGCAGAGATACCTAGAGTTATTTGAGATAGTGTGGACTATCCTGTCTGTCCTCCAGCTGCTGCTTCAGAAAAAGCATGGATTTCATATGTTCAATGTATATACATTAATTGACCAGAAAACAAACCAAAAAAAAAACCTCTTACATTTAACAGCTTCAGAAAAATTACATTTCCTATCTTATTAGCAGTCTTACCTTTACACATAAAACAGAATTTCCCATAAGCTATAATTGCATTGCAATACTGATTTTAAGATAATTTCCCCAAATAAATGTTTTGATTCATTTTGAGGATAAAACAGATGGAAAAAAAAAAAATATTTACATCCTTTGCTGAAACATCACTAAAGATAAATTTGTTAGACCCAGCTGATACTAGTGAGATGTTGGTTTCTTAATCATTAGAGTAATTTCACATAAGCAAGACGTAAGACACCATTACTGTTCCACAAACCAAGAACTGTACTGTCAGCTTACATCACTAGCTAATTTCTGTATTTTGCAATAGGGGTACGTGATCTTGGGTACAGGACAATGCACCAGAAAGCCACCTTTTGTTCAAATTTCACCCTGAAAAAGCTTCTTGAATTCAGACACTGGAACAGCTCATCAAAAAAACCAACCAAACTAAAAAAAAAAAAATCCCAAAAACCACCAACACCACACCAAAAATGCTTATTTTGAATCTGAATGGTTAAGACAATCCATGCTTTCAAAAAACAAATCTTGCTTTTGAAATTTATTGTACAATGATGCTATAGTTCATTAATTGGCATGTGGAACTGCAGAAGATAAATAATTGTAAACAACATTCCAGTACAGCAGTATTGCTGAAGCATTCTTTGCAAAATTAGGTTTATTTAAGACCACTCTCATATATAAAAACATATAAGAGGAATTCCATGCTTGAATTACACCACTCAGGTGGTTCCTCATCTCTTTCCAATTTTGAGCTTTGGAAAACAAATAGACTCAGATGAGTCAGAGAACAAAGTGAGGAGAGCTTTAAATGCAGATGACAGCATACAGTCAAGGCAATGTAAGTCAGCAAAAAGCTTTCTGCAATTTCTTCCTTTCTTTTTAAACAACATTGTCTCCCATATGCTAATTAGCTGTTTGTTCTAATCTTTTCACCTTCTGTGTACTTGTCAACGTACTGCTGCTATTTCTTTCCACCTCATTTACTCCAACTCCAGAAATAACCAGGTTGATTTTTTTCCTCAATCCTCAAACTGCAGAACTACCATTAGGCTTGCCACATCTTATGTTCACACTTTGGTATGTTCTCTCACCTTCACTAGATGTTGTAGTTTTTAGGGAAACGTGCCTCTTGTTCTACTTAATGAATTAGAGTTGTTATCATTACTGCCCTACATCTGGAGTGTACTGTACGACAGTTCATTATTAATTTACGGTATGTATTTTCTGATCTTACTTACACCTCTCTTCTCTCTTTGAACAGGGATTCAAAGAGTTCTTGTTTAAGGGTGATTTGGTTTTTTTGATAACACTACAATATTTCCTGGATCTAACATTTTTTGCTGAAATATAGGAAAGTAGCATGCATTGTAGGGATAAGAAGGAAAATCAGGTTGAAACACACAGAAAGACAGAAGCAGCTAGCCTGAACACTTCACACTACATAGGAGACCTAAAAAAAAAAAAAAAAAAAAACCACCACCAACAAAAAAAAAGCCCACAGAACACAATAAAAAGACAAAACTTTAGGTACCTCATTCCTGATCAGCGTTTGCCCCACTTGGCATGGATTTGGTTTATATAATTGAACTCATTTGAGCAGTGATTGGACATCCTGAGCTCTTGTTATAATTTCTAGACCTACCTGCTTTGATTCTGTTATGATAATAAGTACCACTCCTACAATATGGATTCTTTATCTGCTCAACAAATGAAACTGTTTCTGTAGTATCCCCCTTGAAATACTAAAGATCATTCTTCAGGCTAACTGACATTGCAATTCACATTAAAGGAAGAAAAATATATTATTTTATTACGTCTTAAATCAGTGCACTTAAATGTTTTACGGACATAGAAAAAGGCAAATATGTGGTAAACTTCAAGGAATTAATACATCAACTTGAAAGTTATTTTTTCAAGTTCTCTATATTACAGTAATCCTAAAAAAGATCATGGAAAAGTCTCAAACAGAAGAAAACGGTATGTCAGTCATTCAACAGACTACCTGGATGCCTCTACAGTAGCCTTGTTACCCGAAATATTTCTGAAAGCACCTTTTCATAGTATTTAATAGTTTCAGTGAGATCAAATGCCATGAAATTGAGTGCAAACAAAAACTAGACACCAGATGAAAATCTAGAGTGTTATTCTTCAGACATTTCCAGAATTAAAACACTGCGAACCTACCAAGTCATTTAACGTTTTCACTAGGTTGTTATAGCTCATGAATCATAATGTGTTTTGCACATTCATTTCATCATGCAGGAAAAAAAAAAAAAAAACAGACACCTTCACACGTTGTTTTACTGTAGAAATGTTATCTCGGCAATTAATGCGTAGGCCTTTACTGCAACCGGAAAGGGAACCATTTAAACAGACAAGAGTGTGTGCTAAGAAAGCAGAATCATTTCAAATCCCTCTGCTAATAAAACTGTCATTTGATAAACTTGCACTACTTCATACTGAGCATATGGCAATACTTTAAGCTTAAAATATCACTACTTCCTTAACTTTCAGTAGCATTAATCTGCACAAAATGCACACACTAAAATACTTTTTAACCACAGATGAAATATATTTAGCTTGTCTATAAAGAAGAAACAGAACCTGTAATAGAAAACACAGCAGTACACCAGTACTAAGCGCCTCTGTTTGCAGGGGCTGGGGGGCGGGGGGGTAGAAAACCGCACATTTCATTCATAGATCTTGATGTTCCGCCATTTCTAGTGATAAGGTGTATAAATACATAGATTTTTTTTCCCAATACCATAGCAATAGGTCTAGCTGGCTCTGCTCAGAACTTCTCCACCCTCTACTTGTGAGGGTGACTTGTTCCGGGACTTCCTAGTACTAAACAGGTAGTGCAGCAAGCCCTCTGGGGGGTTGGCAATATGGTTAGGGGTCTGTAGCAAATGATGTACAAGAAGAGGCTGAAGGAATAGATTTGTTGAGCCCTTAAAAGATGACAAGTAAAGGGTGAACCTTACTGCTGTCTTCAGCTACCTATTGCAGAGATAAAGGAAAAGCCAGGTTCTTTTTAGAGGTGCAACATGAGAAATTCCAGGTTTGTATTAGAAAAGAAACACCACCATGATGTTGGCAATACATTGGAACTGCTGCCCAGAGAGTATCTGGTATCTCCGGCCTTGGATTTATTGGAAACTTGATAGTGTCCTGAAGAGCATGATCTATCTTCATATTTGGCTCCAATTTCAGCAGGAGATAAGATCAAACAACCATAGCCTCTTCTAACCCAAGTTATTCAATGAATCCATGACCCATAAGGAAGGCATGGGCACAGTCCCTATCCCAAGCAGCTGCTCTAAGAAAAACGAGAACACTCAGCACTCAGAGGAAATAAAATCAGATCAGCCTAAGAAGTTTTAGGTTCTTTGTATAAGTTTATTAGGGATTGAACTTTTGCTGAGTGTAGTTATGAAATTTTAGGAAGTCACAGCTGTTCATGTAGAAACTGATAGGCCTTCAAGCATGGTTAAAGCTGAACAGATCTTCGCAGGTGTTTTGAGGACATCCTTGACACAAAAACAGCTTTGCTCCATTTCCATCCAAGGAGAACTATTACATTCTTGTTCCCAGAGTCACTAGATTATATTTTTTAATAAACATTTTGCACTGCCCTCACAGTTGAAATGGTCAAATGAAGCAAAAGGAGCTTGCCAGAACAGCTTTATCAGAAACAGCTATCCAGCATGAAGAGTCTCGTATGACCACTTTAACAAGAATATGTACTGATTTCACAGTTCCCAAAAACCAATCAGCAGTTCCAAAGGAAAAATAGAAGCATTTTTGCCATTTTATTTGCTACCTTATTTGTACTACAGGCAGCTGTAGGAATAAAGTGATGCGTTCAGGTTACCACATGCGATAAAATTTTGTCAAGGTTTAACAAATTTTCTTGGGAAATTTAAGAGAAAAAAACCAACAAACACTTAGAGGGAGGGGCAACCCAGCACTCATAAGGACTGATTCTCTTTTCAAATCAGACCAGTGAAATCTGTGAAGACACATCATTATAATTAGAAGGAGAATCAGATCTGTTAAACATTTTCAGAATTGTGCCTAACATACACACACACAATTTTTTATATGTATGAGCAGAGCTTATACATCTGTACAGCTTGTTCCCAGAAACATTCTCAGAAGAATTAACTAGAATCTACTTGGCTAAGTGTGCTTGTTTTGGCTGGGGTAGAGTTAATTTTCTTCATAGTAGCTAGTATTGGGCTGTGTTTTGGATTTGTGCTGAAAACAGTGCTGATAACACAGTGATGTTTTCATTATTGCTGAGCAGTGCTTACACAGAGTCAAGGCCTTTTCTGCTTCTCACCCCACCCCACCAGTGACTAGGCTGGGGGTGCACAAGAGGTTGGGAGGGGACACAGCCGGGACAGCTGACCCCAACTGACCAAAGGGATATTCCATACCATATGATGTCATGCTCAGCCTATAAACCTGGGGAAAGAAGGAAGGGGGGGGGGGGGGCGACATTTCGAGTGATGGCATTTGCCTTCCCAAGTAACCATTACATGTGATGGAAGGCAGCTTTCCTGGAGATGGCTGAACACCTGCCTACTGATGGGAAGTAGTGAATGAATTCCTTGTTTTGCTTTGCTTGCCTGCACAGCTTTTGCTTTACCTATTAAACTGTCTTTATCTCAACCCATGAGTTTTCTCACTTTTACCCTTCTGATTCTCTCTCCCACCCCACTGTGAGGGGAGTGAGCGAGTAGCTGTGTAGTGCTTAGTTGCCAGCTGGGGTTAAACCATGACAGTAAGACAAAACATTCTTGCCCAAAGTTAGCTATTAGATGTCTCTTGCAAAAGCTATTAGCCAAAAGGATCAATGTTATTAATAACAAGATAAAGTATAAGTCTAAGTGTCAATGAATTATCCCAAAAGCAATTTTGGGCAAACCATAGATAAATGTCAAAATCACGATTTCTCTCCCTCAAAATCTGCGTAAGGAAAAAATTTAACATTTCTCCCATTTTACTATAAAGTGATATAGGTCATTAACTGCTATAGGAAACACCAAAGAGCTGTCGCCCATCAGTGTCATATCTTTTCAGGTTTTACATACTATTTTTAAAATAGTCATTTGATGTAGAGATCCATAAGCTCATTCTGTATCAAACTCGCAATACCACATGAAAACACAAAGTTTTGACAGATGCTACCTCAAAGATTGTGCTGATCAACTGCAGATCAGAAAGCAAGGCAAGTCAAAGGGCACCCTTAAGGACTAAAGCTTTAGGTTACCTATTGTAGTTCTCCATAAATACCTCACTGAGTCACAAAAGTCAAATACTAAGTACAACACATTAAAAATGTTCTAAAGGTGGTTTCTCATATTTGGCTTAACTGGAAATTATCCTAGAACTATACTGTCAAAAAGCAGGCAAACCCCTTCGGTGTTTTAGGTATCCAACATCACCAATAGTCAACAATATATACGCACTATTAGGGACCTGAAGAAAAAGCAATCAAGTTATGACTCTATGGATTCCTGGCACTTATTCCTGATTTTATTAATGTCTTTGTGGTGGGTTGACCTTGGCTGGCTGCCAGACCCCCAACCAGCCACTCTCTCACTGACCCTATTTAACAGGACAGGGGGAGGGAAATAAGATGGAAATGCTCCTGGGTCAAGATAAAGACAGGGAGATTACTTACCAGTTATAATCATGGGCAAAACAGACTTGACTTGGGAAAAACTAGTTTAATTTATCACCAGTTAAAGCATGTTTGGATACTGAGAAACAAAGACAAATTAAATCAAAACCCTACCCTCCGCTCCCCCTTCTTCCCAGGCTCAACTTCATTCCTTCATTCCCAACTCCTCTACCTCTCCCTGCAGGTTGTCCACGGGGATGGGGAATGGGGGCTGCAGTCAGTCCATAACAGCTCCTCTCTGCTGCTCCTGCCTCCTCACACTTTTATCCTGCTCCAGTGTGGGCTCTCCATGGGCTGTTGTTTTTGTCAGGAAACATCCACCTGCTCCACCTTAGTCTCTTTCATAGTCTGCAGGGGAATCTCTGCTCTGGCACCTGGAGCACCTCCTCCCCCTCCTCTTACCTCAGTGTCTGCAGAGTTGATTGTCTCACTTTTTTCCACACTCCTCATTTTGCCTGTGTCATGTTTTTGCCCTTTCTTAAATATATTTCCCCCGAGGTGCCACCACCGTGGCTGAGGGGCTCAGCCCTGCCCTGCGGTGGGTGGGTTGGAGCCGGCTGGAACCGGCTGTGTCCGGCACAGGGCAGCCCCGGCCTCTCCTCACAGGGGCCACCCCTGGGGCACCTGCAGCAGTATAACCTTGATGGTATGAGCAGAGAATGCTACAAAAGCATCAACTGTTCAAGTGCACCTCAATTTTAGGCATTAAAGTAAAATCTTTAATATTAATTATCTCAGTAATAACTAATTTGAATCAGTTAAGCTACCTGAACATATTTGGCCAGAAGAGAAGCTACTGCAGTAACTTACAAGAACATGGTAACTCCAGTTACCCCACATAAAATAGCAGCAACGCTATGAGAACAAATGCGATTACAGGATACATATCTATAACATGACCTTTTTTGAAGCCACACGAGCTCTGAAGCTCCCTTCCACAAATAAAGGGGAAACTGAAAGTAGCTATTTTAAAGGGCTCTGCCAGCTGCAAAAAAAAAAAAAAAATTAACACTCGTCTTCCTGGTTTTGAAGCTGGCAGACTGTATAGATGCATCTCTAACCACAGGCAACAGTTATAACATGCTAACATTCCAAACAGTTGGTACTAGCCAACTGAAATTATCTCCGAGAACAACACAGTTAAGAACAAAGCAGTCTTAGTTGTGTTTGAGGGCCCACAGTACTTCAGTCATTTAACTGAAGTCCTCTCCACGTACAGCATTTTTGCATCGAATTCAGGATTGGAAGTTGACAGTAAATAGACAAAAGTACAGCTGGTCAAAAAAATATTATGTAATATTTATATATTTTTCCTAAAGACCAATTATTTAGAAAATAAAGCTTCTCTCAAACTTTTTTAAAAGCTTAACAGAAGTGTTGTAAGGCTTTAGTTCAAAGTTTATCTTACGGATAAATTTTAGTTCAAACCAAAGACTGATAATTCAGAACAGTCCAATAAATATGTATTTGTATAATTAGAAAAGACACATGTAAAGGCAGCCTCAAGACTCAAATATTTCTAAAGGATTGATTTCTATCCTACAATTGAGTATTTTCTCCCCTCCCATAAGTCTTATTTCAGAGACAGAATTGCATCTCACAAAGTAAAGAGATACTTTTTAAGGTTAATAACTAGTAAGTTTTACAGTGAAATTTCACACACCAAAATAAGAATACATGATGTTATATAACTATTCTTATGCATGCTTTTAGTCATGCAAATGGTAGCCACCAATACTGTATAATCACAAAGAAACAAATGTAAAGTGATTTTTGCAGTATTATTTCCCAAATCTTGGAGAATTTTCATCTCCCCTGTCCATTGCCATAAGCTGCTGTTCTGGAGCAAAGCTCACTCTTGCAAATGCCAGAGACAGTAAAAAAAGCTTAAAAACCAACCAAACAAAATAAAGCAAGCTGGCCACAGCCAGTCCTATGGGTCATGCTCTCACAGGCTTATCTGCTTCATGATACAACCTGCAAAAGCCAGAAAAGCACACTGTTAAAACTTATATAGTGATTTCCCCTGTTTTGTTCGTCATCACAAGATGCCACCCCTGGGGGCCAACTCCTGTCTGTGCTTGTTATCAGCAATGAGAAGAGTTACCCACAGGTTAAGTCACCTAATGGTACATAAAGCCAGGAGACCAGCATATCCATTCCAACAAAGCAGGCTGTTACCTGCCACGTGTGAAACCACAGAAGCCTTATCTTAATAATTTACAACCATCCTGTTGCCAAGAGGAAGTGAAGATTTAAAACCTGGCTCAGATACTATCTCTTACATAAAGGAATGAGGAGCTACTATAAGGTTAGTACAAGATCTTTAATTTGTAACTGATTTTCTATCACAGAAGATAAGCTAAATATATATATATATTTTTAATCCCACCACCCCCACTTCAATTTTTTTTTTTTAAGTCATAGAAAAATGGAAGACATATAGAAGAAGTTGTTCAAGGTCAAGATTTTCATTCAGAGGCTCTAATTTGGTGGGGTTTTTCTCAAGCTTAAGGTAACACTGACTGTTCTCTTAAAAAACTGTACCAGAAACACTACAACGGGCAGAGCCCCAGCTCAGAGACCACAGCCAGTCCTCTGCACAGGAATTACCCTTTTCTTCTTCACCTCTCCAGCATAAAGAAAACACACAGCAACACCGCCTCACATTGATGAGCATTATTCAGCTTTCTTTCATAAGAAAAAAAGCAATAATGAATTAAAACCCCTTAGCCTTCTCATTTCTTACTCCAGCAGTGCCAAGTCTTCCACGGCGCTGCTTTCTCCAGGTTCAGGCTCCTCCATCTTCAGGTTCATCTCAGGTTGTAGACAGCAACACAACACTATCTCCCAGTCCTTCCCTCTCCCTAGGAAACTAACTTCAAAGCCCTCCCATCAAATGGCCACAAGACTTCTTCCACCAGCTATCTCCCCTATGCTGCAAGAAACTCCTGCAAACCCCTCAGCTGCTCCCTGATTCCTCATTTATTAATTAACATCAGGTGCTCCTCCATCCTGCTAACTAGAGGCAGTTAAGGTGTGTGCACCTCATTAGAGGGGCACTATTACTAGCAGTACACAAAAGGCTTATCTCTTACTTGGGTGCTCTTCTGCAACTTAAGATTTATAATCTCAAATTAATAATCAGTTCTGGATAGGCAAGAAATAGATTTTTAATTCAAGCCTTTCACAGAGCTAAGTACATGTACATTTTTTCCATGCTATGGTCATATGAAAACTTCCTGATGTTTCCTGTGACTTTAGCTTAACTATGAATTAATTGCAGGAATTATAAAATTAATATTTTGCTCGTACGGGAAGGATGGAAGCATTCAAAGCAGAAAGTTCCCTCAGTGAAGTCCAGAAAGCCCCTTACAAACAGAACTCACTGCATTCAGTCACTAAGCAGAAAGAAGCTGCAAGCTTAATGATTTTGACGTATTTAGCCTTCAGAAAAGCAGATGGTTTCTCTAGCTGCCACCAAACAGCCACAGTAGCAAGGCTTACATCTGCTGCAGGAAACCCTGATGCTGCAAAGTGGGAGCCTGTGACCGCAGTTACCGGGCATCAGTAAGGGAGCAGGAAAACATGAGACAAGTTGGCCAACGCCAAACCAATACGCAGCTGTGAAGGGGACCGAAGCAGAGGCAGGTCCCAGGAAAGTGGCAGGGCTGAGGGCTTCCCAAGGTGCTGCAGCTGCTGGCAAAGGCCTGGCAGGTCTGGGCAGACAGCAGGCTCCAACAGCTCTAGCGTGGTGGGATTGCATGGCAGATCTGAGAGAGGGCAACTCCCAGAGCACTTGCTGCCGGTGGATGAGCCTAGTGGGGTATGTTACTCATGCTGAGAAGAAAAGGGCTTGTGTAATGGAAAATCACAGTACTTCCCCACAATCCCAGGCTCCAATGTAGTACAAGCTACAGAAGAAAAAAGCCAGAAGTCTGAAATGTGTGGCAGTCGCTAAGACTGGCAGCTGCCAACTAAATGAACCAGTAGGTAGGCCATGGCACTGTGCTATGGCTATGCAGAGGTGCCTTCTTTTCCTGGCAGACCTTATCATTATACCATAGATTTTCTTACGATTTCTATCCCTTGTACACAAAATGCAGCCACAGAAATGGTTTCATATGCCTCTGTGCTAAATGGCTTTGAAAAAAATCATCAGCTAATATTTGATAAAACTGGACAAAAATAAAGTAGTGCTGTAAAGCGTGCCAAAAAAAAAGTAGTACCATAAACCATTATTGCCAGGGGGATAAAAACAGTGTTTTACCTTTAAGAGAAAGAAGTTATTTCAGTTATTATAAAGCTAATGACTCTTTCTGCTTGAGAAAAAACAACTGAAACTATAAGTAAGATCGTATATTCCAGGTTAACAATTATATGACCAAACTATATTTCTGCCTTCTAACAGTACACAGATATTTAGACCAAAGGAACCCCTCAGGTGTACTGGTATGAACTCAAATGAATCCAGTAGAACTAAAATTACATAGATGTAAATTAAAATGGGATTTAATTCAATTAATTAATAATTGTATTCTGAATAAATCCTATTTTTAGAAAATTATGTAAACAGGTTTCATAGGCTGAATTATGTCTTCAGGCCTATTACCTATATCTGTTTGCTCACTAACAACAGTATGATGAGTTTAATAATAAAAAAATATAGTAGTAAGACCATAGTTAGTAATAGATTACAGGTGAGATTTAACATTTTTTAATTAAAAAAAAAATCAGGAATTGAGTCACCCAATCTAAGATCTCTCAGTGGTTTTATCACCCGTACCATGTCAAACAGTTTAAGACATAATCTTTGAAAACTTTTGCATTACCCCATCTAAGCTTCATTATGAGAGTTTTATCTGTTTATTCTCACATATGGATGTCACATCACATTCAATCATCTTTACAGTAGGTATGTTGCATTAATCCACAACAGTCTATATGGTGATCTGTTATTTTATGTAACTTCAGTTATGAAGCTGGCTTGGATTTCCTATGTCATAAGCCTTTAGAGAGAGATCTATGTCAGGTTGGGAACAACATTACAGTAATGAACAGTTGATTCAACTTCAAAAAAAATGGATGAATTTTATTTGAAACTTTGTTTTACAAATCCATTATAAATCATCCATAATGATGTGGATGATATTCGTGCTCCCACTTGTGGGTTGTTTGGAATTGAAAAATGTACAGAACTCTTCATTTAAAAAAAAAAAAGAGAAAAAAACCCCAAAACCTCAAAACCCTATCATAGGAACATAGATGGTATTGTATGCCTCTATTAATGGAATTTAGAGAGGAAAAAGTCTGTGAAGAGGACTCTTTTTCTCTTCACAGGCCAGCCGCTAATAACTGAAAAATCACCCACATTTCTACCTCCCTAGGTTTTACAGGCTTGCCTTTTATTACAGTATCAGAGCACCTCCACAAAAACCAGTGAAACAAAGCCAGTGTAAATAGAAATGGAATGATAACAAGTGGCATAAAAGCCCTGCAACACACAAAAATTGCCTAAGGGCGGAAATAAATCAATTTCTGAAGCTTTCTTTTAACGTTTTTACAAATTGGATTACAGTAGTATTGCCAGCTGAAAAAAAAACCTACTCTAGCCTTTTTGGTGGCACCACTTTAAGCAAAGGTCTTGAGGCAAAAGAAAATATGCTAGCAAATATTTGAATAGATCGGATTTTAGTACAAACAGCATGTTTGTCCTTTGCAGCAATAAGGAGGTATCTAAAAAAATACCATACTGTCCAAACATGAGTGTATTTAACAAACAGTTTATATAGTGCTCAGTGTTCCTTCTGTAAAGAAGACTAAAGATTTGTGCCTAGAACTTTATTCTAGGAATGTGTGAAGCTTCAAATGTGGCCTATGGTAAGCAGTAAAACTTTGAATACTTACATGGCTTTGTGGATTTCCATTATCTGTTTTGCACAGGCTAGACTGTGTGGCTTTTTTATACTGCTCAATTCAAAATACATACTAACATACTAATGATTGAAGTCATTCCCATTAATGATCTGGGATCTGACTGTTCTTCATATTTTTTATTGAGAGATATACCCTTTTGAATTAATGAAATAAAATAGGTCAGCTAATTAAAGATTTACATGTTTCTAAAGATTTACATGTTTCTAATTTTAGTATTTTCTAGTCATTATTTTTCAACTGCTCTTGATAAAATGGCGGGTTTTTCCACATGTTCTGAACAGAATTTTTAAAAAAGAGGAAGAAAAAGTGATACAAAGTTGAAAAACAACCTAAGTTTAAAAAATCCCCACTTTTTTTATACATCTCTCATATCATGAGCCAAACTTTAAAGCTGACTTTTATGTAGTTTTGCAAGATTTGAGTTTAATTTTGTTCACCTAAATTTATGTTCTCAGTAAATCAATCAATCAGATCCAAAACATTAGAAGTTAGGTACCTTAATTTTTCCATGTCTTAGTTTCCCATTTGCAAAATAAGGATAAAATTACAAACTGAAAAGATTCTTTTGAATTCAAGTACATTGAAAACGGTAGAGAGGTCCAGAGTCAGGGAAATAGGATGGGCATATTTAAGTACTTCAAATCAAAATAAAGTTAAAATAATGTGCTATTGCCTCATTTTAAGCAATTCATTTTGGCAGATGAAACATAGGAGATCTCCAGGATTGTTTGGAATTTGACTGGAAGTGCTTATTAGAGCTGTAAGACAAAAAATTCTGTACCTGAGGAAGAAAAACTGATGAAGTAGTTCCAAAACCAAAAGCTTTTGGAGCAATCGAATGGGACCTTTCCTTCACCTTCTGTATCTTTCCAAACTATGTACACTTTCAGCTAGAAGACTCTTCTCAGAGTGTTATTATATGTTGTATGCATTATAAATATGTCCCTAGGACTCTTTTCACTCGATAAAATAATGTATCCTGTTTCAGAACTGAGGAAAGAATTTTCCTTCACTGTCACCTCATTATGACTTTGCTTTGTTTTTCTGAAGTTAATTGTTCTGACAACTCTATTTTAAAGGGGTCAGGCTTTGACGGTTTTAGACTATCTGCACAAAGCTCACTATATTAAATTTCTACCTCTATGTTTTACTCCCAAGAGCTATGACATTCTTTTTTTGTATGCAAACCTTTAAAGTCTGTCTATTATTTCTACCCATCATACTTGAAGTTTAGTACAGCATATATCACTTAGTACTTGAATACCTCCTGCAAAATTGCTGCCTGGCTTGTTTGTCCTTTATAAGAAAGAAATCTAGTGGGTATTTCAGTGGGTCATAAAGTTCATTTTATCTTAATGTAAATTTTAAAAAAAAGTCTTTTGCAAATAATTAGTTTTGATAGTTTCAAATAGCACTTACAAGAAGTGGCTACTGCTACTAATATGAAATAATGGCCTGTTCTAGAAATGCTTCAGAATTATGTGAGTGCTTTGGGCTAACACTACACTGTATTGTAATAAGTATCATATATTCATATTTTCCTTCATTATATCACTTTTCATCTCCTTTGTACATATTTTGCAATATTCAAAACCTTCTGGAAAGTCTGTGTAGTTCAGTGCTTCAATTTAAATATTATTCCTATGTAGAGCAGGAGTAGGCTGTAAAAGGAAAGGGGGTGGCACAGCACATACAAGAATATCTGACATAGCCAATCAAGACACAGAGACATGGATTTTCACCAGTGGATCTGTTTACAGTGCAGGTAAGTGGGACTGAAGGGCAAAACAGTGGTGCAGTTTCTTTCTTTTTCTGTAATAAGGACCATATACCATGGCAAAGATCCAGAATCCTTCAGAAAGCTGCACACTTAGTATGTATCTATGAAAATTGGCACTGGCTGTTAGTATATGCTGAAGCCCTTAATTTTGTATCTTTGCTGATCTTGTTACCCGTGCTAACAATATTTAACTACCACATTTTTAATATCTCTATTTTGCCACGATAGCATTCACCAGTCATTGTATTTCTTTGGTATAGCAGTTAATGAATCTCAAAGTACCTTGACTTTTATAATCAGAATTTTTTTCTTAACTATTAGAGCAAAAATCATTATGTTGAACCATCAGCTTATCATTATTTTTCAAAATATCCTTGCCTCATACATATCCTGTTGCAGTATATGGTGTAGTTTACTGTATGAATTCTCATTGTGATCTACCTCAAGTTGCTAGTACGCGTACCAATTTCAATGATTACCCTCATGTTGCTCTCTTTATGGTGCCACCTTATCAATGTGCCCTCTGATCAGTAGATCTTCAACAAATTCAGAAGTAATGAATCTGAACAATCTCCTGTTAAGTTTAATAGTGACCAGATTTTGTTAGCTTCAGCGTAAAATATCACATCCCAAAAGTAAGTTTAGAAATATGCCTTAATTGAGAGATATTTCATCTTTCTTTCTGAGCATTTTCTGTGCTTATATTTTAAGTCACCTCAGTAGAAGTTTGCCCTAGGATGCACAATTTGATGCTTGAGCTCCTCCTATCAGAAAATTCTATCTTGTTCTCCTGTCATTTAATCCTTACATACACAATATATCATTTCAGGGCTTATGATCATCATTGAGATTATCTATAGTAATATCATTTTTAGTTTGGAACAAATTGTTTCTTATGGATGACTTGTCCTAACAACTGTGTTTAGGTGAGTCATATTTTGCTAGTTTAAAATGTTCTCATTCAGAGTGCTTCTTCCAAAGAAAGGATGTATGCAGTCTTTTTTGCTCATACTTTTAATTTCAGTAAACTTTCTCTTAAAATTGTATAGTAATATTTATACATTAGCCCCAAGCAATGGCTGTTGACTATTTACCTGAAGCAAGGTGAACATTAGGCAAATTCTGCCATTAAATGTGTAAGATCTCTGCAGGAAAGTGGTGATGCTCTGCATTATCTGTTACACTATTGCATCTCACTTACTCCCGCAGATGATCTTGTGAGGGCTGCCTGAAGCTGCCCTTATTTACTGACGTGTGTCCGGATGATGCAGGATCTTGAATATCTGAACACAGGTAATAGTTTTAGTTTTGTTTACCTTTAACACAGTATTTGATACCACCAGCACACTCAAGTGGTCTAAGGGTTCTGACATCCATTTCTACAGGCAGCCTACAGGCTGCCCATAAGTACCTACGAGGCAGACATAACATTGTTTGTTATGGGGGAAGTCAATACTGAAGGAATTGCTATTGCAGGACAACTTTTTAGTTTTATGTTTTCTATCTTAACCCATTCAGAACCATTATTGTCAATTTTTCTCATTAATTTGAATAGGAGTTTTAGTTAAACCCATTGCTTAGAATTTCTTTATATTTGGGTATATTTTTATTGTCACTGGCTAATATTTATGTAGAATGATTAGTAAAGCTCAGCTTTTTTTCATGAAAGTGCCAACTTGTTCAAATTGTTATTTTAATATGGAATAAGATGGCTTTGATGAAATAGCTTTCCAAGTCTCTGATGACCGTTGTGGCCAGAGAAAGGTTTTAAGACCAAACCATTGTGAAAGATTCCATGCCTGTGGAACAGTCATGCCATGGGTTACAGTAGTACTTAGCTATGCCCCTGACAAGGTGTTAATATGGGGATTACCTGCCTCTCCAAGTAATGGGTGGTAGGGAAATGAGTAAGAGCAGTACGCAATAGCGAAGAAGCAATAACTACTATTCAGATGGATGACAGAATAAATACAAAAAACAAGAGAACCACTGAGACCAAAACAATAATGAGTTTCAGGGGAGCCATCTATGCAACTAAGAAAGGAAAGCAGAGGATGCAAGTGAAGACTGATTGTTCAAAAGAGGCAACGAAGAAAGAAGCCATGGGAAGGAATGTCATGTTTTATGGGAAAAGAAGGTAGCTTTATTTATTTAGCCTTAGTTAACACTGAGAGAATTTGCTGACCTGATAGACTCTCCCGCCATTTCTCAGGGAAGAGGTTATACGGGACGTTGGTAGAGACTCCTGAATACTAAACTGAATGAAAAGAATCCATTTTCAATTGAAATTTTTTTTATTTCTATTTTAGGTTCCAGATTCAATGAAGCTGCATGTAGTAAATGAAGGAGTAAACCATTCTCCAGCATTCAGCTTCTGCATTGAATCAACGTCTAAAACAGCCTATTTCTCTCCAACGACTATGAAAGAAGCCTAGAGAGATTAACCTCTACAACTAAAGTCTGCCTTTTTGAAACACCCCTCACAAAAAAAGCTGCCTGGACTGAGAGATGAGATGGGGGTGAGAAAGGCAACTGAGAAAACTGTGTAAGATTAATGGCAATTCTCTCTGTAAGTGAATTAGAATAAAAAGGTGAATGCCAGCCAAGAAGATGAAACACAAACCAACTATGAATGCTGCCTTTCTTGCCATTGCTGTTAACAAAACCATCATGGTTTAGAGAAGTAAGGTTTGCTCAGAGGTCAATTATCAGTGTAAATGCAGAGTCCCTGTTTCAAACAACTAAACAAAAATGAGCCCTGAAGTTCCAAATGCAAATTCATAAGGAAAGAGAAAGCAAAAAAGGAAAGGAGGGGATACTTAGTGAAGTATCACCCTAAAAATGGGAAAAAAGAAGAAAAATAACAACTGGAAGAGTGAAGAGGAATGCAAAGAGAAAGGAGAGCTTTTTGTTCTCTCTCATACTTTTTAAGCTCCTTTCTCTTCTATTTATAGTTCTTTACGCTTTTTTGCTTCTTTATGGTTTTTATCATTCTTTATACCTTTTTATACATTTTCTAAAAAAAACCAAAAAAACAACTTCTTTGGTGTGTTTTTTGTTTTTTCCTACCAACCACTTTATAGTTCCCATAATTCCATACTACAATGAAAAGATTTGACTTCCCTTCTCTCCTTTTTCTCTTCAGTTGGCTATCACCTATTTTAATGCTGAGGGGGGTGGGGGGTGGAAGGTTGGCGTGTTATTACATTTCCTTACTGGCAGACTCTAGTGCTTCCAATCTGTTATTATTCACCCTCTTTTACTTACAAACCTGTATTTGATCATGGCATGAAAGAAGTAGATGGACTAAATAACCTAATGAAGTTGTTTCAGCCTTATCTGCTACAGATCTGTAGCTGCATTTTATTGTCACCTGCTGGCCAAACACACAACTTACCTTTTATTGATTTGTTGATGGAACAGTGTTATTCAATACTGCAGAATGAGAGCACTTTAATCTTTTAATTTCCATATGTTTGGTAGTATTAAAAGCTTGTATGTTATCTGTGTCATTGATCTGGGATGTATCATTTAACGATGAAACTCCACCTATCAAAATAAGCCACTTTTCCTTCCATATCAGGGTCTATCCTGTAAGTGGTTTTGATTTTGTTACCATATTAAAACCAAGAACAACTGGTGTGAGAATACAGGTTCTCATGGAAGACTTATTCTATTTAGCATATCTATCTAAAGCAATTTTGATGTGTTCTTTACAGCTACATTTCATATTTGGCTGCTCCTTCTTGACTCTTTGGTAAGCGATAGAGAGACCGTGATTCCTTTCTGGATATGTGTACTTGGGAAATGTTTTTTTCTGTTCTGTGAAAACGCTCATATGTTAAAAGAAGTCATTTTTTTACTTCTTGACAATAACAAGAATTTGTGGGATGTCACCTTTTTCCTGTGTCTGGGGGTTTTGAGACTTCAAGGAATAATGAATAAAAATAGGACAGATTTAACTCTCCTACATCTCAGGAGGTAATTCCTGAAAAATTGCCTATTGTGATATAGATGGTAGCAGCTGCAGTAGTAATGTCTTTTTTATTTTAAGAAAAAAATAATCCTGAAGTTGTGAGCTATTTTTTTTTACATTTTAGTGAATTAAGTACAAGCTTATAAAATATTGATAAAATAGTACTTTTTCCATTGATAAATAACTCTCAGTGGAAGACTCTAGAGTAATTCTAACCACATCCTTTGTCTAGGAGACAAATTCAGTTATGACTGAACAGAATAATACATATAATTTTGCAAATCACATCATCTTAGATTTACATTAACTGTGTGATGATTGAGAGGTAAAGAATTTAAAGATCCAAAGCAGATAATACACTGAAAAAATCTGGAAGGCAGCAGATCTAAATTCCCTAATGATTTGACTACATGAAAGGGAAGTGTCAGACAGGAGCGAAACTACTAGCAGTGTGTTCAGGTCTAGATTTTGGACTAGTCTTATCAGAAATTTTTATTAATAGCTGAACAAAATAGCAGGAGCATGATAGTGAAACAAAATTAGACAAAAATGTTGACAAGAAAGAGGATTAGAATAGCTTATAAAATCCAGATATAATGATTTAAACGAGATAGCATTAAGGACTGGATTAAAAAAGGAATAGATTATAAAGACAGACATCTCTTCAGATGGGATGAATCATTCTTCTTTCACTGATTCTGAAGGAAGCTGCCCTGACCTCTTGCTTAATTTTACACAGATAAAATTAGTTGAGAGGAATAATATTTCCATAGACTAATAAAAAGGAATTTGCCAAAAACCCCACAAAACCCACGAGTATTGACAAACTCAAATGAATGACTCGAGCAAAAGGCCATTAAGATGCTTGGGGGCAGAAGGACACAACCCATGTGAGGAAAAGATGAGGAAACTAGAGAAAAGGCAGCAAAACGATAACCCAAAGCAGTGTTTTATGACCTGGGAGGAAGGGGTTAACAGAGAACATTGAGACATACTCTTCTCTGAGATGTCCAGTGAAAGGATGAGACACAACAGTCTGGAGCTGCAACAAGGAAAATTCCCCGTTGAATATAAGAAATAAATTATGAGAAAATATTGGACTTTTCAGTACCATATTACTATTCAAAAGAAATTTGCTCTTAGGAAAAATAAGATAGGAAAATAAATGCCAGAAACAGCTACTTCTGCTTGAATTACAGTGATCTTTTTAGGGCTATTGCCTCAATTTGTTCTTCCTGAACACCTCTGATCATCCTATTTTTTTCTGAGAGGTACCAACCCCTCTATTTTACGCTAATTATATTGGTATTGTGGAGTATTTGCATAGTAAACACATGCTTTTTTGAGTAAACACTATTCTTGTAACACTGGAAATTTAGCAGAAAAAATAGCAGCTGAAAAAGCCATGCTGAATATCATATCAGTCTGACAAGTTTGGTCAAACTATTAATCTAAGCCACTACAACAGGCTGAAAAAGAAATCTCTGGCAGCTGCCTTGTCAAGAGAGGAATACAGGAAAGCTTATATACTCATGCTCAGAGGAATAATTGGCTAATTATATTTTAAAAATACTAATATTGAAATGAAGTAGTAATAGTTATTTCATAAAATCTTTTAGGTATTACTTATAAATATCATGCTTAATATCTGATATATTTCTGAAAAACAACATATATACTATTTATATGTAACAAAAATGCAATCGATTGACCTCTCACTTGTACCAAAGGTCTTTAAACATGTACATGTAGTATCCAGCACGTATCACCAGTTTTGAAAAACTACCCAGGAAGATAGTAGCACCAGAAGAGCACTTGCACTACTTAGTTTAATTTCTTCTTGTGTACTGATTTGATTTTTTTTTAATACATGCACTGAAAAGCCACATCACAAACAACATTGAAAAAATCTTTAAGCATTTTGATAAGTCTACAGAGACCACCGTGTCGTATTCTTTTTATTAGCCTACTCTTGTTTGCAAGATATAAAAGGAGCAGGAGTAAATATCAACCAGCCAATAGAGTCCTTAATTGCTCATTCTTCAAGAAATTAAAATCTCTTACATGGCCTTAATTTGTCAGTGTAGTCAGTATCACTACTATCATTCTGATATGTTCCTTTTACATAATGGTGCAATATTATCTCTCAATAACTAGAAAATCACAAATATTTCTTTAGTGTATTGCTAAAATCCTGCTGTATTTTACAATCAAGATAAATTACTCACTGTATCCCATTAATCCTTTCATCTGTTCAGAGTAACTCCCATGAATGCACTCCAGGAGGCAGAGAGACAAAAGTGAGTGGTTTTGCAAAGTAACGGTAGAGAAGAAATTTTTTTACAATTGCAATGTGAATTGAGAACCTCAACCTAGACTCGGCACACTTTACTAACACGTGAAAGATTCAAAATTTCTTCTAACTCTGAAAGTGAAGTGTCTGACTAAGGTATTTCATTCATAGATTCAGTTGTCATTACTATTGTGGGGTCTTATTGTAGGCAATGGTTGGGAAAGGTTCCTAGTCATTTACTGTAAAACACACTGTTAATACTGCTGGTCGTACTGCTTTTTTAATTAGAGCGTGCTTTACCACCAAAACTGAATAGTTTTCATCTGCCAATAAAGCAATGGACCAAGGTTTATCTAGTCTTTCCAAGTCTCTAGCATCAATCATTCCTCTATACATTTATGCATAATTTGCAGGAAGGCTGTAATTTTCACAATTGATAATGATCTCTTCATTTAGTTTGTTTTGCAGCTTTGTAAATATATTAATGCTCTGTGTTTGGTTTTGTCTTTCTAATCTTTTGATTATTAAGGCCTTTACACTATTTCATGTAGGTAGCTGAGATGTTTAATCTTAATTCATAATTAATTTTCAGGCAAGATATTATTATGATCTTTCTTTTTTTTCCATTGTGATCTTCCTGAGCAATCTTTTAGAACATTGCTATTTTATTATTTACATGGACTTACAGTAAAAGCATCTGCTACTATTTGATAACAAGTACTGATTTCAGTGAACAAATAGAGATTAGCACTTTTACAACTGAACCCTGATATCTTATCTCCACTGAAAAACAAGCTGTGAGTAAATTTAAACAAATGCATATATAGTTTTCAAATCAAAATGACACAATCTTTTCAAAGACTGTAGTAATATGAGATGTCTTGGAGTGAAACATTATGGATGTTAACATGTCTGTGACTAGTTATACTATATAGCTCTTGTATAAAAGATTTGTAACAAATATGAGATAGACCTATAATCTGTGTGGATGGTATAGAATCCACAAGCAAAGACAGAGTTTATCCTTTTAACTTTTCAGAGTGTGAACACGTTGCTTTAAAGAGTATAAAGAACTTTTTCCCAGTAATTTTCTATGTATTTTGTGGGCACCGTGGATTTCACTTTTCTCTGATGCACCAGCATCCCCAAGATTTAAAAGCAAATGCAACAGCATTTAGTGAGAAATGTGATGCTGCCCAGATGTGTTTTATGTCACTGGCTGTATTAGCAAATTGGGTCAGAGAAACAGTGTGATTTGCTGTGAGCCTGTCATTGTCTCCACTTACCATGCATAGGTTTGGATCTCCAAGCAGTTTGGATGTATGTGAACTAGATATTCCCAGTGCTTCAAGGGGACATTAGGTTAAAAACCAGCCCGTTAGCTACACCACCACTGAGTCATCCAGTACGCGCGTAACACTTTTTGTCTTCAGTGAACTTTGCATCGTATCTAGTGGAAGCCTTTTGCCCAGGAGCCAGTCTAGATCTAATGTGAAGCAAAGCCCCTGACCCTATACAATGCAGGACTCTCAGCATCAGCCACTTCTGTCTAGTGGTCTGTCCCTATTGCACCTAATTACTTGCTAATGCAGGAGTAGTCTTTTAGTGCCCTCAGTGTACCTAGTCATTCACAACATTTAAACATTTCTATAGGTATAAAGAAGCAGACTGTCCTAAGGAACTTTGAGGTAAAACATGAACTCACCTAAACAGCATAAGTTAGGTTGGACTGCATTTGTTACTTCAATCTTTTTTATAACTAGCTTTTAGTTCTTATATATATATATAAAGTATTTTCCAATAGGTTTGTAATAAGTAAATCCTAAACTATTAAGTCACAATATTTTTTCTTTACAAATACGATTTTTTCAAAATTATTCTGTTTTAGAATATTTAGCTGCTGGGCCACATACAGTAGAGACATAGGTACCAATTTCTTAGCTTTGCAGGACCTGGTTTTGGGTGTCTGATCCCTAAGGCAAACTTCAGCTGCATTAGGCATCTAAGGTTCTTATGCACTGCACAGGGAAAGTTAAATGCCTCAAACCTGAAGATGACAGAAAGCAGTACAGTAAGTTAACCATGTGGGAAAAGTTGATGATACCTTAAATAACTTACTGCAGACTGGTATAGCTTTCTACTAAGGATTCACAGTCCAAAATGTTCTCATAGCCTAGGATCCCTGTAATGTCATGTGATAAGAATGGGTACATATGAGTCACTCAAAAAGGATATCCTTTCTACTTAGGCAACTAAATTAGATGCCAAAATCTCCTGTAGATAATATAATCTTTCTTGTAGAATGACTGTTTCTCCAGGAGCCTAGTGATGTACTCAATAACTCAATGCATTAATCTTGGTGTGAGACTTGTTCTTGTCTTTCTTTTGCCTTTGGTGTTTTAAACCCACTTCTATTTCTTATGTGAGAACCCCATCAACAAAGTTCTGAACTAGTCAGAAATATTTTTTATTGCTTCCAGATAAAACTGTACCACTGCTCAGAATGGATCTGAAGATGCATGGTTTTGTATGCCAGTAACCACTGGAGCAAGCCAGCTAGCTGAAGGGATTCTGGCTTCCATCCTTTCCTCCAGACAAATCATATCTAAGTTATACAGCTACTGTTTCATGTAATATTCATCAGCATTCCTCAACACAGGAACCCAGAAACCTCCACTCCCTGTGAGCATTACACAGAATTAGCCAGAAAATTAATGCCCATCTTTTCTGCAATAACCCTGAGGCTAGTACCCCATCTGGCAGTGAGGGGCTTACATTCATAGCTTGAAGAGTTTCTCCTGTATATCTTTATATGAAAAGAGATTGAATGCAAAAAAGTTTGGGTAAAAATGAAAAGAAATCCTGAAGTAAGGGCTAGAGCCCCAGATTTTCAGTTCACAGAGTTTATTGCAAATAATGACTGTTCAGTTCAGTAAACAATAACTGTTTCATTTACAAAAGGCTGTAGACCCACAAACACTGCACTCCTTGCTGTGTAGTGATAAAGCTTCAACATGTAAAATGAGTGGAGGTGGATGCCTATATATTTTATAGAGAAAAGTAAGCAACTGAAAAACAAAGAGAGCATTCCTGCAGGTCTAAATTCAGGTAGAAATTATCACCCTCTGAAGGCTTTCACAAGCAAATGACTCACTCCCATTGGCTGTAAATAGAATATAGGCTCTCAATTTAGGAAGACAGCATCTCAAAGTATGAAAAGGTCAGACCAGATTACGTGGGCTAATTTGAACCAGGTCAGACAAGAAGACTTCAATTTTGTTTCTTGGGTTCAGGCAGCAGTTGGATAGGCATTTTGGCAATTTTGGCATTTAATGTTCAACTAAATCCTGCTTTTAGGTACCTACAGTCTTTCCTGGTGTGGACCTGAGTCCACTACACAATTGTGTGTTCTTCATTCTTATTCAGATAGAAAAGATGACACAGTCTGCAGTGAACCAGTGTTGAAAATCTGCTGCAGCCTGTATTTTTTGCATCTATCAAAATTAATATGGTATTTTCTTCAGTTCAGTAGGTTTGAATTAGAACATTAAGTTCTTCGACACATTCTAAATTCTGTATATATTGCAGATTTATACATAAGCTTTCTAAGCAATTTTCCAAAACTTTGTGCATTGTAACAAGGTCCTATGAAATGCCTGAAAATTTAGTAAGATGTATGCCTGGCTTTTACACTTTTTGAAAAGGTCTATATTTGATGCATCACAGCAATAATGTAACTGATTCTTCAGGTGAGAGATGGTTAAATTTATTTTACTATTTAAAGAAGCAAGAGGGAATTTCTTTGAAGTCATTGTTATCTTGATCACTGGAAGATGTCTTCTGTTGGGAGAGTTGGTAGCATTCAGTAGTGTCAGAAATGGCTCTTATTTATGTGATAGTGAATAATGAATAGTTAATTTACGATATAGTGAATAATGATTTTTAAGGTGTGGTTTTGGGGGTTTTTTAATCCCTGAAAAGAGAGGGGGAGTGAGGGGAGAGGACAGAGAGAGGGAGGGACGACTTGAGATAGAGAGAAGATTTTTTACTCTCCTGTTTGATTCTTCTTTTACCTGTTTCATAGAGAGGCTATTTCTCTTCTATTTAACTTGAATACATTAAAGACACTCAGACAGAAAATAGATTTTCAAAATAACTTATCTTATAATTTACAAAATACCTCACAATTTAAGCTGTACAGATAAGTATTTAAATGTTATTTAATGTAATAAAATCTCCTGTGTGACCTATCAGAAAAGCAATATTTCACCAGATGGGAATATTTCATGAAAACAAACCACAGTGCAGAGTTCTGCTGGAAGACTAACAGTCTATGCGTTCAAGAACTGCCTTTCCCAGTGAAAACAGAGATTTGTGTTTCTTTCAGCCTCTCGACCTTGTCAGCCCTTTGAATTTCTGTTTAACAACTTAAGGCATATATACCATACCACTAATTAGATTGCAGCACTTAAGAAATCACTATCCTAGTAGCTAGTGTGCATATTTTACATTTTAATTCTAAAACTTAGTAAGGTACATAATACTTTTTATTCTCTTTTGAAATATTAATTATACTTGATTTCAGCATCAAATGTGATACTGTTCTGTTCTACTTTTCTCATAACTACTGCATTTTTAAAAGTACTAGCATAAAACTAACAATATTGTTCAATGATGAATTTTCTAATCCATATGAAAGACATGATTATTTCACGGAATAGATATATATTGCACTTGCAGAATTCAAAGGCAAGTATCTAGAAATTAGACTGTAAGACAAATAAGACAGGTTTTGTTACATTATGGCAATTATGCTATACAAGTATGCAATATTAGTTGTGCAGCATTTTCCACAAGAGCAAGACTTCCAGATTATTAACTTTTGAATGCAACAGCTAGCTTCCCAATTGCACAAGCTGAAGTCCTTCTTGTCATCCACTGTTAGATCTATTGTGCTTAGTCAGACCAGCAAAGTGCACTCCCGTTGTGAGATGATGGTAGCTGGTAAGTGTAAGGATGTAAGTTTGTACCTTTTGTCAACAAGATCTGTGTGTACAGCAAAACAATTCACAAAACCCAAAGACATGTTAAGCACATTGTAGGATCAAAAAGTAAACAAAACCACTAAGATTAAAATAGTTATCATTAGCTGCAATCACTAAAATATTGCAACACCAGTGAAAATTTTCAGTGAAAATTAGAAATGCGAAAGTGATGATGAATAAAACACTTCAGGCTTTTAAATACTGCCCATTATTTTCTGTCCATGCTTCAGTGAATGAAATTAAAGAGCTCCAGAAGCATAACAAGAAAGTCCATTTTACATCTTTCAATAAGGTTTAATTTTCCTACTATATACATACTGAGGATTTTTTAATCACAGCAGAACTAGATTCAGCATGAAACCACACCTTGAAGAAATCTTTATTTTAAATAGATTTCAAAACTCTTATGTAACCTAGATTATGTTAAATTTATTCAAATAATGTTCTTAGCAAAGAAAAATGTGTTATTGTTATAGAGTTTGATTACAGTAGGTTTCTTTCTAACTAGCCTTAGAAAAACTTGAATCTAGCATAAATAAATTCTTCAATTAAGTGGAAATATATGGATTAAAAAAAGTCTTATTCATTGATTTGCCTATCCTAGTTATGCAGTTTTTGACTGGAGTGGGGCAGACAGAAGGCTCCTTAATTTTTATACATCTGGTATAAAGGATGTTCTTCAGAGCAAACTACTTTCAAGGGAAAAAATGGCAGCCAAAACCTGCATTGTTTAACAACAAAAAGAAATATGTTACTGATTGACATTACAGCTTTTGCTTTGGGAAAGGCTTATTGCAACATTGGTGATGTTCAGCAAGATGCTGGTGGGCAATGGTATACGTTATATGTTTAAGGGCTGAAAAGAAAAAACCTTAAAAGACCCTAGAAGCTGTAGAAGAAAATAAAAGATTTAAGATTAGTTTTTTCATGAAATAATTTAATTTTGTTTAATAAAGATAACTTCTTACAAGAAAGAATTACATGTGGAAAATATAGGAAAACATTGGTGTATACAGTACTGGAACAAAACAAGTATCTCTAAAACATGAACTATTTTGATAATTATTTGTTTAACATTTTATAGTAACTCAGTGTATCTACACCATAGCATGACCTAGGGAATTTGTAGACAATGTGTCACTAACACAGAGACAAAGGTTGATGTATGGACTGTTTCACCAGAGGCAGCAGTGCAGCCTCTGGTAGTGCTCTAATGTTTGTATTGTGGGTCCTGAGTGTGCTTCCAGAGGGCTGTGATTACAGTCCTCTACAATAGAGATGGATTATCCTTGCACGTTCAACTGGGCCTTTCAGGCCCCCTGGCAAGGAACACACTTTTAGCACTTGCCCCATCCCTCCGCTGTCTGCAAAATGTTCTGATAAATGTTAATGCTTCCCATAAGAAAACTTCATGACATATACCATGCAGGAAGGAATCCGACTTGAACTTCTGGGCTCACAAACTTTGCCATCACTGTTCCAAGATCGGTTTGTACCTTTATGTGGCAGCCAACACCACCAGAAAATAACAGTGTTTCCTTCTGCAAGCTTGGCCTGTTTGACTGGGCAAACGAGCCCTTCTTCTTTTGCCTCCCAAGACTCTCACCCTACCTGCTCTGTGGCCTTTTGTTTTTGGTGCTCCACCTAGAGGCCAACAGCTACTTCTTGGAATTCATCTCTCACCTAGAGACATAAGACAGACTATTAGGGGTTTGTTGGGTTTGTTTGATTTTTTGAATATATGGGATGATGTAAGAATAAACTAAAGCAGGGAGCTAAGACAGTTTCTTCAGAGAGGTCAGTCAGGATAAGACTATTGCCTCAAAAAACATACATTTTATTTCCTCTCCAAAAGTCTTTGATTTGTCCAAAATTTAAAGAGTTTGTTCTTATCCCTCACAATTACAAAGAGAACAGACTTCTCAGACAGTTTCCATGCTTCACTGCCTCTCAGTCATCTACTAATTGTCCTGAAGATTTAACAGAAAGGACACTGCCTGGGCCATGCTGGAATGCTCTAAAATCACACACCCATTGGGAAAGCAAACTTAAACTGCTTGAATCAAAGAGTCAAGTCAGTCAACATCAAGAAAAACATCTCTACACACAGCTCTCTACAAAAGCCCTTGAAATTAATTAGTCGTGGTACATATAACAACAAAATCCAGCTTAAACTAATACTGAATGCCACAGAGAAAGCAACAATGCACTTCGATTTTGAAATCAGGGTTGGTTATAATTCCTTTGGGCACTGAAGAGAAAAACGTATAGTCAGCCCACCTCACACAAAGATACTGGTTCCCTAGCTTTACAGTGATTTCTGGAAACAGAATTTGCATGCACACGGACACCGATGGAAGTCAAGAGATAGCAGATATCACACAGGAAATCACACAGATGGCCTGACTTGTGGCAGAGTGTGTGAAAGGCAATGGGACGGCATCTTGCATTCTCCATCTTGGGGCAGAACGATGAATTTTGAAACAATCCAGCCACTTCTAGATTCAGTTTCTGACATGTATATGGTATTTGCCCAGACACATACTAAGGGCAAAGTCACACATGTATTTTGTACTAGTTGACAAGGCACTCTGTCATTAGCTGTTGGCCCAGAGATCTGATACATCCAGTTTCTACACTTGGGTCACCTGAAAAACCTGGTCTGATCAGCCATGTTGGAGAAGGGGACTAGACGTGCCACCTTTGAAAGCCAAAGAGACGAGAGGGTGTGGGTGCTAACTATGCTCGTTCACCAACTCAACAGCTATTCTTGGCCACGTACGTAGCTCTCTTATAGTAAGAATCTCTTAGCATTCCACTTCAGTGCGGGGAAAATTCTTCCAGATACTCAGTACTTGTGAAGACTTTGGATACTTATGTGGCCAGCCAAATAAATGTGGACAGCCAAATAAATCACGAATCTTCTCTGACTGTAAATTATCAATGTAATAGAATTTTTGAAGAAGAACATCATGCATGAAGGTGTAAATTCGCACATAATGTAGAGACTTTTATGCCTTGGAAGATATATGCTGAACTAGGGCAGATGAATCCTAGATTCCTATGGATCTGATGGTACACACTGGAAGGTGCTGAGACCTATCCCCCTCAGCATTTTTTAACTAGCTAAAGTATACTATAAAGGCCAGATGGTTTAGCCATCAGAAATCTTGTCCTGCTAGGCAGTGTGACAAGACACTGAAGATGCAACCTCATTGCCCCTACAGAATCAAGAAGAACCACGCAATTTATAATACAATAATTTTGTTAGAGAGCAGCAAGGGCCAGCTACTGCCTGATGACAAGCTGTGAGGCAAGGGTGACCCCCAAACTGGCAGAGCCTGCACTGATGGGAGGCAGTCCTGCAGGGACTAAATGCTGTGAGGAGAGCCCGGGGGCTGGTCCATTGGGTCGCTTGACAGCCCCAGACACAGCAAGCAATGAACCAGGCCCAGGCAGTCCAGCAAGGAGCAAAAGGCGATGGGGCCAAAGACAGGGCTGGAGACAAGGCTACAGCATGGGTCCAAAATCCATCAATGAGTCAGGGCCAGAGGCAGGGCTGAAGATGAGCTGCAACTTATGTCTGGAAGACCCACCCAGGAGATGGACCTCCGACAGCACATGTCCTAGGGCCATGGGTCAGAGAAAGGACACCTAAAATGTAGCTTGGGCAGAAACTGATGGCTCCAGGATGAGCTGAAATGGGGCTTCTGGCCCCATGGGCTGTGCTGGGGTGAGGCCCCAGGTGTGGCTGGGCAGCACCAGTAAGGCCGAATGGTGCCTTCAGGGCCCTGACAAATTTTGTAACCATATTTAAACTTTAAAAAAATAAGTTAAAATGATATGTCAAATAATTGATAGGTAAATTGTTCCAACACAATGATTAAACTATTCCCATCCTTCTTTACCCATTATTTACTGATGCACTGAAAAAAGCCCTGTTGCAGTATGTTTTTCAAAATAGACATCAAACAGCGGGCTGAAATTATACTGTTGACCCCATTGAATATTTAACTTTGCAGATATAAAAGTAAGGAAAATTAGGCTCATGAGAGGCCTAGCTAATTAGGAGTTTTGCTATTTGGCACAAGTAACTGAGTTATAGGTATATACCTTCTACCCAGAAGAAGCTATAATTAATTGGGGAATTGAGCATAGAAAATGATAACTTGCTTGGCTGGAATATACAGACAAGTATCAGGACTGATTTAGTATCAATCGCTTTGATAAGTCTCTCACAAGATTAAGTTGTAACAATAATGTAACCATTCCTATATTACTGTTGTAGAATTGAAATAAATATACAAAAGTGATATGGATAGTCAATAAGAATTAAAAAAAAATCATTCAGTAGCATCAAGGAAGAGATAAATGCTTGGAAAGTGAACACATAAAGAAAACAGTATTTATAAAGTCTGACAAATAGTTTTACTGGAACTTCCTGGCTAGAAATAACAGGTTAAACAGTTTTTGTCCTGCTGCTCTGAGTTATGTTTCTTATGCCCAAGTTGGAGACAACCGCTTTGATTTTAACAATAAGAAAACAGGAGCCTGAACTTCTGTTGAATGATACCTGATATAAGTCAAAAAATAAACCAGCAAAAGTGATAAATGTTTATTACATCCTATATAAAATGAATTAATGATGCCCTTAACTATGGCATATTTCAACATCTTTATATATTGCTAGGCAGGCAGAGCTGTACCTGGCCCAGAAAAATATTTTTAAGAAATTATTTTCTTTTGCTCCATGGTCTTGTCAACAGCAAAAAACAGACATGAGACATCAGTAAGTCATTCCTGAAAAGAACAATAATCCACATCTTCTCCACTGACTTTTCTTCCACTGCTTTTTGCTCCATTTTTTTTTGCACTGAATATTGTGCTGTCACTAACAGAATTAGTGAAATTTTACAAGGCAAAAATGTAATATAAACATTTTCAGCAAGGTGAACAGATATATTTGTTTTCCAAGATCAGTTGCTTTCAATGAGATTTACTGAAGAGGAATGGTTACAAATCTATGAACATTTTAGCAAAATAATGAGATAATAGCATACATGAATACATAACACCTACTTGTCAGGCAGAAATGGAAAGTAGGGCTAATAGATAAGAAAAGTAAAGAAATGAAAACAATATGTTTAAGTTAATTTCCTAAGAAAATGAAGCATATAAAATTATACTTGTCTGTTTCTGCCTGGAATACTCCTCTGAGAAGTGTCAGCTAAATCGGATAGCTAAATTTGATAAAGAAGTGTGTGGGGGAGAAGTTATTAAGTTCCCACAAATTTCTTGAAAATCGTTTTGCTTGCATACTATTAATTCCCTTTACAGTTCTCTTGTAAAAAACCTCCAGATTTTAATTCATATCTGCATTAGTGGTAAGAAATGACACTAGCACAGCACGATGGCTGACCGTGAATATTCTGAAGGAAAAGGAAAATAAAAGATCATGTTGGTAAGAAAGAGTAGGGCAGGATTCAGTTCAAGGTTAAGATACCCAAATATGTAGTCTGAGTGTAGGTTTGTACATTCCCATAACAGTCAGTGGTGATCGTGTCAGTGGACATCCTGTCAGTGGAGCAGGAGCGGGATTCAGTTCAGCCCAACAGAATACGTGACTGGCAGTGGGTTGACCAAACTGTAATGAATATTCGTGGCATACCTTTATCCAGAGAACTCCACTATTCAAATAGCATTTTAAAACTTTTAAAAACTTGTACTGGAGAACTTTGATAATTTTATCATACCCTTAAAATGAGCCCTTCGTTTTATGTGCCCTTCAAATGTGCAAGAATTTCGTGGCCTGATGATAAAGAGGTGCAAGGGCACAGACCTGATAATTAGAATTATGCATCACTGGAGAATCCATTTAGTAAAACAATTTATGTACTTACAGAGAACTAACAAGTCCTCCTGAAAACATATGGTATTTCACAGCCTCAATAATGAAATGCAGTAGCATTCATAATATTTTTTTTAACAAAAAAAGTTTAGTCACCATCTTGTCTGTGTGACTAGAGGCTACAGCCAGGCTTACTTTAAACATCTCAGATTTTTAAATCTTAGATTAATTTTTCAGATGAGCCACGATTATTAGAATCTCCTTAATGCCCTTCATTAATATAAAAGTCACAACATAGAGCCTAACTTTCTAATACAATTGCCCAAAACTGTTATAAAAAGTCCTCTAGGAATAGGTTCTGTTAATTCTGTAGTAATGAGTCTTCTATAGTGTCTATATTTTCACACAGCGATTATGAAGCTTTACTCTGTGACTTCTGTCTCCCTTGGGCTCTTTCAACTTATATCACTGCAAGGGAATGAGCAAGTTATCAAGGTAACAGTTTCTGTTAACCTCAATAATATAAAAGTTTACAGAAGGGTTCCAAAGAACACTTGCGTTTAGCTTTTATTTTTTTGTATTTTAATTGGGGCAGCAAAACTTAATTAGTTATAAATGTAAAAAAAAGAAGAGACACATAAAGATACTAAGATAAAGAACTGAAAATATGATTCATGTTTCTTTCTATTCCTGTGAAGTTATGCTGTTAATAAAATGTACACTTCACAGATATACTTGTATCTAATATCACAGAATCACAGAATCATTAAGGTTGGAAAAGACCTGTAAGATCATCAGTCCAACCATCAACCCAACACCATCATGCCCACTAAACCATGTCCACAATGCCTCGTCCACACGTTCCTTGAACACTTCCGGGGATGGTGACTCCACCACTTCCCTGGACAGTTTATTCCAGTGTGTCACCACTCTCTCAGTAAAGAAATTTTTCATAATATCCAGTCTGAGCCTCCCCTGGCACAACTTGAGGCCATTTAATATAATGTGTACCATATTAAATATACGGAATATTATTCTTTTTGTGATTGACTCATAAGCAGTATTTCAGTACTCTGACATCACAGTTTCAGTCTCACTTCTTTGATTATCTTGCAAATGAGTAGTTAAAAGAAATAAGTTTGAGAGAATACCGTCTTTTAATGAAGATAAAGTCATCTGGATAAACTTGTATGCAATTATAACCATGGTCAACATGCACTTTTAGACAGAACTGAGCAGTAAGCCAAAAAATTACCTATAATAAGCACTTTAAACAATTATTCCAGGATTTCTCCTGTAATAATAATAGTAATAATAATAATAATTAAAAAAAATTAAAAGCACTGTTCTATAGTGTTAAGCTAGCCACATTTTGCTGTGGTGAATTTTCCCAGATAGAGAATTCCAAAAGCAGGGCCCCAGACAAAAATCCCCTAAATTCTCACAGTTCTGCTGTTAAAAACTAACACAGCTGATCTCAGAAGTACCACATGTACCAAAGGTGTCATACAAGGCAGCTGACAGGAGCAGTTGTTTCCTGGATTGAGAGAACACACTTTATCAGGATGGGATTATCATGGTTTTGAGGATTGTCACTGAACATCACTTGCAGCCAACTATGAAAATGGAACCAGAGTGGTAAAAGCATCCTGTGCTGTAGGCTAGTTAAGGATGATGTAAGACCTTGTGACAGATGGATAGAGTCTTTGAAAGTTTTAGGAGGCCTTCATGGACTAATTTCAACTGAGTTTGTTATAATCACAAAAACGGGGACCCCCATCATCAGAAAGCAAAGCATACACCTTCGTCACAAGCTGTAGATGACAAAAAAGATTTTTATGTTCATGTTGCATGGAAAAACAGGGGCAATTTGTCCATTTAGAAAAAATGGCGTCAAACACCTTCCAAATCCCTGGAACTTCTTTAATTTATTTATCCAAATGCTTCACATCTGGACAAGTATTACTTCTTTTTTTGAAGATTAGGTAACAGCAAATATTTTTTAAATCTATGTATTTCCACTAACTGCCTCACAAATGTGGGGGCGACAATGAAATGTGGACTTGATGATCTTAAAGGTATTTTCCAACCTAAATGATTCTATGATTCTATGAAATTGTAAAATACAGGCCTTGTAAAAAGAAATAGCGGAATATAAGCTTTATATGAATTATATTGCAACACAAAAATAACTCACAGCAGCTTTGCATAGAATATGAACAGGGGATATAGTAAGCTGAAACTATGAGATCTTACACATAAGCACCCTCATAAAGCATTATCAGTTCCACAGCACAATCCTCTGAAGTGTCTTTTACAGGAAACCAAAGGGTTTTAAAGCAAAGACATATACATGTAACTCATGTTTCTACACAGAGAAAAAAAAATCAAAAAGTTAATTTGGGAATTTAAGATGAAGAAATTATGCTTAATAATTACCTAAAACATCCCATGGGAGAACATTTATTTAAATATATTTTGCAATTTAAAAATAATTAGCATGACATTAGCAATTTCAACAACAAGCACATAAAATGGAAATTCAAAATGCTGACTTGATTTCATTTTTGCCCAACGTAAATGTACAACTTAGAAATATTTCTCCCATTTTGTTTAATAAATTGCTATATTGTAATAAAGGAGAGTTGTAACATATTAGACATGCTTGAATCCTAGTGAAAACAGGAAGCTGAAGGTGCCAAATACTTCTCCAAAGGCATTTAGCACTTTGCAATAGTCAGTCCTTAAAATTTAACTGTTACTTGTTTGGTAGTGAGTGAAATGACGTATTGTAACTTCTCTTGTTACACCTTTTTGGGACGGGCTTCACAGGCACACTTCACCTTGGAGAACAGAGCCCTGTGACTGCCCAACTCTAAGTCTGTGTTTCTGGGCCATTTCTCAAAATGGAGTGTCTGTTGTTCCTTATTTCCCTGTTCTACTCTTTCAATAGCCCATGTGTGTCTGCTAATGTCTGGACTTGGAGCATGTCGCTTGCTAGAGCATCACAAGCTGCTTCATTACCCTGTAAGCACCAGCTAACCCTGGTGCCTCTCCATCATTCCCCCCTCCACTTGCTGGTTACTTGTGAGAAGCCTGGACTTGGTGGTCCATCTTTTACAGGAGATGCAGTACAGAGAATGCACACTTTACTAGCCCAGACTAATAGCTTCTCTGTTTTTCCTGAGGGGGTCTTTCACATTTCTCCTGATAACACTTAATTCCAAGCCTTTTCTAATTCCCAATTACTTGCTTATTTCCAGTCATCTTCAAGGTTTTTGACTTTTTTTTTAGTTTGGGGAAAATCATTTCACATGCACAAACTGATACATATTATGTTGGACTTGTGCAAAGCATTTGACACTGTCCCACATGACATCCTTGTCTCTAAATTGGAGAGACATGGATTTGACAGATGGAACACTTGGTGGATAAGGAATTGGCTGGATGGCTGCACAGTTACGGTCAGCAGCTCGATGTCCAAGTGGTGACCAGTGACAAGTGGCGTTCCTCAGGGGCTGGTATTAGGATTGGCGCTGTTTAACATCTTTGTCGGTGACATGGACAGTGGGATTGAGTGCACTCTCAGCAAGTTTGCCAATGACACCAAGCTGTGTTGTGCAGTCAACACACTGGAAGGAAGGGATATCATCCAGAGGGACCTTGAGAGTTGGGCCTGTGAGAACCTCATGAAGTTCAACAAGGCCAAGTGCAAGGTCCTGCATGGGGCAATCCCAAGCACAGACAGAGTCTGGGCGGAGAATGGATTGAGAGAAGCCCCGAGGAGAAGAACTTGGGGGTGTTGGTTGATGAGAAGCTCAACATGAGCCAGCAGTGCACACTTGCAGTCCAGAAGGCCAAGTGTATCCTGGGCATGACCACCAGGTCAAGGGAGGTGACTCTCCCCCTCTACTACACTCTTGTGAGACCTCACCTGAAGTACTGCATTCAGCTCTGGGGCCCCAAACATAAGAAGGACAAGGACCTGTTGGAACAAGTCCAGAGGAGGGCCACGAAGACGATCAGAGGGCTGGAGCACCTCCCTTATGAAGACATGCTGAGAGAGTTGGGTTTGTTCAGCCTGGAGAAAACAAGGCTCTCTGGACACCTTATAGCAGCCTTCCAGTACCTGAAGGGGGCCTACAAGAAAGCTGGAGAGGGACTTCTTACAAGGGCATGTAGTGATAGGACAAGGGGTAATGGCTTTAAACTGAAAGAGGGTTGATTTGAATTAGATATAAGGAAGAAATTCTTCACCATGAGGGTGGTGAGGCACTGGAACATGTTGCCCAGCGAAGCTGTGGATGCCCCAACCCTGGAAGTGTTGAAGGTCAGGTTGGACAGGGCTTTCAGCAACCTGGTCTAGTGGAAGGTGTCCCTGCCCATGGCAGGGGGGTTGGAACTAGATGATCTTTAAGGTCCCTTCCAACCCAAACCATTCTATGATTCTGTTTATGTTTTTATATCTACATACATTCGGTCACTATCATAATAACTTTGTTTTGACTTTCATATCAAACTGAGCTTCCACAATTCCTGTTGACTCCACTATAATAAGATTATTCTTTAAGTGTCCATTAAAATATGACTGTGGAATCATAAAATTATAAAATCAAATAATCTATGACCCCGTTTAGCTTATGTTTTATTCAGTTTTATTTTTATGATTCAGTAAATTTGAACTTGCTTTTTCATATGCGGATGAGGGATTTTTCAAACAAATATGATGTAGTGAAAATATACAGGCACTTTAAAAAGTAGGGGGTTTTTGAAAGTTTGAAAGCCATGGTAAAAATTACTAGAATTAAGCAAATAACTCAATAGAAACTAATTACTCAACTTACATTGTTTTCTTCCCCAACTGCTAACTGATTGTTCATATATATTAAAATAAGCAAATGCTTAAACTTTAAAATCACTCTTTGGATTGATCACAGTTTTCTACATATATTACACATTCACTCTGAGTTATGAACAGAGTTGTAATTAGCTAAATTAACCATCCGCTCATATGGCTGATGGAGGGAACCCTTCTGATAGTAATAATTACAAATACATGTGAAGTTTGTATTTGCATGTTCCAATATAAAATTCAAGTTCTGAAACTGGAAATAAAAGCTTTGGTGACTGTATGTCACCAGCATGACAAGTTAACAATATTGTTGTTGAATGTGATACCAAAAAAGTATGACCGTATCAATTCAAATAATGGCCTGAATTATTCTTTTTTTCTTAAAATAAAAATAAAACCAAAGAACACTCAACCTCTTCACTAAGTTCTTGCTCTGACTTGACTATAGACAGTAAGTAAAATGTACCTACCAAGATGCAATGGCTGGTAGCTCTGTTTTTGTAAGTCACTTCAAGTTCATCTTTAGAGATTTCAAAAGGCTGAAGAAACAGGTATGACAAAGCATTGTTTTGTATGCATGAAAAGACATCCAGATTCACTTCTTTCCTCCAAACTTCCCCTCAGATGTGTTTCTGGGAAAGCGTGGTTTGACACTGTTTTCTCATGGCAATTTTAGATGAAAGACCTGTGGATTTTTTATATGACAAGCCCAACAAATTTCTTTGGTGTTGCACAAGCTCAGGTAATCCATAAATCATTTTGATCTAAATTATGAGACTAAGCAATTAGATATGAACTATTAGGAAAAATTCTGATGATCTACAACTGGTAATACCTTTTCCTTAATTAAGCCTTAATTAAAACACAACCTTAATTAAAAACATTGTTTCCATCAACAGAGAAATTGCAGCTTTATAGAAATATGAACAACAGTGCTCAGTGGCATCACTTCAAATGCACGTGTGCTATATAAAAGCTCTTAATATTGTCAGAGAAGAGACTGACATAATAGCCTGTGTCAGGTCACCTTTTGCTAATGCCACTGAACAACACACAGTGACATGATACACAGAGTTGAGTGACGCAATGGCTCATGTCAAAGAACCAGATGTAGTACATTGAGGAAGTCAAGGTACATCAAGCTTTTGTGAACTTCAGCATACCTAGAAGCAATATTAGACCATGGCAGTATGAACTGAAAAGCAGTGGACTATAACAGTCAGACAAAATCTAGTTTCATGTTAATGTAAATAACTATAGTTTACATTCACATATCATAACGTTGCTGATTATAAATCATAAGGAAACTTGTGTTACATTCTTTCTTATCTTAATTTACCGCATTCCTATATACTATCATGACCTGAAAAGATAAGTGGATGCTAAGCAGAATGTACAAATATTCAAGACAAAACTATACAGATGTAGAAAAACGTGGATTGTTGAGGTAATAAATATATCTAGTGATACACTGCGGCATCATGAAAAAAATATTTCACTGGGCAAAAAGACCCCTAATAGTGTAGCATGCAGCTCATGCCTCATCATTATGGCACAGTTTTGGAACATTTTAAATTATTTCTTTAAAATAAAATACTGTCACTTTTTTGCTTCATAATGCCTACAGGCAGATGCTGTCTTTGTACCATCATCCTAATTAAGAGAATTCGGTAACAGGTAGAACACTAAAATTGTTCCTCTGCTCATTTTACTGCAGGTGTTAAATACAGATTGATGCACAAGGCTAGAAAATTGTCCCATTATATTCAAAAGGATTAAATACGTGCTTCTTTAAGCTGGTCATTGTTCTAGTGAAATGGTTGCCTGCCTCCTCCAGTGTCTTTTGGGAAGCAAAAGGACATATTTGCTAGTTCACTTGAGAATCTTTGTGAGTGGGTACAACACTGCAAAAAGTTAATGCTGGTGAAGAGGGTTATATAAATACGACTGGGCATCACTAGATGTCATTATTGCAAACAGGCTAGCGCTGCTGTTTATCCAAAAAAACAGGGCATGCATCTTGGGGAAATTCTTTTCTAAAAGCTCTTGCTGGCAGGTGGCTGTCTTCTTTTGCATTTGGAAAATGCATTGCACATTTTGATGGTCACAATATAAGTAAAGTGATAAACAGTTCACGAAAAAGGCACTACTGAATTCCAGGCTTTGTTTGTTTTTTACATATTGTGGGTGACATGAAGTGTAAAGGTTGGACTACCTGAATGACAGCTGTTCCTATGCTGGACTATTGTTTAGGACTATTTAATGCTGCCAGATAACAATGTGGTCAGGGAAAGAAAAAGGAAGGCGTATTTATGAGATGCAATATTTTGAACAGTTTTGAACAATAACTGACTGAACCAAGCCTTTTACAATTGCAACATGAATTTGAAGTTGCCTTTCCCTTGTGGGGAATAAAAGTTCAACACTGTTTTCTCCTGAGAGGTCACAGCCCTTCTTTTGGTGACGAGATCAAACTCTCAGATATCAAATTCAATGCTACATGTTATTTGTGGTTTAATACTTGAGGGTCAGGACTAAGAAGCAGGCCTCTGAGATTTATATCTTGATTTTGCAATCAAGCCTTTTTGTGAACTTCAGCAAGTCACTTACCTCTCTATTTCAATTTCCTCATCCTCAGAGAAACAGAATTAAGGGAAGGAGACATGACAGGATGTGAATAAAGAGAGTCTGAAAAGGAAAAGTCATTTTTTCCTCTTTTTTTTTTTTTTTTTGCGAGGGGGAGTGTTGTTTGTTGTTCTACTTCTTTCAGAAAGCCATATTTTTAATGCAATCATCATTTAAAATGTACACTGTGAAAAATAATAATTTTAGGGTGTCTCCTGTTAGCAAGCTGTGAGAGATATTAGCTAGGAAACATTCAAATCATTAAAACATGAGAACAATTCTGTAATTCATGTTGCATAATTCAGAAATTAACACAGCGAAGTGTTGCTAAACGATAGATTTGCCCCGAGGAGGAGATCTATAACAGTCAGTACTGTCAGTCATTGCACTAGGAATTATGACTGAATTTACTGAAGAACAGAGTTTTCCTCAAAACTGTGTCATGAAAAGTTTTGCATGTTCACCTTTCCTAAAGCAAAGATAGTCTTATTAGTTCGAACAGGGATCAGCTATACTATATACAGTGTTGTACTACATACATCCTGGACATTATTTTCATCATGTTTAGACTCAAATTTTATTTTTAAAATTATGGTAATGGAAGAAACTCTACAGCAAAAAATTAAGCATACCTATTCACTAAGTGAAAAGACAATACAAAAGACACAAGATAGCTACTGATTCTATTTGTCCTTTTCTATTCTTTCTCCCTGTTAGAAAATGCAACTTCTTCAGGCCAAGATCCAGCCTCAGTATCAAGGATAGAGAGCCCTCTGCTTCCCATTGCCATTATCAACAATGAACCTTCTATGCTAATACAATACAACATATGCATGATAGCTAAACAACGAAGTGTCTTCTAAGGCAAGAACAATGATCAGTTAGTAAAAAAAAAGTCAGAAAAGTGTTAATACTGTCTGATATTATCAACACATAATTCTAAAGCTATTTCAAGAAGCAAATGAACAATGAAATATCTGGGCCAAAATAAAATGCAGTGCAACTGAAAAGAGGCCAAAGGATGAACCATGTTATTTATCTTTTTTTCTTTTGCTGAAGTAATTTAAAACACTTGAAGTTGTTGCTACTAATTATAAAATAATCTCACCAGTTCACTCCTAAAAACTTCAGAGTCAATCTAGAGGGAGAACAAGAAATTATTTAATTCATGTATTCCAAATAGTCAAGCTTAAATTGTGTCTTATTAAAAAGCCTCCCCCACTGTTGCTGCTGGCTTCTGGAAATTCAATGTTTCCACTTACATGTCCAGGGCTAGAGCTAAAATAAGGGGTAATTAGGGGAACATTAAACTATTGTTTACATAAAATTAAAGAAGTTTTATGGTGCAGAAATGACAGAATACAGTGATTCTACACAAAAAACAACACAATGAATGGAGTTAAGCAGAGCACCACTGCAGCGTCAGCTTCCTATGAGATGTACAGCAGAATAGTATTAATTTGCTAATTGTTATCTTGCTTAGGCAGATGAGTTTGCCTTTCTTAATTCCAGTTGTTTCAAGTAGTAAACACATATGATGATTCCTTTACTGTGTTAATGACTGATGTGATACCAACCTGGACTACACAGGGATGTAAATATCAATGAGGATGTCAACTACTGGATTACTTTATAGAGCTCCTTGATTTGGAAGATACCTAACAGAAAGTGGTTGCTTTTCATTCCCATTTTTAATCTTGGATTATTTGGGCAAAATTCAGAACAAGCGTATATGAACATATGGTGTTGTAAATCACAGCAGAAGGTCCTGATACGAGTAGGTGTACCATAACTGAAGGGATGCGTTCTGTTAGTTTAAGATGGCTTTTATGGAATTTCTAATGAGATGTAAGAGATTCCAGTTATTTCCCACATGCAATACACTGAATACTAGCCACCTCTGCCTCCTACTTTATCACTAAAACTAGATCAGGAAAAGCTGACATCTTCCCGCACAGCTGAAGCTTCAAATTAAGCAGTAAATCCTCAAGACTACAATCTTTCCTCAACACTGTTCAACCAAGAGCTTTGTGACACCAGTTTGCTGGAAAACAATCACTTCACATATATGAGCAGCAACAAATAAACCCAATATATACATACACATACATTCAAGAACTATAGAGGTAATGAGAGAATGAGAGATGTGACTGTCTTTCAAACAGCCATGAGAAACCTAGGCTGAAACACCGCAGTAAGGAGAATCACTTGCTTTTTCGAACCACTCTGATTATAACCCCATAACAATTCATCTGTTCCACCAGCTCTTGAAGTATAAACTGCAAAGTTGCAATGGGCACAGCTGGTTCGGAATACATGAGGTAATATTTTACTTAGCTCATTCTGTCCACCAAAAAAAAAAGAAATACCATATATATTCCCCACCTGTTAGAATAAGTGCACTAAGTGCACTAGCACTGATATAAATTTTTAAAAATAATGCCTAGTATATATTATTATTTTTATTTTCAAAATCTTCTTTACCAAAGTGCCTCTATTTATTTCATAAGATCTAATTTTTTTCCTGTGAAGAATAAAACTAGCCAAAGTTTTTGTTGCAGAACCATAGGAAGTTGTTCCCATAGTAGCTGTCTGTAAAGATGAGCTTTCATGCTCTCTCTGAACCTTGGAGTAGTTGGGGTTGGCCCTGCCAACTACAGGCTACAGCCTATTTTTTTGCCAAACTCGAATTTCTTTTTGAGGAACACCCCATCTCCGTAAAAGCAAGAGAAGTGAAGACTGCGGCCAAAAAACATAAAAAATATAACCTTCCAGATGTTTTCCCTGTTCAAATAAATAAATGTACATTAAACCCACAAAACTATCAAATAAATGCAGATTAAACACTTTCTTCTGGAAGGATTAGTTTAAAACTCTTTCGAATTTTTTAGTTTGTTTTATAATTTCAAGGGAAAGAATAGAATAAAATAAAATCCTCAATTCTGGCATTCTGAAGCCTCCAAAATGCATGTATACTATCTGGCTTGTCTGAAATAAATAAAAGTCACCGGTAGGATCACAGCATTACAGGGAAAAAAGAAAATCCATTAACTTCAATACAAGAAATAGTTGAGCACTCTTTGACAGTCGGTTCACAGCCTTCAAATCAACTTAATAGTTTTGAGTAAATCATATTAATTTACAATTGTCTGGTATAAATCAAAGATTCCTTTCAGCAAGCATCAAAGAGATTGTGAGATACCCAAACTTTTTTCCTCAGTCCCCCTTGTATTTCATACACGGAATGCGCAGTTCTCACCCTCCGATTCAAGAAGCTCCAATGCCCATTCTTCGTTCCCCTGTATTACAAAACTGATCTTTTTTTAGTGATTAAAAACCCTGTTTCCTCTCTTGCAGTGAATTAATATCAAAGTAACTGTAGCATGAAGCTGAATAATGGTAATATTAAGAATTTATTTTCATGCACCTAGATATCAAAACTTAAGTACAGTCTTAGTCTCAAGGCCAAATGTTAGAAAAGAACCTGAAAAGAACTTTAGACCAATATCAGGCTTCTGAGATCTGAAGCTAATGTTCATTGATACCAACATAGTAAAACCATAAGAAAAAAATCAACAAATTATCATGAGATAACATTAACTATTTTAATACTGCATACAAGGAGATACATCCAATTTAAATCTCACAAGTATGAAGGACATGCAACTGCATTTACCTATAAACACTGTCAAACTTTGCTTCTATTTACTCCATTTTTTTTAACTTCTGGTACACTGAAGCAGGAAAACTTAATGCTTTTATGTACTGTAGTTGCAAGACTAACTTCTCCGTTTTTAAACACCAAAGATCTAGTGCAACAGCTTCTGTATTCAGCAGGAAGGCTTTGACGCACTTCAAGCTTCTTCCCCAAAAGTCATTAATGAGGTAAAAGCCTTTCATACACACATACAAGTGAAGAAAAGGGTGTTTCATATGAGGTAGGTCTTACAGGCCCAGAAGTCCTGAGCAGTCCATGGAATATATTTACATCAGGTTTTGCACATTGTTTCCAAGGAATGCACCATATTCATTAAATAAATGGTCAGCTGGATATTATATTCTCTTAAGTCAGTAACATTCCATTTACTCACACTGAAAAACTTCAAGCAACCATCCAGCTGGGTACATGGACCATGTAACCATGAAACGCTGCAGAGGTAAATAAAACACCAACACTGTAGTTCTTTGGGTGACATGTTTAACTGCTTAGTATGCTTGTATCAAACACATATCTTACAAAGTTTTATCCAGATGCCTTTGCAATTGCATTTTCCTTCCTTTAGTTGTTGAACTGACTTAACAGAGAAACCTATCACCAGTTAAACACTTAGATCTACCCTGGAATTTACAATGTGCAATAATCATCCCAACTTTGTCTTTTCATTCCAAGATTTTACATGTGATGCATAGTGATACTTAACCACAAATGTATTTAGGTGTATATGAGTGGAGTTGAATAGCTAAAATGAAAACAGTTTGTATCTGTGTAGAGTTTCTTGTCTATCATTACAGTAATGGGTTAATTTCCCTCACAAAAGCAAAGACTTTCCTTTTTGGGTTTTTTCCCAAAGTCTGTTCAATTTTAAAATATTCAAATGAAGAAAATACAGTTGTCACTTTTGAGTAGGAAACACTACTTCATGTTTATATGGGATAGATTCAATCTCTATTATTAGTTGTGCTTGCATACTGTTTTTATCATAACATTTTAATTGTCAGAATTTGAAACCAAAATACAGTTATTATTAAGCAAGCATTTGGGGATGTGTCAGCTAGAAATGCATTGCCTGGTCTTGGAACACTTTGTAAATGGAACGTATATGGATAATCAAGACAGTTAGACAAACCTAAATTCCCTTAAGTTAGATATTTCTGAAAATCATCACTTAAAGACACAGTTGGGAACTTTATTCATGAGCATTGAAACTACCTGAAATTATTATAGTTCTTAAAACAGCGGAAGAGGAGAGATGCCTAAAGATTGTGTCTTCTATTTCTTTTTTCAGCTGACTATTAAGTAGTTCTGTCCAGCGTTCAGTAAAATGCATTGATGCTGCATAAAAACAAAAGCGATATCGATAAAAACAAAACAAGATGTTTAAATTAACTCTACTGAATTATTTTGGACTTCTGGCAACAGGAGTTGGAAGATAAATATTGCCTTCTTCAGATGCATTTCTGTACAGTAACGAAACTCCTGAGGAAGCTCTAGAAGAGTTTGCCATGAAAATGGTGATTCCTGCATACAAAAGGGGATGCCTCAGCACTTAACACATATTGACTGTATGAGCACTAATCGGAAATTTTAAATTCATCATTCTCTACTTGATGGGAGTGAGAGGAATTGACTATCAGAAGACAGGAAAGATATTTTCCAAACCCAGTGCATAGATAGTAATTGTATAAGACCCCTCCTGGCTTTGGGGGCCTTTTGTGAATTGAAAACTGTGGCAAGATTGGCACTTCCATCATTATTTAATAACAAACTTATAAATTAAAATCCTCTTCCTCATTCACTTGACAGTGGGTTCCATGACAATGATTCAAAACACAATAAAAACCCTTGCAATGCTTTATAGGTCATGTGTTTGACAGAATACAACTCTTGAGGACTTATGCTCTGAGTCTCCTACTTTAAAGGTTTTTCAGAATTTAATCATAAAAATGATCTAGCAGATTAAAACCCATTCTAAATGCATACATATCACGCAGTGTTTTCAATAACCTCTGAAACTGTGTTATCAAGATCATAAACTCTCTGGGAAATCCTTAAAGAATATCACAGCATTTCTTTATTTCCAAAAGCCAAAATGCAAAGAACCAGATTTACTCTGGTAAAATTTCGACATAGTTCAACTGAAGTGATTGAAATCACTCTTATATTTGTCAAAAATAACTTTAAAAATACAGGTGCTGCCATTTTTTTTTATTTAATATCAAAAATTTATTTAATATCAAAAATATCAAATATCAAATTTCCAGCTTGACTAATTCAAAGCACATGTGTTGGACTTCAGCAGCTCACATGAAGAAATGTTTTTCAATTAATAAGTTTTAAAGTAGTCCCCTCCATTATCTACTCATTTATGTGGGAAAGATCAAAAGCAGTAACATTTAGAAATCAGCATCTACACAGTAGTTTTGTTATAATGTTTAACATGAATAACCAGATAATTATGCATAAGAGAAAGATTTATAGAGCAACCTGTAACTGCTCATGCCAGAATTCTGTGCAATAGCTTGAAAGGAATCATTAAGTTGTAAATGGGCAAATTTATTCTTTTTTTTTAAATCTAAATATATACTTTTCAACAGAAGTTTAGGTCCTTTGGTGCTACAATGGTCTATTAGGTAAATAGCAGCCACATACACATACACAGCTATGTGTGGTTTTAAAATATATATACACACACATATATAGACATACACTCAAGAGACCATAAGAAGTGCTTTCTAGCTCATCACTTATCTCAGATGATACATGCTTTATGCCTTTTGTATTCATCGCATTCATATGATAAACACATTAATTTAGTGAGTATTTCTAGTCTTGGCCTGTTAAGTTTTTAAAAATTGTCTGAAAAGTGTGTTGGTATTGAAGCAGCAAAATTAACATAAATTCTAAGTGAAGTAGGAACATTTGCAAAAGATTGCACCTGATTTCAGATCTTTGTGGTTTATATCAATCACATGGTACTTGATCTCTGATCAATAGGATATGATCAAAAAGATTGTAAAGAATGAATATAACCACAGTACAACACTGACCCAAAAAGAGACAATTGCAAGTTTGCCTGAAGAATTCTGACACCCAATGAAACCAAAAAAAAGCTGTGTTAATAGTGAATTTCAGTTTCTGTCAGGCATTTTTCTTGTTAGTAATCTCTAATTGCATAGCATTTTGCAAAGCTCACAAATGACCTGCTCCAGACTAGTTGGGCATAACAACAACAATTATGTGTCCATAATTCATGTTTTATTTGTACTATTTTTTCCTCTGTTATATGTTAACTACCATAAACAAAGCAAGTTCTGGGTTTGCCTATGCTGGCATGTCAAGTTACAGCCTTATCGGGATCCTCAAGTCCAGCAAGAGCTTGAATGAAGATTTGACTTATTTTGTGTATACCAGAGTTGTAGAACTTGCTGTAACATGAGACCTCACATTCTACAGTAGTAAGTCTTTTGTCCTAAAGAAAACAGGTTTACTGTCAACTGGAAGTGATTTTTTGGCAATGGTCTTTATGGCCAAATCAAGCATGATGTACTGGAGCAAGAGAAAAGCCAGAAGGCTAATCCCAGGTAATGTGCTGTGTACATGCTAAACTAAGTAGTACTGATGTAAAGGCTAACACTTGGCTAAGCTCTCATCCCACCGATAAACCTAGTTCCATTATTAAAGCCAATGTAGGGCTCTTTAAACTCATTTATGTCTCTCTCTATGTCTATGAATCACTATTTTAAACCAGTTTAATGATCTCTTATGCACTTATTCATGATTTTAGAACACTTGGGACTGAGGCACTTGCAATTGCCTAAGGGATAATGAGGTATGAGTTGGGTCAGGCAGAGATGGTGTAAGTCCATTACACTAAGAAGTAAGAAGTGAAGTGAAAAAAGTGAGTTTAAAGCAAGAGAGTGCTTGACACACAGGAAGGAGGCTGCCATTCCTACATTGTGGAGTGGGACTATCAAAGGCAGAGTAGAAAGAGGGTTGGGGGTGAAGAGAACAAAAGGAGCGCAGAGGAAAGAAGACTGGGCAGAGCAAAGGCCCTTTAACAGAAATTAGATGCACTGAGGAACAGCACCTGACTTTAAAGATGAGAACGAAGTTCACATTTCACATCTAAGAACAAAGGTGAGGTCGGTGAAAAGTTTCCAGGGGTAGAATTGACAGACTAGAAAGAGAAGAGTGGAAGATTTTATAAGGGGGGAAGGACAGAGGAGGAGAAGGTTAGTTACAACATCTGCAGAAGCCCTAGTCCAGGATTCACAGAATCACAGAATCACAGAATCACTAAGGTTGGAAAAGACCTGTAAGATCATCAAGTCCAACCTAAAAAAACAAACAAACAAACAAAAAAACAAAAAAAACCACCCACAAAAACAAAAAAAAACCCCACAACACACCAAAAACCAACCCACCCAACACCACACAGCACCATGCCCATCAAGCTACATCCCACAATGCCACATCCACACGCTCCTTGAATACCTCCAGGGAGGGTGACTCTACCACCTCCCTGGGCAAGATTGTAGCCCTTTCCAATACTTCTGAAATCTAAAGTACTTTGTCCGGGCAAGACATTTTCAGGTTTTAAAGAGAAGGATGTAGTGCTGATTTTTACACGTAGGGCTATGCACCCATTTGAGAACAACCCATGTTCAAGCAGTGCAGGAAAGAGATCTTAGCCTACCAGTGGAAAGAAGGAATTGTAAATTGTGAAGAAATGGAGTAGATACTGTGAGTTACATGGAGGTGCAACAGACAAGGGTGCCACTAACACAGATAACTATTTATTTTCAGATAAACAGGTCATTAACAGTCCCATAAACCGAAATCAGTGGTCATGTCAAAACAACCCTTAAAAGATAATGAATCTTAGTATTTTGTTGATTTTTTTCTCAGAAAACTTTAAACATTCATCATAGAGGTACATCTAGAGGTCCTTGAATGCCTGTGCTCAAGAATGAAAACTTTTCTTTGTACACCAACATGAAGCAACTATCATTTGCAGGAAGAATCACCTTGCACAATTATTCCTATGATTAAAACTTGGAGTGCTCCCAAAAGGTCCCAGCAAGATACTTGGCATGTCTATTGCTTAAGAGAATGTGTTACCATTAACACAACCAGTCTCCATGCAGAATGGGAGGCAACACCACAGAAATGGTAGAAATTGTGATGTTAACACCAAGTCCTCTTGTTGTCAGATAATGCAAAGGTGATATTTATATAATGCTTTGCAATGTTGCTTAAAGCAGAAGTTATGTAACCACAGTTTACCGTTCATAGATGCATTATGCACCTGCTTACAGTCTTTTTTGAATACCAGTGTTTGACCACGAAGCGAATGCTTTGGGGGATTTCACTGTGTTCCTGCGGGGCTGATGAGAGCACTGAAAAGATTCTAGTAAGTGGCAAACACTGAAAAATGAGGACTCTTGACATTAGGTAAAAGACACATAGCCTGTCTCCTGAAAGAACCATAAAATAAATTGAAATATTAACAATGTCCTTGCTCTCCTATACATGCATGATGGAACTGTTATAAGCTTTGTCCAATGCAGTTAAACAGGCTCATATAAAGGCACACTATTAATAAAAGGAAAGGTATGCATTTCTAAAGGGAGGACATCTCCCTAAGCTGGATACTAAACATGTCACATGAAAAAAAATCTGTTTTCCAGTTAGTAACATTCCTATAGTTGTAAATAGAAAAAAGTTCTGCTAATCATCCTCTCACGTGCCCCATTTGAAATTATTCCCCTACACATTTGGACTTATTTTTCCTCTTTCACAGCTCGCATTTATAACTCAACATCACATCTCCAATTCTTAATACAGTCATTTATATGCAGTGAAAAGCTGGAAGTGGCTGATAGCCACTAAACAGAATCTCGTTTGGGACTAACAGCTTTGGGTGATGGCATCTAAGGCAGTGGACCAGAAAGAAAAAAAAAAGGATGGGGGAAAAAGGGGGGTTGAACATGACCATTCATCTAACATAAAAGGCAATCGATTGCCATGCAACTCAATAGAACTGCTGATTTGGAATTCATTCAAATATAGAGCCCTGAACAGAATCCTTGAATGAGTAAACAATTTGCTTTTGTTAAAGACACATGAGTTCTCTCATCATCTGACATTAAAAAACAATGCACAGTAAATATTCTGAGCTCAGGTTAATTACAAAAGAAATTTCTCATTCAGTTTTAGAAATTACTCTAAAAAAAAGTATAATTTAATATTGAATTGAAAAGTGTGCTGAATCAGTGTTAGACATGTTCAAAAGTTTATGAATAATTCCTTTTATAGATGGTTGACTCCAAAATTTAAGGGCAGATACGGACACCTGAAAAACAACAAAAAATAATAGCAAATACAAAGATTATTTTTTAAAAATTACATATATTTAATAACTATATGGACCTTTGATTATATTCCAGCAACTAATGGCAATCAAGAAAAAGGCCTTTGCAATCTTTATAATGAGAAAAACCCAACCAAAATGTATACATTGCTCCAAATTTAATGGCCTCAAGTTGCGCCAGGGGAGGTTCAGGCTAGATATTAGGAAAAAGTTCTTTACTGAGAGAGTAGTGAAACATTGGAATAGGCTGCCCAGGGAGGTGGTAGAGTCACCCTCCCTGGAGGTATTCAAGGAGCGTGTGGATGTGGCATTGTGGGATGTAGCTTGATGGACATGGTGCTGTGTGGTGTTGGGTGGGTTGTGGCTTGTTGTTGTTGTTGTGTGGCGTGGGTTTTGTGGTTTTTCTTTTTGTGGTTTTTTTTGGTGGTGTTTTTTTTGTTTTTGTTTTTTTTTTTTTTTTTTTCAGGTTGGACTCGATGATCTTACAGGTCTTTTCCAACCGTACTGATTCTGTGATTCTGTGAAATAAAAATTATTTGACCATGCAAGGGAGGTTTAAATTGCTTTTTCAAGATAGCCAGATAGAAACAATCTGAAAAACCATTTGACAATATCATACAGAAAACAATAAAATATACTTATATCTATTAAAATAATGAAAGAAATCCAAGTTATAGACAAAAACAAGTAACATTTTTCTGCAAGACATTGGTTACTTAAGCTCAATTTCCTGTTTATGGATAAAATTTTGTTCAAGAAAGGAACCAACTATATGATTGATCCAAACAAAGGCAACAAAGAACAGTGCTAAGTCTCTTGTCTAAACACGAAAAAAGGTGAAGTTGAGATTTTAAGAAAGTTATGCTGAAGGTACTGGACTCCCAAAGTGAAACAATTTATTAGGAAAATTACACACGTCATGTAATAGGTTGCTAATATTCATATAAGATCTTGGGTTTTGAGTTAAATTTGTTTGTAAACATTCCTCTGTATTTTTCTAATATGGAAACTTTATTTCTGTACTGTGAATTTTGGAACTAAAATTGAGGCAACTTTTTGAGGAGCTTAGAGTAGAGCTCTGGTTCTGGATTATTATTAGTAACTCTCTAGAAAAAAAATACCAAGCTTGACAATGATTCTGTATAAGCCTTACATCAACAAATATATGTTTAATACAAGAAGAAATATGACAAAATAATGTGCAAGAGAATTTGAGGGTTTAAGGTACTGGTAAATCTAAGATGGTGTTTGGAAAAATTACCAATCAGTAGCATAGTACATGTAACAATAAAATATTATGCCTTATCTGAAGTAACTTTTGAATCTAACCAAAAGTATGGTAGAATATTTCAAAATCACCTCTCAGTCTGAGAAGTCTCCCTCCCATTAAATATATGAAGAAAATGGAAACACTATTTTTATAATGTCTGTTGCCTACCTTGTATAGGTCTCACTTAACTAAATATTTGAAATATTTGGCAGATATCCTGTGGCTGGGACGAAGGCTACTTCAGTTGTTGGGTTTTAATGCTCATTTTTCAGTGGTTCTTGTAAGAAGCAACTATCTATAAAAGCCAAATAAGCAGGAAGAGGAGACTTACTTAATCAAGTTTTTTTCTTTTATTTTTTTAGTTAAAAATACCAGATTGCAAAATACAGTGTTGGAATACAATGTATATCTAGCTATATTTATAGCAGAATGCCAATCTGCATTCCTTTAAAAGTTTGTTACTACCTAAAGGACTTACAAAAGCTGTGTAATGGCCAGGGAAAGCTAAAGTTTCCTCTTGAAAAGTTGAAGTAGTCAGGTAAAATGAACAGGTAAAGGAATACAGCAAAACAAAGCTCCCAGCCTAATTCTTTTTTTTTCCCAACAAACCTTCAATTATTTTCAGTAACAGTGGCCAAGTGAAACAAGAAAATGTATGGCGTGTTTTGCCTGGCAAGCTAAAACTTGGTATTGTACAAGCATAACGCTCATTTAATTCCATGATATCAAGCAATATGCTTGATATGTCACTGAAAGAGACTTCCATTGATGTTGGTGAGAATTTAAGCTGGAAATAGGGAACTAAAGAAATCCTAGTATTTCATATATATACTGGCTAAGACATTAGGCCTTGTTGAAAGTCGGTAACACCTTACATTTAATTGCAATCTTAGTTTTGCTCAGCATCAGTAGAGATTAAAGCGTCCAACAATATCTTTATTGGGCTTTATAGACCAATGTTATCACCACAGGTGTCCTGATCCATCGATCAGGTTTTCTGTGGACTAGCCTTAGCCTGCCTAGAGAGTTCTTTTGGCTTTTGCTTAGCTTAGCATAATTGTGTGGTGTCACACACATTGTGATATGTATTTTGTAGCCAACAGATAATTACAACATGTAGTTACTCTATGTCAGTTGAACTACCTATGACCCTACAAAAAATACATCACAGAGGAATAAGGTCTAAATTTGTCCTCCACATTGGAGAATGCTTTTCTCACAGATACGATTTTTCTCCTATGACCTCTGTCAGACTGATACCATGCCTCATATCTTCTGTTGTCCTCAGAATTCCAGTCATAAATTCAAATCAGCCACATGCTGAATTAATTAATTGTTCTTAGTTAAAAGTGAGGGGCAAAAAGTTATGATTACTCTTAAGAAGAAACAATTTCCCTTTGGCACAAAACACAGCTTTTCAAAATGTGTATGTATATTTCTGATTAACATAATCAAATAATGAGAGTCAATAAAATAATGTGGTGGTTTGATGGAACAAAATAAGAAAACTGATTTTACCTTACTAATAAGAGGAAACCTGAATTATTATGCAACTTAAATTAATTCAAAATTTACAGAGTTGTTTCTGTCTTTAGTTGTGACAGGTTTGCACCAAAAAATATATAATCTTTGTCTGGTTTGGTATGTGCAAGATTTGAAGCAAATCCTGAAGCAGAATCAAAAGCAGGCATTTGAAAGGCTGTCTTTGAATGTATTGTTGCTGAAGAGTAAATCTTGGCCAAGTCTTCAATAACTGAAAAATCCTGTGAACTGCAATCTTTAGATAACTTGGTTTGTTTTGGTCCTTAGATGGGCTGGAATTGAACTACCTGCATAACCTATTTGTGCCATAGGTTTTTGACTGCGTCCTTGTATCTAGAAATGAATATGTAGGACTAGTTCATTTGTTATGCTTCACACCTCAAAAATCTGGGCTACCAGCTGTTAAAAATAATTTTAATTGAATATTTCTAACTTCATTAACCTAAAGAAATCCTACTGATTAATATGTGTATCTTTTATTTACAGTTTATTTTTGTTTTGTACAGCTGTGTAACCTGATAAACTCCTTTTTTTACATTGTGTGTTAAATGTTAGCATCTCACTCAGTGTTATTGGCTGCAAACATAAACACCATCATTTCCACTTTCGAGCACTGGAAAGCTGTCACCTTTTGATAGCATGAGTAGGTGAACTGGGGATGAAATGTTGATTCTTAGAGACTCTCAGAAAGAACTAAACACTCCTTCCTCATTTTATGCTAAACCAAAGTCTACAGAAACAAAAAATATTTCTGTATCTAATGCTGACTGAAGTAATTCTAAGTTTCTAAACTGAATTTGCAACTATAGCACATTCTTATTAATTTTTCCAAGGATCAGATTTCAGCTGAGGGGCCCACAAGAGTAAAGAATTAAGACCCTGCCTCTCTTTACATACTGGGAAGAAAGGCTGGGAAATTTCCTTAAGCTAAGCACTGAAGTGGTTCATGTAAGCTCTCACTGTATTAACCCTCCTATTTTTTCTAAAAGACGTCTAGTTATTAGTCATCCTTGAAATATTCTCCCCAGAACTGACCTGCTGAACTGCTAGCTCCTTGGAGTGAGACGGAGGAAAAGGGGGTGTATTTCCTGAAAGTCTGTTTACATAATATTAGAAAAGTGAAGAAGCAAAGAAAGGATTTGTCTGCTCTCCTGTTGACCTTGAAGTCTGTAGGGCAAACCAAAAAAGTTATGTAACAATTAAAACGGACAAGAGGAAAGGAGGCAAATCTTCTAGAATCCCCAAGTATAGAAATGCTATACATGATTAAGCCACCACTGTTTTAAATCTGCCTAGTGCATTTTGTGAACGCAATCTTGGTTTAATTAGTGTGGTTAAAAAAACCCACTTCACCATTCGTTTATAACACAATACAATATAATATAAAATAAATAGGAACATACTATTTCCAACACAGCTGTTGGAAAACTGAATGGTTATAAAATTAATTCCTCAAATTTTAGCCTTCTCAAATTAGACAGAAGTTAGAGTTTGGTATTAAATTTTATTAAATAATTCTGTCTTCCAATCATATTTGAATTTTTTTCTATGATGTGTAATGGTCATCTTCTATTAAGACAATAATCAGTAATGAAAAATAGACAGTAGGATATTACAATCTTTATAATTTTGGATCATATTGAAGTTATTTGAATACTAAGCTGAGATCATTCTACAAAAATGCTGATCTGGCACAGGATATAAATGGTGATCTGAGGAGACTGTCACTATATTGTAGCAATTAAGGAGAGAGCAGAGCCAGCTCTCATAAGTTCTATCCAACAATGTAACTATAATTTAAAAAAAAAGTCTAATGTTTTTGTCTTTTTATAATTCCAAAATGCATTATTCTCCACAATAATCCATCCTGAGCAGGCTGAGGCAGATAGTGGAAGAGAACTTCCATAGAAGTGGTCTAAGACACTAGAGGTTCCTCTCATAGCAGACTGTACACATTCCTCCTTTGTTCCTAAAAAGGCAGTTCAGAAAAGCAGCCTTAACAGATCACTGTTAATTTATAAGTAATTTATACCTCATATGGGAATAACTGCATTGGGTACAGTCCTTTCAAAGGGAGAGTGAGTTGAACTCAGGATTGACAAAATCAGCCAAATAAATTAAAAGATTAAAGAGTGGCTGTTAGTGTAAGATAAAAAAGCAGATAGTTGATGGATAGGAAGATACTTACCTGAAAAAAAAAAAGTCCTGTGAATTGCCTAGGACTTCTGAAATACTGAATTTTAAAGGAGAAAAAGGGAACATAAGTAAAGCTAGGTGGCGACATGCTACAGCTGTAAAACAGATTATTTTCTGACTTACAACTTCAGAATGAATTACCTGTCAGGCATCACATCTCCAGTGACATGACCTTGACCTGTCAGTCTGGATGCATTAAAATACTCTGCCTGGCCTCTAACACTAATAATGATCACAGGCTATGGCATAAAGAATTCTTCAGAATGCTCTAAAGAGCAAGGGTAAAAGAGGAAGAATGACACAAAATGCTTCACATCACAGTTATAGCCCTGAACTTTTTGTCTGACAAAAAGGTCAGAGGGGGTAAAGAAGACAGATATTCAGGAAATAAAGGTGTTGCTTGTTTTCTTCCAACAATATAAAAGGATTCAATATAAAAAAGAAACTTTGCTGGCATAAAGGACACAAACTAGGCACTCCACCTCCTTAATGCTCTTAGAAGGGTATAACTTGATAAGTGCAAAATTGTAATGACTGTGGTCAAAAGCAGAACGTAAGAAGTTTAATGAGAGGATTGTAAGCAAAATTAGGATATTCTGTATTCAGTCTGTGCTGCCTATATTTTGGCACATAAGATCTATATAACGCCTATGACATGATTTCTTCCTTCCCACAAAAAGAGAGAGAGGGGAGGAAAAAAATTAAAAACACACCAACATACATCTCTCTTACAGGAACAGGAATACTGCTGTTAGAAAAAAGCTAGCAATACATTTTAAAACATTTCCATTATGAAAGCATATTTGAGAGCAATTACAGTAGGCGGAATAATTAGCTTGGTATTTTGTGGATTGATAGCTTTGCGCATGTTTTGCCCAAGACTGTCACACTTTCTTAGTACCACTTCTGGATAAGATATAGACTGATTTCTTAATTGATCCAACTTTCTGTGTATAGGAGCCCCACAGAGAAAGGAGTCACGTGGCATGGAAAAAATCCATGGCACAAGGTCCTGCGACCCTTTTATCAGATACAGCCGCTGTTGAAAGGCACAGCTCGCTCTCACCCTGTACAGAGTGCACAGACATGCAGGCCAGACACAGCACTCTACTGTCAATGTCCAAAATATGTGTTCCAGTGTAGGAACTATCAGGGTAGGCTAACTGAGTGATCCTCAGCTAGGTTCCTTTTAGAGCTAAGCAACAGTTTTCAGCCATAACACTCTCAGGAATGATGATGATTTAACCTACCTTGGGAATATCTTGCAATTTTTCTGAACTGTTAATGAAAAAACAGAAGGAAAGAAACTACAGGAAGTTGAAATGTGTACTTTTATACTTTCCCAATACAGAGTCTTAATTTTAAACTGAACTCCATCAGTTGTACTACAAAACAATCTTCCCCTCCAAAAAAAAGAAGAGTTATTTCTCTCTCCTCTCTCTCCTCTCTCTCTCCTTCTCTCTCTCTAGTATTAATATGTACCCTCATTCATTAGTATTTCTCATCCCTTCAAAACCTCAATGTATTTACCTTCCTCAGAGGATTGCTCAGTTTGGAGGTTCTAAGAGTCTCCATTTTACAGATGGCAGAAGAGGTCACTAAGGAGTACTTTCAGTAATGTCATCCACAGATCTAGCTGGAAAGCTGGAGGAAGGCAGTTGACTAAGTAAGCAGCATCTCAGGTCAGCCAGCTGCCTCCTTGGCAAACATCATAGGAGAAAGGGGTAGGTTATTCCAGCCTGAAAAGCCAGTCTGTGTCTCAAATTCACACAGCACTCAGCTTGTGCAGCTTTTGGATCCTAGGAGGAGGCTCAGCACATCACAGACTGTGCTTCCCTGACCCCATCCCTCCTAACAATGGCAGAAGAAAAGTTCAGGAAATTGGTCAGGAGCATAGGCAGAGCAAGGCTGCTCTCTCTCCTTCTTCCTCCAGCTTTCTCCTTCTCCTGGCACTCAAAAGTAAATGGTATTGCCTACACCTATCGGAATTCTCTGATCTTTCCCACAACCTTTCCTTCTTAAAGCCTTAGGAAACCCATTTGTCCCTCTAGACCCCTTGCTCTCAGCACATCTTTGCAAGACTCCATTTATGGTCTTCACTGCTGAGTGTTCTTGCGCAATCCCTGTTTAAGCAGAAGCAAGAAAAATTGAAAACCTACATCTGCAGCAACTCCTTGCCAGAGAAAGAAGTATCTACTTTACAGCATTGCTTTGTATTTCACAATCAGAGTAATCAGAGTATATAAGAAAGGATAGGAATCCTGCTGATATGGAATAGCAACTGCTTTCTTTAAAATCAAGCTATAAGAGGTTCCCTTCACTTTCAAGGAGCTGGAAGATAGTGCACTCATCTTATTGTAATAACCTATTGTATCAACCAAGATTGAAACCAATCTCTCCCACCTTCTAGAGGAACACATCACCTCCAGCTCTAAGTTCAGTGTTAGAAACAAACCATTCAAGTTTTATGTTAAGTATGAGCTTTGTGCAACAACATGCAAATTTATAGGGCTAGACAGAATATGCACATGGACAAAAGTAAGTAGATTTTGTAACCCGGTAGGAGCTCAGCTGGAAGGCACAGCTCTATTCCTGCTCTGAAGATTATTTGTTTTGTGATGACTATTTCAGGTGAAATACAGAAGCAACTTTTACAGGGAGAACGGGAATTCAGGTTTCTCTCACCAAGTCTGAAGTATCCAAACCCAGGTTACATAGTTATACTGCCTTCCCTGCCTTATGAATCTTGCTTTTTTTCCCAGTGACAAGGCTTCAGCAGTGTTTTCCCTAAGTCCTCCCATCCACCATACAGGATGACTTCATATCTGTCTCAAAATTCTGGTCTCAGCCTGCATGCTGGAAAAATTAGATACTGCATTGCCTAAATCTTTGTCTGGATCTAGCTTCAAGGGACTGTCCTTAGATCATAAGCAAACCCACAGCAAATAGGAAACTGAAGTTTTTAGTTTTAGACAAGCACCAAATCACCAAATGTCTTTCATTGTTCATTTGCTAATAAGGAAGGGTTTATAAATTTGAAGCTGAAACGGGAACTAGACTAAAAAGATTTACCTCTTAGAACATGCTTTGTCTTCCAAAATTGCATTGAACCCTCAGATATATTAAAATAATAGTGTATACTATAACATCGAAGAACTTGCGAATTACAGCACAAGGGACATTCTTCAGTGCAATGCTGCTCTTTGATATATCAGACCAGTCTGGACCTCTTCATATCCTATTCCAGTGCTTCCACAGTAGACAGCTTCAATCCTGAGAATACACTTGCTTTCACCACTATGGTATGGCACAAAGAAGAAAACTGCAACCTGCAGCTACACTGACAAACATCAGGGCAGACACCAACTAAGCATAGGAGGATATGAATATACAAAGGGTAAATAATCTTGAAACTGTGATAGTCTCTGTTTATTTTATTAACTTCAGTTAGCAGGAAAATTTCAGAATTACCACTTTTGAAAGGAGAATGAAGAGGTAAAAAGCAAAACCTGTCCTTTCAAATTAAATATAACATGCTACATCAGAAAGTTAAACATTAATTCCAAGAAATATAAAATTGCACGTGAACTAGCTGGTGGTCTCAAATAGACAATCATTAAAAATAGGATTATTCTAATCATGTGTATATACACACACTCACATACCACTTCTTGTAATGGAATATTCAAAGGTAGCAATGCTTCTCAGAAGATGAATTTCTAAGAAATAACTGAACAGCTACACCTCAGGTTCTGAATGTTTTCTGAAAAAAAGAAAGTCTCCATTTTTCAAAGTGCAGTTTCATATTGTCATTGAGATATTGTAAAGTTTTCCACTCTTGGTATTTAATTTGGATATACTAATGATTGTTACGTTTGTTCATTGCTTTCTTCATCCAGATGTAATAAGACCAGATGAAATATTATGTGTTGAAAAATCAACATGAGAGAAAAGCCATTAAGTATAACTTAAATATATATTTTTAAAGTATGCATAGCTGGCTAAATTGCTTGGATATAAATATGCTTAATTCACAACTCAGAAATAAGTATGAACTGAAGATGTGAAGATTAGAACAGTTGTTTTACTGTGTTCATACTTAAGCACTCAACTGTGGAGCAACAAGGAACCACAAGTAGTTTGAAACTTTGATAATCTTTACAAAAGCAGCCTTCAAAATAAAAGGATATATTATAAGATGAAACTACAAAACAGCATAGAAGAGGCATTTGTTTCAACAGGTTTGGCTGCACCAAGGATCATCCTCGAAAATGCATGGATATCCTGTATACTGAAATCCCTTAAAACCTTTTCACTTTTGAATTGAATACAACCTTCTTTCTTCATTATCTCTTGCCAATGCAAAACCCTAGGAAATGCCAGAAAAACTTCATCAACAAACTATTGGATGAGCACTCTGAAGATCAAAAATTGATGAGAATTAGTCAATGAAAATTGCTATAGGATAGACTAGCCTGCAATTTCCCAAAGTATTTAGATGATCTGGCAATATTTGGTCAATTGCTCTTGTGCATATTGAAAGTTCTGAACCAAAATGCAACAAGACACAGCTTTAGTTATTTCTGTTATGCTTGAAGAAAATTAAACATTTAAAAATGCTGATGAGGCCCTAGAAGATGAGACACTGCTAAAATTAGGAACTCCAAAGACATTCTGTGAAGATATTCTGAAGCTTCTATGTAAAACTTTATTTCTTAAGTAACAGAATACTAAGAATGCAACAAATCACAAACATATCTACTCTGAATCAATGGTTGTATTTTTCCTTCATTGTTGTTGTTCTTGTTGTTATTATTTTTATTCTTATTATTTATTATTATAAGTAAATATTCAACTAGAGCTCATTGAAAAGGGGAAATTGTATCCCATAAGAGATTTTATCAATGTATTTTTCCTATTCTGAAGAGAATGGATGAAAAAATGAAAATAGAAAACTTTTCATATAAGAGCAGAAAACATCAGTCCAAAATTTCAAAAAATACCACTTTGATGTTTTCTGATTTAAAGAAAAAATATTTCAATATTCCTAGTCTGAATATTTACCACTGGCTTATCTACGATGTTTATTCTCTGATGATTCGAAAGCAAATTTTAAAATCCTTGCTGCAGTATCCCTTGGGTCTTTTGACTTTCTTTGTCTTCTATGGGGCTGTGAGGTCCAAGAGGGGTTGCATCTTACTCTGTTGCTACGTATATGTAGTGTTGTACAAGGGATCCCAGTGAGGTGCAATTTCCACCTTGTAGTGCTGCCATTTTATATAAGCAAGTAACCCCAAGCGTTATTGGGACACAGAGGATCAAGAACCTGTTCTGAATACCCCATTTACCAGGTGAATACCAGGTGATCTTGTTGGCTGGATACTTTTATATTTCTAGCTAGGTTCTACTGTAATGTTCAACATGGACCTGCATATATTCCTAAAAAATATTGATGATCAGATTTTTGGGACTGAAAAATCTCCATATCTTTACAGAATGAACAAACAGTCAAGAAAATTCTAATTTGTTTTGTGTGCCTAAGGTTTCAACATTAATACTGCATGGAAAACAATTTCCATTACACTCATACATACCCTTGAATAGTAGTCTTCATTCTTTAGCACTCACTGCAGATTTTATTAGGAATTCAGGAAAAAAAGGAATGAAATCATGCAAGATTCAAATAAAAAATATTCTGAATTACACTATTATGTTTTTGCTGAAAACATAACTTGGCACAAGACAAGAAGGCAGAGTATGACGTTAATGATATTCATGTGAGTAGAATCAATGCATCACATTGTCATAAAACTGGCATTTTCATTTCTCACTCCCACAGACATAAAATAACAGCATCCAATATGCTGTCAAGGCACCACATACCAGTGGTAAAATGCATTCAAATTTTCAGATGTGTAAAACAGATGACTGTTTCAGAGTGTCTTAGGAATGCTCTAAAAGTAGCCAGGAACATTTAAACTATATTAGATAAATTATGCTTGAATAAAATACACTGGTATTTATTGGTAAGCAGTACTAAGTAGCAAAGAAATGTGATTTTGCACTTGTTCTCCCTAGGCTAAGCTTGAGAAGCAAATGAAGAAAACCAGTAAGCCTTATACAGCTGTTATAAAACAGTTTACTTTTTTTATTCTTTCAACTGCATGATAAAACATTGAACTATAAGGTGGATATCTTGATCTTTAAGAACTACTATACTGAAGAAGTCAGAAACCTAACTAGCAAGTCTCAATAGGTCATAATAACTTTTCATTTATTAGCAAAAGCTGTCCTTCGATTTTTTCACTGGAGCAGAGAAAATGGTGTTGAGAAACTGGATCCAACTAAAAATGCATAAAGGAGAAAAACACAGAAAAATGGCTAGTTCAGTTATACTTTTATCTATTCATTTTGTACATTGAGCAGGAAATAGCAATTCATATCCAGAGGCATCATGAGCTCACGAAGAGAAGAAAATAAGCAATAAAATACCTAAGATGCCAAAAATTTCTAAATGTCAATCAACATCAACCATTTTATCTCATATTGATTTTTTTTTAATATAGATGAAAACCCACTTATTAAAACTGAGCCATATAGTTTCCCTTCATCTTCGACTTCAGTCAACAGATTCAGAACAGATTAATGTAATTTATGGCATAAAATGTGGCCAACTGCACAGTTTGTGTGATGCTACAATTACATCATCTATAACTATATCCTTCTGTTAGGACAAGTTCAAATTCCTTGTTCTTGGCATTCAGTGACCCAAATTACTCAGCCTTAACCTGTAACTTTGACCTTGCCTTCTTCTATGTGCTAAGGACATAAGTTCAGCACTGCTTTAATTTCCTTCTACCATTTTATCTTCATGCTCTCTTTCCAGCTGTCTCACATTCATGGAATGTCTTCTGAATACTTATTTACAGACCTTATTCTCTTGTCTTTCAAACTACTTCTAAAACCTTTCTACTAAAATCTTCCATTAAAGGAACAGTCTAATGGACTTGGAAATCAAAAATGCAAGCATGTCTGACAGCTAATTGCATAATACTTTATAAAAATTATAATCACATTTCTATCTTTTTTTGTTTATTTTCTCCTCTTTTTGTGTCACATCTGAGTTTAAACTGTAATATCTTCATGGTGGGGACCTTTCCATTAGCTGCTTCATCATTATTTTTCTCCACTCAAAAGCAAAATAAATTATGTTTGCCCATGACACTCCAATATTTAGTCATTTCAAAGTAAGACAGAAAATAAGGATGATGATACGATACTAGAAGCTGGGAAGAGCAGTATTTTTCTTACAATGGAGACCTGAACATTTAAATCCTTAGACAATATAACGGGGTGTAACTCTGAACCCCCCTAAAACAGTGCTTATGGATAAAATATACCCTTTCAACTCCTGAAAAACACCAGTAATTCACTTCTATGAAATCCCTTAAAAATTAAATACGTGGCACTTCACAGTGAGAATCATGCTATATAACATCACCATCTGAACAAAGTATCTGATGAAAGATGAATGTCTGAGATCCATCCATAATCAGCATTAAAAGAAAGGCACTCCTCTGGCAACAATTTACCCCACCCTAAAGTAGATGCCTTAGAGAGGCAAAATGAATCAGTCTGAAGGATAAATCTATTTTGAATATTTAATATGTGATTTTCTTTTTTATTAAAAGGGGTTTGGACATCCTGTTTGATACTACAGGAATCAAGCAGAAAATTGTAGCTGTTTCAGGGTCAAAGTCTAAATGGTTTATATCAAATAAAAAAAAAACAACAACAAAACGATAGGGCAGAATTCATATTCTAGTATGCATTTATGTAAGTTATCCTAAATCCTTGCCTTTTCCCAGAAGTATGTGATTTTTTAAAAACAGAAATGTTACAAGATTTTTTCCAACTGTAAAAATGGAGTGAAGGCTCAAGGTACTTTATGTTTAATCAATCATTCTGAATATTTGAATTTTAAAATAACTTTCAAGCAGCAGAAAAGCAGAAGAACCAACTAAAATACTTTCAGTTTAAATTTTAGAAACCGAAGAACACATCATAATATTATTGCATAGATTATATGGAGAAATTACACCAATCAACACATTTAACAAAAACACAAGGCAGTACATACTATTGTAGTTAAACTATTCCAGGAACCTTTTTTCACAGTCTTTAGGGGAATTTTAGAGTGAATTTTGTTTACTCTGGTCTGTTTATTCCATGCCACTTAATCTAATACATTTTTGAACTTGAAAAGACTTTTTTTCAAAATTTCTAATTTTCCCTGGTCTATAAGAGTAGAATAAATCAGAATTTTCTCCATTTTGCAACTACAATATTCCATTTCCAAAAATTAGATCTCATTATTCAACATAGTATATAAGGCAGGATACCATTTACAAATGAATTAGTTCATTATTCAGCTTATTTATTGCTTTGACTCAATTGTTTACTTGGTACATTTATGGTTTTGTTTTAGAAATATGTTTATGGATAAAAAGAAAATAATGTCGATATTTTCCTAAGTAACTATTTTACGGTATTCTTGCATGCATAATCATGGTATTTAAATCCTGGATAAATCTGGTTTACAAAAATCATATTCTATCTTGTGTTATAAATGTAGCATAAGCAATACTTCTGAGGTAAACTCCTAATGAAATTTTGCAATATTTATTTTTTGTCTTTTTTGATGACTTCAAATGTTTAGTGTTCAGAATTTACTATTTATCTATATGCAATATAATTATGCAACAACCTGTTGATTTTTCATATGTGCCATAAGATACAAAAGATGCATTTGATTTGCTCAGATTTTTAATGAAGGATGAAATTACAAGAACTGCTCTCTGCAAGGCAAGCAAAGTTGGTTTTGGTATTCCTTGAACCCCTAGCTGGTTATTCTCTGATTTAGGATAGCTGAGGCATAATTTATGGACAAAGAAGTAACATAGCCACTTTTTGTTATGTTTTATGTATCTGAATGAGAAAAAGAAAATTACAAGCTACAAAGTATTTCTTACGTTTTGTGAAAACCTGTGGCACATGTATTCCATACGTGAACACCTCAATTATATTTTTTTTCAGAAGTGTTTCCTCTGAAACCAGTGGAAAAACACATTCCAACTGCTGTAGTAGACACCATAGAGAAATGGCATCGGTAGCACAGGGAACTAATTTTTCGTTGGTTTTGTTTCAATGAAGAGGAGATGAAAACAAATCTACAGCTTTTATGATTTGAAATGGAAAGTCCTTCTGACTGGAATTTATACAAGGAGAGATGCTAGCTATTCAGCACAGATGGTAGAGATCAAGAAGTATATCCCACACCTCCTGCTGGAGGCAACCCTAGGAGATGCCAGCATGATGGTAGACTGTTAGATGGATGAGAAATTCTTAGGTTCCACAAATGAAATTTGTTTCACTAGGAACTTCGAATCATTTTAAAATTAAAAAAAAAAAGCAGCACAATCCATATGCTTCTGCTCTAAATATATTGCGGACAAAGAATTATTCTTACTCTTCTGAAACTTAAAATGGCAAAATAAAGATGTATGTACTAGACTCTTACATATGTACCACCAAAATATATACTTTAAGCTCTGACTACTGTGAGGTATGCTATTATTACTGTAAATACCAGGATAACTCTGATTGCTTAACTCATGATAAATTCTGCCACCAAAATTACATTCTAAAGTTCTTTATTTTTCCATTAATTTCAAAAGTATAAAAAGCTGAACTGCAACAGATATTCTTCTCCTTGTAGTTTAGTTCTTCCCATTGCTAGCATTTGCCTTGAAACCTGGTAGCACATTTTAAACAGCACATACTCTGACCTGACTGCCTTCTGCATTGTGGCTCTTGTGTGTTCCAGTGGAGTGTTTTTCATTTCATTTTAATGCAATTAAGGTCGACTGCATTCTGATTTAAAACACCTAGTTTGTCAAGTCAACATCCTGCTCCAATTGACCTTGACTTATTTGCCCTATTTATTTGTTTGCACTATGATTTTGGAACAAAAACTACAAAAAAGTATCTGAGCTAGCAGCCTGTTCTGTGAGTGAATGCTACTCAGATCTTCCTTCCTATATTCCTTCCTTCCTTTCTTTTCCTCCCTTTCCTCCTTCTTTCCTCCTTCCCTCTTCTTCTCCCTCCTCTTCCCTTTGTCCCTTCCTCCCAAAACCTGTGGACTCTTTGGCCTTACAAAGAGAACTAGAGAAAATCAGCAGCTGCCCTACAGTTCCCAAGTCCATTTAGTGCCACCTGAAAACTGGGAGGACTTAAGAATGCAGAAAATTATGAAATTCATAGACTGAACTATAAACTTGTACAAGCTCTTGTACTTATCAAGGATAAACCCAGATGATAAACATTATGTTACCGATGTACCAATTGTAGTAAGATATATCCAGTCTCATTCAAAACTAATGGCTCTTTTTATATTGTTTTCAATTTTTGTATTTCCACAAATAAAGCAGTTTGCCATGCCTATATGGAGCAAAGCATTACAGAAGAAGGCTTGTCTTCGCCTTCTCTTTTCTCTTCTCCATTATTTTCTGTTCTGTTTTAAAATTTCTGGATTTGACAGGCAGCTCAATCCCTACAGCGGAATTTTACATTGTTTAGGTAACTGTCTGAAGTCAATGACAGCAAATCCAAATCATGTTCCATTTTCAAAACGTTTTCTCATCCCCACTATTACTGCTTTCTGCCAGCTTGTATCCTTCAGCACATTGATCACTGTTTTAGCAAAGTGCTATAATTTTGTACATTGTACTTTTGGAAATCATGTTAATCAGCACTTGGCCCAAGAATAACTGAGTCAGATGGGAAGAGGAAAGAAAAGCAATTGAAAATTACATGCTGTGTGGCTATTTATGTGATCCTTAAAAAATTCAGATGGGTTATATACCACTATTTTTTCTGAAGTTAGTAAGAATTATCAGTCTGATATTACATTGCAATAAATGGCATTTTATTGGTAACAAATGTAACTGGGTCCTTAAGGAAAACATTGAACATTCTTCCATTTTGTATACAGCACACTAATCATGATTTTCAGTTCTGAAATATTTTTAGTGCTTATTAGAGAAGCATTCTTGAATTCTTACTATAAAATTTCATTTTCAACACCTCTTCAGGAAAAGAATCAAAATAACAATAAAATTAATCCAAATTAATAAAGGAACTAGAAACAAGCAATCAAAAAATACTTTAAGTCTAATGAATGCCTTAAGTTTGACTAGATGATCAGTGTAGGTCCCTTCCAACTGGAACTATTCTATTCTAAAATGAATACGTATAATCTAAAGTCAGCAGAAACAGTGAACAATATAACGGAGAGAAGATATTTTCTCTAATACAGCTTAAAGAAAACAGAGGCTATCAAAGTGTTTTAAATACATTTTTCATATTGTTATCATAAAACTTCCATCATTAAGGTATATATAGTGCTAATCCACTGAATAAGCTGTGGATTTTTTCAGATCAAAATAATTTTGTTATAGAAGTTAAATGCTTGGTTTTGCAATAGTCTTTCTTAACCTGTCTTAACCTTGGGTATTTTTATCTTACTGGAATGCTTCTCCTCAGTCAGAGCTCAGCACGAATTCAGGCAAAAACTTACTGGACTTAAGTCTTGGGATCTTAACTTGAAAGGAGTCCTCCATTATTTTACGTGTGGGATCCTTCACACCGAGAGTGCATGTGCTGCACAGGAGTAATCTACATTGTTTGTCCAAATTGTTGTAAGATGGCAGACTCATTGCCACGCCATACAGACACACATCTGCACACAGTGCCAAGGGCCACCCTCACTCCCATGTCAGGAATTCGTCTTTTCTGTTTGAATACGTTCAGTGTAGGCTAGTTTTTTCATCATCTTTTCCTAATGAGAGGTATGGGCTGAAGAGGAAGTGACATACTCAGACTACCCATGAGGGCAAGTAATTATTCATTTTACCAGCAGTAATCAGACATTTGATGTGTCTGCAAGGATAGTTTAGTAATGTCTATGTGATTGCTGTTGAAACTACAAGAGAAGATAGGTGATATAAAGACCATAAAAATAATAAAGATAATTCTTTAAGGTAACATAAAAAAACACGCAAATTTTTCAGATAAGCTAGATTTTGGACCGGACAAAATGACAGTTGTTGAAAATTGCCCTTGTCAAAGGGTCAAAATAGCAACGTGTTTAAAGCTCATCTTAAGAAGTGTTCAGGAAAGGAATGTTTCTTTGAAAACAGAGAATGTCACACCAGAAAATGAGAGAGGGAGAAAGAAAATTAGTTTCACTAAAGCAAGTACCTTACAAAGGTGAAATGTTCTGGGATTTCTTTGTAGATGCAATTTCCCTGAATTTAGTACTACTTTTACCACCATAATAAAGGACACAGCAATCTGTTTCAGCTAAAATGCTTTGGGAAAGGGAATTTCTAAATTCAACTGTAAGTTCTTGCATAACTATAAATATAGATAGATATAAATATAGAGATAGAGATAAATAATAAATATAAATATGTGCATATATACACATATATCTTTATGGTACATATACACATAGTATAAGACATATGAAATTTTGTCATAAATATTCTGTAGTATAACCACAGAGATTAACAACCAAATTTCATTTGTAACATCCTCTAGTATTTCAAATAAACAGAGAATAAAAACCCCATTGGACTAGAAGTTAGTCTTCTCACAGACAGCATCTGTTACTAAGTACATTTCATAAAATTTGGGAAAATAAATTAATTCTGTAAATTAATTATGCAGAAATACTATTTTTGAATATCAACTCTCTTGCCTATTTCTTCTTACTTCACCAGCCAAAATAAGATATCATAGTTCTCATTTTTTTTCAGTAAAAGACTAAAAACAGATTTCTAAATTTTGTTGTCTAATGCACTATCAACAGAATTGCTTCCTAAATTATAGTCACTTACAGGACAAAACACTCTGAAGTCAAAGAACTTTTCAAGTGTCACCAACAGCATAATTTGATGTTAATGTGGTTGTCCAGACATAATTCACTGACTAAATTTAACTTACAAGATCTTTAGTAACTACCATTTATGGGAAGAATCAAATTTTACTCTGACAGCCAGCACTGACATTGCAAGATAATATTTTAAATAAGTTAATATTTTACTTGTTATAGTATCCTTTAGATATGCAAACTATTGTGAAACAAGATATATACACCTTTTAAAGCACAACAATGTTTTAAACATTGAAACAGTAGACTACAACCCTGACAAATATTTCTTGAAGTCTGACATGCAAATACAGCTTAATGTATTTATGTTGAACACATTAATATGCATATATGTATATTAATAGTAAATGTGACTGTTGAAGAAGAGCTATTGGAAATTGGCATTTGTCATATTGGAATAAGTATACATTTTCTTTACTCCCTTCCAAACTGGCTAATGCAAAACAGAAATAGGCTAGCAAATTGTCAAAAATGCTATTGCATTCTAATTTTAATAAGGACAGATTTAATTCTCATCTTCAGCAATGACAGAATACACTGCCAAATTACCTTCATAAAATGCATTAGTTTGTAAGTGATCATGTTAGTGTCAGCAAAACTTAACCCATTAGGAAATGTTGGAATGACTAATTACCAGATACCACTCTCACAGATAAATATTAAGGTTTTTTTTTCCTTTATTTGAGATTATTGTGTTGCTTTTTTTCATTTTAACATAAAGGAGGTAAGGATGTACTGTTTTTTGCAGATTTATTATGTGTTGGATGCTTTATAAAACAGAAGAAATCTTTTGGGGATTTATACTCTTCTACTTTCTACAAAATATACCAGATTAATCTTTCCAATTAGGAATTCTTGCTGGCATCTCACTTGGGGGGTATCTCACTTGAATATTGACCATTGAATACACACCTTTACATCTGTGTAGTTAGGAGAAGTAATTCTAATTTCTTGGAGGAAGTGTTTTACTTTCATCCAGTCTATCTAAAAGCCTTAAGATCAGTCACAGTTCTAAGGACAGGTACCCACCCTCTGTAAAATGGTACCTGTAAAATCCCAATACTTACACTTGAACATATTTCCCATCATTCAGTGCCACAAGCAAGCACAGAAAGAGTCTTCTCTGGCCTCCGTGCATATTTGAAATGAAGAATCAGTGTTTCTGCTCATGAAAGATAGTAATTTAACCTTAGAAAGTTACAGCCAAAAGTAATTTGCTTTTTAAGCCAAAATGAAGGGATTAGTAAATACTTGGTGGCTGTCTGATACTCTCACAGCAAGATAAAAAAGAAGTTTCAAAAAATAAAAAGAACCAGAGCTAAATTCCAGCCAAAATCACAGTAAGAAATCCAGAGGAGCTATACAGCTTTTCATTCAGTTAGTATTGATTTTGACAAGCAGTCAAAACAACCGTTATAGGAAGAAAAAAATATAAGGAGTTTTTCTGAAATAAATAAAATAACAAAGACTACTAATGAGATAATTTGCTAAGTAAACTCTAAATACATAGTACAATGATGTGAAGCAAGAGTTCACTGTCATCAAGGCTTGCAATAGAAGAAATATCTTCTATATTCTTCCACTTCATATACCAGTGGAAAAAAATTGAGAGAGCTCATAAATAGATAAGGTGGACTTGAAAGACTGGTCAGGTTTTATTCGCCAAAGGTATGAGTTCTCTGCTACAAAATAAATAATCCAAACCAAATATCAAATAAGTACTATTTGCAATAATATAAATACATGTTATTTATCAAAAAAATCCACTGAACTTCTGACTGTGTGTGTTGTTTGCAGTGTAATACATAGTGCAAAAGAGATATTATACAAGGGATAGAACTCTGTCATCTTTTAACTAAATTGCGAGGAAAACAAGCCTGTACACAGCCGGGCTTGATGTTGTAATATTGTATTGATACCAAAGACTTAAACAATTTAGTTAGCATACAAAGAACAGACCCTCTTGTACAAACTTTGTACAGATAAGTGAAGAAGATACTGCATCAGACAAACTGAGACATGCATTAGTTTTCCTGGAAACGGGCTGGCTGTGGTGACTGGTTGTTTTGGGTTATGTTGATGTTATTTACCTTGAGATAAACAGTATATTGAGATATAGCACCCTGGAGAAGCTTCTGGGTCTCCTGATAACAACTGATATACAACCTTGAGACTTGGTATTGTTTACATACCAAACAACAAAGTCAGTGAAATGCCCCAAATGGGTGTCCTAAGGCTGACCTACTTCATTATAATGTTAAAACCACACCTCCTAGCTAGAAAAGCCCCCAACCCAAATAAGCCCCTTACTCTCTGGGCATGCATAGTGAATTAAAAGAGAACTGTATCTTTAAGATGAAGTAAGAAAGATACTAACCAATAGTTAATCAAGGGGTGGGACCAGTAGGCGTAACTAACTTTGTTAACTGGTTAAGTACTTGTCATGATTTCAACTGGGTGTGCATGCTAGGTGGAAAAATCCCCCATGCACCCAGTGCTGCAAAAAACTAATGTAGGCTTTCTAAACTATCATTTGGTTTGGAGAGTTTTCTTGGTTACGATTTTCTGTAACAGTATTATTGAGAAGAATAGAATGCTTCTCCCACAATCTACAAACTATTTTATTGTCAGTGCTGACAGTTAGACTGTAACTAACATAAACAGATGTATCTTATTATCTCACATAAATGGCTTAATACTATATTAAAGTACATGTTTAGATCTCAGCTTGTATGTGTAAATTCAAGGACTTAACATTTGGGGGGAGACTGCCTTCATACATACGTAGAAGTTTATATTATCTGTACTTTCATCAGGAAAGTCCTGAACAAAAGACAAAAACATGCACCTTTTTCAGGACAAAACATTTCCAGCCATGACTGCAATGTTCAAATGTTGTGGGCATATCACATTGGATCCAGAACACTCATTTTCTTATTAGCTATTCCATCTTTGTAAAAAAGGTCTGAAATTCAATAACTCTCACTGGCAGGCCAATTTGGTTTTAACAGCTACACACTTTGCAAGACACCTTGTACTACAGTCATGGGGTTTTATTCATTTGAATCATATGGCTAAATATAATTATAGCTGTCAATTACTTTGTACTTTCAAAACCACACAAAATGTCTTACGCTGTATATAAGGCACCCTTAGTGGAATTGTTTCCTTCTTGATTGGCAGAGGTTGGAAGTGTTCTTCAGGCTTTTAGGATTTCTTACATGCTTGCCCTTCCTCCTCACTTTTCTTTAAAAAAGAGGTGATGTTTTTTATCCAGTGACTTTTACATGTAAATACTTAAAATAGCTGGGAGTGCCAACCGGAATATGGACTGTAATAACCTGAGGTAAGACATTTAGCCTCCAGAAAACATTACTCATGAAATCTTTGATCAGGTTAACCTTAAATTCTTTGCTAATCTGTGGGACAGCTTCAACAGAAAAGGTAAATGACCTTCTCATCAGGACTAACCTACAGCCACCGTGGTTAGGATATTCTCCTGAAACGCCCCCATCAGTTAAACAAGGTGAATACAGAACTCCTGTACCCTCACTCCAGGCTATAGTGAAGGGCAGGAATATATTTCGGGATGGGGGAGGGGGGAGAAGGGCTGCCTGGACACCCCACCTTTTCCTCTACAGCTCAGAGATAAATGAGCCCTGAATAATACTTGGAAAGAAAAAGTCTACGTAACCTTCCCTTAATGAAGCAGTCCTCCTAAAGCTACTGCCTAATTACCTTAATTCTCTTAACTTAGACATAATCTCACTCCAGGGGCCTTTAAAATATAGTCTCTCCCTTTATTCCTCAAGCCTGTAGGTAATAGACGTATTTAGCATTTAATAAACCCTAGAAATGAGGTGTGAGCTAGTTCCTGCAGCTAGGTGTCACACATTCTGCTTCAGCATACAAGTCTGCTCTCTCTTCCTAAAGCCATAGAAGCACCTCCCTGCACTCAATGGTGCATCTTAGGGGCAGGCATAGAGTTTACCCTTATTCTCAGCATCTCCCTGGCTTGCTTCCCAAGCACTCTGGCAGAGGGCACCCCTCAGGGAACAAACAGGGTGTTTTCAACCTTAGTCTGATTTGCCTACACACTTGATATTCATCTCAGCCAGCGTTTAGGTGCATTAGCTAACAGCTATCATCTAACAGGACTTTACTTGCAGAGATGTAGCTATTACTGAATTTCTCTCCTTCTCTCTCTTCACGCAGAATGTCTGAATTCTTACTCTGTTTCAAGCAGCAGGGAATTATCAGCTGGATGGGGGGTTTTGGGGGAATTTTTTTGTTTGGGATTTTTTTTCCAGTTCTTTATGTCTGAGAGCAGATTTGAGACATTTCTATGAGTTTGCAACGTTTGCCATGTTAGCTCTCACCAAGCATGTATAATTTCAATTATTATTAAATATTTCCAACACATTCTTTGTTAGAACAAACTGACCTTCAGATTTCTTTCATATAACCTATGATTCATTAATAATGATTTTATAGCTCACCACTGTAGTGGTAATTTTATTTACTTGACTTTTTCTAATATACTTCTTCGAAACTCACCTGGCAGTCATTGCAAAATTGCATTAAAAATTATAAACAGATGGTTTTCCCAATTTGCTGGCTATCAAATTCATATGTCATCACATTCTCAGAGGTGGTTAACATAAAACAGAAATGTTCAGCAGCCTTTAATAATCATTGGCTACACAAACTAGATTAATTATATGAAGACAGTTTTCAGGAACTTGTATCATTAACTTACAATGAAAAGCAGCAAACTATTTGCAAAAATATTCTATGTCTCCGGAGTAAGAGCCTCAACTATTTGCAGTGAATTTAAATTAGAGTCACAAGATTTTAAGGGAGTCAAAATGCTAAATGAAAACATCTTACCTAAAGAAGAATGACCTGTAAAAAAATATAATATTTGATATTTTTATTATTTATTTTTTGTAAAATATTACTGTAGAATCAGAGACTTCACACAGCAGTTCATGCACCTCTTGACTAATTCCTCAGATTTCAGAAAGAATTTTCAAGAATGTATTTACAGGTTGAATATAAATCCCATAAACTACTACAAATTTTTAATCACCTAAAATAAGACACCTGAACTATGCAATTTAGAAGATAAACATGGCAACAAGGCAGTTTTCTATAATTACGGGAAATACTGAATTACATTGTCAATCTCCATTGCAAAAGAGATTGACGTTTATTTAAAATCTAGATTCTAATTTTAGAGGATTTCCTTTGAAATAGACACCATTTTGTAACCACAAATATAACATACATCACAGCCGTTCCAACTGAAAAAGTACATCATACTAGCAGGTCACTGTTTTAAGCCTATGAATTACAGATACTACATGACAAATCTATAGCAAATGTAAATGGGAACAGCTCTATTACTAAGTTGAGAAATGGCTTTTTTTCTCAGAGACAAAAAAAAGTCCTCTCATTTTTTAAGCCACGCCAGATAACACAGCTGAAATGCATCCATCTTTTTTCAGAAATGGGATAGAAGTATTTTCACTAAGGTATATGACCTCTATAATATGGCTAGCGACCCTGCACCATACCAAAATGTATTTTAAAAAATAGTTTCAAAAATAAAAGTCTCTATAATCTTCTGATACAGTGATCCATATATACAAGTGCTAGGCAACCTGAAAAAAATATTAACATCTATTCTCTCTAAATGATGTGAAGAATAAAAAGATTTCTAATTAATCATTGTTAAATGAAAGCTGAACTTTCATCAAGAATTATTTTAGGTATGTTTTTCAGTTTAGTCACGTGTTTCTGACAGCGAATCAGTACATAGAACAAAAAAAATTATAGAAAAAGAGAAAATCTAATCATTACGTAAAAGATCAAGGGGAAAGCTCTATAAAATTGCTAAAACATAGAAGTAAGCATCTTAATTTCTGTGTACTGACACAAACTAAACTATCGAGAGGCAAATAATTCACTGGTTTGCACACACTTACAAAAAGAAAGTAACATTTGACAGTTCTGCTTTAACACAGCATTTTATTCTCCCTAAGAACAGGGACAGATATAGTATTGCAACTCTAGCACCTTCTGACCACAAGAAAAATTTATCCGAAATACCTATTTTTAATACCCTTTCCTCCTGTACTCCAGTACTTTATCCATGCTTCATCAAAGAATCTAAAGAAGACTGTAAAACATGGGATTCTTTGTTGCCGAAATAAAATCAAAGAAAAAATACTTTCCCCCAGATAAGGACATTATTTTCATAGGTAATTTCAGAGGGCTTTCTTAATTTCATTTTTTTATGCTTTGGCAATAATCTGTTAAATGGTTGGAAAGAAGGGGCAACTTTACTGTGCCAGTCCTTAGCTGAACATTATTCAAAAACATTCAAATGAGAAAAGCAGATGTTCTTAACTCTTGAGACTATTTGCTGTACTGTGTGATTATATTTGAAAATAAACTGTGTATAATGACTTCTGTGTTTCAAGTCTCTCAGACTTCAAAGTGCAGTAAGCAACATACAAGAAAAAGGTCCATAGAAATTGAGCAAGAATTGGTTGGCATAAGAGACATTGCCTGAGGCACCTGAAGATGGAACAGCCTCAGTCGCGTAGTGAAGCAGCCTTTGTAGGAGCATTGCCTGCCCACATGCAATTCAATCCAACTTTTACGGAGTTGGTCAGTGGAAAAAACACCCATGTCTGCCAGGCTGATATCCTTTAGCTTTAAATTTTCCTTCTGATCACTGGTGATCAGGTGACTTTTATAGAGATCTTTGAAGGACAGGGGTATCACATCAGTGCTTGTAGGCCTCTCACCAAGAATGAAATTATTTTGATGCTTCTCTTGTGCCTTGATCGTTGAATGACCTGACATGGATTCCTTATTAAACTTCTACCACTATGGTACGGGGGTAGTTGCTTTGTGTGCTAAATAAAAAAAGTGCTCTTTACCCTTCCGTAGGTAAAGGCAGGGAACTTAATCAAGAAGAAAGCTCAGCCTAAGCATATGGATGCTTGTTGCAAAATAAAGGCTGTTTCAGAAAATACCTAAAAACACACTTAGGTATCTTACTCAGAAAGAAATCTTTTCTATAAGTAGGAACAAAGTAAGATTTTCAATATAAACAGAATTGGGATTACATGAACATTTTTTTGAATAAGTGACTATAATATATATAAAATGAGTTAATGAATTAGAAAAATCAGAAATCATATGAGATGCTAGCTTAAGAATTAAAAGCTGATTTATAAAAAGGTAAAAAAAAAATCTTGTTTACTGCTAAAAAGGAAAAAATGAGAAGGAATATATAAAGGTATTGAATCTAACATTTACAAATATTTATGTAGACAAATGAAAATACAGAATTTTAAAGACAGAAATAGATTAAACAGTCATTTAAAAAGATTTACACTTTGGAATTAAAACTTAAACTCAACTTCTTCCCAATGCCTGCATACAGGATACTTTTGCATATACAAGAAACTGTAAGCAGAACAGGGCAGTTCTTCACCGGGGCATGTGTTTGCAGAGTTGGGCGCTATGCTGTAGTAGCTCTGCCCTTCCCCAGCTCCCCAAAGCTTTAGGATTGCACATCGAACTGGAAATTCCCCATCTCTCAATACTCAGGGAAAGACTCTGAGCTGTTCCTGAAACAGGCTTAACAAAGGAAATTTTTTCCCATGCAGAATGGTGGAAGGAACATTTAGGATCTAATTTAGGGGTTTCTTAGTTTTGCTTGTGTCTTTGTGCCATGGCAGCAGGATGCGCTGAGCTCTGATCAGCTCCTATCATTAGCCTCTTGAGCAATGATGCTCTTCCAGCAGAATGTGATTATGAACGTTCATTACAGTGTTGGCAATCAGCTGGATCACCTGAGGCTGACTGTGAATAAAGAAGTCCTCTGCAGAACATGTGAACACTTCATGGATGACTTGCAACCCATGAAAGACATTTTGGGAATCCTTAAATGGAGCCTATACTGCTTGAAGGGATGGAAATTAATATGAGGGGACAATAATATGAAGTAAAGATACACCTGTGCTCTTCAGAAAAACACAACTTTTGATTCAACTATTCCAAAACAGTAGACCGGGCAGAGTTGCAACTCTCAAACATTCCTATGTTTTTCATTTACACTGAAATCCACTTTGCTAATTAAAACTTATGTAATCATTCCAAATAGTAATGGATGGGGAAAAAAAATCCAGAAACTATCTTGTTCTAGTTATTTCAGATTAATTTCCTAACTCAAGGCATTAGGTCACTTTTTTGAACCTGAACACGCAGATTAATACTTTAGTGACAGTAAAGCAGATAGTATAAACATGCCCTAGAGCTTTTATCACAAATCTGACTTGGTTTTCTGATCTTACCAGTATGAACAGCTTGTAAATGTTGTTCCCAAAAGACTGTAGCTGTCTTACGGCTGGATAACATTCTGCCTGGAAGCTTCCGTCTGGAACTGCTGACAGGGTTTCTTGCCAGTACATTTCTTCAAGCTTCAATATCCATTTAACTGTGACTGACTAGTAAGGATACAGAATGACCACCAAGATGCCTTCAGAGTACTCTTTTCCAATTTTCTTATTTTGAATAAATAAAATTCTTCCTCATGTTCTCCACAGGGAAAGAAAAGGAACAAGTTCTGAGTTTTTAAGTTTAGCTTCTGTTTCTTTACTTTCCTTCAAGGTATCAGCCTTTGAAAATGTTAAGGGATGCATCCATTAAGGATGTACAGGAATTAGAATGGTCTCTTCTCTCATTCTAATTTGATAAAGGGCAGGCATCCTATCACCTCGATGACACCCCCTGATGAGACTTTTCTCCCACAGGACATTTATGTTAAGTGAAAGTATTGAATAATAGAAGTCAATAAATACCACATTTCTGTAAAGTGTTCAGGCATGGAATAATAAGCCTAGCCATGAATGTCATAAAAGTGACTATTATATAATCAATAATCATTCAGAAGAAAAAGGAAAAATTATTGAAAAAACAACAAAGTAGAATGTGTCTATTATTCTCTGTATGCTTACATTAAATAAACAGTAAATGAAAGGAAATTAAAGAGGATAGTCACAGCAGGTTGCCATTAAAAAGATGTTACAGTTTAGATAGAACACTCCATTGAAAGATCACAAAATAAAACAGGAGGGTTGGTTGTTTGGGCTTGTTTATTTGCCCAGTTTTTAAAGAATGCCAATTTCTGAGTAACAGATGAAAAAGATACCAGCAGGCAAAGGATTTAAGTGAAGCAAAGGACTAAAGGATAATACCGAATGCTGCCGATCAGCAGAAGAAACAAATAGCCAGGTGAAGTTCATCAGAAAAATCCTTAAAATGATAAAACAGCAACTGAGAGCAAGACTCACAGTCAGAGCCAATAGTCAGTCATTCATGGTCAAGCACAAGTTAAAAAAAAAGGGCAAATGCAAGCAAAATCTGGAAACATGGGGGAAAAAAAGAAAAAAAAAAGGACATGATACTTATGATACTTGGATAACAATGAGCATAGTACAGAAATTGGGGGACTAACTTAAAATATCCTTCCACTGCAGAGGGACTTAAAGTTTAGCTCTTCTATATTTACAGTTAGTAGGATAAAAATCTATGCTTGAAAAATGTTGTTTTGATTGCAAAATCAAATATGCAGTCTGAGGATGTCTGATTTACACACAGTTGTCTCTTACGTGTCTATATTTCACTAAATGTATCAGGGACCATATTTAAAAAAAAAAGCATGAAAATTGATTGAATGCTGTATCAAGTTGATTCCCACAAGTATTTGTGTGGGTGTGCGTTTGGGTTTGTGTAAGTATACAGAAATTCAGGCAGATTTATTTTCATAATTTAAATTTTTGCAAGGTTACTTCTCTCGCACATTTTTTTTTAGAATTTTCTTGTATTTTGTTTGTTCCATAGGACTTCCTAGCATTTTGTTTTCAGGAAAAAAAATTATATGATCTACGTGTATTTTTGTATATGTATAACCACATACATGAACCCTCACTGTCAGCACTGTAAAATAAATGCATTCTACTTAAGCCAGATGCTGGACTGTTTTGTATTAGCAGACCACTAACCATATTAGACGTGGAATTATTGAGGAGAAATTGGTAATAAACAGTAGGAAATGGCCACTGGAACTACATATTGACTGAAGAAAGGCAGTTAGGAGGATGTCTGTAAAATAGGTATTTTTTATATAACAACTATTCCTTTAATTCTGTTCCAAACACTGAATTAAAAAAAATATTGATATAATACAGTTATAATTACAGAAAACCTGCCCAACCTGTGGAAATTTCTTCTATTACATGTAACAATCTTTGTATCTACAGTCTATCCTTAATCTGTGGAGTACTTGCATATTTCTCCCCTTCTTTCCTATTTCCTTCCAACTGATTCAGATATTTCTGGTACTGAGGTGCTTAGAAATGTACACAATAATAGATGTGTAGTCTAGCCAGTGAAATAGGGTCTGTCATCTCTGAACAGTGACGTGATGCCCTTTTTCTTCAGGCACCATTAATTATAAAATATTTTTCTGAACACTCTCATACAGCTTAGTGGGGAGAAAGCTCATCCTGCCTTTCCTGCGTCTCACCCTGAATATCACTGCAATCAGTACAGTGTAAAATGAAGAGCATCCAACAAGAACTTGAAACATGGGGATATTTTAATATGTATTTATTAGTAAGCTGTTTATTATGCATGTAAGTGGATACAGATGTCAGTTTCTCTGTGCTTCATAAATTTGCGTGATGAATATATTTAATTTTGCTTTTGAAAGCTTTTATTCACAAGATGCCATATCTTCCCTTTTTATGGAAATATTAATTGATATTAGGAAATCGTGTAAAGATATCTTTGGTGGGCACAGTTAATATTTCTGTCATGATTAAAGCACCTCATTAAGAATACAGTATCGGGTCAAAAAATGTGTGTAAATGTGTATTATGTGAATGACTGTTTGTGACCCAATCCACAGCCTATAGAAATCAGTGCAAAAATTACTGTTGCTAACAGAATATTTAGACTTGTACTTAATTTCATAGCATTTTGTAGGTGCATTAGAAGGTAAGTGGTTTTTACCATGGCTGCTCCAATAATGGTACTGCTAAATCTCCATTCCTCTACTAATAAACAAATATTTGCTTTCACCGATCCTTTCCCTCTCTCAAAAAAAAGAAATTAAATACAATTTTGAGAATTCTTTTAGTGCAGTATTTGCAATGCTGTTCTGAAATACTCTGGCATATTGAAAAGGCTTCAAGGTAACCAACAAAAGACTTTTACCTCTTATTTCACTACATAAATTCTCTATTTCTATTAAATTTATTATACAGTTCCTGTCTTATATTCCTTTTACTTAATGACAAGGAAACCTCTTTTTTTTGTTTTTAAATACTGTTTAGATGCCTATTCCAGGCAAATTAGTATCTTCGCTGTACTTTGGAAGAAAATCCTGTGTGGAAGATTGCTAATCTATAATTTGTGAAAGCTGACTCAGGAAGCAAGATACGATCCAGTCTAAGTAAAGATGATTCTGGGTCAATTACCAGAGACTACCTTCACAGCAATGAGAATAAACACAAGTGCCTCTACAGCTAAAAAACATTTTGAATCAATATACCTAAAGAAATCTTTCTCTTGTCATGAAGAAGCATGTTTCAAATGAATATATTAAAATTTAGCAATAGATTTTCATATACAAATTCCAATAGACAAAGACATACCTATAAAATATGCAGTTATAGACTTCTGTAGTGCTTTGTCAATATACCTCATCTGACTGTATGTCACCTTTAAAAGGCACTGATTCTGTCATAAACTATTTCAAGACCATGTAAAACTCCACAACTGCTATATCAGAGTGTAAGATCTGTGAGAATGTCTATCAGTTACTTGGTTTCATGTAAGTGGTTTTATTATAGACAGTTATACAGGAAGAAATTTTTTTCACCCTCTTAATATATAATCCTCTTTTCTGGTGCTGAATTCACTAACATTCTTCAATCATACTGCTGGGTTTTTTTCTTTTCTATTTTAAGCTACAATAACAAATGTTTTCCACAGAATCTAAGAAGTATCTTGAGTAGCTTTTATTTAAGATTAAAATACAGAAATAAAGTGGGTGCTGTCAGGAGTTAACAATGCTTAAAAACAAAGCTTCCAAAACTTCCTAAATATGCTCTAATACAGGAAATTCTTGATTTTGGACATCTTTCTTACAACAACATCATATCAGTTCTTGTCTGAACATGCATCATTCTGACTGAAAATGCATACTGACCTGGAGGGAGGTAGTTATCTAAACTGTATAATCAGAAAATAGATCAATTCTCATTCAGCCTCACCCTGTTACCTAGTACCTGTCTGCAGAGTTGATAAGAACTACAAGAGCACAAACACAGGTGTTCTTTATCACTTACTTGAATAACATTGTTTATGGGTTTATCGAAAAAGTTACCTACCCTGGATTAACAAAAAGAAAGGAACGTTTTATTTTAACACTATTATTAGTTGTCTAGGATGTTATTTACAACATGTGGCACCATAAAAAAATGCGGTCTAACAACAATAATATTACAGCAGTTCTTGTACTGACATTATATGAGTTTAGAATGTTATTCCATGGTTGGAAGAATGAGCTCCGTGATTTATGACTTTCAGCATATGCAATTTCAGTTACAAAATATTAATGGCATTTTGTATTAAATTTTAACATAATTATGTAAGGATTTTAGATTTGTCCCATGTATTTGATCCTTTTGGTTTTGGAAGTAATTGCATCTGAAAGACATCCAAGTACTTTGGCAGCTTTTTACATGCAAATTTATGGTCAGAAATATTTCTGAAAATTTCTCATATGTAGAAATGCTGTGTTTTGCTTGTAAGCCTTTCCATTTCAAAAGAGCTCCACTTGAATTGAAACTTGGAAAAATCTCACCTGTCTTCTTTATTACATTGTAATAAACGAGCAACTAGTCAAAAGGAGTCCAGAGAAACCAGTCAAAATATTTTATATAGTTATACTCAACTTATTTTTAAGTGTCTAAAGCAGTTATCATGTAATATGGTAGATGCAGAAGCCAGGCAAAAGATTCTTTTACAGAAAGCCAATAAATACTAAATAAGCAAGCCAATAAATACTAAATAAGCAGTCTCTATCACTTCTACCAGCACCATCCACATCATAGAAAACACTGTCTCACTATTACAGCTATTTAATTTTCTGCTCTGCAAAATAAGTCCAAATATCTTAAATGAAACTATACAACTTCTGGTTTTGCAAGAAAAAGCTTAAATAGTAGCCAAAGCTAGTATGTCCTGTCTGCTTCCATGGAAAGTAATTAACCCTTGGAATAATTTTCTGCTTACATGTTCTCAAACATTATTGTGACACACAAAAATACATCATATTTATTTATTTATTTATTTATATTAGTATTTTACAAATCTATTGTTTCCAGATAGCAGATTATCTCCTTTAAATGAACTTGATGGTTTGAAACTATTTAACTCAGTACAGTAAAGTACAGATGATTACCATTAAATCTGTTCTATCAATAATTGTTCTATTTACAGATAATTGATTTAAAGGAACTTCTTGGGACATCCAAAGAGTAATTTTCAGTAAAACTTCCCATCTACATTAAATATTAATTATTCCATATTATTTTTAAAAAAAATTTCTTAAAATCCCCCAATCAACCCTTAACCTGACTGAATATGCCTCATTCTTATGGAATCTTCTCCTCAGTCACAGTCTGGCATATCTATAGTGCACTCTACAGTTGTGAGGATTTTTACAGATTGCCTGAGAAGAACAATTTTGCTTTTTTTTTTGGTGTTTTGGGGTTTTTTTGCAAGTATAAGCATAATATCTGTAAGTTAATATCCATAGGGAGTAGTCTGAACTGCAGGATTTCCAAATAAATAAGCAAAAGCCTGAATCACATGGGAGGAAAGCAGACTTTAGCATCAGCTATTATTTAGACATTTATTGTCAGGTATTGTAGCAGACCTACACATTTACAAATCCAAATCCTACACATTGCTGTTAAAACTTAAGAAGTAGAAGACAGAAGTGTGTTCTAGTATCACAGAAATACTTAAGAATTAAATGCAGAATTTAATTACTGCTGTGTCTCTTAATATACAGCAATGTAAGTAAAGTTCTACACAGAAAAATGCCGTACTTATTGCCTCTCAAAGACCAGGGCCTGAACTACATTTATCCCTGTCTTCCGGCACCTGAGCTTCCACAGCAGAAGCTTAGGCTCTGTAGCTCATCAGTAGACATGGACATTTATCTCCAATGGACAAATTGGAAATAATGACTGAGCAAGTAACCTTTCTGGATGTTTCTCGACTTTCACTTACATCCTGTATGCTGTGTAAGATCATTACTGCAGGGTTAGTCAACATAAGGCTTTTTGTACCAGGTCACACCTTGCCCATTCGTTTCTGAGAGTGATCAATAGCAGGTAACTAGAAAACAGTGCAAGAACAGGAAAACTTTGAAGCAGTATTTCCATGATCAACCCTCGCAGTCATTTGTGCCTCTGGAACATTTGCAGCTAGAGGCAATGTCTTTATATTTAATTGTCTTGGATACATTTTCCTTCCATGAATTTGGATGCAGAGTTTTTGAACCCTGTAAGATTTTGGCATCCCTTACATCCTGTGACTATGAGTTACATGGTTTAACTATGCGCACTTTGAAAAGTTACATCTTTTTACTGGACTTGCCACCCCATGTATTTAAGTGATACACAGGTGTGTGTCTATATTAAAGTTTCAACTCGGGTCAGAAATGTGCTTCTGAAGCAAATCTGACCATCCCCACTTACAAGGTTTGGATTTGACATGACAGGGAGGTCTCGGTGTGTTGCTAGATTGCTTTTCGGCAAAACTGAACTGGAAGATGAGCCCTGTGAAACCACTGAACACATTCCACCCACAAAGGGGTATTTCCATCAGCTCACAGAACCGGGCTAGATTTAGCCTGAAGTATGCCCTCCTGTGGAATAATTGCTGGAGGAAACTTAGAAATTAAATTTATATTAAAGGTAAAACATTGAAGAAATCTTCAGGGTGGAGTGTGGCGAATATGCGAGGAATCCATCCCACAGAAGTTCCCTAGGCAACCTTAGATGTTGGCAACACCAGGGGAGCTTGGTGTGCTGACTCTTAAGAGAAACTACACGGAGGGTGGAGCGGAGTGAAGACACCGCAGCCAGGCTCTGTGATAAGATGGGAACTGGAAGGTACTATGGAACTGACAAGCTGCATATTTACTACCCTGAGCTGCACATTTACCACCCTGAGCCAACAGTCTGTCATTTTTTGACAAAATACTATCCTTTGGGTGAACTTTGCTCATTATAATCTCATTATAATACCAGAAAACACATCTCCATCCCAAAGCTACCCACCTCCAAGGTGCGACCACCCCTCACTGAGCTTGCGCTCTGGATTTTTCTTAGTCTATACCTTTAAAAGTAAACGAGAAACTTGTACACCAATTATAATAGAGGTATGTATGACTAGAGTCACTCAAGCTCCACCTGTAAGGACAAATAATATAAAAATGGCTTAAGAGAGGAGGGATGCCAGGGAAGATACCATCGCAGACCACCTCTGACATCTGGGATCACTCGACGGGCTGAGCCTCTCTTCCCCCCCTCATAGGGATGCCTTTGGGTAAGATTCAAACACTCGGTTATACTGAGTGCTTCCCCAGGAAACTTAGAAATCTCTATAGAGTTGCTTTATAACTTAACGCGTTTGTAGCCAGGCTATATTACTCATATTCTTGGTATTTGCACATGCTTTGCAGGCAGTAATTTTATCACCAGCAATCCAAAAGAACTTGTGTATCTGTTGCTTCAATAAACTGCACTATTCACTAATCTAGCCGCGAGAGTTCTCATTGAATGCCACCAAATCCCTTAAGCGTGGCTGTGCTAGTTCATAGAACGTGACTAGACTGAAAGTGTACGGTGTTACGAGCGCATCCGTAATTGTGAGAGTTCAATACATTGAACGCGACCGGACTTGTACCACAGAGAATTGGGCATCACTCAGAATCTAAGCCCAGCCTCCCCCAGCCCCTCTGATATCTGAGGACAAGCTGGAACGCAAGGGGGTTTATTTTCTGCCAAATTGCCTTGCCCTTTAACACGACACCTCTCAACCAAATGCATGTAATAAGGGTCTTGAAAGCTAACTTTCTCACTCCACAGACCTGCTCCTACTATGCCACATTACTTGCTACTTTAAACATAGCCTACTTTACCTATGGAATTATGGAACATAATTCCTATTTAAGGAGGTCCATCCTATTTAAGGAGGTCTTCCTCCATTTTGCAGTTAAATACAGCAATACTTTCATTACATCACTGGTTACTACAATATGTCTTTCTGTACACCAGTTTTCTTCCCTCCCTCAGAGTTCAACAGTATTCCAGAAGCATCTGAAAAGCCCATGTTTGCACAGAACAGAGGACAACATCAGACATTTACTTTCCCTTTTTCTTCCCTTTGTGAGAAAGAGAACAGTATCACTGCTAGTTTTGTACTGAAAGTCACAGCTGGATTGGTTTATAACTTGGGTGTCTGACTCCACTAACAAACAATTGCATTGCAATGACTATTTTGGATATGACGTTCAAGACATTTTGCCATCTATGACAGGCTCTGCTAGAGCTTTATCTTTTTTCTTTTTTTTTTTAATATAACTTTGAAGATAAGACAAGGCAAATTCTAAGATTGCAAGGCCTCTCACTATAGGGATGCCAGTGATCCCTTAGAAATGGAACTAACTACTGAAAAGTTGAAAAATTCTTACAGGTGTACTACATATGTGGACAAAATCATGTACATTTTCAAGAAAAAAGAAGTAAAAACAACACAATCTTCTAAAGTACTGCTTGAAGTTTTTTAACTCTGTCAACAATAGCCAAATAGCCATCTTCCTTTCTTTCAGTATTGACATCTCGTGTCACAGAGTGCTGAGGACAGTGATAAACATCATCTTCTTCATCAATGTCATTCAGAAATTTCCTCCTTCCCTCAAGACTAAGGAAGATAAAATCATAGAACTGTTAAATATATTGGGATGGCCTAGGTGAAACATTAGCAATGAATCCAACACTAGGTCATTCACTTGACCAGTTCCCTAAAAATACATAGAAAAGACACTATATTTCATATTTCTTCTACTTTTTAGCAATTCACCAGGAGTAGAAAGATAAAAGAAAAGAGATACCAAAAGCATATTTTGATATTCAGCTTCCCATGCCTTGCAAAGGCAAATTATGCCAGCAGATCATTTAATAGTAAGGTGATACTAGCCTACTAACTCTAAATACTACTTACAAGCAGGAATCTTTCCTCTGAATTCCCATGGTACTAGTTTCTACCTGTTTTGTTTTGGGTTGGTTTTTTTCTTTTTGTTCTAGTATAAACACTTTTGACATTGTACAGATCTTTTAGAGTTCCTTTTTTCCCTGACGTCAGGCACAAAGGAGATTGCATCAGTGTCCAAGGTTTTTTCTTTTACCATATCAAGTTATCCTATTTACTTTTTAACAACTGCTTAACACCACCTGCAGACTGAACTCCCTAGTACTACCAGATCTTTTATGTCTGAGAATGTTGCTAGCTATGTCATCTAGATATACAAAGAGTCTAGAATAATCTTGAACTACAGTAAACATGTAATAGCTTGCTGTTATCCAACTTAAATTCAGTAAGCTGAAATAATGACCTCTTTTTCAAAAAGATTTGCATGATTTTTTGTATGTCCATATTATTATTTGTCTATAAGAGGCTTAAGAGCATTTTTGAAGGGTTTTTTCTTTAAAAAAAAAAAAAACAGCACAAGAAAATTCGATTTTATTTTCACCAATTCATTATGCAATTCTTCTTGTTAATCATTAAATGCATTAGCCTAAACGGAGATTACTGGTAGGTAATTTAGATCGGTAACTTGCCTATTTCTTGGAATACAGACCTTTTTTTATGTGTGAAGATTTCTCCTACATTATCATGCATCTTTATAATCAGATTTTAATTGAAAAGATAAAATAAATGTGTTGATCTGTTTGGACAAACATCTGAAAGCTCAAAATTAAAAAGTGTTACATAGTTTTGAAAACTGTTAGCACCTAGAAAATACTAATAATTCAGTTAATTATCATAGTCAGCCTCTTATATTAAACTTCTATATAATAACATATTAAGAAAGAGAACTCCCCATTGCCACATTCTGGAAACAGCTCTGTATAGGACCTCTCTGGGTTTCACCCACAATACGCATATATATAAGGGAGATTCTGTAATTTTGTGGCCTGTTGCAGGGTAGTCTAGCAGATAGGCAAGGATTTTATTCTTGTATAAAATGACAAAATGCTTCCTGAAAGCAAACATTAATACAAACCTTTCTGAGAGGAAAAAAAGAAACAGTATTCAAAGTGCAAATCATGCCTCAAGAGACCCAAACCACCTCTCCACCTCACCACACACTTTGAGTCTGTTTATTCCTACAGAACAACCCCACATACAGACTTCTTCATAGTAAGAATTGGACTGATGTACCTAAAACACATATAAGTAACTGAACTTCCCTGAATTTAGGGCATTTGGGGCCACATGAACTGAAAAAAGACAGACCTGTGATATCTGGAAATGGCTGACTCTTAGTCTGTACATATGTAAAAGCAGAAAATTAATTGCTAATAAAACATATACACAAGTTCCGCTCATGTTTGATGAGGGAGAGGGTAATGAAAAACGGATGAGAAGAAAGTTAAGTTTGTAATTAAGGCTGACAGAGGCTATCAGAATATAAGACAAAGTGCCAAGAAGAAAAGAAGGAAGAAAATAGAAATTTGGAGATGCTGGAGGAGGAAAGAGTTAGTGTGAAGTAAGAAATTATGTACTAGCTGAGATGTCAAGTTACAATGAAAAAAAATTTACATCCCACACTTTGAAGTTAGTATCCAAAAATAGCTTATATAGAAGAACTGGGAGATGAGAAAAATATTCTAGTGACCAGACATTTCTTAAGAATATTTTATGATAAGAACCAAGTTTAGAATCTTGACAAGATTTTTATACTTCATGATAGTTCATTTTCCTTACTAAGCTCTTGTTCTGGAAACTCTAAAGTAAATGGAGTATCTCACATTATCTTTTTCTAGCTTCCTATTAGTTTCCCAAGGAGTTAGAAAAGGCCAGAAAGATAATTGCCTTTAGATGATACCTATAAATTAAACTCTTAATTGTTTTCCTAATATGGCAGTAGGATATACTGTTGTGAAATTCTAAGGATCAACACTAGTGTCTGTACTGATGATGATTAATTGGCAGTTTTCTAACTCGCATTACCAGACATTGCCTCTGAGAATGCAAGACTTTTAAGTCTATTCGATTTCACTATTTATATCTGTCTGATTATAGTTTTCTTATATTTAAATTTTACAGATTTTTGTTTCTTTCTTGTCCCCTGATAAAATGACATGATGTCTTATGTCAGCACTGAGGAATATACCCATTATTCTAATGTTTAGTATTATGTATTTTTGGAAGAGGTGACTCAATAATTGATTTTTTAGTTTTGTGGACAAACTGACAAAACAGTTTTTTACTTTCATTAACTATTTTAAATACCTGAAAAGCGTGTTCATAATTTTTTTATTTGAAGATTAAATTTTAAATTCTTAAGTTTTCATGCAAAAATAATTGAAGCTGTATTTCAGGTTTTGAGAATTAATCATTTCACTTGAAAATCACAACTTAAATTTGCATTCTTAAGTGATTTAATTTCGAGGACCATTTTTCAATGTTTACTCTTTCTCATAGAGATTTTTAAAGAGCAAGCTGATTAGATGAACTTTTCTTCTGTGTTGACTCTTCTCCTGTGTTACTAAATAGAAAGTGTCATATTCAATGCTATAAGTATTCAGAAAAGATAACAGATTACATGATATGCAATTCATTCCATATGATAATGCCTCTTACAGAATACTCCTCTGACAAATATGGGAAATATTTAAATACGAAGAGTGGACCAGCAGTCTTAATCTTTCAGGCAACTTTTAAGCTAATTTTTAAAATTACATTCTGTTGATAGCTGGATATTTAATTTATATTCTTATTTTTAAAATTAAATTGCACATTAAGAATTTATTTTAGGATTTTCCCACAGTTGTCTCTTTCTTACAATAAATTGTTCCATGATCTACCCATCAACCAGATATCTAGAGAACCTATTTAACAGTGCTTATTCTAATCCAGGGAATCAAATCTGTTGCTATCACTGTTAAAATATCTCATTTGCAGTACCTGTAATCTCTTTTCTGGTTCATTCTTTGCTGAGGGCATGGAAAAAATTTATTCTAATTGAACAAGTCAATTATATTGCTTGCAAAATTCTTAAGGTCAGGATTTGGCTCAAGAAGCCAAACGTGTTTCTGAACTATAAGTAACTGATTAAAGAGACTTTGTTCTTACACCACGATCACATTCTAGTACATTGTCATAGCCTAAATATTTATAATATGCTAAACTCCTCTCACAAAACATCCATTTCCATGCATTCATTTTATTTTCTAAGCTTCTGAGATTAACCTAAAATGCGTGGCAAATCTTAAGGATTGAGACAGCAATTATAGAAGTGATGAACAAAGAGATAATTATGTTACGCCAATAATCACTCTTTTAGGAGTAAAAATATCAATGTCATATTCGGTTATGTGTTCATCTGAGTCCACAATATATACTGTACTTGATATGAAACAGAAAACATCATTTGAATACAATGGTATTTTTTATAGTCTCCTATGGAAACCTGTTTTGATTAGATGCACATTTTTTTCAATTTTAAGTGGTCTTATGCATTTTTGCCAAGAATGACTGTACAGAAGAATGACTGTGAACTCTGAACTTGGATGAATCCCACCTTTTATAATACTTTAGTAAATAGAATACAGGCCACTTTTTTCAGTTCATACTGAAATTTCCTGTTCATTACAAGTGTAGCTGTATTAGAAAAAATGTTGGAAATAGACACAAAAATACAAATGTTCTGTAAAATGAGAAATGGGAATATGCAGGTCAGGTTGTTCTTACATTTCTAAAATAAATTGTAAAGAAAAAATCAGCATAAGTACAATAACAGTTGATTGAGTGATTCATGCGTTCTAAGACAGGAAATGAGAGGAACATAATTTAGTGGTTAAAATTAATTAGCTACATCATTTTGTACTTATCATGCGTTCACCAGTCCTTGAAATTGCAAGAAAAGAAGTTGACAACAATAACCCTGATATCCAATTTTATATGCACAAGAAATATTTAGGATAAGCATTATCCAAACATATAAGATTTGTGGGTTACTTTTCCTATTTGTGCTATTTTCATTTAGTTGATTAGATTTCTGAAACTGCAACAATCTTGGGAAAGTTTAGACATTACACTACTGCTTTTCTTTTACATCCACCTTTCCAATCTTACTCTTTGCAAGAAATATGTTGTTTCAAAGGACAGTCAGCCTTTTTTAGACAGACAGGTTATTTTAACAACTCAGGTAAAGAACACAGCTGTTTTGAAATACATATTTCAACAAATAACTGTTCATTTTATATCCAAAAAGCAGAAGTCTTCAGTTTCTAGAAAAAAAGAAATAGCAGACAGGGCTCCAAAACAATCCAAAATCTGGTTCCTTATTTTTGAATTGCATATTGTTGTAGACTAAATTCCTCTGCATGAAATCACTAACCATGTATTGTTAAAAGAATTTTTCAATACTTAGTCAAAAATATTCATTTTTAAAGCCTTATTTTCCTTTGATATGTATATATATAGCAATTCTGTCTAATTGTATCAATCAACAGCAAGCCACATTTAGTAGTCCATAATTTACTCTCTGTTATGTGCTACTGTTTATCTATAAAGTGATATTTCATTGTATGTAATTAAGCGAGAGCATAAACAAAACATCAAAACACAGCAGTTTAAAGCTGTACTGCTAGGTATACAACATTATACATTGTACAACACAAACGATACTCAATTTAGAGAGCAGGAGATAAAACCAGTAAACTGAAATCTTTGATTGTATATGTGATTCTGATAACAGTTTACAATAATATTCTTCATCTGTAGAATGGAGGTAGTAATGTCTAACAAGCTTTGTTAAGGATATTGACATGTATGTATTAAAAAATCTTATATGTAAGGCTCGCACAGTTTTAAAAGTATACAATGCAATAACCTTGGAGGTGAGATAAGTTTAATAGTACATTTGACTATTTCTCTTTCTCTCTCTCCCTGTATTTTCAAAAATCAAACCCAACAGTAACAACAATGACAAACAAAAAAAGGAGTTTTCTCTTAAATGAATAGGTTGAAGTGGTGCTTATTAGATTTGTATAGCTAAATCCACAATAACTCTTTGCTTTTGAAGCTGACTTGATTCTTTAATAGAGCCTGAATTTAATTCTTGCTTCTAAATTGGACCAGGAAAAATGCAAGAGTTCTACATAATTTAATCTCCTATTACTTTATTTCTATTCAAAGCTGTTCTTCATTAACAGCTTAGCTATTGAATTAACCAGCATGGGACAACCCAAAAATATGCATACTGAATCTGTCATTTCAACCAAAATAATTCTCCTTGACCTCAGAATCAGGCCTGAAGGGCTGAAATCATGTTAGAAAATAATCTGATCCATAAAGTCTATATATTTTATTCTTACATATTTCCAATTGAGAGGTGATTTTATGACTAAGTTAGAACCAAGTTTGGACTGCCTTAAGAAACAGTTTAGGAGATACAGTTATAAATAGCAGTGTCTTCATGCCCCAGTTGAAACACCCAGGTAAAATTAGGGACTGCTTCAGGAGAATTCTCATGCAACAGTTATTAATGTCTTTAATAGAGATATTAATTACTTCTTTGCAATTTCTCAACGTAACATGACATTCAAATAATACATGACTAATATGTACCCAGGGAGGTATTAAAAGAATGAAACACCCATGTATTTAATTCTTCTCAGTTTTTAAACTATTTCTTAATACTGAAAATAATTTTCATTTCAGGGTAAGGGCTTTAATTTTTTGTTCAGTCTGTGTGCCTTTACTCATGTAAGGCTGATAAATTTTCCCTGTATAGTAACTGAGAGTGGATTCTTTACCTCAGCCCCTCTGGTACTTGTAATAAAAGAACTATCATTTATGACAGTGACAAACCTATCTAATTTCTTTTTTTTTTCCCTTTTTTTTTTTTTTTTGAGTAGTTTTAGAAGAAGATGCATTTGAAAACTATGGCAAGTGAGGGAGAGATTTTACGTTTTTCAGAGCACACCACACTTCCTAATGTCTTATGCCCAACCATAAGTGAGTTCTGAGGTCCATAGGGATCACAGTGCAGTGGTTGAGAAGCAGTCTGATGTGGCAAAAATAAACAAAGATACCTCCCCAAATTTGTACCTCAATGGTATCTTATGGGTATAATTGCAATTTGCACTGTATATGAAGTAAGATTACACATTTGAAATGTTGGCCCTTTTTAAGTAATTATAGAAGTAAAATTGATAAACCAAATAATGTATTTTCTAAAGACAGAATTCAAGAACATATTTAAGCAGACCTTCAGCTATCTGAAGAAATATCAGAGCAAAGTGAATGGAACACTTCGATTCGAGGTGCAGCCTCACCAGCGCCAAGTATAGGGGCACGATCACCTCCCTACTCCTGCTGGCCACACTATTTCTGATACAGGCCAGGATGTCATTGGCCTTCTTGGCCACCTGGGCACACTGCTGGCTCATATTCAGCCAGCTGTAAATCAACACCCCCAGGTCCTTTTCCGCTGGACAGCTTTCCATCCACTCTTCCCCAAGCCTGTAGCGTTGCATGGGGTTGTTGTGGCCAAAGTGCAGGACCCGGCACTTGGCCTTGTTGAACCTCATACAATTGGCCTCGGCCCATCGATCCAGCCTGCCCAGATCCCTCTGCAGAGCCTTCCTAACCTCAAGCAGATCAACACTCCCACCCAACCTGGTGTCATCTGCAAACTTGCTGAGGGTGCACTCAATCCCCTCATCCAGATCATTGATAAATATATTAAACAAGACCGGCCCCAAAACTGAGCCCTGGGGGACTCCACTTGTGACCGGCCACCAAATGGATTTGATTCCATTCACCACAACTCTCTGGGCTCGGCCATCCAGCCAGTTTTTTACCCTGCGAAGAGTACACCTGTCTAAGCCATAAGCTGCCAGCTTCTCCAGGAGAATGCTGTGGGAGACAGTGTCGAAGGCTTTACTAAAGTCCAGGTAGACAACATCGACAGCCTTCCCCCCATCCACTAGGCGGGTCACCTGGTCATAGAAGGAGATCAGGTTGGTCAAGCAGGACCTGCCTTTCGTGAACCTGTGCTGGCTGGGCCTGATCCCTTGGTTATCCTGTACGTGCCCTGTGAGTGCCCTCAAGATGAACCTCTCCATAATCTTCCCTGTCATCGAGGTCAGGCTGACAGACCTGTAGTTCCCCATATCCTCCTTCCAGCCCTTTTGTAGATGGGCGTCATGTTGGCAAGCCTCCAGTCATCCGAGACCTCCCCTGTTAACCAGGACTGTTGATAAATGATGGAGAGGAGTTTCCTAAGCTTCCTAAGTTTCCTAAAACATTGAGAGATAATATTCAAACATTCAGATTTCCCCAGTAATTTTTGATAGCATGTGATATGATGTCTGCAAACTGAAAGAGGCAGGAAATATTTTCAGAATTCTTTTCTTAAGTCACACAATGAAGAAATATACATCTGAAATTTCAATGCATGCAGGACTAACTGGGTTTTTTTATTATTTGCCCAGTATCACTACTAGTGATATAATCATCTCTGCAAGTTCAGTTCTTTTCCACATAATTTAGCAAATGATGCCGTTAATAATGCACAATAATAGTAAAATCCAGCTCCTTTCATGGCTAAGAACAATGTGAAAAAAAGGGTCTCCTTCCTAAAAGTAAGTAGATATCCTATCCATGACAAAGTGCTGAAAAAAACTGTTAAAAGATGCCACTTCAGAGCCACATTTCACATTTGACAGCTGATTTAGTTGTTTAAGCTGTGATCAAGAGGCATCATCACTGACTAGAATTGTTTAATAGGGTATTTCAAAGAAAAGAAATTATTTCAGTTGGGAGAGACATATTGAGTGAAAATTTCTATCTTTCTATTATTTTGTATTGCCTTGCCTTTAATTTTCATTCCTTTCTCTAAAAGCTATTAAACCATTTCTCAGAATTGTTTTTCTCTTTTCACAAAGATACTTTTAAGGAACAGTTCACATACTTTAAATGCTTTTTAAAGGCATTTATAAAAATAATTTCTCAGGGTCCCCCTACAAGTTACTCATCTTCAATACCAAGGATTACCTCTGTTCCTTTTCTCCAAAATAAATGTAATGCATACTGAAAAAAATACAGAAAAGTATATAATGCTTAAGAACAATTAGAGTATATCTATTTTGTTTCCTCAGAAATTAATGAAGAACCTCCCACAACTTCAGTAGAAGTGATATATGGCTCCCTGTTTTGTTTTTAGCCAGCCAGCTCTGCTACGGGAATAAACTAACAAGACCATTCCCACTGCTTTGCTGTCATCAAATACAGTGATGCATAAACAAGGAAAGAAACAGAAAAGAGCTAATTTTAATGTCTATTAAAAAATTCAGTAGTGGAAAAAGAAATATTGTTTTCAATTTCCAAATCCTGTTAAATATAAGCAATCACAAAAATAATAAATAAACTTAAGAAAGCCAGACGTATTTTTAAAACTAGTACTATGGACAAAAACTTCTTGGTCTTTTTTTTATATATAAATAGAAAAAAATGTGCAATTACAGCACTCAAAAGACTGCAGTTAGTTCACACACTCTTATTTTTAGGAACACGAAACACTGCTAAGTTTTAACATTGCTAAGTTTTAACACTCATAAGTGCAAATTTGTTTCTTCACCAAGAACCTCCTGCATGTACATAATGTTTAGAGACTTTTTATATTCCATAAAATATTGGATAATGAAGTACCACAATCAGTTTGTAAATTTTGACAATTATCAGCCTGATGATGTAAATCAGTCACCTAAGCAAAGCACAGAAAAGAATAATTGTCATAAATGACAACTTTCAACATTAAAATGCATCATTTTATTATTATTATCAATAAAGCATAATCTGAAAATGCTCTCTCCCACTCAGTGGATGGCAATGGCTATTGATTAGGATGTGCTGGTGAAGACAGGGATTTAAGCACCACCTGCAATTTCATTAGGCTGACGTCCAGGATGGGACTCTGTGAAATGCTACAGGGGCCTTATCTGCAACTAAGGTTGGAGACTCCACAACTCAGGTGCCTTAGTGGACCTTGTACAGGGCTTTCACAGCACCCACCACCAAGCCAGACCTTTCCAAACAGTCACCTCCATCAGCTCCCACCTGGGCTCTCTTGTTTTCTCCGTTTCTAGACTTCCCAGTGCCTGATTATTCACAATCTTTGCAATAAAATCATGAATCCTGTCAAGTCAAAAGGAAAGACTATTTAGGTAAAATAATATAATAATAGATGAATTTAAACTACTTCTGCGGAAATCTGACATGTATATCATCACTTTATTCATGTAGAGAAATAAAAAAAACCTGAAGTTCTTCCCTGACTGCATATTTCTTTGACTCAGTAAATTAAGCATTCTCAATCTGAATGTTCTTGGAGCAAATTATGGTCAAGTAATCGTAATCTGATGGTATCTCTTCCAGCAAATGTTCACACTCCCTAAACTTGTGTATTGAAAATGAGACAAGCCAGAAGCATGAACTTCATGGGAAAGGACATTAAACAGAAGACAGTAAAATGCTCTGATCAGCCTCATTACCTGAGCAGACTTAGCAGACTCTCAGTTTACAATGTGAACCACAGGCTGGTTGGCAAAAGCAAGCTAATAGTTTCTAAATTTCTCTCTATTCACATAATGATTTTCATCAATCTGCAGAAGAAGGATCCTCTGAAAAAGAAATGACCCACAGCAAGCATTCCTGAAGAACCGTAACTGTATCTGGAGCTTTCACCACCAAGAATTGTGTGGAAGAGGGAACTGGGCAAAAAACTGAATTAAAAATACATTGGCTTGCTCAAAAAAGCAAGAAGGTAAGTCCATCTATGATTACAAATGACAATATAAACAAAGCCACTAGCAGGATTTTTTGGTAGTATTTGCCCACACTCACAACCAGGGTGACAAGCTGGACTGCAGCTGCTAACATGTTCTAGCAGCCAGATTTATTTCAGTACTGCTGATAAATAAACTATGACTTTGTAATGTCCAGTATATTCAGCTCCATGAAATGATCTAAACTAAAATTGAGAGGGAGGAAGCAGAGTAATACGTGATTGTTTACATAGTTTCAGTCAAACACAAGGTTGGCCTGAACAGAAATGCTTATGCATCTCAAATAGGAGCATGATTAATCCAGCCAATATGGAGAGAAAGGAAGAAAATTGATTTTTAATAGTACAACTTGTTTTGGATGCCATGATCATATGTAGGGACAGTGAGACATAAGTAATATCATCCAGTTCAGAAATGGCGAAAACATGTCTTGTGTGCAAATCTTGCAGTTTCAGAGTCAGCACTCAGATCAGGCAGAGCTGTATGAGGGCTGGAATATGACGTAGAGGAAGATAAAAAGGGCCAGCACCTGCATGCAGAAAATAGCTGTGAGATTACTGGATGACCCTGAGAAACCAATACAAACCAGAACATCTGTTTGGCTCTATCTGCTTGTTGTTGAGTGTTGACAGATGAAGTGAAAAAACTTTCTGAACAAAAAACATAGACATAGGAATATACAGTGTAACCTGAGAAGCTAATTATTTCCAGCTCTGGACACATTTAAGTACCCAGTATGTGAAAGGTGAGAGTTGGAAAAACTTGCAAGCAGTGTAAGCTTTTTAGTTCGGTTTTCATGCCCATCACTGTTTCTGCTTTTATTGAGATACATGTCCTAATCAACATCACTCAAACATGAGGTTAGAAAGATGGGTAAGCATTGAGAACCTCAAATAAAGTGGGGAACATGTGCCTTAGAGTAAAGAACTTGTGCCCTTTCACTAGAGGCAACTGGTTGCCAGAAGGAGATGGAAAATTATTTAATCCTTTGCTCTCACCCCATCATCCAGCCATCTAGAATCTCATGCTTCCTATAACTGTCAGTATGAAGGCAAATTATTTGTCATTTGTCATGACAAGTTGTAATATTTAAAGCTTATTCTGAAAAGCAGAAGTCTCACTGAGGATGGGTGACAAAAACTATTCAGTAGACTAGAACAGTCATGTTGTGTGGCTCATGTTTCAGTGAGTGTGCTATGTGTTATAGAATGATTTTTGCATTTCTAGCTTTTGTGGAAAGATGTTTTAGCAGCTGAAATGAGAGAGACATGATGGTAGGGTGAGCAGCGCAGTGTTTAGTCTTCTCTTGAAAATTTTTTTGAACGAAGAAGAACCTACTGTAGGGACCTTCTTTCAAACAACCACAGCACACCAGTGTTTCTTCTCCCTCCTAAGTTAATATATTTAAAAGTTATTTTTAAATGTACCTTTTATCAAACTATGCCTTTTTGAAAATATTTCAGGAAAAAATATGCACATATAAAATGTGCTTGTTTTTTTCAGAAATTAAGAAGCTATTCAATGTATGAAGATCTATAATCACACAAAACTAAGCATTTTATAAAAAATGTTCAGAAAAAAATGCTACTTTCTAGATTCCTGTTATAAAACCATCTTGCATAAGATAAACTCACACTTGCCATCCATCTCTTGATTAAACTAATAATAGCTTGAACTTACAAGCAATATAAGAGAAAAGGTCATGGCTACTGAGAAAAAAGTTGGTAAAATGTAGTAATATTTTATTTGGTTTACACTAGAAATAGCAAAAGGAATGTTTTTAGTTTTGTTTAGAAGGTTATTTTATGAAAAAATAAGTAAAAGGCTTTCATAGGTTTCACCATTTTAAATTATTAAATCAGTTCTGAAAATGGTAGATTGTTTGAAGTTCCCTGAAGCACATATGGCTACATTGTCTTTAAAGACAATAGATAATTCAACTATTTGATGGGACAGCATTTTCTGAAAAATTATGTTACAAAGCTTATAAGGTAAAAAAACATTAAAAAGAGAACATCAGGTAATACCCAAAATCTAGCACACATTTATCTTTAATTCCAAGACATACGTTAGGTATGGTTGCCAAGGCAGCTATAGTTCATCCCAGTTGTTATTCTGCAGGCTAAAGAAAAGAAATATTTCTTTTCATGATAGCTGGGGTCCTTAGTTAAGACTGGGCATATTAGTATTTATTTACCCAACTTCACTCTTACCCTGTATTAGAGAACAAGCTCTTAAGTTGAAGTTTTCTGTTTCCACACGTAACTCAAAGCCTTTCACAATGCTGTGGCTTTTTCCATCTGTTCCCTGAGAGCATCTTCAAAACCATTGCAACATGCAGTTAAGATTCACTTACTGAAATTGTTGCTTACACTATCCATGGTATTCTAGATGTCCATCTACTACAGTGTACCTAATCTGTACCACCAAATGAAACTCTGTAGCTGTGGTTTGGGTTTTTTCACATAAGCAGTGGTGTGGGTAGTTCAAGAGTAAAACTAATCTGTTCCCTTGTCTAGGAGGGGTGAGAACCTGACATATGCTTTTACAGCTCTGAGGCAAGGTTAATGGAGTCTCTGCAGGAGCCTGGCTGTTAATACGATTTTTATGATCATCATTGTATTAATATCCTTATTTTTAACTTGTACATAACAAATTAATTAAACACTGTGCACTACTGAGTTTCTGTTCTTGTTACTGTGATAAAAGACAGCATAATGACTTTTGTTGTAGGCTCTTTATAATTATTACAGTTCCTTACCTATACAGCTATACTTGTTTAGAACACGTACGATCAGATTGTCACTGTTACCTGCTCGCCTTAAAGATGTAATGTAACGTTACATTTGGATTAAAGCACCTTTGCACTCACATTTAAGAACTGTTAAATTACCAAGAGAAAGAGGAAAAAATAATGAGAACCTGAACTGTAGATCTTTTATTAGTTTAAACTGTAACAGAACAGCTATGCCTGCAGTATATTCTTTATTAAAATATTATGTATAAAATCACTGTTCTTCCAATCACTTGTACATAGGATAGCCTTCTTTAGAAAGTAAAAGAATTTCCATGGACAGCTGCTCAACTGCACACTGCCTTTAAGTAAATCTTTTTTTTGTTAATGAAGATTATTACTTTAAAGTTATTATGTCCAACAAAGTATGCTAACCTATCCCTAAAGGAAGCAAAGACCTCCGTGAATCTTTGTACTTCTACCACTGTAGACAGCTGTCATTATCAGAGAAGTAAATTCACGTTCAAAGAAATGTAAGTGTTCTGATCTAGCTAGAACTGAGCAATGGGAGCAAGAAAATCTCTTGTCAAAATTACAGCAATTTGATGTTCCTAAATAAAATTCTCTATTGACACAATTCAAAAACAAACAGTCACAAATTAAACTAGGCTGGCCAACTGTTAGAAACAAGCAGCATTCATTGCCACAGACCAAAATGAAAAATATTTGGTTGAAAATCTACATTTTGTCTGACAAACTCTTGATTCAACATGCAGTAACTCAAAACTGGAATTCTGCAACCGGAAAGCTCACTTAATCTTGGAGGCTTAAGCTAAGCACGAACAGTAGTGCCTGGGAGACCTGCCATCCTAGGCAGCTAGCAACTTTGCTTCTCTCAAAAATTGATCCTGTGGAGTTATAAGAGAAAGCCAGATACTTTAGCTCTGTGTACAAAGTGTTTGTCCCAAAGAATTTTGACACTGGATGAGATTACCCAGGTCACGAATGAATTCTGATTACTGTAACAGAACTGTGACATTTCTGCCAGCTATATAGTGAACAGTGTTACTAAATACTATATTCATTACTCATTAACTCAGTCTAAAGCGCATTCATCAACTCAGTCTAATATACAAAATGAGTCATAACAATTAGAAATTAACTGCAATGCAATGAACGCTATCTCTGAATCAATGCTGTATTGTCTATGCTGGATTTCCTCTCTTCTTTGCACTCATCATCAAAACAAAAACACTTCTCCATCTCTATTCATTGATTCTAGATCAGCACTGCAGACTGTAACAATTTGCAAAGCAGTCAGTTCACAGACACAGGCAGCAGGAGGAATAACATCCTCCTTAACGCAGCTTGCTATTAGTAAATCTTGGTGGAGGCAGCACGACATGGGCTTCTTAAAAATTGGGCAGCCCCATTATCATCACTGGGAATTCTGGACGGTGATTAATGAAGAATACAATTTCCATAAAGAATAAAATGAACAGTATGACTGAGTATTTATTGAGAAAATTACCAATTTGCTAAAGTTCTACAGTTGAAGTAGGAAGACATTTTATAGTGGAGGAGTATTTTGCTTCAGCTCGAAAGGGGTTTGAAAGAAAAAATTTTCCCATGACCTTCTAAAACAGTCTTGCACTTGAGTGCAAATTGGCAGCATGAAGGGCAAACAAAAAGAAAGCCAAGCCACAAAACCCTCCAGCTGGACATAATCATCTCTTTTTCAGGTCTGGCTTTAGGCACAGACAATGCCTCTGCTAACAGGTTCGTACATGGCAAAATGGTTCCTTTACTGCTATCACCCAGAAGCTCATTGTCACTACTGGGTATGACAAAACGGAAAACCACTTCCAGTCCTGACGTCATCTTTGTCAGAAACCTTCATCCACACGCAGTCAGTGCCTCCCAGTGCACTAGACAAAATGGAGGTAGTTTGTGGAAAGTAAAGGAATATCAGACTTTCTTGCTAGGTTTACCGGGGGATGCAAGGCTTTGGCTACATTCCAGCACACATGGATGAAGCATCTTCTCTGGCTCACATGGCTCCATCCAGCTCTCCTGGCTCCTACTAAACCTCAATTTAAATGTATAAATCGCATTGGTTTTATTTTGGGAAAGAGCAAGATTACAAATAGGCAGTGATCTAACATTGCTTCCCACACTGGAAACCTAAACTCACAAGCTGAGAGCTATTTTTAGTGTCATAAATTCTTTAGAGATCTGTATCTTTTTTTTTCTTTGTAGAAAAAGACACTTGTAAAAAGATGGGTTTATGTAGACTTTTTTTATTTTAGCTGTAAAAGAACTAAAACTGTGACAAAAGCCACAAAACTTAAACTCCTATTGGAACTAGAAAATATAGAAACTCATTATTGTCCTCTTAGATCACCTTTTGATCCAATAAATATATACCTACTGAAGTATCAGAAAAAGATGTTCTTCCTTTTCTTCTTTCATCCTGGTAATAAGCAATCAAATCAAATTTTCCAAATAGTTTTATTTTTATCTAAGAATAGAAAATTCAGTTCAAGCCAGAACCTATCTTGGCTTCTGCAGGAGAACGCAGAAGAAGTGATGGATGATACACTACGTGGAACCCTTGATAATCAGTAATGCTGGCTCGTACTTCAGAAATCTTAAGAAAGGAAGCTGTAACATGCTTCTTTATTGCAACACCTGTGCACTTCTCTCTCTCTCAAGTGCAAGGATGACTACTACTTACAGGAAAGAAAATTGCTTCTTCTTCAAACAGGTTCAAGAAATTTGGCTGAGTTGCTCTTCACCCAGACGTTGCTCTGTGTCCTCCATTACAGAAAAAATTAAGATACGAAAAAAGCATTTTGCCAGCTTTAGAGGTGGATAACCTAAGTGTAGAGAACTTAAAATTAAAATACTGTCTAAAGTGTCTTGGGTATGGTACTACTTAAATATTTTCTGCAGTTTTAGAATTGATAAATAATTTTAAAAGTACAAGAAATCTCTGTCTCGGGACACTGCTCCAAACAGTAGATTTGAAGATTAAACTTACGTTTCATACTACTGTACTTTCCTTCAGTGTTCATTTCGGTGAGATTCATCTTACCTAACTTTAGCTGTTTGAATCTGACACATAATAAAAACTTGCCACTGAGGTTTCCTCTTTAATCAGTGGAGTTAAGCAATTTCATAGAGCAGTTTCTCCTATATGAAATGTGTGCAGTTAAGGTGAGATGAATTCATATTGCTCTGTTGCAGAGTAAACTAAGGATAGCTAAATACTTAGTATTTAATCATATAATTTTAGTACACATGATACTATAATCCCTAAAAAGTTTCCAACAGACATGAAAGACCTTTAAAGTAGAACACAGAATTGAAACCTGGTCTCTTGTTCTCTTTCAGAATCCAAAATAATCTCCAGAAGTTACAACAGTATTTACAACTCATCTCAAGGTGTACGTGAACCCACTGAAAAGCACCTAAAGTCTACACCTGGTAACAGGATTATGTCTCAAGAAATCAGAAGTCTAAAATATTCCATAAAATCGCTTCTCAATACATGTAGTCTATGTCCTCATAAAACAGGATATATAGATGTTTTAAATCAAAACTTTTTACTTATAAATCTCACCAATGATTTTATGGGTTATGGCACTGATATCTTTAAATAGGCTTCTTTTTCATTACGCTAACATGGGAACATTATGCTCCAGGATAGATACTCCTGGATGATTTCCAGGCTGACTCTTCAGATTTATATAGATTAAGTAACAATAATGAAAGGCCATATTTTAAGAAATATTTTTGTTTTTAAAAAGCAATGACCTTTTTGTGTTCCATAGACTTCCTCTCTCTTTCCACAAGTAATTGACTTCTCAGTATATCCTTGGGAGAACTGCAGGGGAACAATCAATGCAGGGAAAAAAAATATTTTTGATTCAGAGTAACAATGGTGATATTTCAGCACTTTTCTGGATGTCGCTTTTTTGCTGCTGTCACTTACCATGTCTCAATTTCTTGAGATAGAGACTACATATGGTTCAACTGTGAGTATGCATCAGATTTTTCAAAGTGATCCTTGCCTATGTAGAGCCTTTATGTACCTGTGCTGCACTGAAACTATATAGATATATTGAAAAGACTAAATGAAAGCTGTGTTATGTATCTGTATCTTTCAATTCTCTAAGGTATTTTACAAAAAGTTAATTAATGATGTTTTAAATCGCAAAACTATCTTGAGAAAGTATTTTGTCATATTGAAAAAAAAAAGCTTTTGTGATACCTTTCAAGACACACAAGATTTTAGAGCAGGAGTCAGAAATAAAACTCAAATTTCCTGGTTCCTAGTTTCTGTCTTTACATGTTCCTCTCCTTTCTTCCATTTTTTCCTCTCCTTTCAGTCATTCTTGGCAGCTAATGAAAGCAGTAAGCTTTCAGGTATCTTTGAAGATACAAGATATTCAGCTACAAGTATTTTTCTTCAAATTTGTCTCCCAAAGTCCAGTGAGCCACAAATAGACTATTACATTGATGATATTTCTTCTAGTTCTCTACAGCTGATGTGGGAGAGAAGACTGACAGATGGCAGTCTTATAAATCTAATGCTAACTATGACTGACCAAAACAAATGTATTTAATATTTTTAAACCAAGAATAGTTGCAAATATTCAATACAAAAGTAAATGAAAACCAGACTGAAAAAAACCCACAACATAAATTCAGTTGAAATACAATACAGAAGATGCTTCTCAGATATTTTTCCTCTCTGTGATGATGTTTTATGGAAGTTAATGGTGTCATGAAAGACTGATGTTCTAAATGAAAGAGTGGACTTGTAAAAAAATTATATCTGTCAGGTAAAGAAACTACTATCAGACATGAAAGACACCAGTCTGGCTTAACTTCAAAGTGGTGATGAAATAAAAAAGGGCATTAGGTGTGTGAAACACTGCAAACCTTACGTCAGTGAGTCCTGATAATCTCTTCTATATTGCTAATAAGGAAAACCAAAGCTTAGGGGATCTACCTGTTTTAAAGAGGTAGATTTTAGCATTTACTTCAAAGTAGCTTTTGTTTACATCTCAAAGATTTGAAGCAAAACCAAAGGCTGAGGAAAGAAGATGATGCTTCTTTTACTCCATTTTCCACACATGAAGAGAGTGGAGAACAAAAGTTTCCATGTCATATATCAAAAATGAGAATGTAAAGATAGTTAGCAATTCATTTTTGTTCAAAGCACTTCACAGCGATGGATCTGGGACTTCTGAGAGAACTCAAACAGGTCCCTCGACAAAAAGGAATAATTATTAGGAACAAGGGCCTAAAGGTAATGGAGAGAGCCTCACATCATGTACTATCAGGTACAGCTTAAATGTTTCCCCATCTCTCACTATAGCGAGATCTTTCCATTTTGAGGTAATCTATTTGTCATATTTTATTTGACCTTCCTGTTTACAATTAACATTAACTTTTCAGAAATTTATTGAGTTGATACAAACTTTCACAGTAAAGAAATTAAACATAAAAAGAAAAGATCATTAAAATGGCAAGTTAAGACTTTTTTTTTAAGTATGTGATGTGCCTCTCTCATCAGTGCAAACCAATTATCACATATTTTTAAGCAAGACCAGTGGAATTGTTTGTGTAAGACCAACTGAAATAAACCTGCAAAAGACATAAATGTACTTCTGGTCTGTATTAAAATTTAAATTATTCAATTAGCTAAAAATTTCTGCAGAAATGAAAACACAACAGAATTTTCATTTTTATTTTGCATGAAAATGAAAAGTTTATTTCTAAACCAAAGAAGCCTATCAGGTAAGGAGAGAATTCAGTCTTCTCCTTGATTTTTTCCCCCCCTCAATTACATTATGTAGGGAGGGAAGCTTGTATGGAAGGGTTTTCCTGGGTATGAAAGTTTGTTCCTTTTGCTTCTGGCTACTGCTTCTTACCAGTACTCTTGTTTACAAGTTTATATTATCTTCTAAACAACAGAAATTCTACCTATTTTCTAAAAGCTCTCCATTTCACAAGAAAAAAAAATAAACAAGTAACAATCCCCTCTCACACCCTTAATGAGGTTATTGGTGGAATTAGATTTCCAATACCAGTTTGCTCACTTCTTTACTCACTAATTTCATCGGGTAAAAGTTGTCCTAAAACAGAATCTTGAAAGGTTGTCTTGGAACCATAGTAAACGTGTAGGAAACTTGTGTTATTTTTCTCCAAAGTTCATTTAACAGTCCAAAGACTATATCTTTCAGTATTTTCCAATGAGAATCTGTTTGTCAGATACTTTCTCATACTTCTATTTCTTATCCTCATGCCACTTTCTCTGAATTTATGAGAATGCTAAACACGAAAACTGATATTACTGAAGATGGAAGATATGGATTACAATACGATTGAGTCAACTAGAATGCTCCTGATAGGGATGGACTCATAGGTCTAATTTCAACCTACTACATGACATGTTGTCCTTCCTACCTTACGCTGGTAACTGGCATTCTCCTCAATGTATTATAAATTGGTTTAAGTAATTAAAGAAAGACAAACGAATCACTAAGGGTTTTTTGCCAGTGTAGGGAATTACACAGGTTTGTTAGATGCATCACCGTACTGGTGCAAGGCAGCATGGCAAAGCATTCACGTGGGAACTGAGGGCAGAAGAGGACCAGGACTGCTTTTTCCAGTCTAAGCATAGACTTATATCAGCTGAACCATACTATGAAACTATATGCTAAAGACTTATCTACCTGCTGATAAATGTTAATGCACAATAAAATTAAGCACACTGGCTATTCTTCACTGATTTCTCACTCTTACTATAAACCAAATGTTAGATACTCTTTTTTTCAGGTAGAGTAAGTTCCTTTGCCTAAAGGTACTCTGCGGTTATGCCTATAAAGGCATTTTGCAGACAGATAAGAGCTGCCATCTGCCCACACTCTGAACCAGCAGGATGCTTTGTAGTAGTACATAGTGCCACCCTGAGTATGACTCAATTGCCCTTGCTGACAAGCCATATAGAGCAGACTGGACTCTACTCATCACATGGGGATATGATGCTGCCAGTGCTGAATGTGGGCAGAATGAACTAACACCTTCAATCTCCTGTGAGCAAATCAAGCGTTCTTACCCATCTACTTAGTACAGACTAGTGAATGCTCTAAATTCATGCTGTGATTTACCATACCTTAATTTCTCTGGGCAGATGAGCCCTAATACTCTAACTCTTCTTTTGTGTTCTACTTTGCGGTGGTCAAGGGAGATGGATTGTTTGAATCAGTAAAGTCTGAAATTTGCCCCAAGTAAGAGGGAAAGAGAAGACAAGTGTAAAGGAGACAAATAAATGCTTACTATGTACTTTGGGCTTTAGTTCAGACTCACGTTACTTAAAAAGTAATTTACGCATAAGAATAAAAGTACTCAATTACGGTAGAAAGAGCAACAAGCAGAGGAAGGAAAGAATGATTAAGATTAAGGTAAAACGGATGAAAATGGGAAAGTGGGATTTGCTTTATTCAACAAATGCACTTTGTTTTCCTGCATGTAATTTTGTGTGATAAATTGGACACTTTAAATGTAATTTACTTCCTTATTTATCTTACACATGTATTTCACTAAAAAGTTAGTAGATGAGGACATAAGCTGTCTTGTTTCCTGCCTTATCCAGGAGATGATCAGCCAGTAAAACCATTGCGTAAATGCTTGACATTCCAATTGAAGGTAAGTCTATTAGTATGTTTTTTCAATTCACAAACCCTTTGTATTAGCTCTGCCACCCTGTTTGTTGTTTATCCAATTCAGTTAAGAGGCTAACATGTCAAACTTTTATTGATTTTTCTGTACTAAAAAAGGTAAGTTATGTAGTTACAAGAAAATAATTTAATTATGATGAGTTGAAAATAATCCGATGCTAACTTTTAGGAAAAAAAAAAAACACCATGAGACAATAGATCACTTATTTGTCACTGCTGTAGTGTTAGAGGAAAGCAACTTGTATCTCAAAATCTGAATACTGCTTATTAAATTCCTCCAAGAGAACTAAAGACACAACAGCTCCCAGGAGTCCATCTGTCCATTTGGGCTATTTCTTGTGCTATTATAACTGAGCTAAATTACTTCCATGGTTTAGAGAAGACTAGTGAATTTCCTTTTGTAATCAGTAAATAAGTCTTAAATAATAAAACTTTTGTGGAACCAGTATTTTCTTCTGCATTTTGATGGAGAATTTGAAAGGGTCTCATAACAGGTGATTAGCAGTAATGAAGTAAATCAAGCAAAGCTAACAGGTGTTGCTAGGAGTTCACCAATACTTTGCTGTAGACCTAATCCTATATTTTCTCTTTATTCCTGCCTTATCCTTCAGACTGCTTTTCCCCTACCCACAGTGAAAGAATGCCAGGAGAACTTTGATCTGCAAGAAATATAAGGCTCTCCTTTCTCCTTGCTGACATAAAGTCCATGCAGAAAATACCAAATGACGTTTATTTCTCAGAGAAGGTACTTGGCTTTGGGCTGTTGATTTCTTATTTTATTTGGGGTGGGGGGAGCATTCTGGTTTCTCTAAGGATCTATCCACAAAAATTTTTAAACTAGTACGTTACAGTTTTAACCACCGTGGATAGCAGAAATTTGAGTGATTAAACTACCTTATATCTTGAACTTATTTCAGTCTTTACAATAATGCAGTCCAAAAATTAATCTCTGAATCTGATGTGTTTATTGCATAAGACTGAAAACCTTGGTAGCATTGTACCATACACCTTGTGTGCAGTTGTTTCCTTCCCAGCCCTACACTCATAGACGATCTGACAGCTTCTTACCAAGTTTCCCTCAAAACTGTTTCAAACAAATCCACATTGTCTTCAGTTGCATCAGTTGACTGCAGTTCTGCTCTGAACTTAGCTCTGAAATTCATTCCAGCATAAACTTGATGTAATTAACTAAAACATAAGGATTTTGCCCTTCTGGGATTACAGAAAACGTACAACCAATCCCAAGACAGTGGGGCTACGTCTGAGGGCTTGTTCAGTCTCACAGTGTCTCTATTTTTAATCAGCTGTCTTAGGTGAGATGTGAGAAGCACAAATGGTTGAAGAAGTTGTAGTGGAGGAAAAGAGAAACATGAGATACAAATATTCACCTATTTTCTTAATGGCCTCAAAAAATCTAACAGAAGCTTTGGCTCTGCTATGAAGTCTTTCTTCTGGCAGTATCAGGGCATTGCTAACGCCAGGAGGCAGCAGGACAGAGCAACATTTCCCTGACTCACTGAGGCAATGGGAAAACATTTTGCAGTGACATGCTTGTCTCTTCATCATCCTATACACAAGTACACATTGTAGCCTGCCCGGACATCTCTGCTGTATGCATTCGTTTGCTGTGAGGTAATATACTTACTGCTCTATATCCACTTTGTTTCCTCCATTCAAAGATCCAAGAGGTATTACGTCAAACGTGTGTCTTTTATTGCCCATAAACGTCATTTTAGTGTTAGTACAGCTGCCTTCATTGGATCTGCCTTTACAATTACAAACAAAAGACTTGATTTAGCACATACTAGACTGCCTTACTGCTGAGCTGTGGAAGCTCCACATGTGCTGGCAGCTTGCTTTCCTTGGATTATGGTCCCAAGGCTCTATAAACCTTTAAACATAAATAAAGTTAAAAGATGCTTAGAAAATACAGATTTGCAGACCTAGCATTTTGAAAAGAGTTTTCTGAAAACAACAAAGGAATGTGAACACTCTGAAAAAAGGATCTCAGAGCACTTTTGCCAAAGGAAAACAACTTCATCTTATAGATACAGAAATCCTGATACAGGAACAGTAAAATTAATTTACTTGCCTGTACTAATAATATTTTATACTTCTACAGCTTCCAGTCAAAGACCCCTGACAATCTTATAAGCATTAAAGCATTTAGCAAGAGAACACCTATTAATGAAAACACTATTTTCCACAAACAATAACACAGAGATTAAGTAGTATTTTAAAAAGTAGAAAAATCTCTTGGGAAGTCTCCAGCTTCTACTAGCTGGCTGTCTGACTGAGGTTTTTACTTCAACCCAATCACACAATAATAGAATGAATATGAAATGTCCTTTCTTTGAAGAAAACAATGAGTTAAACTGAGATAAGATTACCCCAACCAAGTATATTTCAGGCAACTTTGATTTGGATTTCTGATACATGTGGGGTTTTAGGTATTCATTAAGTAATGTAGCATGCCCTGCCTCGTGTAATGGAGCTATTCTCTCCACATGTTTTTTTCTCCAATTAAATAGTTTTATGAACTACTGAAATGCTTGACCAATTAAGCGATTTCAAATATAAAATTTGAACAAGTGAAGTCTTTTTAATTCAATTCTGCAATGAATAAACTCCATTAAACCTTCATACTAATCAATACAGCATATAAATACAGCCAGTAAGGACTATTAAAACAGGCAAAGACATTTTATTGAATTCATCTTTATAGCTGTCCACTTGAAAAACCAAGCATGAGCTCATTATGTACATTTCTTATGAGAATTAAACCTCAAACTGTATATTCAGTACCTCAAACTCTGTCTGCTCATTTCAGTATTGTACCAATATACATCATAATTTACTTCCACAATGTGATGTCAAATGCCTCTAGTTATATTAAATCTGTAAAATAAGGAAAATAAGGAATTTTAAAGTCATAAATTGATTCCTAAAATATCACTGCCATGAAACAAGATAGGTAGTTTTAGCTAAAGCTTTAGGTAAGCATATTCATCCTTCTTTTTAGGCAGAGTCTCCCTGACTACATGAGCAGTATCTCTGAGCATAGGAAATTAAAGCTTTATAGGCAAGAATGTGTTAACGCATTTTTCTTGAGAAGGAGATATTATCAGCTCTAGCTTGTGCTTATAAGCTTGCAAAGACTTATTCAGACTGGGTGCAGAAAAAATTCTCTCGCTCTATCAGTGACAAGACAGAGGATACGAAACACAGACAAAGAGAAAATAGTGGAACAGTACTAATAACTAAAGAATGTATAGTATTAAAATAACTTCTCCTTTCTGTGCTCTATATCTTGAAATGCTGAAGCTGACAAGCTTTCCTTTTGGCAAAGCCTTTATGAAAAGAATGAGAGAACCTATGATTAATGGTTACAGCAACAAAAAATAAATGAGGACAAGACTATACTGTGAAAGCAAGCTTGAACAGTTAGTAAAAAGCTGCCAAATGTGTTGAATAGCTTTGAAAACTGGCTTTTGTAAAACAAAACACTGTGTTCCTTATAATATTAGAAATTAGTGTTTTGTTTTAAAATTTAAAATACGTAATTGAATAACTGCACAAATATATCTTAAATACATAGGAACTACATCTCCTTTTTCCAGTTTCTTTGGCATTGTATATTTTTAGTGATCTGTGATATAATGTAGTCCTATGACAACTATAACGTACTGTTTTTCTGCTCCTCTCCTCTTTCTCACCTTAGGAGTGGGAGAAGTGCAGCATTTGAAAATGAGGATTTCAGAAGCAGCATTCTGAGGGGCATTCAGAATTCCTGGCTGTGGCTTTCTATTTTCCTCATGGAATCCTTCTATTATGATTTTGTTTAATGTAGAAAAAGTGTTCTTTAAATGCTTTATATTCTTTGAACTAGACCTTCCCTAAGATCATCAACATATATTTGAATTCACGTTGTTAGTTAATTAACTGTCACTTTCATATGTGTTTTCTGCTTTTCCATTTCCTCTCAAGTGTCGTAATTAGAGTAAACATTCAATGAAAGATAGATTCTGAAAGCCTAGTTTGTGAATAAAATACTTTTTTCTCCTCAAACTCTTTGCAAGACAAATCCTGTGTGTTTATGGAGTTTGTTTGCTTTTTGATTGTTGAATCCTAGGCTTCTTGGAATTTAAAAAAGAGCATAGCTGTCTATAACTTTCAGTGTTCCACAGACCTAGTTTGTGCCCATTCAAATGCATTATCTTTCATTTTTTCTCCAGGTATCCACATCTTCTCAATTGCTGGCTCACAATACTCATTTAAAATACACTCTCTCTTAACAAAGAAATGAAAAATCAGTATAAATGCATGAGGCAAGTTTTATTTTGGCAGATGTGGGAAAATCATGGGTGGGAAATCTGAAATAAGAGCAGGAAAAAAGATAGGTAAAACACAAAAGGGGCCCCCAAGTTGAACCAAAAGTAGTTTCTTAGGGTAGACAGAGACAAAAGCTCCAGGAAACCTTGTATTTTTTTAAAAAAGCCAGACACAGACCAACTGTGGAGCCTCTGGACAATGGGCAGACAGTGGCACCATCAGTCACACTGCTCTTTGGGCCTTTCCGACTTCGGTCACTGCTATGCAGCCATCAGGACAATCCAAAACTGGAGCTGGGAACATTTCCTTGAAGTCACAGTTTCTACTCTTGTTATAAGGTCTTATTTACACCTCTTCTAAAACAGCACTGAATATCCACTATCTTAGTCTTTATTAATAAGATGGTTAACTGATATCAAATTTAAAATTCAATTTTCTAGACAATTGTGTGATTTTGTTTCTGTTCACAGATGTCAATGTATGCACTGGTAGGTCACTGCACACTGAATGCTGTGATCAAGTACCTTCACTGTAAGGAATTCACATACAAACTTCCCATGTACGAGCCTAAAATTGGCCCCTTTTCAATCTGATATTAGATACTCATTCAGTGCTGGAGTGTAATTTTTTTTTTATTTTATATGTAAATAACTTGCTTTTCTTTCCTTATTAGAGAACGTTGAGTTATTAATGCTAATTTATTCTTTCATCATTTTTTTTTCTTAGTGGCAACTTCTTCCAAGCTTGAAACATCTCACAGCAAGCAGAGAGACTAACATCTTTTTCACACAGCATGACATTAGAATATTTGGCTAAAGGCCCTAAAACATTAAAAAGAAAGAAAGAAACAAACAAAAAATCTTCTTCATGATCCTTGTGTTTACTTGTTATGCTCAATCGGCTCTTTCATGCTTGTAGCACACAATGGAAATTTTGATGGCTTGGTGTTTTATCTTTATAAGGAAAGGGAGCCTTTTCTCAGTTTCATCCATTTTCCATGATTTCTACAGGAAAAAAATGATGAAGCTATGGCTGGGGGAGGGGAGGGTTTCTTCTCAGATGTCAGGTAGAGCCTCATTTTCTGTGTGCTGTAGAACATTTATTGAAGGACTCCACACTGTAACTTTTAACGTCCAAACAATATATTCTTCTTTACTGTACAGATGCTAACCTTGTTCAGTGACTATGTTTGAAATTTCAAGGTTACTTTGCAATTTTTTAAAAAATCTTTTTCAGTACTTTATTTCTTTCAAGAAAAAGCAAAACTAAGAAAAAGGTACACATTTTTTAATTAACTCTTTCCTGTTATAATTAGTAAATAAAATTATGTGCAGCGTAAAAGTGGTTGGTGCAATGTTTGATATATGCACAATAGCACCACTATTTGGTTTCATAGTTTCATAGAAATACATGTTCAAACAAAAGTTAGCAATCTAATTAATTTGCTGTATTATTTGTTGGCTGATATCAGCTTTTGAAAGACATGACATATAAAACCACATGTGACAAATACGGACTAAAATGTTTATTTCCCAACACTGTGGTTTGGCTAACTTGTATGAAATGATGGTCGCTTTACCACTTCCCTTGATATTTTCTAACTTGGCTGCACATGTTTGTCTCGCATATCTAATATCACACATGAATTGTACTCTACTCTAACCAAAATCCTGTGGAGTGAATTCCTCAAAGTAATAATCTCTTGGACTTTATTTAAAACATATTTTTGTTTAATATCACTGTTTTCTCTAGTCAGCACTTCTGTCATAATAAAAAGAAGGAATATTTACCTTTTAACAAGATTTTCCATTTTATAAATTTTAACTATAATTGTTTTTCATAACACCCTTACAATTCTTCATCTCTTGCTACATGAAGTTATGATACTAATCAATGAATTCCACAGTATTCCCCCTCCACCATAAGGTAAATAATTTTTCTAATTTCTGTTGTTAGATAATGCGCAACCATCTTCCATTTAGTGAAAAAACTAAGGCAGATTTAAAAAAAACCAAAAAAACAAATGATTGCATTCACTGTCACAAAAGAATTTCTGATTTAATTTTCTGACATATGGCAGCTTAAATGTAAAGACAAAACCTACGTTTTTAATTGGAAATTTTAATCGATTTTATGACGGTTAATTTATAAACTATGAGACAAGGGGATGTCTCTCCTCTCTACCTTAAATCTGCAAACACATGGTTCAGGGAAATCCCTGCATGGTTCTCTTGGGAATCCTTACCTCATTACTTCATCACCACAGATGAAGCAAGGATCTTGTCTCACTCCTTTCTGAGAAAAGTTCCAAGGGAAGCTCTCAAAATTATAAAACCAAACTGTTACAATTTTTAAGTACAGTAAAGGATAGTACAGATCTGAAATGCTCAGTATCTAATAGACCACCAGATACAAAACTTGCATATCCATCTATTAAGAACTCTCTTTTATCTTACAGGAACCACAAAGCATAAGAACACTGGTCTCACATTAAACCAACCATCCTATGTTTCTTCTTCATCAAACAATTACAACATACTGGAGATGGGCCCCTCACTACAAGAAAGACATTGAGGTGCTGGAGCGTGTCCAGAGAAGGGTGACGAAGCTGGTGAGGGGTCTGGAACACAAGTCTTATGAGGAGCGGCTGAGGGAGCTGGGGTTGTTTAGCCTGGAGAAGAGGAGGCTGAGGGGAGACCTTATCGCTTTCTACAACTACCTGAAAGGGGGTTGCAGAGAGGTGGGTGCTGGTCTCTTCTCCCAAGTGACTAGTGACAGGACTAGAGGAAATGGCCTCAAGTTGCGCCAGGGGAGGTTCAGGCTGGATATTAGGAAAAAGTTCTTTACTGAGAGAGTAGTGAAACATTGGAACAGGCTGCCCAGGGAGGTGGTAGAGTCACCCTCCCTGGAGGTATTCAAGGAGCGTGTGGATGTGGCATTGTGGGATGTGGCTTGATGGGCATGGTGCTGTGTGGTGTTGGGTGGGTTGGTTTTTGGTGTGTTGTGGTTTGTTTTTTGTGTGGGGTTTTTTTGTTTTTGTTTTTGTTTTTTTTTTTTTAAGGTTGGACTTGATGATCTTACAGGTCTTTTCCAACCTTAGTCATTCTGTGATTCTGTGATTCTGTGGACGTAACATTTAACAAAGATGTCACAAGACGAGATTCTTGCCCTAAGAAGCTCGTCTAATTTTGACCGTGCCAATGGATCTGTTACGAAAAGAGGTGCAAACATTCCTGGAAAGGGCATAACTGACTTTTAGACAGTTTTTGAGTAGAATAGAATAGAATAGAATAGAATAGAATAAAATAAAATAAAATAAAATAAAATAAAATAAAATAAAATAAAATAAAATAAAATAACATTTGATGGAAGTTAGGAAGGTGATTGACCTAACTGAAGTAATAAAGAATGCAATGCAGTAAGTGTGAGATGCAGAAGAAGAAAACAGCTGCCCAGATTATGTTGCCACCTGCTTTCTGTTTCTGTAAGAAATTATTAAAAAAGGAATTATCACAAAGGTAAAACAAGCAGTAATGAAGCCAGCTCTTTATGGAAAATATATATAAATAGCTCTACTGTCTAGAGATTGCACTTCCTCAGATCTCTGTTGGTGAAGGTGGAAAATGCCTCCAGGAAGAGAAATAGAGAATAAAAACACTCTATGCAGCTTTGTATTTGACTACTAACTGCAAAACTCATCTTCTTTGGTTGGATCTGATGGTAACATTTTCTTGGAAGCCTATAATAAATCCAGTATATGCCATATAAATTACCTTTTCTTTTAAGGCTACACAAATGTCTCATTAGGTGTTTTTGTGGAGGTTCCCTCAGAAGTGCCTCAGAATGTTTACAGTGTGTAGAACTGTACTTCATTCCAAGACACATTACATCTGCCTATTCCACTCAGGGGTTATGACCTACCACAAATAAGCTAATTCCTGCATGGTAAATAAGGTGTATTTATGATTGTGGGGGTTTTAGCATGAAGAGAAATACATGGTTTTTAAAATATTATAAATATCTGAAGTTAGATAAACTGGACATAGCTACCTGTTTAAGAATATACGAAAAAGCTCCTTCCCACCTGTTCCTACATAGTGACCAGCATATCAGTCAAACCCAGTCCTTTGTGAGGACTAAGGAGAATGGAGTGTGAGGAAGGAAAAAGAAGAAAAAACAGCTTCTAATATGCTTAGAAGTGTTTCCCAGATTTCCTTGGTACCTATAATCTAGTTTAGAGTTGCAATACAATGTGGTTCCTTAGATTAAAGACTGAGACAGAAAGTTCTCCAAGGCATCTTTTATATCCTGCACCTGCTCTTCAAAATAAGGAGCCGCAAGGAAAGCATGGACTATGCCCATTTCAGCTCCATGCTGACAGGAAGAATATTTTCTAGAATTTACTCAGAATCAAATCTTTATGGCCTATGAAGAGAATAAGCATTTCTATGGCATAATTAATCTCAACCTAAAATTGATGTGTAACATAAATTAGATAAATCACTCTAAAATTGCCTGTTTCTCTGTATTGAATATAAGGGAAGCTGAGTGTGATTAGGTAAGATGCTCACTAAGGGTAGACTAAATTAATTGTCTGTTTCTGTGGGAAAAGTAGATCAATACGCAGAACGGAAAGGTAAACTCATGAAGGGCATACTACTCCAAATGTTTGGTGAGATTCTTGGGATACACGCTTTCCAACTTCCTAAGCTCAGCTGGTGACTAGTAAGGAGAAGTGTTCACAATGCCTTTGGTAGCATTAGACCTGACCCTTCAGTAAGCAACAGGAAGGTTGTAACTCAGAGATTGTTTGCACTTGTTCACTTAGAAAAATGCAATACATCTTGGCCATAAAGGATTTTTGAAGTTAGGAGTTTCTGCAAGCAATTACACAATGCAAAAGATTTTCTACACCTCATAAAAAAAAAAAAAAAAAAAGCTGTATTTAAATCCATTTTACCATTACACATCAGGTCTTGCACAGCCTTTCCCAAAAAACAAAGACAAACCCAACCATAATGTAGTCTACAGCTTGGTGGCCAGGGCACCCACTCTGGTTCAAGCCTCCACTTTACCTGAAAAAGGCATAGGAGCAATCAGTCTCACCCACATTCTTAGAGAATCCTTAGTCAGTGGAATACGGCACCAAATCACTGCTTCTTTCTGATGCCGTAAATGATTAATTACTCAGATAAAGTAGAACAGCTCCAAAAGGAGACAGCGAGACTCAGACATTAACACCAAGTCCTTCACTTCAACCAAGCAACTCAGCAGATTAAATCTGGATTTCCACACCTCTCAGATGAATTCTCTAACCTACCTGTTGCTGGCTATTTCAGTTGAAAGACTCATCAAAGTTAAATAAGTTGCTGTGAACAATTGTACATAAAAAAATTCCTACCAGTCATTGGTAATACATCTGCTCTACTACAAATGGGGACTTTGTAACCAGATTTCCCACGCATGTACAGTTTGTATCAAAATTAATAGCTCAGCCATATTTTCTGCAATGACATAGGACAAAACCAGTCTTACGTGTACAGTAGGCATGGTGTAGAGACAATTTCTGTACTAAATTACAGTCTTTCAGAGCAGGAGTTATATTATGTATATGTGCCTGAATGCATGGGTTAGCATGCCTATAATCTTTTTAACACATTGTTTCTGGTATCCCCCACTTTCTCCTCTCTCCCCCTGTTATTGCTCTGTTCTCACCTCCTCACTTCATGCACCCCACAATATTCTTGCTCTTCTGTCTGTGAGCCCTATGAATATGAAAGTTTTTCCTTGCCCAAACAGTAAATAACACAGTCATTCTGTCATTGTTGAAAGTGAGAGATAAAATTTACTTTCAACAAAATAACACAATGGAAGCCACAAAAAGTGCTGAAAGTTGCTTTAAAAATCCATGGGAAAAATAAAACAAATTAAACTCTTTCTTACTGTACTATTTTGAGAGAGGTATGATCAGCTGTCGAAGGTATCAAAAGGTAAACATGGATATGCACACATGTTTTAAGGACATTTTTGCAGGCAATATTTAGGAGGCTACATTTTGAGTAATGGAAACTTCAATACCTATGGGTATATTTCAACAAACCCTTATCAATAGAAATTTTTCTGGATCAATGAGATTATTGTGTCCCCTGTTTTTCATTACTTTAATTATCAATTTAAATGGTGCTTTGCTGTTCTGTAATTCAATACTCTAAACAAAATCTGCTAAAATTAGTTTTTTGGGTTTTTTTTAAATTATACTTATGGGACTTTTAACTTCAGCATTCAAATGTAACTTAAAAATTACAAGTTTTAAGAACAGGTTTTGTGTGGGTTTTATTAGACTTAATTTTAATGTACTCACCAACCAGTCCTATAACATACTTTTTTCTCTCCCTAATTCATGAGTTAAAGAATTATCTCAATAAATTAAAAATACTAAATGTATTTTTAAATAGTGTTTATTAATTTGTATTAAAATTCATCATTTTTTTGTTATTTATGGTCGTCTTATGCACATTTAACTTCAGAAGCCTAGAAAGCTAGCCTGTCTTAGCAACTAAAAGACAAACATGCAATCTAATATTGGCATCTGTTATTTTATTTTCTTTGCCATTTTGCTTTTCTTTCATGACACTGGTCACATCAGATTCTGCAAAGAAAACCATAGTTCATAAGTGTGTGTGTTGGGGGAGTGGGAGATAAGCAAAGAACTTTTTTTTTTAAATTATCTTTTTGCTGAAAGACAGCAACATATATACAGATGGAAGAGAAAATTGATAAATCAATGAAAAAACTAGACAGTCAGCAGTAAGAAGTCTTCTAAGGATGCTGTTCCCTGCCAAGTTGGTATTAAGCCTATTATCAAAATTTGCCTTCACTTCCCTTATGATCAGTGTCACTCTCATTGCGTGTGCTTCTAGTCAGTTAGCCACTGACTAGTTAGTTTTCTTAATAAATTAATTGAGTAGAATTGAGATGAGCGTGCATAGTTTAGACTCAAATAAAATACGAACACAGGAATAACCCAGGACTTCACCAGAACTATATTTTAGTCTCCATTAAGTGGGAAAAACATCACTGTCAAAACCCAAGGTCCCTAATAATGGCAGCAGATGCTCTTGTGAATACAAACAGGATGAAAACCGAGGAAAGTCTCTAAGTAATATCAGGAGCTCAAGATTATGAGAAGGCTTGACTACAAACTTTGTGTTACAAGTGGAATTGATTGTGTGTGACCGGCTTGCAGAGGAGAGGATGCTGAATTTCCACTGCAGCTATTCAGAGCAAAGAGACTGCAGAGTTCCTCTCCAATGCCTGAACATTTATGATGCTGTATCTGTACCATGATCACTACATCCTGGTCCAGCACAGGGTGACCCAAAACCAGACTATGATCATACAGTCAATAATCACAAGACTCAGTTAAGACAGGCAGGCATTACCAGATGACAGTAAGAGAACATGATTCACAGTTTAACCTAATTACATGCATCAGAAATATGACAAATCAGTTATTACATTTTATAAAGCTTTGTTTTCCTTTAATTTGCCAGTTAACAGATAAAATATGTTTTTCCTCTCTAAAACAAACAAGGAGTCAAAATTTCTTCATAGCATACAGCTTATGTACTAATTAAATTATCTATCGCAGTTATATAGAAACTCTGAAAAATCCCACAGTAAGGATGTTCAGTAACAAATCTCAAAAGGGGACAGGTTTTGACAACCGGACTTTCTTCTCATTGAGGAGTCCAGCTGCAAATTTTCTAAAGACTGTAATTTATTTATTAGCTTGCAGTCAGAATATAAGCAAAGGGAACTGACTGATCTCTGACCAAGAGCTGTTGTAATAATACACAGCCTTTAGGGATGCTGATCAGCAGGGTTTCTGTATGTAATTATGTCAATCCAACATGTATGATCCAAAATAAAAAGGAGTCTCTTTGAACAAGATGGGAGATGCAGAAAGACTGACATAAACCTGTTTTATGTACACTGCATGTGTAAAATATGTTTAGGTGACAGGTAATATGGGTAAACAATTCACAGAATGACAGAATCACAGAATCACTAAGGTTGGAAAAGATCTGTAAGATCATCAAGTCCAACCATCAACCCAACACCACCATGCCCACTAAACCATGTCCCACAATGCCACATCCACACGTTCCTTGAATTGTCCTCACTCTCCAAAATTAATGTATTTAAGAGTAAAAATTCCTTACATAACCAGCAATCAGGTTAATGTTATCACCTCTTTAGTCAGAAAGTTGTGTGAAATTTTTGGTGTCAATTGTATCACCAAGCTACATTAAAAGACTTTTTAAGGTGCATCTAAGTTTTAAGAGTTGTAATTCCCCAAACTGTGTTTATCTGCATTCTTAATAGATTATTGTATCCCATTCCTAAGGAGTTTTGAGAATAAAATGAATGTGAGATCTTACGGGAATTTGTCATATTTAAGTAAGTGTCAAAATGTATATATATTGTTACTATGCCAAATCGTGGGGGTTTTAGGAGCTTCAGAAACCATCACAAATGTAGGGAAAAAGAAAAAATAAAACACTCTCAAAAAAGCATGAAGCACCTAATTGTGTACTGAGCAGTGTTCAAAAAAAATATTAAAAGTATCTGCACTTCTGCAGATTACAAACTCATCAGTCTGACAGAATCGAAGAGGCTTTCCACAACATATTGTAGATCATGTGAGTTCCCTGTGCACATCAAGCAGACATCACACCAGTGAAGACAATTTTCTTGTACTTAGCCAATACTGAAGTAACATTTAAACCTTATTCTGAGATTTTAGGTAAAGCAAAGAGGTAAACTGAGCTCTTCAAAACCCAGGTGCATATACATCCATACCCACACTCACAACTTGCAATTTTCTGTCATTTTGTAGCTTAGATACTGGATAATGGACACCCAAGGTGTTCTGTTTTGTAAAATAACTAATCAAGGAATGTATAGGTGTTTGGTTTAGTAGATCATAAATATGATTCTTTTGAGATGAATAACTAATTATTTGTAATATATCCATATGCAATAACAAATAACAAGGGAGGCAAATGTGCACCTCTTATCTGAAATCAAAGATCTACTGTAAAACATGGTCATGTGAAACACTTAGAAGCTCTTCATAAAGAATAACGTATCTTTCTCAGCCCGCTACTATGAGTTATCTTTAAATACTGAGTAATGCTTCTCTACTTTATTAGAAATGTGTTTATATAACAAATTTTTTATTATCCCCTTAAATCAAATTTGGTTGTATAGCTCTGAAACAGTAAGATTACCTAACACATGCTAAAGTTTCATAAACTATAGAAATTAACATTTTATGGAGCCACATCCCAACTGTCCCCTTCTGAGTACCTTATTAGTAATACTTTTGATGGTGAAACACTACAAACAAATGCACCGAATCACTGCTGTCACTTATACAGGTCCAGCTTGAAAAGTACAGAAGAGGCAAAGAAGCAACATCTGTGAATTTGCTGAAGATGTACTATGGCCAATTTCAGATGAAAAAAAGAGATCTATCTCCACAGAGGACAATGAAATTGAGCACAGCTACATTTTCATTATGGAGAGTGTCACATTAATTTTTTAGAGAAAAACGTGCTGACAAACAACTACATTACAAAATCTTTAAGCAACTGATACAGAATTTTGCAATATAAATTCATGCATTACTTTGACTTGTTAAATGAATCTTATCTTTTTTTTTTCCAAGAAATAGTAGTTCCTTAAATGTGAAATGGATCTTCTTAGGTGGGAGTTCAAACAATACTCCATGATTTTTGGAAAAAAGAAGTATTATATTCTTTTATACTTGACAGTCATTTAGTATCAACCTAAAACATGTAATTAATATGGCCTATAATTCTTGGTGAAGTAGCTTGTTGTTAGTAAGCAGACTCCTCATTTGGTTTTAATAAAATTTTCATTAAATCTTTTTAGTATATAGGCTTGGCAACAAAATTAGCAAGCTTAGGATTTTGAATTGGGAAGCTAAAAATTTTGGGAATAGGATTTTTGCCCTTCATCCACCTGTGAAAAAAAAATTTGCCATATATTAACTTGAACCTGCTAGTACTGCACACATAAATTATCTTTCCTTTCATTGCATGCTCTTTTGCTGTTAGCAGAAACTATCTGTCAGCATTTAGCTGATCTTAGTTTTCTTTCTTTCCTAAAATAGCTACCTGATATACAATGAACCACATTTTAACCCTGTACTATAAATGATTCCTTCTTCCTAATACTTTAATAGGCGAAAAAGCCAAGAAAAATCTGATTTAACATAAAAAGGGGAATGATAGTCGTGGATAGGCATCTCTACTGGCAGGAACTCAGTAATCAATTTGCATAATCACACAATAACAGTTTTCTTTTTCTTACAGATGTACAAAATACCAGAATATCCTGCTGAAATCATTCAATAATCTTGTTTTACAAATTTGAACACTAGCTCAGTTTCTGTTACTTTGTGCTGTGTTCTAGGTAAGCTTCAGCTGGAAAAAAAAGATGGCTACTGTACTCATTCCTGCACTGTTTTCTTCACAAAATCACCAGCTCACACACAGAGAGAAATCCTATATGTTGAAATCAACTTGTAGAAAATGATGTGCCATAAAAAGGTAAAAAAAAGACATATGACATTTTCATGGGGAAGGAAAAAAGAAATAAAGGACTGTAAACTGCACAAAGCTCCTGCTGCTGCAGTGTCAGCAGTTCTGTAGAAAAGCCAATCACCCCCTCATTGCTTCCCCGTTCTCCTGATCCTGGAGAGAAGGAAGATAGAAATCGTTTTCTGAAGAAAGAAACAGATAATAAACAAACAAAAAAAACCCCAAACCAAACAAAAATAACATTTTAAAACATGTTGAATACATGATAAATCTTGATTTGTTAAGATAAAAGAGGTTTAATAGTAAACAGGAGCCCAAACTTTAACTTCAGTGAACATTTTTTATCTCCATGCTTGGATTATGAAGTGCAGAATATACATATGGTTTATTGCTTGCTGGAGACAGGAAAACATGAATACTGTGAAGAATTTGTATTTAATTCCTACTATTTCTACATGATTCAAGAAAGCAGAGAGAACATGTTGCTATTTAACATTCATTGTATATATGCTTGTCAGAAAATTTTTGGTAAGCTTTATTTTATTACATGCTCCATTAGCAACTTCCATCATTTGCATTATTGCTCCATTTAAACAAAAATGTTTATTTCAACTAATATGAGTAATAGCAAGCAGCATCTATTATACTATTACCTAGGCTGCAGTAAACTAAACAATGCTTAGAAGGCCTGAGAAACCATGAAGGCAAGCAGACATTTTATAATCACTTTCCAAATAATATATATCGTGTATGTCCAAAGTAACTGACAGCTGCATATACACACAACAAAAAATATTCATGTCTTTACATTTGCATCTTCCCATCAGTGTATATAATTTAATTAGCAGCTTTTCTGTGTAAGAAAACACAAAATTGCTTGGAATCCATTTTTAAGAGTTTTACAGGACTCTCTGAAGTATTGAATTGATTATTTGAAAAAGATTATTCCAGAGTATATTGCACAGATCTTCCACAACTAACTCTTAAGTAAACTGAGGGTATGATACTAAAAAAGCAACTTTTACCGACAGACACTATAACACAGAGATTACAGCATTTACCTGCATTTGACATAGGAAAAAATGTGGAATCTCAAGCCATAAACTGAGGTGAAGGGAATCACACATACAAAGTCTCAGTTCACCATGTTTGTAACATTCACATTTCAAGGTCTTAACACCCCACTTGCACCCCCACCTCATCTCATCAGCAACAGAGGTTTTGATACAGGCACTTCTATTTAACCAGTCCTGTTACGGTTTCCCTATACCTCTCTACGAAACCCCTATTCAGGAATTCTGCATATAGGAAAAATATACTGTAACAAGACTTAAGCTAAGACACCAGCCCCAAAATTACTTTTGAAATCCATAAACTGTTGAAATGTCTGTTTTGAACTCACTTGCTCGTGGAAGGTAATGTATCTATTGGCGGTACACAAGTCAATAGGTTAGTACTGTCAGTTCACATCCGCCTATACACTGACCCTCTTCGGAGTTGGCCTGTGTCCCTACTCCCTATGTCCCATTGATACAGTTCTCATTTCTACTTAAAAATATTACCATTTACTATTATATCTGATACATACAACAAAGAAAAAAGTCAAAATAAGTATTAACTAACACCTGAACTACACTGAACTACTGAATGCAACTCTTACTGGGGAAACAATTCACAAGGAATACAACCGAATAATAACTTTGTTGTCTCAGTGCGCCACACTTGCATCGCTTCTTCACAAGTTTCATCCATATGAATTCTGCGTTCTGATAGTTAACTACCTATAACAAATGACAACTCCTTTACAATTGAAAATGTAAATAAAAATACGTTTTACAACTTTTCCCAGCTTAATTAGAATTTGGTTGTATTTTGAAATCTTTCCCTGTCAACTGATAATGCAATACTTAAGCTTTACGATAAGGTTTTTTTTTCAATAACATAGAATTGAGACATCTGTTTTGGTTATAATAAATGGTGAAATTAATTATCTAGCTTTATGTTTGTTTATACAATTAAGACTACAGTACCCTACAAGGTATTACCATGACAGGTGGCATTAGACTTAAAATTTTACTTTTCCTCCTTTATATATGTGTATATATATATACACACATATACCAAATCCTGTTTTGTGTTCTATGAACTTTACAGTGATAAAAATAGAGCAGCTGTAGCAATCTTTTTAAGGACAATTTTGGACTGCAGACCTCAGTAACTATACAGAATGACAGAATGCTACCTAGAAAAATAGGAAGATGTGCTATAGCACTTTTTAGTGCCTCACCTTTTGTTTACATTGTTCTTACTGCTACTATCTTACTTCTCAACCTCCTCTTAACATAGCTTACAATAACCTATGGTTGCTACCGTATGTAATTTATCTCTTAGATCATTATATGCTTTAATAATGCACTAACCGAAGAAGTTCATATACATCTTACAACTACCTGTTTCTCTTTTCTTCCTCCACACAAACAGCTTAAAACAATTTATTCATTTCCCTTATCATTTCAATATATTTTATCTATGTTTCTATTTTCTTGGGTTTTACAATCAATTTGTAATGAAAGTATCCTGGTGCACATTTATCATACAAAAAGGTCCTTCAGGCAGTATAGTAAAGTAGTTGAGCGTACTATTCATTTTTATCCAATTTTGCTTTAGCAGCTGAAAAAAATATATACAAAATATGGGATGAATATTACTTATTATAGTTTGTGAGAGCTGTATAGTTACACAGCTATTTTTAAGGAAAACCTCCAGATTTTGCATGATGGCTGAAGAAATATAATTACCCAAAATCTAGTAGAGTATTTTTATCTATGGAATAAAAAAGCATACCCTGAAGCAGAAGTTCCAAGGTGATCACTTACATGCTGTCAGCTAAAAAAACAAGACTATAATTTTCCAATATATGCTGAGTGAATTGTCTTGAAGTGTGCAATTGTAAAGGGCTACACCTGTGAATTTGCTTTGTGCAACAAAGGGTATATCACAGGGTATGAGACTGTCAATAGAAACCTGTCATTCAAATTCTGCTTTTTTAACCTCTGCATGCTGCAAAGCCAACAAATGTTTTTTTTCCTTATAATACTATTTATGAAGATAACTAATTGGCAAATACAAGCAAGGATAAATAAAATATCTGCTTCACTGTTGAAAGATGAAAATGAAATCCTTGTTTTATTTAAATCCATGGCAATTACAATGACTTCAGTGGGATCAAGATAATACTTAGGAAGTGTTTTCTATGCTCATACCCAAAGAACATCAGTTGGTGCTCTTCCTTGAAACAATTTTCTGCTAACAGATCAGTGCAAAACAAGCAGGCATGTTAGCTATTGATAATAAAAGCATTTGATGGAAGAAGAAATATTAATCCTTGTATAAAGGTGATAGAAGTACTAAAGGTCAATTAAGCACACTAAATGAAGCACTTATACTGTGCAACTCAAGCATCGGTAGCTGTGTACTACCTTCCACAATTTTCAAAACTTTTTGAACTGAGTCAACAATCAATCAGAACATTGTTCTTGTCAAAAATACGTGATGATACTCACTAAAATGTGGAACAAATTGGTGATGTTCCCACATTTGTTTTAGCAATATAATATAAATCAGCAGCATGTAAAAGAGTAGTCAGACAACAGAACTGACAGCAGTGTTTTACAGTGCTCCATAAATCTCATGCCTGAACAGAAAATGACAGAGCTGCACTGATAGCAATGTTTGCTTTCCAGCTCTGCAGTCCAGATCCAGCAAATGACTGAGAAACCCAAAATAAGAAACCAATAAAATTAATGCACCAAAATCTGAAGTTGTGAAAAGCTTCAAGATCAAAAAGCTTCCATAAAGCCTCTTTGTAACCTCAGTGGTATTTTGACATATAAGACACCCCAGTTTCTGACCTTTAAATGTCCTTAATTGCTTAATAATTAAATATTTACTTAGAGGTACAGAAGAATTTCAATTTTGGCAAAGTCAAACAATTTACAGCTCAACTCATCTGCAAGGCAGGCAATAGTCACCTAAAGGATTTAATCTGGCAAGCATTTCCAGAGGTTGCCTAAAACTCACTAATGAGACGATTGTGCCTCTCACAAACTACTGTATCGCCCACCACTTCTGTGCCACATTCGCTGAAAGACCCTGGGACACTGTTAGCATGAGCAGCATACCCATCCTCTGATTGTAGGCATGGTAGAAAAGTAAAGCGTGATCTCAGTAAGAGTTCTTTCAAAAACTGGGGAGAGGTGCCTTCAGGAAAGGGTTCCTGGGTCAAATCTCGATTCCATCAGGGTACAGCTTATAAAAATAAGCTACTGCAAGGTGGGATACTCCTGTGCTCAGGGCCTTTACCAAAACTGATCTTGAACTGTGCAAATTTTAAGTACAACTGATGCTACTGGTACACAAGCTAGGGCCATAAGGATCTGAAACTTGAATTAATGTCTTTTGCTGTGAGATCTTGGGGCACTGCTATCCCCTTGGCTGGGGAAGAACTAAAGAAACGCAATGTAGTTGTACCATTTCATCAGAACATATATTCAGGAGAGAAAGAGAGAGGTAAAGAGAGAGAGGGACAGAAAGAAATGAAGAAAGAAAAAAAGGTACCTTACCTCACTTTTAAATTGCCTTGCTGTGGCTGTCCATCGTAAATTGACAAAATATCAAAATCTTCCTCGAGGGCAAAAGTGTGAAATGACAATTGTATCCTGTTACGTTCTCCTGTGATAATGATCCACGTGCAGTTGGCATAATTTGGATAACCATGAGGAAATCCAGGGCTTTCTATAGTACCATTTGGTCCCTGTACTAAGCCTCCACAGTTCTGGCCTGAAATAGAAGAAAGCAGAATAGGTATTTTGGTGTTTTTCCCCTCCTCCAGTACATATTCTTACATGAGTAACTATAGGTACACTTAATTTTATAATATTTTTTCTAGATTACAAACATCACATAAAGTTGTATTTATACCATTCTTCCCTCTGGATTCAAAACCCCCATTGCCGTATTTTCTGAGACACCTTCTAACTTTTTATGCAATGACTCATTATTTGAGGTTATGTAGTATTAACAATGTATGACTTATTTATCCAAATGTGAACTTTCAATATTAGCCCTGCTATAAATTCAACAGACTGACAGATTTAATGCCAGAGAGTGTTCAGAGCTTTTTGGTTAACGCCACTTATAAAGTTTTTATACAAATACTAAAGTATTAGAGCTTCTGCTGTTCTGAAACATACTTTCAACACAGAGAGCAAAATGTAGACACACATTTATTATGCATGCTGTTGCAACCAACATTAAGATTTTTATACTTTGAAGACACAGCAAAATTTCTGTCGTGTAACATTTTTAGTGTCATGTGTATTGTGATCAGGCAAGTGTTAATTTTTTTTAGGATTCTTAAAAAATAACACTACGGGTTTACTCAGCAGGAATTTGTGTCTGGTTTGTAGATCCTACAGACCTTGTGAGGCTATGGTAGCTCATTAATAGGAAGTCCTCAGCAAGAAACCATGACTTACAGAGCACACTTGCTAATTTCCTACTTGATTTTGTTAATCCCACACACAATAGTTGTACTAGCTCAGAGCTGGAAAGATTAAATATTTGAACAGAGAAAAGTTTAAGGACAGTCTGTGCACTGTAATGCTTGGATTATTACATGCATTTTAAGCACTTCAGAACAAGTATAATCCCAGCATTTTATTGTTAAACCTAAACCAGAAAAGTATTTCAGGCTGCAATTTTATTTTTAACTTCCCAGCAGTAGGTCTCTAAGACTGAATCTCTCAGAGCAGTGCTGTCAAATACTTGTGGGAGGTTTCTAAATCTTAATAAAATGGATTTAATGAAAGGGATTTGCTGCTAAAACTAAAGAACTAATAAGTAATCATTTTCTACTAAATTGCAAATATTACAAAAACGCTAATGAAAAGATAAAAAGACTTTGGGGGTTCAGGAGGCCTTTAAAGTAAAAATCTTCTTTAGTATATCTACCAACTGGTTCACATTACTTTAATAAAGCATTGGTATTATTAAATATTCCTGAAGAAGGAACCTATTACACCATGAACTTAGCATGAAAGTTTCAGCTATGTACTGTTCACTGTAACTTGTCAGCATTCTTGCAGATGCTTTGCATTGTATTCCTCTTCCTACAACCACAGGGGAAATGTCATACAAGTGTCACAAGCAATTTAAAATAATTTAATTACTACAGAAATAATGTTCTGAAAACAGAAAAGGGAAATTATAGTGACAGACCACCACCCTAATACTCTAACGAGCTACTTCATGTCGCCAACATCCAGAAATTGGTTTGTGTAAATCAAGTACCCCCTGCAAGCCATGCTGCACAGCAGCTTTCCTACCACTCAGTTTGAAAGGGTTGCTTTGAAAGAGGAGAGCTACCAAGTGCAAGTTAGCAATTCATCTAAAATCTACCAAAGACACAACCACCTTTTAGGAGCAGAAATTTGTAATTCTGGTATATAAAGAACATAATGCACCATATGTAATTGCATATGTAAATGCAATATATTAACTACATTTCTGACTTCCAGGGAGACAATCAAATTACCTCCCCAATCTCTTAGGGAACCCTACAGCTGGCTTAAGGTAAAACTGAATATTGCTGGGGTAGTAAGTGAGCCCTCCCACCCCCAAAATGGCCATAACCCAGCAGCCTCCTTACAGAGGCGTTTGTTACCGGCTCGCAGAAGTTTTTGCAACTGTCAGTGATTGCTCCAGTTTTATTCCAAAAGGTGTTTTGTACTCCTTACTGTAGATTCAAGTTATTGTGCATTATTCTCTTGGAAAATAAACAAACTCTAATGACAAACAAGGCAGACAACAATTTACCCCTGTTTAACCTAAGTATTTCTTACCACCCACAGCCCTTTCTTTCTCCAGTTTGCTTTTTTCTCTCCAGTATGTATATCTCTCCAGTTCTGAAACAATTCATAAACATGCTGCCTATTCACTTTGTACCCAAGAAACACTAGGCAAATGAGAACCATAAAGGGAAACTATTACTGTGAAATGCTGTTTAGGTTTGCTTTTATTTTTATATGCGTACATATAAATACATACTTATTTACTCAATGTCCAGTAAAAACCCCAGTAAAAATCCTAGAATAAATTTAATACATGGTTAACTCCTAGCAGTCCCATTGCAGCACACTGACAACTGCAAAGAGGCTCTCTCTTCTGAACTAAGGGATACTCACAGAGACTTTAAGAGCTCTGCAGGCCCAGAAAACTGACAGCCTTCTAGGTCTGTCCCTACCTGGTTAAGACATGAAGCATGTTAACAGAGCGGTATTGGGAAAAAAGGATCAGCTGCTATCTGTAGAATACCTATTTTGTCAATATTTGTAAGTCTAAAACCTTCAGAACTGTCAAATGTTACACCTCTGCCAAGGCGTAAATTCAGCATCAAATCACTTAAGAGAGATTCAGTAGGAGGATATACTTGGAGAGCAGGAATGAAGAGACTTCTGGGTGACAGGTGGCAGCAAATTAGATAGGAGTTGGCAATGCAATATCCCACAGAAAATGCAGTTTCTGACTGCAGAGACACCACAGACCACTAAGAGGACCCTCATGAGATTAATTAAGAATATTTTGTTTCTTATGGATGCCTTAACAGCAGAAAGTGTCAACAAATAAAAGAAACTGAACGTACTAACAAAAAATATTAAAAGAATATTAATATCAGCAGAGTTGAAGTAGTTCTGCTGGGCTGAATGTAAGCACAGAAGAGAACGTAGGCTGAATACAACTGAATACACCCTAAAAAGAAGATCTACCCATACAATTCACTTTATCTCTGGCTGTTGTGTCAAATGAAAAAATAAATGTTGCCATTTTTCACAAGATGTGCAGTCATTGATAGAGTACAATATCAGTACACTGAATTATGTTAATATTAAAGGTGTATTAGACTGCCAAAATTTTATTAGTATGACACCACATCACTGTTTATATGAATATAAACTACGCTGTTAGCATTAATTTTCTGTCATATGTTGTCTGTAAGAAGATATTTCAAGACACCTATTTTAACTTTATGATATAAAAAGTTGAATTTAAGAAAACTGATGCTCTTGGCTTGTAGTTGAAAATTAGTTACACTCATTTCAGCCTTATTTTATCTTAGAAAGGTTCTTCGCATATCCCATACCAGCCCTATTTGCACCTGCTCAGTCTCAACATTTCTTGTTTGTGACCCCTAAGTGAGAAAGAAAAGTTAAAACACTGCAATTTTGCCTTAAAAGCTGAGGTCAAATGTGTGATAGAATCACTAAGAATCAGTAGAATTTAAGTACTGCTTTGCCATAAGATTTTGAATAAACTTCACAAAATACAAACTTACAAAATATTTTCTAAAAATTGGACTTTTATTTTCCTGGCCCTTTATATTTATCATGACTATGCTTATCACCAATCCACATCCCACCCCCCAACACCCCCCCCCTCCATTTACCAGTATGTAATAATTAGAAATACAACGTACAGATTCATAGATTTTTTTTTTTTTCAAGTTTCAATTGCTTCTACAAGAAACAAGAAAAAAGGCAACCACTTCCTTTCTTGTAATTCATAAGGTATTCTGTGGAAGACTAATATACATATATACAGATGTAAACATATACATCTATGTATATGCATACATATACATATTTACACAGAAAGCAATTTTTGCAAGTTATATGTATTTTGAAAAAGAAAACTATAAAATGCACCAAAAGTAACTATAGTAAAGTCAGTAATGCTAAAGATATTTTGAACAATCATGATAATGAAAATTAAGTCACATTTATTCTTGTTGTGACTGTAAGTAACATCTTCCATTCTGCAGCCAGAGGAATGCAGCAACTAGTAGTGAGGCTGAGAAGAGATCTCTAGCAAAATTATATCTCCTTCATTATTTAAAGTAGATTCTAATATAAGTTACAGTTTTATTAGTAAGTTTAACAAGCAAATAAGAACAGCTGCATTTGGCCAGATCAAAGGTTCTTTTAGCTCAGTATCTTTTCTCCAACAGCAAGCCAAAGGAGGTACCTAGGAAGGACTTCGCCAGAAAAATCCCCTCCCCTTCAAGATCTGCGTCTCAGGGGTTTCTTAGAAGGAACACATGCCAGTAGCCTCGTCTTTTTTGTTTAATAGCCCTTGATAAATTTCCATGAACTTATCCAGTCATCCTCTGAGTCTATACTAACTTCTAGGATCTTTAATGTATTGTAGAGGGAAACTTAAAACATTAAAAATCCTTCTTTGTGTTTGTTCAGCAGCTACCATCTGTTAAGTTCATTTGATGCCCCACTAAGTTTTTGTATCAAAAGCGAACATACAGATGATTCTTACTGATGCTTTCTCTGCCACTTAGCATCTTATTGACCTTTATCATGTCCCAGCTTCTTTTTTTTTCCAAGTTCAAAAATTCTACTTGATATAGCTGTTCTTTGTACTAAAGCCATTTTATCACCTTTCTCTGAACCTTTTGCAGCTTTGTTACACCCTTCATGAGATAGGGATACCAGAACTTCTTGTAATATTGAAAATGTATACACATCAATTGCACAGTGATATTTTTAATCCCTTTTCTGTTCTCCTACGAATTTGATCTGTTCTTTTGCTAAGGTAAGCATTAACTTGACATTTTTATAGGACTATGTATCATAACCAAGATTCCTTTCCTCCAGAATTACAGTGAGGATAGACCCAGTCATTTTTCATGGAAAATTAGGATTTATTATGGGTTTTTTTCCTCTGCAGATTTCCTACAGTTTATAACTATGTGCATCACGTTACATTCATCTACTCTGAATTTCATCAACTATTTCAACATCCCCTTACTTGGTCACATAAGGCCTTTTTTGGAATTCTTCATAATTGGTCCTCATCTTCATTAACACATAACTTCCTATCATCATGATCACTTCACTGCTTACCCCCTTTTGCAGATCATTTATGAGTGTGCTGAACAACACGATACCAGCACAGATCTCCCTGCAATGCCGTAGTGACTCCCTCCACTGTAAAAACTGTCCATTTTCTCCTCTCCCTGAGGCACAAATTTTAGCCAACGTTTTCACGATGTACAGACTTTCTTATGCCCTATCTGATTTGTTTCCTTTACGGTCTTTACTGTAGGGGAGCCTTTTTCAATGTCTTTTGGAAATTCTGATCACCCTTATCCACATTCAGGCTGACTCGTTCAGAAAACGCCAATAGGTTTGAAAAGCACAAAGTTTTAAAATAAAGCCTTGATTCTTCTTCAATATATCATATTTAACTATGTGTCAATCAATTCTCTTCTTTAATATAGTTTCCTAATGCAAGTTTTGGGTGTTCCAGCTTTTAGTTCCTTAACTCCCCTCAGTCCCTTATAAATATGGGTATCTATCTCAGGTGAATTGAAGCTGGAGATTACATGAGCAGTGCAGCAATTTTTCCCTTGATTGTCTTTTAAACCGCAGATAATACATGGTGCTTGTGACATTACTGTTTATTTTGTCTGTTTGTTCCACAACCTGTTCTATCAATTTTTCAACTTTAAACAGATGCAATTTTCCACAAAGAACAGTTCATGCATGGGAATAAAAAAAACATATATTTTTTGCTGTCTTCATTAATCTTCCCTTCATATTCTGAATATCTATTGGCCCAGCAAGGCTGTCTTGCAGGCTACTTGCTTCAGCTGTTTCCAAAAGAAAAATAATTTTTAATTTTACAATGTTGGCCTGCAATGCTCTCAGACACTAATGTTTTATTTCCAGGAAAGCCTTAAGAGAGGACCCAGCAGTCCCTAAATCTTACTGGGATCTTCCTGATACACGTCTTGGGATTAGCTTTCTCTTTCAGTCTGCACAAAAAAGCATTAATCACTTTCTTTGCATATATAGCAGGATGAATCCCTGACTCCATCATCTCTCTTTTATCCATATTTGTGAGGCCTTAATTGTAAAAGTTGATAGTTAGAGCCCTCACAGACTCTAAATTCTCTCTCCTGCACAGAAAATTCAAACGCACATCTCTCACGTCCCCAGAGCACCTCACGTTTGCAATTATGACTCCTCTAACTCATATATGTGCACACTTGCAGGGACTTTGGTATTGCCGTAAGTATTAGCCACAACTTAAAAGACTTTGAACAGCAAAGCTCATGACAGTAACAGTTTTGCAAATACGACTTTTAACAAGAAAGGTAAAAACCAAATGTTCCTGATAGTGCAAAGAAGCGTAGAACATACATAGAACAAAAAAGATTTCCTCTTGAACTACAACAGGTAAGTACAGGTTTAAATTGTTGCCACCATCGAGACGGTGGAGCAGTAGATAGCTGAAAGACATAAACAGGTGGTTGCATACCTTGCTGCAACCACCCCTTTTTCTTTTCTTTTGCATTTTAATATGCTACCTTCGTTGATGTCCCCTGTAACCTCCCGGCGCTTCCTGTCTCCACGGAGGCCTGCAGGCCCACGCCAGCCTCTGCCGCCAGCTAGCCGTGCTCTGCACCAGGCCCTTATTGCTGCTTCCTCATTAGTATATCCCAAAGCTATCTTCTGACAATGTTACTATCCAACAAAATTGTGATTTCCTAAATTAACTTTAATCAAGAACAGAAATGTCAAATGGCCAGAGGCAAAGGCACTATTTTCTGAGGACTGTTTTAAACAGCATTTGGCTACTTCAGTGTCCTTTAAGAATCAATTATTATGTAAACCTCACAACACCATTAAAAGGCTCTTTCCAAAGAATTAACCAAACCTGAAAGTACGAACTTCTTTTTAATTTAGGTATCACCGAAGAGTTATTCACAGCTGCAGACCACTGTCTTTGCTGGCAAAACTGAAGTATGCCCCGGCCATCAGCGACAGCAGGAAGATCTCACGAAGCGGCCGCCTGTGCCGCACCAGTGTCTGCTTGCTGTGTCCACCATCGCCTTTCAACGTCAGGGAGAACTGGTGCCACAAAGCTTCAATACCACAGATATTTAAACATATTCAAGACAGTCCCAGCCCAACGTGAAATGAGAACGGTGTAAATTTACTCATAATGTTATGTTTTTGCAGGACCCAGGCAAAAATAGTTCATTTCAAGAGAATTAGTGAGAAATTGTTTAAAACTTATTTGATCTGAAATAATTAATAACTATCTGTTAGGTTAAGTGATAAATAGCTCATCTGTGCACCCACAAAGGAGCACACAGAGACAATGGCAGATGAGGAAGCCCAAGCACCACCGCGCCCCAGCTCCTCCCAAGCCCATCCCAGGAGCCATCAGCCCATCACAGGACCATCTCCATATGCCCGGAGGAGCACAGGGGGCCCCAGAGCAGGTGGGAACCCAACATAAGGACTCGGAAGAAGGGATGCCCTTGTCCAGGGCCTCCCAGGGCTGTCCAAGGACAGCCTCAGCCCCCGTGTCCAGGTGTGACACCCACCACAATGGGCCAACTGGAGCAGCTCCAGATCCCCTTCCAGACCGGGGCGGGGGGGTTGCTGGGATGCTGGGGAAGAGCGTTTTGGGATCACCCCAGTGAGTTCCAGCCCCAGGTGGGACCAGGGCCAGAGCCTGTCTGGCTGCAGTGCAACACCGGGAGCCAGTGCATGTGTGTGAATGAGTCTGTGAGTGCTGGCTAATGTCTGGCCAGATGAGGTGGTGAGCAGGTGATGTACAGGGGAAGCCAGGAGGGTTTCTCCAAGTATGAGACTATGGGGGGGTGGCTACTGGAGACCAGGGGAGTCATGGTCAGCTCTGTGGGTGGGTGGGTGGGTGGACCTCCAACCTGCTCAGTCAGAGAGGGGAAACAGGACGAGGCCGCTGGTGCTTCCTGAGTTCATGTGAGTGCTGAGTGTGTCCACCTCTGTTAATCTGTGTGGATGGCCATATGTATACATATGTATGCAACATTTACATGTGCTCTGTGCATGTGGACCTACTGGGAAAAGCTGCTCAGCCTTGCCACTGCCTGCGTATGGGGCACGGAGATGGGGCAGCCTCACCTCTGTCAGCTGCTGGATTCAATCCTTCCTAACACAATCAATTGCCTCGTAATAGTTAAATACTCTGTAGCTTGGCAGCTAAAGCTAAAAATAGAGAAAAAATGGCAGCTAAATTGCAAAATTTAGATTGATTTCCTTCAAATACAGATCCATTCAAACACTGCAATTTTTCTCTGTGACCAGTCTAGGACTTTCACTACATCCATCTCACATGAGATGAATGGTTTGTAAATGCTAGCATGCATGTAATAACTTTAAATTCTGATGCAGACATTTGCAAAGTGACTGCAACTACATCAGTGTATAAAACATTTTAAATTCAGACCTATCCTTCTTACACAGGTTATATATTCATTGATTGTGTTAATAAAACAGAAAACCCAGTGTTTTTAAAGTCTCAGATTACTACTATGAGAATCAGACAATAGCTTTGTGTGCAATTTCCTACGTATATTTAAGCCTCCATCCAGCACCCAACTGAAATTAAATCGTCCTGAAGGTTAAAGTTTAATATTACTATTCAGCAAGAATTTCTGAAATAAATCCTGCCATAATGGTAGCTTTGCTGTGTACCAGAGCAAAACATCTTAATTGCTGGTATGCGGAAGTTTTTTCTTTATTTTAATGAAGTTCTGAATGCTGAAATGCATATTATACATCAGCTGAATTACGTTGCCATTACAAATTGAGAAAAAGATATTTCATGTTCCCTTTTCAATACTGGAATGTTCAAAAAGACGAATAAATCAGTATTCACACAAATTAATGGGGAAATAAAATGCACCAAAATGTTTCTCTGCAGGAAAACTTTTTTTTTAAAGGGCTTTTAATGCTTTTTTAAAAATCCAGTCTACAATGCCATCAATTCAGTGCCACTGGCTAGTAGAGACAAAAAAAATAAAAATACCGTAATAGCTCTCCCAAGGCTACAGCTGGACAGCCCTTCCTTCTGACAAAGCAGTAAGTTCTTAGTTAAAAGGAACTAGATCACATGAAGTTGGTTTATCCATTTTCCTTCAAAAGTGATGCTTTTAGCCCAGTAAAGCAAAGTTCTCCCAATTCTCTTGTTCTTCATTTGCATTTACTCCATTTGTTTTTAAGATTCATCAAAATGAAGGAAAGAAAATTTAAAAAAGAGGAAAACAATGCAAGTTGTATACCAGATTTGAAATATGTAGGAGGTGGTGTCGAAAAAAGTTATTTACAGAGGGCAAGATCCTATATTGTAAAATGCTGAGCTAAAGACAGATTTAGTGCCCTTTAAAACAAGACTATTCTTTATAGATGCAAGCTCATTCTGCAGATGGAGATCACTGAGGACACGGTGGATTTTATTTGTTTACTTTTCTAAAATACAGTAAAATAAATTGAGGCTTTAGGTAAACATCACTACTACTGTTACAGTTGCTTAGCAACAGCTGGTAGAATGAGAGAGTATAGAATAGCTCAGGCAAATAAAAGGAAAGTGCTGATTTCATTGTGAAATACTGAGACAATAATCCAGATTCTCTCCTGAGCTTCACTGGAATAGGAACAACTCAACTGTAGGCAAGCTACTCTGAGGAGAAGACTTCTTTATTTCCCTTCTGCCAGACTTCTGCAACATACAGGATAACTGTCTGTACCAAATCTGATCACTTCAGTATTGTCACTTTGACTTTCATTTTTTATTGATGCCACTCTCCCAGACCACTTCCCTGACAGCCTTGCTCACGTATCAGGGTCTTACAACAGGCTTTTTTATTACCAGCTTTGTCACTCATTGCCTACATAATGAGGCTGAGAAGAGTAATGCAGTTCAAGCAGTTTGGTTTTATACTAACAGAGCATATTGTCAAAAAGCCCAGTTCTGAAAACTGGGAAAAATCCATTTGTCTCATTGTGACGGCTCCATGAGCATTGTCTGCTTTAACTACCTTTTCATCCCTGGCAGTTATTACTTTGTGCATCACTTCTGTAATCCAGCAGGCTTTCCAGCATTTTTTGTCTGTGTGTGACCACAGAATCAGTCCAGAAAAGGCTTCAAATTTGTTTGTCTCTTCTACTTTAATTCATGTTTTCTTTGCATTTAAAACAGAACCTTTTATTTCAGTGTGCTTTAATTACCAGTGCAGAGTCCAGACATGGACTGAGAAGGACAAATACTATCTTCCAAATTAGATTGCTAAGTCATAACTTGAGGAAGGAGAATGAGTGGCAATAAATTCTTCAATAGTCATTAGAGAAGTTTCATTTTCAAAGATGTAAGAGCTATTTTTAGAATTGAATTTAAAAAGATCAGATGACATTACATTAGATTTTAGTGTTAAAACAATCACCTTTGTTAGTACAAATGCATTTTGCAGGAAGAATTTTCGCTTTCACATTAAAAAAATGATATTTTATGGATCTACTGCAAGAAATCATGAACCATTCCTCTTGACAGGTATATTATTTCCATACACATAATTGTTCTTCTTATTTAGATTTGTACTTTATATAAATCAGAATACGTGGATTACTGTCCTGTGCAATGCACATATAAGAAAGAATTCTCCTATGAAAAATTAACAATATAACATATCAAACAATATTACAGCATTAGCAAAGTTAAATATAACCAAAATACAGGTAGCATGACAACATGTGCATGTGTAAAATACAAATTACATTGCAGTTTTGATGTTAATAAATTCATACACACACAAAACATATACAACCTATAACATTAATATTACCAGGGTGGGAACGACACATATTCCCTTGAGATTATAAATTCAAAGTGCAGCTGCCTGAAACATTCATGACTGGAACTCAAATGATGTGTTCTAATAATCTTAACCACAGGAAATTTAGTACCTTATGTTTTGTATCTTACTGATATGTTTGCACAATATTAAAGTAATTACTGATTTTAATGGGGCAATGGGATGGAATGGAGGATGATACAGCTTCTGTGCCTGAGTCATGATGTCAGTAGCTGACATTTATGTGCAGCAATATTCAGAATGGAGCAGCTAACCACCATCTTGCAGCATCAATAACAAACAGAATCGCATGAGTAATTATAGGTGTGATTCAGCATTATTCTGAATCCTTTGGCTTTACCTACACCAATTCAAATGGGTGCCAAAATGCTGCCAATCTGATTTGGTGCCCCCAGTTCATACTGGAGTAAATGACTAAAGAATAAGATATTTTCCTGTGTCTACACAAAATCAAATTTTATTTCTCCCATACTAAATACAATCACAGAATCACAGAGTCACAAAATCATTAAAGTTGGAAAAGACCTGTAAGATCATCAAGTCCAACCATCAACCTAACACCACCATGCTCACTAAACCATGTCCCACAATGCCACGTCTACACGTTTTTTGAACGCCTCCCTGGGCAGCCTGTTCCAATGTTTGACCACTCTCTCAGTAAAGAAATTTTTCCTAATATCCAGCCTGAACCTCCCCTGGCGCAACTTGAGGCCATTTCCTCTTGTCCTGTCGCTAGCCACTTGGGAGAAGAGACCAACACCCACCTCTCCACAAGCTCCTTTCAGGTAGTTGTAGAGTGCGATAAGGTCTCCCCTCAGCCTCCTCTTCTCCAGGCTAAACAACCCCAGTTTCCTCATCTGCTCCTCATAAGACTTGTGCTCCAGACCCCTCACCAGCTTCGTTGCCCTTCTCTGGACATGCTCCAGCAACTCAGTGTTTCAGTTTTATGTATTCCATTGTGTATATCTCAAACAATTATTTAGATTTGTAAATAATGGCAAGTAATGTTGTGAACTGTGACAAAAATGCAATTTAAAATTGCTTTAAGGTACAGTTGATTAGAATAATACTTTCTGAATAGTGTATATAGTACGTATATTTACTAATTAAACACATTCAGCCCATGCACATCATTCAGACAGGTTACAGAAATAAAAGTTTACACAATGAATTGAATTCAAATAAATTAAGAAGCTTAGATGATAATACAAACTGGAACTGTAAAACATGCAAGAGGATATTTATGATATTACATAGTTAAATGATTTCTCCTAACAATGCAACACTTCATGAGATATTGTACTTCTCAGAGCTGTTTTGCATATGTTACATAATTGTGTCTTATAGAATTATGGTGGATGCTGTTTTGAAATACCAAATTGAAAAACCACCCAAATATTCAATTATTTATGCAAGGTGAAGCACATGAAGTCACAGAAACTGAACTTACGCTCCTTCAGGCCTTTTCATCCAGCCTCTGCCCTCACATGCCACCTCTGCATCATAACACACAAGCACTATCTCAGGGACTAGTTCTGAACTGGGTTGCTCAAAGGGATTTTTAATCCTTGATTAAGGCATATTTGAAATAAGTAGAAGAGATCTACCCTTTGTGGGAATACTACAAGCAATAACCTGTTATGTTCTTTTTACATGAAATACTGTACAAAAGAAAGAACTGTCTGCATCACTGACTCATCCTCAGGAGCCTGTGTGACTGACAGGAAACAGAGAGCCAGAAGCAGCACAGCAAGTAGACGCTATTCATGTTTGGCACTGCTAAAGCTGGTTGTGCCATGATGGGTGAACTGTAGGTTGATCTGCCATGCCCATGCCAGGTCTGTGGTGCAGAATTGCCCTTGTACCTGTAAGCTATTCTGATATTCATAGTCACTGCTTCCATGAAACAACATGGAGATAGGTTTCTCTAGGACATTTTTAATTTACCACTCATGGGAGATATCCTTATAGCTATTCCTCCGTAACTATTCTAATGCCAATAATTTTCTGGGCAAGGTACAAATACAACTTTGCTGTTCTTTCTCTAGGCCAAAAATTAAAGCTTTGATATTTGTGATAATCAAGGGATTTAATTTTATTTAAAATAGCTGAGGTATGGGGGTGATGTGTGGTGGAAGGGGTTGATCCTGAGAACCTAGCCTTTCTGAACAATAACACAATGTATCTGACTATGGAAGTCTCCAGGAGTGTGGTCATACTCCTGTTGAAGTCAATGGTGAGGATGCTATGGACTTCAGTGAGAGAAGGATCAACTTTGTACGTACAGGCTCAGATTCATTACATATCTGGCTTGCTTCCAGGAGACAAAATCTGAGAGTGAAACGATCAGCATGACTCAATAGAAGTGGACATGCCTCTGGGAGACTGCACATGGCCATCAATAAGAGCAGGATAAGACTGCAAAATGTTAGCTTTCACTCATGTTACATCAGCCTGCATTATGTCATGCTGTCTTACATCTCATCCGACAACAACATTTCTGTTACAAAACATAAAAAGACAGAGAAAACAGCAGTGATTTGAAAAAAAAAGTGTTGATTTTAGTTGAAGTGACTAGTCAATTAGCAGTTATGATAAAACAAGCTTTAATTAGTTTAAAATTATTCTTGTCCCTACGAGTAAAAAACATTGCCAACACCACAGTTTTTATACAACCAACTATAAATTATTAATTCAATCTATATCTTACTAGTTATTAGACTACAGCTGCATGATTTACTCTTGAAAATCTGCTCATCTCTAGCACACCCTTAGCACACCTGATTCCCAGTTTACCCTGCTATCTACAACTTTCCTTATTCAGGGTGGAACGTAATCATATGTATATAGAAAACACTGAACATATGGCTCTTGTGGCAGAAATTGTAAAATTAAATTTTCCACAGTTGCTTGCTGGACAGACAGCCAAATGCTGTTTCATGCTTCAGCTAAAACACAGTAACCACAGTATCTTCTTTGTGTCATTGCAACCTATACTTGAAAAAGCTGTATAATTCACAGTATGGTTGTCAGCTGGAGTCATCCAGTCCATACAAACAATGTTCTTTCTTACAATGCCACAGAAAAATCTGAAGTATTAAGTATTAGCGTACTGTGAAAATAAATGTAAGGTTCACTGGATTCTGCAGTTTATAATCACAATTTGGTGATGAATGGCCACATTTATTATAAATAAAATTATTAAAAATTTAAGGAAATATTTTTTATGATTCTTGAAAATTAATATAACAGGTATTTTTCCATGTTTGCATTTAAAAAATATTGATTCTGTAGGCTATTAAGACAACCACAGCCAGGAAAGAGGTCACGTATAAAAGTATAGCCACGTTACAATCACAGCACTTGGAGAATGCGAGACACCCCCACATGCACTTCCCAAATCTCCTCTTGGTGCCATTTCTAAAAGAAAATGCTATCAACAAAACAGGTGTATTATCAAATATCTTTGATTTATCTCAGCATTGCCCTCTTCAAGCCAACTGTCTTTGAGTCATGCTTTGCAGCTTTTCACAGAATCATTAAGGTTGGAAAAGACCTGTAAGATCATCAAGTCCAACCATCAACCCAACACCACCACACCCAATAAACCATGTCCCAAAGTGCCACGTTCGCACGTTTTTTGAACACCTCCACTGATGGTGGTTTTGAGTTGATACAAGCCAGCATGTCTTCACTAGCTACATCACATCAGACCAACGGTAACACTAGATGAATTCTCAACAAATTGATGATGAAGATGCTACCATCCACGTTTCTTCCTCCCCTTCTTCCTTCTTTTCTCCCCTCCTTCTTTCCTTCAGTTTTCTAATACTTACTCAGTAAAGACATTTTATTATTTACTCTTGAATCTGATCTTCTTAATGACACTCTACTAATTACTTTGATATTTCTATGCTTGTAAGGCAAAACACTGCATACATAATTAGCAATCAAAGAAAGTGCAAGGAAAAGGTCTGACTGTTTACTGTATTTGTTAACCCTTTTTTCCAGAGTCTTTGACTGTTTAGTTGCATGGTGGATGCAACAGATACTGAATTTCAGCTGCCATTTCACTTGCTTTGCTTTACAGAAAGGCTATGTGAAGAGCTGCAGAAAGACTGTGATACTGAGAAATGCCATGTTGACACAGGTACAGTAATGTCACGCCCAAGCAGAGCCCAGTTTTGCACACATAGCAATGGACTCTAAACTACCTATTAGGACTCAGGAGAACTGTCGTGGAGTAGACTGAATGTTGAAGTAATGTGTTCATAAAACCTTAAGAGTCAAAAAAGTGAACAGAATGCTTAAAATTATTAAAGTTAGAGGAAGCAAACAGAAAGCGTCATTAAGCCCTACATATGCTCACTGTCTAATCTGAGTTCTGCATGCAAGTTCAACCTCACAATCTTATCAGAAAGGGTGTAGATAAGAACTATAAGGATGAATGAAGGTATGAAATAGCTTCTGTATGGAGAGACTAGACTCAAATTTTCTACCCTGCAAAAGAGACTGCTGAGGGGCAAAGTGGGAGAGGTCCACAGCATCACAAGAGTAAGAAAAACTGTTCTGTTCTGTTTTTCTTTCCTCTTTTTCATTACTCAAAACTCTCCTTCTACTGATAAGTTTAAAACAAAAGGAGATATATTTTCACCTAGTGCATAACTACACAGTGGAACTCATTTCAACAAGAGAGCAATTAGACTGTAGCAAAAGAGAAATTATTAAAAGAAAAACAAATCCATCAGAGCATTTTAAAAGGAAAGATACAACTTTTGGCTTAGAAAGTCTCCCAGGTGCACGTATCTAGAAGAAAGAAGGTGTATCTTGGAAAGTATGCTTACACTCTTACAGTTTTTCTAGGCATCTGCTATTAGCCAGTGACGTAGATAAGATACCGGACTTGACAGACTGTGGTCAGACCCACTATGTTCTTCACATTACTCTCCTGGAGGTATCACTGAAGCACGAATACCCCATAGCACTATTAAAGCGTCTGAGGTTATCCAAGTCAGATTTTGAATAATAGCAAATGAATGTTTTTTATGCTTTAACACTTTCGTTCTCTTCTTCATTGAAAGATACTAACAAGTTGCACATTATTAAGGAGAATATCAAACATTCTTAACCTCTGAACATTATTGCCTTCAAGGAAAATATTTAAAGCGTTAACATACATTGGTTTCCCTTTCTTTGCCTTTTTGTGACAATTAAAAAAAAAATTATTAATAGCCTTGCTGATCAATAGGTATAGTAGCTGATCAATATTAATAGTGATAGTAGTTATTACTGAATGTCTTAAACTGCACATTTATAATAAAGAGGATTTTCAAACTTCCCATGAAGCATTCATACCATGTGAGCTTTGACAGAGCTAATGTTTGCATAAAATATTTTTATTATTGTTTTTCTCAATTGGAAGCAAGGGAAAGGACTACATGCGCGTGAATCAGATTGCCACCACGAGACTATATTAAGTAGTAATTTATTATGAATAAACCCTTTCTGTTCAGTAACAAACAATAGTTTCTAAGAATATAACATTCTGGTTCTCTGGTTCACTAAATAGCATCTATTAGTTTGCAACAGCATGCCTAATTTATGCTAACTCTTCCAAATATGCCATTTTGATACACTTACATATACTACCAATTGTAGAGTGACTTGGAAACTTCATTTTGGATTTTGGCTTTCACATAAGAATGATATAACTCCCTTACTGGACTAGCTGGACTAGCAGTAAGTTGCAGAAGGCCACAAAAAAAGTTTGGTAAAACACCACAGTAATTTTTCTGAAAGTCTTTCCCCACAAAGACAAAAAGCTATATGAATAATGGAGAGAGAACACACATTTTTCTCACAAAGGAATGAAGTTTGGTATTACAGGTCAGCTCTTCAATTAGACAATTAAGTCACAGCAAGTTATGAAATAATTGGATAATAGCCAACTGCACAGTAGGAGAAGGTGTCTGAAAACTTGAAATACTGAGTTTGCATGGTGGAAAGATATTCCTTGAAGCAAAACTTATGTGAGACTGCTGTTTTCACATATAACCTCTTGAACAGATTTACCTTTAAAAAAGGGTAGTGACTTAAATGATTCACAAAGTCCTTGAACAAAACTGGTTTTGATCCATAAAACACAGATTTTCCTTAAGCTGTATAGAAGATGTGTGGTCAGAACTATGAAACCAATGTATGCCCAGAGACAGGAGCTTGCCTCTTATAAAGATAAAAATATTTGCGCAGCACAGTAAACAAGAGTAGATGGGCACCTCCAGCAGATGTTTCATTTCCCAATAGTAAGAGTTTCCATAGTACTTATGCAATTAAGAAACCTGGCTGAATCAGTGTTTCTAAAATAAGCAGGCAGGTGATGGTGACATATTCCTGCAGGTTTAGCTTATATGTAAGAGCTGATAATCTGTGTGTCATTTGTACCAAAACTGTTTAGATTTCAGACTGAAAATAAAGAAAACTTTAATAAATGTAATATTCTGAGTTTTTTCAGTTTGAGTATTTTTTAATACTTCAAGTGAGAAGGGTCTGATTTCCTCCCTGGGATAACACTGAGATGTTCTTATTAACCTGCCTGGTGAATTTTCCTACTAATGTAGAGATATTTTTTTTGGTCCTCTTTGTTTAGCATTAAAACCAGTTGCCAATAAAAGCATTTCCAATGAAATTCCATGCATGCAAATATTTTGATTTGAGTTCATGCAGTATTCATCAAGGATATTTGCAGCGATAATATTTTTTATTGCACTTGTTGCTGTTACTCATGACTGTTGAATAGCACCATTTTTTATGAGGGTGGCATGACATGTTTTAAGGCTGTTTTCTTCCAACTCCTAGACCAGTATTAAAATTTACTATTTCACTTGAATATACAAATTTAATATATATTTCTTCATCTTGTTCTACTTCAGAAAAAATTCAAAACTAGAGGAAAATATTATCTTTTCTGTGTTAAAATGTGTTTGGGAGATGGAGTCACTGTATGTCTCTGTTAACTGTATAAAAATATAGCTAAACCAGAGTCTGTTTGACACTTAATATTTTGCATTTGAATTCTAGTTTTAGAACAGACTATATCTCCACTAATTCCTTCCTCAGTGAGCATGGCCAAGCTTCATGCGGTTTTTGGGACTAAACAGAAAGTGTGTGTACCTCATCCTCACACATTAATAGTACATATTCCAGCCCAGCCATATGAAGGGTCAGTTACTTCTCTGTGCTAGCTTCTTCCACTTGCTTTGGACTAGAGTGGAGTATGGTTTCATAAATAAAAAGAGAGTTTTTGCTTCTCCAAAAATCTCCATAGCATGCACGGGTATTATACACATACACACACACAAATCAGGGAAAACAAAGAAACACTGAACTTTCACAAGGATTGGGGGAAAGAACTAGAACCACAGAGGCAAAGGCTGGGGCAAAGAAAGGCAAAGGTTTTTTTAGGGCTTTTGGGGTTCTGTCTTTAAAAATCTGAGAAAAATCATAAATATATACCTTAAGCCTATTAAAAATTCAAAACATAAAAGAATACACAAATGCACTCTGACATAGTCTTTAGTTATGTGATCACATATTCATATTTTTTAAAATTCTCTCCTTCACATCCAATCTCCTTCCATTACTTAACCACTCCTCTTCCTTCACAACCTTTCTCCAGTTCAATGTCCTTACAGTTCTTTCCTCAAAAACATGTTTCTTCTTCTTCACACAAATAAGCAACTTAAAAGAGTAGCAGATGATCAAAAATAAATTCTAGAATATTTAGTTAGGTCATTGCAACTTTGCTGCTTCATTTTCTCCAAACTCTAATCCTTACTATTATAGAAAATATAGACAAGTAGACTTATTACACATTCCCACAATCCCTCCTCTAAAGAGGGATTGAAATTTCCACACAAATAGAAATCTGTCTGGAAGTTAGCACTCATTAAATACTATGGAAAAGGATGCAACAATTTCTGCTTCTCTTTAGACTTTGGGCAACTGCCTCAAAAAGCATATAAGGTTTAGCTGACCAAAGTTGCATAACTAAGCAGACCTCATACTTTTTCAAAATATTGTACTAGAGGAAAACAACCATTGGGCAATGACTCCAGTCACAATTAAGCACCAGTTTAAGTTCATAGAATCATAGAATGGTTTGGGTTGGAAGGGACCTTCAAAGGTCATCTAGTCCAACCCCCCTTCCATGGGCAGGGACATATTTCACTAGATCAGGTTGCTCAGAGCCCCATCCAACTTGACCTTCAACACTTCCAATGATGGGGCATCCACAACTATTCTGGGCAACCTGTTCCAGTGTCTCACCACCCTCATCGTAAAAAATTTCTTCCTTATGTCTAATCTAAACCTATCCTCTTTCAGTTTAAAACCATTACCCCTTGTTCTGTCACTACAAGCCCCAGTGAAAAGTCTTTCTCTTTCTTATAAGCCCTCCTTTAAGGGGGCTTAAGGCTTTAAGGGGTCTTACGGCCACAACAAGTTCTCCCCGGAGCCTTCTCCTCTCCAGGCTGAACAACCCCAACTCTCTCCACCTCTCTCCATAGGTGTTCCAGCCCTCTGATAATTTTCGTGGCCCTCCTCTGGACCTACTCTAACAGGTCCATGTCTTTTGCTGGGGAGCCCAGAGCTGGATGCAGCTGGTCTCACGAGAGCAGAGTGGAGGGGGAGAATCACCTCTCTCAACCTGCTGGCCGTGCTTCTTTTTATGTAGCCCAGGATACAACTGGCTTTCTGGGCTGCAAGTGCACATTGCCGTCTCATGTCCAATTTTTCATCTGCCACTATCCTCAAGTCCTTCTCTGCAGCTGTGGTGAGTTGACCTTCGCTGAACACCAGGTGCCACCAAGCCACTCTATCACTCCCCTCCTCAGCAGGATGGGGTGGAGAAAATAATATGGAAAAACCCCCCTCATGTGTCAAGATAAGGCAGTTTAATACAGCAAAAACAAAGGCTGCATGTGGAAGCAAAGGAAAAGATTTGTTCTCCACTTTCCATCAGCAGGCAATATCCAGCCACCTCCTGGGAAACAGGGCTTCAGTACGTGTAGCGGTTGCTCCAGAAGACAAACATCGTAAATAACAAATGCCCCCCCTTCTTCCTTCTTTCTCTTAGCTTTTATTGCTGAGCACAACATCATATGGTATGGAATATCCCTTTGGTTAGTTTGGGTCAGCTGTTCTGGCTATGCCCCCTCCCAAATTCTTGCCCACCCCCAGCCTGTTGGTGAGGGAGGAATGTTGTAGAGACAGCGTTCATGCTGTGTGAGCACTGCTCAGCAGTAGCCAAAACAAACCAACACCTTTCTAACTACCAATACAAAGCACAGAACTATGAGGGCTTCTATGGGGATAATAAACTCCATCTCAGCCAGACCCAATAGAGCGGGGCTGCTCTTTCATCACCCACTTGGCAGATCTGGATTGGAGTCTACTTCCTGAATAATTTCTGAGTTTTAGCTAATGACTATCCAACACATAATGCAGAAGATCTGAGACCCAGGACCAAAATGTAGGCCTTTGCCCCACTAGCAGGGTTTCAGCTGAAGCAAGCTGGAAACAAATCAACAACTACAAAAATGTAAAATGCTCAGAACACCTCCACTGCTATTATAAGACAAAGTGCCTGTACTTCTGTGGGAGAACAGTGTGGTATGCAACTATCTAACATTTCCAGTATTAAAGGATTTCATATAGCTACCCTCCATGTCTGTAATGTATATTCAGCCCAACATTAATTAATTCTCAATATGAAGTATACATGTCTTTCACAAACATGTTTAAGTGTTTAATGTTGTCTTTTAAAAGACAACTTCAGTATTTAACCTAACTTTTTTCATAGCTGCCTAGACAAAAAGCTTTAGAAACAAACCCCAAATATATATTACTAGTTAGGAAATTTTATTCTCTATTTTTTTGTTTTTCGTACTTATCCATGCTTTAGAGACTAAAATATGTCAAGTTTTTGCTTTTAATTTGTTTTGGTTTTGTTTTCTAAAGAAAATAGATCATGTGCAAATATGCAACACTGGAAAATATAAAAAGTCACATTTCGAACTTAACATCCCTGCTTTATTTCACAATTCAAACTCTCCCATGAGTAATGTTTTCTCTTTGTCATATATCGTTTAATCTGCAAACACCATTTCTTCATCATCTGCAACATAATCTAAAGACATTGCTTCAAAACTACTTCAATCTGCTTCAAGCTGAAAATTCTACAGCTCCAGACCAATTAACCACATCCTACACCACTTCCTTAAAGCCTTCCTCAATATACAGACCTGTTCTATATAGGGTAATTGTCATAAGCAATTCCCTCCTGAGGGCAACAGAGGGCCCAATGTCCTGACCAGACCCCACCCACAGGGAAGTCTGCTGCCTCCCTGGGGCCTGGGTGAGAGAGGTCACGAGGAAACTCCCTGGTCTGGTATGGCCCACCGATTACTATCCACTGTTGGTTTTGCAGGTTAGCAGTGATGAGGTTGAGCAAAGCAGCCTAAAAGTGATCAAGAGGGACTTAAGAGCACTGGGGAGACTGGTTGAAGGATCGGGAGCACAGGTAGTGTTTTCCTTTATCCCTTCAGTGGCAGAGAGGAACACTGAAAGGAACAGCAAAGCGAACCTGGTTAATACATGGCTCAGAGGCTGGTGCCGTCGGAGGACTTTTGGGTTTTTTGACCATGGGGCGGTCTACACGGCACGGGGCCTGCTGGCTGCAGATAGAGTTCAACTATCATAAAGAGGGAAAAGGATTCTCGCTCATGAGTTGGCAAGCCTCATCGAGAGGGCTTTAAACTAGATTTGAAGGGGGAAGGGGATGAAACCAGGCTCACTAGAGATGAGCCTAGGGGTGGCATGCCAATGTTGGGCGCGAAATCGATAGTCCAGCTCAAGTGCATCTACTCCGATGCATGCAGCATGGGCAGCAAACAGGAGGAGCTGGAAGCCATTGTACAGCAGGACAGCTATGACGTAGTCACCATCACAGAAACATGGTAGGATAACTCTCATGAGTGGAGTGCTGCAATGGATGGCTATAAGCTCTTCAGGAGGGATAGGCAAGGAAGGAGAGGCGGTGGGGTGGCTCTATATGTCAGGGAGTGTTTTGATTGTATAGAGCTCAACGATTGTGATGGCAAGGTTGAATGCTTATGGGTAAGGATGAGAGGGAAGGCCACAAGGCAGATATCCTGCTGGGTGTCTGTTAGAGACCATCCAACCAGGACAAAGAGGCAGACAAAGCATTCTACAAGCGACTGGCAGAAGTCTCACAGTTGCAAGCCCTTGTTCTTGTGGGGGACTTCAACTTACTGGACGTCTGCTGGAAGTATAACACAGCAGAGAGGAAACAGTCCCGGAGGTTCCTGGAGTGTATGGAAGATAACTTCCTGACACAGCTGGTAAGGGAGCCTACCAGGGCAGGTCCCCTGCTTGACCTGCTGTTTACAAACAGAGAAGGACTGGTGGGAGAAGTGGTGGCTGGAGGCCGTCTTGGGCTTAGCGACCATGAAATGATAGAATTCTCAATTCTTGGCCAAGTAACGAGGGGGGTCAGCAAAACCACTACAATGCACTTCCGAAGGACAGACTTTGGCCTGTTCAGGACACTGGCTGAGAGGGTCCCTTGGAAGATGGTCCTGAAGGGCAAAGGGGTCCAGGAAGGCTGGACCTTCTTCAGGAAGGAAATCTTAAAGGCGCAGGAGCAGGCAGTCCCCATGTGCTGTAAGATGAGCTGGTGGGGAAGACGACCGGCCTGGCTGAACAGGGAGCTTTTGCTGGGACTCAGGAAAAAAAAGGAGAGTTTATCACCTTTAGAAAAAGGGGCAGGCAACTAAAGAAGAATACAAGGATCTTATTAGGTCATGCAGAGAGGGAATTAGAAAGGCAAAAGCCCAGCTAGAGCTCAATCTGGCCACGGTCATAAGGGATAACAAAAAATGTTTCTATAAATACATTAACAACAAAAAGAGAGCCAAGGAGATTCTCCATCCTTTACTGGATGCAAGAGGGAACATCGTCACAAAGGATGAGGAAAAGGCTGAGGTACTTAATGCCTTCTTTGCCTCTTAAATAGCCACACCAGATATCCTCAGGGGATTTAGCTCCCTGAGCTGGAAGACAAGGATGGAGAGCAAAATAAAGTCCCCGTGATCCAGGAGGAAGCAGTTAATGACCTGCTATGCCCCCTGGATACTCACAAGTCTATGGGACCGGATGGCATCCACCCAAGGGTGCTGAGGGAGCTGGCGGAGGAGCTTGCTAAGCAACTATCCATCATTTTTCAACGGTCCTGGTTAACAGGGGAGGTCCCGGACGACTGGAGGCTTGCCACGATGACGCCCATCTACATGAAGGGCCAGAAGGAGGATCCGGGGAACTACAGGCCTGTCAGCCTGACCTTGGTGCCGGAGAAGATTATAGAGTGGTTCATCCTGAGGGCACTCACAGGGCACGTGCAGGATAACCAAGGGATCAGGCCCAGCCAGCATGGGTTCATGAAAGGCAGGTCCTGCTTGACCAACCTGATCTCCTTCTATGACCAGGTGACCCGCCTAGTGGATGAGGGAAAGGCTGTGGATGTTGTCTACCTGGACTTTAGTAAAGCCTTTGACACTGTCTCCCATAGTATTCTCCTGGAGAAGCTGGCAGCTCTTGGCTTAGACAGGTGGACTCTGTGCTGGGTAAAAAACTGGCTGGATGGCCAAGCCCAGAGAGATGCGGTGAATGGAGTGAAATCCAGCTGGTGGCCGGTCACAAGCAGAGTCCCCCAGTGCTCAATTTTGGGGCTGATCTTGTTTAGTATGTTTATTGATGATCTGGATGAGGGGATTGAGTGCTCCCTCAGCAAGTTTGCAGATGACACCAAGCTGGGCGGGAGTGTTGATCTGCTTGAGGGTAGGAAGGCTCTGCAGAGGGATCTGGACAGTCTGGATCGATGGGCCAGGGCCAATTGTATGAGGTTCAACAAGGCCAAGTGCCGGGTCCTGCATCTTGGCCACAACAACCCCAGGCAATGCTACAGGTTTGGGGAAGAATGGCTGGAAAGCTGCCTGGCAGAAAAGGACCTGGGCATGTTGATTGACATCCAGCTGAAGATGAGCCAGCAGTGTGCCCAGGTGGCCAAGAAGGCCAATGACATCCTGGCCTGTATCAGAAACAGTGTGGCCAGCAGGAGGATCGTGCCCCTGTACTCAGCGCTGGTGAGGCTGCAACTCGAATCCTATGTTCAGTTTTGGGCCCCTCACTACAAGAAGGACATTGAGGTGCTGGAGCATGTCCAGAAAAGGGTGACAAAGCTGGTGCGGGGTCTGGAGCACAGGTCTTATGGGGATCGGCTGAGGGAACTGGGGTTGTTCAGTCTGGAGAAGAGGAGGCTGAGGGGAGACCTCACCACTTTCTGCAACTACCTGAAAGGGGGTTGCAGAGAGGTGGGTGCTGGTCTCTTCTCCCAAGTGACTAGCGACAGGACAAGAGGAGATGGCCTCAAGTTGCACCAGAGGAGGTTCAGGCTGGATATTAGGAAAAGTTTCTTTACTGAGAGAGTGGTGAGACACTGGAATAAGCTGCCCAGGGAAGTGGTGGAGTCACCATCCCTGGAGGTGTTCAAGGAATGTGTGGACGTGGCATTGTGGGACATGGTTTAATGGGCATGGTGGTGTTGGTTGATGGTTGGACTTGATGATCTTACAGGTCTTTTCCAACCTTAGTGATTCTGTGATTCTGTGATTTTCTTTTGCCCCTTATGGCTTTGTAGAACATTCTTCAGACTTTGCTGGAAGAGCGGTGATCATCTATATATACATCACTCTTCAACACAGACTTGATTCTTCCTCTGAACTCAGTAGCACAGTTTTCTAGAAGTCTTAATGATGTCAGATTATGCTTATATGTAAAACCACTGTGGATGGGATTACTCTCACTTAACTTTAACCACCCAAGGTTAGTCATGTAATCTAAACTAGTCATCAAGGCTCCCATTTTAGAGATAGCTAAGTATTTTAGTAGTGTGATTCATTCCATTTTTCCTTATATATAAACTTCATGCAGGTATGAATCACCTATAAATGTCATTCTCCATTGTCTATTCAGCAAACTGAGATTGGGCTAGATGTCTAACTCTTACATGGCTACCTGATGAGATGCTAAATACCACCTCACCTTTCCAACTCAGCAATACATTTAACTATGCATCAAACTTACTTAGAAAATATAAGTCATTCCATTGTCCTCTCTGGGAAACCTCATATGCTTAATTTGGGCATGGGATTGAGCCATTACTGTTGAAAAACATTTTAGCACTTCTCTGGGCTCTGTGAAATTGATACAATGAATTAATTTGATCTAATATACAAACCCTGATGAGAATTTTCTATGATTCGTTTTCTTACCAGAATTTATAAACATTCTAGCAAAAGGAATTAACACCAATTGATTAGGTATTATTTTCCTAAATTATGGAGACAAAAATGATTGCTAAGGATGTTCAAATTGAAAAAGAAATCCTTACACATCTTTATTTGCTGGGAAACCAGTAGTAATAGTTTTTAATTTAAAGCCAAAAAAATATTTTTAATTCTAACTTCAGAATTTTAAATCGCCTTCATCTATGTAAATAGACAAAACATTTATGAGAACTCCCTCTAGAAAAATGCACATGTGAATACATATTCTTTAATGTTGAAAAAGAAGAAAAAGATTATTTGCTTTTATATAGCCTGATGGAGAGCCTAATGAACTAAGCAGGGAGTTCTCCCTTGATGGGAGAAGTTGAAAGTCTGTATTAATTGTATTTTAAAATACTGCTTTTCTAGTCTATATTCTTTAAAAGAAAAAGCAGCTTTATCTCTTGGCTTCATTATTCTGAGCAATCTAACTTTTTAATATTTTAAGTAGAAGCAGTAGTAGGCTTCATAAAAATATATGCATTCTTTATATATAATATATATATACACACACACATTTTCAGGATTATGCTGAAAGCAAAAACTGCATTTATAAAATGGTTTTCATATGTAAAAGAGTTCTATAGACATTTCATGAGGGAAATTATTCCCACTCTTCTCTTTTTATTTGTAGGAATACTTTCTAATTGACTGCAAAAAGAAATTCTTTATTAAATTTTATTGCTAGCACTATACTACAGTTAGGCATTAAGATCACTCCAGTTTTGGCAAAGCATATTTATTTTGACAGTGAGAGGTGTATCAATTTCTACAGCTGAGACTATAGACCTCTTTAACTGGGTCAGAATTTAAATTTTCAAAAAAATATGAAACTCCAAGCTAAACACAGGTTGGAAATGATTGTTCTTCCCAGATGCAAATATTATGTTCAACCTAGTACAAGAAGAGAATGCTGGTTTTCCTCAGCCACCTCCCTCACACTGTTTCTAGAGATCACATTGCCTTGTTGATCCAGGGAAAAACTAATAACATTTTTCAGTCAACTAATTTCCCATGAGGTCACAGAACTAATGAAATTCAACCCATGACCTCGTGATCAAGCATGGGAGAAGCAGCAGAGGCTGCTATAGTGTGGCTTGCACCAAGACAGTATTGAGCATAATGTTAAGTCGCATTTTCAGTTTAACCTAGTTATAATAATTATTTAGAAAATTGAGAGAAAAAGAGTCATTACCTATGAAGCAGGTGGAAAACTCCTAAGACTATTAACCCCTCTAGAGTGCAGGGGGGAGAGGCAGGAAACAAACAGACGAAGAATTAGAAATAGGACACAAAAACAATCTGGGTAGTGAGACTGTGGACTTTAGTGTCCAACAGTTACGAATGTCGAGTTCCCACATTTTGAAATGTGCTTGGTAAGCTTCCCTCAAAGAAAAGGATTAACAGATCAGGGATGATTGTTTTGTAAAATAATAACAACCTCACAGCAGTAAATGTCTATTTCCATCTTTAGTCTGTTGGCGGTATAAACTCCTTTTGCTCACTATAGTTCTGAAGTTCACATATATTGGTTTCATTCTATGTATTTATAATACATCACTGGGTCCAAAAACCTCCTCTGGCAACTGAAGTCCGTTTCCATATGAAATGGCAAGAACTACTTTAATCCAAGGCTATTTTTTGAAGCTTTTCCAAAATACATATATAAATAAATCTGTAAGAGGTCAAAAGAGAATTAAGATGTCAGTTTGAAGAATGGCACAGCAGAATCAGTTGGAATAGTTTAAAGTCATTAAAAAAAAAAAAAAAGACACCTTCCTAAAAATGAGGCACTGCTTTTCATTTGCAAATAAAGATCCAGTTTTCACCCAGAAAATCTGTCATTAAATTTACATGCCAGGTAGCATGTAAATTCTGTGTCAACATACTGAAGTCCTTCTATTTCATATTCACAAAAATGAGAAAAAAGACATGCAAATTAAAAGGTGAAAAAAATATTTTAAAGAATTTCATATTAAAAAAACTTCCTGATCACAGGTATAGAGAATAGAGTTTAGCTGAGTCCTCACAATACAGGCATCACTGAAAATATTTCCACCCCAAAACTCAGCTCAGAGAATTGCTACATGTCATAAGAATATTCATTTCTTTTCATCAGTTTGAAACCATGGATTCTTAAGCGTTTCTCATGGAGGTAGTGCCAGTTTCAGTGCTCCCCACGTATGCCTATCTATATCAGTACTAATTTTGTAACATTGTAATCTGAATTAATTCCTTAATTCTGAATTAATTCCTTAATTCAGGTTAAATAGAACCTAAGAAACAAATTCTATCTTTAATCTAATCAGTACTTCAAGTCAGCTCCCAGGGTAAATTCACAAATGCTTTTAGTAGCACAATGAAGGGGGTGGGAAGGAGAGGGTTATTATCCCTCCAAAAGAAACACATATAAATGTTTATCCTAAATTATCTTTGAATCAGTTCTCTATATTTGTGAATGGAAAATCAACACTATTTATGGAAAAAGAAAAAAATCTCCCAAGCTCTTATACCTGGTAACATGACCTCTTTTCATTAATGGCTTCATATAGTATTGACTGAATAATGCACAGACTTTAAGCATTTAAATCAATAGTGCAATCGTATTTTGAGCTCCCTTGTGCTTGCAGCACAGTTAATGCGAGAAGATAAAACAAGACTTGCCTCCCTAGACTTATTATACTGCCTCTTTATCTCTATTATGTAATTCTCCTATGTATTAAATTTCAACTCAGTGAAACATTGTCCCCAAACTTTTCATATGAAGGCATATTAAAGTTACTTTATGATCAGAATAAAATAATCTTTTTTTACTTTGTTCTCAAGATCATAATTTTAAATTGAATTAATTTCATAGTCTTAACATTTCCTTATTTTGCTCTGTCAAAACATAATACTAATTAGCAGCATATTAATAGCATTATAGTAGTTCTACTTAGCAGTCATTTAGAGCCATTACTAAAAGAAAGCTGGTGTATTTATTAAACAGAGATGTGTATAGACTGCATTCAACTGACTGCAAGAATGAATAAAAGTGCAGCATGCTGTGGACTATGCTACAAAACAGGACCAGGTCAGCATGGTATTATAGGCCTGAAAATAATGCTACTACAGAACCTAAGTTGGCAATATTCACTTCTTATTTTTCATTTGAAGAAGATAATTTTCCTACATCTTATAACTCAGCACAAGAAAAGGATCAGTGTCCAGAATAACCTATAATAGCATACTGTATTATCCATAACTCTGTATTGACATCTGGTCTATCCACCAAGTGTGTCCACTGTCAACTTATACTTAAGTATGCCATTTGCTGTGTATAACTGTTCCAGAAGTGTTTTATCTATGTCAGAATAAATACTGATATAGAGTAAGTACTGATACATGCATTTTCAGAACAGTATCACTAAAACTGAACAAAACTACTTTTAAGTAGCAACTTGCACTTCTTTTCCTGAGGAAAATTTAAAGGCCTCAAAACACAAAACTGATGGAAGTTAAAATTGGCTCATGGTGTTTTATTAATTTTAGTAGCATATTATTAATGGTTATTTGGTAACACTATTGCCCAATAAATCAATTCAATCAGCCTGAAAGATCCACTGCAATATGCTTTTAAAATAATGCCTTGCAGATGCTTGTGACTCGTCTACTGTTAGACCATTTGATACAACACCATGTTCCTGCACAAACCCATTGTATGGAAAGAGAGAAAGAGAGATATGTATCCATGTGTGTATAATTTTCATCTGCTTGTCAAGCTTTTATGTGGCTTTTTTGATGCTCTTAGTAAAATGCTACCAGTACAAACGAAGTGCCATGCATTAAAAGCTGAGAATTTGTTTTGTTAGCCCTGTGAAGTATTATTCCCTCTATTACCAAACCAAAAGGAAGTACCACAGAACTTGCAGGACTGAACTCTGCTTAGAGCTGCCTGGGCAATTTGGATAGAATAATATGCCTTTTTGGAAGATACGTCCACAAAATTATTTCCATAAATAGTGGACCTGGAAGATGCAGAATACATATATTTCTTCATTTAATGACTGGGTCTTAACATGCATTGCAGACACTCATGTGCAAAACTACCAGGCTTTTTTAAGTACTGGAGACAATTTAGTTAGTTTTCCTGGAACTCCCCTCCCAAGCAAACACTAATTTTTGTACCCTTTTAACTCCCTTCTTCCAAAAGTTATAATAAGAAATAATTTGCATGCCCTGTTCATGCCCTTCCAATTGCTTCCAGCACTACCTCCTGCCTAATGTTTCAGGAACAGTGGAGTAACCTCATTTTGATCCAGTGGAAGTTGTGTAAAAGTGTATTAGATATTCATGGAAAGCTCAACATGTTATTCTGAAAACAAATCAACAAAACATACAACAGGGTTCTGAAGGTTTCTCTGCTATAATTACAGGCTGTTTCAGTTTAACAATAAAAGTAGTGAACTAATTATCACAAACTGATAATTCTATGCAAGTTGTGTTCAGCAATACCAAGCCTTTTCAGTTACACATCACACAAATATAATATCCTTCATGTAGTTCTGGTTTTTTCAGGCTTTCAGGACTTATCGGGGGAGGGGGAGAGAAAAGGAAAAAAGCATGCTCTTAAAAGCTAATCTTCACTAGCCTAATTAGTTAGGCTAATTACTTAGGCTAAGTAAACAGCACTGAAGACAAGGTAATTTGAGTAGCAGTTCACTTGGCAGCTCATGCAAGCCTACCCATTGTAGCAAATCCAGGTTAGAGTCTTCATTTTCTCACCTTTACTGTTATTTTAAATTGAACTGGTTAAACTGATTTAGCCAACGCGAGTTATATGCATTTATCAAGACCTAATTGAGGAACTCCATTAACATAACTTAAGCCTAACCAGAGCCAGCTCTGTTTTACTGTTTCCACTATTTGGGGCCATTAGTGATCAAAAAGACCCCCCAGGAACACCAAAAACCCCCAGCCCTTTGCTGAAAAAAAAAAGAAAAAAAGAAAAAAAAAAAAGGAAAAAGGGAAGTGGGGAGTGGGGAGTGGGGAAGAGAAAAAATGAATAAGGGTCAAATTTGTGACAATGAACCCAGGAAGAGCTATGAAACAAAAATATTTGACCTCTCAGATTGTTGCGAGGAGGAGGGTATTCCAGGGAAAGGATCATTCCCTACATCCTTCCTTCCCGTACCATTTCCCCAGCAGGCCACCCTCAGAGAGACCAGGAATCTTCAGCCTGACTAGCACAACCATTCTTGCAAATGAATTGTCTGCAGCAGTAATAATCAACAGAATATCAGCTTTTTATATTAGGACTTTGCTTTAAGATAAAAAACTTTTGCTAAACTGTAGACTGTTATGAACCACTGTGGCCCAAAAAAGGACTGAAGCAACCCAATGTAAAATCTAGGAAACAGAATTTAAGGCATTAAAAAAATTCCTAACTACAATGCCTGTGAGTTCATAGAGTACTTAAATTTTCATCACATCTCTTCCCCTGACACCAAAAGGTGCATTAGTGTACATTCCCAGAAGATCAGCCACCTTCACTGAAGAGAGCATCTGAGCAGCTAAGGGTTTTGGGGATTTACAAACTAAACACAGTTGGACCTGATTTGTCTACTTTGAACATGCCTCCCACACACTGATAGCACTGAGCTCAGCACAAAGCACAGTAATCACAGTCACTTTATATCTCAGTGCCGTGGGGTATTTGCATAATAGCCTATTGGTTACAACAGTCAGACTATGTGGGAGGCCTGGGTCGTATTCTTGCCTCAACTTGACCGGATTCAAATTCAGATTTTTCATTCCTCAGCCGCTATCCTCTAAAACAGCTATTCCATTTTTTTCGAATAAGGACTACTTCTCACCCACTGCAGGTCACAGAGCCAGAAATTCAAACAAGCCACAGAGAACCTGACTCTGCAGCCACAGGAAACCTGAGTCTCATCTTGGAGCATCACCCTAAGAATGGAGAAGCCTAGGTTTGATTTTTTGGTTTTGGGAATGTTTAAGATTTGCATATTTAGATAGATACTGAATAAAAATCAAAATGAATGTAAACATTTAAACAGAGGAATGGGGTTTGGTACCCAAAGTCTGTCTCATCTTTGAGAAGTCCTCTGCCACAGTTTTTAATCTGCAGATGCATAAATTCATTGGTATCAATGAATCACAATGGTGGTATATCACTAGTGTAATATATAGCTAATTTACAATATTTTATCTTGCATTGCTTTTTATACAATTAACTGTCACTTACATTATTTTTTACCTAGAGTGCTATATACAAACCAGATACATGAATCATTATTTTTTTTCGGGCAGTATAAAAGCCAACAATTTTCATGGATATGAAAGGTTTGGGGTTTGATTTTTCAGTTATTTTTGCTTCTTAACTTATCTCTGATGAATTTATGTATATTATACATGATCATAAAGACTAAGAAAAGAATAAAAATAGGAAAAATGCTGTAATTAGCAAATATTGTGTTTTCATTAGCAAGGAAATAATTCTTCAAAGGAGCATTGTGAAGAGAACACATTTGGCACAGTTTATAAATGCATTTAATGAACTCCACCATGGATCTTATGACTAATATGTTAAACATCTTTCAGGTGACCTTGATTTAACTGTATAATTCACTATTATTCATAAGTTACCATAAAGCAATATTCTTGGTGAGTCAGAAATTTCCTATATTAAATTCCAGGGTAAAATGTGGATCTGTAAATATTGAATCACTATTTATATGCAGTTTTTTTCCAGATCTGCAGTTTGTGAATAGTTATCTCATAAAATCTTCAACTTTTAAGTCATGGATTGATGTGTCTTTTTATAGTATCTTACTTTGTACAAGAGTAGAAACATCATAAGCTCCATAAAATTAGGTGCTTTGCTCCTCTTTGGTACTTTATCAAACAGCATTGAAAAGCAGCTCTGTGGAGAGGGACCTGGGGGCCCTTGGTGGACAACAAGTTCAATATGAGTCAACATTGTGGTGCTGCAGCAAAGAAAGCCAGCAGGATGCCAGCAGGGCATCACCAGCAGAGATGAAGAAGTCATTACCCTACTCTACTCAGCGCTTGTCAGGCCACACGTGGAATACTGTGCTCAGTTTTGGTCCCCGCTATATAAAAAAGATGTATACAGGCTGGAGAGGGTCCAGGGAAGGGCCCCAAAGATGATCAAAAGACTGGGGAGTCTGCCATCTGAGGAAAGGCTGAGAGAACTGGGTTTGTTCAGCCTTGAGAAAAGAAGGCTTAGGGGAGACCTTATCACCATGTTCCAGTATTTAAAGGATGGCTACAAAGAAGGCAGAGACGCCCATTTCACAAGGAGTAACATGGAAAAGATATGGGGTAATGCGTAAAAGTTACTCCTGGAGAGATGCCAATTGGACACAAGAGGAAAATTTTTCACAGTGAGAACAATCAGCCATTGGAACAATCTCCCCAGGGAAGTGGTGGATTCCCCAACATTGGACACTTCTAAGATTGGGCTGGACAGGGTGATGGGCCATCTTGTCTAGACCGTGCTTTTGCAAAGAAAGGTTGGACCAGATGATCCGTGAGGTCTCTTCCAACCTGGTATTCTGTGATTCTATGGTGGGTCTCTACAGGTGAATAGATACTGTTTTAATGGAGAAAAAGACTGAAAAAGTCCAATTTTCGATTTCTTGAATCTTGATAGAACCACAGTATTTAAAATGCAGAAAATTATAGTATGTATTTTTAATGACAATGAGAGGATAGAGATTCGGTATCTTACTTATCTCCTCTTTCCTTGTTTTTTGAAAAGTTAATATTTTCGATGTGTGCTGGTACATTTTTCTAAGCCAATTTTAGCACATTTATCTTCTTATTGACGTTTTACTAATTTTATAGCTAAAGACTGACACTAGCTATACTCACTTGAAATCAGCAGAGATTCCAGGTCATTCTGTGCTTTGTTCCTACCAGACTTATGCTAAAAACTAACTTCCAATGAAATTCATTGAAAAGATGGTGGAGTTTTTTCCCCTCTTCTGTAAGTTTACATCAGGAAATGTAGCCAGTGTAAGGAAGTCTTCAATCTTCCCAATAAGTAGAACAAAGTGAAGGAGACTGTTGTCTACGTAGGACTTTGGCTTCACATATGGCAGAAGCTGTTAAATTGGCAGATGAAATTTAGAAATATGATATACAGCTGAAAACTGTGTGATGTTAGATAGCCTTCAGTACAAGTTTCACTGCCAGATGTTCCTGCTTTTTAGCTGAAGTGATTCTTAAGCATTCTTTTATTTATTCCTTAGGATACACATTACACCACTTGAGTTTCTTGTTGGGAACTTACTTATCCAAGATTGGAAATAATTGCTATTTCTTTGAAGTATCAGAACAAACTTGCTATGTTTATCTATTTCAGGAGGGAGAAACTTCATCCCATGCTAAATGGTATATCCCATGTAGCTGTAAGAAGACACATTTCCACATAGAATTCAGAAAAAGCTATGTGGTTGTAGGCAGTCACTGCAAGCATAAATGTGAATCTACTTGTCTGTGTACATGGTCTACTGGCATTTGCCTGTATTACCATCGTAGCTACGTGAAGAGTTTGCTTTCCTTTCTTGAAAATACAGATTTTTTTTTTTTTTTACTCTCTCTGATGTATCTCAAAGCAAGTATATTAAAGTGCCAATAACTAGAATTTGCAATAAATCTCAAGCTATCCAAAGTTGACAACTTCCCAGCAAATTATAAAATGAGAACGTATAACAGTTTCAGATAAGAGTTTTGCATTAATTGCAAATAGAGGCTATAAAGATTTAATAAATCTTTTCTCAGTCTGAAGAAGGTAACTTATTTTAGCTGTGACTCAGCAGTAAGATTGTATGTAATCTTTCTGTACCTGATAAAGCCCTCTCTCCAGGAAAAGTTTTGATGAAATTTCCTGTACAAGCTGGGGAAAATTCAGGCTGACTTCAGTGGGACTTGGTTTGAGTTCTCTAAGAGGAAAGTAGCCTGTGTCAGTTACTGCTGTGTTGTAGAATACTTTACTCCGTTCAGAACTATGAAACTCCATAAAATACAGAGGTGCACGATAATGATTTCTGCTTTCTCAAAAATGTCATTTCTAAAAGTATTCACATTTCCATGGGCATACTTTTCACATTTACTCTTTTTGAAGCAAGCAAAGTTTTATTTTGTTTGGAATAACAAGACAATTACACATTTTGTGATGATTCTTTGAATTTAAGACAAAATTTGTGGTATCTCACTGAGGTAGTGCCAGATGGTTATTAATCTTGCTTAAACATATACTGAATTATTAATTGGTATAAATGTTTTCCCTGGTTTCCTAGGCCATTTTACCTGATGTCCTTAAGTTACATAATAATATTTGTCATAAACTGTGTTTTCATGGGTTTATCAGGCTGCTATATACAAGAGTATCTAGAAAAGCAAAATTTAAACCTCTTAAAAAATCCCATGTATAAGAAAGTATACGCAAATGATGAGAGAATTAGAAACAGCAAACAGGCCCAACAGAATATCCCTCTGCTTTTATCTTTCCTTCTTTTCCATTATCAGGATTTCATCTTCCATTTTTTCATCACATTATATCTGCAGTGAGCATCCTACCATGTGCATGCAGGCCCTCTTACGACCAGGCCCAGGAAAATGTGGTTTTGCTTCCCTTGTCAGCCTAGTTAAAATTACAGTAAATCTTTTGCAAAAGCAGTAGCCTTCAGGCAGCACACAGATGTTGCTCAAAGCTGTTCAGCGTAGAGGAAGGGAAAGAGAAATAAGGCACATGCATAAGACAGGAATGGGGTGTCTAGCTCTGTTCTGGGTATGTTTCACAGTATGTTCTTGGTACGCTCTTAGGAAAGATATCAACAATAGGACAAGAACCAGCACAACGGTCAACAGCAAACTTATTACAACTGCCCCTAAATATAACATATTCCTGGAAGCCAGCACCAAATGACACTGTGCTGAGCGACACGGTGCTCTCTGGTGCTTTTCCCTTGGCTCTGTGGGGCCACAGGAGGTAAAGTTTTCTGCAATGTCGGCGAAATGATAATCATCACCCCACAGCTTTCCCCATTAAAATTCAATTGCAATTCAGTGGGGAAGCTGTGGGGTCTCAATTGCCAGCACTGTAAAATAACACCTAAGCAGGCTGTAGGGAGCCAAGGGGAAAATATCAATGTGGGCAAAATAATGTTCTAAAAGCACATAACATTAAACAATTGCTACCAACACCACCCTCTCTCCACATTAACAAGGTATTCACTTCAAAAGACTTTTGAAAATCTTTTAGAAAGTGCAGGTATGAATTAAAAGTGTTTTTAAAGTGCTGAGGATCCCAGTTAACATTCTGCTTGTCAATCAAATCCAAAGCCAACATTTTCTTTCCAAAAATCAATATAAACAAAAATATTCAATCATTAAAAATATTAAATGCTAAAAGAAAATTGTCAGCTTCAGTTAGCCTAAAGATGGCTGATGAAACAATTCATCCAGAATCTTACTGGGGATATATTTAAAAGGATTTTTCACACAACACGCCATTTTATTGTGGAAATATTTTCAATATAATACTAGGCTTTAAATATACATTGTCAAACAATAGAAAAGCAAATCAGACTAATTTATGAGAAAGACCTCTGACAATGTCTGCTAAACATAAACTGTCCACATGAAACTCAAAGACAGTGAAGCTGTTTCTACTGTCAGTTGTTAGGACACAATTTTAGGTTAAATGGAGCTTTAATCTGAGTTCATACAGAAATTCATGTAGCTTTAAGATTCCATATGGAAAGAACACAAATAATGTTATTAAACTTTTCAAATTTAGCAATATAAACTATGCAAATTTTTCTACATGTCAAAGTTTTAAAATAAATTCTGCTGATACAGACTGCAGATACAGAAAGTCATTATAAAAATTCCTTTTGTTCCCCAGTAAAGGACTTAAGGGAAGTATTAATTCTTTCCTTGATAAGGATATTTTGTAGCAGTGCCTCACAATCTCTATCTTAGATCTTTCCAATTTCCTAAATCTGGATCAGGAAGTGTAAAAAAAAGCAATTCCATTAATATATGCGATCTTCTGCCATCTTTGAATAAATATCCCATAAGTCTTCATTTCAGCTCACTGTATTACATCCAGGATCTATCTCTATCATCTCATTAATCAAGACAGCTACTTAATAAAATCAGGAAAATTAGCAACATTCCTAGGGTATATATATGAAACATTAAAAGATCCTATGCATTTTCACGGTTGCTAGGGAGCTATAATATTTATACCCCATAAGTCAGACCTAAAAAGAGAATTTGGGAAAAACATTTTCTATGGTGAAGTGAATAATTATTATTTAATAAAAAGTTGAGTGCAAAAGATTTCAGTTTATCACTTAAGGAAAAAAACCAAAAATAAGAAGCAGCTGCTCTCATAGTTGCAACTTCACTGGCCCCTTGTTTCTTCAAAATATAAAATACTTATGTAAGGATTACATGTTTCCCTTTTCATAAATGTACAGAAGAACAAGGTCGGGTTTGTTGTCATTATATTGCTTTTTATGTCTTCAAAAGGCATACAATTTTTTCCTTAACTTTTTTTCAACAAATCACAAGCAAATACAGTTGAAATAACAAAGCTCCGATTTGTGCAAGTAACAGACATTACTTGTGCAAAGGACATTGTCAAGCCATGTTACAGCCAAGTTTAGAGGCTTTAGCATTATAATGTTTGGATTAATCCCATCTAACGTAGACATTCTAAAAGTTATGCATTTGATCAAAAAAGATCTTTAGATTCCTTTTATTTAGACAACAAAAATAAAGAGGTTATACTAGATGAATCTGGATAGCCAACTTTTAGGAAAAAAAAATACAAATCTAGGATAAAGGAATTTATAAAGGAAATGGATGTATGAAATGGGGAGGTAAGAGCGTCATGATCTCTTACTGATTTTATATTTTGTACCAAAATAAACAAAAGAAAAAAAAAAGAAAAGAAAAAAAGCCTGACTTGGGAGAGAAGTTGCCCTCTAGGAAAGAGTTAATGGCTTTGGAGTATATGCAGAGATATGTCTGCATGTCCCTATGTAAGAAAAGGACATCAGTACCCCATGAGTACCTGCCTACCCACCACTCCACATCTGCACTTGCAGAGGGCAGCCAGGTGCCCAGCACAAGCTGCTGCCTCCAGGACAGTAGTGTCCCAACCCCACATGCTCTGCCGTGCCTCACATGATCCCTAGCAGTGAAAGCACACCATGCCATGTATTATTTATCACTGGTTCATGCTTGACCCATTACAGAAAGAATGCTGTTATGAGTACCTATTTCTGTATCACAGCCAGGTTAATTTTAAGAGTATGGCTTTGACTTGGATCACAGCCAACAGAAAGTTTCCTTCTATTTCAACAGGGATGTCTCAGGCAGAATGAGTCTAATGATCAGAAATCTCAGGAGATTAATATTGAAAGAGGAAAGTGCTGACAAGACCGTCCGATGTTTATAAAGAAACTGTGTATGCTACAAATCACAATTCTACTGAATATGCATTAATTTAAAGAAAACCAACTATGTCTTCTTTTCTGCTCTTTTGCCTCTCCAATACAAATATTTTCACTACTCAACATTTTCATAAACAATTTCTTCCATTAGTCAATGTTACAACATCCTTGAGAAAAACAACTGTCTTTCAATATGTACTTTCTAATTCTGTCACAGTAGTGACTGAGCTTTCAGTAACACCTATGCATGGCTGTGTGGAAGATTTGTGAGGGGAAAATCATAGCAAGAGCAGTTATGGAGTTCTTAAATTAAAGCTGAATTCTACTGCAGGTAAACTATTCTTTTAAGACATATAAACATGAGACAGAACCCTGCTGTTCTTCATCAGAGATCTCAACTGCAGAGACTGCTGAAAACAGTATATGCAACACTGATATAATAGCTGGCAAAAGAGAGGAGCAATCAAAAAAACAGACCATGCATGAAAATAAGCATAGAAGCTCTCAAAATTATTCCAAAAATAAAAGACTGGTACTGATTACAAGACACTACAGTCACGTAGAACAATCAGTTATTTATGTAAATAATTATCTATTGAAATACATAGCTAATCTGCCATTGACAAATTCATGAAAGACACATGCTCCTGACCATTTTCAGCCATTGTGACTCACCTAAAAATAGTTTCACTGCTTCTAATCAGGCATAAGAAAAAAGATATGTTCTAAGAACAGAAGTGAAAATGCTCCTAAAAAAAATGAGCAAAACACCACCAGAGTTAAAGCTACAAAATGCAGCACAGTCCTCCTAGAACTAATGCAATCATTATGGTCAAATAGATAGATATCCCTAAACTTGGTTTAAAGGTACTGCTGTCTAACAACACAACTCCACTTGTCAGCTCATCACATCTCTGCTGTTATCAATCCTGTCCAGTAAGATGTTTTCATTCACACCTTGAGAGCAGCCTCTCTCCTTCAGTAGGCAGAAAGTCTCTTCAGTTCTCCTCCATTCCTTCTCCTTCCTTCTATTCTCCCTCCAACAAATAATTCTGCCTTAACACCATGAGTAGGTTAATTAACCATTGCCTTTCTATTTGCATTACTCTGTTCCACTACCAGCCACCACCTATATTCCAAAGGCATTTTCTGCTTTGTAGACATTAGCTGAGGCCATAACTCAACATCTACAGGTAGCAATTCAGAGAATGGGAAGGACAAATGATATGGTGTAAGAAAAACACACAAACAATTCCACCCTTCTATTATGATTCTTAATTGTCTGTGCCAATGTCAGCTCATGCTTTGCTACTTGGATTTCCAAACAGTGGCTTACAGACTCCTCACCAGGATATGCCTCTGTGAATGCCAGGATTTCAGCACTCTAAAGTGGCATGACAATTATTTAACCACAAGAAGAGGCTAGAATTGTATGTTAATACAAATGTTACTCAACCACACTTTTGCTGATGTGAATTTAACAGTTTCCAAATTGGCTTTATACGGAAAATAGTCTTCAAGGAATAAAGCTGAGCCTTTCAGTGCATCACCTGTGTTAAAGGCCTTAATAAATAGTTTATTCAAGAAAATGAGTGTGCAGACAGGCTATGTAAGTCCATATCAACTCTTAATCTATGAATTTTATGTAAATTAGCAACTGAGTTTTCAGACTTCTTTTCTTAATTGTCATGTCTTTATCTCAAAGAAGCTTACCAAAATAAATTGTTGGGGAGAATATTCCTAAGGTCATTTTAATATTAAATGCGAATTTTTGACAATATTGAAAATATGTGTTCTTTGTTCCACAATGCAGTATTTTAGATATTTCCTTTCAAGGGAATCTGAAAAACTATTGCTAGAATAACAGATTCCCACTTATCTGGAAGAGGCAGAATTCATTAAATCAGAAATGCTGACATTGATGAATGCTACCAATAAAAAGCCTAGTACACTGGTCTGAAAGAAGACAAACATATGCAATGCCTCCATTTTCTTTCTCTGCATGGAAACAGCCAGGTGACATGTGGCACGTTTTGTAGAATTATAACCCAAAAAGGAGAAAACTCGTTTATGTGGCAACAGTCCTTCATTCTGTTTGGGAGCACAGCAAGAACCCCCGTTCTGATGAGAATGAAAGTTTAATTGTGCATGTTCCCCTCATAGGTTAGGCATGCAGAAATAAATTATAAATCTCTGCCACACTGCTTCCTCATGTACACTATTTAGGAAATTAACTTCTGTTTTGAAAGGCTGTCAATGAGTGGATATTGATACAAAAATGATCCTTTTAGATCTTGATTCTGCTATACCTTCTATGCCCTCTTCCAGAAATAGAAGTATCATTTTGTCACATAACATCAGTTGGCTTGTGGATCAATATGGCATTGTAACCTTGTTTCAGAGACGAATTGGAATGTTTATCATCCATGAACTTCATCTCACAAAGATGATGCAATATCATACAGAAATAGCAATGTATATGTTAAAAGATTTTTAATACTGCTTTGAACTCTCATTTGATAAACTTCAAATCTAAGGATGGAAAATAGTAAATTTAGGAAAGAAAAGAATGCATCTTGTGAAGTGTACGTATCGAATAACACAACGTACTGGGCTTGGCTAGGATATAGTTTGGATTTGTGGCCAAAACAGTGTTGATAACACAGGGATGTTTTAGCTATTGCTGAGCAGCGCTTGCACAGCATCAAGGCCTTTTCTGTTTCTCACATCACCCCACTAGCAAGCAGGCTCGGGGTGCACAAGAAGTTGGGAGTGGACACAGCTGGGACAGCTGACCCCAACTGACCAAAGGGATATTCCATACCATATGACATCATACTCAGCAATAAAAGCTGGGGGAAGGAGAAGGAAGGGGGGAACATTCAGAGCAATGGCATTTGTCTTCCCAAGTCACTGTTAACATGTGACGTAGCTCTGCTTTCCTGGAGATGGCTGAACACCTGTCTGCTGATGGGAAGCAGTGAATGAATTCCTTGTTTTGCTTTGCTTTTTTTTTGCTTTTTGGGGAACTACAGGCCTGTCATCTGGGGAACTAAAGGCCTGTCAGCCTGACCTTGGTGCCAGGGAAGATTACAGAGAGGTTCATCCTGAGGGCACTCACAGGGCACGTGCACGACAAGCAAGGGATAAGGCCCAGCCAGCACAGGTTCACAAAAGGCAGGTCCTGCTTGACCAACCTGATCTCCTTCTATGACCCGGTAACCTGCCTAGTGGATGAGGGGAAGGCTGTCGATGTTGTCTACCTGGACTTTAGTAAAGCCTTCGACACTGTCTCCCACAGCATTCTCCTGGAGAAGCTGGCAGCTCTTAGCTTAGACAGGTGCACTCTTTGCTGGGTAAAAAACTGGCTGGACGGCCGAGCCCAGAGAGTTGTGGTGAATGGAGCGAAATCCAGTTGGTGGCCGGTCACAAGCGGAGTCCCCCAGGGCTCAGTTTTGGGGCCGGTCTTGTTTAATATATTTATCAATGATCTGGATGAGGGGATCGAGTGCTCCCTCAGCAAGTTTGCAGATGACACCAATTTGGGTGGGAGTGTTGATCTGCTTGAGGGTAGGAAGGCTCTGCAGAGGGATCTGGACAGGCTGGATCGATGGGCCAAGGCCAATTGTATGAGGTTCAACAAGGCCAAGTGCCGGGTCCTGCACTTGGGTCACAACAACCCCATGCAAAGCTACAGGCTTGGGGAAGAGTGGCTGGAAAGCTGCCTGGCGGAAAAGGACCTGGGGGTGTTGGTCGACAGCCGGCTGAATATGAGCCAGCAGTGTACCCAGGTGGCCAAGAAGGCCAACAGCATCCTGGCCTGTGTCAGAAATAGTGTGGCCAGCAGGAGCAGGGAGGTGATCGTGTCCCTGTACTCAGCGCTGGTGAGGCTGCAACTCGAATCCTATGTTCAGTTTTGGGCCCCTCACTACAAGAAGGACATTGAGGTGCTGGAGCGTGTCCAGAGAATGGCAATGAAGCTGGTGAGGGGTCTGGAGCACAAGTCTTATGAGGAGCGGCTGAGGGAGCTGGGGTTGTTCAGCCTGGAGAAGAGGAGGCTGAGGGGAGACCTCATCGCTCTCTACAACTACCTGAAAGGGGGTTGCAGAGAGGTGGGTGCTGGTCACTTCTCCCAAGTGACTAGTGACAGGAGTAGAGGAAATGTCCTCAAGTTGCGCCAGGGGAGGTTCAGGCTGGATGTTGGGAAAAATTTCTTTACTGAGAGAGTGGTGAGACACTGGAATAAGCTGCCCAGGGAAGTGGTGGAGACACCCTCACTGGAGGTGTTCACAGAACATGTGGACGCGGCATTGTGGGACATGGTTTAGTGGGCATGGTGGTGTTGGGTTGATGATCTTACAGGACTTGATGATCTTACAGGACTTTTCCAACCTTAGTGATTCTGCGAATCTGTGATTCTGTGTTTGTGTACACAGCTCTTGTTTTACTTATTAAACTGTCTTTATCTCAATCCAAGAGTTTTCTCACTTTTACTGTTCTGATTCAGTCCCCATTCCACCGGGTTGGGGGGAGTGAGTGAGTGGCTGGGTGGGACTAAGCTGCCTACTGGGGTTAAACCACAACACACAAAAAGATTTTGTTTGTTTCATGTTTTGAGCGTGTACAGCTTTTCTAATGACATCAATCTTTGGAGAGTTTGATATGCTTATAAGTCTGTCCAATTTAATTTTTCATACTGCTAAAACAATTACATAACTGATCTTAGTAATTCCCATAAACTTATGAAGTGTAGGAGACAATACCGTAAGACAAATTCTTCTATCCCAGGATGCTAATAATCTCTAATAATAGCCAAAATGTGGAACTACTCATTTGAACACAACAATTCTACCCACATTTCAGAAAAACTGGTCCAGATATCCTTTTTAAATAATGTGAGATACACTGCACTATATAACAAAACCTCTTTAAAAAGTGTTTCCTTGAATATTCATAAAAAATATTTGGAAACTAAATTGACTACAAGACAGTGTTTTGGCAACTTCTTCCTCTTACTCAATCTGGAGAAATATTTCTTACTATTTTTTCTATTCTGTTACTCTTAGCATCATTATCGTGACAGTACAATCTTATTTACAAAATATGATTTCAGACATCATTCTAAAAATACCTGTTATCAAGTTTTCTTCTCTATTTATGGATGAGAATTCAGTTCAGATATTTTATCAAGTTAAAGAACTTAAGCCATGATGGAGCTGTCCCTGATATATGTTACAACATGATATTTATGTCTTTTTCTAGACTTCAAAGCACTTCCTTAGAAAGTGTATTATAAATCTAAAAAAGATTAATTGACATTTATTTCAGAAACAGCCTTTTAGTTTTATTGTACTATACTTAAATGAGCAAGTACATAAGGCTTCACAAATGTTTTATCATGACTTATTATGTAAATTATGTATATACTAATTGTTAAAAAGGCAGCCCCAAATAGACATCTTGTAAAAAGATACTTAAAATTTAGACTGCAATTCACGTTTTTCTGTTCTGATTTACATATGATCTCTTGGGACAAAAAAAAGATGCAAATTTGGAAAATTACGAGAAAGAGGGTAAAAACTCTATTACCACTGTGTAAATCAGTAAAGATTAGGGATATCTAATCAGAGCTTCCAACAAGAAAAAAATGTTATCATACCACCTCCTCTTCCAAAACCAAATGTAGAGTGTAAAATCTCTTTAATTTTAGACCTCTAGGAAAGGCTTATAGCTCCTAACTGGTGACATATTAAAAACGTCTAACATCTCAGAGCTGGGTTTCTGTGTGGTTTGCTATGCTGTCTTCATAAGAAAGACTGACACCTGCATTAGCTTCTTTTAGTTTTGCCAAAGAAATCAAGAGGAAAACCACATAAACTCTTTTCACATATGTTTACATTACATGTAAACAAGAAATTACAGCAAGGCTGAACAGTTCATGCATGTCTAACTAACTAGTTAAATTATAACTAGAATGGCTAAACCAGCTACTTTTAAACTATACTTCAAAAATTCTCTAGTGCAACAGAACAAAGGAGACTGCAAAGATGAAGATAAAAGCTAAGAGCTGTGGCTGCATGGTTAAAGAAAACTTTTTTCTTTTTTTTTTCCCTGTTCTACAATCAGAAGACACTTTCCAAAAGACATTTACATAAATGACCTGCTGAAAATATTTTAAAAAGCCCTCTGTATTTTGTAGCGAACTTAATAGCTACCAGAGATTCTGTGGGAGTGTAGCAGAAACCGCATAGGGGTTTTTTGTATTGTCAGGTAAATTCAATTCCACAATCTAGGATAGACATGTAGTACAGATTTCCAAGAATTCCCTGCTTGATTCTCTTTTTGCAAAAAGCAAGAGTAAAAGATTCTTACCTCCACCTGCCAGTGCTCTGCCCACTCATCATTTACATCCCTTTCATTTGGACAATTTAACTTTATGTGACACTATCCTATAAGCACGGACAGTGGAAGAGTACAGGTAAAAGCCCTTTCTCCTTCCCCTTCCACTCAGAAGTTTTTATTCTGTTTTGCTTACTGAGTTTCTGTGTGCAATCTCACAAAACAGACAGAAAAGAAAAAAAAACGGGCAGGGTTGAGGGGGAAACAAGTAGGAAGGAAAACTCTTTTAACTTCGCCATTCAAAAACCATAATGTGGAACGGCATTTTAGGTGAAAACACAAAAGAATTAATGGATATAGTAAACAAACTTTTCCTGTAATTTTTTCTTTCCTTATGACTAACGATATTTTCAGTACCTGGCAAGACCCAAGTGCAGTCTGGTTCAAGGAATGCTATAAAGTCCTGAAATGTCAACTATGTAGAACTGGCATCTCAATCTCTTGCTCCAAAATGTCTGTGGTTACTAAAGTATCAGAAAGAGAGGAGAAAAGAAGGGCAGAAATAAATATTCAGTTTGAGGTAGAAATTGATTTTTCTGGGCTTCAAATCAAGCACAAGTTGTTTCAAATTATTTACACCATTGGAGGGAATTCAGATGATAACCAATGACCTATAGGACATTAAAGCAAATATAGCAGAGATACAGGTACTTCACGACAAGCTTAATCTTGCTAACAGTGTACTTGTGTATAAACACAATGCCCCCATAACCATTTGCACTTGCAGTCCCATATAAAATCTTAAAAACATACTTGGCCATATTATCTAACTGTAAGTAAAAACTCTTTGGCTATGTTTGCTGAAAACATTTAAATGTATATACATAAATTTAACTAAATGAACAACAAGATCTATGACAGACAATATTAGGAGTAAAAAAGAGGCAAGAACCATTTTAAAAGTGTGCTTTTTCTTTTTCAAAAAGAGAGATTTGAGCTGCTGATTCATTGTTTTTTGTGATCATGCTACTACTACTTTTGTACTTAGAAACATAGAGGTGGTAGTTTGACCAATAAACTAATAATACTATCAGATATTAATTTTTTACTGTTCAGAATGCAAAACAACATAAAACAAAAAGAATGCACAGTTAAGAATTATATTAAAGATATATGACTAATAATTCAGAAGAAAATAGACTGGAAATAGAATGTCTTTAGGTTAATATTGTCTATCTTAATTTGTTTTAAAGTTCCCAGTTGAATATGTGTATTTGTGATAAATCAGAATTAAAATACACATATGAAATATATGGAAGAATATAACACTCACAAATCAGCAAGCTTGGCAGCTCACAGGTGAGAAAATACTGTATCCAGACACTGAACTAAAGCACAGAAAATGCGTTTTAAAATGTATTTTTATAGAAAAACATCTCTATAGAAAAACAAATCAGGGAACGAAATAATATCCAACAAGAGCATTTTCTTTGTTCGTTGCTTAAGAAAAAAAAAGAGCTGAGAATTTGAGAAAAGCATTAATCAAAAGCACAGCTAGCTTCACCTTTGAAAAGCAGGAAAGGATACAAGAACGCTATAACCCAGAAAAGGAAATTTAAATATAACAATACTATGGCATAGGTCTGTGGTCTTAGAATTTGACTGTAAGCCAAGAATACCTGAACCTAAAGTAAAAAACAAGCTCCAATCTTCTGTGTGTTAATCAGAAAGCTGCTTCTTCTGTCTGTCAAGTTCATTGCCTGAGAGATGCAAATAACTGCATATGTAGTGATGAAAAGTAATATGCAGTAATAAGCCTCATGATAATTAAGGTTTATCAATATTGGATTATTTTATAATGATTTCTTAAAGAAAAAAAAAAGCAGGAAAATAAATGTTGGAATTCTGTTTAACTGATTAAAGTCCATAATCTGGTTTTTAAGCCAAGTTAATTAATCCAACTCTAAATCCCTACTTCTTACATGACAAAATATACTCAAAGTCAAGTAGAGAAGATATCAGAAAAGCTTCTCGTAATAAAAGAAGGGTTTTGAAAAAGAATTTGCACATCAGCAATAGCAATCTAAGTGAAGCTGTGGTGTACTGTTAAAATAAAATTAAACTGAAAACCCAAAATGTCAGCAAAAGTGAATGGGTTTACATTCTGAATTTCTGTCTGAGATTTCAGCTGAGTTTTTCTCTCTGATAAATTTTAACACATCACATCATAAGAAAGTCAGTGCTGGGTATCCATTCAGAAGGACATCCGTTACCAAAAAAAGCTTCCCTCTGCTCCACATGTTAAATAGCTCCATTTATCTTGATAATATTTGACAATTTTATCACCTATGGAACTTTTTCAGTTTGTACAGATTATTTGGACTTCTTTCCCTTTTGACCTTCCTCTCTGCCACAGCCACTCCTGGGATCAGATGTAATTTATTATCTTGAGATACTGCCACACATCGCCTTCAGGGTCCAAAACCATTTTTTATTGTCCTTTTTTTTTTATAGGATTTCTATGACTATCAAATTATACTGCTATAGCAAACACAGAAACTTCTTTCTGAAAGACTACAGACATTTTCACTAATGTCTCTGAACTAGTTTTTGAAAGAACTGGACAACTGTAAGTACAGGAAATCTCTCCAAATCTTGCCACTTGAAAGTCAAATGTGGCCCAAGCAAGAAGCTGTCATAGGCTTTTGGCTTTCCAACAGCCTTCAGAAAATGATCTCTGTTCACTTTCTTGTATCACACAGAATCACAGAATCATTAGACAATGTCCACATCAAAAGAGTACCATTAGAGCTGTTAAACCAAGAATGCAACAATAAATTAGGTTTATCCATGTTTCCTCAGCTCTAATGTGCAGATTGGCTCTCCTTGGAATCTCACACTATAATCTCCTAATGTTCTTATCATCCATAGTAAATACTATACGTTAGTATACCAGTAAGGAGCTAAATGGACAAGAATGGGTAAAATGAAGAAGAATCCCACTTATGTCTCCAACAATAAAAGGTATCCTGGCTATAAATAAAAGATAACCTAGCTATAATTAAGGTAGAAACAGTTATTGCTGTTTTATATTTTAGGCTTCAGCCACGCTTTCCATGCAATACAGTAAATTTCAGCTAGAACAAATTTTAAAGGCAAATTCTGAAGCAGTGATCACAGAATCACAGAATCACTAAGGTTGGAAAAGACCTGTAAGATCATTAAGTCTAACCATCAACGAACAAACACCACCATGCCCGTTAAACCATGTCCCACAATGCCTCGTCCACACGTTCCTTGAACACCTCCAGTGAGGGTGACTCCACCACCTCCCTGGGCAGTTTATTCCAGTGTCTCACCACTCTCTCAGCAAAGAAATTTTTCCCAACATCCAGCCTGAACCTCCCCTGGAGCAACTTGAGGCCATTTCCTCTTGTCCTGTCACTCAGCCCTCATCCTTCCATGAAGCCACCTTCCAGTATGTTAGGTTAAGGAATGCTTAAAATGGCCTAACAAAGAAGCTGTGTTTTCAGCTTCATATAGTCCAGCTCAACCAAGGAAGTTATTAAAAGCTTGGTTTAGACAAGACAACAAGCTTCCAATTACTAGAGCTATTTTGTCAGAAACAGCAGTGTGGCTCCATGATGTTAGTACTCCAACTTGTGAAAAGGTTTTCTTTCAGGCAGCTTTTTTCATCACATTTAGTATGAGAAGAAAAGCCATCTTCAAAGACATTTGATGGAGTAGCTTGTTTAGCAAATCCTTGCTTTTAGCTGGGAACAACAATTATAATCTATATAATGTTATTCTTTACACTTGCATAAGTTTTTTTGGAGAAGTGTTCTGTTGCAGGCTAGTAGTATGACTATTCAATACACAGCAGTGCTTTGACCTGTATAAGATGACACAACATGACCCTGTATTTGGGCCTTTTTGCAGAATCAGCCACCTGACAAAGTGGTGTCACAGCCCTTTACAACAGTCAGAGACACTGTCAGAAAAAGTGCAACCAAATAACATGAAAACATAGAAGAAATTAAATTATGAGGCTTTGAAAAAAATTAAGAATCTGTGACACTGACATTCACACAAGAAAAAATAATTTGCATAAATGGAAGTGCTTGCAGAAGATGGAACTCACCTATCTGAAACATGGCCTGCCATTTAATATGACACCAAGTTTTCATGGCATACTGCACAGTCAGGTAGATATGCAGAGGCACCATACCATAAATATCACATCTTATTGTGGGATCAAATTTATGAGACAGCCATTGGGCAGTTTCAGAAATAGAAAGTTTTGACTGACAAATATAAGGCAATGGGGGACATGTCAACCTCTGATCATCAGTTTTCCTCAACAAGGAAATGCATCTGTCTAGATGTACTGTGGAAGTCATGCAACCACAGGACATCCCACAGAACTGCAACCCTGTCTTAGTCTAGGCCTATACTTTATACATAACATTACAGAAGAGATCTTTTTGTACCCCTTCCAGCCTTACAGAATGTAGACAGCATCAAATGAAATGGAGAGCCAAATCTGTACAAGAGAAGCTCAGGTGAATTGAAGAACATGAGTAATAAACTAAAACAGTCCTCTCCCTTTCTGAGAAGTGTAGGCTCTCTTGAACTTGAAAGTCAGTTTGTTACCTCCATACTAGGCTTTATTCAGTTCTGCATGGTTGACTAAATTCACTGGTTGGGTTCATTAAAAAAAAGAAAGATGCCACTTTGCATGAGCAGATGGACTATGTTCTTTTTTCCCCTGAGCCATGCTGGATATTCTATTCATAAATCGATAAGGAAAACTCATTTATTCCCACTGCATGCAAGTGGAGATAAGACCAGTGAATTTAAATTTTAAATAAACAATGAATAAAGTAGATTCACTTGTTTTTGGAAATGAACTAGTTCCTTTGGTGGTGTTGTAAAAGTCCTGACTGTATGCAGTTTCTTATTGTTTAATCTATAAAAAAAGAAGGAACCTGGCAGAAGAATAGCGTAAGACAGCCAATTGCTTATAGCAGTACCATGTCCTTGTCAGGAAAATAGTTATGTTTAAACCCTAACTATTCATTATACATCTAGTATTTTGAGTACTCATTTGTTCTGCACTTTTATTGTATGAACATACAGAACAAGGAGATTAATTATAAGATAGAAAGTTCTATTTTAACAAAAACATTAGGCAAAGTTCCAAATTAGTAAGCAAACCTCCCAAGTCATCAAAAATATACAGTAAAGTTCAAACACTGGCAGATTTAAATAAGGAAATTTTAATCTGAATGTTCTGTTTTTCAGCAGCCTAACAGCTGTGGGGCTGCCAGGAACTTAAAGTACTAAAAATATATTTTATTTATTTATTATTAAAGATATTGTTAATTTGATCAACTAACCTGAGAAATATCAGCTAACATGTACACATCCAAACCTCAGTTTTCAGTCTCCCTTTACCGCAAACACGTGTCCACAGTAAGTATGAACTGTACACACTCTCGCATCACTGAACATTCTGAAAAACAGTTTCAGTCCCCCAAAACACCCCAAAACAAAACAAAAAACCAACAAACTGCTCTACCCTGAAGAAGTGCTAAGAATGACTGGTATGGGATTTTTTTCTGTTGCTCTTCTCAGTTCCTCTGAAGGAAACTCATCTCCTCATTCCCCTAAATGTCTATTAGACATTTTTTTAAAAGGAATTTACTTTGTTTACTTGACAGTCTTGGATTTCAGTATTCTCACTGATTGTACTGGAAGCTATTGCTTTCTTAAGCAAATGACACAAGACCACTAAAATCTTCTTCTTTTACTTTAAAATGGCTTTAATTATAACTTCAAAATCTGTGCTGAAATAAGTCTAGATGAACTTTACATTTAAAATAACAAATCTTCATACTTTCAAATGTTTTAATTTTATTGTAAATTAAAGATAGTCATAACTAGAATTCCTTTAAAAATAATTTTGATACATCTTTAGCCAATATATTAATTGAACTAACACAGACACACAGGAAATAAGTAAGGAAACAAGGAAAGGTTCTTGCTTTCCGGAGACCACAGTTAATTTAAGTTACAGTGAATAAAAAGAAAGCTGTGTCCATCATTTCAATTCAAGGTCACCAGTATCTGAATGAAATGAGTTAGGAGGCCATAAGAAATCCTGGGAGAAGGAGAAGCTGGGAGAGAGCTACATGAATCAGTGACGCAAGTTGACACTTCAACACTAAGAAACAAGAAGTGTTGAAGCAAACGGCTCATATCACTCATGTTTACTGTGCAAAGGTAAATCACATTACACTTATGCCAAATGTTTCATAGCTCTTGCTTATATGTTCAGTGTTGGAGAAGCGGAGAGGGAAGAGAGAAGTGGCGAATGTTGAGTGGACATTCTAAATCTTGGATGAGAAGTATTGGATGAGTGTGATGATCACACCTCTGGCAGTACCATTATGAAGAAATAACGACAACCCACAGGAGGGCAGTGCATTGTTCTAGCAATTAGGACGTATGGTGGTGTCATTACTCTTATACATTGCAAAAGATGCTCATGGCTGCATAAGCACAGCAGCATAATGTGATACTGGTTTGTCACAGTCAAACCCAAAGGAGATGGGGCTTTTGAATCTAAGAGAGTAACTCATATTCATGTCACTTCCAATATTAATCTAGCTCACTGTGGTAATTCATTTGTATGGCAGTCTTGAGGTCACATTTGGGACAAAGTCCCAAACCTACTGAGGTCAAATAGTTTTAAAAGCAAAAAGAGAGTTGAAACATAGAAGTATTTTTATATTTATTTATATTTTTATATTTTTATAATTTTTTTAATACTTGAAATGCTATGACAGGCGGCGTTATGCAGGAAATAAAGCTATTTGCTACCAGTAATTCATCACTTCCTTTAATATGTTACATAATTAAAGTAATTTATAGACAAACTTCTTTTATCTCTTTCAAAAAACTGTGATTCTGGATAGCATCTAAAACAGACACATTCAGATAAAAATATTTAGTAAGGATTTATTTATATTCTTTTACACCTTAAAGCAACGCTAGACTTCTAAGACTGTTCTGTGCTATGACAGACACCCGTGAATACTTTTTAATATGGATAAAAAGTATGGTTTCTAGTACTACCAGTTGTCAAAACAGCATCCCTATGGAAATTTCAGACTTGTGGTATATCCCTATTTCATCTGTTTCTGAAGAGTAAGTGACTGTATTAGTCTTTGAAATGTGTGTGTAGACCTCTGGGTGCAACAGGCTTCATTTAACCACTGAGGAATCACAACGCACCATCCCCTACTGGTTTTGCCTTTGACTAGTCATAATTACATTTACTGAATACATTCAAATCCACAAGATAAACAGTAAAATGAAGAAAAAGAGTTACAATTTTCTTGGAGCTCACAGTAGAAACACAGGAAAAAAGAAAATTCAGTGCTAGACAATTACATTTCCTATACAGTGAATAGGAACTATGCCGCACATATAAATTCAGTTTCCTGGTTTTATTTTTAAATATTTTTATTTTTTAAATATTTTTATTTTTATCCTACAGGGACATAACTGTGTCTTATGTTCCCTTTAAAATACTTATCTCTCTACATCTATCAGAAATAAAAATATTTATCTTGCCAAAATCAGAGTTTCAGACATAGATTTCATAAGGTTCTGCTTACATAATTTTATAAAATTATACTATGCAATCAATATTGCCCTGCAATTCTTCTAGAAAGAAAAATATAAAATGTATACTTCTTTGTTTACAACAGATATAGCTTTCTAGAAAGAGTCAAAGATTATTTCTGAACACTATTTTTCTTGTTTGGCCACTGTTGAAAAGGAAATATTATGGATTATTTCACCCACTGTTCATTAGTAAGTTTTCAGATAGGTAATGATAAGCCAGGGACCACTTTCAAACATTATTATTATTATTATTATTATTATTATTATTATCATCATCATCATCATCATCATCATCATCATCATCATCATCGTCTTTGGAAGACACTGTCAAAATAAGTCTGTACTAAAACTAGACTGCATCAAAATCAAGGTAACTCAGAAAAACCATGAACACAGCTAGACTCAAGATTTCCTAGGTGAATCTGCAACACAGGGTTCAAACCTTAGCCAGCTGGAGGTAAGTGCTACATGTACCTATTTATTAAATGAGAAGTCAAGACCAAGAGCCTTAACAAAGGTACCAATCTCAGATTAATAAAGGAACAAAACTATGTGTATTATTTGTTAATAATTTCCTAAGAATACGCATTTCAGTTTTTCTCTGCAAATATGAGATCTACACCAGGAGTCAAAATATGTATATCAAAATTCTGAGAAATTCAAGCACAGAATTTGTTTACAGCTGCACATTTTTTAAAATAATAAATATGATACACAGCTTTCTCACTCAGGCTATGTTATCTTGCTCCATAGCTTCCTCTCCAGCAGAGCATCTACTCAATATGTTCTAGGGCCCTCTCACACCCAACGATGTGAAAACAGGTACTCCGGAGCCAGTTTGCAACTACAGGCGTTTGACATACAAGACCTCTTACCAGTTTTTAGGGATCGAGAGAGAAAGAATTTCTTTCTCTCTCCACACAGAACCTACTCCTCTCTCCAAGGACAGCACAGGCAGGAAACTCAACCACGGCAGCATGACTTGCTTAATCCCCCACCTCCAACACCCAAAAAAACCTATATGCAAAATCTAAGCATTAAAACTGTTTCCTGTTCTATTTCATTAGTAAAATGAGTTAACTGAATTAATCTGCTACTGTAGTGAGGAATTGAAATCGGTTTTGTCTGCTCTAAAAGAACCACTCACTCTGCAGTACACAGTACACAGCCTACAGTCTACGGCAACACCACCTCAACCCTAATTCACAGGAATCAGTGACAAACCCTCTCCTGAAAGGAAGGAAGGAAGCAAGCAATTCACTTGGTAAATTAGACACAATTGCTACTCAGTTTCAAATAACTACATGTGATAGGTTATTATTTGGGCTGTTCCTTTTTCTTTATTCATGCCCAAAAGACCCATAGACAGTGTACAGCAAAACTACTGAAAACTTTAAAATAAAGTATTTAAGAAGGTCTGTGACATCTCAGCCCTGTATCCCAGAGCTGGCTCTTCCAAACTTTCCCCTCGTTTAATTTCTGGTCCTAAGGGACACCTAATGCACACTGGCAGTATACCCAAGCTATATATGCACTTTCATATAACGTATAAAACTTCCACAAGTATATGAAAATCACCACAGTGGATCAGACCTCTGTATGAAACAGAGATTCTTCATCGTGCATTCCACAACAACAGAGCTTAGCAAAATATAAAAGAAAGCAAAGAAACTCCACATTTTGGCATGACAACAGCAGAAGTCGCCTTTTAGATTCCTTATAAAACAGGTAAGTGAAGAATAAAGGTAAGTAATTTGTTCAGGACCAGATCATTTATGACTTTTGGACTTTTATTAGCTCTCAGAATATAATGGAGAATAAATGTGTAGTCCAACTTACTTTTTCATTCACTCCAGTGCAGAAAATCAGATATATTTGTGGGACACCATTTCATTTCTGCTGTCATTGTTAAAAATATTTTAGTCACTGTTAAGAGCAACACTAGCTATCCTGCAGAGTACAAATGAGAAAATTTCCTGATACAGTTTCAAAAAAGATACACTCAAATTCTTGCAAGAAGCATGGCAGAATGCTTAAGAAATCCAGGAGAAGAGCTTCTAAAGTATTACTAATAGGTTTCTCCATATGCTGCAGCCTCACTTTTCTATGGGTGATGTATCTGAATTACAGGTAAACGGAATCATTGCTACCAAGAATATACAACTGGGTCTGATGTGGACCAGCATGGGTCCAAAAGGATTTAGTAGCAAGGCTTTCGCTGTGTGTATGTCACCTTACAAAGCTGGGGCCAGGCTTGGAAGCAGCTCAGCACTCGTTAGTAAGTCTGGCAAATATTGGACAACCCCATGCAGGGCAGGTTCAGGGTTCTCAGCAGTCAGCAGTGAGAACTGGGAGAGCTGGAAAGCATAATACCCATACGTTTGCATAGCCCTTGACAGAGACAATTTGGCTCTACAAGTATCATTTTTTATGGCTTAACAGTGATTCTTCTACACTGAGTATGGATCTCTAGAGATGCGTCTTTGCATCACAGGCCTCAGAACTCCAAAGTCCATTTGTTACCTTGGGATGGATCCAAATGCAAATGCACTTCCAAAGTGCTACCTTTAAACATGACAAGTTGACATGTAAGGGTAACCTGGAGTGCATTGAGAGCAGTACTAGGATATTTTTGCAGAACAAACTCGACCGAACTATGTGAAGCTATTCAGCTGCATTTACATGACAAACTCCAGTGTTTCTGGGAAGGTAGTGACAACGGAGATGGAGAAAGTCAATGTGGACCAACCTCAAGCTGATCCAAAATAAGGCCCAAAGGACTTGTCTTAACTCTGTTCCATGACACACAGGACTCTAAAAGTCACGCTGTTTATAAGTCAAAAATCTGTTAATACCTTTTGTATTAGGGCTTTCTGTTAGTCAGACTATCCTAAGCTTATAATGAAGGGTTAAGTTCACATGCAAGTGCAAGTGCCTGTAAGAAGCTATGTCTCCTGAAGAAATCATTCAAAATTGTAGGCAATCATTCAAAACTGTAGGTAAAATTCACTGTCAAAGTTGACTCTCATGACTCCTCATTATGTTCCTCACTGAAATAACTTGCTATTTAGAAGTGTCAATAGACAGTACTCAGGTATAACTTACACATTTGGATTAAAACTGTAGCAATTTCCACCACAGAATTGATCTCTGTTCCGGATCATGGCAGCAACATGCACTTACAGGTGATGATTCAGTTCTGTGTATAAATATTCAGGCAAGCTCCAGCCCTCCATAAATTACCAAACTCTGTTGGGTATCACTGAACCTCTGATCTCCAGTCTTTGCCATCTATTACAAACAAACTTATTTCCAACCCAGTTGCCAAAGAAACCCCTAATAAATTTATTTGATAGACATCTGTGTACTAGATTTGTACCTGCAAACTCAACTGTATATAATTATAAGATTTGAGATAAAAGATTTGAAAAAGAATATATAGAAATTATCTAAGAGAAAACTTACTAAAGGAATCACTTATATTAGGAAAAAGATTGTTATCAATTGTGCAAAAAAATAGATAATCACATTACAATAATAAAGAAGACATTACATTTTCAAAGCCACAGCTACTGCTTTATTAATTTTTATCAGAATCTGTCCCCTTATGGGAAATTTATGAATCATGATTGGACTGTATTTTGTATTGGACAGATATATTATCAGGAACACAGCTTCACAGTATTGGTAAATAAATCTTATTTGCTTGTTTATTTTGTTTCAAATAGTATACATAGATCACAGGAAGACAGATGTGAATTGATATCTTTGTTACTCTTTACTTCACAATCAAGTGTCCATCTGCTTGACAGTTAAAATACTTACACCTTAAACAGAAACAATAGGATTTTCATATTAAAGATTATAAGCAAAAAACTAACCTAATTTCCTTACCTAATACTATATGTGGAAAATTCACAGGAACCCTTGAAAACAATATAAGGCAAAATGAGGCAAAAAGCTAATACCACATCATGTGATGTATCTTAGTCAGTGGTACAAGTATTTATCTGAAGGAATCAACCCTCCTTCCATCAATTAATAGCAAAAATTGATTTGAGGAGACAAAAAAATAATTTTTAATTTGTATGCAAAATTAAATATACATTGTAAATTGTAATAGTGTTTCCAATTAAATGGAATTTGCATGAACATATTTACATGTGCAACCAAGTAGGAGGAAGAAGATATGGAATTGCAATCATCAGTTGCACATAACAGTAACAGACCACCCAGATTTATTATCCATCTTCTGTTATATTGGTTGGATTATCTCTTCATTATATGGCTGCAGAGTGCATACAAACACACAATAAACCAAGTTTTATTAAAGCACAATAGCTACCTGACAGAGACATCTGAAACTTACTTTTATTTCCATTTTTAATTATAGTTTTGCTGTCCCATTTATATTCTCCTGCAACAGAACAACTATCATCTATATTACTATCACATGAGGCAATGGTGAAAATATTAAGACTGGATAGACTGAATAGTCTATCCATGGTCTCCAACACCTATTAGTCTGGAGGTAGAAACAACGAAATAGAAAAACACTAATACAGTTAAAACCAGGAGGTTTTGCCTCTGCATGTAGGCAAAAGAAGAAATAAGGCAACAAATTTCTGATCATATAAGTCCATACCAAAGCCAAATGTACAACGTTTGACAAAGTTATGCATTTCTCAGTGCTCTGAAGCAGACGGAATTTGCAAAACTTGTGACCAACCAGAAAAACATCACCAGGGTGTCACAGGAAAGGCAGTAGCCTCCACCCTTTCCCCAAGCAATTTGCCTATATTGATATACTGGAGTTATTTTAAACTTACATATTTTTGTTTTCCCTTTGAATTATTAAAACCATTTGTATTTCACCTGAATTCTCAGCATCTGGAAGGATCTGACATTACTTAGCAAAAAAGAAGACTTGAAGCAAAGGTTCACAGAACATACATAATGCCTCATAGCACTAATTGCTATTTAAATTACTTTACACTTTTCAACTCTGTACAAAGTCAGGAAAATTTCTAAACAGAAGACATAACATTGAATTTGGAAAAGCAGTATATTAAAGATAGGTACCTAAATAGGGTTTTACCTGTGTGATGAACTGAAGAGCATAATGTAGACCACAAAGAAAAATCAGGATAGCTAAGAGAAGTGATGGGTCACCTTTGAGTTTCAAAGAGATTAATGTGCTGAAATTGGGAGCACTGCAAATGACCCAAAGAATTGGAAAGTGGAATGAAAGTGGAATAAAAGTGGAACATTCTGATCCTGGGATGTATTGACACCATCTTTTCCATAGCAATAGGTAATATGGCTATTGCACAGAGCTGTGAATGTCCACCTGGAACGGTGTGTAAGTATCCTCAGAATAAAAGCCCCTGCCTCAAGAGGAAACAAAAGCCACTTGGCTTAACTAGCCCAGTAAAGCAAAAAAAAAAAATGTAAAAGGACATAGTTCATTAATAGGGAAAAACTATGGACTGAGATAGTATTAGCATATGAACACATGCACGCAAAACTGGATTTCCAAGAGGAATGGTGGAGACCAGAAACTAGCTAATATTGATGTTGATCTTGGTCATCTGACTAAAGAGATTATCAGACAATTACCTGGGATAGAAATGGGCTGAACCTGATATTTCATGAGGTCACTCCATAAATCATGACAAGACAAAGCTAATTATTTAAAAATAATCTGTTATTAATCTTTGCTCACGAAACTGCAGATGAGTTATAGAATAGTAGTAATAAAAACTGCATACATATCTATTCATTTTAGAAGTCACAGACCAACTAATATATTACTTAAAATAAATCTTTCATATTAGCTTTTAAAGGAAATATGTGCCAGTAATGACATCTTTCAGTGCATAAGTCCATCTTTCTTAACTCAGACTTTGGCATTTGAACAAAGTAGAATGATTTTCAAGATACTGAGTTTCTCTAAATTATGAGCTTAATTTTAGTTCTAGACAATCGCGCTTGAAATGTTTAAACTTAGGCAAAGCAAGTCTGAAAACTAGTTTTTTCTTACAGAAGAAAAAGAGTTTTCAAACTCTAGAATCAAATTTTCAATGATATAGCTTCAGAGCCAATAAAAATTAACAGATTTTAAACCTGGCATTTCCATTAAATATTTAAATACATATCATGTTTACTGTCTTCTATAAACACTGTGTTAACCTTACATTGCACTTTGGGGTTCTTTGTTCCCAGACAAAAATATGAACCCATATGTTGTTCATAAGCCTTGTTATGCAATAGTAAAAATATATATTCCCATAGCAGATGCTTCTACTGTATATAATACATTGTGACTTAGCAGTTTAATAGTTACAGCTCCGTTAATTCATTTTCTGTGTTCATACATGAATTGCACCCTTTCATTTATACGTTAATGCTATTAACTTTGTGACAACCCCACAATTATTTGGAAACTATAGCTTTCACTTAGAACTTTTTAACATCAATTTTTGGTTTACCTCAAATCTTTGAAGCACATTTACTATTTTTAACGTGTTTCTACTTTTACTTTCCCAAAAGCAAGGGTCAAAAGACACCTTATTTTTGACTAAACAAATTGTGCTTTAGGCAGCAAATCAACAGCATTGTAATATAAAAACACAGACAGTAGTTTTGGTTTTCAGTTGACCTACGAGACAGGTAGTTTGCCCTATTCGGTTTGTCAGAGTTGATTATAAGATAGGAGCTTTTCTATTTTTTATGCTTGGATGAATACTTTTCAGATGACAATACCCAAGGTTAATCTCTTAATGGATAGTAGACAAGATTTTGCCTACAGTGTCATTTAACTTAGAAGAGTCCACCATTAAATATTTACTCATGTCAATCAAACAACATCTAAATTCTAGTTAAATGCATCTTTTTTATTCTGCGTTACTTAATTAGTTACAGAAATATCAAGTGTTCCGAAAAGTACCTGGGGACATTCTGGAAGACAAAATAAAACACAACCCCAACAATATGGGATTTTTCTGATTCTGGGGTTTTTTTTATTTACATTATGTATGTGTAAAGTAAGTTTTCACATCAGCCACCTATTCTCAAATGCTAATTAAAGCTTTATTTAATTACAGCACTTCTCCATCGAGTACTACAGTTCAAAAACTATAGCATGTCAAATAAACTTCGAAAATTCACACAGGGAGCTTACACTTTAACTGTTTCACTATTTCTACAAAGTAAGTTACTTTACTTAAAGAACCATGGCAACAACCTTTGTGAACAAAGAAACTTTCTTCAGAGCTCTTCCCAACTCCAAAGACCTTCCCTCAAATTTTACTACTTCCTTTCAGCTCCCTCCTTGTCCTCCTCTCAGTCTCCTGCCCCACGCAACCTTCCTTTCTTCCTCAATGGCAATAGCACCCTCTGTTATCAAGCCTTGAACTTTTTTTTTTTTTTTCTTTTTAACCATTTAGTGTGGGTTGTTGTTACAGGGCCATCCAAAACTGAAACACCACTGGTTGTGCCTGTCTTACAGCTGTACTTGTTAATATTTATTTTTCATTATTTTAAGATGATGTATGTTTTAATTTACAGATTTCAGCAATATTTTTTAAGAACATGCTCTTGAAGGCCTCATATAAAATCACAGGTGACCTTACACTTCCTTCCATCTTCTCTATGTTAAAAGCAAATGACAACACCTAATAAGAGAAATTCAGCTTTGTTATTTTAGACCCACATTTTTCTCCTTGGGACCCAATTCAGAATATGTACACATCTTATTTGCACTGACTACAGGGAATCCCACACAATTCAGAATTAGGGCTAACGTACAAGTGCTACCTATGAATACAGAAAACCTCATCACTGGCTATTACATATATAAGTTCCTCCAAGTTTTCTCTGGTGTTTAAATAAATAAAAAAAGCTGAAAATTAAGAAAGATAGACTTCTGAATCCTTTGTTTAGGGAACAATTCCCATACTTCACCTAAATATACACAGGTGTCTTCCCCATGGTTTCTGATTCCCATATTTGGAGGTTTTTAAGGGTGCACTGAATTCTGTACCATGTCAATGGAAGTTCTGCGTGCAAATAAAATGTCAGACACCTCTACAGGCTGAAGGACAAAATTTTGTCATGTGGACACACATGTTCCTGCAATGGTATATTCCAAAAGTGGAATACACTTATTGTGTACATTCATTTCAGTCATTCTGTACTGAAATAAACAAACAAAGAAACAAATAAATAAATAAATAAATGCCTATAGAAACAAAAGTGTATGGAGATTATTAATGTCTGATTTATTTTGCAGTTTGCATCCATTTCTTTTATTTCATGAATTCAGTGTTGAGATCCAAATTATAACAAGGCATGTAGGTATCTAGGCAATTTAAACCTTCTAAACTTTCAAGTAACTCATTTTTGTTTCAAGTATTATTTGATGTGAATGAATGAAAAAAAAATTATACTACACTCTGGACAAAAATTATGTTTCAGAAAATTTTTTGCCATATTTCATGACCTGGACTAAGTAAAGAAAGATGCAGAGAAGGATGAAGTTTACTTAGACATCGAAGTTGCTCCTAAATTGTAGGTGCTGTGTAAGAGATTTTCCCAAATTTATGCTGGTACAATCTCTTCCTGGTTCCTTGCTTGTACCATTGACTAGCCAGACAATTTAAGTATTTGCTTTAGAAGAAATGCCTCACCAGCTAGGTGAATGCTAAAGAAGGGTGGACTGAATCTTATTCCAGCATTTACTGTAAGTCTTTCAGGCTCTTCAGTTTCATATAATTTTGCCTTACATTGTCCAAACATATTGTTTATTTCTTCAGAAAACGCAATTCTAGTTAGCCCTTCTATTGCAGCTAGCACACAGATAGGCTTATACTCTGGACATAAGACACCAACGTAGGAAAACAAAAAAAGAGACTATGAAAAAAAGGTTACATAACCTACACATACCTAGCACAGCTTTTTTTTTTTTTTTTGCCTTACACCTCGGGCTACCTTTGCTTTTAATAGGGGGTGTGAAGCAACAAAGGGCTTTAGTTTCTTTTCTCCTTTGAATTTTGCTTTTTAAACATCCGCCTGTACTGCCTGGAATACTTAAAGCCTTCTAACTGCTGTCTGGATGAAAACCACACTTCTTCCTTTGTTCGTGCCATTCTGGAGTCCAAGAGTTGGTTTCCATGACTTCAGCACTGCTTTCATTTCTACACTCCTGTTACAGCTAGTGACAAAATTTGCATTGAAATTAGAGACAGATTTCAACCAAAACTGTATACTTTTGAGAATACCACTCTGTCTGCTTGAAGACATTAATCAGAATTTACATAGTCTCATTAGAGAGTGGGGATTCTGCTCTGAATTTGGCACGTTAAGCTGGTTGCTGACGAACAGTCAAACATATCCAAAGATATTGAACAGAATATACAAGGCAGAGAAATTGGATAATCCTTCCAAAACCAAATTATTTTTCAGTTAAGGGCTTTTCTTTACATTTCTCAAGTGCAAAGGTAGTAAAATGTAATGTACAAATAAAAAATGACTGACTTTGCAGAGGGGAAGCAAAAATCCCAAGACATTTAACATTTTGTTTTATTGATTTTTTTTGAGAATTTGTACTGCAAGAATCATTCCAATGTAGCTGAAATTCACTGGGCTTATGTATAGGAATGCAAGAAAATTACCTAAAATACATAATTATTCAACTTTGATTATATTACACAGATTATGTTATACAGACCAGAAAAAAACATAGTAGCAGTTTCAAACAGGGAGCAATTGAGAGCTGGAGGTGTTCTAGGCAAACCCATAAGAATAAAACAGAAAACTTCCTGCACAGAGTGCACACTGACAGTCAAACAGTAGAGCAACAGTAGAGTAGAAATAAAAGTAATAAAACCAAAAGCCTGCAGTAGTTAAAAACAAGCTGATTGCTTGCCTTATTTTAAGGTCATCTATCCCTGTCTTGTCTCCGTGAGATTATTATTGACTTTTTAAAAGCCATGATCTTGAATGCTTCTCAGCACAACTTAATATTGTACATGCTACTGGGGAGGCTTAGATTTCTAGTCTGACTGCAGTTATGCTTTACAGAGTACTAGTCTTTTAACCTCAGACACGACATTCATGGATTGCTTCAATTTTTAGGGTAACATGTAAAGTATCGTTATCTAAAATGAATGGAAAAAAAATTTCTGGACTCAGCAGTTCTGTTTGGATCTAGACAACTTTGCTAGTTCTGTGAATTCCCAGGCCAGTACTTACACAGTTCTCCTTTCCTCAGGAAAGTAATAACTGTTTCAGATTAAGGTGTTTCATGTGACAGGAGACATGCATATGAAACAGCAGGTCACATGAATGTCACTGACTATTATTCTAGGCACTCAATCAACTTAACATGCTGCTTTCAGTATGTTTCAGAAGGGAATGAAAACACTTCTAAATTTAACAGAAGCAGTGCTTATTCTTGGGATAAATAGGGCTATTTTACAGAGAAAAAGAATTAATTGGAAAGGATGTCCTTTTTCTAATGGTTACAGGTTTTTTTCTTGGTTGTCTACCATAACTGATTATGGATACTTCATTTCTTTCTTCCATACACTTAGTTTACTGACTAATGTCCAGGCAAGAGTGCATTTTTAATGGTTTGCTCATTTAGAACTCTTATTCAGATACCTGAAAATTATTTTACCTTGAAATATGTCAGTCATGAGGGCCTTCTCATAAGGCTAAGCCTGTGGGTCAGTCTTTTCCTACATGGAAAACTGTAGGTGTAAATAAGTCTTTGCAAATATTTGTTCCACAAGTACTTGTGAACAGATGGTAAACTGTTGGCATTGGTAGAGATCTGGACAGGCATTAATGACAAGGATAATAAAGTGGTTTTCTAAAGATTTTAGCACTTAGCACTGAAAAGGTCCAATGTTCCTGAGTGTGACTAAACAACATGACAGAGGACGTCTACTTTTCTCTAGAAGAAGGCAGTATAGCCTATTTTTTCTTTAAAGAGATCTTACTTTCCAAAAAAAGTAACATATCTTTTCTCTTCTTTCCTCACTCTGCAAAAGAAGATAAGAGACACCTTCTCATTCTATGAACCAGAGAGTGGATCTGCTTCAATGGCATGCGGAGTACCTCCCTGAGCTGATCTCAAAGAGTTGTGTTATGGGTCTTCTGATCCTGAAATTCATTCAGTTTGCTAATGCCAAACATTTGATCTGTGTTCTCCCCATCATACCGAGGAAATAACTTTCTGGCAGTTACCCTCTATTTTAAATATACTGAACAAAGGGCACTATAAGACAATGGTCTCCTTAAGTCTTAAGGTTGTAAGAAATTGCAGGGTTAATTGCCCTATCCATCTATTTTTCACGCTTTGCTTTTGAAATGTCTAGGCTTTGATACATTATGTTATCATTTTATGCAGGAACAGTTTAAGCTGTCATTGCATTCACCCTACACAGATCTTCCAAATGGAAGAACACTCTCGAAAAATATCAGCATCGCAAAACAGAACAAAAAAAATTAAGATGATTTTAGAGAAGAAATGGGCAAGAGAAACACAGAAACAAAGCTTTCCTATGTTAAAGATAATTTTATATCATAAATTTGCCATTAAATTATACATTTAATACTTTTATGGGCCATAGGAGTTTTAAATATCTTTTTGACAAAGGGGACTGGGACTTCAAAAGAAAAGCAAAAATACAAACAGAAACAAAAAAAAATGGAGATACATTGTTTTACAAGTTTTCACAGAACAGCATTTCAATTTCTGTTGTTAAAGCTCTTATTTTCTCTTAAGAAAGAGACTGAAATGAGAACAACTTTGCAAAAAGAAACAGAAATTATTCGTAACAATGGTAGTTGACAGTAGCAGCAAACAAGCAGTGAAAAGTAAAAAGCGAGGAACATGTCATGGATTTACTGGAGAGTATTGCTTTGCTGTAACAGAGGACATTTTTTGCTAGAGACTGCAAGAGGATTTAGTCTAATTCTGCAAGATGTTTGTGAACAATTTTCCTTGATATTGTTTTTATTATGCTTTCTCAACTGGGAATACAAACCACTACTTTCTGCTAATATTACTTTTCATTTGTCCACTTACTATTAGTTAATCTTCACAATAGAAGCCGTTGCTTGTGCAGTCAGTCTTGAGTACAATTTTAAAAAGAAAAGCACTGCAGAATTCTAAATACTAATAACCATAAGAAGCTATTTCGATTTTGCAAAGAGCAATAAGCTGAGGTTTGCACCAACTTTGATTCCTAGCAATGGTGGCACAATCTTCTCAAGATACTTAAGCTCTAGTAAATTTTTGAGTTGGTAGGTACAATAAAATAAACATCACACACAAGCTATAGTACACTTGCATAAGGCTTCTAGGAATATATTATGATCTAGAGAATCCATTATGAGCAAGTGCCTTTGAGCATAAGGTTATATTTAGCTGAATACATGCAGGAAACTGATGTGCATCTGTTTTCAACTTGAACTAGTTCCACTTTACAGAAGTTAATTAACTTTTCTTTTACGCTAGACACTAGAAGTCCCTTTTCTATCACCATCAAGCATCAATTCAGTTACACCAGTCATAATTTGTCAATGCATTCATCCTACCCACTATAAATTATGAAACAGCAGCTGATTTTTTTCCCCTGCTTGTTTTGACAGAAGGACTTTTCTTTTCAATTTCCATTTGTGGCTTCACGTTGGAAAGATCAGAGTTTAACTATAGTATTTTTGCCAGTCCTGTTCTTCACAAAAGACTCCTACAGAACTGATCCCAGAGAGAGTCACAGCAAACATAGCAAACATTAACCCCATGTGCCCATAAAAGGCATCTTTGCATTACCAAGGAATGTTTAATTTTTATAATTAAACAACTTGAGTGTCATCTCAAGCCTCAGCCTTCAGCCTTCCATCACTGATTCACATTCTCTAACTGTAGTTAACTTTAAATTTGCTTTCCTCATGCCCTCATTTAGAAACACGCAGCCTTTCAGGAGGCTGCTGAATGTCACGCTTGTACTAATAATTTCTGCAATCAGTCCATTAGTGGCAACTGAAATGCTGTTGGGTTCTTTGAACTTACTCCTGCCTAGCTCATGAAGGGATCTTCATGACTGCTACTTTTACTCCTCCATGTAAAATGACTATTATGGGGCTATTATGAATATTGTAGGGCCTTTTTCAAAGATATGTTGTTGTGATAAATGGTAAAAATTAAATCGTATTATTTGCATCCTTACAGTGTGGCTCAATCTATAACAGATTTCAACAAGTTAGTATTTGGTCAAGTATATACATGGGGATAAAAACTAGCCTTTCAAACCACAAGTTTCAGTTCCAAGAAAATCCTAACAGTTGGGCTTTGACTACCTTTACATTCATTTACAGCATTTTCTCCTCTAAAAATCCAAGGGCCACCAGAACTCTTTGTCCCTGGTGAACAGCTATTTGAGCCATTTGAGTCAGACTAGCTCCAGAAATATGTTTAAGTGCCCAACTCAAAAAACTTGGAGGAAAACTGACTTCGGGAAAATGCTGTGAGCATTTTTTTAGGACCACGAAAAATGTTAGTATCAAAAAAGGTAAGACCAGGAATGTAAAGGGGGGGGGGGGGGGGGCGGACTGTAATTTAAAGTTATGAAGAGGCTTTAAGAGGTTTATTATTACAGATTTAGCTTCCATGGACAGAGATAACACTGTGGTCAGCGCATCACATTCTAAATTTTTACATGGATGTTTAGTTCAGGTCAAGAATCTTTTCAACTCTAACTGCTTTACTTCCATCTTTACTTGTCTTATAGCCTTTCATGACTTTGCTGATGATGTTCATTATCTGTTCAGAGCAGGAAATCTGACCAGGTGATGTCAAGAATAGGAGCATAAAAGTTGATTGTACAGAGAGCATAGAAATTAGAGAGAGAAAAGAAATTAAAAAACTTTGGCGAGTTCGCAACAACTGATGTGATATATATCCCTGGAAAGCAGCACCAGATGAACATAACAGTTGGAACATCTCATTCTTCTACCAGAAGAAACAGATCACAGATGTTTCTTATTTTATGAAAGTATATGAATGAGATACTGAAAAACATGATACTCCTAGATCTGTCTTATGAAGACAGTAATAGCCTTCTGTGTCATTAGCAAGGTAGATTATTTAATTGCAGATCTATAGACCCAAACCCTTCTTCCTTATATTTCTGAATATCCATAGTTATACGTATATGGAATCAATTAAATTAAATACAGACTTTTGCCAGTCATCAAAGAGAAAGATATCCAAAATAATGGAGGAATATGCCCACAGACATTATACTGAATGTAAGACTGACCATCACCTTTTTGAAGAGTTTTGATAAACGGTTAGAAATACAGGAGGAATGTTTGGCTGGAACTGGGGTTATCAGAAACACCAAACATCCTCAGAAAGCAATGAGAAAGTCAGCAAAAAATACAAGTATTACCTGAGTAGAATACTTTGAGCTGTTACGGGAATGGAAAAGTAGACTTAGGAAAATCTCTGCCACTACTTCTTACTGTGTTCAGAGAAAACTATGCACATTTTCAGGAAGTCAACAGGTTTCTGTGACAAAAAATAGCCAAACCAGTAACAAAGCACCTCTATCACTACTTTTGTCTCCCAAAAGAGCAACAAGCTGGCATGGGTTGCCTACTGGCCAACCTCCTGAGCCAACAGCAACAGTCCAATACTAACTTTGTCCTTATAAGTATATCTTGGCTTCAGACAGACATTATAAAAATAAGGGATAGCACTCACTGAAACACAAGCACCTTTCAGATCATAAAAGAAGATTCTGAAACAAAGTCAAAATGCACCAATGATGACTAAAATAAGATTTAGGAAAGCAGGAATATTAAACCCAATAATTATCCATAACCCAATAACTTGGGAAACTCAGCTTCAGCTTTTACTTTTTTTTTTTTTTAAGTCTTTCTTCCAGTTTGACTGGATTATGCCTTTACTGGAAAGAAGTCACAATGATGTCCACAGCACACAGACCAAGTATTTCTTAAATTACAGACTGTGGCAAGAATCAGAATATTTTAAGGAAAGTCTGAAGCCTACTGCTCCATGTAGGTGTAGAAAGTGTATGTGGATGAAAAGAGAAACCTGTAAACTCTCCTATGAAAGTATTATTTAAAAAAATGAAAAAATGTTTTTGTCTCAGTTTTATATTCTTGCTAGAAATTAAAGTTCTGGAAAAAAGTCCTAAAATACCTTTTTGTTTTCCCACTGTATAAATATTGATGAAATTCCCCATAAAGGTCATTATGATTAATGTTTCCTTTCTACCATGACAGGAAATCTGATTTGATTGCATCACCCCTTTCTGTGATGGAGACTTCATACTGCATTTTATATATTTTGCAGGGATTTAAGCTTGACCCCACAGAGGAAAATGCAGATATAGTGTAAGTGAACTATAATGGAGCAGTATTTGCTAATCTCTCCTTTCCATGGCAGAGAGATCAATAACTTCAGGGAAAAAAAAAAAAAAAAAAAAAAGAAAACTAAGCTTTACATGAAAAACTTTAAATCAGATGTGATGCCTACATTTTCCATCAAAAGAGGAAATTTTTTCAACAGTCCTATTGTAATTTGCATGTATCTTAGCTGACACCCCCCTCCCCCCAACCCCCATGAAATGAGTTGCAGGTATCCAGTCAGGTATTTTGTAACCCCAAAAGCCTATTTATAAAGCACATCTTTCTGAAACACAAGTAGCAACAAATAGACTGACAAATACTCAGTGTTTTTTAGCTGCTCCCTCTAGTGCAACCCAACAGATGTCTCAGCTACTGCTCTCTTTTCCAGAGGCTTAGCACTGCCCTGCAACTAAGTGATTTTTGTAGCTCTGCTGGTACAACTGCAAAACCTGCAGGACGTCCAGTCCTCATTGTGGTGGTTCCAAAGATTTCCAAGTGATGGTGGAGGTCAGGAACCCCTTTGCATGTCCTGCTGGTTTTCAACAGGGCAGAGAAGCTATAAGCATTGCACTGTGTCATCTTTCTCTTTAAAATTTTTGTTCAAATGACTGCATCAATGACATGTCACAAACGCAACGTTAGTCACTCCGAGTACGAATCACAAAGCACCCTTCCCTGGACCAATTTCACTCTCTCATCCGGTTCTTCCAAGAGCAGCTAAAATATTTGCTGCTATGTAAATCTATGCCAAGCACCAGTAAGGTGAATAGATGCACCCTCAGATACCATGGAAATAAATAAATGTTTTCAGTGTTTTAGTCTTCATTTATAGTCAATTCAGTTTCTATTGCTTCAACACTGACTCTGTCCCTTCCCAGATTATTTATTGTTTTTAAAAAACTTTAATTCTTCCTCCCAGCATCTATCATTGCATACAATTACGGACATGTTTTTGAGAGATCCTGCCAAGTTTTTCTTCCTCAGAAAGTCCCACTGAGAAAGTACATTCTGAGAAAGTAGAAAATTCTTGGAATACAATCTTTTTTTCTTAATTAAAAAAATAAAAAAAAAAAGCATCCCTTAAAATGGTAGAACCTCATCACTCAGCAAGAACAGAGCAGGAAAAACATTCCTTTCATTATGTTATTAATTAAGCAAAACCACCTTTACCTGAACTGCACTTGCAGACTTTCATACACAGGATTTGATTTTGCCTTGAAAGAGCTGAGCTATCAAAGCATTTTTTTGCTGCAGATGGTGGTATTAAATCAACATCTTCAACAGAGAAACCCCCAAAAGAATGCAAGCTACAGCATTCATTATCATTGCATTTCACTAGGCAGTGTGATAGATGCTGAAAATAAACGGAGGTGCCAGTTTTCACTGCTGTATGTTAGCATCTGATAGGAAAATCATGGTACATTCTTCTCTGCTAATTCTGAAGTGCATTGTATGCTTTCCAGGAAAAAAATATGAAAATTTTACATCAGTTTTGAGTCTGGCATTATACATCTGAATTGATGCTTAGTATCCAAATGCCTTTTTTTATTGATGACTATAAAAAGGCATTGAGTTTAAAAGATTTATTTCAGACATATATTTCAGAGACTTAAGTGTACAAGAATCAGTGGTTTAATGCCGTACAGTAAAATGTTGTATTTGCTGAAGTGAACTTTGACCATAACAGTCAAAAGATTTTAAATTTATTTTTTCAGTATATATAGAGAAACTACAGTAAATTTGTCGTCATGATCACAAATTATTAGCCACTGAAGTTATGGCTACTAATAACCATATACAACAATTTAAAAGTCATAGAAAGGTCTGCACTGTAAGATCAGGAGCTTATGATACTACTTCTCTTCTACACAGACACATGCATTTTCTTTCAACCTGATTGAAAGCTTAATGCATTTAAGACAAACTCAATCTGTGTTTAGCTCAAAATTTGCTTGCGTTAGACCTGAAAAAATACTTGTGCTCCTTATGTGTATCTGGTTTTCTTGTGCTATAATGACCTGCAACTGACTGCCTTTCTCAGCAAGCTTTGCCCGCTTAAAATACTGACACGTCTTTGAATGTGAAGTGAGAAATAGCACACATTGAAGAAAAGAGGGAAATAAGTAAATGCAATGTACTGGTTTGGGCTGGGATAAAGCTAGTTTTCTTCATAGCAGCTTGCATGGTGCAGTGGCTTGGATCTCTGGCCAAAAGAGTGTTGATAATACAGGGATATTTTAGTTATTGCTCAGCAGTGCTTGCATCAAGGCTGCCTCTGTTTCTCACACTGCCCCCTCACAGAGTGAGTAGGCTGGGGGTGCACAAGAAGTTGGGAGGGGACACAGCTGGGACAGCTGAGCTCAGCTGACCAAAGGGTTATCTCATACCGTCATCCATAGCCGGCAATAAAAGCTGGGGGAAGAAGTCAGGAGGGACGGTGTCAGAGTTACAGTGTTGGTCTTTCCAAGTAACCGTTACGCATGAGGGAGCCCTGCTTTCCTGGAGATGACTGAACACCTGCCTGCTGATGGGAAGTGGTGGATTAATTCCTTATTCTGCTTTGCTTGAGCATGCAGCTTTTGCTTTACCTATTAAACTGTCTTTTTCTCAACCCATATGGTTTTGCACTTTTACCTTTTTGATTCTCTCCCCCATGATGCTGGGTGGTGATTAGCTTCCTAACGGGGTTAAACCATGACATGCAAAAAGACTAATGCATACAGATGAGACACCCAAGATGGAACATCTGCACTGACGTTGAACAAAAAGACTGCATTTGGGCATGCCTCAATAATGCCTGCTCCTATCAGTGGGCTTCATTACCTTTTTCTTTTCCACAGTTTTGGAGGGCAGGAACAGAGTTCACTGTAGTTGCTCCTGTCCCCAGTGCAAATAACTGTAGAAGCCTCAAGGTCTGAGATACAGGAGGCTGCCCTCTGACACCTCTAGTTCCCGTGGAAAAGGTAGAAAAGAAGCTATGAAGAAACACTACTTGGCTTTATCTCCAGATAAGACTGAACGTACAGAAATGTAAAATTACTCAAGAAGTCAGGTATAACTGAGCGTTGAAAAGAAAAAGGAGATGAAATGCTATAAACCTTGAAGTTGTTCTTTGATAATGACTTGTCAACTGATTGTTTCCTTAAGAAATAGAAAAAAATAATTTCACAAGATAATGGTGTTAAATTAAAGAGCAGCTTCTAAAAAATGTCTTTCTTCAGAGGAGCTGCAGACATGTGGAATCAAATTGTCTTTCCTTTTTGTGAAATGTCAAGCTGAACAGAAATAAAGGAAGAGTTTTCCCATAAGCACAGTTGCTGACCATGACATATACTTTTCAGAACCACATATTGGGAGTAATAAGTACCTTGGTAGGTTTCTATTTTATTCATCTGTCATGGTTAAGATACCATTGTTGATTTTGGTGTTAAAGACAATCAGAAAGGAATACAGAGAAAGCACATAGCTTAACTAACAGCAGGTAAATCACAGCTTTGTGACACTAAGCACAGGGCACCACATTAGAAGGCTAGTCACATTTCTTTGCTCTTCGACAATTACAAAATTAAAATAGATTAGATTATCCAACATTAATTGAAAAGGCAAAGATAATATTCACATGAAGTCCCCTGACTTTAATCAAGATTCAACCTGAGTGATATGTTTCTGAGAAGTATGCAGAGAATATCCTTGTGATGATGCTTTTTCTTATTTATAAGTTTATTTTGAATTTCAGACAGATCTTTTTCAAAAAAGCTCAAGTTCAATCAACAGTGTTTGCAAGCATTCTCTCAACCAGTCTCCATATTACTGCCTTGTTATCTTTGTAATACAGACAAGAAGCATCCAGTCTGTTGGAAAATATGGACTAGCCTTTTCTAATTACATTATTCTCCTACCTTATTTGCACATGGTAATCACAGCCTGTTTTCTTTTTAAAATTACTTAGTAGTGTTGTCTAGTAGTTAACATTTTAAAGTGTTTTGAAAAATTTAGAACATGCATACTAAAGAAAATAGGTAATACGCATGAAGTATGGTTTAGCGGGCATGGTGGTGTTTGGTTAATGGTTGGACTTGATGATCTTATAGGTCTTTTCCAACCTTAATGATTTTGTCATACTGTGAAGCATGATTAAAATACTGGAAATGGAAACATAGGTATGTACGTAGAAATACACGTAGTCCATAAAAATTTTTGTATATAAATTCATAATTTACCTGTAAGATCAACAGATGAACAGCACTTTTTTGTTTAGACACACTTGGTTGAAAGTTTTAACAGCTACCCAACTCAAAAAGAGGGTTACGATTTGGCTACTACTGCCAAACATAATCACATCTACACCACAACATCTCTTACATTGTTTCCCATACCTTTTTCATCACATTTGGTAAAGGAGAGAAACCATTTAAAACAAAAAATGAAATAAAAAAGTGTTAACTTATCCTGGGATAAACTTGGCTGCCTCCTTACTACCTAAAACTTTCTTTGCATTCACTGTATTAAAATGTGAATGATTTTGGGCAAAAGCGAGCAGCAAGGTTGGTTTCTGTTTATTAGAGAATTCCTTATTTTCCATTGATTTTTTCAGGACCTCAAGCACACTCAGGCCTTGCCTGAGCTCCTGCACACATATACTTGTGCCCAGCCCTGCCTCCTGCTGCCTGGGCTTGGGCTCCAGACCTAGTGTGCACAGGGCCTGTCTCCAGCCCAGCCTCCGGCCCCCTTTGCGGCTGCTCCTAACTTGGCTCCTGCATGTAACCTGGACCTCGGTTACATCTTTTCTGGGACTGTGGATGGTTGCTACCAGCACTTGGTACTGCTTATCAAGTTTTTGTGCTGGAGCACCATGCCCCGTCGGTGAGGGCACAGCCTGCACTTTGGTCACTCTCGGCTCCCAACTTGCCCCCCCTCACATAGCTGCTCCCTGGCAGTTTTCATCCTGAGAAATTGCACACAGATCCTGAAATAGCCGTATCTTTTAGGAGTTGCTGAAATCAGGTTAACTGAATTCCAGTGCACAGGAAAAAGGCAACATTTGCCTTGCAAGAGGATGATATATGACCTTTCTTTCACCAATAGCTAGGACAATTTAGGGGATCGCCTGTGTTTTGCTAAAGCTTCCACATAGTTTCAATAGTGAGAGTTAATAGTACACCACTCACAGTGTCAAGGGAGTTGCCATGATAATATTGTCCTACTACATTTATATAGTTTTTATATTGCCTGTCAGTCTGTAAAAAATACTACAAATACAGCAATTCCTGAGCTATATAAGCAGTTCCTAAAGCTAGCTTTAGAAAAAAGTTTAAACATGTTTAAAATTTCTGAAGAACAAAAAACATCAGTAAAAAGTTGGAAAAAGAGGAAAAAGTACTTTATAATCTAGAATTCTGAAGAAACAAATCTCTCAGCGGAGTAAAGCTTCAAAATAAATGTAAGGCCAGAGGAAACCGACTAAATAATGGAATGGAGTAACTAAACATCTTTCTTTGGCTGGACAAGCACTATTAAACACAATCTTTAACTCCGCTGAATACTTAGCAGATTTAGAAATTACAAGTTCAGCTTTAGGAGTATACACAAATTTTTTCTCTTTTCAGACTACTGTATCATTTCTGATATTTTTATGAAGAACATAGCAGCATTCTCATATATCCTCAAAATAAACAGAATTTGAATAAACAAATTCTATAATTTGAAGTATTTTCTGACAGAAGAATGTTAGATGGGAAAATCTGGGAATCTGCTGCCCTGCAACTCCCCAAGTACAAGTGTACATAATAAAAATACTCTGCAAAAGTCTAGGTCAGGAAAACCCAAACCCTTTGAAACACACAGTTATTTCATGTGAAATATGAGGAATGTTTCTCATGGTTCAAGTGGGTGGTCTCTGATGCGCTGTAACAGAGATTTGGATCCATTATTTGGATCCATATCTGCTCTGGTGTCTTCTATCTGTCAGACACCACTTACGTGCCTGGAGCTGTCCGTTACACCTCACCGCTTTGAACACAGCTCTTAGCCTTTGCAGATCTGAGACAGGAATTAAGGACAAAAGATTTTCCAGACAAAATTTGTAAGCAAATTAACAAGCAAAGTAAATTTTCTTGCATCTTCAAAAATTTTGAAAATAAGGCATGCTACTATGATTTTATTACTAGTTCTTCTAGAAATGAGGACTTGAATAAGCTATTTGTTCACAAAATTTTATATGCAGAAACAAAGTACAAACATGGAAGAAGGTCTACCTGAAACCAGTGGTAACTACAGCTGTCCATTATCCCATAGGAGACATGGAAACCAACCTGCCCAGAGATGACAGCTCAGTATGGTTACAAGCATACAACAGTCAGACCTTCAGAATTACAGCTCAGCCTTGAATTGAAAATTAGATTTTACTACCACATTGAGAGCAAACTGGTATTTTACTTTTCAGTAGTATTGCTCTAGCTAAACAAACTGCTAAATAAATAGTTAATTTTTTTGTTCATGTAAGAAAGATATCCAATAAATCCCCAGACACTTTATTTTAAATAAACAAATTTCAATTTAAATGTTTAAAGTTACCAATTTCCAACCAATCAAGCACACCAATACTGAAGGATAGAGTCTGAATGAAAAAGTTTTTACTGAAAAATATATTCTCTTTTGAAAAATGAAATTTTATTATTTCTGAGTAATTTTTTGTAGGTCTGTACTATCATTTAGAAATGTTCTGTAACAAAAAGCCCCAAACTTTGAAAAAAAATATTTTTCATCCACCCCTGAAGAGACAAGTGTAATTTGAGTCTGACATGTTACTGAAATATTCCCTGAAATATGAATGAATATACTCCCTACCCTGTGCACATACTTCAAAACTAAAACAAAACAGGTATATCAGGTTTCCAAAAGCTTTAGAAACAGCTTCCTCCCCCCACAATACTCATGAATTTCCAATATAATAAATAGCCCTAGACCCTAAAAATCATATGTGAGCCAACTGAGTATTTTCACTGCTTTTGATGTTAGTAATGTTTTTAGAGCCTTAGTATGCTGCATGTTCACAATGTTCAATAGTATGATGTAAGGGAAGCACATCAAAATTGAATTCCATAAACTTTTATATACTGTGAAAGCCTAGGATTTGGTGCCATTAGTCTGACAATACCGTTTACCTGATTTAGACAAACCATACAGTATATTGTGACCGATTAAAAAAACCTGCACATTATTACCAATTACTTGTGTTATATCTCTCCCTCTGCCTTCTATAGCCAGAAGGCACATGGCACATCTCCACCTAGAAGCAAGTGGAAGAGAGTCAATAAATCAGAGTTTGATTAGTGCTGAAATTATTTCATCTCCACAGTACAATTTTAATTCACTTACTTTGTGTCCAAGGACAAGAAGACAAAGGATTAGAGTGGTTTTCCCTACGTACCTGTCATTTTCACATTTCATAAGAGAAAGGCAAAGCCAAAACTCTTGAGTTAGAAACTTGTCATACCGGCAGCTACTACGTCATTTCTTAGTTGCCAAGTTCTCTTTTCCACAGCCTATAAGTATTTGCCTATTTTTATTTGCAGGGGCAGGCAGAGTCAAAAAGATTTCTATCAGAAAGCCTAACTTCACTCTCTTGCTGTTTTCAACATGAATCAGAGCAGAAACCCTCCTTCAGCATTCAAAGCCAAACCTAAAAAACTAAAAATATATGCCCTTCCTACAACCCAGTCACACAAATGCGTCTCTATTTTCAAAGTTACTTACCATGGAACGGAAACAAAGCTTTGCTTTGTCTTGTAAATACCAACAGTATAGTAAAGAAAAAGGCTGTCAGATATATTTACTGTACACTATATGTAACTGCAAGGCAACAGCTAACACATGCGCTCTCCTTAACCCTGATAAAACTTCCTGGAGGCTAGGGAGAGGACACAATATACCAGGAGGTGAGAACCAGCTCCCAGAATTGTACTTGAGTAGATAGCTGGCACCTGCTGTGATTACACAGCAGACCAAAAGCTCACTGAAGATATTTGACACAGAATCAATTGTTGAAAAGCCATTCTCATGGTGAAATAAGTCCTCCTATCAAACACATCTTGAAAATGAACAGCAAGACAGTACAAGCTGAGGAACAGGCTCAAGCTAAACCTCTCCAGCTACTCAAATAATAGATGCTGACTAGGTAGACTGGCTTGGAAAGTGGAACTCTTAGTTGTAGCATTTCATGATAGACTCCTTGAAAACAGGTTAATTAGAGAAAAAATAATGAAATGTAGACTATATCACTTTGTATCAATTCAGATTGTTTTGAAGCATCTACGGATGAAAATGTGTGTATATGTATGCATACATGTGCTGAACAACTGCAATCATAAAGAAAGACAATTATAAAGAAATGCAGCTCCAAAATATTAAAAATGAAAAAATGGAATTATCAATGTGAAAAAAACACCCCTTCATTTCCCATCAATTCAGAAGCTTAAAAGGAATGTTACTACTTTTAATAAAATTTTGGTTGAGCAAGGCAGTACAGAAAAGTCATAAAAGGTAATATGCTACCTAATTTACATGCAAATTCTTTAAAAGGTGCTGAGAAGTCAAGTACTACATATTTCATATATTCTGAACTAAAACGGAGTTCATTCCTCTCACACCATGCACTTTTGATCAATGATATATGTTAGCAATCTGCTGATGGCTCATTTCTCTCCATCTCAGACCCATTATCCACCATCCCTGAACAACATTTTTGTCAGTAAATCCAATTGATTCATAATATCTGTGTTTAATATTTTCTTGATGCATGGACAACTCATAAGTATTTCCATTAAATAATCTGTTTCGTTACCTATCCAGTCCTTCTGATGGAAGATGAGTTAAAACAGGACTGAATATCTACAGGCTCCCTTCCAACTTGAACTACTTGTTAGTGCAGTCTTTTTACAATTAAAATTCAATAAAGAAAAAATTTAAACAAAATTAAAGAAACAAAATTGGGTTCTCCTTAATGTATTTTTGTAGGGAAAGATGAATTTCAGAAAACTGTTAATAGTTTCTCAGGTAACTATACCCTGAGTAACAGTACTTCTTCCATTTCCTCATATACTTCAAAGTTCTTCATGTGCAGCAAAATGGCTGTAAATGGAACGAGATAGCTTAAGTTGAACTTTGTGCAGAGAATAAACTTTCAAAATATTTTCATTAAGCTAATCATTAGTCTGATGTTTAGGTTATTTATTTCAGTTTCAGACGTTAGTAGTCTACTACGAGAGATCTATTAAACTTCCACAAGAACTTATATGAGTTCTCCTCACTGTGGTAATCATGTGCCTCACATATGCTAATATATTTATCCCCACAAACCAAAAATCATTAAGATTTTAATGGTAGCTGGGTTCAAATGACTGTTTCTCCTCAGACTTTCAGGATGGTGTTGGCATGTCATTCAGATACCCCTTTCTTACCCTTTTGGTAACTGCCCTAACGTGTTTCTATATGTCCATGTTTGTACAGAATGCTACAGCAACATTTAAAAAATCTTAAAAAGCCTGGCGTGGCTGTATGAAAATCATTGCATAGATTTATCAATGTGTATGAAAGTTCCTTGGTTTTTTTTTTTTTATTTGTTATGGTGGGTTTTGCTTTTCTTTTTTTAACTTTTTACCACTTGCAAAACCTGGACTGAACTTGTAAACTTTTTACCCATCAAAAGATTGCAGCAATGCTTGGTGATCAAAAACTCTATTCAGCAGCAAAAATGAGTTTGTAATCTCCGGATAGCTATTCACACAAACTACTCACTGAACATTTACAAGCAAAAAACACATTGACACAGAAAAAAATAATATAGAACAACTATATGGCTGATTAAGATTCCTTTAAAATACATTCCATTTAAAATACAGAATAAAATGTTTTGAGTATTATTTTGCATTTTTCAGACATTTTATTCATCACAGAAAATAGCTCCATGCGTGCTATTTTCCATTCATTTTATCATCTTTTGCTACAAATCAAAAAATGATAATCAGTTCTCTTTGAAAACTCCATAGCCCATTGCCAGTTTTCTACGTTAGATTTTCCTCTAGGGCTTTCTAACTGAACACCAGTTGCCTTGTTGTCTTGGTTAAGTCTTCTCAAAAACTGAAGAAATAACATCACAAAAGTACTTAAATTAATCACGTTATTTTCACTTAATTAGTGATTTTAGTTACCATAATTTCCAGAATTTTATAATGACCAGCTGAACTCAAGGGGTTTATTGATAAATTCATGATCTTTTTAAATGTAACAAGTTGATCAAGAACTTTATAAACATACAATTTTTACTGTACTAAAGACTTATAAAATATAGATATGCATGAGAAATATGTACACTTGGTAGGATTTTCCTACAGATATTTGCCTTTCTCAAACTAGTCTAACAAAACTCTCATCCTCCATGAATACACTATTCCACAGGAAGGTATTCAGATCACTGTAGAAAATTACAGTTCAAGACCTAATACAGGCAGACTTACAGTTTCTTTCACATTAAAAACAAAAGGAAGGTATAAGATATGGAAGAATGGAAAAGACAATATTATGCTTTCACTTCATAAATAAGTGGTGACTAGGCACTTAGATTGCATTCAGTTCCAGTACCCTATTCAAAAAAGAAAAAGCAACAGCAAACTGAACCTACAGGTATGGGCAATGAAAATGGCCAGAAGTCCAGGAATACATTATCATGGGCCACACTTGTTAAAATGCTTTAATAACTTTTATTGCATTGAAAATATGCAAGGTAAGCAACAATATATTGAAAGCAAATACAGAATATCTCATTATCTGCTCCGAAATACGAAGGGAAAACCACGGAAGTACAACATATAAAAATGGATGGAGGGTTTGTTTTTTTTTTTTTTTTAAACAGTGCATAATTACATCTACAACTGCAGCGTAATACTGAGCTCAAGATTTAAAAAAGCTCAAAAGGGACTTTTTGTGGGTTTTTTAGTATAGCAAACAATCAGCTATTGCATTAGATTTTCATTTTTATGACAACTGCTTAATTTACAAAGTTGGACAGATAAAGCTGTAAGATAAGTGCTTAGAAGACAGAGAGAAAATACACAATGCATTGAAATAAAAGAATCACTGGCAATTACTGCTTAATTAACACACATACTTACATATAAATAAATCCCTTAACTGGCTCTTGTTTAGAAAAAATTGAAAAGAAATGCTCATCTAAATTTGGAAGCCAAGGGGTTAAAGAAAAAGCAATATAAAATGGCAAATTAATACAGTTCTCTGCTTTTTGGATCAGTCATAAAAATTAGATTGTTTCTAAATAAATAGGGTTTTAAATTTCTTTAAAACAATGGTGGTTGACTCCTTCAGCTTTCTCTTACATGTTTCTTAAAAGCAACTGTGTGCCCAAAATGGAAGATAAAGACAACCAATAAATTATTCATGCTGTTCATGTCATATAATTTAATGCCCAATTGTTACTGTTTCTTAAATAAAAATAAACAGTATCTTTGGTGCTTTTCAAATACTAGAAACTTTATCCTTTGTGGAAACAATTGCCTACTAATTTTGGGGCTCAAGATAGATGTGAACATTCCTGAATCTGTTTTGCTCATTATTTCAAAGGTCTGTAGTATCCAAATGAGAAATACATTTTAAAATTACTCTGTTATTGTTAATGACAGCTACTTCAATTAGTTAGAAATTCTTCTCTGTAGCATCATGCCTGTTCTACTTTTAACTCACTAAATCTTTTTGCTCTCCAAATGACACAAACAGTCCTTGAACTAGATTTGGTCTTTTATGTAACGCACCTTTACTCCACTTATTTCTCCTCATAACAAAGCATCCACAGCAATTTCTTTTATGTTTCTAGTTGCCAAAACATAAATTATAATATTTCACAGCAAACCAGTGTTCTTAAAAGTGTTAGTTTTCCACTATCCACTTCAGATTATTCTAATTTGCCATAAAGTATTTTAACAGAACATTAAAATTCTTCCTGCCAAAACCCATGATTGTAGTGTCAGCAGGCACTAAGCTAAAAAGGTTCACTGTCACTCAGGATATGAGAAGTAGGACATGCTCCAGCTCGCATTAAAGTGAATGAACAAATTCTTATTGATCGTAATGAGTTGGCCAAGTCCCCTCACTGGGTTGAGATTAATAGTCCCCATCTCACAAGAAGTTTATTGCTAAAATTTCGTATGTCTAAACAGTTTTTTTCCTGTAATTGCTCAGTGCTGAGGCATTTGAATTAGCTCTTAATTTTATAATTTATAGCTTACTTCTGCAGATGTACTCAGAATTTTAAAAACAAGCATTAATCCTAAAAACTTCACTTTACTTTACATATACTAAACAGCAGTTCCTTACCTGATGGTTAGCACACAGTTAGTCTTTGCAGGTCAATGGATTTGCCAATGTAGAGCAATCAAAAATCACTAGATTTTGATGAAAACCTTTATACTATAGCAAAAATTGTTGTGGTTCTGAAGTAAAAAATGGTAAGAAGAAAAAATCGTACATACCAAGTACTTAAGTACGGGGCATTCTTCTAAATGGCAAGTGAATAACTATTACTGAGCAGAAATACTGCATATCACTATAATTCCATGTGGAACCCAACTTCCTGACAAATAAAGCTACTCCTATTTGTTAGGAACATTTCTATCAAAGGTCCAGATTCAATGAGGTGCCTACACTTGGCTTCTGTTTAAGCACTGAAATCAATAAATGCAACAGACTGATCGTGTGTTTGAAGTTTATCATATAGGTAAGCACTTTAGTAAAACAGAACATCAGTTTAGAAACATAAATGAGATTTCTTTAGACCTTTGCAGGAAAACAATTTACCTATACAAGAATTCAAGTTGACAGCAAGAGTTTCCACAGACAAATAAACAAGCTGACAATAACCTGAAGCACTGGTGTTGCTGATTTTCAGCCACATTGTCACGGTGGAGAAAAAAAAAACAACAAAAAAAAACTATTCAGGGTTTTTTAAGTATTAAAGGCTCCAACGCTAACAAAATCAACTAAAAGCTTAGCATTGTCATCTCTTTCTCTTTATTATATTCCCTGTTAAAATACTTAAACAATCTAGAAACTCAAAAGGTATTAAACAGATTTTATAACTTTTCTTTAGTATCTTACATAAAAAAGGAAGACAATGTATTCCTTAAGTATCCTAGTAAGGAAAATGTTAGGTCTTTCTTTATGTCTTAAAATATCAATCCATTAAAGAATTCAGAGTTTCATCAATGTAATTTTAAAGTTTCAAATACACTGAATTTATTGAAATAAAGAATAGAGTAATCCAGGCTGAATTAAGTGAGCAGGTAACTGCACATCACGCAAGACTACCAAAGATGTAAAAAAAAAGATAAGGTGATTCACTTGTTGGGTAGCTTTCATATCCAAAAGCACACAAGGAAAAATGTGCTGATACAAAAGGTCCAGAGAAAGAAAGGCTTTAATCGTCCAGTGGAGAAATAACAATTTGTGTTAAAGGACAGAGTAACCACCATCCAACATTAAAACAAATTTCACTGTGCAAAGGTTTATGTGACAGTCTATTAAAACAGACCCTGGGAAGAGAAAGAAAACATGAAGGTCATGGCACCAAAGGGTATTTTTATCTTCATAAAATGCCATGAGGATGTGACCTAGCAAGCAAAACAGAAGCCCAAGGCACTCTCGTAATAGAAGATAAAGTCCAAGAATTTCTGAGGAGATGAATTAAGCCCAAACAATCCAGGTCATTCATATTTTTAAACTTTTCGTTTTCAAAAATACTCTATGAAAGTATTGAATGCTTCAACGCCAGAAATGTCACAGAATCACACAGAATCACTAAGGTTGGAAAAGACCTGTAAGATCATCAAGTCCAACCATAAAAAAAAAACAAAAAAAACCCCAAACCAAACACCCACAAAACACAAAACACACCGCAACCCACACCAAAACAACCCACCCACACCATACAGCACCATGCCCATCAAGCCACAAAAGTCATAAAGTTCCACCAATATAAAAGAATCAACAGTCTGAAAATTGCCTCAGTTTAAGCATAGTGGAGTTGGTGTTATTTAGAAAAAGACCAACTATAACACATTTTGCTTGCTATTTGTATTTTGAAGGATCTTTCTGAACAATACAAGCAAAAACTGCCATGTAAAAATTTAAAATTTATAGGCAACCTGATGAAAAATTTATTTTCTGTTTATTTAAAAAAATAATGCCTTGAAATACTTTCAATAATTACAACCACTGTCTGGGGAAAATAAAAAACAACAAAAAAATGAACTGACTTTTATTTGTCAGTTGGAAGCTGGCTGATTGCCAGTGTCTGGTGCTGCTTCACTCCCTTTGCAGCTCCCAGCAGTCAGCTTGCAGCCAGGTTTTCCAGGTTTGCACTAGCTTTAGTGTATATATTAATGACCCAACATAAAGCTAAACAGGTAGTCAAAATTAAACTTTTTTGTTTTGGGTTGTTTTTTTTCCCAGCAAGCTTCTGAAGTGAATAAAAGCCACACAAATCCTTCAGCGAAAAAGAATGTCTTGATTCCTCAAAGTCAGATTTTATTGATGACGGAGCTGGGAAATGCTGCTGTGACTGTCCCATCCCTTCTCCTTTACCACACAGGCAATTGGGTTTCTCAGAGTTAGTTCTTCCTTGAATATGAACATGCCTTTCAGGGGAAGAAATGACCTTGACAAGCTGTTTGACTACTTCCAAAAGAGACTTGTTATCATACGAAATTGTCAAGGTTGAATTTCCAGCCTATGGAGTTTATTAAACCTGGACCTTTGTAAGGGTGCAGGTGCCCAGGTGCTGGCAGCGGGGGCTGCAGGGGCGGCCTCCGTGAGGAGAGGCCGGGGCTGCCCTGGGCTGGACATAGCCGGTTCCAGCCGGCTCCAACCCACCCACCGCAGGGCACAGCTGAGCCCTCAGCTGAGATGGTGGAGCCTCTGGGGAAATGTATTTAAGAAAGGGCAAAACTTGGCAACAGCAGTGAGGAGTGAGGAAAAAGAAACAGCCCTGCAGACACCAAGGTCAGAAAAGAAGGAAGGGGAGAGATTCCCCTGCAGCCTGTGGAGGAGACCGTGTGGTGGAGCAGGTATTTCCCTGCAGCCTGTGGAGAGGACCACACCAGAGCAGATATCCACACAGCAGCCTGTGGAGGACCCCCCACTGGAGCAAGTGGGTATTTCCTGAAGGAACTGTAGCCTATGGAGAGCTCACGCAGGAGCAGGTTTACCCTGAAGGACTGCAGCCTGTGGGAAGGACCCACGCTGAAGCAGGGAAAAAGTGCAAGGAGGACGGAGCAGCAGGGCAGAGCTGTTATGGACTGACCACAACCCTCATTCCCCATCCCCCTGTGCCACTTGGGGTTGTGGGGAGGAGGTAGTGGAGTCGGGAATGAAGGAGTGAAGTTGAGCCTGACAAAAAGGGTGGAGGGAAGGTGTTTTTACTTTTGTCTTTGTTTCTCAGCACCCTACTCTATTTTTAATTGGCAATAAATTAAATTAATTTCCCCTAATTTGAGTTGATTTTGACTGTGATGGTAGTTGGTAAGTGATCTCCTTGTCTTTATCTCAACCCACAAGCTTTCCATCTTATTTTCTGCCCCTGTCCTGTTGAGGAGGGGCAGTGAGAGAGCAGCTGGGTGGGCGTCCAGAGCTGGCCAGGGTCAGCCCACCACTACCTTTTAAACAGACACCCTTTTAACAAATTATTGTATGTTTCTGTACATCTATGACATCTACTTACCGATTATTGCCAAACATATCTATATGTCATAATAGCAATAAATAAATGAACTACACATCTCCAACAACAAAATGCTAAAAAAAAATCTTGTTACGGCTCTTCACTGTGAGAATCTAAGAGACTAGTCATAATATTTAACTATATGAGGAACAAATATCAATCACACATTATTTCTTAGAACGGTCCCATTTATTGCATAATACTTGTCCATTTTAAAAGCTGCATTTTACTTTACGCTGCTGTAAAATACCATACTGTTTCGCAGAAAGAGAAACAGCTGTTTCTCTCTTGTCAGTGTGGGTACTGGGAACCTTGTACTTGTAACTTTATCCCTTTAGGTAGAAGCCTTTCATGCTTTATATATCATGTCAAATATTACCCACTCAAAGGACCAAAATAAAAAAAACTTACACATTCATACACACTAGAACCTCTCTATTTATTTCATGAACAGTTAAAAGAATTTTAGGTCAAGACCAAAAAAAAGAAGGGCCTTTGAGTGGAGCTCCCATGTAACAACTCAACTTCCCAAACATCAGTTATAACCAGATAGCTTTTATTTGGTTTGCGCAACCTCAGCATTCCCATAGGACACTGCCTTTCAGTCTTCTGTTCCGCATTCATCCTCAGTCAACAAGATCATTATCCACAATACAAGATCTTACTGTTGTCCATTAGACACTTGCAGTACAGTGCTTAGGTAGCTTATGCTTAATGCCAGGTACTTGAAGCAAAGCCAAAAAGAGCCCAATGTGCATAGCTCACAAAACTAAGACAAGATCATGTTTGTGTGTGTAACCCTCCAACTGAATGGGAGGAATCAACTATTGCTCTTTTAGAGCACTATTACATTACTGCACAATGGTGCTAATGTTGTATGGTTAAATATGGATTTAATTAGAAGAGTTTATGTTAACAAAAAATATTTCTTAACTGGGGGTGGGCAGTGGACCAAAGTAGTTGCCTAAGAGGGCAAAGCGTCAGAGGAGACAGCACACTTGATTTTATTAAACGGAAATGTGCTTTCTATCCATAAAATACCTCATGCACAAATTGACCACAATGTCTCTGTTATTTCATGTGTCGGATAAGTGGTGTCACAGAATGGTCTAAAACATACATCAGAACTATATATAATGACACATCCTCAGCCAAATCAAGTTGTGGATGAAGAGTAAAAGTATTATTGTATTAAGTCAATTTCCTGACACTAGAAACAAGAGTAAGATTCTGAAAACTTTGTAAACAGTAAAACTTTGTAAACTTTTGTGGACACTGGGTCCACAAAACAATCAGACCTGTGACAAAATACCCATTGAGATCAGTAACAGCACAACCGCCAAATTGACCAGACCCACACAAGTCACAGATATGTCTGATATTACTGTGGAAAATCTGTAAAACTGTCTTTCAAAACACTCCTTGATGACAGAATAAGCCAAACCAGCTCCTTGAGCATTGGAGTGGTGTTGTGCTCAGAGGTTAACAGAAAGAAATTTCTGTAGGAAGTAAGTTCAGTGAATCGAAGTAATTTATTCTTCCAATTAATGATCAAGCAGAATAGAAAGAAAATGTTGAAATGATTATATTTAAAATACAAATTACCTTTCAAGAACATCAGAAACAGTGTACTTGATGAATCTTGCAAGAGCAAGGTTTTTTTAAACCTTGCAAGAGAAGCTCTCTGGTTTCTTCCAGTGTTGTTAAGTTTGTGACCTCAAATTATTCTCTAATAATACAACAGCTTCTTAACACAAATATTTTATAGATAATTAAGGCATTCAGCTAAACCCCCACATATCTTGTTTAGAACAACAAAATTTCTTTGAATTTGCAGTGTCTTCCACACCAAAGCTGCTGAAATTCCACCTAAGAGTATACTCATCACTAACCTTTGCAGTACCATGAGATTTCTGTCTCCTTACAGTTTTATCACTATTTTAAAATAATCCACAAATGCACCCAAACACTCGCCCTCCAGCAAGAGGGAATTTGTACTCAGGCACACGTCATAAGAAGGTCAGACATTTTTTCAGTACCATTCCAGCCCTATGGTCAGCTACCCAGAAGTTCAAGCAGGAAGAAATGAGGAATATAGGTGAGAGGTTGAAGCAGAGAATATGGATCCCTTCATTTCACCAATCTCAGTAGAGATTTTGTAAGTATTTTCTAATTTGACTCTCCTGTCTACTGAATACAGCCTCTTCCTATTAGTCATTTGAAATCAACTAGTTTAACATACGATACAGAGGACCTTGACAGCAATCTACTGGTACAGGGATAAATCATGCATAGCTGTGTTTTAAATACAATCAGAAAAGTTAATTTTGGAAGGGGCATACCTAATTCATTTGTTCTAGTATGAAAGCAGTTACCCAAGTACAACAATTTGGAATAAACTCAGAGGGGGTAGTTAGAGAAAAATTTAAAGGAGTCCGGTTCTCCTTGCCCTCCCCAAATCTCTTTTTTTGAATTTGCAGAAAAAGGATGTGATTCACTCATGAACTCAGACACTGGTAAACATAACTGGATGGCATTTATTGCAAATCTCCGTCATCTTTATTAATGCAGTATTAATCTAATGATGATGTAGGCAAGTATAGCAAATTGCAGGGTAGGATGAAAAAGTGTATCTTAATACATTAAAATATCAATGTTAGAATGAGTGTCGATAGAGACAAATGAGCTTATCTATTTTGCTCTAAAAAGAAAACAGAATCTTTCTTTTTCAAAAAAGCAGCCATCAACAGAGTCAGAAACACAGATATTAAGTCCTATACAGACATGAAACTCCAGAAGAATTTTACAGCTCTCTAATGAGATCTTTTCTAATCAGTACAAACTTGACATGTTTGCCACAGCTTTCTGCTTACAGAATGGTATTCTGTCCTGCCAGCTGTTCCATTTTATTAATCTTGGAAAAATAAAGTTCACTTTAATACATCGATGCCTAGTCTTCATTTTCAATGTTTCCTGTTTTGAAAACATTGTGGTTTAAGTAAACATCCACTTGTAAACACAAAGGCAGATCATTCAAGAGGCCAGTTTTTGTTGAGATGCCCAGGGATATTGTTATAGAGGGTCAACCACACACAGACAACAGTTAGGCATAAATTTTTCCAAAAGATGTAAAGTAATAGTTTGTTGGGTTTTTTTAACGTAGCTGAAATACCTGGACTTTAAACCTCTCTTAAGAGCTAATTTAGCACAGAGAAATCCCTAACATCTGTAAAGGTGCTGTAGTCAGCTTTTAGAAACTTGTTTTTAATTATCTTTATTTTTATTCTCACCATTTATCCCTCACTTTATCTTTCACTGTCCAACTGAGAATCAGCCAGTAGAGGTGAAGAATCTACACTGATTCTAGTTACCAGACTGCTTATAATAGCTTCCCAACTGGCACCTCATGGAGGGCCATATGCCATTTCAACCAAAGAGGATGGCAACATGCCCACTGACATTATTAGAACTAAAATTAATTTTAGATTTCCAAAACTCAAAAAATCTATTGCTCCGATTGACTTACTTTTTCTTCTCAAAATCTGCCATGTCTTCCTTCAAGCTTCTTAGAGCTAATTAGAAGGTTCCAACTCCTCTGCAGCTGCTAGGTTATTTTTGAGCTGGTGAGGGAGGAATGGCAATATAGCTAGATTTGCACTTACAAAGGAAAAGAGTCTCATCTCAGAGGTGGATGCAGACTCTAAGAAGCATATTCTGGCCCGACAAGTCTGCATCTAAGGAACTGTTTTGACCTACTGGAGTGAGCATTAATATGAATTGATACACATACTACATTCACCACTTACCCCTCCTTGAAATAAACGGCATAGATAATAACATGTTATCACACTACTGCCAATATCACACAGTTAGCACCCCAGTTTGAACCTGGTCAGGTGAAACTACTTCACGCTGGAGAGAGGCCAAATTGTAAACTCAATCTGTTCTTTCAAAATTACATTACTTGAAACTGGAGTTTGACTGGAAAGATATTCTCACTGTCAGTCATCTAGGACTAATTTCTCATTACATCATTACTAATTTTTCTTGTGCTTCTGTATTAGGCACACAAGCAAGTTTCAAGAGCTGGCCTAAGAATCCAATGAAGAGTGTATTGTAATGGAGCTTCCTGAGGCTCTAAGTTTTTGCAAATTCTGATAAATTTGTCTGCCTCAAAACATAATGGGACAAGACCAAGTCAAGCCAACTGGGTTGTAGTGCAACCCAGTAGCTGTGCAATGATCAACGTCAGAAAACCTTATGAGCCCCCATTACAGAGGTACAAAGGAGCAGGCAGAGCTTTTATATTACATGGTCACAGACACATCTTCTTCCCTCACTGAATCTCTAGTGCTTTTTAGGATTTGTATAGAGGATGTGACAGTTGTTTGAAATCCTTTCACTTCATTGCTGTACAAAACATGAAACTGATGACAAAAAAAATTAGTATTGTGAGGTTTCTAAACGATAAAATAAAGTACCCATGGGGAAATTCCTAACACTGTCCTCAAAACAGTTCCTGAGCAACACATTTAAAACAGTGAAAGTAAAGCAAGACTATCAAGCTGCTTCTCACCCACCTGACACGGTACCTTTCAGACATTAAATGAAGTTCTGGTATACAGTGCCATAGCTTCAAGTAAAGAAAAACAGAAATATTTCCAAATAATGCAAATAGTCATTTGCTAAGTTGCTGAAAGTAGATATTTAAACACTATAATTTTATATTTATAAAATTTTACTTTAGTTAGTAGTGTTATGTTTAGAAGCTTTCTATGTGAAACCCTTCTTGTATAACACTAGTACTGAAGTATTTTAACTCCTAACTTACAAGGCACACAAATGTATTCATGGTGAGGTTAAAACCATTAACAGGATCAAAAGAGTTAAAGGGTAGCTGTAGCTGTACTAGGTCCATATTCTTCCTTCCTCCCTATCACAAGTAGATGAAATTATCATGAGGCTGAAATATTAATATGGTACCAAGATTCCAATCAAGATCATTTGTTGGTTGGAAAAATAAGTGCTCCAAAAGCATCTTCTCACTGACAGGAAGAGATTTTTCTTAATAACATTATAGCTCTCAGAATATAAATTGAAAATCTCAGCTTTGGATTCTGGCGATGTGTAGGTGGCTCTGTGTGGGGGGGTGGCTGCCAACTGAAGTCATAATGTCTATTGTTGTATTATTAGAAAGCTGCCATTAAGCAGATCAGGGTACTATCATACTTGCTGGAGCCCAAGTATAAAATTATATGCTCTCTGACTCCTAAACTTGGATGCCTGTGTCAAGAAGAGATCACTAAAGTATCATAGGCTTAAGTAAAGGGCATTCAGAAAGCCTGATTTTTCCAAAAAGGAGGGCTATCTACATACTGTGTATGTAGATTTCTGATGTATACATCAGAAATAAGAATAGTTTAAATGGTACCTCCTCCTCCTCCTAATTACTCTGAAGGAGATTGCTTTGAAAAGCTCTGCACACTTACAGAAGCAGCAAAATATTTTAATAGGCATTTGTAAGTCAGTTGTTTTCCTTTTTAAAGTGAGAGCAGTAATTTATAAGGTCTGTGTTTCGATAAAAGCTTTATGCTGAATGTACAGCCTTCCTCGCCTGCTCTTTGTTGAAGTGAACAACAGGCTACTAAATAGCACCATGACCTGACAAATACAGACAAGGGGAGGTTTACAGCAACGTAAAGCCAGGTTTCATCAGAGTGAACAGGTTTGATTGCGACACCTGTAACTACAAGACTGGACACTTATGCCATGGGAGGATGACAATAGCACCATTGACACCATCCTTCACCAAATTCCAGCCAATAAAAACTCCAGGACATTTGGATCTGCTACCTCCTATTGCTAGCAAAATCTGAACTGTAGTAATCAGCTCCAAGTTCAAGGTGGAGCAAGAGACACCCTTTTATCACATTATTTTGGCCTCTGTTACGATTCTGCAACTATACTTTGAATTCAAGCTGTCCCAGCAGAATTATTCTGCTTTTATTATTGAGGTTTCTACAGCAGAATTGTTCCATTTTTATTATTAAGATGTTTCGATTATATTAATGTTTTAGGTAACAGCACTTATAACCAAAGTATTGTTGTATTAATGGGGGCAGTGATATTTTAAATAAATAATTAGCAGCTCTTAAAACAAGGCTGCTAAAGTGTCTATGGATACACAAATGTGGGTAATGTGCTGTTGGTTCTTTCCTAACCACTAGCGTCTGAAGCAGCCTTTACTTTCCAATCCTGCCTTTTTACTGTCTGCCAACAGTAATTCTGGTAATAGCCTTGCCAAGTATAGCAGAAAGAGACTTCAGTCCAAATGAGGTGATAAGTATTACTGAAAAAGCAAACAAGCCTATGCAACAACTGTTTATGAGGAGAAGCTGTTTCAGATACCACAGCCTACTACTAAACCCTAGTGACTTGAGAATCCGTCCAGTTACACAGGTTATTCATTTGAATTAGTGACCTCCAAAAGAAAACTTGCAAGGACTGAGTAGATGGCAATCTATTATTTTTGAATACACTAAGAAAAGTTGCAAGCGCAGTGCTAAGCGGTTGTGCTCTTTTCATTTTACTAACTTTCAAAGAACTTAACCCTGATTTTCATAGTGAACAAAAAGGAAAGGAAATACCTTCAAAGAGCAGAAGCATTAACCTCCTTCTGACTAAATTACAGCTGTATAATTAAATCCTGTCTACTTAAGTCCACTTGTTGAAATAGAGCCCCAGTTGTTTAAATAGCTGTATTCTTTCTCATTATATGTCCCCAGAAGCTGTGAGTTCTGCTGCTGTGACTAAACAGTTGTTTGTTCCATCCCAAAGGTGACTGTATTTCACGGAGCAATTTCTGTACTGGAAGTGAAGATATTAAAAAACGTGAAAGGTTAATTGTTATTACTGGAGTGGTATTCAATAAAGGCAATTCCAATGTAAAAAGAGACAACCACAGAGTTGGAATCAGAATAGTTAAAGCCATGATGAAAAAAGGTATCTGCAGAGAAAGCCCAGTGCGGGTTTATCTGCAATGTACTGCATACTGGGACTGCCAGTGTTGCCTGGCAACTGGCAGGAGGGGTGGCAGGCACCAAAAAAAAGCCTAAATCTATAGTTGCTGTGGCATGATCTTTCCGACGAACTGCTGTTTCAGCTACTGTAGTCCATAAATACACTCTTTTGGCTTACTTTCTGCTTTTATAAAGAAACTAAGCAACAGAATTAGAGCAAGTGTACAGGATAACATTTTAAATATAGTTAAATAAGATTCTGATTCTCTAGGTTAAAAATGCCGTATTTTCCCATTTCTCATAGCAACAAAATCTAGAGTTTAATTTTCTCATGAAAATTCATGAAGAAATAATTAAAAGCTGGATCAGGAGACATTGTTGGAAAAATCCTTTCACTGGTACATTTCAGACAGATCTTATTTTAAACCATGGAAGTCTGAAAATTAAAAACTTCAGGCTTGCACAGTATTGTGGACTCAGACTCCCCCTGATGCCGCCATGCTACTCAGTGCAGATCCATGTCAAATACTGACCAAAGAACCCAAAACAACTTACTTCCCAGGAAAAACTTCGTTTTAGAAATCACTTAGGAGTTACGCATAGCCAGACTACAGGGGCTACACTGAGCTCTCATTATCTTTAAATGTTAAGTGGCACAAACAATTTTAAATACTTATTCGGTTTTCTATCTGGGACCCATTATGAATGCCCTTTGGGGATAATAAAGGTTCCCCTTCTCACTGAAGTCTTTGCCTGACATCTGAACAATTATAAAAAGCCTAAAAGCTGACTCAAAGTTCACATCCTTCTTGAAAGGCATGAAAGACATACTCTATCAGGATATAACCAAGCTAATGCAGTAACACAGGCCTGTCCAATCACTCTACACATAACAGCTCCCACAAAACCTCAGACTGTAAAGTTGCTTTTGCAGAAGCGCAGACTGAAGGCACATGCTGTGCTGGAAAGTTTACGACAGCTCAAAAGTTCATGAAGATGAATGCCAGTTAATTTAGCTCACTTGCTTCTCATGCTTGGACCTTATAGTAGCACATGGAATAAATTGTAAATAATTGAAAGCTACCATGATAAATAGATGAAGAAAATTAATTGTTAAGCAGCAACTGAATCTCTTACTGCCCACTGTTCTTCAGATTTCAAGTTACCCAGTCAAGAGAGATTTCTAAATTAACTTTCTTCTGATCCTAATTTTTTTGCAAAATTAATTCTCTCTCTGAACTCCACCCAGAAGGAAGGGATTCTCAGGCTGTAGTTTAAAATGAATGGCATCAGTGCCACTTAATGACTTCAGGTTATCAGTCTGACTCATGTACCTAGTTCAAGATATTATTCCCTATTACTACTGTGTTCCCAAATTATCTCATTAAGTGTCATGTCAGACACTAATTTAAATTAAATACTGTATAGCATATATTGAGGCCAGGACTTGCTGATCGCTTTGATAAGTTGAGAATTTTATTTTAATCCTTTTTTCATCTAAAATAAAAATCTCTCAGTGTTACCACCAGTGATATAGAAAGATATTAACTAGGGTTTGTTTAACATGTGTTATTAATTTTTAAAAAGCTTAGTCAATGTTTTTTAATATTTCAGCATTCTAAATGTCAGTACTTAGCATCTGAGTAATACTTTACATCTTCTAGGTGTGCAGCTACTTCGCGCTACATTTTTTAAAACCTTAATTCATTTTAATGCCTACATCAGATTTTGGGGTTTTGAAAGCTTAGACCTTGCTGAATTCCAACATTTTTTTCAGAGCAAGGACTATATGCCCAGCACCGAACGATCTTTTAATCAAATTTTGACTTTCTGCTTCAGAAAGGGAAATCCTGGGTCACCCTATTAAAATACTTTAATTAGTTGTTTAAGTTACACAAATAATATGCAACTCTCTCTAATCTCATTTTAGGAATAAATGAACCATTTTAAATAGAAATAATAATGAATTCAGACACACCTAGCAAGTCTATGTAACATGACAGTTTACAGGGTGTTTGTTGATTTGGTCCAGTGGTTTCTATTTATTCTGCACCTATGCCAGCATATTTGACAACTGTCTTTAGGTGAGGTTAGCTCAGGAAAATTTGGTTTAAAAAAATGAAAGTATATATTACTACCACTGCTACTATTTGGGGAAAAAGTAGTTACAGTCTTGCTTTAGCTTACTTATTTCAATATTTTTTTTAAAAAAAAGAATCACTAGAATTTTTAACTGTACAATATTTATACAAAGCATAAATGAAATTTCAGATTAGGATGTAAAAGTTACTTTTATCCTAATGGGATGTACCATGGAAGTGATATACCCACTCAATAAAAGTAACATCATAAAGTTGATATAATATACTTGAATTTACATTTGCAGAGTATATTTGAGTATGAGGAAGTCCTCCTAAAATAGCCCTCCGAACAGTTCAAGGAGAAGTTAACAAAGATGTTTACTGAATTACTTTGTATATTTATTAAATAAAAAAATTTTGACGTATTGAATGAATGGTTAAGGAACAAAGAAGGTGGATATTTGAACAGGTCATTAGACAGCTTTTGTAATGAAGATATGAGTGAGTGTTAGTGTCTTTTTTCTTTGTAATACACAGCTTGTTTTCTTTACCTCTCACAGCAATATAAGGGCTTCACAAAGAACAACTGGCAGACAACAAACACAAAGAATGATGATACAAGGTACCATACTTGATACCATTCCTTATTTTATGTGTAATTGGATTTACTACTTACAAGGATATAGTAATCAAGCAATTAGAGATAATGTGTGTTTGACAGAAAACATTCCCCCATTTCTGAGCCAAGGCATATGTGAAGAGAGAAGGAATTACAGAATCACAGAATCACGAAGTTTGGAAAAGACCTGTAAGATCATCAAGTCCAACCATAAATAATGTATCCGTATCCAACCATAACAATATATCTAGCCCTAGCATTCTGATTCTTTCTGCATTCACAATCACAAATCATTATTTTCCATGTGTTCAAAACTAATTATATCTTCCAGGATAAATTGAAGGCTTAATATATAAATCTAAGCTAGAGCTTTTACACAAAACTATGAAAGATCTGTTAGATTTGGGGTAAAGAATTGTCAAGGTTTCATATGGTTTCCTACTTCATATTATATTTTTCAAATATAGATTTAAAAATGCTTATCTGCCTTCTCTGCTTCTATTTCTCTGCCTCTCCTTCTCTGTTTTCCATACATTGTTTTCTGAGCTTTACAGTGAGCTAAAGTTAAAAAGAACACTGGTCGTTTTGTATGTCTCTTAGGAGATGAAGAACTAAATGCTCTGAGCTTCTATGTCAATCTGTACACCTGAGGGCACTTGTTATGTACCAGGAAGTGTTGAGCATCTCCTAAGAACAGAACCAAAGATGTCACTCAATCATTCATTGCAGCAGACTCTAAGTACTAGAGTCTAAGTACTAGGCAGATAAAAATTGTATTACTTAAACTCTTGTGCTGCTTAGAAAACTCAGCTTAAATTTATAATCAGAACCAGGGGTTCTTAATCATAATTTAGCATTCAAAAATATCATAAAAAGGTAGCCCCAAAGAGTGAGAAATTAAGTAACTCCTGGGATGTGTAATACAGTATAACAGGATGTGTGCAGAAGTCCCCAGCTAGCCTTGAACAAGCTAGAAATGGAAATGGAAGCAATACAGATATGTTGGTATTATAGCTAAGTTCATTACCTCTACTAAGAGGCTCTGTTAAAATACCAGGCTTCCTAGCCCACAGGACCAGGGCTTCTCAAAGACCTAGAGTGGGTTCCCGTTTGGTGTCTCTGTATGGTACTGCATTTCAGCAGATCGTTGTGTCACCTTGTTTATACTAGGCTTGGAGACTCCACAGAGTATAAGTATGACCTGTGTTATTTACATTATTCAGAGACAGAATGACATACTTAAATCTGTAGATGAAATATAAGTATCCTCATAAACAAAAGAACATTCTGGTTTTGTCAGCTATGCAGTGTCAGGGTACACTTTTTTTGCTTTTATTTGCTGTGCATATATTTAAGAGTCAGAGACTTGAAATCCCTTTACAATTTAGACTGTATCAGCTTTTTAAGAACACAAGCTAATATGACTTATCACTGAAATGTAGATTTATGCACAACTGCAATTGGATGGCTGCTTTTCTCAATCAGTTGTCAATTAAAGCAGAAAAAAGAAAGACATCCACTGCAAAACCCAATCTCATGAACTTTATCTAGTCTAGTTTATTGGGCTTCTCTTAGCCCATTTTTCATGGAGTTGTCAGGTGTAAACTAGACTATGCTTGATGACAAATGGGAATTTATAATACAGAAATTCAATTAACCATGCACATGAAGTAAAACGTTTATTTTAAAAGATTCTGGCTTAAACTCATGAACAGCTAAAGATGTGATTTGATGAGTAAATTCAATTTTGATCACAGTGTTTGAAAAATCTGAATGTCAATTATTGAAGAAGATATTATTGCATTACCAATATAAGCAGTTATACTTTATAAATACTACTTTCTCCTAAGTAGGATATAACTGCATGTAGGTTCTCTGGTATAAGTAAAACGAGCACTGCAAGCCTCCTTGCTGGTGAAATTTTAGCTATGATCAATGTACGATTCTTAATTGTAAAGAATTCTTGCTATACTTTTGCCAAAGCATAAGGAGGAGGTGCTCGAGCTATGTCACAAATACATAAATTGAAATATGTTTTTTTTAAAAAGCAGGCTGATGACCTTGCAACTCTTCCAATACACACCTATAGTGAAACTTGAATATTGCACAATATTGTATGATACACATAATATACTCAGGTAATCATCACCTACCTGAATTTTTTTCCTATTTCATCTGAATACTTGCACAGTGTAGGCTTTCTTAACATCTCCATCATACATCTTGCCCTGTTTTCCTTCAAATCCACTACCTATTCTGCCAATGAAACATTCCCTTAGCATTACCTTCTGCCTTCTCCTGCATATTTTCTATACTGGCTGTATTTCCCACAGAACATAATTTATTCTGCTGTTTGCCACAAACAGTCTATCCCTGCTTGGTTTGGAGGTCTGTCTCATACATCTGGATACTCTGCATTTATTTCAAATATTAGCTTAGCATAGTTATTCTTTTCCTATTTAAGCAAGTTACAAAGGATCAATCTCGAAAGAAAAGTTTTAGTCACATTGAAACAGTCTATACCTGAAAACCCCTTAACAAACAAATTCACTGTATAGGTTACTTGAAGTTAGAACTTACATAATGATTTATATCTATAGGCAGACTGCAAATATTAAATAATGTGGATTTGCATGTATATGAGTAGGCAGAAAAGAGTTTTTTCTCTCCCTTAGTGACTGAGAAATTAATTATAAGACGACCATTCAGATGGATGAGATGCAGAACTCAGACACTCCTGGTATGCATTGACCTCACAGACTATCATCTCTTTACATGGGAAAAAATGAGCTATTTAACACAGGCATAACTAAAGTATATTTTGTGTGCATATGAATTCCTTCTGCTTCTGAAAAGGATATTTATGACTATGCTCCAGGAAATAGTTCTTCTGTAATTTCTGAATATAAAATTACTTTAGCAAATTTACATTTGTTAATTGATAACATATGTTGTAATTTTATCTTCATAACTATTAAACAGCTTGACAAAAAGCACTTTGCTTCTGTAACCACAGCATCCCAGCAACTGTTTTCACATATCTTGAAAACACCTCTCTTGTCTCTGAAAATTTATTTTGCATAAGTCCTCTTACCTGCTACAGGCTATTTACCTTTGATTTTTGTTTCCTTTGGCACCACCTCTAGAACAACAAGGAGTCCATTTCAGGACTGTGGAAGGGGTTTGATGTTAGCACACTGGGACTGAATCACATATTTTATATTGATATTAATGTGCAGTAAATTTCTTACGTGCTGTGAGTATTGTTGCCTCTGGCACCACATACACAACATGTTACCACTGAAATGCCAGGTTCATTCATGATGGCAGTACTTTAGTTTAGTCTGGGCTAGGAAGATGACTGAATACCTTCTGTTGGCATATAGGGCTGCATAAAACAGTGAAATTTTGATTTTATATAGAAATATTTATTTCTAAGACTTTTAATGCTACACTCATAAAAGCAAGGAAATTGTCAAGCCTTATACCCAGCTATCCTGAGGCATAATTTTTTTGCAGTAATTTCAAGAAATATTAGACATCTTCATCCAAAAAGATGCTCCTTGTCCCTAAAATTGTAGCCTATGTCATCCCAGGGTAAAGTTCTCATTGACTGAAGAGACCCCAGCATGGCTTGAGAGCCATGTTCATTTGTATAGTACAAAATCTCTGAGACGTGTGGGAAATAAATGCATGCCATGGCAACAGCACTACTTCAGCACTTTCATGCCATACTCAGTACTTCACCTATATACCTAGGCAGGCTAGTTCTAACTTGCAATAATAGAGTTTAGATAAATATACTTTTATAGCTAGGGAAGAGAGTTTAAATCTTTTACAGCTTGATGTTTTCATTACATCAGCCAGATAACAGTGTCTTTTTTAGACAGCGTAGAGCTAGAAAAGTGAGATTCCTGCTCTTCCATTATGGCTTGTTCACTTTGTTATACAAGGATGCTTATTCACAACTGTTGTCCACACTAGACTCAACCATAACGTAGGCTGATACTCTGTCACTTGTCCGTCTTTGCTGGGGAGTCTTCGTTCTTATAAAAAAAGAACTGATATATTTCTGACTTACTTTAATAAATACTAGGCTCTTATATAAAGAAAGTGACATCATTTGGCATTTATAGTACTCTAGTTTGTGTCTACGTTGAAGAGAGTACATTATGTTTGTTGTGAAGTGAGAGCTGCATCACAGGCCTATCCAAGAAGTTATCTTACTGGCTATAAAAAAAAAATACCTTGCACAACTTCATATTTGTGAAGTACATTTCATATGGTGCATTCCCCAGGAACATCTATTCCTAAAAAGATTCCTGTTTTTAAAGACATCTGATCTGTCAGAGAAACATGACAGGTAATCTTGCATCTAATATAATTAAATAAGTGTGAAAATAAAGTTCAAAAGACATCATGCATGGAATAGAAAAATCTGAAAAATTAGGTAACTGCATTGTGGTGCATTTGGCCAAGCATGCAACAAATAAAAAGCCTCAAATCAAGGCATTAATTTCTGAAACACCATAGGTGGGATACAGCACAAGTGACAAGTGAGAGCACAACTGAAAGTTTATGAAACGTGATGATTATCAAAGATTGCTGTATGTGCATAAGCTGCCTAACTCCCAGACTTTCTGTAGGTATCCTTGCTCAAGGAGGTTTTAAGGAATAATATAAGAAGGAAGTGTAATAGTTGTGGTTTTCACTTTTAACAGCACTTTCCATGCAGAAAACAGATTGCCAATTCCTTATTATATAAAGGATTTTTACCCTACCTTTCATAAAGGAACAGGAAACTAACAGAGTTTAATGATGCCATTTTATCACAGCTGAGAACCTTAGCTATTCTAGAGTGAGCACACGTTAAAATGAACTATGCATATCTTACAGGAATTTCCAAGTAATGTGGGTTTTGAACTGAACCCATAATAGCCCCAGAAATTTTGTTAAAGACATTTAGTTTCCACATTCTAACACGGAAAGATCAGAAAAACGATGGTTTATTATGCAGCCAAAAAACTACAACTCATCGTAAGCACAAGTACGACAGGAAAGCATGCTGTCCTGGGTTTCTGCCAGATGCCTGCATGCTGTTCCAAAATCTAAGTGACTGCAGAAATTAATGGAATGATAAAATCCAGAGAAGGAGAAAAGTAAATGGGTCAGATTTACAGAAGGAAAGCCAGAGGAGGCTGATGATCTCCGTCTATTGCCTTGCCATGGATCAACCAAACACAATCGGGAGCAGTCACTGGGCAACTGATTTACAAAAGCTGTATGTGCACAGGAAAAGAGTCCAAAGCAAGCAGAGAAGAAAAAGAGGATGATTAATCATTTATTAAGCACACAACCAAAACTTCAACCGCACAAAGGACCTGTAGGCAAACACTGTGATTATAAAAAACTAAGTATAAGAGAGAAAATCCTGGCTTTGCTATATGAAAGGAAGCTCTCTATTCAGTAATGTAAACATGAGCATTTAGAGCCATTTGAGTTGTACTACCATATCCAAATCACCTAGCAGATATGACAGAAGAAGAAAAGGAAACCTGTACCTTTCTTGAACAGAATATAGAGGCCAGGTGGAATACCCTAGAGTATTTCAAATATCACTAGATACCTATGTTTATAAAACTGAATCAGAGCTGGAATGTCTCCATTGGCTCCAGTGAAGCCAGGATTTCACGCCAGCAATGATGAGAGTCTAAGGGCCAGCAGACCAAGAAAAGGCTAGGCTGTACTTAGGAATCACAGTGACTAAAAATTAGTAACCTAAGGGGATCAATTGAATTTGTTATCTCCACCCTCTCTCTTCCCCTAACTACAGAAAAAACATTGGTGCTCCCATGGTTGAGAACACTGAACCAGAAACTAAAGCCAGACAGTGAGAAACACTAGAAGATGCTCTATCTACTCAGCACTTCGGTTGTTCAGCTCCCTCAGAGGACAGATAACTAATACAGAAATGATAGCGCTTTTGTAAACGTAGGAAGGAATGAAGGGAAAACGATGGTATCATCTGCCTTTTACGTAATTCTTACAGCTTTACCAAAAAAAGACCTTCATTTTAGGCAACCTACATTTCAGAATAGAAGATCTCCAATGATGTAAACAAGTCTCTCAACTGTAAAGATAACATTATTGAAGTAAAAGCCCTTTCCAGCCAGGAATGTAAGAGCATAAGGTCAAAAATCAGGCAAGCAAACAACAAGGTTGGCTGCAAGGGCCAGAACTCCAGATATTTTGTACCTTCATGACTGTCCAGCTTCTGCAGTTAAGCACTACATCTACTGCACATCCCTTTGGCAGGAGACAGGTTCTTATCTCCCAGTGTAGGGTGCTTCTGTGCATGCACAGATGTCTACTCTATGTAATTAACCGGAGCGTCGCACTTAACAAATTACATATTGCTGGGAAGTAGGCAATCAGTGTGTTGTCTGGGTCAGACATCTAGGCAACATCTATATTGTTAAATTAAATGTACCCAGGAACATTCCTGAGCACTGAGGCCAACTGATATGGAACAACTGCATCTACACTAGGAAAGTGTCAGCCTCCAAAGCAGGGTGAGTGTAACAAAACTGCCTGCTGGATGTATTTTGGTTTCCAAACCATGCCCAGGATTTCCTTGGGAAATAACTAGTTAGTAAAAGCCAAAAGCTAACCATGGGCAATTGTAAAAAGTACAGACTAGTGAAAGCCAGGGCCCAAGAATATTCCTAGACATCATCCAGTTTGGTAAAACTGTAGCATAAAATTCCATGCAAACCACAATTTTGGTGGATATAACAGAACTGGTCCAAAGACTTTCTGGTGAGTGTTCATGTGCGTGACAGTAATCTGCCTTAACATACCTAACCAGCAACAAGACCATAGAGCAAGAAAAATGCATCATGAAATTGTGAATAAGACAGCAAAGCATATAAAGGAAAATCACCTACACAGTTTCTGTGTGCCTGTTTGCCTCACTAACCCTGTGATGGGATTTATACCATGAGCATAACCCAGACAAACAGTATTATTCCACATCTAGTTCCTTGCAAGAATTGAGATTTTGACTGCATTTCTGTGTTCACAGAAATGTATACTGTTATAATAATATTTGTTCAACTCCTTGTAAATAGTATTTTCATGTGCAATTATTACAGAAAACTGAAAACCTTGTTGTACATGGATATGTGTATTTGCAGGAGAGTATGAGAACAAAGCCACAAAGATTTAAACAATCAAAAAGAAAATTTGAACAAAAGGACAACACAGGAAAACATTACTTTATCTTCATCAAAATCTCTGAATTTCTGGAATAGAAACAAGTTCCCTGAGGGGCACCCCTCCTGCATACATTCTGTTTCAAGAGCAAAGAATTTTTTCTACTGAATTTCTGACCATAATTATTCATGTGATGACACAGAATGTGTGGTTAAAAGATTATTGGATTTTGCCTAACAACATAGTTCATTCTTTAAAAATTCAATTCCAATAAAATAAGATGGTTTTGGAAAGTAAAGACTAAATTAATAAAATCAGCTAAAAACTATAGAACATTCCTATCTTAATTTTGGCTTGTGCCCAGATATTCTAAGATGCTCATGTGGAAAACAATGTAAATATATACACCATTTTTAAAAAATACAGAAAAAAAGTCAGGAAATCATTTATGTGTCTGAAATCCACAGAATGAGTTAAGAGATTGAAATGGCCAGAATATAGCTCATAATTAGCAATTCAGATGGTTGTAATGATTATACTTTTTAGATAAAGATAGTGTATTTAGAGAACATTTTATACTTCCAAAACCTGTATAAACATTAGCTAAAGAATTCTCACAGGATTGATGAAATGTAGGTAGGTAATATGCTTACTATGAGCAAAATAAACAGTAAAACTGAAACTCAGAGGGTTGGTTTGGCTGAGTTTCTACAGCAAGAAGGACAAGAATCATAACTTGGTCTGTATTACTGAATCCCTCAAGGGGGACAGTCTGACAACATCTACAGACCCAGGTGGCTCCTGTAATCTTCCCGTAGCTTCCGGATTGTATCCATGGAGTTTTTGCATGCATTGTATCCATGGAGTTTATCTCTAGGCAGAATGCCAGCTAACTCACAGGAGTTCAATCATAGAATCATAGAATCGTTTAGGTTGGAAAAGACCTTTAAGATCATCAAGTCCAACCGTAACCCTAACACTGCTAAGTCCACCACTAAACCATGTCCCTAAGCACTTCATCCACACGTCTTAAATATCTCCAGGGATGGTGACCCAACCACCTCCCTGAGCATCATGTTCCAGTGTCTGACAACCCTTTCAGTGAAGAAATTTTACCTACTATCCAGTCTAAACCTCCCCTGATGCAACTTGGGGCCATTTCCTCTTGTCCTATTACTTGTCACTTGGGAGAAGAGACCAGCACCCATCTCTCTACAACCCGTTTCAGGTAGTTGTAGAGAGCAATAAGGTCTGCCCCTCAGCCTCCTTTTCTCCAAGCTATACAACCCCAGCTCTCTAAACCGCTTCTCATAAGACTTGTGTTCCAGGACCCTCACCAGCTTCTCTGCCCTTCTCTGGACACGCTCCAGCACCTCAATGTCCTTCTTGGAGTGAGGGGCCCAAAACTGAACACAGTATTCGAGGTGCGGCCTCACCAGAGCCGAGTACAAAGGTACAATCTCTTCCTTAGTCGTGCTGTCCACACTGTTTCTGATACAAACCAGGATGCCATTGGCTTTCTTGGCCACCTGGGCACACTTCTGGCTCACATCCAGCCGGATGTCAATCAACACCCCCAGGTCCTTTTCCGCCAGGTAGCTTTCCAGCCACTCGTCCCCAAGCCTGTAGCGTTGCATGGGGTTGTTGTGACTGAAGTGTAGGACCTGGCACTTGGCCTTGTTGAACCTCATACAATTGGCCTCGGCTCGTCGATCCAGCCTGTCCAGATCCCTCTGAAGAGCCTTCCTACCCTCAAGCAGATATCTCATTAGGCCTCCATGGCTTCAAAGTACGTCTGGAGAAAGAATGTCCATAGGCTCAATGCCAAAGAATCGGACAGGGCCAAGATTTAACTAGGTTTACTCATTTGACTCAGTTTTCCTCAAGATATTTCCTCAGGTTCTTACTTTTGGTCAGCTGTGACTGAGCACCTAGGTTTGGCTGAAAGGGCAGGCTGCTGATGCATGTCCTTGGCCAATTGGCAGGAGCATCTTTTGTTCCTCACAGAACAAGCATAATCGCTTCTACAAAGAGCTAAGTATTTACCAGGTCTTGAACTATACAAGTATGAACTGTTTTTCCAAACATGAGTTACTCACAGTGAAGTCAAATAAGCAACTTAGCTGAATGATCAGAAAGCTAAGTGACACAAATTCAGGAAGCCTTAAAGAAAAGTAGCTTTAAAATTATAAGCACTGCAATTTTTATTAAATCTCATACAGAAGAGAAATAAACATACTTAAGAAAATAGAAGAGCTAACTGTTGGAGAGGAAGGTGATTTCCAATGGCTAAGGCTATTTCCTTTCTTCTAGGTGGCTAGATGAACCACCAACTCACAAACCCCTGATGCCTTTTTCAGAATGCAAAGGCAGTTTTAACATAGAAGAAATAAATATTTGGGATCACAGAGCAGGAGAAAATTTCACAGTCCCATAGCAACAAATGATTTATTGGGAAAAGAAATGCAGTGATGACCTTGCTTATTAAAAATAAATTAAAAAAATAAAAAAATTAAAAATTAAAAATTAAAAAAAAAAATCATCAGTAATTTGAGATAGTTTCTGCACGTTAGAACTCTTACCCTCCAGTTCATCGGATAGGAGAAGATCACAGGCTTATGAAGCACCCTTGCTTTGTTGCAAGATTATTTAATGCTTAAAATGTGACAGTTGCCTCTGGATGTAGGAACACTGATAAAATCTAAGAAAATGACAAGAAATAATCCCTGGCCAGTCCCACTTTTGGTATTGACTTCAGCACAACAGAGTTCCCAGGGCGGCTCCCAGCCAGCTGACGGCATACATCCCCTTTTCATGAATGTTTTTCCTTAGTGTAGTCTTACCTTGTAACATCCATTATGTCCCTCCCAAAGCTATTTTTGAGGGATTGTAAAATAACTGTGTTTGAAGAAAAAAAAAATATCTTAGAGGTATCTTAGCGGTATCAGTAAACACTATATAAAAATCTTTCATTATAAATTATCACTATTCAAAACAATGAGAAGGTTGCTGCTGTAAATACACTTCTGTACCAATTCCACACCATGTAATTATCTCTCACAATGTAGTCACTAACAGCAGGAATTAAAAACTGGCATTAAAAATGGAATGCCTGCTTTTGGAGATAGAAAGAATCCCTTGTAAACAAAGATCAGCCATATATTCCAGATAATACACTACGTCTTGCCACAGAATAGCAATGCCATAAAATATGCTCTTCTTTTAAAGATCTTAAAGCTTTTTTTGCTATGATCTTCTTCCAAAGCAGAATTTCCAAAGAGGGTTTTGAGATACAGTTGCATAACAGCCGTATGTTCACGATACACTTATGAGAATTCAGCAAACTTATCTGTCCAGGAAACATTTTGTCTATTCCCTGTCATTCCTGACAAAGCTCAAGTTAACGACAACATCATCAAAAACAAAAACACTAACAAAAAATGCCAGTAAAGACAAAAATATATTTGGAAAAAAACTGATGTTTTTAAACTAGATTTTAGGAAGTTAATGAAGTAACTAAAGAAGCAGGACCTAAGATAACAAATCTAGGGGATATGATCTAGTAGCTGTAGTTATGTTAACAATCACATATTTGTAAATTGAGTTACACATCTGTGCAGGTGCCTGCACAAAGTGGATTATTTGGGGCAGTTAGAATTGCACAATGCTGCAAGCACTTAAACAGATGCTGAAAAAGACAATTTTTCATGCTTACTTACTACCTTGGCAACACCAGCAAGAATGTAAGAATTATTTATTTTTCAGGAGCTATATGATTTTATGCCTTAATTCCTTGAATTCAACATTAATGCGACATCTATCCTCCATTTTCTGTTTGAATCCTAGGTCACATTCCCTGACCCTCTCAGCTGTTGCAGAGTTGGACATGCTGGAGGAGTTTATGTGAAGAATCCAGAGAATTCTCTTACTCCTCTTTCACTAAAAAAAGAACCAAGCTGTCAGTAACTGGATGACAAGGTACAGGCACATACTTACCCTTACCTTTCCAGACAAAAAAGGATGGAAGTGCATCCTGAGAACCCAGAACTCAGATTGCCTTTCCTCAGGTTCAGGCTGGTTGCCAGAGATTTGCAGTGCCATCTATTGTATGAAGGAGAAGTTCTGCAAACTTTTCTCCAAATGCTAGGAAAGGGAAAGCCTCTTTAAGGACACAGCTAACTACCAGAGTTATCAGTAAAAGAGCATTTAAAGAAGTTTAGGGAGTTCTTTGAATTTACTTTCTGGAAAATATTAAACACATACATATCCAAACTAATCACAGCAAGATGCTTTGGCATCAAGCTTCCTTTCAAGAAATGTTTCGAGAATAATCTGGGTGTTTTTATTAACTCAAGTTAACCTGCATTCATCTCATTATTATTGTTTATGTCTAAAATTTTCCTTCAATTTTAAAAATGTAAAAAATTCCTAAGATACTAATTGTTGTTCATGACTATTAAAAACAGTTAGCCTAAGCAATCACATCATTTTACAAAAGAATACTTCCTTCATATCCATTTCAATAGGATATGTTCTTGTTCAATAGTTCTTGTATGAAGATATGACCATTGTTTCCTTAATTCACTTATCGCCTTCAAGCTTATTGTACCTAAAACTGATCACAAAGATGAAACACAAGTTTCATTGGCATTCTGCTATCACCTACATCCTCCTCTGCTTAGGCCACTGAGACGTCTCTCTACAATCTGCTTTGTCAGCTTCTGGTTTACAGAATTTGCACCTAATAGTGAAAGCAAGAAACACATCAAGTGTCATTTGCCTCAAAAGCCAAGTTAGGACCTATGAATTATAACAGCAACTATATGGAAATATAGTAATGACAAAAAAGAAGAGTAAGGGAATCTTCTCTGTAGAACAATCTGTCAGGGCAGATTAAGCAAACCCAAAGACTTCAAGAAAGTATTCATAAACATCTTGTGAAAAAGTTATTCCCCTCTAGTTGACATTTACCTTGTGAATACGATCCTCTCTAAGCTTTTGTTGTCAGTAACCCAAAAAATCCTCACCTCCAGCAGTACAGGGAGGCATGGTGAAAAACCAAAGGAAGTGCCTCTGGATATGTGTAGGTAGTATTCACATACTATGATAATAGACAAATTTATGAAACATCAAGATTAGAGAAAGACATATTCTGAAATTTTATATTTGTCTGACTTTCTAAATACTGTCTTTCAACTGGGAGGTAAAATGTGACCTTTCAGTCAAAACAATTAATTTTTGCTTTCATACTTACTAAACAAATACCGTGAAGGGTTTAACTATTGTTTCATCACAACTGAACAGCAGTATATTAATATAAAACTGGAAAGAATGAGAAGTAGCAGAATCAGACCTATATAGAATATTGCAATGAAACATCAAACCATAAAAAGCTGAAATGGAAACACTGGGATTCTCCCATTTACTTGAAGAGCCATGGGAAACATAGCCATGCTTCTTGGCTATGCCCATCAGATTAAGCAGAGGAAGAGGAAATTCCCTTAGAAAATAATTTGAGCAAAGCTGGAGCAGAGCAGTTTTTGGGGACAAGGACAGACATTACATAAAGGATCACTGTGGAAATGACTGCGGTGTCCAGTTATTCTTACCATGTTGCAGAAAAGAAAGTGTAAATATGGATAGGACACATAGTTCAATACTTCAGGAATAAGAAGATCTTAAAATCTATCAGTTAAAATGCTGACTCAGATTCTAGAAAATGGACAGCTCAAGTTCCCATTCATAAGGCAAAGAATACTGCAGATAAGATAAGCAAGGCATATGTAACAGGGGTGGCTTACGTTTAAATAGGCTCTTTATCTAACATTTGTCATATATTTCGCCCCTCTGTAAATATTAGAATTCCTAATCCTCTGCTTCCACTCCAACTGATTATTGAACTATTAGCTGTCAATAATACAAAATACATATAAAAAAGTCTAGGGTTTTTTTAGAAATTACCACAAGTTCTGAAGTCTGTGATTATACAAATAGGATACAGTTCCCACGCTGATGATTATCTATCTGATCCAAATGAATACCTTTGACAGAACAGAATCTCTCTGGTAAAGATTGTAAACTATTTCAAATAGCAGTTAGTCCCTGTTGTATTTTCATATCCTACCATAAAACAACAACAATGCAAAGTAAGAGGATAAGAAAGAGGACTTGCAACTGTGTTTATTTACAAAGGGTTGAGTTCCTTGTATCACGGTTAAACCTTTACTAGAAAAAAATGGAACACTACTACTACTAGTTTTCCATAGAAGTAATACTTATAGTATTATTTGTTACCACGTTGGTGAGAAATATCAAGTACAAGGTAACAGAAACACTGCAATTATGTGGAGCATCTAGGATGACACACACTGCTGAACAACAGAAACCCATAAGGGCAATAGAAACTACATATGTTACAGCATCAAAATGTGTTATCAAGGAGAAGAAAAGCAGAACACTTATTGGAGAAGCTTATTTCAGTGAAGCTCTCTGTCCCTGTGAGTGTCCCAAGAAAAGCAGGCACACAGGGGACAGTACATAACTGGGGTCCTAGAATTAATGACAAGCTTTAAATAGCTGTTAAGTATGTGTCTCTGCTCACACGGTAAAGTTAATGGTTGCTTGTTCACTGCTAACTTAATAAACTTTTCTACTTGCTAGAAAATGCTGGATAAAAATGCTGTTTAATTGTTTGAAACCTTACTCTTCCTGAAATCGACGTGATTCCTCATACGTGTTGTTCATGTGGCCAGGCTTCTGTAGAGTGAATGGTGGTGAGTCCTGCTAATCAGAGTTCGCCAGTTGTTTAGCCTCTTCTGTGCTTAAAAGACATTGAGGATGATATGGTCTTGTTTTTTTAATATGGCAAAGAAATCAGTCATAGGGAGAAAGTTTTCTTACCATTTCAACTATATGAACTACGTACATACTCATTAATTTTAAAGCTAGAAGGGATCATTGCCATCCAATCTCACCTTTTATCTACAGTTCACCTTCTAATGTCAGCCTACAGCCCAGATCTTCTCCTTAGCTGCAGTGTCTTTGAGAAAGTTGATTGCAAAGATGAATCCACTCACCACTAGAAAAGTTGTTCCTATGCTTAATCTATCTATTACTTTAAAAAAATCCAAAAGTAATAAACACCCCCTCCCCCATATCTCTTGTCTACACTTAGAATCATAGAATTATTCAGGTTGGAAAAGACCTTTAAGATCATCAAGTCCACCCGTAACCCTAACACTGCTAAGTCCATCACTAAAGCATGTGCCTAAGTGCCTCATCCACACATCTTTTGAATACCTCCAGGGATGGTGACTCAACCACCTCCCTGGGCAGCCTATTCCAATGCCTGACAACCCTTTCAGTGAAGAAGTTTTTCCTAATATCCAATCTAACCGTCCCCTGGCAAAACTTGCGGCCATTTCCTCTTGTCCTGTCACTTGTCACTTCTTAGTCTCTGTTTCACATCACTGTAATCCTCCATGCCATTCTCATTCCTCTAAAGGAGAATCTAAAGAACCATAAATCTTTTCTCCACATAGATACTTTTTGATCTTTCTATCAAGAAATCTCAAATCTCTTCTTAGATAAAATACACCAATTTAACTTAAGGCTTTCTCACAGACCTGTATAAACAAAGTACACATGGATTTCTCTTCGAAAAAAGTACTCTTCCTTTCCCCTCTTCAAAATTGCTGCACATCAGTCTTCCATAAAGGAGGCGTTCATGGCCCTGGCAGTTCTTACACATGTATGCTCTCCTCAAAGCAAAACAAAGCACTCACAGTCCAGATGGTCTCTCGCCCAAGCTTCACCAGCTCCTATGCTTGGAACAGCTCTGTGATTCTGGTCCAATACAGGTGTATTTACATTAGCAGTTTAGTCCAAATCAAAAAAAAGTACTTCAAATTTATTTCCTGATTGCATATATTGGTTCACATTCAGGAGCAGATCACATAAGCTGGATTTTTTTGGTGGGGGAAATCCCTCATTTCCTCACACACTGGGAAATTTCCTCACACACTGGGAAAGAACAAGAAATGACACAAAGAAAAGTTTTTTGTTTTTAAAGCTCACAATTACTTTCGTCATTGCAACATGAAAACACATCAGTTCACAAGACCAAAAGAGGAATTATGGCTGATATGTACCTTCTACCGTTACAGTTTTCAGCTACTGTGTAAAATAAATTCAACTATTAAAAAAGTTTTCTTCTTTGCTTTTCGCTGAGTTATTGCTGAGATTATTATTCTTACATTAAGGATCGATATACAATATTTATCACTACCATATCTGTATCCCAGAAGAACAAAAACTACAACCTACAGCCCTGCACCTTTTGCTTTTTGAAGGCATGAGATAAAAATCTGTCTGCAAACACCCTTTAGGAGATGATCATTCCTGTCTACAAGTACATTTTTAACAAGAGAAAATGGGTGTGTTAGTGACATTTTTAGTGCAATTCTGCTTATTAATAATGTTTGTATCCACACTAAAATATCAATTACATTTAAACACATACTTAATATAGTTTCTTATATTTTATCACATTAACACGTTTAACTACTCCCAAGGTAGGTATTGGCAACATAATGAAAACCCAACATAAACAACATCTACCTGCACACATAATTCAAAGATATTACTTAGCTGGAATTCTATTTTTCTCAAAAACACTTAAGAACTCACAATAATGCATATAAATTAAACTAAAATAATAAATACAAGCAAGCAACAAGTTAAATGTGCATTTTGAATTCACATTTGAAAGCTCACCCATAAATTTAAAATTCGAATATTTAAGTATGCAGTTCTCCAGTCCTATTATGACAAGGTTTTACATTTTAAAAGGAAGAAATTCGTTATGCAACTCAAAACACCTGGGTTTTTTTTTTCCTTTTAATAGGCATTTATTACCTAGATACTTTATCAAAATCATAAGAAGTATCTTCAAATATCTTTAATCTGTTCATAGATATAGCCTCAAAATTGTTACTTATATAAAAAAGTTTTATGGAAAAAAGGCCTCAGAGTTATTAAATTGCTCTCAAAGTTGGTTGTCCCATGAAATTATTTTAGCAGTAGGATAAAATGCCTATTGACTCTGACAAAGACTATGGAATCCATCTGCTCATGGACACACAGTGCAGCAGTTTTTATAACTATGAACTCACTCTAGTGAAAAGAAATGGTTTACATATACAGAAGCTAATCTTTATGATGCTTATAGCCATACTAAATAATGCATCACCTCCCAAGCAAAAAGGAAAAGAGAATTTGCAAAAGTGAGAAGCATAAGCATTCCCATCTTTTGAAGACTAAAAAAAAAGTCTGAAATTTCTCTAGACCTAAAAAGTAAAATAAAGTAAAATAAAATAAAATAATGAGAAAAGCCCATTTAAAAAAGGAAGGTTAGAATTGCATCACGCTTGGCAAAGGAAAAAAAAGAATGCATTTGATTTTTTTATTTTGTGAAAGTAGCTATAAGATATTTCATTCAGAATTGCAAAACAAGAAAATACTTTAACACATGTTTTTATTATCCTGCCAAACCTAGAAGTTTCAGAACGTTCTAAGCATCTGAAAATTGTGAACGAAATTAAAATGCAACATGTTGTAAAACTTTAGCAACAACAGTAACCACCTGGGTAACCTTTGTAATAATTCTGTACCAAAGGTACTACATGTGCATTTATTTATGAAGTGTAAACAAGCAGCCAACATTTTTATCACTTAGAATGGAGCTGTATAATGCATGCACTGCTAGTGAACCCAAGGATTCTGAATGCAATTTCAGTTAGCACACAAAATTAACCTTTCATATGAGTGCCTACATTTCCCCTAAGACATCTTTCCTGTCATATTTCACAAGCAATTTGGGCAATGTTTAGTGTTTTAGCCCATCTGAATTATGCACGCACCTACATATTCCATAATGTAACTAAAGAATGTTTGCAATTCTCGGGCGTGATGCAAATTTATTATAAATAATTGTAAAAACCAACCAACCATACAGAAATAAAACACACTTACTGAAGTTAATCCCACACATTCTTTCTTCCACTGTCTCAATACATCAAACAGTAATTATCTTGTATTTAACATAATAGAATGGAGAATATTTACCCTGAGAGTACTCAAACTGGTTAAATATAGATAAACATCTATGATAGGATTAAAAAAATCATCTTTCTTCTTTAAAGGTCACTATGTAATAATTATTTTGGTGTCATTAGCAAAAAAGCTACACAACAGAACCAACTCCATATGGATTACAATTGAACTTAAACAGCATTATCTGTGTCCTATTGTGAATTCAAATTAAAATGCAGATTGCTGCTGTTTTGGGGAGAGAGAGCTGTCTGCTTCTTTGCTTTGCAAGAGAAGGAGAAAAGTGAGAAAAAGGAGAAAAGATCGTTATCATATAACATGAATGTTATTAATCTTGATCTGAGATACTTATTTGGTTCCTATTCCTGTACCTTAATGACTTCCAGTCCCTACATCATTCCACTCTGATACAAAGAGGAACGCTAAGCCCCTGACAAACTATGTGGAAAAACCCAATCCATTTTCCGAAAATACTAATATAGCGTGTTAATCGCAGTACTCCTCAGCCTTATGTTAGTAAGTACTTCCAACTTCAGCCTACTTTTTCCTGAAAATGTCACTGACATTAAGATGAACATTTTCAAATCATGTTTATAAGCCCTACGTTGTCTGTGAACTTTTGAGAGAGATTTAATGGCAGAGAGCTAATGAAAAATTTACGTGGGATTTTCATTCCACAAGCTTTTCTACCAGAAACCTCACTCCATATATTTACTGTGAAAGCATAAAGTCTTGCATGGAATTCTGCTACTTGTTAGAACTAGGCAATTAAAATTGCTCAAAATTTGAAAGGCCAGAAAAGTAATTTTCATGAAGAATATCAGCTTATTAACGTAATGGATGCACTTGTTAAATAATACTCAGTCCATTAACATCTGTATTGGGTCTGGCTGAGATGGAGTTAATTTTCCCCACAGCAGCCCTTATAGTGCTGTGATTTGTATTGGTAGCTAGAAAGGTGTTGAAAACACAGCAGTGTTTTGGCTACTGCTGAGCAGTGCTCAGACAGCATCAAGGCTGCCTCTCCAAATACCCCCCCTCACCCAGTAGGCTGGGGGTGGGCAAGAAGTTGGGAGGGGACATAGCCAGGACATCTGACCCAAACTGACCAAAGGGATATTACATACTATATAATGTCTGCTCAGCAATAAAAGCTAAGAGAACAGGGGGGTGGGGGGGTGGGGTGGATTCATTATTATGTCATTTATCTTCTGGAGCAACCGTACTGAAGCCCTACTTCCAGGGAAGTGGCTGAACATCACCTGCTGATGGGAAGCAGAGAATAAATCTTTTGTTTTCCTTTGCTTCCACATGTGGCCTTTATTTTTGCTTTATTAAACTGCCTTTAACTTGACCCATGAGGTTTTTTCCATCTTCTTTTCTCCCCGCCCTGCCCTGCTGAGGGAGTGATAGAGAGGCTTGGTGGGCACCTGATGGCTGGAAAATGTCAACCTATCACAATGTCTTCTGAATACAAACAGAAACAGTTTTAGTTGTATATTCATTCTAACTGTAGCATTAGCTATGCTATAGGGTTTATACTGTCATGGATCAATATGCACAGTTATGACAAAGTTCTAAAAAAAAAAGAACTGATACAGAAAATGTTCTTTTTCTTTTTTTACTCATAACTAAATAAATATATCACCTGGAAACTGGGTGAGAAATTATTTATACCATACAGGTTACTCTTCCTTATATAATTTGTACTATCTGCAGGATAACTTTCTTCTCCCTCATATCAGTTTCGGTTTTCTCCCATTGGTGAGATGCCTCAATATAAAGATGTCAGTGAGGAAGGTGGGAAGGAGAAAACAACCAGCCCATCTGGCAGGGAATTTGGTCTATCTGTCAAGCATTTGGTCAGTGTCTATGATGACCAAAGAAAAATTTGTAAAATCCTACCTCCTCCTGTCCAGTAAATAAACATAAGAACTTCTGGTGAGGATACAGAATAACATGCAATACTTAAGCTGTGAAAAACTTTAGGTGTGAAAGAGGCAATGAGATCACACTTGGCTCTTCTGTCCAGTAAGTCAGCCAGAATTGTCCTTGGGAGTCCAAGGACTTTATGAAGAGTAGAGTCCTTGGTGAGTTGGACCAGACAGAAAAGTCTCATCATTGTTCAGTGAATGACCGTCAGTTCTAAGTACAGGAACACACAGTACTATTAACTATTACTTCATATGCTGAAAAGTGGCCTTCTAAGCACAATCAGGTTTTTTTATAGATGTGAATATCAAAACCCATAATTTTCTCTGCGAGCGGATGAGTATGACAGCAACAAACAGTCCTTTATTGCATCTGTCTATTCCACTTCCAAAATTTCTGGGGACAAAAGCCTGGCAAGCCTGTTTACATGAGCAGAAATGCAACTCCCCCCTATGCTGCATATCTGGAGTGTAACAAGGTCTCAAAAAGGTTATAACATTAAAGCTATATTCCAGTCTCTTCCACCCAAACCACTGTTTTAAATCTATCTTATTTGAAGGTTTGAGTATGTATCACACTATGTGGCAAGAACTCTAAAATTTAAGCTACTGATATGAAATTCTAGTTTGTCCTATAGTTTTAATTGCATAGCTGGATTTCAGGGCTGTTGCCTGTCTGCACACCCATGCACTTGAGTCAGAAATTCACTAGTGGTCCAGGAACCCCCCAGCTAGATGAGACATCCAACAGATTTGAAACATCACACCAACCTAGCCAAGGTGACTGACTGAGATCCTGGCCTCCTTCACAGCAATATATATGAGTAATTGATGCAGGAGTCTCCAGGTGGGAATTGAAGGCACTCCCAAGGCAGCTCCTCTTATGTATAGATCAATTTGGACATTCCAATGTGTATATTAACATCCTGTGGGGGGGATCTGGCTATTACACATGCTCCCCAGGCAGGTCCTGTTGCAAAACTAATCAAGCTGTACATAGTTACTTTTAAATAGTCAGTAGAAACCATTCCCGCAGATGCAAAAACAGTCACATAAGACAGTCTTTTGTACACAGTTTTGTACATAGTTTAAGATAATCAATAGCAATTAATTGTGTATATACTGAAGTGGTCAGATAGGACCACGAGCCAACTAGATTATAGGAATTCAGCAGAACAAACAGTTCGGTGAGTCTCTCTCAACACAGCTGGAGACACCCTGGCAAGGACCCCTGCAATGGAGACTCCTATAGCCACGCATCGAGCAACCAACACCACTGTTTGAGAGAACTAATCCCCATGCTAACTTCCTAAGCGGTTTGTTTGTTTTTTAAACAAACACTCTGTTTATGAATGTCTGTGTAACAACGACCAGGTACTCAGGTGTACGTGACAAACATATTTTCTTAGTAACTGGAAGAAAAATCCATGCTTTTTCACCCTCATCTAAATTTTCCCTTTTCAAAATATCTCACTAAGTGCATCCTCCCACAGTGTTTCAGCAAGTAGGAAAGTGGTGGAGCAGCCTAGCATCTAGCAGTAACACAGCTATCACAGTATAATGTTCATAGCGCTGGTATGAAGTAAGCTCTGTAGGTTATAATTATTGAAGTGCCGTGCTGCCTGTGTTACAGAAGTAAACACATTTTATAAGCAATACAAAGTAAAGTTCCATTGGAAAGAGCTAATAACTGACTTGCAAGTCAAGCCCAGCAAATTACTGATCAAAGTATCTTTGCCTTTTCACTAGTGGACTACCATCTTATATTGCCAACTGTCACCTTTTGAGTCCACTTGAATGAGTAAAAGACCATTCAAATGAGCAAGGATTGAGAAGGTCAGTACCAACCTGAGAATCAGTTACTGCAAATTATCAGATATCATGAGTCAGATCTACAAATTGTTTCCAGGGAGAGTGATAATGAAAATTCCCTCAGGGCGTGCCCTGGACAGGACAGACTGATCATTTCCCTAAAGAGCTAAAGAGAATATTTTTTCTTAGTTGCACTGGGTGTTGTGTCTGGTTCTTGCACTTGTAATAAGACAAATCACCGGAGCTCCTTTTGGGAAGAAATCGTTTCTTGCATCTTATTAGGACAGCTGGATGGATGGGATGGAGAAAGAGGATGGGAGCGCAACTCCTGTAGCTAGCTACTAGAACTACTTGGATCTATCAGCTCACATCTCCTCTGCAATATTAGGGTGTTTTATACTAGATACCTTGTACCTACCTGTTTTCCCCTCTGCAATTCAATATAATCTGTCCTAAGGACTTAAATTGAAATAAAATTTTAATTAATTCAGGTATAAGTGGCCAAGGTTTAATGGACTACCATTACATAGCCATCATAGAATCATAGAATGGTTTGAGTTGAAAGCCCAGCCCCCCTGCAGTAAGCAGAGACATCTTCAACTAGATCAGGTTACTCAGAGCCCCATCCAATCTGACCTTGACTGTTTCCAGGGATGGGGCAACTTTCACCTCTCTGGGCAACCTGTTCCAGTGTTTCACCACCCTCATCATAAAAAATTTCTTCCTTATACCTCGTCTGAATGTACCTTCTTTTAGTTAAAACCATTACACCTTGTTCTAGCTCTACAGGCCCTATTATATATATATGCACTTATGTATCTATATATGCGCGCACAAACACATATACACATATATATAAACAAATGGTCCCTTTTTGCCTTAAACTTTTAAATTGTATTTCAATATAGGGTGAAAAGCATTTTCTGCTACGAATATTTTATCTTTAACCTCTAAACTGCGCTAGAAATGTGCTGATTAGAGACACCCACTATCCATTTTACCCCGTTACTAATGAAAACAAGCCCTGCATTCAAAGCTATTTTTACTGTTAAGATTTGCATAATATAGCCATGCTGTGACTCAGATTTCTGCAGATGAAGTAACTTTTTCCTCCTTCATAATTTTTTCTAATTTGAGAGCTAAACAGTAAGATAATTCAAAAACAGGTCTAAGATCCCAACTCAATTATTCTTAGTTAGCAGAAATTAATACAACTAATTAACAGAGCTGTAACTCTAGCCAGTTTATAGAGGTATGTTTATATTATGGGTTCTCATAAAATTCCCTTTCTTTTAATTATATCTCCTTATTCTTAAATGCCTATGAAAGAAACTTCGAAATGAGATAACATATCTGTTATTCTCTTGTACATATTTACATAAAAATACCAAATATACACAAACACACTACTTAGCAGATAAGATCTCAATTTGCAGAGACAGAGAAATCAAATCCCTCTTTTATCTGCACAAGTTTTCTCATGACAGCACTCATGTTCTGCTCTCACTAATTTTATTAAAAATGGGATAGCAGGAAAGGGGTTGATCAAATCTTAACTAATCTTAACGGAAATGGATATAGTAGAAAATTCATGCAGGAAAATTCTCTCAAAGGCTACTAAAATAAAAAATGGTATCTTTGGCTCAGGAAGTCTTCAGCAAAAATAGCAGAAAGACTGTCCGGATATCAGAAAAGTATATGTAGATGGTTTCCCAGTTCTGTGTTCCTCCCTCTATATTAGATTTCTGGACCAACACAACATGGCCATCCCTTTTGTTTGGTGATTTAGGGATTTCTACTCACTCAAGTTCACAAAATCAGGGAAAAAGATAATAGACTATGTCCTCAGTTTTCACATTACCTACAGCCCTTCTTCTACTATACAGTAAAAGATTTAATCCCGGTTCCAGTACAGCCCAGAAAGCAACATAAGTCACAATTTGATTCAACTTATAATTAGCATTCAATATCTTATCAGTGACTTCAGTAAAACTCATGTATCACTGATTTGTTTGTTAGAAAGAATATGTGGTTTCATCATTGTGTCATTTTGTAGAAATTGATAAAAATTAAGCCACCATTCAAATTCAAAATGTGTTGTATGGACATTACTTTGATGCGTCCAAACAACATAATCATTAGCATTTAAGTTTGGCTTTACAGACTGCTCAAGTATTACTTTAAAATATCTAACAAAAGCTGTGAAGCACCAAGAAAAAAAAAAAAAAACCTAGGTCAAATGTCTTATTATTTAAAATTTTATATGTTATTTCAGAAAATGCCATATATAGTTTTACCAATAGTTCAAATTTTAGTAAATATTGATCCTGTAACACAAATTTTATCTTTAACAGGGTAAACTCCAGAGTACCTGCACAGCAGCAATATTAAATCAGAATATGAATAGCAATAATAAGCAGGAACTAAATAAACAGCATGTCCCCAATTGCTACACTTTGTTTCCTTCTCTTCTGCTTTGAAATAAGGCCATCAGTGCTGAAAATGTGATATTTTAATTACACTTTCTAGAACAGCTAGCAGGATTTGTGGGGTTCTCCAATACCCACACATATATTTTGCAGAAACTGCTGCAGGCGTGCCAGCTGAAGGCACCTCAAGACGTATTTGTTATGGTATTATTTTAAGCATGCTTTTTTTAATGTGAATTTTCTTCAGATAGATAGTAAATTGACAGATAGCTAAATAATCTGAAACAGAAGTGCTGAGGTATATGATGTTTCATACGATGTTTCATCAGAAAAAGTACAACCTGTTGGACTGCTGCATTAAAATAACTAGAAGCAATGTCTTCATTGAGTGTCTGGAAAGAAAGAGTTATAAACGCTAATAAATGGACTAATGTTTAGTTACTATCTGCACTAATTATTAGGACAACAATATTTAATATTAACTCTTTCCCTGTACATGGAAAGTGTATAATTTGTAACAATTACACTACACATTTAATAGCTATTATCTTTGACAATTAAACAATTTCCTCTGGAAGCACTATTTTGAAGAAATACATAAAATAAGAGTGCATTACCTATTCAAGTGGAAAGCATAATTTCTGCAAAAAGACTGAACTAAGCAAAGATGCATCTGCAACAAAGGCAGAACTATCACATTGGAAGTTGTCCTTTATCCAGCGAACAAGAAACAACAAGCAGCCCAACATTGAAGGGATTGTGCACAGGAAAAGAGGGTAGCTTTAATAGTTTTCAGAAGATACTAAGGAGTGACACTTTTTTTCCACTCTGCAATGCCAGCTATTTTCACTAAAATAAAGACAGAAAATATATGGAAACTACAACCTACTTGTTGATCACATGGAACTGAGCTGTGAATACATATGAAAAAGCAAAACAGGAATATTATACTTAAAATTAACAAGGCTTTTAGTAATTTATATCCTTAATATGTTTTATTTTTAAGTTTAAGCAAGCATATACTACTTGGGTGCCACAACATGTTCACTGGTTTTGGCCACAGCTGCCACAAAAGTATGTCAGGAAGTGAACTCTGTCATACTCAGTCTTGTTTTTACAATTTTATTTTTAACAGAACCACAGACTCATTAAGGTTGGAAAAAACCTGTAAGATCATCAAGTCCAACCATCAACTAACACCACCATGCCCATTAAACCATGTCCCACAATGCCTCATCCACACGTTCCTTGAACACCTCCAGGGATGGTGACTCCACCACCTCCCTGGGCAGCCTGTTCCAGTGTTTCACCACTCTCTCAGTAAAGAAATTTTTCCTGATATCCAGCCTAAACCTCCCCTGACGCAACTTGAGGACATTTCCTCTTGTCCTGTCGCTAGTCACTTGGGAGAAGAGACCAACACCCACCTCTCTGCAACCCCCTTTCAGGTAATTGTAGAGCGCGATTAGGTCTCCCCTCAGCCTCCTCTTCTCCAGGCTAAACAACCCCAGCTCCCTCAGCTGCGCCTCATAAGACTTTTGCTCCAGACCCCTCACCAGCTTTGACGCCCTCCTCTGGACACGCTGCAGCACCTCAATGTCCTTCTTGTAGTGAGGGGCCCAAAACTGCACACAGGATTTGAGGTGCAGCCTCACTAGTGCCTAGTACAGGGGCACCATCACCTCCCTACTCCTGCTGGCCACACTATTTCTGATACAGGCCAGGATGCCATTGGCTTTCTTGGCCACCTGAGCACACTGCTGGCTCATATTCAGCCGGCTGTCGATCAACACCCCCAGGTCCTTTTCTGCAGGGCAGCTTTCCAGCCATTCTTCCCCAAGCCTGTAGCATTGCATGGGGTTGTTGTGGCCAAATGCAGGACCCGGCACTTGGCCTTGTTGAACCTCATACAATTGGCCTGGGCCCATCGATCCAGCCTGTCCAGATCCCTCTGCAGAGCCTTCCGACCCTCAAGCAGATCAACACTCCCGCCCAGCTTGGTGTCATCTGCAAACTTGCTGAGGGAGCACTCAATCCCCTCATCTAGATCGTCGATAAGTATATTAAACAAGACCGGCCCCAAAACTGAGCCCTGGGGGACTCCGCTTGTGACCAGCCACCAACTGGATTTCACTCCATTCACCACAAGTCTCTGGGCTCGGCCGTCCAGCCAGTTTTTTACCCAGCACAGAGTGCACCTGTCTAAGCCATAGAAGGAGATCAGGTTGGTTAAGCAGGACCTACTTTCATAAACCCGTGCTGACTGGGCCTGATCCCTCGGTTGTCCTGTACAAGCCCTGTGAACACCCTCAAGATGAACCTCTCCATAATCTTCCCCGGTACCAAGGTCATTTCTGAAGGAGGCCTTTTATTATCATTACCTTTAGCAGAATTACTGTAACTTGTAACTTAACTCAAGGTACCCTGAAATTATCTGAAGCCTCACAATCACAACTCAAGCAACTTACCTTTTTATTTATTCAAAAAGCATTAACTGTTGCAAAAATTCTAATTATTCCCTTTATATGCTTGATTTCAGTTGAACACTTTTTGATATTTATTGTAACAAATATGTTCTGGTACAATATCTGTACAACTCAGTTCCACATAAGAAAATAAATGGTTATATGCAGCCTTATAATCAGTCCACATGTTACGATTGGTAGGTCTACTCTGAAGTAGGATAGTAGTATTTTAAATAAGTGTGCTAACTTCTAAAATGTAATTGGTTTTGAATTTTTCAATATTATAGCACAGGACAAGTTGAAGCCTATGGGACAGCCTTTTTTATTTATTTTTTTAATATCTAGCTACCTTAGATGGCTACCTGAAGAATGAGCAGAGGCAAAAAAATTAGACAATTATACAATAAGAGCTCAGCAAAACTATCAACATATCTATCTAAAGTGTTCTGGAAATATTTTAATTCCCTGGGAATTAAAAAGTTCCTCCCCCTAATTTGAAAGATTAAGGAAAAACGTTAATTTAGGAGTTTTGGCCATGTATCATCACGTACTCAGATAATTTACTTTCTATAACATGATGGGCTTCTGGGCCTCCTGTCATAGCTATCTGTCTGAAAGGGAGGCTGTTCAAGATATTTCTACTTCTTTTTTCTATGCCATTAAAAGCTCGATAAGAACCTCAACAGCTTTACTACCAACTGCTACTAGATCAAGCTGAACATTAAACAGATGGAACATATTACTAATAAAAATGTTTACCAGCTAGTCATTCAAGGATCCCTGTTGAATCCAACCATGATGCATGTTTGCTGTAACTGATAATGAGAACCAAGAGGCTCTTCTTCAATAACACAGTTTTCTGACTAAAAGTACAAAGTTCAAATGGGTACAAGGGCAATTTTGCTCAGTAAGACATCAGTGACTATGAGCTTGAGTCATCACATGAATTAGTAATGACTGTACTGAAAACTGCAATGTACAAATGGCTTTAAAGAGTTTGTGTATTTTAAATACCTCTTTAAATCCAATGTGAATTGTTTTAATCTGTACAATAGTAGATCATTCTGTATTTTTGCTGACCAAGGAATTTCCACTTTTAAATCGTTAAAATAGACTTGATTCTGGAAGACTTTCAAGTTGTACTGCAGCTTTCCATAATTCATAATGTTTTAATTGTCATCTCTTACCCAGGACATTTCTTAGCATGCTCAAAGGACAATTCCAAATACCAAAAAATTCAGAAAACAAAGTATTTCCGTTCAGAAACTGGCAAATAAATAAATGTCTGTATGTTGTTTTTCTACCTAGAAGCCGTTTCAAATCATTAAATGGTTATTATTACTGCAAACGTGTTGACACAATTGCTGAAGCCAGGCCTTAAATGAACATGACTTTTTATATTTTCATGAACTAAAATTGTGTTATTTTTTGATTCTATTATTTGTAAGATCTGCAAACATTATTACTGTGTTATACAAATGAATAGCTACGACTCCTTTAGACAAGCTGTCAAGAAAACAGCAACATAATTTGAACTAATAGGGAAAGACATGCTAGTGGGAATAAAGGGCCTAACTAGAACAGACATTTTGAATGTGAGGGGAAAAAAACAATACTCTATGGATTAACTTGATAATATTTAAATAGGACTGGATCTTCCTTTCCATGGAAAGAGAAATACAGTCCAGATGAAATTCAGCAAAATCACGTTAAAAAAACTTCAAGTTTTTGGTTGATGCTCCTCCCCAGCAGAAGCAGAACCAAGGTGCCTTTGCACAGGCAGGGAACTGGAAGAGTTCTAGGAAACTATACATGGAGATAAATTTATAACTCTGTGTGAACTTGTTTCAAGCCTCCCATTTTAAGAGGGCTGCAGAAATGGGAGATGCTTTGTTTTCAGGATTGCTGCAGCTGTTACAGGTATAGTTAGTGCAATGGCATCGCTCACCGGGCACATATGACAGCTGCTGTTTTGACCAATACCAAAACACTCTAAAGCCAAAATCACCATCTGTGATACCTTGACCAAGAGGGACAAGCCTCAAATGAAATTAATTGATTTCCACATTGGTACAGAGGGGAACTGGTAGTGAACACTCCCCAAGAAGCTACATACATACCTATCTGTGGCCTTCTCAGACAGTATATGGAGAGGCATTCCATAGCAAGGTGTAAATACTAATGAGTCCATAGAAATATTATCACAGTTCTGGTTTCCTCATCAGAAATATTCTCCTTATTTAAGTGGACTAGCAAGAAAGGGAAAGGAAAAGATGGGCAAATAGAATAGAATAGAATAGAATAGAATAGAATAGAATAGAACAGAACAGAACAGAATAGAATAGAATAGAATAGAATGCTACCATACCACCTCAAGCTTTATATACTGATTTAGATAGCCTTTGTCCCCCCAGAGTGCAAAATAAAACCAAACCTTTCCAACAGTAGTTTTTTTCCATTTGGGATTTACCATTAAAAATATATGATTTAATATGTTTTATTTACATAAATGCGTGGTACCTTTCGGAATGCTTTAACAGAGACTCTAAGACACAAAGCACCTAAGAAGTAAATGCCGTGTATCAGTTAAAAAAAAAAAAAGGAATTAAATTTTAGATACTTAATTGCTTTGATTGTTCATTCCACCTTCCTAACTTATAACTTCTTATCTCAAACTCCAAGTATTGCTTCCACAATAATTAACAAAAATTAAAAACCAAACACATGTCTCTGACATAAGCAAAAATTACTTCCCAACATAAGATTACATAATGAAACTGAGGAATGATTCAATTTTATTTTAGCTGTCTAAGAATTAGGTTTTAAGATCAAGATGATTAATTCATTGACTGTAGAAGGAACTCTTGATGACCACCTTAATCTAAAAGCTTCAGGAGATACCTAAGGAAGATAACAAAGATAGTGGAGAGAAATAGGAGAGTGATTCATCACACCATAACTGATCACAGAGGTTGCTTCAAGACTGAGTCTTAGTCTTAATCTTCAGATTGTTGAAGACAGACAAGGTAAACCCTAATTTAAATCAGCATTTAAATATCACCTAAAAGCTATTCAAATCCAAATGTATTCCACACATGCACAAAACAGTAGTAAAAGGCTGAAGAACTCAGAACCAGAAGTTAGCCTACATTACTGTAAATTACACTCTGCAGTCACACAGACTGTTAATGAATGAACAACAAAAATAAGTTCTAAAATGTGCTTCAAAACAAGTGGAGATGTGCTACTGAATTCTGGACTGACAGCTGGCAGAGAAAAGCAAGTCTACCTCAGATCCACATCCTAAATTCACTGCCATTAAATGACAATTAAACTTACTGGGCACTTTCTTCTACTGTTACTACTACAATAAATTTCAGTGTTATTTAGAGAAAAACCTCTGGACATTCTCAGAAAAGCTTAAGAAACTGTTAAGTTTGTAAAAAGAAATTATTTTGGATCTCTTTTCTCATACCAAATGTTGCCTCTCTGTGACAATACACAGCAAGTTGTGAAGTTCTCCTCCAGGCTACATTCCCATTGAAACTAGAGTGATTGCCTTAAACCCTGACTTGATGATGCAGAAGGTTCAACACCACCACTGGCATAAAGAGCTGCTCTCCTTTACTTCTTTTCAACAATCCTATGTGCTTTTTCACCATTTTCCTGTTTCATCAAACTCAGTCCCTGACACTGTTCATGGCACAGACCCACAAACTACTGTGATGGCACAAAATGGTCAGTAAGCTGAAGTACAGAAGTAAAATTTCTGTGCCAGGCAAATTATGAGTCTAGTCCTTTAGATCCTGGGTGCAAACAACTGTAATATTGCAGGTTAAATTTTGTCAAGATGTATAACCTTCAGCAACAGGGAAAGGCAAAGATACAAGGCACCTTTCAGGTGCAGAGGCTATGCCTCAGAGGTTCTTCTGTATGAAAAGGAGACTCATTTTCCTCCTGATTTCCTCATGCACTCTGACACAAAAGTAAGTTGGTAGAAATTTAGAGCAACATTTGCTAGCACACCCGAGATTTAGTAGCTCCTTTGGAGGAGAAAAAATTATTCTTGAAGGTAGCTTTGATCAAAGCATGCAAACTAAATTATAACCTTGTCCTGTTGTTCACCGTGGAAGACAAAGAATGATGGGCAAAAGCCAAAATACCCCTTAACAAAACGCATGATAAAAACATGTTTTTTGGAATGGACCTTTCAAAGATTGCAGATCTGTTGAAATACACATCTTCCTCTTTCTCTGCGAAGCTGGGTAGGCTTGTACCTGTCAGGTAGACAAAGCTAAAACTATACCACAATATACAGCTAGCATCAGCATCAGTGTTCTCCAGACCTCTGCTCAATTACTAAAACATCACTGAGGAAAATTACCACTCAGATCTTCCTAATGCAATAATATATAGCTGCAAACAAATTACTGATCAGTATTAAGGCACTACAGAACGTCTTTTAAGTGCTGATATTTTTTTGATAAAGGCTATCAGCATATGTTTTCAAGTGTCCAATTTGCTTGTGCCTGTATAATCCGTGACTTCATTTTGCATAATCCCTCATCTCAGTCCCCTTTTGGATATGCTAACCCCTAAACTGCATGCAAGGTTTAACATACATCAAAAAATATATCAGTAACTTTACTCTCATGAAGAATGTCAATCTATATAAATACCAAAGTAAAAACCGCTTATGGCATACATAATGTTGTAGCAGCAGTGCTCTAGCATGACACATTCTAAATATACCTAAGCGACCCGCTACAGAGAAACCACACCTGAAAGGCTTCTGTGTCTAAACACATACCTGTTTTCCATCCCCTTGTGCCTTCCCTCATCACTCCAAGCATTCCTTCTCTCAACAAAACTCATCTTCTTCACAGATAACCACTTACATATGCAATTCAAATGGTTAATTTGGAAAAGCCTTCTCTTCCATGCCCATGCCAGAGTACTGCTGTTTTCAGCACAGCTCACACATATGTGTGCAGAAGTTAACTACACTGAAATGTAAGCCTTGAACTATAACTAGCTCTTTCCTCAACCCTCTTATCTTGTACCACATTCTTCCTCTATTTTATTACAGCAGAGGCAAATAACACTAACTGTGCATGAATAAACAGTATCTGGTTTTCTCCATCAGCTTCCGTAGCATAAATAATACTGCTTTATTTTGTTTGTGCTACAAATACATTTCTAAACTGACAGTTTGACAAATTAAATATAACCCAGGAAAAAAACTGACTCTTCTTATTCATCTAGTCATATAAGAACATTTGAATCCTATACATGTTTTTTCTGTCAAGTTTTATAATTTTGCTACATTATTATGTGGACAAACTCAAGAAACAGCAACTGAATTGCATGATGTTGTACCACATGGTGCCATCTGTTGAATGATAGTGGCTCACACCGTTACACTATATTATTAGATAGTTGCCTTTAACATGTAGTGGAAGTCATTCTGGCTCCCATCCAAACTTTAACAGGGACTTTAACCTTCCAGACAGCACTGACTGCTGTTAGCAAGATACAGCCTGCTGGAGATCCTCATAATTTAGACACATAATGTTGTGCAGTCACTTTCAGAAAGTGAAGATCCTAAGGCTATTTCTCACTGAAAGAGAGTACACAGACAATTAATATAGAAGGCAGAATGAAGAACACTCAAAGTCCTTCTCAGGAAGGTTGTGGATTATACATGGGATCCCAGTAGAACAGCAAAAGACCCAAATTGTCATCACTTAGAAGAAATCAGTGATGTTATTCAGTAATAACACAGAAATGATATTCAGAAAGGGATTATTTTCCACATTCTATCTAGTAAAGCAGCATTTTATGATTCTTATCATATTTAGTATGAGACAAAACTGATCCAAAGGCTATATCTAGCTATAATAATGCCACATTTCTGCTTCACTGCCTCACAGTGTCAGCAAGTCAGGGCTGGAGACAGTTTGCTCCAAACCTATGCTCTCCACAGTGATCAGTTACCAGCTTCATCAAGACTAGAGGTTAACCCCATTCATTACATATTTATGCAATATATACTTTGTATGAAATACAGTATCTGTTCACAAGATGATATTCACTGATGTTTTAACCCTGTCATATCAGCTTCCATGGGAACATATCGTTCATTCATTCACAAAATATTTTCTTCATAGTCAAGAACCAGGCTAGCCCTTCAGTTTTTATTTAGCAGCCTGTAAAACGCTGTTTCTAGCCCTTCCTAAAGGACCTTAGGACTTCAACAATCCAGTGGGAAGTGTTAAATACTGAGACAGAATAATGAGTCTGTGAATTTCAGGAAACTCCTGGAATGGAGCTGACACTGAATGGTGCCTCCAGAGAGCAAATATCTTCAGATCATTGAAAGGAACATCTATCATAGTGGACATCTTAACAAATTGTATCACAGATGTAAGGTCTGTATAAATACCCTGACTCTTAGTTGACTGATAAAACACAAAAAGAACTGAACTATGGTGTCAAAGGCCATGCAAATGTTTAAGATTTGAAGGTTCACAGGAGGGGTTTTCTTCCATTTCAACCTCTATTTAGAGTAGCCATTTCAATAGTCCTTGCACTAAAATCTAACAAACATATTCATTTTTTATCTTAACATTTGTCCAAAACATAAAAGGTGGATCTGATGACATCTGTTTTCCTTCCAGATTTGCTGGAAAACTCCAAAGAGACTGGAAACCCACAAAAGAGGGTACTGGGACTCTAAGACTCCCACCAGTAACTGCATGCTCAATACCTGAGGAAAGGTATGCAACAGATTGCAGGGGGCTTCCTGCCTGGTGCACCTGGCTAGTTTGGGAGGTGTCAATATACTCTGAGGGAAACCTTTGCCTTTAACAACTTCTGGCCCTGGTATTCTGGGAATTCAGCATGACTAAGAGGAGCACTTGAACACTGAAGATTTCCTACAAATCTGCAAATATACTGCTGCAGTGTTTTTGGAAGAGGTTAGCATACACATTTTCTCCGGTGGGAACGATGCTTTGTTAACTTAAAAAAAAAGAGTCTATACTGCAGAGGTCACATCAGCATCAGACATCTGACAGAAGGGATGATCATCCCCACACAGGCTCCCTAGTACCCAACCTTCAGGCTAGAAACTCCTTGAGGCAAAGACAAACTGCCTTTTGTGCTGTGTATAGCACTGAGCACTCTGAGTTCATCATAAAGCAATAAACCAAATCATTTCTTACACAAAAACTCATAGAGTCACATGCAATATCACAGCACTGAAGAAAAACATTCTACTGCTACAGCATTAGCTGGTTGGAAACCTATACTGGCAGCAAAAAAGATAAATATGAAAATAACACATATTTCGACCTCAAGCTATAGCCAAAGTCTTCATATCACAATATGATTGAGAGAGAAGATGCAGCATTTTACAGAGACTTCACATTTGATAGCTTAAACCATTGTAAAATTCCCACACAGCTGGACAAAATGTAGTGGATAAGAGCTGAAAATTTTCCTGCTACGAGGCATACTTTCTCTTCCTTGTGTGTAAATGAGATAAACACAGCTGTCTTTTCACTGCCTTTTTTGCATCTTTGACTATGATGCTTATCTCATTTCAGGATTGGTATACACAGATGAGCAGCTCAGAACCTCCCAGCCCCCGCTTTTTTTTAAATTTTGGATTAGCTAATGCACTAGAAGGTCATCTGCAGAAGGAAGACATGTAGCTGTTACCATATATTTTAGGCTTATAGAAGATTTCTGTAACATAAATTCTTAAAAACCTTCAAAGCTCCCGTTATCCAAACTGTTTATGGAATCCCAGATATTTTCTTAGACGGCTTTCAGCTAGGACACAAAACAAGCCAAAGAAAGGTTGCTTCCTGAAGCAGGAATACAGAGAATACATGAGATATACACAAATAGTTTTTGTTTAAGGAGGAAGCTGTGTCTCAAGAAGATGCAGATATATGACAAGAATTCCTTAGTTTCCCGTAGAGTGGCTAACTCTGATATGTTACCAGCTTATCTTATAAAAACCTTAGGATGCATACAATATTGCTGTTACCACCTTAAAACAAAAACACTTATTTTTCTGACAGTACTTACAGAATGGCAAGTCTTTTAAAAAATAACTTGGTATTCTTCACCCCCACCAATCTTGGCCCCCATGTTACTAAAACATAAAGAAAACAAAGCAAAAATATCTGTTTTCCCTCACAGTAAAGGTCAGGTTGGGATATTTACGCAACTGCTTAGATATTGAGGAAGAAAACACTTTTTTTTTTTCAGGGCATGGAATAGTAAAATCACTGACAAAAAAATTCTGTTGATGAGATTAAAAATGATCACCAGATAATCACCCTGGTGGTGTTCCTAGGAATGTGATAATTTTCAGAGTTGTAGTTACATCAGAATTGAAACCATCAAATGTTTCAGATCACTGCATCTTGCAAAAAGTTGCACCAAAAGCATGGTTGTTTAAAAAAAATATGTATCTCTATAATTAGCACTGGTACTAAAGAACAGATTACCTAATAAAGGTAATGATAAAAAAGGTAACCATGATCTGATCATCAAACAGTGCTGAACTTTCATGTATTTCATGTATTGCAGCTTCTCCTTTAAAACATGAAGTTAAATTTGGACAGGGAATAACCAAGTCACTGGATAGTCCTGAAGAATTTTTCTTTCTGAAAGCATTTTTTTCCTCAAACCTTTCCTTTTCTATCTCTTCTTTTTCCTCTCCACACCAGTACTACCATTTGTTCTCACCTAACCAGGTCTTTCCCTATTGCAGGCAGAGTTAAAGCACAGTACAAGGTTTTCCTGGGTCTGGCTAGGATAAGTTAGTTTTATTCAGTAGAGAACAAGAGAAAATCACAGCTCAGGAATAGTCAGATTTTTTATTTTCACTCTTGAGGAGACTGCTTTCAGCAAGCTAGAGGGCTTGAAAGCGTTCATTACCCCAGAGCTGTGTCACACACTGCATCACGCGAGTGCCACCCTCCCACCTTCCACTCACGGCACACATGACTCAGAGCCGTCTCTGCAGGGACACATCAGCACTTAGGTAATTTAAAAGTTCTAATTTAACTGTCTTAATGCTTAGACATTGTCAGCTTAAGCCAAATCCCTTCCTCCCAGGATTTTCTGCCACGCTGACTCTCTGTCTCTCTACATTAGGAACTGAATTTTTAACCACATCCAAGAATCTCTGATATTCACCTCTCTTGTGAGCAAAGTCAGGAGTGTTGGACACAGTGTGGTCAGAGACAAAACTTCCCAGTGAGCATCTACACTGGTCACTAAGTACCAATGTTACCAGAAGCAAATCTCCAATTTTCCTGTGCAATGACAGTTCATTCCAGTTGGGTATAGCGTTTTTAGCAATATAGAAAATGCCACAATCACGAAGAGATGCTATTTATAAGAAGTTTATACATTTGATACTCTTCATAGCAAGAAGAACAGTGTTAAACCACAGGGAAAATCCTTGCTAACCTTATGAAAGTCATTGAAGAAAGCTTAACAAAGGAAACATCTCTTTCTTGGTGGTGTCTTCCTGTATTGAAGCCCTATATGAGAAATCACATATAATTCATTCCCTGAAACCTGATGAAGGTGAAGGTGTTGTTAACCCTACTGCTTCCAAAACATTTTGGCATTCCCTCTAGCCTCTGTTATTTTTATCCCCTTTATTTTTCTGTTAGAGGATAAAAACAGGTCTCAAACTTCTCAGTGTATTTTACTGTAGATTTCTATTTTTATTTTTCCTTTCTTGCCCTCAGTTAAACAACTCAGACTCTAACTATAAATATTGACAGGTTATATCCGAATGGGCAAATGGAAATGCATTTGCCAGATCTTCCAAATGAGCTTAGAGGAGTTTGTGAATCAGCAACCTGCTGAACAGCCTGCTGTAGCACTGAAAGATTCCTGATGCTTTAATACCTTAGATTTCCACATTGCAAAACAGCAGATGAGTGAGATTTCATACACAGTTTTGTGAGATCTGTATCAGATACCACACACTAATCCTATTGTATTTCTAATAGGCATGGTGATATCAGCAGAGAAGGGCTCCACCCTTCAAAGTCCAAAATCAGTCCTGGTTCTTCCCCTCTGCAGAATCCTACTCCACCGTCAGAATCCTGGGAAGTTTTTTACATGGTGAGCTTTTCCTCCCGATTTTAAAAAGTCCACAGTGATGAGCAAACATTACTTGTCTTTTTAATTGTTAATGGAACTGAATCATAGACAGATGCTAAGCAGCTTGTCCAAGCTCACGTTTGCTAAGAATCACATCAAAGAGTGTCAAAGAAGAAATATCTCACCTCCAGCAAGTAATAAGAAACATAGTTCCTTTCCTGAGTATGATCTATGAGTACCTGATCAATGACAAATACAGAGTGGTCTTTTAAGAAGCAAAAATACATTTGGCTGGTTTACTTGTTTTGACTTGGAAGGGGGGGAAAGAATGGAAGGCAGAAAGAAGTTAGTCCTCAGCAGACAATTGCTTGTCTACTGTAACAGACATAAGAAGATTCATTACAATTTAATGGCTTACATGCAGTAAGTCTCAGTCCAGCTGCTAGTGAGCAGGAACCCAATTTTGCAAGCCTTTCCCATCATGACAGTGCAATTTTTTTTTTTCTTTCTTCAGTTTGTGGGCTTAAATAATTGGTCCCAGCTTGCAGAACAGAGATTCATTTCATAAAGATGTATTTCAGCTACTACCTGTAATTGTAGCACTTCAATCTATGAGGTAGTGTAACAACATAATTTTCTACCTTGAGAAGAAATAGAGTAGGAAATAAGTTTACCATGGATCTTTCCTCACCAATAAGTAAGTAGCAGTGATTACATCAGGAATATTGGCTCCAAGTGCAGGGTCAAAGTTTTACCTCATAGTTATGAAGTATCTCATAATAGAAGACTAGGATAATAATTTTATTTTTTCAACAGTGAAGATTTATAAAATTCTTCTTTCACTTTCATTTGCAAAATTATCCAATTTGTGACAAAAAGAAGTATTTTTCTATGCTGTAACTTTGCTAGAAATGTCTTCATAAATAACCATGCTTAATGTATTGTACAGATAAAATACTTTATCAGCAATATCTTTATGGTAGCATGAAAAGTTCTATAGCCATTACGGTTTTATAATCATAAGAAAAATTGCATTCAGGATTTTGTGAAAACAGCTAAAAATGCTAACAAAAAGCCTCCTTACTTTGATAGTTAATATTTATTAACATGACACTTCAATAATGGCCAGGTGAATAATGCACATCTTTAAATGCTTTCTTTCCACTGGGATATTTAAATGTAAATGAAAGAAAAGAGCTCCTAAGAGCCTGAATATTGCTTTTAAATTATACGCAACTCTTTCAAGGCCTGAATTAGAAACACAAAATGCCACTTAGAACCTTCACATATAAAACTGATAGGGTTATTACTGGTACGAAGGCTAACGTACATAAATACAAATATTATCAACATCAGCAGACAACAGGCCAACAACGCTGTCCTCAGTCCCAAATATAATTAATAGGAAAGGAAACCATCACCGTGATGAGCACTTAAGTTATAAAGAACTGTCCACTGTTCACCACTAGAAATTCTTTCTTATCAGTTAAAGGCCTGATTCTGTTACATTGAATATATCAAGGAAAATCTTATCCCTATGGAAGCTAAGTTCAAATGACTTCAGTAGGACTGGAGCATGTATGTGGATTAATATGTTCATTCACTGTATCAATCATTCTTTAATTTCAATATTTATAGCCTTTGGCATTCAAGACTAATGACTTAAAGCTTCTAAAATCGTACACTTGGCTTGAAATAATTGCAGGAAATAAAATAACACCAGGTTTTTTTTAATAGACTCATTTAAGCTTCTAAAGATCATCTTTTAAGCTCTTTTCTAAAACCATAAAGGATGACACTTTCTATTAAATGTAAGTTGAAGATACTATGTAACAATGTGTTTTTTGAAAACAAGAGGCTTTTAAAAACCACCATTATTGTGAACTAGTTACTGTAACTGCAAAGAGTATGTCATATCAATATGATATGATACCAATTAAGACACATTAGTATGTCCTGAAGACCGTAAATGAAGTTAGGGGGAATCATAAGCTCAACAAATCTCAAAGCAAACAAACATACAAATGAAAAATTGCAGGACAGATCCCTTTCTCTTTGGGAAAAACAAAACAAAACAAAACCAAACCCCGAAAGCCCACCAAATTAAAAAACCCAACAAAAAAACCAAACCAAAACAAAACAAAACCAGCAATTGTTCCATATCCAGGTTTAAAAGAAAATAAATGCTTTATTCCATTTATGTCTTGTGATACTGTAAATATCCAACATTCAGAAAATTTGTGTTGCCCACTATGGTAAATACAGAGAACAGAATTCTTTTGCTTGCCTTGCAGGAAATATCATTAACCCATTTACTGATCAGCGGTCGCTTTGCTCAGTAGATCTACAAATTTTTCTTAATCCTGCCAAGTCCGTCATCAGTTCCAGTCCCAGCTTCACCACCTTGTCTCAGGTGGCTGGAAAAGAGCAACAGTGAGATATTATCTCCCTTTCTCCCTTTTTTGCTCAGAACTGCGTCAGGAGGCAGATAAAAAGGCCTCATGCCAGTGGTTCACATCAGACTATTCCCAGGCTGGCAGGTAGGAGAAGAAAATGGAAACTCTTCTGGTTTTGATGGGATGGAAGGAGGGAGTGGATCAGCAGCGATTTAACTCAGAAACCTGTCACATTCTAACACAAAAGGAGCAATGAAAAAGGATGGGGAAGTATTCTCTGCCTCTTTTAGCTGCACTGACTGGGAGAGCAGTGTTAGGATGTGGGCTGATGAGAAAACCAGCTAGCTAAAGAAGACAACCATTTCTTCCAGGCAGCATGGACATTTGTTGGAGTTGCAGCTTTCCCAGCCATTAACAGACTGGTATAAACCGAGGTACAAACCAAAATCTCAGTATTTGTATGTACACAAAAAATGCATGAGAGATGACAGTATTGGATGCTAATACACTGATAATGGTTAACCTGAATTACCTGCTGCCTAGGAAACAGAGGTACAAGTAACCCAGAGGAAAAAACAAGAGGAATTTTAGCACGATAGTAATGTGTGACGGGTATGCTGTGCAGAAAACAAGCCAAGGTCAAAGAAGAATGCCCCTTCATCTGCTGAATGCAAAATCTTTCATTCCCTTGCATGTGAATTTTAACAGACATAAGACTACAGCATTAAAGTAATAAGGTAACCCTTCTGCACTACTTTACTAATTCTTACTATGACTGTATGGCACTTGGAATAGTAGCACTTTTCTTTACTAATTTTCACTAGAAACAGCCATCACAAACATTCCAACAATTGCAACCCAAGTCTAACATAGCTGAAAGTAATCGAAGACATTCAGAGCCTAGTCTAGCACCTCTCAAACAGTAAGAAAGCAATATCCAAAAATACTCATTAAGATTTGATCCTCTGATGACTATGGATATTCTCACAATTCTTCCCCTTCTTTGGATTTAGAGTTACATAACTTCTATTCTACAGAACCAATGTGAAAATTATAGTGATATTTACATGTGATTTTAGTACTCTTTTTAAGTATTAATCTAACTGCATTAGAATTTAAATTTTCCTCCAGAAAAAGACCAGGAGCTGTTGTTTGTTTGTTCTTTTAAAGATGCTGTCTGTGAACACAAAAGAGACCGTAATTACATTTTACAGAAAATACTCAGATTTTTCAATCAGAAAACTAGGTAAGAGTAGGTTTTCTTTTGAATGTTTAAAGACATTCCAATTGCAGTAAAAATGACAACTTTGACTAAATAATTAAATACATAAATTAAATCTATTGATTTTTGCCAAAGGTAAATGCTAAAATACTAATTAGCTGACATCAAGCTATAATTAAAATTGCATAATTTTGTTTACAGTATGCTCAATACTATTTAAGGTATTAAACAGATTAGGTGCTGTCAATGTAGTTACAGTTAAATTACTAGTAGGATAGCATATTTTGTTTATGACTATGATATCCACCTGGTCAGTCTTTAAGATGGTTAATTCTTTAGCTTCCTTAGTGACGAAAAATTATAGACTACGTCTTTTCATCACATCATTGCCATTCAGCAGTCCGACAATAAGGAACTGATCAATGACTTCATGTTGTCCTGAAACTCAGGAAGCAAATATTTTGTCCCTATTGCTAATACACGATTAATGACTGTCATCTTAGCACAGAAGCATTCCTCTATCCCAGTTCATAAAAAGATCAAATTCGTGCTGTAACTTTTAAAACACATCTCATTTTGACAGATGCAGAAAGGGACAATAAAAAGAAACATACTGTGCAAAATATAGATTTCAACTGGGAAAGGGATGAAACCAGGCTCACTAGAGGTAAGCTTAGGGGTGGCATGCCAATGTTGGGCGCAAAATCGATAGCCCAGCTCAAGTGCATCTACTCCGATGCACGCAGCATGGGCAGCAAACAGGAGGAGCTGGAAGCCATTGTACAGCAGGACAGCTATGACGTAGTCGCCATCACAGAAACATGGTGGGATAACTCACATGACTGGAGTGCTGCGATGGATGGCTATAAGCTCTTCAGGAGGGATAGGCAAGGAAGGAGAGGCGGTGGGGTGGCTCTGTATGTTAGGAAGTGTTTTGATTGTATAGAGCTCAATGATTGTGACATCAAGGTCGAGTGCTTATGGGTAAGGATGAGGGGGAAGGCAAACAAGGCAGATATCCTGCTGGGTGTCTGTTATAGACCATCCAACCAGGACAAAGAGGCAGACGAAGCGTTCTACAAGCGACTGGCAGAAGTCTCATAGTCGCAAGCCCTTGTTCTTGTGGGGGTATTCAACTTACCGGACGTCTGCTGGAAATATAACACAGCAGAGAGGAAACAGTCCCGGAGGTTCCTGGAGTGTATGGAAGATAACTTTGTGACACAGCTGGTAAGCGAGTGTACCAGGGGAGGTGCCCTGCTTGACCTGCTGATTACAAACAGAGAAGGACTGGTGGGAGAAGTGGTGGCTGGAGGCCGTCTTGGGCTTAGCGACCATGAAATGATAGAATTCTCAATTCTTGGCCAAGTAACGAGGGGGGTCAGTAAAACCACTACAATGCACTTCCGAAGGACAGACTTTGGCCTGTTCAGGACACTGGTTGAGAGGGTCCTTTGGAAGATGGTCCTGAAGGGCAAAGGGGTCCAGGAAAGCTGGACATTCTTCATGAAGGAGATCTTAAAGGTGCAGGAGCAGGCAGTCCCCATGTGCCATAAGATGAGCCGGTGGGGAAGACGACCGGCCTGGCTGAAAAGGCAGCTTTTGCTCGGACTCAGGAAAAAAAGTAGAGTTTATCACCTTTGGAAGAAGGGGCAGGCAACTGAAGAAGAATACAAGGACCTCGTTAGGTCATGCAGAGAGGGAATTAGAAAGGCAAAATCCCAGTTAGAACTCAACCTGGCCACGGTCATAAGGGATAACAAAAAATGTTTTTACAAATACATTAACAACAAAAAGAGAGCCAAGGAGAATCTCCATCCTTTACTGGATGCAGGCGGAAACATCGTCACCAAGGACGAGGAAAAGGCTGAGGTACTTAATGCCTTCTTTGCCTCAGTCTTTAACAGCCACACCAGGTATCCTCAGGGTATCCAGCTCCCTGAGCTGGAAGACAAGGATGGAGAGCAAAATAAACTCCCCATGATCCAGGAGGAAGCAGTTAATGACCTGCTATGTCACCTGAACACTCACAAGTTTATGGGACCGGAAGGCATCCACCCAAGGGTACTGAGGGAGCTGGCGAGGAGCTTGCCAAGACACTCTCCATCATTTATCAACAGTCCGGGTTAACAGGGGAGGTCCCGGATGACTGGAGGCTTGCCAATGTGACGCCCATCTACAAGAAAGGCCGGCAAGAGAATCCAGGGAACTACAGGCCTGTCAGCCTGACCGCAGTGCCGGGGAAGATTATGGAGAGGTTCATCTTGAGGGCACTCACAGGGCACGTGCGGGATAACCAAGGGATCAGGCCCAGGCAGCACGGGTTCATGAAAGGCAGGTCCTGCTTGACCAACCTGATCTCCTTCTATGACCAGGTGACCCGCCTAGTGGATGAGGGAAAGGCTGTTGATGTTGTCTCCCTGGACTTTAGTAAAGCCTTCGACACTGTCTCCCACAGCATTCTCTGGAGAAACTGCCAGCTTGTGGCTTAGACAGGTGTGCTCTTTACTGAATAAAAAACTGGCTGGACAGCCGAACCCAGAGAGTTGTGGTGAATGGAGTGAAATCCAGTTGGTGGCCGGTCACAAACAGAGTCCCCCAGGGCTCAGTTTTGGGGCCGGTCTTGTTTAATATACTTATCGACGATCTAGATGAGGGGATTGAGTGCTCCCTCAGCAAGTTTGCAGATGACACTAAGTTGGGTGGGAGTGTTGATCTGCTTGAGGGTAGGAAGGCTCTGCAGAGGGATCTGGACAGGCTGGATCGATGGGCCCAGGCCAATTGTATGAGGTTCAACAAGGCCAAGTGCCGAGTCCTGCACTTTGGCCACAACAACCCCAGGCAATGCTACAGGCTTGGGGAAGAATGGCTGGAAAGCTGCCCTGCAGAAAAGGACCTGGGGGTGTTGATTGACAGCCAGCTGAATATGAGCCAGCAGTGTGCTCAGGTGGCCAAGAAAGCCAATGGCATCCTGGCTTGTATCAGAAATAGTGTGGCCAGCAGGAGTAGGGAGGTGATCGTGCCGCTGTACTCGGCACTGGTGAGGCTGCACCTCGAATACTGTGTTCAGTTTTGGGCCCCTCACTAGAAGAAAGACATTGAGGTGCTGGAGCATGTCCAGAGAAGGGCGTCAAAGCTGGTGAGGGGTCTGGAGCACAAGTCTTATGAGGAGCGGCTGAGGGAACTGGGGTTGTTCAGTCTGGAGAAGAGGAGGCTGAGGGGAGACCTAATCACTCTCTACAATTACCTGAAAGGGGGTTGTGGTGAGGTGGGTGTTGGTCTCTTCTCCCAAGTGACTAGCAACAGGACAAGAAGAAATGGCCTCAAGTTGTGCCACGGGAGGTTTAGGCTGGATAGTCGGAAAAATTTCTTTACTGAGAGAGTGGTGAAACACTGGAACAGGCTGCCCAGGGACGTAGTGAAGTCACCATCACTGGAGGTGTTCAAAAAACATGTAGACATGGACTTCAGGACCTGGTTTAGTGGGCATGGTGGTGTTGGGTTGATGGTTGGACTTGATGATCTTACAGGTCTTTTCCAACCTTAATGAGTGTGTGGTTCTGTGATCTCTAGTATCTATCCCCACATATAAGCTGCTCATCCTACACTCTTTTTTTTATGTCAAGGGAGAGACAGAGAAACAATGCAACTGAGCTGTTTTGTTCATAAAAATAAGGTGAAGTTTATTCAAGTAATACCTACTCTTTCTAGTGACTTTAAAGGGAGCCTTAGATTCAGAAACTAAGATCTACGCTTAGTCTGGTGAATCCTCCCTGTCAACCCTAAAAAGGAGCAAATCATACGTGGAGAAGTAAATAAGTAGGGAATAGAAGAATTTAAACTAGTTTTCACATGGCTCAGCTTTATTTATTAGATTTTATGAAAGTTATCGAAACATTATTTTATGCAGATTATAAAAACTTTTGCTTGCAGTTTAGTTCTCTTTAAGTGCCTTTCTACGGTACATGGAGTTGTAACAATGAATATCAGTACGTCTTGCAGGCACATTATAAATACATCCATATTCTAGACAACTTCAGCATTTTCAAAGTACCTGATCAAAAGTCAATTACCTAAATGCATGAGGAAGCACTGAATTTTTGTGAGACTAACAATAAAGAGTAGGTATTCCCACTTTTTGAAAACAGGTCATTCACTTAGAAAACACATTTCAGGGACCCAAATTTGAACACCTCTGACCTACTTCCTAAACAAGAAATCTGTATGGGTGACAAACTGCCTTTGATTAGCTGACAGGATTAGTAGACTCTGTTTTCCACTGAAAGTAGACTCTTCTCTTGACTACAACAAAATAAAAATTAAATGATGCATTTTTTCAGGACAGATTACAAATCAGCCGAAGCACCTAAATATTATCACAAATGCACATGTGAGGCCTCACAAAGAACTTTGCACCAGAAAACAGACAGATCAGGACCCACCTGGGGAATCTCTACACAGTGCACTGTAATACCATCAAGCGCAGTGAAATGCTACCATGCTGCATCAAGAGCTGTGTTGTAGCTGAAAGATCATAAAACAGCAGATAATGAATTTTTTTTTTTTAAAATCACTATAGGCAGGATCTAGTTAGTACACTGTAATGCTTCAGTCTTACTGCAGGTTAAAAAGCTCTCTCTAATGAAGCACAAAGTCATTTTTCAGAAGATTCTAAATATTAAATATTAAATAATTTTCTCAGTAGTTTTTCATGTGTCAACTAATGTTGTTTTTGTTTTCATTCAGAATGAGAGCAAGGTTTAAAATGTCAGAATTTTCAGTCAAAGAGTTATTTCAAATGTTAGTAAGATTCAGTATGTGATAAAAATAAATGTACACACTGAATTTACACCTTCTTTTATTGAGCTAAGGGGCACAAGTTAAAATTGGGTGTTTGGGATTTCGTTTTATTAGCTTGAACTGTTTTTAATACATACATTCTGTGATGTTGAGGACAAAACAGAAAGAATCATGCAGCTTGTCCTGAAGGATGAAAAACAGTTTGGATCTGAATATGTTCTTTGGGAATGTTTTTCTGCTCTTGCTGAGAACTGAAAGAGATTTAATGTCAATAAGTGATTCTCATGACAATATAAAATAAACATTTATGTAATGCTTTTTGTTTATTATGACTTTTTTGAGCTATGAGGATTGATTCTACTGTTGCCACCACATCTTTTTTGCTTCATCATCATGTTCCCCTTCTCCAGTCCTATTTTCTTGACATGTTATTGTAAATGGAAATGCACCAGTCTCTTCCCTGTTGCACTTCAACCGCTTTACTTGAAAAACAAGTTTGTTTTTTGCCTATTGGGTATTTTTTTGTCAGAGAATTATTGTTTCATCTTTCTGTGCGCTTAGCTGCTGTTTTGTCATAGTTGTATGTGCAAAAAGAATACGCAAAAAATAATTTTTCATTATCTGCTACAACATGGAAAGAAACATGCATAGTTCCTCCTTCAGCTACCATATTTGGCAAATTTTTGCTAATTTAATGGACAATATGGATTCTCAGCATAATCTCTTTTGTATGTTGTCAGTTAATGACAAGGTGGTCCTAATATTGTTACTAATTCATTACCTCGCTGTCACACAGTCAGAGGTTTCTCAAAGCAAATGTCAGTGTAAGGAAGCAATACCACAAGATAATAGCATCCTAGCACACCACAAAAACCATGTGAAACACAAGGATTTATGAAAAGTAAATTCTGATGTGAAATTCAAGATTACTTGGAGAATTAATGCCTTTGTTTTAATTCTGTTACCACTACTTGTTTACCTGCTGGTCTTTATTTAATATCACAGTGAGAATTCTGAGAAGCATCCCCTTGATAAGGAAAGGTATCATGAAAAGCTTTTACTCTGTTACATAGTCTCTCTTTCAGAATCAAAATTTTGAAGCACTTTCCCATCTGTGATAGATTTTCAATCCCTTTATAAAAGCAAGATAGGTCACAGATCCTCAGAAACTGCCTTGTAAAACCATTGCTTCCTGGTAGGCATACACAGCCTTGAGAAGGCACATGAGCAGTGCTGTCCAGAAACAGGGAACATTTTTCCAACTGTCAATAAGATCAAAATTTAAGATACCTTTGGAAAATCATATTCGGAAACAAAATTATCCCCTTCCAAGTTTCTTAACCTTATGTGTGAGTAATTTTAAATGAAAAACCCATTCTGAAGAAAACACAAAGCAATTACACATCTGAACATATTTTCAAACACCTTATACATAAAGTTAAGAGGTAAAAATAACATAACTTTCAGGGCAGAAAAATATTTTCAGCACTATTGCTTTGTTTTACCAGCCATGACCAACAACATTACTACCTAATTTTAATGCTGGAGGAAGGACTGACTCTTTCAGTTAGATACAGTATGGTTCATTGTTGAAAACCTGAAAATTCGTTTATGAATCTTACCCAGTGAGGTCCAGCCCTCCTAGACTAAGCAGTCTGATAAGCCAAACTATGAAGTACCATATTTTGCTTTGATTATTCAGTCTTCTTTCTCAGAACTGGACCTCGAATTGACTTCAGTTCTTTACAATAACGACCATTCTACTGAAATTCACAGGACCGTACTTAGATAAAAGCTGGTCATCCAAAAAGCAGTGAAATGTTCATTCAGAAGCTGTAATAAGATTTTTTTTTTGATGGAAAGCAAGACAGGCATATCTCTTGAATAATATACTAAATCCTTAACAATAAAAGCTTTTTCTTTTCAAGGTTCCCTGACATTTCATATAAAAATTTACAGAAGACATAACGTTGCAGAATAGCTCTTATTAGCTATTGTGTACTTCCAGTTCATTTCCCCTTCTACACCTCTCCTTTCTTGTCTTTCCACTTTCTTCTTTGAGAAGGACATTAGAAAGACAACCAGAGCCTTTATGCAGAAGAGGAAAAACACAGCCTGTATATGAGCAGAATTACCTTTAGTTAGATTGCATGTCAAGGTTTTTCCTGGAGCATCACTAAGTGTTTAAGATTTTAATGTTTCAGGCCTCTGAGACTGGATTCCTCTAAAGAAAATGAAAAGACTAAATCTCAGAATTTATTTGACCTGAAGAGTTAAGGGGCAAATGACATTACTACTGTCAGGAATGTTGAGTTACAAAATTATTTCAGAGTTGCAAATGCTTACTCAATTACTATAAATTCTGTCATTTACTTTTCATATTTTAAAACATCTGGCGTTTCTATTTTTAGGGCTTTATTATTAACAACTCAGAGGCCTTTGAGCTTTCTTTGCTGTGCAGGAATAGAGAGGCTGTTTTGTGACTTCTTGGCTATAACATAAAATTCATACCATTCAGAGTGTTTTAAAAACAAAGGGAAGCAGGAGGGCATTGTTTCAGTTATTGATTTATCTAGCTTGCTGACTGAAGATCAGGTGGGAAGGCAAAGAGTTTCTGAAGGTGAGTCATAATGATGAGGTAAGTACCTTTGAGAAGGGGTTTTTTTGTTTTTTTTTTTACTTCTTTGAAAGCAGTAAGCCTAATAAGAAAGAAGACAGGTCCACAGCCTATTGAAGTTTCTCGATATTGCCAGTTTCTTGAAACAAGTTGTTTCTTCTTGTCCTTTCCACCTGACATGGGAAACAGCCTTGAAAGCCTCTGAGAGAATCCGTATTGATTTCCTCTTAAGGATGGATTAGAAGAATGCGAGCCTTGAGGAAAACAGCTGCCATTTCTCTATTGTGTACTTTAAAAGAAAAAAAAATCCATTGTGTCTCTACTAGTTGATTACAGCATCAGTGAGTAATAGCCCCAAAATACTTCCCAACACTTAAAACTGTGAATGAGACAGGAGACTCCCTTTGGTCATGCCGCTTATCTTTGGTTTACTAGCACAGATCTATATCGATGTTAGCAATGTTGATGTTAACAAATGATGGGATATTTACACCCCTGATGTAATGAATTACTTGCTCAATAGCAGAAGAAATTACTCATAGCATGAGTCTTGCTCTACTGTTGCTTGAGTTTCATCTTTCCATTTTATGTCATGTTGTGTATGTAAGGGTTCAGAAATCCTCATTGTGAAAACACTGAATGAGTTATTTTTTTAAGGACCTGGACCATTCATTGACTCAAATTGAGATATCTCTCTGGTTTTAATTATCATTGGTGCGATAGCATCATATTAATAGCATCTATCTGCTGTATAACAAAAAATGCCATTTGTCTCAATATAGTCATTAGGGATATTCCTATCTAGGTAAGAAGTTGAGATAGAAATGCAATTTAGTGGTTAAACATCTGGTTTGAAATAATTCAACTCCCTGGAAACACAGATTTCAAATCACTGCAAAGCAGCCTCAGATCTTAGGCTTTCAAAGTAGTCAAACTAAATACCATGCAATTTACTCTGTAGGGATAATTAGACTAGTATTTAAAAATTAAGTTCAATCTGCTCTGTAGGGTTACTAAAGATCCAGTGACAGTATCCATAGGAGAAATCTTAATCACTGATATGGTCCACACTAAAGCTTGTACGTTGGTCATGCTAATAACTGCATGCAGCACAGGTATGAATAAACTCAACGGTATGATAGGCACAGAGTTACTAATACATCTTAGGTCCAATTTCCTGAATGTTTCTGTGTAAAAATTTGAAACCAAAGAGAGTCTTCAGAATCAACTTGTCATGATACAAGATTAAACAGATTCAGAAATGGACTAGCAGAACAAATGTCTGCAATCAAGCTCTTCAACATCTGAAGCTTTTTTGACTGGCCGGTGTCACATCAGGAGTATCACTCTAGAGCTGAGACTCTAGAGTGATCCAGCAAGCCAGTTCCTACCTATACCTTTATTCTTACATATTTTCATAATAAATATCATTATTTCACCTACTAGAAAGGACTTTAGCAAATTCCCAGTTTCACATGGAACTTAGTTCCAGTTTCAATCTTTTTCAGTTTTTTTCCCTCTTGTTTTTTGCCTAATCCCGTACAATTCAACTCACAGACACAAATCCACGTAAAATGCACCTAAAAAAATGCACCTAGCAGTGAGAAGTGCTAGTATAAGCCTACCCACAGACTACAGACTACAGCACTGACTCCTTTCCCTCTCTACCCTTCAGGGGTTCCCAGTCCTGTAGACAAGCTCAATGTTCATCTCAGTTTTCAAATGCACAGAGAAAAATCTGGAAAGGTCCTAGTGTGATTCAGGAAAGTGAAGCAAGTTATCCAGTATCCGAAAATTTCTCTCTGCATTGACACTAAAGAACACTAAAGAAACCACAACATCCTGACAATTTTTTTTCTGATTTGGAAGTTCATTTGACAATGGAATATAAACTTCCAAATACCTAGGCATAGAGTTTGTGCCATTTTAAAACAATATCAGACGTCTAGAGATTTAATTTGCTATAATGATATTTGGCAGTGACAAATCATGCATACCTGAAATTGCTATTCTGATTTTATTGGAAGACACCATGCTTCACTTTCTTTATGGTATGTTTGTGTGTGGGAATATAAATATGACTGTGTCTAAAGGTAGTTCTGTATTTTAAAGAATGTGCACGTAACCCATGGCTAAAGTTATTAGGTCAATAAAAATGGTTGAAATATTTTTCTAAGATCATTGCTACATATGTATTTCTGTTAATAACTTTTTATTGTAGAGCACTGACATACCTGCGCAAAGTCCTCAGTACACTTACACAGCATGTATCAATACATTGTTCTTCTAGTATATTGAAAGTGTGGCAGTTTACATGCCATTGCAATTATCAGGTGTTTACAGTTGCTATGCCAAAACATAGCCTTAATCCGTAAATCAAGACATTTTAAAACCTATGCAACATCTGGCAGTAAGACTTAGACAGTATTAAATATTAAAATAGATAAGGACATTGTTTGAATATGAGCTTCTTTTAATAAGTAGAAAGAAAGCAAAGAAATACAAAATTGTCTTCCATTTGCTGTCATCATGTAAAATCATGTACCTGCTTCCAGCAGTATCTCCTTGAATCTATATAGTGCACTGCCTTATTTGTTGGAGAGATGTTGTAAGGCTATAAAAAACAGAAAATGGACAGGTGTATGATTGCTTCTGTTTGAATAAAAGTCAAAGAATAAGATAATTAAAAAATGGGAAAATAATTTATTTCTCAATAAATCTATCGATATATTCCTAAATCAGGCAGACGGAGTATTAGTATATGTTGTTAGTCTTAGGTACAAATGTACATCTATAGACCAGTGACATAACTAAGAATTTATCAAGGAACACATAAATCTGAATGAAGTATGCTGAATATGCTGTTCTGAATATTGTTGCTGCCACCTGACAAAAAAATCCTAAATAGTTATTTAATAAATACATTGACACTACTACCTGATGACATTATTAACTAAGAAATTGTCAATCTCATTTTTGAAACATATAACTATATAATAAGCAGCACTTCATGGTGTGGCTGTGTTAGTAATAGTACAGCCAACAGTTGAGGAGAGTGATTATTCCCTTCTATTTTGCATTTGAGAGAGCAAATTTGGGCTCCACAGTACAAGACAAACATAGACATAAAGGAAAAATGTTGTGGAGAGCCACCAAGATGATCAGGGGATGCAGTAAAAGACATACAAAGAGAGGCTGAGAGAATTAGGTCTGCTGAGTTTTAAGAAGAAAATGCTAAAGGAAGATATTATCACTGTCTTCAGCTACCTAATGAGAGAGTCTACAGAAGGCAGAGCCAGGCTCTTACAGAGGACCACCGTGACAGGATGGAAGAAAACAGACATTGAAACACAGAAAATTCCAGATAGGTATTAGGAAACATTTCTTCCATCATGACATTTTTCGAACATTGAAGCAAGTTGCCTGGAGAGTTTGTGGAATCTGCATCCCTTAGAGCTACTCAAAAATCAGCAGGACAATGCCTTAAGCAACGATGTTTTGAGGCCACGTTTTGAGTAGGTCCTTTGCCCACATGACCTCAAGCAGCCCTTTCCAACCTAAATTAATCTACAGTTCTGTGAAAGACACAGTAGCCATGTAAGTTCCTCCATTTTCAGTGGGACAGTACGTATTAACTCTCTCCAGAATTACAGAAGAGCTGCACTAAAAACCTGAAAGCTTTCTCCAGTTTTAACTTATTCTTTTTGTTGAACATATGTAAATTTTATGAGAACTTGTAAAAAATGCAATGAACTGCACAAAGTAAGCATTATACATTGGAGACAAAAAAAATTAGATAACCTGAACTATGAAGCCAATTTTTTCTCAGTAAGTTGCCCTCTGTGCAAGTGGTACATGCATAAGCCTAATGGCACCAAGCAACAGAGCTGGGGCTTTTGCTCACTACATTTAGTCCAGAAAGGAAGCATGTAAAGAAAGCCCTTGGCAGTGAGACTCTGAAAATTCGGCGATCAAAATATGAATGCTAAACTACTTGTTACGATGGCATTTTTCTAAACAGGCAATGCTATTATTCCATGACATATAATTCTCTACCTATGAATCAAGGTAGCCAATGACCAGCAAGTTAAGTCTTGTATTTTACTAGAGTACATAGTATGAGACAGAACAGAGAGGAGAGAAGATTTCAAGTAACCTGCTTTTTTCCCTTGCAGTCATGTAATAAAATCATTGTTTCAGAGCTTGGAGCATGGACTTTCCAGGCAGAAGTAGCATTGCAAACCAAGACATTTCCATTACAGCAGCGCATTCAAAGCAGAACATTTTATCAGACTGACAGGTCATCTCAGCTCAAGGTTATAATCTGGGCCCAAACTAACGCTTGTTCATATTTGCCAGCCCAAAATCTTGAGGCATCTACAAACTTGCATCTTGCCATGTAGGAATTTCTGTTAACTACTGAAAACTGGTTGGCTTCTTTTGGTCTGCTCAAATACTTACATTAAATGCAAGAACAGTGTTGTTAGTAGAATTTCAGAAGACCCAAATCCCTCTTGAGAGACTGAACTTAAACAAAGAGCATTCTGTAGTATGGTGTATGGATGATTGAAATGCTTTCTTCAGTCTTCTAAATTTAGAAAAGATGTAGAAGAGAAACCAGAGTTTTTCATTTGTAATTTCTTCAAAGCATCCTTTGTTACCTGACAGCATAAGCAACTCCAAAAATACGTTTTCATACTGTTAATAAAAATGATTGTTAAAATTTTAAGATATTCCAGGGCTCCTGGTTATTTCCTTAGTTCTGCAGAAATAGAAAGACAATGAAAGAAATAATCTTTTTCTGCAATGTGGAAAACTCTTCCCCACAACTCTAGTTGACCTTTATAAAAATTCATCTGCTGATAGTCACTTGTCCAGAAAGTAGAGCACTACTCTAGCCAGTAGAACAGCCCAATCTAATTTATCCCTAATTATGTACAAACATAAAATAAGTAGAACTATGGGTTTTTAGGCCAATTATGTAAAAATACTACAGAAAAGAGCAAGTGGAGATGGAAAGAAAAGCATGGAGAAAGCATAGCCCATCATATTTAAACAGACAGTGAAACAGAACGCCAAAGTCAAGTGATTTGCTGAAGGTCGCCCTGTTAGCTAATGACAAGACCTCACAACAGTCACTCAACATGCAGGAGTGTTCAGAACTCAGCAAAAAAACTCCTGCACTCTCCCTCGCTTGGGCTAAAACCTGTTCTTGCAGCCTCAGTCAGCATATCCGAACATGAAATTAAGAACATATTTTACAGGGAGAATTTTTTTCCTTCCTAAACTTTATGCAAGGTTAACATAGTGTGTAAATTTCATCATGCTTAATTTCAAAGCTATGTTACTACTACCAGATATTACAGTGGAAAAGGTTGTAGTTCTTCAAAAAATTATTTCATAGTGTATGCAATCTACCCTTCAAATACAACTATCCTCTTTACATTCACTTCCACTTTGACTGAACTGTACTGCCACATAAAGCAGGAGCAAAACTGAGGAAAACAGCTTTTTGCCCCTAGTTTCTGATAAGCTCTCTTAACTTAGAGGCAACACTCACGCTATGAAAAAACACTCATTTCAGTAATTTTAATGGATTTATTTTAAAAGAAACCTACAGAACCACAGAAGCACAATATTTCCACAGAAATAAATAATCATGAGCAAAAAGCCTAGGGAAGAAATGTATGATATCCAGTCACTGAAAGAAATGTGAGCAGAAGAGATTCCTTACCATAAAAAGTGAGGAAATGGATTAAAAAATTATACTGGGTATTAATAAACTTGAAATGGAAAGAGAATGACCCATTTTCTAAAGGAATATGTATGTATAAAAGGTATGAAGGGTTAAAAATGAGGAGGATTAAATTAGCAGACATGGATAGGTTTAATTTTCCCATGTAAACCAAATATGTAAAATGCAAAGCATGTGAATAAAAGTGAGGGTGTTGCTGAATTAGACTGTTTCTTATGTATTACTTCACAACTAATGTACTGTCACATTTCTCAACTACTATTTATTATACTAGACAGTGTTTTAGCTACACCATGTAAAATCCTAAAGCCACCATTAATTAAAATTTTCATTAATTAGAATGGCAGTTTTCCCAGGAAAGGACAAATTCAAAATTGTACATGACTCTTGGGATCTGACAGATTTTTTTTTTTAGAATATTCATAATTTGTATAATGTTTTTCTTCCCTGCTCCTCTCCCCATTGTGCTCTAATTGCTTGCAATTCAACAAAATGTCTCCGTGTTTGCTATTTCTTAATTTGTTCCTTATGAAATTAATAAGAACTTATTTTTAAGGAGGGCACATTTCAGAAATGAATTTAAAGCAGATGGAGAAGACGGCAGGAGAGCAACACCAATAGGCAGCAGGTGAACAACACAGTAGGAGACATTTTATTTCCTTGATTTTTGTTTCTTGATACTGAAGAAGAGAAAACATGCAAAGAAGATCTGTAAAGTCAACATCCTATTATTCCTTAATATGTAATTTCTTTAGTTCTGGCTACTCTTAGCATGCCCAGAAGAGTCACTGAAAAGCAAAACCTATTTCTCATGGTTGTTTTAAATGGTTTACCTCACAAGCACTGCCACCAGACTGGCTAATATCTCTAATGCTGTCCACTGCGTGGTTTACTTGTCGGCTTTGATACCTGCTGGTTTTCTGGTTGGCTGGTTCTGTATCCTTCTACTGTCCTCACAGCACTAGCTGCAAGTGGGTGTTTGTATCTCACTTGACTTAACCATGACTTTCAAGTTTTACACAATGTTCCTTCGAAAATCATATCCTATATGCACTACCTGCTGGATTCCTGTTTTTACAGCCTAGTTGTCTGAACAGGCTGGTTTTGATGATACATTGCCTTGATTATCTTACCATAATGTTGTTCCTTGCCTGTTTCTACATGTAGTCCTGATTCCAAACTCAGTCACAAAGCATTTTGGCTGCTCTCAAAGAGAGGAACTTCAGTATGGTGTCTGGTTTCTTTATCTCTTTAGCTAAGTATGTTACTATCCATAATCCACACACTCTAAAAACTCTCAGAGAAATGTTTTTCCAAACCTGCTGTTCAAAATCAGCAGGGGAGTTTTACATACCTGCAAGCTGAATTAAAGCCTACAACAGAGCAAGTGGTGGCATTTTCAGATACTTGTCAATGCTTGACTTCCTGTGGAGACATTTTCTAGGACTAAAGGTTTAAAATGTTTTATACCTCAAACAGTCCAAGGAATTTGTGATGTTATTTGAAATAAAGTTAAAATTCCTATGCCTTTGAAGAATTCTGCCAATCTCCTCTCTGCATTTTTAGCTAATACATCAAAAACATGTCCTTTGGTGAATGAGCTTTCACTCACATGCCAATAGTCCCAACTTAGTGCTTCCATGACACGCAGAATATCAACAGTAAACAGGAATTTGCCAAACTTCCTTATACTCTGACCACACCATATGTGTATGCATATCTTAAAACCCTTCCATTCCCTTTTACCAGTCTCAAAATGTAAAATTATTGGGCAAATTAAAATTGTTATCCTATATATTTAGGATTTAGCCTCCTATTTAAGTTTGTCTGTAGCCATTAAATGCCAAAATGTGGAGATAGCTGTAAGAAGACAGTCACAATCATCTGTAAGCTGATCATTGTTGAAAAAGTTTTAGCTACACTTTTTTCAAAACCCTGACTTTCTTCTGTTTGGTTTGATACCCGGTTTATCCATTTATCACTCATCCATTCTTAATTATACTATAAAAGCTTTTGAAAAGATGTTCTCATATTACTTGTCACCTTCTACTTAAAAACAGCAAATGGAAAATACTTCTGCCATATGTGCTGCTGTAACTGTTAATCAAATGTTATAATAAATGTGAAGTTTAGCAGTTTTTAGAAAAGTTCCATTCTATGCTCATACACACACCAGGCACTAGAGTAGGGACCCTTGGCATGTAACCCAGCTGTAACAACTAATTTAAAAGATTAGTATTATGTCATAGGAGGTTGCTAAGTTTATGATACATTAATGGTTCCCTGCCTGCAAGCACTATCAATAATAGTAACCTAAATGCCAACACTAATTCAGAGAGGCTGGAATTATGTCATACCAAACTGCTCAGTTTATGACATCAACATAAGAGCGGTATGGGAACTGAAATATCAATTTAAGAAAAGCAGAAAAAGAGGTATAGGAAACTCTTATAATCAGCTTGCTTTTCTTTAAACTTTGCAGGTGTGCCTAGACGTCCTGAACATGCCAGCAGTTCACAGCAGTCTTCCCAATATAATGACATGCAGCAGCCATTTCCTTTTCTAAACAATGAATTGAAGGGTTAATTTTCAAAAGAGCTGCATTCCTCATAGCAATAGTAACAATCATGCTTTGACTTGAATAGGCACTTGGAACAAACACCCACCACTGGATTTAAAAGGAGGATGGGGCCTATCTGTGCCTCTTTAAGTGGCATATAGCATATACATGCCTGGTAGGAGTTTCATCCTATATTCAGCAGGAGTTAGATATCAATTTCAGCACTTAAAGACAGACCTTTAGGCATCTACAGTTACTATTCTCAGTTAAATGCTTATATATATGTCTTTTGCAAGGATGCAAGTAAAAGCTCAACTCTTTTACAGTAGACTTGCCTAGGAAACATGTCCAAACCTCTGCAGGAAAGTGCTACTCAACCTGAAGTCCCACTGTTACTTCTTCCAGGCAAATAATATTTGTGCTGCATAAGATCAAATCACCATTTAATTGAGCTTTTGTGAAATCAGTTTAAAAAGGAGCCTGATGTTTCTCCAACCTCTCCTTTTTCGTGAACACATATCTCAAACTGCAGGGAATAAATGAGGCCCCAGAATTAGGCACCATTTCTCATGAGAGTCTTAGCAGAACAGGCAGAGCTACTACACAGCGGGAAATGCATACTGCCATGTCAGTTATAATTCCTCCTTGCATAACGTATACACAAGAGTACACAGGAGACAATCAGAAAGTCATTGTGATGGCTTGGTGTTACTGTGATTCAAACTATGACAAAATTCCTCAATTGCTTTTTAGTACCTCCTCTTGTACCAATATAGCACAAAAGCAGAAATGCTTCATCTAGCTTGTGGGGAAGGGGAATTGTGGTAATTAGGAGTAAGAACATCTTTTTCCTTGCCACTCAACACTAAAATAATTATTTTAAGATAGTAACTATACATCACTTAACTATAAATAACTTGCGCATTTCTGAAAACCATAACACAAACAATCCTAATCTTCAGCTGAAAAGAGAAGACAAGACTCAGTCAGTGAAAGTGAACAGCTGCACAAGTGCTTTATAGCCCTTGCTGCAAATAGACAGGAAAACTAACACAGATCCCAGGGAGGAAAGTATTTTTGTAAGGAGAAAGAAGGAGATGAATAAGGCACAAAACTTCCAGGAGGCCCAGCTGCTGTGTCTCCACCTCTTAGCAATATCTGAGCATCTGGTAGTGCCTGCAAACAGGTAGTTCAGATGGAACTCAGTGGAGCTGCAGTGATTTAGGATTACTACCTGATGAGATTTCTGTGGCATAGTGTAGATCCTACATGATGCTTTATATTTTTGCCTGTCTTATTAAAACTAGGAAAAAGAAATAAACAAATTTTTCTTCACTGAAAGGGTTGTCAGACACTGGAACAGACTTCCCAGGGAGGTGCCTGAGTCACCATCCCTGGAGGTTTTTAAAAGACGTGCGGATGAGGCGCTTAGGCACATGGTTTAGTGGTGGCCTTAGCAGGGTTAGGTTTACAGTTGGAACTGATGATCTTAAAGGTCTTTTCCAACCTAAATGATTCTATGATTTTATGAAATCTCTAATTTTAAGCATTGCTGTTAGGCTAGTTCTCCATAAACATCCCTTCATTTTACTGATGTTAAAGAGTATCAGACTGCTAAGATGAGCTGTGTAGAGAAGAGAGAAGAGAAGAGAAGAGAAGAGAAGAGAAGAGAAGAGAAGAGAAGAGAAGAGAAGAGAAGAGAAGAGTTCAGTTCCAGTTGGAAGGCACCTACAACAATTTGACATCATACAGAACTGAGATGATGCTTGTATTCAGTAGCTGCGATCAAACAACAGCATCCTTCCCGCATCTCACTCCAGGGCAAAGGGAAATATTTGAAAGTTTTTTCTTACCTACAAGTTTTACTTGTATTCCTCACAGATTTGAGAGAAAACTTTGTTGCTGCTGACTTTACTTTTTTTCACAAAAAAAATTACGCGAGATTTAGCTTTGGAAGTATGTGTAATCCGATATATTTATTTGGCAACTAAGCCTATACCACAGCAATTTCATTGCTATCAGGAGCCAGGACAGATAAATTAGAGCTAGCTGGAGTTACAGGTGACACCATCAGCTTCTGACTATAAATGCAGTCAGCCACTAAAAATCAGGATCAAATCATCTCCATGACACTCATTTGCAGACATACCCAGCTTACTACTATAAATGTTTCATATTAAAAATATTAAAGAGACAATTGAACAACTAATAGCCTAAATTTTATTTGCAGACTGGTTACTTTAAACTCCACAATACTTAGGAATGAGATTATGACCTATGCCATTACTGCAGTTAACTGGTTCATGACTGACACTTCAAAAAATAGCTTTAAGGAGCTCTACCAGCAAAAATTTCAAAATAGTCAATTAGGTTAAATGTCAGGAAAGTTCTAGAATGTTGCATTTCACACAAATACATCTACTAGCTGTGCCAGTTTTTTAAAAAAAAGCTTTTGAACTTCAAATGTTTGGTGAAAAAACAAACTAGAAAAAAATCTGAACATATGCAGGAACAAATTTAAAGAAAACTTATAACTCGCCCTTTTCGTCCCTTACCAAAAGGTTTATCAGAGTAAATATCCGTTGTTTGGGGGTTTTTTTGGCATAGCAATGATCCAAGCATTTAAAAAGAATTAGCAATACAACTTTATAAATTGAAATCAACAGTATACAACTAATATTTAAAAAAAGATTTTGAAAACTCTGCATCATTCTGAATGTCATACATTCTAATACACACTTGTAACCCAGTAAAAGAGAAATTATTGTAGCACGAAAGAGTAACTGCTAGAATTTAAATATACTTCATAAAAGACACTATACTGATGCCCCTGCAAAAAAACCTCCAAAATACAATTATCCTGAACTCACTTCAGCAAACTGAGAGCTATAAAGAAATGAGCGATATTACATAAATACAACTATAGTATGATAAAATAGAGGTGAATAAAAGTAATTTCAAGATACCATTGACAATCAGCCAAATCTAAGATCTCTGAAAATTTCCAAAAATCCTGTGCTAATACTCAGTTTCATTTGTTGTTAAACAAGGCTGTTATTTTACAAGGTTTGCTCTAAAAAATAAAAATCTATATGCTAATGAAATTACATTTCACATAAGTGTAAACTGAGGCTTCTCTATGCAGCTTTGGTGTCTTCCTATTGTTAGAGTCTGAATATTCAGAACTTTATGTAGTTACTTTTGGCAACTTTGACAGGTGTTAAAGCAGCTTTTACATGCCAGCTGCTACTTGCAGAGATGACTGACACTGAGACTTGCTGGGACATGTAACTGCTAATGAAGGAAGGACCAGTAAAGCCAGATCTACTAAGACCTGTTCTATAGACAATAGCCAGACACACTTTTTTAAGCACTGTTGTGTAATATTGCTCAGACCAAGGTCATAAAGAGTGATTCAAAATGCCTGAGCTCTGTCTATACCATATCTTAAAGAATCATTACTACCAGAACAGCACTATTGGGAATTTCTGGTTCAAACAACCCTAGTCCAGGCTTGAATCATTCACCAACCTGTCTTGGGAGCTCCAGTACTGTGCTTGCATATAAACTCACAATAACAAATGTAATTTTATGGTTCTCCACCCTACTCCATCCACATTTTCAGTCATTCTTTCAAGATGTACTTCATTTTTTTACCACCAAAAGGTGTTCTGCTACCCTAGCATCAAGCCACAAGCCCTAGAGATTTTGCAAAACAATAATTACATTGAATCTCACATTGCGTCATGGTTCTTAAGTATTTTATTATCTTCTAATGCATTAATACTTAAGGGCTTGTTAGACGGTCATGTTAATGCAGTGTAACACAGACGATCCGAACAAGCTTTAAATTATCTGTATAAGGTACTAGTAATGACGTAGTCATAACAGCACAAAACTCAGTGCCAGAGCTGACAAAGTGGAAATTACCCTGTGCTCACTGCATGCAGGCCTAAACGGTGTCTGGTGCTGGAGCTGCCTGCTTCAACGCTATCATCACAGCTATGGCTATGCTCTTCTGCATGGGGAAATAACCAGATTCTCAAATCACTGGTTCTCAAATGAAGTTTTATTATGACACAGGTTTTCATACCTAACATGCCATAGCTATCTACCTGGGGAAGTGTATGTCACTTAATGTGACTATGTGTAAAACTCAGTGATGACACTTGATAATCTGCCTAACTCGAGGCTTATAAGCATTTGTGCAAATAAATTTCACCCTCTTCACTCGGCTTGTGCCAAGATCTTTGTTTTCCACGTGAGGCACTTTTCTGTATGTCCATGAACATCCACTGACTCTTCTATAAAATATACTTTTCAGGTAAACCATCTTCCTTCCTTTTTAACAAACATATGCTTAGAGCATTTACTATTTCTCTGCAGCATTTACGTAGTAAAGCATCTGTAAACCTCTACATGTACACTGCAACTAAGAAAAAATACTAGATGGCATGCCAGAGAAGTATAACTTGAATGAATACTATTATACACAAACTCCATCTTCACCTATTCAAGTGTAAAAAAACAGCAAAAACGTGCATCAGTGTGATATTAAGGCTGAAATTTTACACACATCAAGTCAGGAAGCTGCATGTTACAGTTTCCATAGCAACTATAATTCAATCTCCTTTTGCATTTGTGGTAATTTTTAGCAACGTATTTGATATAATTTTCATGCGGGTACTGCTTTACTTGAAAAAATGATGTAATTGCACATTTGATTATCTTTACAGGTAAGGTACAGCTCCGCAGTCCCTACTAACACAAAACTCACAGAGGTGCCCTTTATGCTTCTGTCAGTTCATCTTCTGCATGTGTTGGTACATGGGGGGCTGTCAAGTGGGTGTCATATGGGATATGTGGCTGTAGGTGATGTGCACAAAATTTAAAATATTTCAAACATCTGACCTACTGAAGCTCACCCCGGAGAACACTTCTATTGATTTTTCTGAAGACACCTACTCATGTAAATGCATACTCACATCATTATGGCTTGCACATTTAACCTCTTGTAATTATTTCCAAAAAATCTAGTTAAGAAAACAATTCTTTTGAAGAGAATTCTCAGGGAATTTTCTTACTTTAAAACAAAATCATTTCCTAATCAAAGTAGTGTATGAACTATTTTACTAAATAAAGTCAATGTTCTGATAACTCAGAACTCAAGAACAGTTTTCTCTTTCCAAGAAAGGGAGCAAAAGGTTCAGGAGTGCATAAGACACTATCTTCTCTCACTGGCTATTACAAACTCTAAGTGTTGCTTTTCAAAATTCAGTAACTTTATTGGTTTATTACTTAGTAAAAATATATGTATGGAGATAGAAAAATAACCCAAAGTACAAGTCCCATTACATAATAACATCTTACATTTTTACACAGAATATTCTTACTGCTTCTGAATCCAGAAGTTCATAATTTGTGCAACTTTTACTTAAAAGTGGCCAATAAACATGAACTAAAATTCATAATGAGAATATTAATAGTAATTCATCCTGATTTGGAAACTACAATGGCAAGTTTCAGCTTAGAGTAAAACATGATGAATGAATTATAATTTTTTAAAATGTGATCTGTATGTGTAAAAGAAGTATGATATTGCAATAAAGAAGCATCATGACTTATTTTAAAATGACTTTTGACCATTCTCAAATATATTATGTAACAACAAGGTATCAGACAGACTACTGTAGCCCCAAAAATATGGTATTGCCATTACTAGTAACAGGCAAAAAGATTTGCATTAACTTAATAATGGAGGTCTCAGGACACTTCAGACTGTCTCGGTTTCTCTTGTTTTAGCTTGCTTCAGCTTTAACAGCTAATTACACAATGATCGGGTGGCTACTGCCTAATTTGCTTTTACATTTAGTGTAATCATATGGTATAATGACTACAAACATTATAAATGTGATATAATGCTAATAATAAGCAGTAGTAGTTATTCTGTGTAGAATGATCTGTGGCCCTAGAATGATAAAGTCGTATATTGGAGTATAAGCACAGGATGATAGCAGAGACCTTGAAGGTACAGGCACAGATTGACTCTAAGGACCCAGTGGCTTTAAACACATAATCAATCACCAATTACTGGTTGCTAAAGTAAATGTACCTTGGGAACTAGTAAAACAAATTTTTTGGAGTAACAACAAAGAACAAGTATTCAACATATGTAATGAGAACTGTGGGCCAATGAATCAAGAAAAAGTAAGTGGATGATGTTAGTGAAAGTATAAAAATAGTCCAAACCCACCCAAGAACAAAGAAGAAGAAAACTCCACTATCAACATCATACTCCTCCTGGTGAAGAACCTGGGATGTAAAATGTTAGTATATAATAGGACTTGTGCTTTGGGCTATTCTTATATAACCATATATAGTAAGTGATAAAACACTAAAGTTATGACTTTTGAAAAGCAGCACTTAGAGCTTATAATAGCCAGTGAGAGAAGATAGTGTCACACGCACTGCTGAACCTTTTGCTCCCTTTCTTGGAAAGAAAAAACTTTACATTTTTAATCAGGCTTTTTTGGTAATAATTAGATCATTTTGACTCTGAGTGTGAGCCTGATTGTAACTAGCGTAATAATTTCAATCCCAGGTTCCAAATAAGAGGCATGTTTCCTTTGTCCACATTAACTGCACAGAGTAACACAGCACTATTGGACCATTATCAAATATTTGACTCTCTTCACTATCTTTTCATACACAATATTAAGAGGTTTGCAAAAAAGAAAAACAGATTGCCATTTTTTTCCTCCTGGTCTTTTCTATGACCATTGAAATCTCAGGTTCAGTTTCCATACATGTTAAAGGTTGAAGTGTAGTTTTTCCTTTATTCCTTTTTGGGTATTTAGTTTAAAACAAAAGAGGGAAAAAGAAATTAAAAGAGTTCGCTGCAATTAAACATAATTTTTCATATATTCCAGAGACTGGTCTACCAAAAGGATATCCCATAACCAGTGTGGAATTGCACAAAAGTACTTCAAACTTAGAATATACTTCAAATTATTGTTATTGCATTAGATTGTCATTTACAGATTTTGTGGATCTGAAGTCTGATCTAGTAAGACTAATAATAAAAGGGATCCAAATTCTTTTCTATGTATGTTTATAAGAAGGGATCTTGAGAGGCTCTCATGATTTTAAACCTAAACAATATTTATTCTGCTAACACAATGGATTGAACCAGGTTGATTCTTCTGACCTCTGAATCTTTCAAGTCTATAGTCAACTGAAAGATCAACATGCAAAAGTTGTATGCTTAAAAGGGAAGAATTATATGCACAACTGAGGAAAGTAAAAGGACAGTCTGAGTCATTTCATGATGCATTAAGCATCTTTCATTTAGAGTTTTATTGGTTTATAAATAGGCCAACATGTTCTAGAACAGGCTGATGATTTCTGCAAGAATATAGGCAAAATTCACGCAGAATCAGCTTTCAAGTGGAGGATAAAAATAATATTGCACCTGATTAAAAGCATGTTCAGATTCCCGTGGCAATCTCATTATCAAAAAAAAGAAGTGTTGTAGAAAGAACAGAGTAAAAGATATACTTCCACACTGAAAAGATAAAAGATAAAGGAGAGAAGGAAGACAAATTCTAGAATTAAATATAGGAAGAGGAATCGGAGGTCCTTGGCTCTTTTCTTTCTTCTACTGAAAACTCATGGCAAGTCAGTCTTAAGAGAACATGCAAAGACTCATAATTTGCTACTGGTTTATCTTCAGCATTAGCAAGAGCAGAACCTGCATGGCAGATGGGATAGAGAAGAATTTACTTTGGATGTGGAACACACTTGAAACATTTCAGAGCCATTTTTCCTCTCCAGCAAAAGGCACAACGCACTAGCTCAGAGGAATGCTGTAGAGAATTCATCAGTGTTTCGGAGATACAACATCATCTTTCATCAGGGTACTTCATGCAGATGTAGCACCTGCTAGCATTTACTTGCTCCAAGATATAAATCATCTTAGGCTACATCAAAACAATTGAATGTAAGTCCTGTATATACGACCTTAGCTCTGGTTTCAGAGTTGTTCAGCTAAAGGATTTGGTCAAAATATATGGTTCCAGGGTGGGTATATAAGATGATCCTACCTTACATCTCAACCCCAAATAGCAAAGGTATGCATTTGGATTCAAGCCCAGAAAGTATTCCCCAATTCCGCAGTTTAAGAGATAGGCTTACTGTAGAAATGTTCTGTCTGAAACAAAGCAGGAAATCTTTCCCTTGCAGAAAACTGAACAAGATTTTCAAATTACTTTGGCAGGATGCCTCTTAGTAACATCCAATAAGAACATGAAGAAAATCCTGGTTTTGTGGCATTCATAAAGTATGTCATGATTTCTCTGCCGTGTCTCTATCAAGTCTAAGAACTTGAAATTGTAGACTAGTACAAGAAAGCAGGGAGACATAACACTACTGTTTTCCATTTGTTTGAAAATGTTCAGGGCACCATACAGACAAACTGAGAGTTCATTAATATCAGCAGACCTCTATTTTTCATGTAACACCAGCACTTACAAGGAGAAATGAAAGAGTGGCTCGTCCTTCAGGGCAAGCCTACTGAGTGAATATTGTAAATTCTGAAATGGTTACTTTTAAAGATATTCAGAAGTTGGAATACCAATAAGGAATAAAAGCTTACTCAGTGTGATCAGTACACTCAAAAGAAACACACAACAGGGGTAGCTCTAAGGACTGCTCAGTATTAAAGAAACAAACAACTCACTAGAGTTTTTCCCAGCTAAAAATTACCATTGAAAGTTACAATTGCTGTTCCACCTAGAGCTGCCAATGGGTAAGGCACTTATTAGCTGCAGTTGTCTCTTCTATTGTTTTTTTAAACAGGGTATTTGATCTGCACTTTTCTACAAGCATTTCCTGCAGAATTTGTCGCACCCAGTTCAGACATTAAAGATGAGCCATGCAGCTTCTGTTAAAATTAAAGCACAGCAACTGGCTAAATCATCCAACACTGAAAATCCTACCTGGCATAAGCCTTCAATCTACTCACAAAAAGTTCAGTTTAGCAACATGACTAGTATTACAACATTTTTCCAAGGAATTATTAAGGCATTGCATAAGACACTGTCATATGTGCTTTTAAGTCTTCTCATATTCTAGTTTTAAACCTTCAAGGCAACAATCATGTCTGCAGCTATTGGATCTAAGGTAAAATTTCAGGAAAATGCATTTTCAACTTTTTTTTTCTCCACACATAAAAAACCACAGCCTCTATGATTTAAAATGATTTCTTTTTACCCTCACTGTAGCCAAGTTTAGACTTCTTGTTATTCAGACAGCATATTAGGAGTCACATAATCAGTTTATCTCAGGAGGTAACACAAATGACGCATTCCCTTTTCCTCATCTATCTCTACCCTACAATTCTTTACATGTAATATAGACATTTTTAAAGACCAGTTTGGGAAGGAAACTTTCCATTAGGTAATGCTGAGTGCTGTTACACTTGGTATTATGCAGCGCTAATAGCATAGTATCTTGCCCACAAAAATATCATATAATGCAGACAAGAGTCATAACAAGTCAGCATGTTAAAGAACATCAATTTTATAGCTATGACTTGCATTCCCTCCTCCCTCTCCCTCCCCTTATAAGCATAGCTTCCTTTTCTGAGGAATGATTGCTGAAATGATTTAAGAAAAAATTTATTTTAAGAAGGGCTGTGCAAGTGTACTTGTCATTTTAATGTTTTATCAGAGAAAAAAAAGCAGATTTTCAGGAAATGTTTGGGAAAAAAAAATCACAGATGTGTGTGAACTTTTTCTCACAAATTCTGATACATTTAAAAAATATTTATTTAAGCACAAATACCTTCCCAGTGCCTCTCCCAAGTAAACAAGTAGGATGTTGCAGTACATTGCTGAAGAAGCAAACAGAAATCTGGAATAAGTCTACCCCAAAAGCAGGGCAGACTATGAAGCCACTTAGGCTCTTCTTATAGGAAAAAGGTCAAGAATCCTTCTAAAAGAAGAAGATAAATCACAGCCTGAGGATTCATTCTGCCCATTATCATTTTTTACATTAACAAAGGGGAATCTCAACTCAGTACCACCTCATGCACATCCTACTTCAAAGCTGCCTTACTGAATTTTACGAACGCATCTTTTCCACTGCCAAGAATCTTATAAAACCTTTTTCAGATGTGGCCCTGAAACATAGGTTGCACAGAACTATGCATTCAAACAATATGTACAAATATTAGGCATTATAGAACTGGTGCCTGTGTAGAACTGCGACCAGTCATGACCTTATTCTCAGAGAGTCAGAGGGCACCTCATTCTGCCAATGTCAAGTCACGTTTTAGTTCAGGATGACAGATTTATATTAAACATGATGCAGAAAGTGCTGCATTCCAGAATTCTAACGTATACCATTTCCTAGCCTTAGGGTTTTGAAACATATTATGCCTATGTTCAGTATTATCAGCTTACTTCTGCCAGTACTGACACACCCCACATCAAGGAAAACACATGCAGGATTTCTCTGATTTCAGTATGTCTTGTATTTTCTAAAGCAGCTACTACAGTAGATTACCAGTACTCCTGTTTTCACTAAACACTGACAATTCAGCATAATTGCTTTGTGTATGGTTGTATCAGAAAGCTACAAAGCTTGTGGAAGTAATTTACTTCATGAAGAAGCTTCTTCTTTTCATTTTATCCTTCAGTGCCTGTAAAAAGATTGATTTTACAGGCGATGAATGTGTTTATAAGTAAAATGATGTAAGGAAAACTCCTCCACTAACTAAGCTATTGTTTTGCACTTTTCATCCCTAATTTTATTGCTGAGGATGTGCAAATGCCCCTGACACTGTATCAAGTAAGTGCTTCTCCTCTGGAGAGGATGAAGAGAGAAGAGGGAAACAAACCAAGAAGTAACGCAGTAATAAAACTAATATAGATAATTTTCTTTCTTTTCTGGAGTTGTGCCACTGAAGAACAACTGAGATCACTGGTTTTGAAGGAATTCTTGCAATTTTACTTCTAACCCTGAAAGAATGTGAGTAATATTAATAAACATTCAGTTGCATACATTTGTACTTCATTATTTAATCAACAGGTTTTTAGGCAGAATGAAATTTTATTATGTTCCACTACAGCTGGCTAATTAGAACCCAAACTTCCTGGATGTAACTTTTCTTCTCACACAACTGGAAAGTCTTACCTTCACATATTCTTTAAATCAATCACACAGGTTTCTGAAAACATAAGGCTTTCAGTCATGCTCAGCAACAAAATCAGCAGCATACAAACTGACAGTGCTCTTTAAAACAAATCTGCTCTGAAGCAGTACTGTTTTGTGCAATGCCTGCATCTTCTTTTCTCTCGCACTGCAAAAGGTAGCCTTGCCCTGGTGACAGGCTGCAACCTTCTAATGCTACAGAAACAGCGTTTGGAAAACGACAGACGTTTTATCTCTTACCCCTCACCACCCTCAAAGTCACCCAACTCAATTTTCAGTATTCCCACCTCAAAGATCCCAACAGGTAAAGAAACAAACAACGAAGCCGCCGAGTATTTTAGGCTGATCTTGAGCAGCCGCTTCTGACTAGGGAAGCGTTCTGAGCAGCACCTTCACCTCTCATCTAGCACCATCTACCGCCCAAGGCGGGCAGCAGCCGGCGCCGCTCGCCAGCGCAGGCCGGCGCCGCACCCGCCGCCCGTGGGCCCCGCGGCCGGGCCGCAGGCACGGAGCGACGGCAGGAGCAGGGCGGGAGCCCGCGGAGAGGTGGGAATAACGCCTTCCCACTCCGAGTTCGCCTCGTCTTAAAGGCCGACTTTCGCATTTAGGGATTAACGTTGGATGGTGATCCAAATTCATACCTTATTCCAAAGAGAGAGGAATTTTGCTCCAGCTTGCTTACAACGACAAAACGCTTGCTTCCCCAGCAGACTTCACTATTCGTACTTGACGTTGCTGTCACCTTTGGTTGAACCTTCTACTTGAATAATACTGTATGAGCTACAGAAATGCCACCCGAAGACGGTAAAATATTTCCTATGCAGTTTCACAAAATAGCAAATAAATGAGGTAGGGAGGAAAAAGTAGATAGTGAGTTCAGTTCAGCTTGAGCTGATGGCAGGTGAAGAAATACGGGTGACCTTTGAGTAAGTGCCGCAGGTGGGCACAGCTGTCACCAAACACAGATCGCTTCCAGAAAAAAAACTTCCACATCATCCATGACTGAGGTATGGATTTACCTCCTAAGAAATGACAGAATCACTACATTCTGATCATGTTGGTTACAGCTGTGCTAAACGGAATAATCTAAAAACAGCATTTCCAGCAAATATGAGAAATTGATGTTCAGAGAATCGATGTGTGGAGGTCATTACTACTTTGGAGTACTGGAATACTGATGTCTACAATATGGATTAATATTCTGCGGAGAAATCATTATTGAATTATGACGATACATATTAGGTAAGAAAGCTTCCTCCAAATACCTTGTTGTCTTCATCACAATGGCTAAGCAAATTATATATATATATATACGCGCTACGACTCCCTATACTTAAACACATTATGAGGTTACATACGTGTCCTTCAGTTTTCACTGAGTTCTAAGTAGGTGTAGATTATAGATTGTATCAGTTTATTTCCTCAGGTGCTTTGAAGTTTTTAGTGAAAAAAATATTCAATACTAAGCAAAGCAAATGTCTTTTATTTAAAGTGTGTTGACATTCACATGTATTATAGAAATTAAGACAGTGAAAGACAACAGCTGCAACTCTCTCCCAGTGAGTTACAGTGCTGGTTTACACCTGCAGTCCCATCTCTATTGTTTTGGGAAGTATTTCCTCAGATCTAATTGGTTCAAGCACTAAAACTCAGGAACAAAGGACCACATACCAGAGAAACTTGAGAAAACCTGAGCCAGAAGGCCTGACAAGAACCAGTTTAAAAAGTCAAAAAAATAAGTTGAGTTGAACATGTCATATGACATGACGTATTTTGCTGCCAAACTCCTCTGTACCCTTTTATCATGGAAAACTACAAAATTAAAAAGGAACTGTAGTAATAAAAATAATTTTTCTGAAAAATACAAAAATACAGTCGACCTGAAAAAGTCACACTTTTTAAAATGGCTCTTTAACAGCCTGCATCTAAAAAGTAACTATGAGTTGTTTCCTATTACTGGTAATAAAAAAAAATCTTCAAAATAACCTACAAAATGCTCAAAAACATGGTTTGCTGACAGCAGCATATTAATGCAGACAGAATGTATCTGAACAAAATACAAAACCAAAATACAAAAACTGCAGTGGCACTTGACAAGCCAAAGTTAAATGTGCATAATGTAAAGCATCTTTGCCAAAGGTATGGAACAATATTAATACACAAAGTAATTATGGTCATTGTAGAAAACATTCAACATTTCAAAATGAAGGAAATGACTAATATATATGTTCAACATGAAAATGTGAACATTCTTATACAAGTTACTGGCATTAAAAAAAGGATTTAATTTAAATAACAAAACCTTTTACATTACTGAAGAATTAAGTATCCTATCTCAACTGAACATGTTAAGCCACATAAGAATTGCTCTGATTATAAATTAATAAATTAAATCAGAAGGTTAGATAGGCTCAACAATGACTTAATATATACAACTTAATCTCTGATCTGAAGTTGAACTTAGAGGGTATCTGATGAAGAAAAGATCCAAATGAAAAAATACAGTCGCAATATAAACTGAACATACTGGGATACTCAAAGGTAAGCACTAGTGTTCTATTCATTCTTCATAAAATGTACGACAAATCATAAAACAGAGGTGCAAAAGTGGTGTAAATGCACCACAGAAAAGCCAAGCTTTCTAAATGCATTTGAACGAAGGATGGCATTAACAAACAGCAATTAAGAGCACCTTCCATGAAAAAATGCACAGGGAAGTGACTACTTTTTGTCTTTATTCCCCACAAAAACATTGTGTCTCTCGTATTTTGTTTTAACACAGGTTAAAGCAGAAGAAAAGCAAAATTACATAAACTGTGTAAAATCTTTTAGTGCTTTCTTTCAGCCTTGAGGTCAGTTATTTATCAGTCGTGGTTGAAATTAAGTCCATCTCCCTTCATGAATCAGCACCAATTGAATTGTTTCTTCAGGTAACTTGGGGGTAAAAAGAGCTTCTAAATTCTTAATCAAGTTGTCTCAGTGTTCGTACATGAAATTTAGATGTTACCAGAGAGAAAAGAGGGGAAAGAAAGGAATGGGATATTCTAAGGGGATGAAGAAATGGCTGGATGAATATCATTTTAATTTCATAGCCAGAATAATTGAAATGGCTATTTCTTTATAAATCAAAAAGTAATAATACTGGATAACAAGGAGGAATATTCTCATGACCAAGAACATTTATTAGAATGGGTCCATATTTAGGTGTTAGATGTGGTTGCCTTAGAGGAAATCAAGAGCAGATATAATTTCACAGTAGTCTTCAGTATTCTCTAATTAGGGATCTACTTTCTAGTTTTACTCAGTCATACCTATAATGAAAAAAACTGTATGTTTTTTCCTGTCATTAGCAAAGAGAACTTCTCTTCAGAGAGGCAGACTCCATTCAACCACATACATCTGAACAGTTCACTAGAAGCCAGACTGTGGTCTACCACAGAAAAATACTATTTTTCCTACAGTTCTGCTACAAAGACAGAATTTTTCAGTAGGGTGTCTATCCACTAAAGGCCGTCATCTATTTAGAAATGGAGAGGCCTTTGTAGTGTGTCTGTGTACATTCTGTTTTGGCTCAAAATCACCTGCAATTTTCCTCTCACAACTTGGAGATGGGCATGCTATGTTGCCTCTTTGTGCTCTTGACACTGAGGGTAGGTCCAGGGCAACGAGAGGAAAGAGTGTAGTCTACATTATCTCTGTAGTGGATCCTTTACAGCAAAGTTGTCTGGGGAAAAGCCTCCATAAGGATCCTGACTAAGGCATCAAGAGTTTCTTTAATGCACTTCTGTAACACAGCCTCTCCAGACTCTCTGCACCATGTGTCCAGAATCTAGCCATTAGAATGCACATTTGTCAAGGGTCTCTACCCTTCCCTTATATCAAAGTAAGTGGAAGATATGGAGAGATACATTCTCAGATGGAGATAGCAATAGCTGAATTACATTTGCTTTCTGAATCATAAAATGGGGGGGTGGGGGGAGCCTCACTCTGTTACCAAAAAAAGCCCAGCATGAGCTAAAATCATCAGTTTGCCTGGAATATCTTTGTACACATCTTCTATATAACACCTGCTTCTAACACTAATATATTGCTCTAGCTCAGGATGGAATCTACTGGTTTACCATCTGTCTCAGCAGAGGTGATCCACCTTTTAGAGATGACCCACCAGTTGAAAGATCCTCCCCACCCAGACTGTCTGATTTATTCCAGCATTACAGATCATTCAGAACTCTCTGTACTGCTAGATTTGACTACCTCCGCGTGCTGCAGCTTCTCATACTTCACAGCTGCCTTTGAATGTCATCCGTTAATTTCTCCCCTCATCCTCTGCAGAACTCTTCCTACTGCTGTTAATCGGGCCATTTTGTTTTCTAATTTTAAATCTGTTATAAAACCTTCTCTCTCCACCCCCAGTGCATATGGGCAGGTTTTCTTTACTGCAGAGCTCTCAGATACCAAAGTTAGACCTTTATTTATCACTAGCATTGTCTAATTCCTCCAGCATTACTTGCATCGTGAAGTTTATCAAGAAAAGGAAACAAACCTGTGCTTTCCCTCCTCCACTACTTAAAACTGTTTAAAAGGAATCAAAATGTTTCCTTAAGGCATAAAGGAAATCAATGACTGAACTTGTAAAGAAACTTGAACATCCAGTCCCAGTAGCAGATCTGTAGATCTGCATGGGGCACCCAGCATCACAATTGCAATTCACAGGGTTAGACATGTCCAAAATCGTAATGAGCCACTGTGGGCAGTGGTGCCAGTAGTAATTTGTAAAAAACACATCTCATCTGCTTTGGTACTTCCCAAGTCATAGCTTGAAACATCCTCTTAAAGGTAGATGTCTCTGGTATTTTTTTGAAAACTGAAAGCACTCAAGTTTTGGTAGATTTCCAGGTATACTTTCAGCCCTGCAATTGCCTTTTTAATAGTCCCGTTTAAGTGTCTATAGTTTTTGAGTGTCTAGACTGAAGCCACTACTTTTCTAACACATTTAGCAACACAGAGGTTCTAATAATTTGAATTTAGCCTAACCTGTCCCAGTCAAGGAAATACATTATACTGAAAACAACTCGACCTTGTACTATGCTTAGTCTCAAACACCGGTCATTTCTTATGCAATCAATGACCTTGATAAGAAGATAGCCATACTAGATTTGAGCAGCGCTGACAGAACAATAGCTTTATGAGTTCATAGCACAGAAGGTATTTCAACATGAGACAGATTTTGATGGGTGGTCGTCATGCCAGTCACATCTTTCTGAAAAGAAAGAAAGAAACCAGGTAATTGGAATTCTACCAATAACTTGCTAAATCCTTTTGGTGAATCAGAATGGAGAGGTACACAAGAAGATTATCAAATGCAAGAGAAAGCGTTTATTCGTATAAGCAGCACTGCTGATGTAACATCATGAATTAATAAGAGGGACTAGTGCAAGTGAATTAGTGTGGGAGAAGACCATTAACATTTCCTGTCCGTGAAGACGATATGACTTTAAGTCTTAATGACTCTTGTATAACATTCTGAATATGGTGGCATAGATATTCAAATCAACTAGCTCCAGCTGCAAATAGGCATATGGAAGACCAAAAGCATGAGCCATCTTTAAGAACCTCATGCAGTCTGAGCACAGAGCTTTCATTGTAGCAGAAGAAAAGCTGGAGTTTAAACTAATGAAGATAATGCTCAACAGAATGGTATTGAATGTGATAAGAGACCTAGAGCACGGAGACAAGGGGAAAATTTTGCTGAGATGTTTACCACATAAACCAACACTAATTCTGTCTAAAAAGAGAAATAAATCCTATTTTCCTGTTATTGGGAGCATATATTATGAAATGTCATAAAACACAAATTAACAGCCACTGGAAACAATAAAATAGAGAAAAACTGCAGTGTGTAGGAAATTCCTGCTCACTTAATCTATTAATAGCACATGAATGTTTAAAGTGTTATGCCTGCAACAGGCTACAGTCTTTTTCCTTTTTCTACCTTGGTTTCAAAAATGCAGGGTAATGGAATATATGCTCTCTTTAAACTGCTTTAGAGACAGCTCAGGCATGCAACCAAAATAGCATACAGCAGCAATTTAATCTAAATTTTTCTTAGGAAAATACTACTAATTGCCCCTTTTGCACACTACTGATGTAACATCTTCAAAAAATATATCTTTGTTTTGGTTCATTCATCTTCCCCCTCTCACGATTAACAATTGCACACAGCATACAGATATATTCTTCCTTTGAGGCCTTTCTAATTTATTTCCAAACAGTATGTCTTAACAAAAAAGAGATTCTGTATATTATCTTTCTGGTCCTCAAAAAGAAGTGATGTGAAGGCACTCAGTGAAGATCCAAAAGAATCTTAAACGTAAATCAAAATACAGTTCATTCAGCGATACGATTCATTCAGCTTTTTCAGTATCTATTCCACCCAAACTAGACAATTTCTTCTTTCCTGCTAATTTAGAGAAATCTTGCTTGCTATTTTGAGCTGGATGGATTTTTCTTTTAGATATTTAGCTTGCCAGTACACTAATACCCTAATATTAATTTTTATTCCAGGAGCAAGCATTTCTCTCTGGAAGAGATGCTTATTATGTTTAAAATCGGTTGCTCCGCTCTCTAAAGCTAATGAGAACTATTGCCCTCCAGTTGTACAAAAAGGCCAACCTTTATACAGTAACCCATGCATGTGTAACAAAACCATTTTTTCAATGGTTAATCAGGTATATGTAAGGAGTTTTTTTATTTTCAGTTTAAACATTTCAACAAAACTAGAACACCATCAGATGGCATATACTGTACATACCAAATACTTTTCTTTAGGAGAAATTATGTGTTTTCATCAAAATACGTGTTCCCTTTCTATCATTTTTTCCTGTACATACACCAAAGAGGTGAAAAGGTTTTGAAATTTCTGATTTCTTTTAGGGATAATTCTATTAAAAGAGAAAAAAGGAGCATTTGCACCTTTTTTACACAGGCTATATAGCATATATTACAAATGTTCATCATGTTAGTATCCAGATATTAAATACATGTACCTAAACAAAAATAACAATATGCATTTTGTGGTACTGGTTCAAAACCACCCTTATTCCACCAACATTCAGCCAGATTAACTGTTCCTCTCCTGTGATTTCAGGATGCATTCAAATTTAAGTGACAGCAGTAATTTTCTTTTGTCGGCTTAAGAGAGCTTGACCAGAGGACACGGTGAAATGATTTTCTCCTCTTTCTATCAGCATTACAAAAGCGCTTACTTTTTACAACTCTGCCTCCCTTGTGCCACAGAAGTGATTATAACTATCAATATGTATCCCCCACTCCTTCAAATGAAGACTAATGGGGTGGGAATGGTTTGAAGCCATGGCTGGTGCCACTTCTTCAGCAAAATTAGAGGAGAACATCACAGGCAGGTCAGTATGTTTTCTAAAAAAAGGAAGCTTTGAGAGCATACACCACAGAAATGCAGGATGTATTGATTCTCCCTGAATCATGTTAACACTCACAGCTCTCCTCTGTCCAAAATCTCTGTTCAAGCACAATTAAGCCCTAAATTAGCCAACTAATGATAAACAAATGATGATAGACACTGTGGAAAAAGGAGATAATAAGTGAAAAAAGGAAAACTACTCTTGTCAAGTTCTAACATTGCCGTATCAGATGCTTCCTTTCCACATCTTACGTGGATATTTAGTCTTTTCTCCTGTAATATAGTCACTGCTGACATAGGCAGTGAGTTCGCAAAGGATGGAAATCAGCAACATAAGGCAAGCTAGAAGAAGCGATTTCTAGGAAAAGCTTTCTGAAGAAAACAGGCTGCCTCCAGCAAACTAAAGAAAGAAGAGCATCCAAACCCAGTGCATAATGAGAAAGATGTAAATTTACAAATGCCTTGTCAAGCGAAAGGAGTGTTTTGAGCTATTACAGAACACAAACAGGGAAACAAGAAAAAGGTGAAAACTAAAATGAAAGCTGTCTCAGAACTGTTTAGAAACCTTTAGATATGAACTGAAATCAAAGGTGAAGATCTACATGGCTGGACACTCAAGTCTCCTAAGGAAAGAAATGAAACTGATGGAATAGCAGCAGGTGGTAATGATTTTTTCTGCTGTTTTGTATCTATTGATTAAAGTAGATTTCTCCTCCCTAAGGGAATTTGCAGAGTATGAAATGTATAAAGGAAATTAAAAAGTAGTTGTACTTGCAGGCATTAAAACTAACTGGCTGCAAACTTGACGTCTTTCATCCTGAGTACCTATATGGATTAAATACACCTAGAACCTCTGTAAAAAAATGTAACAAAGAGACTTTATCTGGTAAAAATGTGACTTTTCCAAAGGAGATCTTAGGCAACAAAAATGGAAAGTGGCAATGAAAATTCAGATTTATAACGGCTTCATTTTAGTAGCTGCAAACCCCTCTTATCAATCACATTCTTCCAAATCAGCTGGTGCAGCATCTCAGTAGAAAAATATAGAGCTCTATGTTATGCTAAATTTATGTTGAAAATATTGTAAGGTCTTGCATGATGAAGTCCCCAGGAGGTATTTGGATATAAAGTGTATAAATACGCTTGGCAAGGACTGTGAGCTGTTACAGGGGAGATGGTTATTTGTTGCAGGGGAAAGCCACACACAAAATAAGCACATTTAGTGCTACAATAGGGAACCTGTTACTTACAAAGTCTAGTAAGAATTCTTTTCACTAGAAGAGGCTTCAACGACAAGAAACATTTTTCATCCTTTTTAAAGACCTAGGGACTGAAAGAGAACTCATTCTTAGGAAAATACTATTACAAAGTGCACTATTTGCTTAACAAAAAAACAGGAGTGCACACGCATTAAATGCATAGGAGACTGGTTTTTCTGTTCATACAGAACAGTTTTAACATTTAGGTATTTTGTTTCCTGATAGGAAATGCACATGCAGGCCTGCCAGATGAGGCAAAGAGATCCTTTCTTTTACAGGGCTCACTCATCTCTTTTCAGACACAGCCAGAGGGGAAGTGAGATTGCTATTGGTCCCAATCCTGTTTCAAGGTCCATTTCTGGATTGCATGCAATGACTAATATAAGTTTCATAAGGGATGACGGCAGGAAGGATTAGACCCAGCATTCAGTGAGTGTCCTAACCATCTGGCTGTACAATCTTGGTCCTTCTTGCCCCTTTTTTTCTCTACAGAAATGTCCTAGAAACTGAGAAATCTGAGTTTGAACCACTTCAGGCTGTGGAGGAAAATGCCTCTTACATCCTCCAGTTCTGTTTATACAAAGATATTACACAGAAGTCTATGGGCTAGGAGTGCTTCATTTTAGAAGAAAGGAGTATAGTTAAAAGTGCAGTTGTCTTTGAACACTGCTTTGTGACTGTGCAGTAAGTTTCTCATGTTCTTAAATGGAACGTCCCACACGTATTTTCCAGGTCTCAAATGGTCTTCCTACCACACTGCTGAACCCACCGGACACATCTGCAGCTGTGTTGCGGTTCCTGAAAGACTTTAAAAGGTGACAAATCTGTAGCTTTTAGAAGCCACGAAGACCAGGTGCTGGCTGAGCAGTGGGTCTCAAGTTTGCTGGTCTGAATTTAGATGCCAGCATTTTTTTTTTGGTCTGGCCTAGCAAGACTGAAAAATACATTTTGCAAATACACTGAATTGTAACACATCAGTCACTGAATGGGAATTCAAGAAATATTTCAGGAGCGATAAGAAGTTAAGTGTGACTTAAAGGGTTACTAAACTATAATTAAAAACCAAGTTGAAGTTATTCATGTGGTCCAATATCTTGAAGATGATGGTTTAATTCAGCCTGACCTACATCATGAACTTCATAAACTTCAGGTACTATACACTTCTCTTAGCTATTTTTTAAGATGTATTTTAGAATGAATGCTTCCTTCTGATTTGTTCAGAGTCAACTCACATAGAAAACAATTTTAGGCAGTTCCAAAACACTTGCTAAAGATGGTATAAGGCTGGGGTTTTGGTGGGTTTTTTTGTTTGGTTTTTTTGTTGTTTTTTTAATTAGTTACCTCAGCAGTCTTTTATATTGTATGAACAGAATGTAATAAATGTCTAATATACAATGTCTTCCAGGAGGTTACCCATAATTAAAAATAGCGATTAGATGATACTGATGCACTTAAATCATAGTTTCAGTTTGTTTTTCAAGTAATGGATTCTTAGAGGTCTGCATGATCAGCAATAAAAAGATAAAAATAGTCCTCGTAGATCTGAAACTCTACTATAACAGGAGACTGAAAACCAGATTTTATAGATACGTGGTGCACAAAGATTCAGATAGATACCTGGCATGTTTTCAAAAGTGCCTAGATGCATAACTGCTGTAGTTTCCTGGAAACAGGTCTTGTCGAAAATTCTTTGATGAGATGACAGGCTTAGCTGGTAAAAGTAACGGTGTAGATGTAATAAACACTTGAAAGGCTTAGCACTACATGACACTTAGAGTAAAATACTTGCACTATTTGATATCAGTAAGGCATATGTTTAATGGTCGCAGAACCAGCTAACTGACAGGCTCCAAGAAGTCAGAGGCAACGGGGACTCAGCAGTCAGTGGGGGCATTTTGAACAGAAGTGATGCAGACCCACAATGGCATCCTGACCACCAGCAGCTCTCCTGGTTTTTGGGTGGAGGCGACCCCCTCCTCCAGCACCCGCTATGGAGCAAGAGTTGTGGGTTTCCTCTTCCCAGGGCTTGCAGTGGTGGGCCTGGTCCCAGCGGGCCCGCATCCTCCTTGGGCTTAAGGGGGAAACACTCCGGAGAGGGGTTTTACCTCTGGTGGGGATGGCCTCCACCATCCCCAGGTAAAAGCACCCCTGCACCTCACCACACACACGGTACAAACATGAGCAAGGCAGAAAAGAGTGACTAAAGATAGGGCAGCTGGCCCTTTGGGGCTGTTGTACGAACACTGACCCATTTACACGTAATACTGAATAAAGAGAAAGCCTAAGTTACAAACCAAGCAACTAAGCAAGGCAGACAGAAGAGGGAACACGGACCTGGAGAGGATGAGCTGTTTGACGTGACACCAGGGAAGCAGCCAAGCCCCCGGGCTGAGGCTTTTCTGCAACAACCCGCCTGGGCAACTCGAGGGCAGCCGGCTGCGGGCAGGCCCCAGACGCAGCACAGGTGCCATTGCAGGCCGGCCTGCCCCCCCGGCAGGTCCTGTCTTCACCTGGAGCTCATCCCAGGAGCTCACAGACAAGACTAAACGTAGCCGTCATACTATCCCCTCAGTGACAGCGTAATATTGCTGTCTTAATTTTACAGATGGAATGACAAGAAACGTGCTTAAGCTCACTGACTGCAGTCAGCAGAGGAGTTAAGGAAGGCATCCTAACTCCCAGTGCTGCAACCACAAAACCACCGCTCTTTTTATCACCGCATAGATGGTGCTGTGCAGTTGGCTGGCTTCAAAAATAGTTAAGGTCATGTTTGCTGACATTTGTATTCATTCTGACTTCTTTTTTTTTTAATTAATTAAGCCACTTTTTTTTTTTTTTCCCCTTTCAACAGCAGGCATATTTTACTTCACATTCTCCGCAGAAAAGCCATGTCTGCAGTTCCAGGCTTTCCATCAGGGGCTGCCAATGGAAGGCCGCTGCTGGAGACACTGGACGGGGGAACCTGCCATCCAGAGGCCAGAGGCAAGGAGGTGACGCAGCGGGAGTGCACCCAGCTTTGCTGGCTGGCGTGACAGGACCTGCTCTCATTGTTTTCCCCTCTCCCTCGCCGACTGTTCGAATGTTGTAGTTCCTTCAGACGTGATTGGAAAAGGACTGTAAACCAGCTTGGGGTATGAAACACGCTGCTGCTGTCAGTGGAAGCTCGGGGAGGGAAGTGACATGTATCTGACCTGTGCTCTGTGTGATACCAGAGGCAAAACTGTTGTCTTGAACCATTGGAGGGTCTCCCCAGGGACTTGGTAAAGCCAGTGTCTTAAGCGCAATAATCCAGCCAGTGGATAATGTGTATTACTATCTGAAGAGACATCACTGGCAGTCAGATGTTATTTTTACTTATCTGTCATTCTTTGAAAATCAAATCTTATTTTTCTTCATCTGTCTCACCACCTGGCTGCCAGAAAATGCCAGTGGCATGTAAAATTAAAATGTTACCTTCAGACATTTATTAAATACAGAATTATCAAAAATGCATGATTTGAACCTTATAAGCAACAAAAAAGTTCAATTTACAGATAAGATATAGCTTTCCTGTGGAGACTTTATCTTCCATATTTACCATAATATATCACACTAAGAGGAGCAAATGATAATGATAAATTGAGATTGTATATAATGTGAGTCCATAGACATTACAAGTACTTAAAGCAATAACAGCAAATGTGTGTAAGCCCATACAGATGAGAAAAATACAAGATTTGAGCAGTAAAATGGAAAGCTACGGACCAACTGATGTAACAAAATGAAACAGAGGGAGAGTATTGCATACTTATTTTCATAAGTAATCAGTTAAACAAAATAAGTTTTGTGAATAAATAAGGTTTGTGAATAAAAAGCTCAAAGTAAAATTGCTGCTTTTCATGGAATCTTATTATTTCCCTTGTCAAATTCTGCTGGTGACTAATTATTTACTCTTGTTAATTAATACAGTGCTACAGATTCCTATCAGAAGTGCATTTGCTGTTCATCAATTATTTTTCTCCTGTTAAGAAGAAAGCACTATCCAGTGAAGAAAAGATGGCCAGTCACACACCAAATAAAACAGTCAGTGACTTACTGAAATAAAAAACTCACAGGCACTTTGTAGGCAACAAGTACAGAAAATTTTTATCCTAATCTGTTCATAAATACTTCGGAGCAGCCAATACAAACATGAATGGGAATGCTTTGTGATAAACCAAAGAAAGCCAACACTCCTATGGTGAAATCCTGGCCCTATTAAAAATCTCCAGGAATTTTGCCAGTTTCTTCAGCAGTTCAAGGGTTTCACCCCTGAAATCTATCTCATTTTTATTGATATGATTTAGACACCTGCAGAGTCTTGTTTCTCTTTTCATTAAGGCAGGTTCTCGTGTCTTATACTAATGGTTGATGCCACCATGTTCTCCGAGGGACTATTCATGAAATCAAATACCATCTAACAAGTGCAAATGAAAGAATATGAACAGAAGTACTTATGATTTTCTTATCATGTCTGCCATATTTTTAAGGAATAATCTCTACGTCAGATGGTCATTCTGAATGAGGCAATCTAAGGAAATGTCTCTGCTTTTTAGCCTGGTTTCCTCAAGGAAAGAAGCTTATATAAACTTCTGCTGAAATCTATCCACCCTTCTCTTCCCTGTAACTTATGGGCCTACTGCATAAATTTAAGCAATTTTAACGAAGTGGTAGGGGAATCAAAGATGATAAGTTACAGAAAGTTTCATGAAAATAGGTACAGACAGAGTAAGATGATACTAATCCCTACACTTACCCTGTGCTCGCTCCTTCTGAGATGTCAAGGAGTGCATACAAGTGACTACACTTGAAACATAAATCCGGACAAAGCCAATTGACATTAATATTGATTCTTATTGAAATGGTTCATATTTATCAGCTGAGCTTTTGTGAGCTAGGTAGATAGATTCATTCTAAATGTTTTAGGCCCTAATGTATTTCCTCTTAATCTACATTTTTATGAATACTGTACTCATTTATGCAAAAGAAAATTAGAAAGTCTCCTGTCTAGATGTCTAGACACTGTGCTCCTGCGTTATTAAAATGTATTTCTCAGTAAAGGCACATTCAGAGTTTCAAGGAAGTTAGCTGTTAAAAAGACTGAGAGTTCTGTTTGGTTTTACAATAAATAAATTGGATTAGCATTCATAACTTACTTATCTAACACTATTTCAGTTGTTAGAAAGAAAAGTTACTAGCTCTTAACATGTACTTGGATAAACACCTCTAAAATTCAATACGTCTGAAGCACTTCTTTCAGATGTTGCAGATATCAGGCCAGTTTGTGGTGGACACCAGGAAGCCGGGGAGCTACAAGTTTGTGATGCCCTGAACGGTCAGTTCCTTTCTTGCCAAACCCATATGTATATGGATAAAACCAAAGGTATTAAAAGGAAAAGTGACACAGCATCGATTTGGGAAAAACAAAGCAGCAATAAATCAAGCCAGTGTTTATCTGATCAGAAAGCACAGCCCTGTAGAACAGTAGGCATCAGGCCATTTATTCGATTTTCTCACCCAGCTGTGAGCATATGAAAACAGAAGAACAGCCATGCTGGGTCAGACCAAGAGCCCATCTAGGTCAGCATCCTGACTCTCATCGGTGGCTGTAAGCAGATGGCTACAGGAGGGTGAGAACTTCTCATTCTGTTTTGTTCTCTGTTCTTCACCTAATAACTGCTAGCCTTACATTTGCTTTCCTAATACTGCATGCTAAGCTATCTGTCATAATTTTAAGATCTTGCTTCAGAATGGAAACCATCAGCTCAAAGACTATAATTTTGTAAGTTGGTTACCCTTTGTTTTTTCCCAGTATTTATCGCTTTATGTTTATCTACGTTGAAAAGTATTTCTCCATGATGTACCTTTCCAATACATTTGACTCAGCTTTTCTTCAGTATTCAGTACCATCCTAGCATGCATACAGACAGATTTATATACACCTCTTGTCATAATATGATGCCTGTGCCTGTAGAGGTACCTTGATGTCATCTCAGCACAATTTCTCACTGGCATAACCTCTAATCATAAACCCATTCATGAACCACCCCCTCTGACCATGCTGCTACTCCTGGCTGCTGTTGCTAGCTGCAGTATTGCCTCTGATCATGACGCTGTTGCCTCTAGCTAGCCAGTCACCCCTGTACTGGTACCCCTCACTGTGCTATTTCCACGCACCACAGTATCACTTATATGACCACTTAATTTTGTTCTAAGGTATTATCACCCATTGATTTCAGCTCTGCATAGGTTCATTAAAGGGAGCCTTTACTAAAATTCACTCACTTATGTTACTGTCCTTCATGACTTCAAAAAAGATCCAGCATCATTTTGTCTCTTGCCATTGCAGTAGAACCAGTTGTGATGCTCTCTCAGCTCTCATGATTTCCATTCTCTGAGTGATGACTAAAGGGGAATCATCTAAGCAGCTAATTGGATTTTATTAGTGATTCATCATGCAGCTTCACTGAAGAGCCTCCATCTCTCACAAATATTATCAGCTATCATTATACCTTGGTTTTCAGTCACAGAGAGGCTCCTTCAGCAATAAGTTACTTCTTCCCAGAAAAGAAAAAGCCCCTTCTTAGCTTGATAATGTCTACACTTCATTTTCCAGAAGACTATAATAAGGACTTCGATTATAGTCAATCATTCACTCAGGACAAACTAAACACAATATTGTTGTTCTTTACTTGTAGAGAAAGGATATAACACTTCATCATAAAGCATTGTTTTAATCAATACAATCAAATGGTTGCAATGGCATATTTTGCTCTCGCTTTCTAAATGAGGTATGTTTATTTCAGTTTATCAAAAAATGTCAGCAGAAAACTCTTTAATCTCAGATCCGCCTTCTGACATCTCTGCTTGTAAGACTCTTCCTAAAAATATGTCCCAATGGCTGTACTCAGGAAGTATTTATAACCTACACAATGAACAAGTGTAGATAGAGATTATGCATACTCTCCATTATAAACATTGTATGATCCCTATTCACAACTACTCCTTGTGAGCACCAAAAACAATACCTGGCCAGTTGTCCTGATGTGTGAGTGTGCTGTTTCTTACACACAAAAAAATTAATATATTTCTGTCAGAACTGTAACAACAATTAGGTAAGAAAGAATTGGTATACATGGACATGTGTAAATGAATATACATACATGCATACCGTATTTTAGTAAATTACTGGCATGTGTTATTGTGCATTGTGACTCATGAATCATGAATCCAATTCACAGCTTATCATTTCCCATTAAATTAGTGCTTTCCATATGGTATCTCCAACGCAAAGCCTACAACCTACTTATTGTGGTTAAAAAAAAAATCTTACATCAAGAACACACTGTTCTGGGACTTGAAAAATTGTTTAAAATCAAATTATTCTACTATGTCTAATACTGTTTCAGGATTTAAGCAACTTTTCTTTTTTGGCATTTTATTTTTAGTCTGTATCTATTACAAGTTAGCATATTATTTCTTTGTACTACTGGACTAGCATAAAACAGAAGCAGTTATCACAAACTGGAGAGGAGTCTTACAATACAGTATCGTATTTACCCACAAAGAAACTACTAAATCAAACCACCTTTGTCATTTTGTTAGGGCTGTATTAATACATGCCATGAGTATCGTAATCAGTGCACATTTTTTTTGGATGTACACAGTGAAGATTTTTATTAACCTAAATGGGAAACTCATGTGTGAAATCTTGCCCCTAGGTACATACTTGAAATCAGCTGCCTACACAGCACTTTTTTTACAAGTTGCATTGTAAGTGTTTCACAATCATATTTCTTCAAAAATAGTAATGTTAACAAATGCGAAATGTATTTTATACAAACTTGGTTTTATTTCTGAAAAATCTGTGAACACTTTTACAAAAAATAATATTGGATCAGTTTACCAAGTCATTAGGGTTGGGTTTTTTTATATACATCACATTCTACAGACTTTACCTGAGTAAGATCTATATAGAAACAACCCAAGTTCTGACTGAATAAACTCAGTATCTTTGCAGAATTTGGACATAAGTTCCGGGACTTCTGATGTGACCAAATTCCATCAAAGGATAGGGTTGGAATATCATTGCCATTTTTAATGAAGTAGGTTGAGAGCTTGCTACTGCAAATAGGACTGGTTCTTAACATTTTCAATTGGTAAGCTGGAGCATACAAGACTTTCATTGTTTCCGAAAGCCCTTTATAGCTCTACCACATCTGCAGTTGGTCTCCAAAGTGTTTATGGACTAAGCTGACTAGATTTTGTTCTTCATGTGCTCTCATTTCTCTGCCTGTTTAATTTCTGTAACTGGACAAATAGCCAAAATGACCTGCATTTGCCATCCAGGGCAAGAGTTGTTTCAAATCCAACCACTTATCTGTGGTTCATGTAGTTCTTATTTTATTACTTCATCACCACTTCAGTCTTTGGTGCTGGCACTTTTCCCATGCAAGTGACATTCACACTATATAACGGAGCTTTATGCATGGAACTGTGAAACAGACGGAAAGAAAGTATTCCAAAATGTGGAAAATGAAAATAAAAAACTAAAAACAAACAACTTCACCATGACATTTTCTTTGCTTCTTGGCACTGGTTTGCTGGCAGAGGAGCACTGAATAAAATGTAAATCCATAAGTAATGAAGAGTTATATCAGTCAGGGCTAATAATAGAGTAAGGAGTTACATAAATCAATATAGATAATAGAATCTATTTTTAATAGTATGGTGATCTGTTTGCAAGACATATATATGTAATTCTTTTTATATTATCAGCCAATAAATACATTACCAAATTCAACTGGGGTTTGTCATTATCTTCATAGGCTACAGAAAACCCCAGATAATGTATATACTTAAATGAAAAGTGGCCACCAGCCATTTTATGCTTTCTAGTTCTTAGTACCCCTTTCAGCAAGAGTATCTTGGTAATTGTCCCCTGAAGTTTGCCTCAAAGACCCCTGAAAATTATTTCTACTAGTGATCTAGTGCATAAAACTCACTGATAGTGAAGACTTACTCTAGCAAAGATAGGGAAAAGCATGCAGTTTCAATGGCCAGTGGTTTAAAATCATCTTAGCAGCCGAGACAATTTAGCAGCGAGTCCAGGAATCAAACTATCAGTAGAACAACTTCCCTTCTCTGCATTGGTCCCTCAGCTTTCCCTCTTTTGGGGAGATTATTATTTTCCATCAATGCTCCTTGATATGTCAGTGTATGGATAGCAAAATGGCATTCAATTTCTTTTTGCTGCAGTATGGCCTTGCAAAATCGTTTCTGATTTTCTGCTCACTGTCTCCTGAATGTCTCCTTTGACATTACTGTGTTTAGATTTTTCTTTCCTTTTGTCTATTTGTCTTGTGTAAAATTGCATTTTCCCCATATGAATTTTAACATTCTGCTTCTACTTTCCCAATTTTCATGTCCCTGTCTCCCTTTGGATGACTTTTCAGTTTTCTATACCCTATCTGGTGTTTCAAAATAAAATTATTATAAACTGTTTTGATAAATTATTTAATTTCCTTCAATTTTAAATAATAAATTTAAATTTAAATAATAAATTTAGTAAAATCTAACCTTTAGTATAACAGTATGTAACATCTGCTCCTGGAGAAGACACAGCAATAAGATGATTTCTGTGATCACTAACATTTAAGGTAAGCTATTAAAATAGGAAAAAGAAAACTAGCTAGGAAAGAGAAAACATGAGCACGAAGCAATTCCATGCAAAGCAGTGTTAAGTTGGAACAAATGTCGGGAGACTGGAGTCATAACACTGGTGGTGATGCCTCTACATTAGGGACACAGATAATCCCATTTCTATTGCATACATGTTCTAGGAGGATGCCTTTCCCACAAAACTACAGAATATTCATGGGTGAAAAAAATACTCTATCTTTTATGTTAGCGTTAGTCTATTTTACATATGTAATTCTTTCTTTTTTGCAGTCTCAAGAACATAAGAGCTGCTGTGCACTTCAGATCAAGGGTCCATCTGGGCAATCTTCTATCCCAACAGTGTCTGGAGACAAATGCGTAGGAAAGAGTAACAAAAGACTAAGTATATGGACATTCACAGAATCACAGAATCACTACGGTTGGAAAAGACCTGTAAGATCATCAAGTCCAACCTTAAAAAAAAAAAAAACCAAACCCACCACACAACAACAACAAGCCACAACCCACCCAACACCACACAGCACCATGTCCATCAAGCTACATCCCACAATGCCACATCCACACGCTCCTTGAATATCTCCAGGGAGGGTGACTCTACCACCTCCCTGGGCAGCCTATTCCAATGTTTCACTACTCTCTCAGTAAAGAACTTTTTCCCAACATCCAGCCTGAACCTCCCCTGGCGCAACTTGAGGCCATTTCCTCTAGTCCTGTCACTTGTCACTTGGGAGAAGAGACCAACACCCACCTCTCTGCAACCCCCTTTCAGGTAGTTGTAGAGACCGATAAGGTCTCCCCTCAGCCTCCTCTTCTCCAGGCTAAACAACCCCAGCTCCCTCAGCCGCTCCTCATAAGACTTGTGCTCCAGACCCCTCACCAGCTTCGTCACCCATCTCTGGACACACTCCAGCACCTCAATGTCTTTCTTGTAGTGAGGGGCCCAAAACTGAACACAGTATTCGAGGTGCAGCCTTACCAGAGCCGAGTACAGAGGCAGGATCACCTCCCTGCTCCTGCTGGCCACACCATTTCTGATACAAGCCAGGATGCTGTTGGCCTTCTTGGCCACCTGGGCACACTGCTGGCTCATATTCAGCTGGATGTCGATCAACACCCCCAGGTCCTTTTCTGCGGGGGAGCTTTCCAGCCACTCGTCCCCAAGCCTGTAGCGTTGCCTGGGGTTGTTGTGGCCGAAGTGTAGAACCCGGCACTTGGCCTTATTGAACTTCATCCGGTTGGCCTCAGCCCATCGATCCAGCCTGTCCAGATCCCTCTGCAGAGCCCTCCTACCCTCAAGCAGATCAACACTCCCTCCCAACTTGGTGTCGTCTGCAAACTTGCTGAGGGAGCACTCTATCCCCTCATCCAGATCATCAATGAAGACATTAAACAAGACCGGTCCCAAAACTGAGCCCTGGGGGACTCCGCTTGTGACCGGCCGCCAGCTGGATTTCACCCCATTCACTATAACTCTCTGGGCTCAGCCATCCAACCAGTTTTTTACCCAGCGAAGAGTGTACCTGTCTAAACCACGGGCCGCCAGCTTCTCCAGGAGAATACTGTGGGGAACAGTGTCAAAGGCTTTGCTGAAGTCCAGGTAGACAACATCGACAGCCTTTCCCTCATCCACCAGGCGGGTCACCTGGTCATAGAAGGAGATCAGGTTGGTCAAGCAGGACCTGCCTCCCATGAACCCGTGCTGCCTGGGCCTGATCCCTTGGTTGTCCTGCACGTGTCCCGTGAGCGCCCTCAAGATGAGCCTCTCCATAACCTTCCCCGGCACCGAGGTCAGACTGACAGGCCTGTAGTTCCCCGGATCCTCCTTCCGACCCTTCTTGTAGATGGGCGTCACGTTGGCAAGCCTCCAGTCATCCGGGACCTCCCCCGTTGACCAGGACTGTTGATAAATGATGGAGAGCGGCTTGGCAAGCTCCTCCGCCAGCTCCCTCAGCACCCTTGGGTGGATGCCATCAGGGCCCATAGACTTATGAGTGTCCAGGTGGCATAGCAGGTCGTTAACTGCTTCCTCCTGGATCATGGGGAGCCTATTTTGCTCTCCATCCCTGTCATCCAGCTCAGGGAGACGGATACCCTGAGGATACCTGGTGTGGCTGTTAAAGACTGAGGCAAAGAAGGCATTAAGTACCTCAGCCTTTTCCTCATCCTTCGTGACAATGTTCCCCGCCGCATCCAGTAGAGGATGGAGATCCTCCTTGGCTCTCTTTTTGTTGTTAATGTATTTATAGAAGCTTTTTTTGTTGTCCCTCACGACCGTGGCCAGGTTGAGCTCTACCTGGGCTTTCGCCTTCCTAATTCCCTCCCTGCATGACCTAACGAGGTCCTTGTATTCTTCTTCACTTGCCTGCCCCTTTTTCCAGAGGTGGTAAGTTCTCTTTTTTTCCCCGAGCCTCAGCATAAGCTCCTTGTTCAGCCAGGCCAGCCGTCTTCCCCGCCGGCTCTTCTTACGGCACATGGGCACTGCCTGCTCCTGCGCCTTCAAGATTTCCTTCTTGAAGAAGGTCCAGCCTTCCTGGGCCCCTTTGCCCTTCAGGACCGTCTCCCAAGGGACCCTCCCGACCAGTGTCCTGAACAGGGCAAAGTCTGCCCTCCGGAAGTCCATGGTAGCGGTATTGCTCACCCGCCTCCTTACTTGGCTAAAAATTGAAAACTCTATCATTTCATGGTCGCTAAGCCCAAGACAGCCTCTGACCTTCACTTCTCCCACCAGACCCTCTCTGTTCGTAAACAGCAGGTCAAGCAGGGCACCTTCCCTTGTAGGCTCGCTTACCAGCTGCGTCAGGAAGTTATCTTCCACACACTCGAGGAACCTCTGGGACTGTTTCCTCTTAGCTGTGTTGTACTTCCAGCAGACATCCGGTAAGTTGAAGTCCCCCACAAGAGCAAGGGCTTGCGACTGTGAGACTTCTGCCAGTCGCTTGTAGAACGCTTCATCAGCTTCTACGCCCTGGTCGGGTGGTCTATAACAGACCCCTAAACATTGTCCCCTAAAATTCTCCTGAACCTACAGTTAGTTTCAGATTGGGGGATTTCCTGGGTCAGATATAATTTGTTCATTTAACAGCTGCAGGTGGAGCTTTCTTCTCAAGTACTCCTGACCACTTTTGTGCTAGGCAAGGATTTTTTTTTTTGCATTCCCACTCTCCTTTGCCAAGGAATTTGACAGGTCTACTACCTATGTAGTTAAGAAACACTTGCTTTTGACATTTGAACCTCTCATGGCCCCTATGTCTAGGAAAACAAGTCTAAACATTTGCTAAAGAGCAAAACAGTTTCAAAAAGAACATCTGAGGAACTGTTTATGGGGGCGCCTATCTGAAAGAAATCACGGTTCAAATCTACTCTTTTTCCATTTGAAGGTAGAGTTTCAAACCTGTTATTAATTAGGATACCCTAATCAATAAGATACAGAATACAGCCAAGTTTCTTCACTCCCTTGTGAAAAATACTTGGTTAGTCACTGACTCAGGAAACGAAAATGAAAACAATTCTGCTGTTGACTCTGTTATGTCAGTTCTTAATGCATGCACCATAGGGTTTCTCTTTAAACAAAATCAAAACATTGTCAGGAGGATGCTGAACATCATGTCTCCCAGTGATGATGTGCCACCCCTTGAAATCACAGACTTTAGCCTACCTAACAGAAAAAAGAATCAAGCCTGACTATACTACATCCTTGATGGATATTTATCTTTTGAAATATTGGACAGACCACTAAGCCAAGACTTTGTTTCATCTTGAAAGTAGGTTTTTCTATCACAAATTTCATTTTAGATCAAAGGAAATATTTAATGTTGACCAAAACATGCTTTTTGATATTAGTAAGCATTTTTAACAATAAATGCAATTCAAATTGAACTGATCTCCGTACTTTTTTATTTAAGTCTGGCTGCAGATAAATATTATTATTCCCATAGCCCTGAGAACAAAGTCATAATGAATACGTCTGAACCCAAGGCAGAAATGATTCAGATTAAGTAATTAGGTGAGGCTGTTATATATACTCAAATGAACCCTAATTCAGCATTAGTTAATAGACATATAAAAGAAAATAAACTTGCAAGCCAGACTTGCATTTCTAGAGGAAACAGTGTAAAAATAAACAGTGCAAGTGTCTATTAGCAACCCTAATTACTTTATTCTTACTTATAAGCAGATTTTAAACTTTGGAAAAAATATGGTACTTTAATATGCATTAATGAAAATATTTTAAAACTAAATCCCTTACATGTAATTTTCAATCATACTTCTGTCAAGTCAAAAGTAATCATCACACTAGCACTACATGTTGTTTGTCCTAGTGCAATTACATAAAAATCAGTATTGAACAGTATATATGATCTCACATCCAATGAAATTCCAGCATAGGTAACTTCTGTGGCCACCACTTTGAAGCTAGATATTACAACAGTGAAAGAATCCAGACAGTTGGAGACCAGAAGCACAAATGTAACAAAAATTAGTGTAGTTTAACTAAAAATGTCAGTAACAGCCACAGACAAATTATGATGGACAGGTTGCTTAATAAAGTAACAAAAAGAACTATATGGTAATCAAAGTTCTATACAACATTTTGATGCTAGGAAGCCTGAAACGAAAGAAAAAAAACATTATGGGAGACAAAAATAGAGAAAAAAAAGTAAAAAAGGTGGGAGAGAGGGGGAAAAAGAAAAAAAAAACAGGAAAAAAAAAGAAAACTAACTGCAGTAATTTCTGTCATTCATAACTCGCCGTAATTATCTGCTCTGTAAAACTGCTGCTGTAATTTGAAATGCCTCCCTCCTGATCTAATCGACAGACTAATGCAATGACTTGAATAAGAACCAGGAATGTAGATCTTGCCATTATGTCAGATTCACTTGGATTTTAATGCAATATTCCCTCAGGAAGACCCATGATTTAATTAAAACATTGTGTTTCACTGTCCAGCACTGCACCTGCAGCATCACTTAGCATGTGAATCTTGATTCCCTAGAGTGAATTGCAGCTGACCTTTCTGATTTCCATTTAGCAATCACTTCGCAAATAAAATTTCAACTGTTTCCTGTTTAGCTCTTAAATGCACTTGTGTCGCTCCAGTTCTTGAATTTTGATGTTTATCAAAGCAGTATTTAAAATTTGCAATGATTTCTCCCCTCAAAGTACTGCTGCTACAACAAATACAAATAGCAGAAATCACAGTCATCTATGATTTAGAAACTGATTCATTCCACAGAATATAAATGCTTCTGAACAGAAGTATATGAAACAGCTTGCAGTTGAGTGAAAGCAATGTTCTCAAAGAAATTGTTACCAACCGTACTGTATTGCAATATAACCTTATATGACACAGTTTTTTCTATTCCGAGCTTCATAATCAATAAGGTGCTTGTCCCAGTTACTTTTCATGCACAGGAAATAAGTCAAGGAGTTGGAAAGAAGCCCTATTAGGCAATATTCCAGACCATGAAAACATGGCAATGTGGAGATGCTAAGATAGGTGGCTTTATGAAAATCATCATATTTTTAGTTACAAAGAGGTAATCATTCTATCACTTCTCGTCACGGTAGAAGTGTGTGGAAATGCTTCTGCACAAGACTGTTGCTGGACTTCGCAAACCCACTGTTAAGAGAAGCAAATATTGAAACATATTTACCTCCTTTTACTTTTGAACATAATGAGTTGTCTCTGTTAGCTGGTGATCTGTACATCAATGAGAAAATTTCCATAAGCCATATAGGTTATTTAAATTTAATTCCTGACCAACTACCACCACAAACATTTCTGATGGTAATAGCATGCAATCAAATAACAAATTAGGTGGTAAATTAATTGTGGTTCTTCATTAAGACAGTTGTGCACCATGATAAATCTGGTAACAAAAAGGTACATAGCCTTTATCTCTGTAAAACTGAGGATATCACTAGAGCTTCCAAAGAGCAGCTACTGCAGTGCTCTGTAAGGTCATATTTTCCTCCACTAAGCACTTTGGAGGAGCCTGAAAATAGGTTTGGGACTGTTCAGCTATTGCATTTTCATGTTTGGATTTCTGGACTGCAAACACTGACGAATTCTTCTCCAGGCATACATACATCTACTGCTCCTACATGTATTCTGATCCTTTAGCCCTTGCTGAATTAGATATTTTAAGTTCTTTATTACTAACAGAGTTATTAAAAGAAAGGACAAACCCTTTAATTATGCTGAGAATAAAATTACTGAAGTCTGAGTTACTACTGCCTGTAGAAAACACATTACAGTTGACCATCTGAAGTGGATTTATGAGCGTGTTGCACCACTGGCCAGTGTATATCAGGCTGGCCAGACCTGACGTCTTAATTTCTTAAAAAGCATTTCAAAGTGAATCCTTTTTTGAGGGGACATCTCAAATTGCCACAGTAGTTTTTCCAGTGCAGAACTCAGGTTCAGGCTTTTATTCTGATAAAATGTATACAAGATCTAGAAAAAACATCAGAAAAAAAAAAAAGCAGGAGGATTTTCAAAGCTGCTTTCTCACCTTACTGAATCAATCTCAGTCAAAGATTAATCAGTATAACCTATTTGTCCTTTACTCTCCAGTACACTGTTTTTCTTTGCTTCCTATAAAACACACAACATACTTCTTAAAAGATGCAAAATAATTAAACAGTACAGTGTTGGAAGAGGTAATACATATTCTCTGAGCTCCTTTTTAAGAGCTTACAAGTTCAGGAGGAATTGCTGAAATGCAATCTTATTTTTCTCCCTTTCATTTTGACTGTTCATCATATGGCAGATCCTGTGGTCAGACACTAAATATAACAATGAGCTGCAGCAGTGGAGAAAGCAATAAAGACTTAGTAGGGCTGGCATGAATGGCATCATGTTCTTCAGCCTGTTTTTAAACAGACACCACTAGAATATAAGGACTGTCTAAGGAGTTACTTTGTCTTTACAGGTTTCACCTAAGGCCCTGTCTTAATCAATATGATTATAATAGTATTACAAGTGTTATGTCCAGCAATGCTGGGATGGAAAAAGATAAAAGTGTGACAATGGTACAGCCTTTCAATTCTTGTTATCAACTAATAAGACAGCTCCATCAGATGGGAAGACAATTTTGCATGTTTAGAGATACACAGGGTGCAATGAGGGTTTTGTCTACTCCTCACACAGAGAAGTATTTAAGTGACCTGACTGACTGCTAGGCTAATCTGAGTCTGATATCGTATACAGTATCAAGGCTGGATCTCATCCGTGAAGTCTTGGCAATCTGTCCCACTGAGATGCTGGCAATTAATTCAAATGTTTGTGTTAAAGTTACTATTTAGTTACTTAGAATGAGGAGGTTAGCTGCAAACAGGCGTGATTACTCTTGGTATGCTCTCAAAACAGAGGTAATGGCTTATGAGGTAGATTGATGCAGATAATTTAAGTACTGATTCAAACCTTCACACAGAACTTGAGAAGAAACTTTTTTTTTTTAAGATACTAGCATGGTCAATCAATTTTAGAAGTGGTCTTTACACCCTTCTGCATATCCATGCTTCTTGGTTCGGCCTGAAAAGTGCACTTAACTATGCTGAAATATAAGGATTTTTAAAAGCTCTACCAGCTCCATAAAAAAATATTCTGATTGGTAGATAGAATATTGGATTGACCCTTAAAACATTTTGAAGTTTGCATATAAGTTTCTGCCACCTGCAGTGCACAAAAAGTGTCAATACTCATTATTAGGGGACAGTGCCTATTACAAAGCAGGCTCTAGAGAAACTTGTCACTGCAAATAAAAGCATTTGAACATACCTATCAGTGGAATACAGCTACGGCTACAAACTATCTTTCTGCTCAGCTTTCAGAAGCTCTTTTCCCTTTTTCTTAAGTTAATACAATGCAGCTGTAGATTAGTTTTCATGCATTTCTTTAAACAAATGTGTATAAATTCAAGACAGTCATTTAAACATTGCTGGCTGACAATCAAACCCTCAGCAAACACACTTGCTGCGTAACTACCTGGTGTCTTGGCTACCCCTTCTGTCCATCTGTCAGGATGGCACCCTGCCTGCTCCAAAGTTGCTTGGACCCCTCTAGTAAGGCATGGGTGCCAGACAGCACTGACTTCTGCAGAGCAGCCTTCTTCAACCCACACGTGCTATCCCCGCTACAGGAGCTCCTGCCTCCATGCCAGCGATGAAGCATTGGCACAACATCCTTCCTCACAATTGATCCCACCTGTTGATACTTACACAGTGAGAGGGGAAAAAAAAAAATTAGGAAAGAGGGGCAGACAGGCATTTCTTGTTGCCAAGAAGGCAGGTGGGGTAGCAGCAGGTGTCTGATCAGCTCAGGAAGATAACAGGGTGTCAAAATGTTTCTAACGGGAAAGTGCGGTACTCCTTGCAGGACTCCATCCAAAGACAATCAACATATCCATCAGTGACTTCAGGGGGCAGCCTTTTACATTCTTTGGTGATATGTTAGAGAGAAAATAAGTCAATAGTGTCACAAAAGCAATTCAAATACTGGCTAAATATTGGCAATAAGCTGCACTGCTATTCTCTTTTCACCAACAAAAGGGCAGTCATATGGAGCATGAAAGGGATACTAAGAAGGTTTTAGATTTGACATATGTGAGGACTTTTTCAAATCCAGATTGGAAAATGCTTGAGGGAAACCCTGATCCTGCTGAAATTGGCTAGGCCAAAATCTTACCTTTTGCTCTGAGTGATGAATAGTTATTGAGGTAAATAAGCTTAAAGATATCAAAATATGACCCACAGATCTCATATTTTCAGCTCGGTAGAAACTGGAAAGGGAAAGGGAGTTCCTTTAGACTGAAAGGATCCTTGAAAGAAAATGCCAATAGCAAAGCCCACGTTCCTTACTGAGATATCTAAAAAGTACCATCCAAAAATCTGTACAATTTGCAAGGCTGAAATGTCCTTTTGAGGTTAAAATTAGTAATCCATCTGTCTCTAAATAAATAAATGAATAAAAATCCTATCATTAATTATTATCTTTTCATCAGTATCTGGGACAACTTCCCAACTGGCTGAAATTATTTTCTTTTTTCTCTTTCTTTGTAGAGCCATCATGCTGTGTGGTCAATCGTGGCTGGCTATTATATGTATGATTGCTTTTCCTGATGGGATAATCTTAATCCCACAATTTCTTCCCCTTTGAAATGTAGATGAATAAAAATGAAAATAAACATATTATCTTCCAAAACTAATTATATGAATAAACATAAATCAGAATTACCTTTACGGCAGGAGTTTGGGACTTCCAAAGGAACGTGCTGTCCAAAAGCAGAATTTACATCATAATGATGTTTCGCTGCCTGATGCCAAGAATGGAATCCAGAACCTCTCTAATTTCCTACGCATGTTTATATATATCCAATGACAGTAAAATACAGATACAGTTTTGGGAGGCAAAACCTGTATCTAGGACTCCCCAAACCCACAAAAACAGCCTAAGGTGCAGAGTTACATTCTTCTCTTTTCTTTGTTTGGATGATTTAAGCTTTTAGGACACATGTACGTGTTTAAATGCTCTCTAGATGCCACTTTAGACTATTAAATGCTTTATCTGTTCTGGACAACATTTTCTCTAAATTTATCCTTCCCTTTTAACTTCATTTGGATTTGGGTGTTTAATTGCCTCAGACTCTGGATAAAATGCAACCGAGACTGAATGAACTCTCATTAAGTCACAAGGTTTAATAATGCAGGCAGTGCCAAGAAACAGGAATGTTATTTGTTGCATTACTCTTACTGCAAGGAATGCAAATATCCTGGCTCCCTCTGTGGAGCTAGTGAGGGGCAAGATTTCTAGGGTGTGTTGCCTAAACATAAGCATCTGATTTAATTTTAGGACATGATACTTGATTTGCAGTTGCTGCCCTGGAAAGGCATATTTTTGTCCGTCTCGTGTCTTTCAGCCTATGTAGATGACGATGGATCCAAATGCACTAAAGTAGCACGTCTCATGAACATCTAGTGAACCTCAGTCACTCATACATCTTCACTGCACACACATGAGACTTCACTCTGCTTCTTTGCCTTTGCTTTTGAGTATAGGTGCAGTGGAGCCAGGGCAGTCAAATGGGAAAATGGGAAACTAGCCTTACAGTCAGAGTCTCAGAGCATTGACCTCATGTTTATTTCTATAATGACAACAAAATGCTGTGCCATTCATTTGTCTTTATGGCCACACTTTTCACATGGTCATGTGTAAGACAATTCAAAGCTATGAAACAACTTTGGGAATAGCAGGACAACACATTGAGCAGAACTGCAAATGAGGTCATAAAAATCTACGTCAGGAACGTCACTTCCCATATATCATACAATTTATAAATTAAACTTAGTTCAAATGCTGTTGCTGCCTAACCTATAACAATTTCAGCACTGGGTAATGAATGTACCAGGGCTTTGTTGTAGAATTTGAACACAAAATCACTGGCACCAAAACTGAAATCTGTGTGTATATTTTCCATTTCATATCTTGAAGAAAGTTCAATCAAGAAAAAACAAAATCCTGAGAGTTTAAGAAGTACTTGCTGTTGGAATAAAGATGAGAATAGGGGTGATGCTTCCTTATTCTGGCAAGCGAAATATCACCTCACAGACATTTTCTTGCAGAAAAGCATATCTACACATTTGGTCAGATATCACACCTAGAACTTTTTGATCTGATTTCCAGTAAGCCACCCCCATTCTGTAAATAGCTTCATAGCTTCCCGATATAAAAGGATATTTTGGAATTAATCAAAGACGATCTGTAAAATTCCCAATTTTTAACTTATTAATGGATAATCTGCTGGTCTGCATGTCCTTGGTAATGCACAATACTGGAGAAGTATAGCTACCCATTTGTGGATATTAGCTATATTCAACATTTTTTTTTATTCTGAATTATTATTATTATTATTATTATTATTATTATTAATGAATTTATAAAAATGATGAGGTATCTATATGGGACCCCATCCATCTTACTCAAAGCCAAGAGAACATATCATGTTTGGACCATTTTTCACCCAAAACAGAGCCTAAAGGAAGTTTTTGTAAGACTTGCTGAAAAGATTTCTTTTCTATTACAAACCAGATTTCTTCTCAAACAAGACTTTTTTCCATAAAATTGTCACTGTAATTTTGAATTTTCATTCACAAGGCACCTAAAATACTGGATTTCTGAAAATATTATTTCAATCAAAACTGAAAAATCTGAATCTCAGATTCATCTCAGTTGCCATACCTTTCTGTGGGCCAGAGCTCCCAGACACATCTTTTGTAATATACGGCACAGGGGAGATCACAATATGTTCAAGAAAATGTTTTTCAGAGGTCAAAGAGAGGTGGGTCTACGTGAAGTGTAACTATTGTAAGCCTGAAAGCATCCATCAAATAATTTCAACATACAAATATTTTTTTTCATCTGATTGGCTGTGAATTTTGATTTTTAACAAATAATTAAAATTTTAATGGGGAAAGAGAGTATACCTGCTGTGACTATCTCTTATTTCTGAGAATTCCAGAGGATTTTTAGTGATATATTGAAAATAAGGCCAGATCCTTAAATTGTAGAAATCATAGTTCCATATATTTCACAACAAACAATTTCAAATGAAGTATGTCAGTTTACAGAATTTAAAGATCTGGATCACAGATTCAGAGCAGCAACTACAGGAAACAGAAATAAATGTATTCAAAATAGCTATGTGGCTAATCCCTCTAAAATTATGTTCTCTCCTATTCAGCTGAATTCAGGGACAACTAAACCAGGTTCCATTATATGCCGCTTTCAAACCAAAAGAATCAGAGTTTACCAGGAATTGTTCCTAGACATGATAAATTCCAGCTGAAAAGTTACTCCTGCAAGAAAGGCTAGATGGTGAGGTGAAAACTGATGAGATCCTTGTGATTCTGAGGCTTCTGAACCAAGGGACAGAGGTTTGTCCATGCCAGAGGGCTGATGATCACGTCTGAGTGTGCTCATTAAACACTCCAGAAAAGGGAATAATTCCTGCATGGGTGAAGGCATGTTGGGAAGCCTTCCACAGCAGAGTGGCAGCATACTTAATAGAATCACAGAATCACAAAATAATTAAGGTTGGAAAAGACCTGTAAGATCATCAAGTCCAACCATCAACCCAACACCACCATGCCCATTAAACCATGTCCCACAATGCCACGTCCACATGTTCCTTGAACACCTCCAGTGAGGGTGACTCCACCACCTCCCTGGGCAGCCTGTTCCAATGCTTCACCACTCTCTCAGTAAAGAAATTTTTCCTAATATCCACCCTAAACCTCTCCTGGTGCACTTGAGGCCATTTCCTCTTGTCCTGTTGCTAGTCACTTGGGAGAAGAGACCAACACCCACCTCTCTGCAACCCCCTTTCAGGTAACTGTAGAGAGCGATGAGGTCTCCCCTCAGCCTCCTCTTCTCCAGGATAAACAACCCCAGTTCCCTCAGCTGCACCTCATAAGACTTGGGCTCCAGACCCCTCACCAGCTTTGACGCCCTCCTCTGGACACGCTCCAGCACCTCAATGTCCTTCTTGTAGTGAGCGGCCCAAAACTGAACACAGTATTTGAGGTGCAGCCTCACCAACGCCAAGTACAGGGGCACCATCACCTCCCTACTCCTGCTGGCCACACTATTTCTGATAGAGGTCAGGATGCTATTGGCCTTCTTGGCCACCTGAGCACACTGCTGGCTCATATTCAGCTGGATGTCAACCAACACCCCCAGGTCCTTTTCTGCAGGGCAGCTTTCCAGCCATTCTTCCCCAAGCCTGTAGCATTGCCTGGGGTTGTTGTGGCCAAAGTGCAGGACCCGGCACTTGGCCTTGTTGAACCTCATACAGTTGGCCTCGGCCCATCAATCCAGCCTGTCCAGATCCCTCTGCAGAGCCTTCCTACCCTCAAGCAGATCAACACTCCCGCCCAACTTGTTGTCATCTGCAAACTGGCTGAGGGAGCACTCAATCCCCTCATCTAGATGAATAAAGATATTAAACAAGACCGGCCCCAAAACTGAGCCCTGAGGGACTCCGCTTGTGACCGGCCACCAACTGGATTTCACTCCATTCACCACAAGTCTCTGGGCTCGGCCGTCCAGCCAGTTTTTTACCCAGCACAGAGTACACCTGTCTGAGCCACGAATCGCCAGCTTCTCCAGGAGAATGCTGTGGGATAGAGTGTCAAAGGCTTTACTAAAGTCCAGGTAGACAACATCGACAGCCTTTCCCTCATCCACTAGGTGGGTCACCTGGTCACCTGGTCACCCTGTTAACCAGGACTGTTGATAAATAATGGAGAGCAGCTTGGCAAGCTCCTCTGCCAGCTCCCTCAGCACCCTTGGGTGGATGCTATCAGGCCCCATAGACTTGTCAGTGTCCAGGTGGCATAGCAGGTCATTAACTGCTTCCTCCTGGATCATGGGGAGTTTATTTTGCTCTCCATCCTTGTCTTCCAGCTCAGGGAGCTGGATTCCCTGAGGATACCTGGTATGGCTATTAAAGACTGAGGCAAAGGAGGCATTAAGTACCTCAGCCTTTTCCTCATCCTTGGTGACAATGTTCCCCGCCGCATCCAGTAAAGGATGGAGATTCTCCTTGGCTCTCTTTTTGTTGTTAATGTATTTGTAAAAACATTTTTTGTTATCCCTTATGACCGTGGTCAGATTGAGCTGTAGCTGGGCTTTTGCCTTTCTAATTCCCTCTCTGCATGACCTAATGAGATTCTTGTACTCTTCTTCAGTTGCCCACTCCTTCTTCCAAAGTTGATAAACTCTCCTTTTTTTTTTCCTGCTTCCTATAAGGGGAAATTAGAAACCTAAGTGCCTTAAAGAAGAAAACAATTTGCAATAGCAGAGAAGTAGGATGGACTTAATGGACATGAGGGAGTACATTTCTGAAGTTATATAAATTAGATCTTAAGAATAGAAAAGTGACATGAAGTCCCATGCCCTGTGAATTAAAGTATGTGAGGATACTGTACAAGTAGGATGGCTCTAACTGTCTGTAAGCCTGCAGAGGTACAGAATTCAAATCTGGAATAATAGAAAGGACCTGACTTGAATGGAATTGCACCTGTAAAAGGTTTGAGTTATGCCTGTATTATTCCTTCTAGGGAAATAGTGAAGGACATAAAATTACTGTATGTTTGCCAGAAAGTTTTCTCAGTTGCCCCTTTTCCTATCTCCTCTCACTGCTTCTTTCTTCTTGATCCGCTTCATGCTCTTTTGAATGCTTTCTCTCATGTCCTGACCCTCCTTTTCTAAAAGGCAGAACTCCATTCTTTTTCACTCTTACACATGCCTTATGCATAGTGGGTTTTTTCCTACTCTTCTCCTAGGCTAATTCCTCCTCCCAGCCTAAGTGCCTTGTCCTCGTTTCCTTCTTTCCTTCGTCTATCCTCCTTCTCGCAGATCTTTCTCTCTGAATTCTCTTACATTTTTACTCTCTGTGTTCAAATACTGCTTTGGGGGATTTTTTTCTACTGACACACTTTTAAGTGAGGGAGGAATTGAATCATATCCCACGCCCCTTACTGCTTCCAGCTTTCCTCCGAGAGAGTTAAGTTCTTACCTCTTTGGCTATTTGCTAATGTGGAAGCGAGGTACTTTCTTTGATTTCTTGTGTTCAGTAGGTAAGATGTACCTTCCAGCAGGCAAACTGAGAAAAAACTTGTGCTAGCTATAGCACTGTCCCTGTAGCAGAGCAGTATCACATGGACCTGCTTCTGTCAGACCAAGTGGGGACAAGAGAAAGGACACACAAAAACATTCCTTAGAGAATAAGACAGCACATGGCACTTGGGCAATTCAGAAGGGGATTCCAACCAGGCAATGTACTGGACAGGAAACATATCATGTAGCCTGTTCAGTGAGCGGCTACCCTGAGGCAGTCAGCTAGGAAACAAAACAATAGGAACTGACTGTAGATCTGATACCTCCCCTGTCACTGCAGTCAGCTATCTCAGCCCATACATAATCTTTTCCGTAGGATCTTCTAAATGTATACTCATGTACCTACAGTAATTTTCCCAAAATACTGCTTCTTTTTAAACACAGCTAAAGGACAAAAAAAGAGCTATAATATAGAGCAGCTGCAAATTTGTACTATTTATTGACAGTGGAGAAACCCCAGTTCACTTCTTTCCTTGACCTAAGGTAAATGAAACCCACATCATATAATTTCATAGATTGATGCCTCATTCCATACTTTTCATGCTGAAGTGATCTTGCAGAAAGAATGCTTCAGTGAGTCAAAATGCAGAATGAATTTGTAGTTCATTGCTATGAACAGTCACTTTTGGTGCTGGTAAAATCTGAATTTTCTCCCTAATTTGGAAAGAGTTTCTAGATTTTATGCAATGTCTGTTTCCTATCTCCCTGCTGCCATTTATTGTTAAGGAAGTTTAACAAAATCATTGATCTGTAAAAAAAGGCTAAAGAGTAACTACAATTATAAAAAGCAAACAAGAAGCAAGGAAAGAGTGTTTAAACAGGCAAAACTAACATTGATGCCCAGCCCCCAAATAATTTCTCTGTCTTCATACTTAAACAAAGGAGGTAACTTCTCAGAGGATGAGATAGAATTTTCTTCAGGGAGAAGGAAGACTGAACTGTTAAAGGCTTTATCATTTCATTAGAGTAGATAATTAGGTAATTAGAATGATTAAAAGTTGACAAAGTAACAGACTCAGATGAATTATAAGTTACAATCCTAAAAGTAGCAAGGGGAAAAGGAAAGTGTCTGGAATTCAACTGCTGATAATCCTTGAATGACAAAGGTTAACAGTAGAGGAGATGAGGGCAAATGTTTTTCCTTATCTCCCGTTCAAAGTACGTTTCTTTAATCAGAACCTCCCAGGCTAACATAAGGAAGAGGCTGTGGAAGGGAACATCACCCTTTCTGGAAAAGAACTTGGAAACACTTCCTACAGACAGCAGCCTGGTTTGTTCCAAATACTCTATTTGTTCTTCAAAGCAGCTAAGAGCTGAAAGCAAGAAGTGATGGAGCTGTATCTGGGACTTGGGTGACCTCAGTTAAGGGAGACAACTCTTTGCACCTCCTCAATTTGAAAGAGTTTCAGAACAGAGTTCTGAAAACTGTTGATACTGTTTTCCTAATATGTAACTGAAGCAAATTACCCAATTTAATGTAATTTGGACCTTGATTTTACCTCTGTATTAAATGTCAGTAATATATATTTTTACTCTATCTACATTTACAGTTGTGACTTTTTAGTTCCAGTTTTTACCAGCGTTTGGATACCAAGCCTGGAAGACTTGCTGGTTGGGGGAAGGAGATGAGAGATTCAGCAGACTTACAACTGTTGACCAACTCAGCCAAAGCCACCCTGACAGGACTTCTTTGAAGAGAAGACAGCACTGCAGTGCCTAATGGATGTGCTGAATTAGCATGTTTCCTGATCAGTCTTCATCTTACAAGCAGCCTGAGCTGCAAGTAAAACAGCTCTCCCCAGCAAGACCATAGGACGGTGAAAGTAAAAAAAATTGCATGTTCTTATTTAGGGTTGAATTCTTATTACAGTGGCACCCAAAGCCTCCCTTCAGGAATAGAACCAGCTTTGATGAGTGCCTCAAAAATGCACATTAAAACACAGTCTCAATCCTTATGAGTCATAGCCATTATATACATTGGGAGTAGTATTATTATTGTTACTATTGCCGTAATTCATATGGATTCAGAGACATATTTTGTGCTTTTTCTAGAGCTAATTTTGCAATTTATTGTAAGTAATTTATGCCCTGCAAAGCAGCATCAGGGTATCAAAAAAGTATGTTCAGAAGTGCGTGTGTTCACATACGTAAATAAATCAATCTGTAAATCATTGTTCCTTCCACTTTCACAGTCAAAAGAAGATATAATGCTGGTTATGAGTTCCAGACTTTTCACAGGATCAGGTACTCATTGCTTGACTTACATAGACTTATATGTACAAGTGTACACACAAACAAAAGAAAGAAGTTTAGATCCTTCTGACCATGGCTGTATTTTATGAAGTATTTTTAAAAGAAAACCAATCTTTGATAAATTATCATGAAGGGAATATAATTTCAAGTAGTCACCATAATGAAATTCTTTGCATTTTTGAGAATAGACACACTCAGCCACTTGAGGTGGTATGGAGCCAAAACATACATTAGCAAGAATAAGTGGTCTACAGTTCTATAAAAAGATGTCTGAGAAATATAAGTATTATAAAAGATCCCTGAAATAAGTACGAATAAGCTGAGAAGTGCTCAAGGATGCAGCTGCTAATTTGATCTTTGAGGTGACTCTGATGTTCTAATGCTTTTACATTAAAACATTTTTTCACATTTAAGATTTATATGGTAAGTCATGGTGAATGTTACCATCTCACCACATTGATTTCTTATTCATCCTCTTCATTTAAAAAAGATCTTCTTAGGTTTTAATCTGTAACTATCTTTTAGCATAAGGCTGCTCTTTATTTCCAATCTGTTACCTCTTTCTCAAGAAAAACTAATGGGCTACCTTTGCATAAGAAATGGCTAAACTTACTATTATGTTTTAAGCCTAGGTCTGAATCCCAGTTTCTGGCCTGATGAGCGCTGCTGTTAATTTCAGTGGAATGGAGCAAGGCAGAGCAGAGAGAAGAGGAAAGTTATGGACAAAACCTGGTGTTAAAACCTGGATTTAATATTCAGTTGAAGCCAATTAGTAGTTACTAGGAGCGGTCTGTTAATTCTAAATGTTGGAAATGACAGGGGCTTTTTTGGTTTTGTTGTTTGCTTTTTGTTGAAGAGAATAAAGATATTACAGTTATTAGGATGTTATGTAAGAAATGCAAAACCAGATTAAATTTCCTCTTCTGATACCGATTTGTACTATTGGGCAAAGGCCCAAGTCTACCACTGAGGGACTAATGGCATCTTCAAAATTCTTCTGCCAGGGCCTGCTTTTCCATTACTCGTTATAATCAAAGCTGCTGATTGATGATGCTGCTTTCCCATGAAACATGAGTTTATGCCTGCACAGAACTGGAGGATGTGAAGCAGGAGCTGTCCCACCCCCTCACATTGATCTCTTCCCTTGTAATGGGCTGGGTGGGAGCACACCTCGCAACACCAACAGCTGGGAGGCATTCTTGTGGCTCAATACGTCATCTAGGTCTCTTTTCCTATGTATTACATATGTGCATTACTAATTTCCTGTTTATTAAAAGTGACCAAGTTATGCTGAAAACTTAAATACTTAGATCCTGTGGTCAATAAGTGGGAATAAGTGTTACAGATAGGACATCGTGTGTATATGTGTGTGTCTTACTTCTTAGCAGCCTGTGAATCCGGAGTCTGCAGCATCCATGTATATAATGCTATGTACATAGTAATAAAAGAGAAAATATTATCTTTCATCAGAGACTATGTGTAAGTAGCACTATTGATTTCACTTCTTTTCATAATCTTAAGGAGCAGGAAAGATCATATCACTTTCCAAAATCACTATTTCCAATATCAATGAAGACAAATTATTGGCATTTCCAGCGCCTATCATTCTACCCTGGTTGAGTGGAAAAGACACATAACCCTGCCCACCTTACAATTTCCACACTTGCTGAAAAGTGTGGAAAAGGAATCTTTTAGTAGAATGGAATCTCTAAGTGGAGAAAAAACATTTGGCATAGTTTATTGTGAACTTTCATGCACATATTCCTTTTCAGTTCCTGCATCTAATCAGAGGCAGAAAGTGAAAGATGAAGAACTAAAAGTAAATTCCAGCTAATAAAAAAGATACTTTTTAGTTGACTTAGGAACTTTCTTTGCCAGTTGCCTCTGGCAAAAGAGAATTATTATATTCCCTATGAAACATTATTATCAGGTGGATTCTTAACACAAAGACTCCTCAAGCCCTGAAGGCAGACAGTCTGTAAAATTTGAAATCTTAGAAATACTAGGTGAGGAGATAGCTAGTATCTTCATTTTTTTAATTCAAGGGGAAAGGAGAAAAATCTAGGTAAATCAGATATTTTAAGCTCTATGTTTGACATTACTCCTACCAACAGATACCCATTTTCATATTTCCACATTCAGACTCTTATGATAATACTGCTTTGAAAAACAAAAAACTGCAGTTATTCATGTCCCCTTGCCCAGTCTTACTCTCTGAACAAAAGTCCTGAGCCTATATTTTCTTCAAAAATCACTTTTACTCACTTGTGGAATGCACTGAGGCACTACATGACTAAGATTTGCAGCACGATTTTTTTAAACTTTTTGAGCTTATCCTGTCATCATTCTTCAAAGAACATTTTCATTCTATCTTTGATGTTCTGCATTTGGAGAGCTTGTGAGTTGAGACCATTCAATCTAGGAGAAAGTAATTTTTCAGTATCTCTGCCCAGTGTCATGCAAGTTGTTAAGTGATAAATAACCCTAAAAGATATGTTTAACTACTTTTTTCAGAGAGCAACACAGCTGTATTAACCAGTATACTTACCTTTCCAAGTGCATTGGTGTGGAAACGGGCTATTTCACATTTAATAATTAAAAGCCTTTTATGAAGAACCCCACTCAGCACAGAAAAATTTTAAGAGTAACATTGTCCTTTTTCCAAGTCTGAACTAAAATTGATACAGAAGGAGTTGGAAATGTAACTTTGCTGGTGAAACTTCAAAGCAAAACTGAGGTTTTACATTCATTTCTATAAAATGACTGGCAGATTCTCAAGCAGAAATTTCAAAATCCAGCTATTTGCATTAATTTACCTAGAAGTTTTGTGAACTTCAAGCCTTCTTGGAACTTCTCATTTTAAGATAAGATCTTCTGCTAACCTATCCTATACAAAGTTAAATGCAAAGTGAAACAAAGGAAAATTAATCCAACCTTTAAGTTCTTGTTAATCACAAGTAAAAGAAAAGACAAAATAAAAACACTGATATCCTCTACCTGCAGTATTGATTCAGCAATTTTGCTTACATACTTATTTGTGTGCAGTGATACAGGAAGCTATTCATTAAGAATAATATGTGTGCAACATATACAGCACCATGACTCTCACTGCTCTGTGGAGATTCCTGGGAAGAATACAAAAATCTCCATCCCCTGATAACGAAACATACAGGAGCAAGGTATATGGATGCAAATCTCCACTCTGATCAGAACAATTTCTTCCATATTACACTTGTGCTTAGTGTGATTTTTTCTTCACCAGAGGAGACCATGGGAGGGACCATTAAGACTTGTGGATACAGAGAATTTTGTGTATCAGGGATTAATCTGGTTACTGCTGCAGTTAAGACTTTTCCATTTCCTGCTTTGCCTGTAGCCTATATATAGGGGTTGAGTTTACAGGAAAACATGTACTAATAATGATACAAAGCTTCTTTCTTTCATGTGAAGATACTGAATGTATGCCTATGATGAACTATAAGACAACACACAAATAGATTTTTGTATCCTCTTGACCTTGAATATCTACAAAGGCTCCAAGACAATCTGGGTAGCAAGAGCAGCATTTTGTGTTTTGTAGTAACTGGATTCGTAAGGATTCTAGATTTTGGAAGCAGTCAGGACTATGAGATCCTGTAGTCTGTCTTGCTATGTATCATTATTATACTTTATTTCATTCTACTCTTTTTTTCCTTAATGAATCAAATAGTATGAGTTCAGCTATTATTTAAGATCTTGGGTTTTCTGAATCTTATTTTTCAGAAAGACATTATTTTTGATCTGAAATATAGGAAATGGGGACTCAAATAATTCTCTAGGTAGTTTGTTCCCATGATTAATCACCATAAAGTTAAAAATGTAGCCCTAATTTTTAAATTGTTTTTTTCTTGGCTTCAGCTTTCAGACATTGGTTCTCATTATGCCTTTCTCTTTTAGACTAAAATGCCATTTAGCATGGCATATGATGCCGTGGAAGACGTGACTAATTCTTTATGATAATAGATGAACAAAGGTCATTAAATCTGTCATGTGGACAATTCCTTCAGAAAAGTTTTGTTGCTAATTTCTGTTACATTCTACCAATTTTATATTATTTTTTTTTAATGAATATCTGAAGTGTGTTTATCATTCCAGTACTGTGCCTCTTCAATACCATGTGGGAAAATGATTTCTCTATTCCAGTTCGCTACCCCTGAGCAAACCAACCCTTTAGTTGTGGTCAGTGGCACTTGTGTACTGGGAGCTTGTTTGTCTTCGCACCAGATTTCAGGCACTGTTTTTCAGTTAACTGTCCATGCAATGGGATCCATAATTAGCAAAAGCTTTAAGGTGGATCTTACTAGACCTTTTCCTACAGTGAGCTCCCCAAAGAAGATCAAAAGGCTTTTAAATTGAAAAAAGTCAGGCTTTAAAATAACATAAACTAGAATCCCTAATTTTTTAAGCAGAGGAAACTCAAAGTAGAATAACCATAAAGGGAGTTTATAAACAGCTCTCCTGATCTGTTCCTTTGCAGACTGGTCCTGGCATCCAGGCTTGGTTTTACTCAACTCACTGCCCTTCCAAATTGCACCTGACTCATCTCACCCCTCTATGGTTGCAGGAAATTTCTTTCACCATCTTGGAGACCTGGTATCTGCTCTCTGTCCCTCACCACAGTTTCTCAGTTTTTCTTTGAGCTACAGTCTCTCACGTCCAGGCAGTCTCCCTTGCACCTCTCAAACCCCACAGGTTTCTTTCTCTGACTGTGGTCAGTAGCTCCACAAAGAAAGGAGCAGTCCCCACTCTGACTTCACCAAGCCTTAGTAAAGGCATATAAAAAAATTGGAACCAGAGACACAAAGTAACTATAGATTGTCATTTCTCTGTTCAATAACCATAGTTTTCTTTCCTTGTTCCTGATGGGTAATTTTACATTTCTCTGACTTAGAACACCTTTTGTTTTGATTAGATCAAGTTTACTAAGCCATCTACTTAGATGTCTCCTAGGAGGCTGAACAACTGGGTATTGCTTTCCAGAGTGATGTGCATAGCTCACCTGAGCCAGAACAGCATTGCTCCAGTGAGAACTTGCTCCAATATTAAGCTTGAAATATTATAATATCAGCATCAGGTTTTATAAGCTGGTTTAGTAAGCTTGTGCATAGGCATTTACGGTTTAAGTTAATTCAGAAGTTCATGTAAACAGGATTTAACTGCCTGCAGTCTAAAAAAGCTGACAAATATGCCTAGTGTATGTTTAGCAAACATTAAGGTGCTGGTCTACCCATCTGACTGGTACACTGATTATATTTTTTAACCTAGTCTAGTTAACAAGTACATTTTTATTTGTGCCAAAGAAGATACTGTCCTTCGAGACAATGTCTCGAATGTTGGGGTTTTGTGGGTGTTTTTTTTTAAGATGTGCTAAATAAATGCAGTGTCACTGAAAGGTAAACTGCTTTGAAAAGCAAGTCAATACCATCACCAAAATAAGGAGAGATTTCACCTTTGCAGAGATTATGCATGACCTCTGCGCATGCAGTATGAGGAGCCCTATTGACAGGCAAAGCACATTGGCGATGTTATGCAATACCCGAGCTGGAATAAACAAAAACAAGTCTCAGCGACAATTTCATTCTCAAAACAGCCAGACAAAAGAAAAGAAAAGAAAATACTAACACTTCATTGGTATAATCAACCAATAAATATTGAACAAAATTAAAAAACAGATACAGCCATATCCTATGTTCTAATTAACTTAGGAGCATAAGAAAAGTAATTTATTTAATGCAAGAAACCCATTTATAACAAAACAACTGGCCATTAACATTGATTATTGTCATATTAATCCAACCATGTGATTTATAACTGTGTTAAAATGCATCCTGAGAATATCCTATTTAAAAAAACTGCTGCTTTGGGAAGATTTGTTCGTAAGTTAATTTTTCATTCACTAAGCAGACCCAGTTATGCTTTAGGAAGTCAGTAAGCATCGGAACTATGTTGAAGAGTTTCAGGAAGTCTGCTATTGTATCTCACTGACTGGATGCCTGCTATGCAGAACAGAAAGGAGAGGATAATTAATTTATATTTGTAATACTTTCACCTTCCTGAAAAATATGAAAATTCTATTCTACAGGTGAGTCACTCCAGAAGCTCTGTAGATAAATGCCACTTGTGGTTTTATTTAGATTAGGAGACTATAAGTTTGCATAACTACAGGTTAGATTTTAATACAGGATAATCTTAATGTTTCAGAGTTTATAAGCATGGTAAGATTTAAGTAGCATTTATTCAAACACTTCAATTAACTACTTTTGATTATGGGGACAGACCTTTTGTCAAACCTTTTTTGCTAAATTGTAATGAGGTTTAATGTCTTAAGTTGTATTTACTTTAAGAATTTATGTAGAGGATCAGCTCCTACCTTTTAGTTTACCTCCCATTGGATTAGCTCTGTTAGAAGAGCTGGAATACAACATTTTTTGTATTTTTTGTATTTTTTGTTTCTGGTTTGGTTTGCTTTTTAACAGTAAGCAATCTCCCTGTGCTCAGAGAACAGGCTAGCCAACAGCTCTGGCAAGGAAATACCTAATGCTACAGGAGTAACGGGAATTAAATTAGCATCTGCAAAATGAAAGTGGTATCAGTACTGGAGGTACTCAGATTTTTTAGTACAGACGTGTACTAAATGTTTTAATTAGTGACTAAAAACAATTGTTCTTTTGCTAATTGTTGGTAGTGACTACAGAATGACTGAAAATCTGTTTCCTTGTCTTCTCCCAGCAAAGTTGTAAAGTCCGGCCTATTGTAGTGCACCTCCCTCTAAAGTTGTTTAATACCTGAGAAGCTGACACTGAATGGCACCACTTGTCTGTAATATGCTCAGTGCTTGAATGACTTTTGAACAGTGTATGGTTAAGCTTTATCAGATCAGCTGAATGGGAAATTTGGTACAAATCCATTACAGCATAGGCAGCCTGACCATGTCAAGAAGCAGCCTGTAGCAGAAGATGTCCTATTTTAAACGATGGTTAAAGTACAAGGAGCTTTTAAAGGATTATTAATGAGCATGTTGTTAGAAATCCATAAAAGGAAAGAGAAGGTGCAACACAAGCATGTTCCCAAAAGTACCAAGGGCCAGAGTCCAACTGAACATGAACATAGTGTACGTAGACATATGCTAACATTTAGAAATGTATGTACACTACTGTTCCTTCAGCAGTGTTCTAGTCACTATATAGTACATTAATCTATTCACTGCATGCTAAATAAATAAAGACAAATTAATCATGCTTTAATCAAAATGATACATCTTAATGAAGTTCATTACTTTTGAGCCATTTAAAATATGTAAAGTTAGTTATACAGAGCTGTTGTGCTAAGATAAGAATTTCAGCAACACTAAAGGCATTTAGAATTCCTGCCATTTTGAAAAACGGAAAAAAAAATCCAACTTTTCTCATGCAGTATGCAATGTTACATAATATTGTCAATATTCATATACTGAGGAGTTGTTAAAACCTAATCATGTTTCCCATTGATTTTGAATTCTGTTGCCTGCATTCAACACTTCTAGAAATCCCACTGGATAATTTCCTGAAGGCATTTAGACCCAGGAGGATGCAAGCAGACTAGGATTTTTCAAATTCCTTCCAGATTCAAAGGGAAGACCCAAGGTAGGCAAATGCCTAATGAATTTCTTAAAACACTTACCTTACTTCTGGTACCCCAAACTTCTGAAAACCTAATCCTTGACACACAGAGAATTCAAGAGTATTTTTGATACAGAAATCTCTCTGCTATTTATCTCATTAAGCTCAATCTTCATTAAAATGCAAATAGAAATTAAAAAGTAATTAGATATAACCTCATTTTAAATATCCCTATTCATGATGTATCATGTCTTTCAGAGGTCTAACAACTTATTTGTCTAATTAGGGTGGCAGTACTTTATCAGCTTGACAACTTATCCTTTTGTTTTGGCTGCTTGCAGTAGGTATTACAGTAAGGATCTTCTTTTAACTGCTACACGAGAGTGTGTTAACAAAGCAAGTAGCTGATGACTCAGTTTGTGAGCACGATTTTGACACTGCAAAACTGGAAGCTGGCCTGCCCCTTTCTTTGCACAAGCACCTGAGGAAAATTGATAGACAATGCTAGGCATGGCAATTAGTTTACCCAGCATGAAACACAATAGAATCGGGTGCAGAATAAAGATTTGACTAAGAAGATTTCACCCTTCTTCCTTCTCCCTCCCCTGCCACGGCAGCTCAAAGGTGGTACTTAGCCAGGGGTAGAAAGCCTGTCCCATTTTGCTTACCTATTCTACAAGATTGCACTGATTTATATCATCATCACTGTTGCTTTTCAAAGCCCTTAGCTAATAAAGTTGTGAAAGAAGTAAGCTCCTTGTACACTGGACTGTGTTGCACCATCTGTCCTATGCTATCAGCTAACACAGCTGTGGAAGAGTCACTTCAAAATACTTCCAGATTACATTGTTCTGAACATCATTTCTAGGAAACATAATAAACAGCAAAATCCTGCTCTCATTCAAGGAGTCTGAATGTCTGTTGCTAGCCAAGCCCTTTCCATCTGTTGAAGTGTCAGAACCTTTGCTGTCTTTCAGGAAAAATACAGCTACATAGACAAATTAAAGTGTTTTTTATTTATAGATGCATTATGTGCATTTCTCACATGGTAGATAACACTTTATTAACATGCCTTCAAATTCTTTTCTGTTGTTTTCTGTTTTGGGACTGAACTTTCTAAACTGTTACTTGACTGACAAAGTCATAGTTAGTCACTTTACATCTCATGTGTTTTTTTCTTTCTGTGATTTTAGGTCTTCTGATACGAAGAAAAATCATGCTTATCAACATTGCTGAGGTATGCGTTTTCCTTGGAGATAATCGGCAGGGCTTAGCTACCTTTATCAACATCACTCTTTGCCTCTGTTATTGTTCAGTGTTTCCTTATATCATGTACCTGACTCATGTAACCAATCACAAAAAAATGTATAAAAGAAATTCTGCAAAATCAGCAACACCCTTCATGTAAGTGTTACTAGTAGGTGCCACCCCGAGTTTTAAATGGCTACAAATCTTCCAGAGCACTATTGATACAAATAATAAAGTAAACATAGAGGAATATGATTTAACCACATTCTTGCAGAGAACGTAAGCATATCTTCTGGGTTTTTTTTTTTTTTTTTTTGTAGATGAGGAAACTGATGAATAAGGCTAACATCTTTGCTTTAAATAGCCACTGTTTTGCTGCTTCCATTCACAGATGTCTGGCCTAAAACAGCTAAGCTTTGTTTTCAGACTTTGGTATTTTATTTCTGAAATGGTGCCCTGTGCCTCTAGAAGTCAGGACACCAAAATCTCAAATAGGTCATCCAAAATCTGAGATTTAAATCTCAGTCCTGTAAATCTCAATATGCTGTCCAACCATAGACAAGAAGTCTATGACTGGATGCAGAATGGTGTCCTAGTCTCCTGACTCCCTGTTCTGCTTACTATAAATGCAAGACTAGATAGTCCTTGATTCAGTTTGAAGCTAAGCTTATTACTAATAAGAAGATGCAGCCTATCTCACATCTCAGCATGTGATACTCAGTCTTGATCAGAGATATCACATGCTGGGACCTGCTGCAAATTTTGCTGATTATTCCTCTGTATTAAGATGAGGGCAGCTGTAATATACTTCATTTTATTCATATAGCTCAGGCTCCTAAGAAATTGCCAATTCAACCCACAGCTGGGCAAAGATCTGGCATTCTGACAATACCCCATCAGAAATACATAGGCATGCTGATACCAGCCAAAAATGAGAAGGCATATTTACAACCTTCCTGTGAGGCATATTTACAACCTTCCTGTGAATATGTAACTGCTGGAAGAAAGAAGAGAAAGATCAAAAGTAAAGCTGCAGTACCAATACACAGACCTTTAGTGTAACAAGTAGAAAAAGAAAAAGAGTAGAAAAGTAGACTCACAATCAAGAGCAAGTAGGAAAAGTCAAGAGAAGTGATTGACACAGCTTTTGAGGCCTGCAGGAGTGGAAAGGAGCAATCTCCCAGAGTCACTAGAGTTTGGTTAGTAGAGTCATGTGTTTGATTCGGAAAGATGCTTAAAAAAGGACAGTGAAGAGAAGGGGCTACACTGCATGATAGTTTACGATTTCTATGTATAGATCTACTACAGCCAACAACACTGCTACTGGTAGAAAGTGAAATGAGAGGAAGTGATTTGAGGCAAAAGCAAAAGTTTTACAAAAGCATCATTAGTGTTGCTGTGTATATGCTTATATTGTGCTGCTGTGTATGCTTCTATTTAACATTGCCTATGTGCATTTGTATGCTTTTTAGTTAGAAGCAAATAAACAGGTTTTCTAGCAGTGTCAGGCTCTATCATACAGCAACTGATGTGCCTGTTTATAAAACAAAATAAGTCTCCCACTGGAAAGTAGGTCTCTGAGTTAAATTTCTCTGGGTTATATTTCTAAATTACTTGACACACTGCAAATGAGCAGATGATACCTACAGATTGAAGCATACACCTTAACTATTTATAGGCTACAGAATATTTAGGTTTAATGGTATCAAAGTTCAGTGTACTTGCTTGCTCCATTCTGAAGAAATATGCATTTCTCACTTGTGAAACAATGTCAGATATCTCCAATTTACACGTTTTAATAATTCAAGCCCTGAATATCAATTTAATAATGTTTCAGTCTGAAAATGAATTTTGCAATTCATATAGAAATATTGACATTCGCATAAATACTAAGTAAAGTATGTGTGTTCATATTTAAATGACAAGCTTGCTTATCTTGTATGGTCTTTCAGACATAGGACATTTACACTAGATTTGATCTGTATACTCGAAATCAGTTTGCAGATCCTAGTCCCTAGGAATTGAACTTATATTGACAAAACAATTGTACATGCAGACTTGCCACCTGATATTAGATAACAAACTCAGTCTGGAGATGAAGATGTCTCCAAACAATTGAACAAATACCAATCTCAGTGATTAGGAATTTACTTCCTTTATATACCTAGGCACATAAAACTGTATGGCACAAATCAATATACACTTTGAACTGGTACTAATTAGGTTTGAATTAATTGACATACTTATTTGAGATCTTTTTTTTTTAAGAAATTATTTGATCTGACTTTAGGTCACTAGTCTAAAGGCCCTGAACAGTTTTCAGAAAACCAACTCAATGATTTGCAATTTCAAATGTCTTACTTTTGGATGTACAACTTGAGACAGTTTGAAGTTCCTCACCTGTCAGTAAGTCCCAAGCAATGATTAAGCATTTGGGATGTTTTCGAGAGCTTAACACAATGCAACTCAAAAGAGGCATTCAAAACCTCTGAAAATCTTGCCCTTGGAGCCCACATCAACTTTCAGCTGATAAATAGTGGCACATTTTACAGAATGGGAAGGCTACACAGACCTAAAACCACCAATCCACTTTATTTTTCAGTGTTTTATATCATCATACACAAACATTGAGTACTATTGAATATTATTTTTAATATGTTAATATTATTGAATATAAATATTGAATGCTGAACACTGAATATGGAATATGGAATATGGAATATTACTTCCAGACCTGCCATATGCTCAGCAATATATAAAAATATAATTATTTGAAGGAAAGAGAAACAAAAGCCTGGCTAAATTCCTTTCACCTGTTCCTAACTTTACTGTCAGTGAAAGGAAAAGGAAGAAGAGTTTGACCATCTATTTTAGTAGGGTTAGAATTATCTCACCTTATAGCAATAACAATAATAAAGCAAAAGGTAATCCACTGACTTTGATAACACATAAATGAACTAACTAATGTTTTAGATGCATAGAATTTTATTTCAATTAAACAATCTGTTCCCTATTCTTAATTTTTAAGGTGCTCAATGCAACAAGAGAAAAATCGAAATTAGGTAAATTAGGAAAATTAGGAAAATTATATTAGAAGCGAAAAATCTAATTATCTAGCCAAATTGTATACACCCAGTCAGACTTCAGTTGTTTGCCAAGACCATTGTTGGTAGTGAAACTGCCACGTGTATTTGTGCAGCTGTACTAGATGCACCTTGATGAAGTCTAGAAAATTACACTAATGAGCCTTGCAGTGATTTATTAAGACAGCCTGGAAGGTGATTTAGTAATTTGCTCATAAAGAACTCCTCATGCCAGTTGTTTTACAGATCACAAGAGTGTTTCAAATAATGTACAGCAAGACTCTTCTTAGAAATGAGATTCACATTTCAAAAACTACTCCTTTTTACCAGAGTAACTGAATTAAGAAGACATTATTTTGACTTTCCTCTTCTCTTGTCCCATCCTCACAGCTAATGTGGGCACCTTAGAAATACTGAAGGAGTCACTGAGGTAGCTATGGCACTTCCTCACTTATATCTGATTAAGCAGGAGTATTACAAGTTCAACATCCTTTGAAATTTGCATTACGTCCACAGTTGTGCCCTTTTATGAACATCTGCAATCCTGCTATCCTAGGTGTTTGCATAAGACATCGCTTCACGTTAGAGATGTTGGCTAGCAGCATTGAAACAAAGAGAGTTTATTACTAGATCAGAGAAACTTGAGTTAAAATTTCCTTTGTTAAATCTCAGTAAAACTACTTCCTTTCTGCTACAGATTGGCAATAAGTCACAATATTAATAATTTTCTAGTTTTAATTGTGTGTATGTGTTATTATTAAAAGATAATTATATGATAGTTTAAAACACCTATGGTACTATTCAATAGTTTTTTTGTCATCCTATTTCTAACAGCATATTTCTTAGGCGTGCTTTATCTAAACTTTTCTTCAACCAAGGATAATAAAATTGAGAAAAAGATGAACACATTACAGGTTATTTCAGCTGAGTACAGCCTGGCACTTGTACATACAGAAAAGCAGCAAGTAGCTCCTGTAAGAACAGTTTTCTCATGGGTACGTACCATAAAAAAGCCATACTACTTCTTTGACAAGAATTAACAGTTCCATTTTGCTTTCCAGTGTCCCCTCTGGCCATTTCAGGAATAACAATGACAGACTTGGGTAGGAGTCATCACAGTCATCTCAGCTGGATACATGTTTATCAGAGGATTGCACAGGGAAAGGAAATAATAATGACAAAAGCTAGATTTTTTTTAAAAAAAAGAACATCATATTCTTCTGTGGAAAAAACTGACAGAGGAAACATATTGTGAAAGATTCATGGTAAAGCAATTACACCATCCTGTACCAAAACCCAACACTTCTGTCTCGTTAATGGAAGAAATAGAAATAAGATATTAGGAACAGCCAATGAAAATAACATTTTATAGAATATATCCTACAATTACATGGTTCTGGATAAATACAAAATAACATTTCCTCCTTTATATAAAACTAGCTATAAAAACACAGAGCTGGCGGCCTGTCTTTGGAAGCTGGTTCCTGGAAGCAGCATATGCATTAGGTACTGTAGTGAGACATGCTGAGAATTTCGAAGGGTTACAGAGAGAGGAGAGGGAGCTCAGATATGCTGCCTCTTGAGACAAGCAGGCCATTCTTTCATTTTGCCGAAATCATTAGTCACACAGACCCTCATTCCTGAGTGGGATCTGCAGCTATAATTAGTGCTCAAACTCTCATTTGCATTCTTGCTATAAAAGTTAATCTTTTACATGTCAAATAACCCATATGAATTCACTTTTAATATTAAAAGCACTGCTGTTCATAATACCTATGCAGAAGGCTTTATTACACATATTAATGTCTCATACCAGGTACCTTTTGTGTTAGGATAATGAAATATGACTTATTAATGCAGTTGTGAATCTTTCTGTTAATAGTCTGATTATAAATGTGTTTAATCTACACAATTTTAGTACATTCTGAATCACCATTAGTCAGAAATATACCTTTTTCCCCCTTTGCACAATTTAGCCTCACATTTTCTTGTAAGTATCCTGTTCTGTCATTGCAAGTGATGCCAAAAATATTTGTAACTGTTGAGTCTCAGCAGAAGCGTGAAGACTATGTCTGAAAATGGATCTCTCCTCCATGAAGCTCTATGACTGAACAATTGCTAAACATACAGGATTCAGAATCTGGGTACTAGAAAATGTCGTGTAAAATGAAACCTGTTATTGTTGAAGAGCTTGGTGTACAACCCCCCCACATATTTTGAGCTCTACTTTCATATAACCAAAGCTAAGTCTGTCAGCTGGGAAGTGGTAGGAGATCCTTTCAAAAATAATCTTTGTGTAAGTATCCATTAAAGGATCCTAAAATTGCACTTAGCATAAGTCCTGTGGAAACACCTGTGACATCCACATGAACAGCAAATGAATTCTTTATGATCAGTGCTATTACAATGAATACTAACTGAATTCCTTATGATCACTGCTGCTAAAAAGAATATCAAATAAAATCACAATGAAGTAATTCTTCAATTAAAGAGCTACTTCCAAAGACTCCACCTAGCATAAACTCTAGCACAATAACAACAGTTAGGGCAACAATTATTGCAGGTATTATAAGTACAGAAAAATAAACAGCAGCCTGGCAATGTATTCAGAACAATGAACCAACAAAGGCATGATAATCTCTTATTTCTTTTAAGAGACGCTATAAACCTAGAGCATCATTACTACGTGCTGCTTTTCTTTCTGGCAGTCTTAGATTTTCTACATCATTGTTTATGCAAAACTGTCAAAAGCATCTTCCTCCCTCACTTCAAATGTACTTGTCAGAGTGATTGAAGGGTTAATACAAGAAAAGCATAAAAGACAATCAGATAGCACTCTGCACTTAATGGGAGTGTTTGGTAAGTTACTATCTTTACCATTTCTACTGGCCCTGCAAGCTGGAGGGCTAGCTTATAGATATTAATGCACTCAAAAGACTGTAATTCACCTGTTGGCAAGGCTAATATGGTCAGGAATTACAAATACAGTTATTAGCTGTGAGTGTACAGATCTTCACGGTGCAGACCAGAGTCATGCTCCTCAAGGCCATTGCTTATTCAGCTGGAGGGAGAAAACTGGGAAGAAAGCACCAATGATTTTTCTTTACAGAACAAAGGCTGTGCTCCAGAAAACTTGAATCAGTGTGGTGACACTGTTGTCTTTCTAGTATAAGGTAGTGTAGCAACCAGTGCCAAGAATCATAATGCGGAGAAAGAAAAAAAAAAGGTTGAATTTGTGAAAGGATTTTTAACTATATCCCTGCTAAAAATGTGCTTTAGAAGCTGCCATCTTACATTTTTTTCTTAGGTTTTTTGTTCCTCTACTGTGTGTCATGCCATAGGAGCATGACATGCCTTGGCAGGGCTTCCATGGGGCTGCATGAAAGCGACCCGCACTATTGCAGTGTGCCCACAGAAATCTGCCTGTCTGCATTGAAATAACTTTAGCAAAGGAATCAACTACAAAAGGCTAAGTTACTGCACGTGCAATAATGATACATTGCTCTCGTTAATAATACTCTTACTAGATATGGATGGCACTTAGCACAAGATAAGGGGATAAGTACAATGCCCTGAGCATTGTGCAACCTGAGAAGTTAACACTTGATTAGGTTACAGTAACTTAACAAATCCCTCCTGCATCAGCCAAGTTATGACTATCCTGTGTGTACTCTCAGAGAGTCTTAGAGAAGCTGATCTGTATTGATTTATGACTTTAGCTCGTATTTAGGGTGAGCTAAGGTATTCGGTAGTCTCAGCTTAGCTAATAGGCAGTTTCTTAGAATGCCATGACTATTCACATTGCAAAACCATACTATCAACTTTAATTTACAAACTAGAAAGTTTCTATTAAAAATTTAAAGATAGGTTGAGTAATTTACATTCCTAGAATACTTACACTCAAAACTAAGATAACGCAGAAGAGGTAAATCTCATAAAAACTTTTAACGCAGCCTCGTGTATATCTAGCAGGCCATTGTTAATATATAATATTCATTCACTGAGATCAACTGACCTGATTATTCTCCATTACACACATTAATATTAATATTAATAGCCATGAAAATGTTAAGAAGTCAGTATTTTGATTTAATAACTACTTATGCTGATGTTGTACTGAAGTAAATAAAAATAGAATAAATAACACTGCAAAGTTGTAAAAGAAATAGGATTTAGTATATGAAGCAACAAAAGAAACAAAACTTTTAAATATAGAGTAAAAGTTATTAGAGTATCAGAAGAGTAACTCCACAAAGGGACTTAATCACCAGCATAAGGGCAAAGGATTACTCTGCTGCAACCTGACCTCTGGGCACCCTGTTTTCAGCATGAGACTACCCCAGGTACATCCTGGTCTGCTTCTGGGCAAATTCAAAACCATTTTAGTACTGACCATCTCGAAGTCTAATAAACAACAATATAGAAAGAAGATCTTTCTTCATCTACGTTATGTGAAAGATCTGATCTGATTTGTGCTGTTAGAATATTTCAATGGATCAGACTGTGCAAAAAATAAAGGCAGTTTCTCACTTTATGCCATAGTTTACCTAGGTATTGCTGGTGTTGAAGAACTATTCAGCCAGGACATTGGCCCTTTGACAGAGGTATTCAAGTTCACATCTCCTCATCTTAGTGGTATCCTAAACACAATGTCTGTTCTCAGCCTCTCCTTTTGAAGTTGCCTAATTCTGTACGGCATACATAAACAGTCCTCTGTTGGGAGAGAGCATGACATATGAAACTATAATATGGTAATCTGGACATTTGTTTAGGAAAGGGAAAATCTAAGAATCAGTCCTTCTGCCAAGATTTTTTTTTTTATTTAGAGTCATAATTGTTTGTTAAAATAAAAAAGGTCTTTACCATATGAGTTCCTAAACTTCCTGCTTCTAGATGCACCTCACTGACCCAAGGTACCCTGAATTCTTTTCCACACAATGGAAATGTTTTGGCAGGAAGCACAACCCAAGTGCCAGAGATTAATGGTTAGAACAACTTCTAAGCGAATAAGAAGTATAGATATAAATCCCCTATTGTGGCAAAAAGAAATGACATTTGGCACATGCTGCAACTAGTCAACATTGTATAAAGATCACAGTATTACTCCCTCCTCGTCTGGCACCAGTCCTTTAAAAAGTGACCTTGACTGTTTTTCTCTAAAGAAAACATTTAGGCACCCTGATTCAGGAGAGGTTTCTGTAGCTGACTTGTCAAGAACTGATGTGTGATTCTTTGACGTTCTGAGGGACCAAAATATTCTCTAATTGCTGTCCGTCAGACACTGCCCATTCAGTGTGCTGCTGCTTGGGCTCTGTTCTCTGGCATCTAACACTCCCTACACAAGTGTAGGGAATCTGATGCCTGGAGAGAGCCTTTTGATTCTACTCATTGTAACACCTGAATCCTTGAACGGGACTTACTCTAAATGTCCAAATCACTTCGAAAATAAGATTTTGATTCCTAAGCCACCCAGATGGATTAACATTTTATAACCATTAAATCCTATCTTTAAAAAAAATTACTTCACTGTCCACCGAGCTCCACAGGAGACAGTTGCTGTTCTCTGTAGAGAGTGGTCAAAAGGTTTTTTGCTTTGTTATCCAGTAAGTGAACGTTTAAATGTGTATGAAAGAGTAACAAGTGGTATAATCATACTTTTCTCTCTGGAATCTCACCTTTTGTACTTTCTGATTGTTTGGTATCTGTCCCAGTGTGTCAAATAGTATCTGGTGGACTCCTGTTATCCTAATAAAAACAATCAGGGAAAATAGACAGATTCGTAGTGGTATTTTCTGAAAGCCAGCAATAGCTCCACTTCAAGCTTTTAGGGTAGGTTTTTTTCATTCTCAAACTAAAAAGCTGCACATTTTCTATGAATACAATGTGCCTGAAACTGTTGGAATTGTTTCCAACAATAGGAACATTTGAGAAAATTTGGAAAGAATTTAAGTAATTTCTAAAATCATACTTTGTATATGGAGTAGACCATGCAAAACACACAGCAAATCTTTGTCAGTGATGAATAATGTTTTGAAAATTATGAAAATTCTGACATACAGAACTAGTGTAAGATTTTATTACCTTCTGGACCCTAGACAAGTCTGTAGTGATATCTTTGCTTTTATGAGTTATGAAAGCTTAAAAACTTTGCTAGGTAAAGTGAATTAATAAAGATACTAGGGTTTTAAAAGTTTTTCAGTTGCTTATTTCTGAAAGAATTTTAACTGGGAAGAACACAGAAGTCTGTCACATAAACAATATATCTCTTCACTTGAAATCTGATATAAAATTTATGCTGTCTTGCTGCAGTAAACAATTTATCAACTTTCTTTTTTTAAGTAAATATGGTTTGGGAGCATGACATGAAAATCGTTTGCCTGGTTTTATATAAATAGCTAAGACAGATTGCTAAACCTGTGTGTTTTAAGCAGCAAATGATTAATAAACTGTTTACCACAGATTATATTCTCAAGACATTTATAAAGAAAAAAAAATGTTTTGCTTGATTTCAATGTTAACAGAATAAATGCATAGAGAAAGAAATGGTAAATAGAAAATAGCATGCCTCTTCTCTACTCAGCTATAACACCCTGCATCAAGTAAATGTACTCATTTTCTTCTTTTCAAGAAACAGCTTTTGCTGTCAGTGTTCCATAAAAACTGTTCTGCAAGATGTTAACCTGGATTTCTTTTTTGGTTCAGAAAAAGACTACTCATTATCTAATCAGAAAATTTAAAATGCACTTCTTCATGCCTGAGAAAGATAATTTTAAAAACTCCAGTCGTATCTATAGTAAAGTCAAAAGCAAAGTGGACTAATAAGAATCAGGCCTTTGTCTTTGACAGCAGTCACACCTGCAGGCCTCCCTCTGACTCTGCATCTCATAACCGAGAGGGAGGAAAGAAGCCAGCCTCCCCACCAGTCTTCCCAGCTGCCAGCCTCCCCACCGGCCTCCCAGCCCCTCCACCAGCATCCCTGGCTGCCAGCCTCCCCACTGGGCTCAGCATGCTGGATGGCCATGGTGCTCGGTGCCTTGTCGTGCACCCCTGAACCAGGGATGTAGCATCTTCCTTGCTGAAAACAAGGTCAGGGCTTAACTGGAACTGAAGTGCCCAAATAAGTACCCTGAAAACTGTTTCTGCCTCAACCTGGAAGCACCTAAACTCTATGATGCTTGAGCTTTTTCCAATGACTTCCATGTATGAAGTGTAAAAAAGTTGTTATAGGATGTTTTAGAGCCCAAAACTTTCCATGAACCCCCACCAGATCAGTAGGATACCATTATTCTCTCCCAAATCCTCCACATCAGTCTTGAATTGTTTTCATCCGAGTGAAACAAGCCCTAAAGGAAGGCTGTGCTCTCTGCCCCTACCTGTGTTTATGATCAGGATTGACATGAGAGGAGACAGATACAAAAAATGCCCTTGACCCAAGTTCCTGGGAGTGCCTTGCCTTCAGATTGCACCTCTCCCCACACACAGTAAATTCCTCAATAGTGACTACAAATGCTACCGTAGATGAGTCAGTTCAGAACCGTTACCAAACTAGGGCTACCAATGTTTTCATTGACTCATGTTGCCATTGCAAAGTTCACTCTGAGTAAAACTTGCTTGGACTGGAAGATCAGGAGTATTTTACATGAGCCTCAACCATATAAAGAATAACACAAAGGTTTAGGAGTAGGATCTACAGTCACCACCAGACAGGAGGCTATGTGCCATCTGAGCAAAGAACGGTCAACCTCGGACTGAGTTATTCATGCAGTTTGGTGTATAGGCATATTCACTGAATGTATATTATAAGGAGGCGCTAACATTGCCTGTCTCTATTTTGGCTAGTAAAGAAGTGTTACCAGAGGCAGTCTCCTTCTGGTCTGTTCCCTCTGCCCTGAGAGATGTAGGTACTGAAGCAATGCGGGTGCTATATCCCTAACTGTATTGCACTGAAGAACATGAAAGCCGGATAGGATTCTTAATGTCATTATATTTTAAAATTAAAATGACAATGGCTTGTCTTATGGGTTAAGAAGAGAAGAGGATAGCTAGGAAGATGGAATGTAGGAAGAAAGAAGGATTTCCTTCTTGCAGGACTGAGTGAAATATTTCTCTCCTAGAGGAGGAAGGGAGAGGAGGTATTGTATCTTCTGCTTGGTGCCTATTTACGATTCTATTCCAAGAGGTCTTAGTTTTCCCAGACAACAAATAAAGCTTAACACAGACTTCTAGTTTCATTTTTTGGGACCAGATGTTTGGAATTTAGGCACCAGGGCTCTTAGTGTTGTAGCAGCAAAGTCCTTTTTTGGATATAGCCCCAGCTATAAGAGTGAATATATGTATAAAAGATTGAATACATCAACTTCAAAGCTCTGAGTCACACAGCAAAGAAACTTTCCATAACTAGAGGGAAATGCTGATCTTCTGACAATTATTTTTCTTTCCTAGCAGATCTCAGACCATAAGAAAGTCAGGAAGAAATTAAGACCATCTTAATAAAAAAATAGCCATTTCAGTAATTTTTTGTTAATTTTTTTAATCTCATTTTTCTCCCATAAAAGCAAATACCTACTGGACTTACTTACATATATATATATATATAAAAAAAAAATATTTTCTCTTAAAAAATAATATGTATTTCTTGCTCTAGAATTCAAATATTTAGGAATTAATATGGAGATTCCTTAAGAAGTTAATCTAAGCTTTATTAGATTTAAGTAGAGGTCTGTGGAGTCAGTGACTAAGGTTAAGACCTGAGTAAATGCAGTGTGACAATTTGCTATTTCTAAGCTTATATATATGTATAAAATAAATAATCACCTAGGTTTTCAACCCCATATTAAACAAAACCCTTATACCTATAAAGGACTAATGTAACTCATTATATAAAATATTGACTTGGGACTCATAAAATATGAATCCTAGATCACAATTCAGGCACAGACATTCTTTGGAAAAATTATTGTGTCATTTGTGTCTTTTTTTCCCCTTGTCTGTATAGTTAAGCTGTTTTATTATAAGCTCCTTGGCACAGGAAGGTGCTGCTTCCACTAGCGTGCCTAACACAATAGGACCTTAATTTTGACTTGAATCCCTAGGTTCTACTGTAATAAAAACATCATATATTTTCCTGGCTTACAGTAAAGAAACCTGTGGTTCTTTAACATTCTTCACAGTTCAGCTATTGGGACCTTATATCCTTTGTTTCCCTACAATGAATCCCAACATGAAAATATTATTTTCCCAGAACAACTATTAGCAATATTGTAGACCATGTCCTAGAGATGCTTTTACTACAATTTTTTGTACACTTAACAATATTCTTTTTTCTTTGATATGTTTTCTGGCTTCTAAACATCTTTGCATCTTGTTGACCTTTTAAAATGCTGCTTTGCTCTGGGCTGATGACTTCAATTTATTTCCTCAATAATTCCCAGGGTTTTTTTCTTGCTTAGTATATAGGATGATTGTTTTATTTAGTGAGTATTTTCTAATTTGTTTTTGTGTTTCTAGATTAATTATTCTGTATTTTGCTATCCAAATTCTGTTTATTTTTGCTAGACAAGTTATATAGAGGATACAACACCTTTTGAATATGATCACATTGCTCTGCGCTTCTTGCTATGCTTTTAGACCCCATCACTTACATAAGCTACAAATTCCCCCCCATCACTTACATTCAGACATACATAGTCACAAACAACAGAGGGCCTAACACTGACTCTTCTGAAACTCTGTCCAGATTTTCCCTTTGTGGCCTACACTTAAACTAGTTTTCCATCCCACAGTTTCTTTGCCTTCATGATGATTTCTTTTAGCCATTAATCTCAGATGTGGTGCCTTGTCAAACGCTTACAAGTAGACTACATCCATTGAATTCCCCTTATCTACAATGGCAGTAATATCTTCAAAGAACTCCAGCAGGTTAGTTAAGCATGACCTCCCCTGCCTGAATCTATGCTGGTTATCCTTAATCAAACTGATTTTCAAGCTGTTCTTTCACACTTCCTTATGGTAGTTTAATTTTCCCCACAACCCTTGTTAAGTTCACGGATGTATAGTTTCTTGGACTGTCTTTAATCTTTTTTTGAAAATTTGCTTGCCTTTTTTCAATCTGCAAAAATCATTCCTAGACAGATCTGGTTTAAATTTTGTCAGTAAATAGCCTTTTGTCCCTCTGGGTTCCTCACTAGCTGTTTAAAAATATGTTTTCAAAACTGATTTTGATGAGAAAAACAAAAATCACAAAAAGTGTGTACTTCATGCTGTTTCTTTTGTTGTTGGGGGGTTTGTTCTGTGTCCACGTGTATGTGCTATTTTACTACACGTAGTAAAACGGAACAAACTGTTGTTGTCAATATAGAGTGGTAAAATTCAAAAGATTTTGGTCACTTTGCATTCATGGAGGTGGGGAGGAGATTTCCAGGGTGCTCTAATCCTTAGCATGGTGGCATAGCTATCAAAAGTTGTTCCAAATGCATTCCTCCACTTACAGGGAGCCAAAATGCAATGTGTCATCCTGAGGGACATGGACTTAGTGATAAATTTACACATCTGTGGGCTCCAGTCTCGATTAGTGACTCCCTGTGCCTTGAGGTGAAAACCCATGTAATGTTGCAGCTCATAAGCAAGGCAATAAACTGCCAGCACATCACTCTGGTATTTCAGAAATCCCTCGTTGAAGTTCAAGGTCATGGACTTGAGCTGCGGCACTTCAATGGGTTAGGGTGAAGTACTTCAGACAAGACATCATCCTGTGTGGCAGCAGCTTGCCGTGGATGCTGCATGCATAAACAAAGAGAATGTTTTTTACATCATTAGGAAAATGGACAAAACTTGAAGAACAGTGAAAGGTAACTATGGGACTATCTCCACAATAGATTCAAATGACTGCAGTTCTCTCTCTCTCAGACACAGGTACACACATGTGTTTATACTATATTCATTACTATGGTAACTGGGCACATTAAGACTAATACATGCAAATCCAAATCGGAGTGTTATACCTCACCTTAGCTTTTTCATCTCTCCAACATCAATGGTGTTGTCACCAGAGATGTGTCAGATACCTCATTAGTTAAGTGGTGCTGCAAAGTTTGTACTAGAATAAAAAAATATTTTGCCTAGGTCTTAAATAAATATGAACCACAGGACAAATCAAACAACCCCCCTGATAATAGCATACCTCTCTTTGTAAGATTTCTTCGTAGATTTTATTTGAAAGACATAATGTGATGATTGTTAAGTCCTGATGAGAAAAGCTATTGACTTTTTCCTGAAATGAGCTGAAAACAGGTATTGCAGCACCTATCTTTTAGGTGCTTCCTGGCAAATGAACCCCAGAGCAGTGTTCCAGGTAGACTACTTACAGTTCCACTTTTCATAGAATAATTGAATAATCACTGAGCAAGACAGAAACCCAACCGGGAGCGCAACTCTGATGTGGCAAGTAATGCTCTCCGTGTAAGAGGGGACCAGTAGGAGTCCAGTTAACTGTTCCAGCAGCTTTTTAAATATTTTATATTGAGTTCCTTTAAGCAAGGTTTGGAACCCAAACCTTCTACCTCCAAAGGAAACTTTAGCAAGAAATCTTCATGGCACCAACAGGGGAGAGCCTAGGGCAGTCACAGTAAATGTCAGAAAAAAAGGATGAGACAGGCTTTAACTTTCTCAGGGAAGAGGAAGTTGAACGTAAATTTTTCACAATCTAGCTAAGTGCTCCAACTGTTAAATTACTCTCTCTACTGTGGAAAAATGAGAGGGCACCACTTCCAACCCCAGGAATGTCTTATGTAAGGCCAAAGACTTAAAGAAAGCCTAGCAGGTTTATCCCTATGGAAGAGCATCTATATTGAAAATTACAATCACTGTTCAATAACAGTCCTATACAAAAGTATGCAAATGTTCTGAGTATGCCCAGAAATGTGATTTTCGCCTCAAAGGAAATTTTCTAAAGAAAAATAGGCATGTGTAAATTTGGGTGTTTCTGGGGTTAAAGTAGCCATTGAGTGGTAGTTCAGTAATCTAAGTACTAGATGTAAATTTCTTCACAATAAAGGGAGACCTTGATGCTTAAATTCTTCTCTGTATTTATTTACCGCTGAGTGTCCTCAACATCCATGAAATTAATTAGGAACTGAAGAGTTCAGCACAACTCAGATCTAGCTCTTGAATTAATATTGCATTAGAATAATCAGCAGGTTTTTGTTTTCTGAAATTTTCAGGTACATACACTACACTAACCAAAAACAATTCTAGGCAGAGAGAAGAAAAGACAGATATTGAAGGATTATGACAGCAACATAACAGTAAGGAATGTTATAGTTAATCAACAAAATCTCTTTAAATAATTTTCTCTGAAGAAAATTCTACTAATTCAAGCAACTAAATGTACATGCTATCTGATCCTTCGATGAAAGTGTTTGAGATATTATATATGGCATTTTTGCTATGGTCAAGTGAGTAATTCTTAAAAGAGGCAAGCTTAATATATAAACACAAGACTACACAAATATTTATGTCATCCCAAACCAGCATTAATGTATTGTTACCTAAAATGAGCAATTACTTTTTAATCAAACACAGTATTTATTTGTAAACTTAATCTGGTTTTTGATCATAATCTTTAGTTGTTCAGACATTTCCTTATTTTAATAAACGTTTTTTTTTTTTCTAACCAAGCAGAAAACAAAACTTGCTTGAAAAATAATTTTGTTATCCCATTAAAACAGTCCTACTCAAAGAACTCAATCTTTCCCTCGTCTCACTGGAAATTTAGATTGTAGTACATCACATACATTACATCTTGTTTGGATGCAGTCCTTTTCCAGTCATCTTTCTGAAACTTGTGTTCTTGTCAGTTCTTAAAAGCTAAGCAATGATTTTGTTTGCACAGGACAGGAGTAATTAATGCCTTCCTTTCCTGAATAGACTCTATCAAGAAATATTCAGAAATTTCTCTTTTATGGAAATGAAACAGAGCCTTTCAGAATGAAGGAGCAAGAACAGTCATGGGAGACTTGCTAACATTAAAAGAGATTCTGGTTTCTTCTATCTCATGTTACTCTTGTTCCTAATGGTCAGCTATGTTTTTGCTAATTATTTATTTGCATCACTTCGTTTTGTTTTTATGATGCTCATAGACTTTTCTACAGACAGTCCTGAGAGGAATAGGTAAAATAAAGGGGAAGGGCAGAATTTGAACATCCCGTTCAGAGCCAGCTTAAACGCATGTAGGAGGGTCTTAGGGAGAAAAAGAAACAATTCTTTTTCAGACAGTGAGGAATTTTCTAATATGAAACTAAACCCAGGAACCTATGATTGGAGCTCACAGAATATCTTGCATGTTTTAAGGTTTGAGATAAGTATCTATCTAGAGACAGAATTTTCAATGTTACTCTGTTATTTTTTGCAATTTGTTCTATATTTGGGTCCTGGGCGGGACAGGGGGAATTGGTTCATTTAGAAGGATGACACTATTTCAGCGTTCTCAGTATAATGGATCTCTTCCCAAACCTTTTCTAACAGGAATTCTTGCAGTGTTTCCCTAATCTCTGCAAAAACCCAATCCTTCACCAGATCCCACCATTAAAGTTTGTCACAACCCCCAACAGTTTTCACCAAACTTTTTGCTTTTGCTTTGGGAAGAGAACGTTATCAAGATATGACTTGTGACCAGTGGTACATTGGACCACAGAGGGGCAAATAGCATATATATATGTAAGACGAAGCTACTGTACAGTGCACTTTATATTACCAATGAGCTACTAACACACTCCATGGAAGTCGATGTCAGTAGGAGAGGAGATCACTAAGCAGCTAGTTTGCTGTATTCATTTCTTACCAGGACCTAATTTTCGATGCATTTTCTCTGCTCTCCCTCCAGAAATCTCTCATAGGGCAAAATGTTGAACATCACTGTCATTCAGATGGTCACTGCGCACATTCTTTGCTATTTATTGGAAAGCAAAGAATCAAAATACTATTGATGACAATAAAAACTAGGTAATGAGGTGAGATAGAGGGAAGTGGCTGTTTATAACGAAATACAGACTATTATTCTTTTAAGTGGATCAGCAACACTGACTACAACATCACAATCATTAAAAATTATGAGAAGTGCATTTGGGAATCATACATTACTATTATTTGAAGTTATTTAATATAAATATCCATATGGAATTTTTAGGTGTACATGGGAAACGTATATAATTTACAGGTTCACATCACCCCTTCCTCTCTATCAGATGCAAAGTTCTGTGCAGGGTGAAGTATTTCTGAAGAGCTGGAAGTGCTCAGGGAAATGAGCAGGTAGAAGCTTCAGACCAAGCAAAAGGCAGTGCTTTTTTGCACAGCAGGAATTAAATTGTAAAACAGATTGTCAGAAAATAGTGTGGTAGTTTGAATTATGAGTAGGTTCAAGAACAGATTCATGAAGGTTAAATTTGTTGATGGATGTTGGACACAGATGCAACCTCTGGCTAAGAGTTCCCTAAACTGGCCAGAGGCTGCTAAAATATAAGGTTGTCTATATCTTGTTTCTTGCAATTTTTTCTATGCATTTGCTAATGGCCATTGTCAGAGAGAGGATATTTTGGTCTGATTTGTTGTGACGCTTTTTGCATTTTTAAATAAGAGAAGACTGAAAGTTAACCAAATTCATGGGACTTACACAAAATCTGGGCACAGCTTATGTCCCTGGACTTAGTACTTTGAGTCTTGAGTGCCCTGTGCCCATCTTCATTCTTTGTAGTGGTTGCTCCCCGTGCAGGAGTCATCACAGATTAGACCCTGGGTGCTTTCCTCCATGGGGATGTTAAACAGCCACTTTGGAGCATAACAAAGAAGGCATCTTATACTCCTTCAACAGAGCAGGAAATTATAGAGTAACTGCAACAAGAAAGATAAGGTCTACAAAAGGAAAATTTTAAAGAAACAGTAAGGGGAAAGGAAAGAGAAATAGTGCTTAATGTTGCAAATCTGATGGTGCCAGCTCTGCCAGTCCTACAAGATAAAAGCCGTTACTTTCAGCACATCAGCGTAAAGCCTGTGTATCAGCTCAGCAACTAAACTGCCACCTCATGCAGGCGCTGGTCGTTATTTATCAGACCACATCAGACCTGCACAGTAGTGGCACCAGGGCTTCTACTGAGAGCGCCTCTAAGTTTTGAGGTGTATTACCAGTTCTGCTCAGTAAGACTACACCAGCCTGTGTTACTGGAGACAATAAGGGAAGATGATTATGCAGTGCTCTTCAGTAAGGCAAATACCAGTAATGGAGATCAGAAAAAAACTTGAATAATTATTGATGAATGAGAGTGAACTAATCTAGACTATGTCCTCTGTAAAATACAGGGCAGCATGAAGCTGCTATGGGCTAAATTTCGGAAGATAAGGTATTTTTGCTTGATTCTGGTCATACAGGAAATAACATTCCCCAGACTTGAGTTTCTTTTCACAATGTTGTCCATTTCATTTTCTCTATGTTCATGTAATACTTGGTATAATGGGTCCCTATACTCTAGGATTTACCATAAAGCAAATTAATAAATCACACTATACAGGTCATTGCATAATGAAGTCTCATTTAAAGAATAAATGTAATAATGGACAAAATATCCTAGAAAATAATGAAGTGGGAGAGGGCAAATGACAAGAGTAAGGACTGATTTTAAAAAAAATAAAATAGTCCTGACTGAAATCCCCATTACATGCTGTCATACTTTTTCATATGTAGCACTTTTTTTTTTTTGAGATAGCTTATCTTCCTCAGTGGTACTATTGGAGAGTGTCAATGAAATATAAGAATGATTTCCATCAGCTGCCTGTGCTGTCCTCTGTGCTGAATGCCCATCCCTCACCTGCCACAGTCTCTGTCACCACAATAGCTTATTTTTTCACAGTGGGCAGTACATTATCTTTCTAGTGTCAAAGAGTAGTTTCTTTTTTTAATTGATTTTTTTCCCTCCAGGGGACCTGATCCTCACGTACATCGGTCTTTTGGAATAGTACCTAGACAACAGCAATGTGACTGAGTAGGTCTGAGAAGCAAACTGATGTCGAGACAGTCGCATAAAATGCTTCTGCTTTACAAAACTGTACCTGAATGTGCCAGTGCTATGTGACAAAGCACATTCAAAACATTTGCACAAATCTACCCATCCTGCTAATATGGTCTGCAGAGTGATGCACAATAATGTCAAAAGAAGTTGGGTGCCTATCCTACAGTGGTAAAACTGGGTAGATACCTTTTTCCCACCAGAGCTGTAAAGTACTGCCTCACCCTTTACAAATGGCCTGTTTCTTAGAAAGAAAAATGGAGCCCCAAGGAACTGTAATTAGTTACCATCAATGTGGGATAAATGTAAAAATTATTAATACTTATAGAGGAAACAAAGTGGAGGTGGAACCGATTGTTTTTAATTCTGGGCCAGGACAACAGCCTCCATTATCTAATATAGCCAGTAGTCTATGAGTTGGCTTCCCTCCAAATTCAGATTTGCTGCTGCTTTTAATGTTCGCTTTATAATCACAAACATTTTGTTCCAGGGTACATCAGATCCAGGGGTTTTTTTTAATAGGCAGAATTACTTAAATACAACAGTTTTAAAGAAAAACAAACCACAACTTCCCTTGAGGAATCTCTCCTTCCTGAAAAAATAACACAATTCTAGATTTGGAAACTTTGCTTAATTCAGATACTACCTGGGAGATAGCAGTGGCAAATGCTGTATATTGTTGTCTATCCATTCTCTTTACAGCACTATATTACATTCAGATTATGATGAGTCTCAAGTGTAAGAGTAAGTACAGTACAAATTCCTTGATGTTCAAAAGTGCTGAGATCTGCAGTTTTCTTTTAAGTCAGCGGGAACTGCAAATATTTGGCACTCCTGAAAAGAAAGTAAAAATACAAATCTAGGCTCTTGACAATAAACAGTACCTTCTGCCCCCTTCCTAGCATCCTTGAACTTTGAACTAAATCTTGTTTTGCAGGGAAAATGAGCTCAGACAGATGCTTTTATTGTTCAGTATGTACATGTTCTTTTATTCAATAAATGAATCTCATCTTCCATCAGACATTTTGGAAAAAGAAGGTTGTTTTTCATGCTGAATGCATATGACCTGATGTATCATAAGAGTATTCCATCCACAAGTCTGTTTCTTTATCAAATATTCATATAAGTAAGTACCACTTTACCTTAACCCTGTTTGTGGACACACTGAGATACATTACCAGTAAAGTGAACTTATAAAGTCAGTAAGGAAGTAAGACAGAAATGCTCTGAAGGCAAGGGGATAGAAAGGCTTGCAAAAAACAATTGTGCTTGTAGAGGTTGAAATTATTGTGGTCCAAACTAGCTTGACAATAAAATGGCTAGTACATTAAACAAGATGAATGAGGCTAACTGAAAGGAGACTCCAGCTCCATCACCTTATCCAGTATATGGAAATTATAGATCTGTGCTTACCATTTCTAGCAACAGGAACTCGTATTTATGGACACAATGAGAATCAACAGTAAAAAAAACCCAAATCAGTTAGGTGACTCTGTTTAAAGAGAGCTAATAATTTGAGTATATATGAAAAAAAGGAAAACTGAATTCACTTTGACAAAACAACTTCTCGATTTTCCTTCTAATGTGATATGACTCATCTCAAATCCATTGCAAAGTGGTAAACAAACTACACCAACTCAGTAGCCATCATTTGCCAGGAACATTTTAGAAAAAAAAACCATTACTGAGCTACTTCTCTTGTCTTCTGTACAGAGAAACTTATTTTCCCAGCAGAAACAGAACCTCACGTTATCTTCTTCTCTTTTACTATGTTTCCCTCACTGCTGACAGCAACCTAAGAAATACCTCTTTAAGCCAGTACTTTATTTCTTAAGAATTAAAATAAAGTAGTTTGGAGTAGTTTTAGGTATTTTCAAAGCAATCCATTTCATTTAAAACAAATCCAAAGGGGGAATTTCAGTTTAATTAGTAATAACATTGTACATGGGAAGTATCCTGGATAGTAATTTAAATATGTGGACAACAGCCTTTTGATTTTATTCCTCATTCATTGAACTAATTTTATAATTGCAACTGTAACAAAAATAAAATTACTAGTCCTTCTTTGTTCTATAATCCTTCTATAATCTAATTTCCTCAAAATAGCTGCAAGATAAAATATTGTCATGAAGATCAAAATGACAGCTCTAAGCTGGCCTCTCCACTCTTCATTACCCATTATTGTTTTTATGATGACTATTTATTATTATCATATAATTAATAAATGAAATCAGAAACACTCAATGCATCTGAAGTCAGCTTCTCTGCTGGTGTAAATCAACAGAGATCTATGAAGAGGGTTTCATGATGATATATTTTTTTCAATAGTTCTTGTTTGTAGATTTTTAAATCTTTTGGGTCAGGCCCCTCACTATCTTAAATTATACTAATTGAAAAAAAAGAGCAACTTCAATTTCCAAAACATTCCCTGATTCATTGCTTTAAAGAAATTACTTTGGAGCTTCTCAAGAGTTGACAGGAAAAATCTGAATTGTCATGGCAACATGTTGAAGAAATCCTTCTTTGCTGTTTGCATAGATCATCTCCATGCTATCAGTCTGTTTATTAAATGTTGCTAAAGAAAGCAATTAAAGGTTAATCTCTCCTCAGAAGAAAATAAATTATATAGCTGGTGAATGTGAAAGCCATTGGAGTGAGATACACTTCAGATAGGTCAAAAAATTTGAGGCATCATGTATCTTCAATGTAAACAGCATTTCTGTGATTGTTTGCATAACATTTCATATTAACAAGAATAACTAAGTGTTTGAATTCTCTTTATTATCATTAGATTTGTTCCAGCATTCTTATTTTAATGCAAGTTCTCTGTGTGATATGTGGCTATAATAAAAGCCAGATTCAAAGTCCTTTAAGGTTAATGAGATTTTTTTTTTCTGTGAGTTCCCCAGCCTTTGGATCAGGTCCTGACTGGTCAGAATGTGACATACAGCAACCCAAACTATTCAGCTGACGACTAGAGTCTATATCCAACATACCTAGCTCTGCATAGCAGAATGCTCTTTCTCTATGAACTGGCAGATTTGTTTCAAGTTAACTACATTATGCACTTGGAAAAAAGAAAGGAAAATTTCAGCATTTGCATTTATGTTAATTAAATACCATGATAAAGCCTCGCCTATATAGGTTTCATGGGAAAGCAAGATCGAAATGGCTGAGTATAGCTCATGATCAAAATGCTACTACTGCTGCAACTGTTGACTTCGTAAAATCTATTAACACTACATTCTTCAGTGTTAAAGACACTGCAAACAACGGTTCAAAGTGTGCGCTGGGGATATTTACATGCTAAGATAAAGAAAATCAATTTAATTTCTCAAGAGAGATGTCTACAAATGCAGAGGGTCACCTAGTGTGATGTTAGCAGTTGCTTGATTGTACTGAGGTTCTAAAAGTGAATTATAAAACAGCTTTTCCCCCAAAAAAATACTTGGTATGACTCAATCTATGTATTATAAGAAACATCAGCGGGATACCAATAGAGAATCTGGCTGCTGGGGCAAAGCTAAAGTAGTGTACTTAGTCACTTGGAAGCAGTCAGATTCTGCATTGATATCCCACAGACATTAGTGGGAACAGTGTGATTTGTCATGACCATTTGTTTCACAACCAGAAGCATGTAAAATTAGTCTAAAAATAAGTTAAAACACTTTGCTGCTTTTTTTTTTATTTTATCAAAATGGCCTTTTCAAAAGCTTCACTGTTGTGCAAGAAGCATTGCTCTTTCTTTCCTTTTTTCTTATCATCACAGCCACCTGCGTTCTTTTTCTAAGGTTCAGGACAAAGCAGGTTCCATGAGCTCACGTGTGTTCCTGCGATACCTAGCCACTTGCTTCCCAACATCGGGTGCTTCCTGGCAAAATCGCTTCCCTGTTCCTAGTACCTCCAGCAGTGTTGCACACCGGCAGTCTGATGTGGGTCCCAAGCTACAAGTGAATCCATGTTATACACACCATGAATTCAGACTGAACCCTGATGCACTCATACAAGGCAAGTTCTAGCTCAAGCACGATACCCAAAGCCAAGCCTAAGCTCTCGTTCATGTATTTTGGATACACTAAGCCAAGTGAGCCAAGCTCCCCCATCCATTTCAGCAGCAGGCCTTGCAAGCACAGTGAAGGTGCTTTAAATCCAAGCTACAGCTGGGCCAGTATATAAAAAAAATAATATCCTGGTTGTGGTCCCCAGTGTGTTTAGGTCCACCCTTGAACCTGAGCTTCAAATACAGAGCAAGGACAGCTGCACTTTTTTTCCCAGTGCACTGTGCATTGCTGGTGTTTCAGCACCAGTGTAAGCAAAATATAAGTTTGAATATGTGTGTTCTCTTGGTTTTTGTATGTGAACACGACATGGCAAGTAATACAGGTCAAAGGAAGTAAACAATGATTTATGAAGTATTATATCATTGGCTACATTCGATCTGCAAATCATAGAATGAGGAAAATACATATCCCTAGCCCTAGATTTGCCCTCTGCCAAATGTCGTTTGCCACAAACAACAGAATTGTAAGAACATTTTAACAAAAAGAACTCCAATAAAGGTTTAGAAATGGCTCCCTCATAAAAAGACAAGGAAAACTTTCAGACAAGAAGTAAGAAAAACTTCACGTTGGGCAAAATTGCATGAAAAAGTCATTGCCTTGAGATTGAGAATAAGGCATAATGCAAATGTTGCAAAATGTAATTTTAAAATGCTGACCATATTTTATGCAATTTTGCAGAAACAAACACTGCACACAAAGTTTTATTCATTATTATTTATTCAGCTCTGTGTCAGCTGCAGTGCTGCAAACGTTTCTTTTGGAAAGCCACTGTACAATGGAGACATGAATACGGAACATGATTCTGTGCTTCAGTATCCATGGGATACTGTAAGAGAGACATAAAACATCCAAAGACTAAAATGATACAAAGTTTCTCTGTATATTGTCCTTCATAATTTCTTTAAGGAAAACACAGAGAAAAAAAGAGGAAGCAAGGTAGAAGTCAGATAAAACTACACTTGGAGATATCAGAGATACTGTTTAAAAACAAATTATTTCCATAAACATATAAATCTTTCAATATTATCAAGGTTGATTGCTGAGATTCATACAGTTTTCCTTTTTTTCAGTCATACATGGATGTAAACATTGTCAGAAGTTCTCAGCCACGACAGCTCATATTAAACAGGGTCTGGATCCACTATTCAGCTGCAGTATCTACCGTGCCTGCCTTATTCAGAGTAGCAATCTTTTCAGAATTGGCCAATCCAGCTACTGCTGAAATCAGTAGAAATTTCTGTTTCCACTGCAGCAGAACAGGGCCCTCACAACTGTCCAAAGTTACCTCTTACTTGACAGTGATGACTCAAAAAATGAAATTGAAAGAGGTGGAATCACTATTTCGGAATATGCATGAATATATTGTTAAAATGCATAATTTAATAATTATAAAGCTGTAACAAACTGTGATTAATTTTTATGCTGGAAATTAAAGCATTACTATAGTTGCAAGAACTTGTGATTTTTTTTTTGGCTTATCATTTGCTAAAAGCAAATCATTGATGATATTCTCATTAATCAAGAGGAATTCTGGTTAATCACCAGCAATATAACAGTGATTAAATCTTGCTCTGCCCTTTTAACTGAATGTGCCCTCCAGGTAAAAATGGCAAGAAACTGTTGTAATTTTCTCTATTTTTTTTTAATATGAGTAAGAAATGCAGAAAAAACTTATTGCCTCTGAGCAAGTAAGACTTCTTATTGGCAATAAGATGCAGTATTACTCTTGTAAGAGTTTTCAGTGCATGTGTGCCTCCATTTACCGTTCATTTACTAAATGCAGGCAACTGATAAATGTTGCCTTTGTGTGTCTATATAACACTAGCAATAACCCAAGTAATTTGTTTAAGCAGTTATTCCATTGAGAAATGCTTATAAGAGATATAGTGTAGATTGTCTTAAACGCAATAGAAATGTCATATAGTGGAGTGAAGTCTTTCATCCAGCCAGAACAAAGATGTGTAAGGACAAAGTAAGATCTTAACAGCTTTCCTCAGGCATTAATAGCATTTTTCCCTATTTCAAAAGTTACTGGTTGATAAAAATGGTTTAAAGGAAATTGCAGGTGACGTAGAAAAGTAAAATATCTAAGTAAAAGAAAGTGATTCATAGACATTAGGAGAATTTCCATATGATTCACATTCTTTGTGCACTGCAGAAATTGGAAGAACATCCAATTTAGCTCAGTCTAATCTGGCTAATTTTGCAGCCATATGGAGAACTAGAGGCCAGATTCTTATTCGGTGACCCTGATTTAAATCCAGTTGTATACTGGAGTTTTATTAGAGATCATGTCTCACACTTACACTACCGCTTGGGTGGATTGTATAACTATACCAGCAATTCCCCTTTCCACACTGCATCCCTCTGCTGGTTACAGGCAGCCCGGCACCACTCTGCAGTATCTCTGCTTACACTTAAAGCTGTTTACTAGCAGAATAATGTCATCATGGTCAAAGACATGACAGTTCAATACAGATTTGAGCAAAATGGAATTACACCTTATCTTTAAATTCATTGGAGGTTATACACAGTCACACTATTAAGCAGTTACTTTTCCGAGGAAAGGTTGCAAGAGGAAGTTTAATGTGACAGTGTACAGATGACATGTCTTGAAAAAGTTGAAATTGGTGGTCCCTAGGGTTTTTCAGCCTTTCTAGAGAGCATGGTAAATCTTGAATGCATTGGTTTCTGTTTAAAATATATGCAGTTTCAGATTGTTCCTAATTTGGTGGGGCCAAAGTGTTCATGAATGTAAATGATATCGAGGCCAAAGTCCCACAGATGTCTTTTTAAAACTTGCATATATCAATGCATGTAATGACACTACCATATAATGGGTAATAATAAGATGAAGAGTTAGATTCCATGTTTGTATAGCAAAAGCAGTCTGCAGGGGAAAAAAATGACAACTGCCCCCCCTCCCCAATCAAAAAACCCATACCTGATCAAAATCATACATGTCTGTGTAAAGGGACATAGGAGTGACAGTCAGTAAAATAAACAGAAAACAATCTGCAGAATGATTCCTATATATACAGATCACAGACGGTGCTGAAGTGCCCCCACAGATTTCAATACATCCTGAAGTTCATGTGTGCTCACACCTGCATGTGCTTGTATAGCATCTCCAGCTCCTCACACCAGTATCCTGTTCCACGCACACCAAAGAAACTGATAACCTTGTACTGGCTGACAGTGGGAATTCAAATCTCATCTATGGGTTCGAAGGTCTAAAATGAGTGTTTGGGGAATCTTTGTTGAACTGATATGGTCTCCACTACATCATATTCAAATTGACCATATTTCCTACTCGTATACAGAGTTAAGGACATTATATACATATCTTGATGGAAAATTGGGAAAGATACAGTTCTTACCAGAAAGTAAATGCATTTTTACATTGAATTATTATGTGGTCAGAGCTGGCTACTCTCTTATCTGTCTTTCTATGGCCAATTCCTCACTGGGCTGAGGGATGGGGAATGCATCCATTGAACACCTGGTTTTGCAGCTGGATATTCAACACCTAGCTCTGATGTTCTTTTAAAAAAATCCTTTTTTTCAGCTCATTTTCCCTAGAATTGCTTTAGTCTTCTCTGGAAGAGAATGGAGCCTCTCTAGAGAGACCAGCTTCACAGTTGGAGAAACACTGCTTTCAAGAGAGAGAAAATACATGACTTTAAAAGAGACAAACATTCTCCGTCCAACAGGAGCAGGCCTTAAACACAGTGGTAACTTTGTGTGATGTAGTCATAGCAATTATTTTCACAAAGTGATAGCAGCAAACAGAGGGTACATAAAATGTTTTGGGGTTTATTTCTTTTTCTTTTTTTTTTTTTTTTTTTAACAAAATCCTAAGCCGAAGATGTGGGAGTCCTTTCACTGTCTAGATTCAATTTAAGAACAGAAATGTTTTCCCTTTGCTATTTCCGTTAATCTGAATGATACCTCTGTGCATAAGCCTGCTTATGCACATTTTGTTTGAGGCAATTAGGTGGCGATGAAGGTGTTGTATTTGGTTATCTGAACAAGTCCAGGAAATGATCTTGAAAACACGTACCAGGACAATTTTAAGTATTAAGCAATACGTAGTTCTACATTGCAAATAGCTTATGAAAACCCAGGTGAATTCCTATTACAGTGACTACCAAATGATTCGACTACCAAGGGGCTGGTAAAACAAAGTGTTCTGGGGATCTATTAATTAAAATTTTATGTGCTCCTGAAAGCCTAGGCTCTTCATGTTACTAAGGAAGGAGTTCTTTCACGTTCTAAACTGTAAATGTAATTTCAGCCTCAGGATTATATTTGACTAAATATAGGTACCTGTGCTCGATTGCCTGGGAAGGTAAATGGGAAAGAATTATGTCAAATGTCTCCGCTGGTTCCCCTTCTACCTGTTGTTTGACTTCAATATTAAGTCAGTTTGTAGCCTTTAAGTAGGTGTGTTGCTGCTCCATATTAAGCGAGGTATAATTACATTCTGCAGAGCAGCATCAGAGGCAGTGCCCAAATGTTCCTGGCAAAGCCTTCGTATGTAAGCAAAACACGTCGGATCTCCTCAGAATAACCATGATCCAGCCTCCAGCTTTTCATATGTGCTGTCAGCCATGAGAAGAAAACACTTAAATGTCAAACGACAGAACCAGCTTCAGTGTATTTAACAAATGAGTCGCGGGTGTTGGCCCGCCCCGGGAGCCGGCGCAGCCGCGGCTGCCGCTGCAGCTCGTCCCGGGGCGGCCGGGCCCCCGTTTGTGGCGGCCGGGCTCAGCTCCACCGCCCGGCCCGGGGCTCCCCCGCCCGCCCGGCCCCCGCCCGGGGCAGCGCCGGGGCGCCCGGCACGTGTGCGGGCTGGGAGCGGCTGCCAAGCCCCGCGCGGGCGCGGACCGAGGCACCGGGGGGGGATGCTGGAAGTTTGGGCTGGGCGGCCACGCCGAGAAGCCTCCGCCCGCCCCGGGCTGTGTGTGCCGCCGAGCACAGCCCCGTCTCCGGGAGCCGCCCGTTTCACAGCCCAGGAAGCCCGGGCGCCTCTCCTCCCCCGCGCTCCCTTCCCCACGGATTCAGCGCGGCCGGGAGCAGCCGGGTGGCGTTGCCTGGAGAACCGAGGCAGCGGCAGAATCCGGGCAGAGGAGCGGTGCCACCGGGCTGGCGCGGAGCCGCAGCCGGTCCTCCGGACCGGGCAAAGCTCCCGCCCGGTTGCCGGCAGCTCGGGCTGGCCTTCCACCGCTTCTCCCTGCGGATCACGGCCAGAAGCTGCCCGAGGGAGGGCACCCTGCGGTGCCGCCCGGGCAGATGAAGGAGCCCGGACGCGGGCACCCGCAGGACGGGGAAGGCTCCAGCCTCGCCCGCCAGCCCGGGCTGCGGTCGGCTTGTCCCGCTCCAGCCACCCCCGCACCGAAAAAAAAGCAGTGAGAAAACTAAAATGGTGGGAACGATGTAAAGCGCCTTGGAAGGGTTAAGGGAGCCTCAGACAGCACAGACCGCAAGGGGAACCGTCCTCCCGGAGGCAGCAGAAACAGCCGGGAGCGAGGTGGGAGAAGGCAGAGGCTGTAACGGGGACAGGTGCTCAGCTGCGAGCAGCCTCCCTCCCGCTCTTGCTCTCTCTCACACACACACGCTCGCATCTCTCTCCCAGCATGAAAAAGCGCAGGGCTAATGAGAGGCGAAGTGAATAATGGGGAAGTTGTTGTCTCCAGCGATGAGGCAAGTGATGGGGCTGAAGCCAGCACTGAAGTTGTGTAACCCAATTCTCCACCGTCACCCCCCTCGTTTCTCCTCCCTCCCCCCATTGATTTTAAGGAGAAACCCAGCTCGGGGTGGGAGACGCTCCCCACCGCACGCCGAGCAGAGGAGCCCTCTTCCCGCCGGCATGGGCAGGCAGCTGGCGGAGGGGGACCCCGGCCCCACATCCCCGCCTCCGCGTAACTTGCGTGGAGCGGAGCCGGCTGAAGGCAGGCGGGGGCGGCTTTCCGCGGCCACCCACTCCGCGCTCCCCCCTGAGCACGGCAAAAGCCGGGGAGGCGGGAGGAGGGGAGAGCCAAACTTGCCAGCCCGGGGACTGTCCCTCGCACGGCAGCGAGTGCCGTTCGTGCGTGCGCGGAGACCGAAGTGTTCCCAAACTCCGGCGCTGCCCAGGCGGCTGGATGCGCACGTCTCCTCTCGCAGCGCCGCAGCGGCTGCTGCCCAACTCCTGGGGGCTGCTTTCTCCCGGGGGAAGTGGCCAACCGGGAACTGAGCCCTCGGGGAACACCGGCGGAGCCGGCGGGAGGTGGGAGGCAGGGAGAAGGGAGACGGGGCTCGGGGAGCCTGCTGTTTCCCGGCGCAGAAACGAAGCGAGGGAGAGAGCTCATCCGAGCAGTAGCGGCTTAGCTGAGGGGGGAAACCAGTGCCATAACCACAGGCTACACGAATCCAGTGCAAGAAACCCAAATCTTACCCTGAGCTGCAGTGAGGAGCCCCGCGCAGAAAACCAGCAGAGACTTGAATTTCCTCCACGCAGTCATGTCTGCAGTTATTCCACACACACACACACTCACACAAAACCCCCGGCGGCTCTTCTCGGCTGCGACCGTGTCCTCCGAGCGGCAGCGGGGCTAAGGACAGCGCCAAATAACCACCACAGGGCGAGGAGAGGCGGAGAGGAGCGGTCCGGGTCCCGAGCGCCGCGCAGCGCCCGACGCCTCCTGCAGGACTGCGCGGGCGGCTCGCTCCGCTCTGCTCATAGCATCAGTCCCGCGCCGCGGCGGGGCTGCGCCGCTCAGCGCCCGCGGAGCCCCGGCGCCGCCGGCCCGCCGCCCGCCCAGGGGAGGGGAGGGAGGGGAGGCACGCCCGGCTTCCACGGCCGCCGGCGGGGAGAGCCGGGCAGCGGCGGCGGCGGCAGGAGAGGGATGCGGGGAGTGCGAGGAAGAGGAGGAGGAGGAGGGGAGAGGGAGGGAGGGATCGCGGCGAGAGCAGCGCAGGCAGCGCAGCGGAGCGGCTGCCAGCCACACGAGAAGCCGCCGCCGCCGGACTCAACCATCACTTCCCACGGAGAGGGGAAGGGGCCGGCGCTGCGCAGCCGGCGCACGCCGAGCCCGCAACCGCCCCGCTCCGCCGGCCGGCCCCCGCACGGCCCCCCCCGGGGCGGCCGCGGCCCCCCCCCCCCCCCCCGCGCCCCGGCCGCGGCCCCGGGCGGCTGCCACCGCACCCCGAAAGCGCCCTGGGGGGAGAAAGCTTCCCCCCTACCCGCCGCCACCCCCGTTGCCCCACGGCGCGAAGGGTGGCGGCTCGAGGGCTACACCTGCCCGGGGGGCTCCTGCTGCACCTCCCCGGCGCCCTGTCCCCTGGCTCTGCCCGCAGCCCGGTTCCCGGCTCCTCCACCCACATGTGGGGTGCGAGTGCTTCGTGTGCTGGGGTGGGGTGGGAATCCCTAGTCCTAGGTGACACTCCCCACTGCTTCGGTCCCCGCTCGGGAGCGAGGAAGGCTTTCAGGTCCAAAATGTGCCCTGCTCGTTCCTTCCAAGTTGCTCATCAGAACAAGCTGTTGTTCCTGAGGGAAAGGAGAGGAGCCAATGTCTCCTTGAGGAACACTGCTTTGTATTATGCTGCCATTCCCGATGGCTCCTGTTGCCAAGAGGAATTTCTGCCGTTAGCTATCCTTTCCGAAACAAAAAAAACCCAAACAAAAAACAGGCATGGCAGCACGCAGACAGAGGCTTCCCCACCACCACCCTGGACCCAGCCCGAGGGGAAGGAAACGGTGACCCAGGGCTGGTCTGTCACAGGTCCCCATGCTCCCACGGCCCTGACAGGTGATGCCCTTTGCCAACAACCATTTCTGTGCCAGGCCTACCTGCAAACAGATGGCAAAAAAACCCACTCAAACCTGACTTTCAATCCAGGAAGAATTGTAAAGATTACTACCACCACACTGCACACTGGGCCTGACTCCATAATTAATGCTTACCTATATCCATAATTAAAATACAAAGGCTCATAGGAAGGAAAGACAGAAACGCGAACACCTTTGGAAAGGTAGTTTCAAGGTTGTAATTATTCACTTATGATGAGTTTTCTTTCGTGGTGAAATATGCAAAGTTGTTTTCTCATTGTAAGTTGCAAGAAGGTGGTGAATGGGCACTGAACAAGGTAGGCTGACTTTGTAATAAGCTTGTATTTATGTATAAACGTTGCGGTTCTCACTCAAAAAAAAAAAAAAATATCCAGGGCCAGGCAAGCTGCCGAGAAAGACGTGGCATTGCTGCCATCTCGTGGCAAGCCTTCCCTCCCTGCCTGCACTCTGTCTTCGTTACCCTGCCCTGCCTTTCCCCACCCGCTCTTCCCCTTAACTCTCAAACCCACTGCGCTCCGGAGCCGGGCCCGAACACTTCCAGAGTAGTGATCCAGTCTTAGTATTCATCCATATTTTAAAAACGCCTCGGGGACTCATTTTTGCATTCGTGAAGGTAAAATGATGCTAATATTTGTTAGTATCAGACATCACGTAGCCAAGCTGCTGTGCAGAATTCCCCAGTCAGTGCTGCTCAGGTTCCTCGTGTACACCCCTCCACTTAATCCTTGTCAGTGGACGGGGGGGAATTGGCTAGTGATTGTGAGAAAGAGAGAAAGGGTCACTAAGCTTAAGCTGAGACTCTTCCTTTCCGGCCTGCAGTAGCCTGAGACTCAGGTTTTTAAAAAGAGAAGTTTTTTGCATTGCATCTGGCCCGAGAGGTCACAATCGTTTTTAGATTTGTTTCATTGTATTGTCTATTGAGTTGGAATAGTTTAAAAAGTCATAAATAAATTCCATTTATGGCTGTCTGGGTCTAGTTGAAAACAGTAATGATTGTATCATTTCTTGCTGTGTTGTTTAAGTAAGCACCCTTAATTTGAGAAGTTGCTGTTTAATCCTGCTCGTAGCAGATTCTGCAGAAGCTCCAGTATGATATATGTGCTTTCCTGGTCTTGACTCACCCAGGTTAGATGTGCTGTTTTTGGAGGCTTACTATTCTTCTGAGGATTTTCTGGGCTTTACTGAGCTTTTGGGACCTCATTCCTTCTCTATTGAGCTAAACAAGTGGTAATTTCTTCCCCTCATAGCACCTAGATAAGGCCAAATAACTGAACACCACAATCACTGTCACTGCAAATGATGCCTTCTCTCCTTTCTTACATCCTATGACAGTAAACCATATGCATAAACATCGTTGGCTTTTAGCACATTATCACTTCGTTAGTGCCTTACTGAGATAAACGGGACAGCACAGACACCCCCCCCCCCCCCCCCCAGCTAACATACAGACTCTCTACAGACTCAGGTAGTTGTCACAGTGACTTTTACAAACCCTATGTGACTCAGAAGCTTTGCCAAACCCAAAAGAGACAGAAGATGACTGTGGAACTGAAGCTTGGCATTCCAGCAGGAATCTCCACCAACCTGGCTCGAGCTCAGCGTGGAACTGTCGTACCTAAACACGGTAGTTACAGAAGATGATCTAACCTAATGACTGTAATCCCTCTACTGTAAGTGCCTAAGGTACTACCATAAAATCCACGAATTTATGAGTTTGAACAGAGGCAGTATTTCTCTCTATTCCCTATAGACAGTATGGGGGAGTGTATATGTCAAGATTGTTTGTACTAATCAGGGTGATTTAAAGGTAACTCGACAGGGATTTATTTTTAATTGAGAGCTTGTCCTTTTGCTTCCCTATGCCATATAAAAAAAGGTCTGAAGGGTTAGATCTCCCCTTTTCATTTTTCAGCTTTAGGAAGTACAGGCAGGGGAGACAAGGAGAGGGTGTCACTCTCTCTTTGTCAATGACCATGGAGCTCCACCTGGGGATGGATGAGGAGCCGACCGAAAGCTTATGGGTCAGGATTAAAGGGAGTGTAGGGACAGGTGACATTATAATGGGGCAGCTACAGGCCGCCCTACCAGCAAGATGAGCAGATGAGGCCCTCTACAGACAGATAGGAGCAGCCTTATAGTCACAAGCCCTGGTCCTCATGGGGGACTTCAACCACCCTGGTATCTGTTGGAAAGACAACACAGCAGGGCATAAGCAATGTGGGAGGTTCCTGGAATGTGTCGATGACAACTTCCTTCTCCAAGTGACAGAGGAGCTAATGAGGAGAGGTGCTGTGCTGAACCTTGTTCTCACCGACAAGGAGGGGCTGGTGGGGAATGTGAAGCTCAAGGGCAGCCATGGCTGTAGTGACCATGAAATGGTGGAATTCAAGATCCTTAGGGCAGCAAGGAGGGCGCACAGCAAGCTCACTACCCTGGACTTCAGGAGAGCAGACTTTGCCCTCTTCAGGGATCTGCTTGGTTGAGTATCATGGGAAAAAGCCCTGGGGGGAAGAGGGGCCCAATAAAACTGGCTAATATTCAAGGATCACCTCCTCCAAGCTCAGGAGCGATGCATCTCAACAATGAGGAAGTCAGACAAAAACATCAGGAGGCCTGGGTGGATGAACAAGGAGCTCCTGGACAAACTCAAACACAAAAAGGAAGCCTTCAGAGGGTGGAAGCAAGGACAGGTAGCCTGGGAGGAATACAGAGAATTTGTGCAGCCAGGGATCAGGCAAGGGAAGCTAAAGCCCTGATAGAATTGAATCTGGCCAGGGATGTCAAGGGCAACAAGAAAAGCTTCTATAGGTATGTTAGTGATTAAAGGAAGACTAGGGAAAATGTGGGCCCTCTCTGGAAGGAAACGGGAGACCTGGTTACCTGGGATATGGAGGAGGCTGGGGTACTCAACAACTCTTTTGCCTGAGTCTTCACTGGCAGGTGCTCAAGCTACACTGCCCAAGTCGCAGAAGGCCAGGGCAGGGACTGGGAGAATGAAGATCAGGTTTGAGACCACCTAAGGCACCCAAAGGTGCACATGTCCATGGGACCTGATGAGAGGCCTCCGCAGGTCCTGAGGCAAACAGCGGATGAAGTTGCTAAGTCACTGTCCATCACATTTGAGAAGTGATGCCAGGCCGGTGAAGTTCCCACTGACTGGAAAAGAGGAAACATAACCCCCATTTTTAAACAGAGAAAAAAGGAAGACCCAGGGAACCACAGGCCAGCCAGTCTCACCTCTGTGCCCAGCAAGATCATGGAGCAGATCCTTCTGGAAGCACTGCTAAGGCACATGGAAAACAAGGAGGTGATTGGTGACAGCCAACATGGCTTCACTGAGGGCAAATCGTGCCTGACAAATTTGGTGGCCTTCTATGATGGGATTACAGTGTTGGTGGATATGGGAAGAACAACTGATCTCATCTACCTGGACTTGTGCAAAGCATTTGACACTGTCCTGCATGACATCCTCGTCTGTAAATTGGAGAGACATGGATTTGACGGATGGACCACTCGGTGGATAAGGAATTTGCTGGATGGTTGCACTCAAAAAATTGTGATCAGCAGCTTGATGTCCAAGTGGCAACCAGTGACGAGTGGTATTTCTCAAGGGTTGGCATTGGGGCTGGCGCTGTTTAACATCTTTGTCGGCAACATGGACAGTTGGATTGAGTGCACCGTCTGCAAGTTTGCCAATGACACCAAGCTGTGTGGTGTGGTCAACACACTGGAGGGAACGGATGCCATCCAGAGGGACCTTGACAGGCTTGAGAGGTAGGCCTGTGAGAACCTCATGAAGTTCAACAAGGCCAAGTGCAAGGTCCTGCACATGGGTCGGGGCAATCCCAAGCACAAATACAGGCTGGGCGGAGAATGGATTGAGAGCAGCCCCGAGGAGAAGAACTTGGGAGTGTTGGTTGATGAGAAGCTCAACATGAGCCAGCAGTGCACACTTGCAGCCCAGAAAACCAACCGTATCCTGCGTTGCATCAAAAGAAGTGCGCCCAGCAGGTCAAGGGAGGTGATTCTTCCCCCTCTGCTGCGCTCTTGTGAGACCCCACCTGGAGTACTGCGTCCAGCTCTGGGGCCCCAAACATAAGGAGAGGGACCTGTTGGAGCAAGTCCAGAGGAGAGCCACGAAGATGATCAGAGGGCTGGAGCACCTCTCCTATGAAGATGTGCTGAGAGAGTTGGGGTTGTTCAGCCTGGAGAAGAGAAGGCTCTGGAGAGACCTTATAGCAGCCTTCTAGTACGTGAAGGGGGCCTACAAGAAAGCTGCGGAGGGACTTCTTACAAGGGCATGTAGTGATAGGACAAGGAGTAATGGCTTTAAGCTGAAAAAGGGTAGATTTAGATTAGATATTAGGAAGAAATTCTTCACCATGGGGGTGGTGAGGCACTGGAACAGGTTGCTCAGAGAAGTTGCGTATGAAAGTGTTGAAGGTCAGGTTGGACATGGCTTTGAGCAACCTGGTCTAGTGGAAGGTGTCCCTGCCCCTGGCAGGGGGATTGGAACTAGATGATCTTTAAAGTCCCTTCCAACCCAAACCATTCTATGATTCTATGATAACTTTGAATCCACTTTTCTCTGTTGTTGCTTTCTGGGAGGAAGAAGCATCTCTCTGTAAGGTGCAGGAATATTTGTGCATATCTAAGCAAAACTACTGATTCAGAATGTAGCTGAAAATGTACTATATACTCATTAAAAAGGGATGCTTGGGGGAACCCATAACCAGAATTTGTACTTGCCAGTAGAGACAGAAGGCAGTAGCTTTCTGCCAGAAGGTTATTGTGAAGTCTTAAGTTAAAAAATGTGAAAATTTTAAATTCAAAAGAGTATGTTGGGAAAAAAAGTCTATAAGAAGAGAAATCTTCAGCAGAACATAAATTTAGGGTGAGGAAGTCAGAAAGTAGAAGTCTTCTCCATGAGCAACTTCATCAAAATGGTTTTTTGTCACACAAGCTCTTTAGTTCTTAGCAAAAACAGAGAGCAGAGTTGCGAATACTCTCACTTAACACATTCTTTTCTCAATAGCTCTGTTTTCAGACTTGAATCATTTAATGATTTCTTTAGTCGTAATAGTCTTCCAGGCTGGAACAATAAAAAATGTTTATATGTACATATGTTCCTAACCCCAATTTATTATACCATAAAGAATAAAAAGGAGGCCATGCCACCCACAGACTGTCTACAGTTAGAAATTTTGTTGCTTGGGTTCAGGTTTGACTCTGCTTTCTTTTTATGGTTACGTTCTGTCCAAACTGGAAGTTTCTTTTGTAAGATTAACAATAATGATGACTACAGCTACATCAACTACAGCTGCAACATCAGCTACAACTACATCATTGTTTTATATACTGCACCAGCACACGCCAATAAATGTAAGCACCAAAAGTCTTCTAAGCTGGAAACACAAGGAGAAAACCGGAGATAGTTGTAGGGAAAAGATGGTTACAGGCTGGCAGGTGAGACGCTTCAAGGAAATATTGGTCAGCAAGAGAGGATGTTACGACACTGTTGTTCAAGAGGGACCCTGGGGCTAAATTAATTGCTCTGCTATATTGTATTCCCTCTGGAGTGCTTAGTTTAGGGGGAACAGTTGGCAAGGCTGGGGGGGGAGACGGATGTTGCCTGTTTTAAAGTACCCTCAAGCATTACTTAGCTCCTCAGGGACAGTCTCCAGCACACTGTTTCTTTTCTAAACACCTACTCCGATCCCATCTGTCCTTAAGGTGACATTAATAATTGATGTTAGGAAGATGAGACTTGTGAAAGACATTTCTGCCTTTGAGGGAAGGTGGCATTTGTAGGTAGTAGCCTTCAGGGTGCCTGTAGGAGACAACACCAAGGTCATTCCACTTAGGTACTGTTGCTCAGAGGTTTAACCATTTTGGTTTTGGAGGGTTAACAGAGGAAAAGGGAACTTTGTTGAAGCAGTTCAAGGAAAACAAATTATTTCTTTTCTAGTCAAGCATAGGGAGATCCTGCAAAGCATGAGGTATGCCACGTGAGAAAGCTTGAAGTAGCCTATTAACATGTGGGTAACAGTAGCTAGCATTATGGTCTAAACAGTCAAGCAAATCAGGATCTTGTCAGTAAGTAAAATGTGACAGAGTGTCAGTAAGCTTTGAGAATGAAAAGTAGTAATTCCTATCAGATGGGAGAAATAAGGAAGAACCAGCGGAGGGAGTCAAAGAATAGCTCAGAAAACCATCTTTTTGGCAGCAACCTGATTGGATATGGGAAGGGCAAGACTGCATTTGTCAGTACGGGTAAGATACTGCTGTTACTGAGAGAGAAAAATAGATGCTTGGTTGTGAGGAGACTGGTCATACCTTACAGGAGAGCTCCATACCTGCATGTACTGAGAGTCTGATATAGTGACTCCTAGTTACTTCACTTGAGCTGTCTTGCCTAAGACTGACCACGGTGCTGAATGATGTACAGCTATGCAGTGTCTTAATTATGAGCACATGTTGACTGTATTAACAGAGTGCTTCATTTAGCATCTAGTGAACTGCTGTAACTTGAGCTACCATGGGTCTCCTATACTATTTGTTTAAGCGTTTGCAAAAGTCATGCTTCAACCTAGCTCTCTATGTGCAATTTCCTCATGATGAACCATACATTTCATTTAGTCTTGAGACTCACTTGATAGAAATTGAAGATGTTTTGTGTATAGAAAAAGGCTTAAGTCAGACTCTTGACTTATATTTTGACCTAACTGACTGAGAAAGAAAGGTTTCGTGTATGGGAAAGGATAAGCTGTCTGTTTTATTCATGATGAGTTGGAGATGATGGCTACGTATACATGAGGAGATGTCAGAAAGGCAGGCTGAGATTTCACTTTGGACATAAGGAGATTAGTGTGGAGTAGACTAGTATATCTGTGAGTCATTAGCAAACAGATGGTAGTTGAATTTGTATTTGCTGATGAGATCACACAGAAACAAGGTGTAGAGAGAATAGAGAAGGAAAGCAAGGACAGAAAACCCACACAGTAATTTGAAAAGTGGATGAGAAGTATGTTCTCAAACATATCACCTTGGTAATCAGGTGAAGAGAGAATTGTTGAAGACATGGGCACTCAGTATTCTAAGACGAGCTGTGTGTCAGGTCTGAGTGGATGAAAATGGTGTCCTCATGAACTTTAGATAGATGGCTGGAAGCCATCGTGCGGCGGGGCAGCTATGACGTGGTCGCCATCACAGAAACATGGTGGGACGACTCGCATGGCTGGAGTGCTGCGATGGAGGGCTATAAGCTCTTCAGGAGGGACAGGCAAGGAAGGAGAGGCGGTGGGGTGGCTCTGTACGCCAAGGAGTGCTTTGATTGTATAGAGCTGGATGATTGTCACGACGGGGTTGAATGCTTATGGGCAAGGATGAGGGGGAAGGCCAACAAGCCGGATATCCTGCTGGGGGTCTGTTATAGACCACCCGACCAGGGCGTAGAAGCTGATGAAGTGTTCTTCAAGCGACTGGCAGAAGTCTCGCAGTCGCAAGCCCTTGTTCTTGTGGGGGACTTCAACTTACCGGATGTCTGCTGGAAGTACAACACAGCTAAGAGGAAACAGTCCCGGAGGTTCCTCGAGTGTGTCGAAGATAACTTCCTGACGCAGCTGGTAAGCGAGCCTACAAGGGAAGGTGCCCTGCTTGACCTGCTGTTTACGAACAGAGAGGGTCTGGTGGGTGAAGTGAAGGTCGGAGGCCGTCTTGGGCTTAGCGACCATGATATGATAGAGTTTTCAATATTTAGCCAAGTAAGGAGGCGGGTGAGCAACACCGTTACCATGGACTTCCGGAGGGCAGACTTTGCCCTGTTCAGGACACTGGTCGGGAGGGTCCCTTGGGAGACGGTCCTGAAGGGCAAAGGGGCCCAGGAAGGATGGATGTTCTTCAAGAAGGAAATCTTGAAGGCGCAGGAGCAGGCAGTGCCCGTGTGCCGTAAGAAGAGCCGGCGGGGAAGACGGCCGGCCTGGCTCAACAAGGAGCTTATGCTGAGGCTTGGGGAAAAAAAGAGAACTTACCACCTCTGGAAAAAGGGGCAGGCAAGTGAAGAAGAGTACAAGGACCTCGTTAGGTCATGCAGGGAGGGAATTAGGAAGGCGAAAGCCCAGCTAGAGCTCAACCTGGCCACGGTCGTGAGGGACAACAAAAAAAGCTTCTATAAATACATTAACAGCAAAAAGAGGGCCAAGGAGGATCTCCATCCTCTACTGGATGCGGCGGGGAACCTTGTCACGAAGGATGAGGAAAAGGCTGAGGTACTTAATGCCTTCTTTGCCTCAGTCTTTAACAGCCACACCGGGTATCCTCAGGGTATCCGTCCCCCTGAGCTGGATGACAGGGATGGAGGGCAAAATAGGCTCCCCATGATCCAGGAGGAAGCAGTTAACGACCTGCTATGCCACCTGGACACTCATAAGTCTATGGGGCCTGATGGCATCCACCCAAGGGTGCTGAGGGAACTGGCGGAAGAGCTTGCCAAGCCGCTCTCCATCATTTATCAACAGTCCTGGTCAACGGGGGAGGTCCCGGATGACTGGAGGCTTGCCAACGTGACGCCCATCTACAAGAAGGGTCGGAAGGAGGATCCGGGGAACTACAGGCCTGTCAGCCTGACCTCGGTGCCGGGAAAGGTTATGGAGAGGCTCATCTTGAGGGCGCTCACGGGACACGTGCAGGTTACCCAAGGGATCAGGCCAAGCCAGCACGGGTTCATGAAAGGCAGGTCCTGCTTGACCAACCTGATCTCCTTCTATGACCAGGTGACCCGCCTAGTGGATGAGGGGAAGGCTGTTGATGTTGTCTACCTGGACTTCAGCAAAGCCTTTGACACTGTTCCCCACAGTATTCTCCTGGAGAAGCTGGCGGCCCGTGGTTTAGACAGGTACACTCTTCGCTGGGTAAAAAACTGGCTGGATGGCCGAGCCCAGAGGGTTGTGGTGAATGGGGTGAAATCCAGCTGGCGGCCGGTCACAAGCGGAGTCCCCCAGGGCTCGGTTTTGGGACCGGTCTTGTTTAATATCTTCATTGATGATCTGGATGAGGGGATAGAGTGCTCCCTCAGCAAGTTTGCAGATGACACCAAGTTGGGAGGGAGTGTTGATCTGCTTGAGGGTAGGAAGGCTCTGCAGAGGGATCTGGACAGGCTGGATCGATGGGCTGAGGCCAACCGGATGAAGTTCAATAAGGCCAAGTGCCGGGTTCTACACTTCGGCCACAACAACCCCAGGCAACGCTACAGGCTTGGGGATGAGTGGCTGGAAAGTTCCCCTGCAGAAAAGGACCTGGGGGTGTTGATCGACAGCCGGCTGAAGATGAGCCAGCAGTGTGCCCAGGTGGCCAAGAAGGCCAACGGCATCCTGGCTTGCATCAGAAATGGTGTGGCCAGCAGGAGCAGGGAGGTGATCGTGCCTCTGTACTCGGCTCTGGTGAGGCCGCACCTCGAATACTGTGTTCAGTTTTGGGCCCCTCACTACAAGAAGGACATTGAGGTGCTGGAGCGTGTCCAGAGAAGGGCGACGAAGCTGGTGAGGGGTCTGGAACACAAGTCTTATGAGGAGCGGCTGAGCGAGCTGGGGTTGTTTAGCCTGGAGAAGAGGAGGCTGAGGGGAGACCTCATCGCTCTCTACAACTACCTGAAAGGGGGTTGCAGAGAGGTGGGTGTTGGTCTCTTCTCCCAAGTGAATAGTGACAGGACTAGAGGAAATGGCCTCAAGTTGCGACAGGGGAGGTTCAGGCTAGACATTAGGAAAAAGTTCTTCACTGAGAGAGTGGTGAAACACTGGAATAGGCTGCCCAGGGAGGTGGTAGAGTCACCCTCCCTGGAGGTATTCAAGGAGCGTGTGGATGTGGCATTGTGGGATGTAGCTTGATGGACATGGTGCTGTGTGGTGTTGGGTGGGTTGTGGCTTGTTATTGTTGTTGTGTGGCGTGGGTTTTGTGGTTGTGTTGTGGTTTTTTTTTTTTTTTTTTTTTTTTTGTGGGTTTTTTGATGTTGTGTGTTGTGGGTTTTGTTTTTTTTTTTTTTTTTTTTTTTTTTTTTCTCCCCCCCCCCCGCCCCCAGGTTGGACTCGATGATCTTACAGGTCTTTTCCAACCGTACTGATTCTGTGATTCTGTGATTCTGTCTTTAGAGATTTTAGAGTGAATAGTTCCATATGGCTCTGAAGAAGGTTAAACTAAATCAGAGAAAACAAGGTGTTTGGAAGGGATTTCTGAGAGTGTTATAGTAAGAACTCTCACGTTCTTCTCATGTTCTCATTCTTTTCTCATGAAGAATGATCTGATAGCTGGGCGCTGAAAGTGAAATAATAGGAAACGTAGGTAAAATACAATTTCTAACATGGCAAAGACTAATCTATAAATAAATTAAGGGGTAAATTGTCAAATGAGAGAAAAGAGGACAAGGAGAGTACAGGTCATGAGAAAAATGGTGAAAATGTATGATACTGATCATGAGAGAAATCAGATGGATCGGTAGAATGGAGGCACTGAAGCAGCTAAAGGAGTCAAAGGAGGCAACCAGAGAAGAAACTTTTGAATCCATGGTCAAGAAAAAAAAAAGAAAAGAAAAAAAGAAAAGAGGACAGTTAATAGTTAAAGGAAGAAAGAAAGAGGAGTAAAGCTAAAGCAAGAGTAATTTTGAGCAGTTCTTTAAAAACTGTCGATAAGCATCTCTTCTAGCTAGCTTGCTTGAGATTTTTATTCCTTACTAGATATTGCTCTCATTTAAGGTTTAGACCATTATCATGGTGGTAGACACTTCATATACAGAGAACAAAATATATTGCAATAAAAAATCAAACATATCAACAGGAACAGTTAGTCAAGCGTCTTGCATCTCCTTTTTTATCGCACCTTGAGACTGCTTGGTTGGATTTAAATTCTGCCAGATTGCCAGATGAAAGAAATTCCAAAGATAGAATCAGTCCTTCTATCTTGACATTGAATTTTTGACTTAGATTTTAATAACAGGGTCTTCACGAGAAGTGTTAACAGGCATGATAGGAAAATGGGGAGAATGCACAGATAACCAGGTGTGCAATCATCAGTGCTTAAAAAGTAATCTCTATCAACAAATTACACTTAGACTTGAAGAGGCCTTGACTGAAGTGACTTAATCTCTAGAGATATATTCACTTTGGCAGGTGCTCCAAGAAATGAGTTCCTATGGTTTATACCAGCTGAACATTTTTGGGTACATTTCATCCAGTCATAAGAAAAGGGTATTGCAGTAAAGACAGAGAGGATTGCTGTGAGGTTTTTATTAGGAAGATATTGCTGCAGTTTTCTGAGCTCTGATGGTGGGCTCATTGGGTGTGCTAAACTGGAAAGCAGTAATGGTGACAATCCCAGGAGAACATCTGGGATTTGAATAATCTTGTGAAGCCCACATATATATTCTCAATAGATCTTGCAGAAACAACTTCCGCCACACCTCAAAATATTTCTTCAAAGTAGATGAATTTCACCTATGTACCTTAACCGCCTAATTTGTCCCTATCTACACTTTGGAGATCTTCTGATGCTGGAGTTCCTTACACAGCCTGCACAGCTGTGCAGGCCTGCAGAGGGAGACTGTCTGTTTAGGTGCTTGCTGGATTTCACAGCTAGTTATCTCTCTGTATGGACTGGAAAAAGAATCTGATGGTCTGGTTAAAGAAAACTGCTTGACAAAGTCAGGTTTAAAATGACCTAAAGGTCTCCAAACTGTTTCCTTATGTGTGTTTTCATTTACGTGTTAATCTGCTTCTAATTCCTATTTCCATCTCATAATGTGGCTGCACAGAGGAGTTACAGCATCATGAATTGGGGTGCGTATATGCAGATACACCAAAGTGATTTTTTCCCCATGTACATATTCTAACCCTTCATTAAGGAAAAAAGAGGTGTATTCCACTTTTCTTTAAAGGCAAACAGCCTCACAATTACTGCAAAGTAACAGAGTACACATGAACACTTACTGCAATTATCCAGCGAAGCCTTTCATACTGGGAACCTGAGCTAAGTGGCAGCCTTTCCATTGACTTCAGTGATGACAGGATCATGTCCTAGACGAGTAACAAGACTAGAATCTTGACTGAGTGAGAAGGAGGTATAAAATTAAAGTATCAGTTGCATTCAGGTTTCAGTTGCAATGCAGCATTACTCCTAGCAGCTGTGTATAAGCATGGGACAAGAATAATCTACTGGTGGAATTTTGTACCTGTAAAGGAAGAATTTGACGTGTTCTTACTGCAGTAGCCCATTTTCAAGACCATAATATCTCCCTCCACAGGAAAAAATCCAAGAGGCCCGTCACCAGAATATAGTGATTAGGAGGTGATCATGTAGTCTCATTTCTCTACTCACATATTGACCAAGCCAGATGGGGACCAACTCAGTCTTTGAAATGCAAACATTGCTAGAGTTGACCCATCAGCATAACCTCAATTATCTTCCCAAATATTGGGTGGCCTGGCATTGGACAATAATTGGCTTTGCTAATATCATCCAAAGATGGGGTTTTGAGCAAGAGCTTAACTGCTGCTTAAGTAAAGCTGGCAAAATGCCCTTCTGAAGAGAGGCATTAATGATCTTCATCAATAATGAGCTTAAGTGTCTCTCCGCTTGCTTTAACCAGCCATGAATTTTTCATTTGGAAAGATGGAAAGAAGGCAGAACCATGTTCTACCCCTCATGCATGAAACTAAGGGAGGTCTAGCCTTTTTCACTGAATTAATTTTTTGTTCTTTACCATCTCATTCCCTTCTTGAACAGCATTTTAGCCAGCTGTTCTAAAACAGTGAGTTCCAAGCAGTGATGATATATCCTTCCTCCTTAGTCCTTTACAGTTCATCTGTTTGCTAAGTTGCCATTGCCTTTCCTCTTCCAGCTTCTAATTTAGAGTTCAACTCTGTCTAAAAAAGATGTAGAAGAGGGGCTTTTCTTATTGAGAACATCAGTAAACCAGTCTGCATGCAGGAATTCTATGCACTAAGAAGAGAACTTACCACAGAAAGAACCTGCTTCTCAGATTCACCTTTCCCTTTCCTGTTAAGTCTCCATTTCTCTCTTTGTAGGGAGCATAACTCCTGGACTGCAGATCTGAAAGAATCAGATGAAAAGATACCATCACTGTCATTTTTCACATGGACCTATTTCTGATTAAATTAGTTATCATCAGTTCTTTGCATTACGTATAGGTCACGTTTACCTGACATTGCCTAAATCTCTGTATTTTGAGCCCTCCATAATATGGTAGTAAAATAGAGTGAATGAAAAGCAGAACAAGGGCTTCCACTAGCATCTATTCTAAGCGCTCAATAATTTCATGTCTTTAAATATTTTAAAAGAAAATTACTAAGTAACTGAGCAATTTGGAATTTTATTAATATTTGTGATTATTGTTGTTAGAAAAAATAAAGAACTAGAAATTCTAAGTGTTATTATCTGTGGTTCATGCTTCCTCATGGGAACATGAGTCATTTTATTTCAGCCAGCATAAGAGTTCTTTGAAGATTTTGGGAAGTAGATCAAAATTCATTTGATCCTCAAAAGAACCCCACACATTCTCACGGCAGCATGCTGGAGTCGGTGTGGAATACATTAGTGCCTGGGAGGGAACTGACATATCATAAGGCTTCTTGAGCCCATAAGATTGAACTGGGTCTCTTCATTAAATGCAGTTATAAAAAAGGTCATTAAAAGGTAATGCAATGCTGCTTATTTAGAGTTTGTTAGAAATAGGTTCTGGCAATCTGGAAAGATCTTAACAAAGCATATGTGGCACAATTATTTTTTTTTTTCCACAGGACCTTGGTGCTCAGTCATTTATTATTATTTGCTTTCTGTTTAGAATATACAGAAGTGGGTGATAATGGTGTTAGTGTTCCTAGTTCATAGTATGTACTGGAGGTATTCACACTGTTCCACGTCCTTAAGTTCAGAGCCTGCGCTGCCTGTATAGTTAATGGAGACATGTAGAGATTAAGAACCATTTTACCTAATTTTAGGCACCTAGCTGAGAGACAGCGAGAACTCAGATAGTATCTGGTCATATTCTGTATGTGAGAGTATGTTCTGTATTTGCTGTATAAGTAGCTTGCAGAAATTATATGCCTAACATTAAGTGGATGGCCTTGGTCCTTCTGTTAAGTGGATGAGTGACTCTCCCCAGTCATCCATCCACAGTGATGGCTTGTACTTCTTCATCTTGGTGGGACTGCTGTGCTTTCCACAGCAGGAAAGAGGCAGGGCTCCTTGGGGTGGGGGTGGGGGTATGGTATGATCCCTAGCACAGGAGGAGAGAAATTCCTGGTATCTTTTTCATTTTGCATGCTCACAGAAGGATCTGTCAGTCATTCAGTTTTATTCTGTTGGCTTTAAAACGCAATCATCTACTGCAAAATAAGAAAATGCTGTGTTCTTTTATGATATAGGTGATTTGCTTAAGGTTTGCAGTGAAAACAAGAATGCATAATACAGAGTCAGCACTGAGTTGATTTGTTATACTTAAAGCTTCTGAGCGAGATTTTCAAAGGCATGAGGGAGTCAGGAACCAAACTCCCTTTGGTGTTCAGTGGGTGTTCGGCATCTAGCTGCCTATTTCTGCTTTTGAAATATTCTCCCATAGCAGTAAGTGGTTGAATTGTAATGGATAAACCAAGAAAAAACTAGAGTGGTCTGTCTTTTTCTGACTATTAAAATGATACCCCTTTGAAGAATAAAGTTCTTAAAACAGAAAAAGAAATATCAGTGGATCTCTGTTCACTGTGGGCTCTAGTCACACCTTGAAGCACTCACGGAGCCTGAATTAATGTTAAGAAGAATTATTCAGACATATAAGGAGTGTGTAATTGATAATACGATTTTGCTGTTGCTTAGAATAGGTCTCTGTGAGAATCAGGCTGTAGGTGGCATTTCATATGTTACACCTTTAATCACAAGACTCAGCTTTTTAAGGAAAATTCTGTTTATTATGAGTCTAAACCTTTTTTTTTATAGGTGTTTGTGGTAGGCTGAAACGTCCCTGGCTCAGTGCCACAGGCCAGCCTCCTCCAGAGACACAACAGCATAACTCTGCATGCAGCATTGCATGGTCACACTCTGATCTCTCTTATCCCTCACCAAAAAAACCTACAGGGCTCCTATCCCAGCCTTGAAAGAGCAGCTTCCATTTCCCTATTGCTATTACCAAACAGTAACTACAGCAGAATATATGGTCACTAAAGATAAACTAAGTGAAACGTTACATTCAGATTTCACAGCCAGACCAAACCTCAGGGGCATGTAACCAGACCAAACACCACTAATGAAACCTTAGACCAGATTCTAAGATACAGCTCCCTTTCACACTAACAAGGCAATGCTTGTGTAATTAGTCATACAGTGCAGGATACCACAGTACCAGTTCTGCACATGTGATTCTGAAAAGACATGGTTTCTTGAGCTCCTCAGTGGGGTTTGCTACAGCTTTATATGCCCAATTTAGAGGCAACGTCACCTGTGCTATGAGTTGTGGTCAATTTTTATGATTACCACTATGTTTAAATTATTACAATATTTTGATCCCTGTTCAAAACTAATTGACTAAAATTGATTTCTGTTTTCTTTAATTTTGTTAACACATCAGTTCTGTGGACTACCCTTTAACATGTATTTTCTCAGGTCCCTCTAGTTCACGTTGTGGGCCATCCTTTCTCAATCTGTCCACCTTTGGACCAGACACATTTTTATATAACCTGGTCATCTGTGGACTATCCTACTCACCATGTTTTCTTCAGATATGGACTAATGTTCTTCTGAGGCACTGCACCTGAGTGATGTTTTTTTCCAAGCATGATTCAAGGGAGCCTTAATGTATTCATGCAGGCCTATATTCTTACTTTAAAATTCCCAGACTTAGAGTTCACAGAAATTCAAGATACCCAATAATTGTCAAAGAATCTATATGTGTGTACGTTTAGGAACTTTCTCATTTCTTGCTATTAACATCTCAAAAATGTATCCAATTATGGCAATGTTAACAGTAGTTACCAAAATTCTCTTCAATCTGCAAAGAAACCTTTTTCTAAAACATCTGTACAAGGGTTTTCTCAAATACTTGGAAAATGCAGTGACTTCCCATCGGAATGTTCCTGATTAACATTTTCTGGACAGCACCAACTGCACTGGGCAGAGGTGTGAGCCTGAATACATTTATTTCAACCATGAGAGGAACTTTAGCTATTTGTTGCTGATCAGTTCTCTAGCAGAAACTGATGTGTACTCTGATATCATGAAGAGCTCTACAAGGGTTAAGCAATGTTTTGATAGCCAAGGTATTCAGGTAGATTCTTCTTTCTTATATTTCATAGAAGCATGAATCATTTAGGTTGAAAAAGACCATTCAGATCATTGAGTCCAACCTAAACTTAACACTGTCAAGTCCACCACTAAACCATGTCCCTAAGCGCCATGTATACAAATTTGTTCCTGAGTAGTTTAAATTCTAAAATAAACACAAAACCCAAAAAAGAAACAATCCACAAATCAGGACCATAATTATGTCACCAATGTAATTTGATCGCTGTTTCTAAAAAGGTAAGATGTGTTTGTTTGTTTTTTTCCACAAGCTTTCCCTGAATCCTCTTATACAAAGAAAGGATAGTTACTGTTTCTGAGCTACAGAAATACTTTCTGTATTCGGTTCTGATTATTGATTATTAAATTAAAGTGATCTATATTGTTATCTGTCACAAGTGACTTACAGCTCTGCACCTTTATCAATTTTTCCCATCCTAAGCAAAATCAGCTTTTTGGATTTTTTTTTTTTTTAAGGAGAATTTATCATTATTCAATGGCATTGACTCTGCAAGGCAGGTCTGGAGTCATGGGGAATAGGACTGAAGAGTAGCTGAATCTATTCATAGGGCTATTTATAGCATTTTTGTTATTTCCACAAGTTACTATAAGGTCTAAGTTCCATTTTGATGTCTGCTTTATATGTAAAGGTATGCAAATATTGTGTTTACAAAGTCCACCAGCTTTCATCTGTTTACATACTGAGACAGCTTCATGCAGGTAGATTAATCCCTCTAAAACTGCAGTTAAACCCGGTACATCCGTTTGCAGTTCTGTTTAGGATGGCATAATGACTTAAAAGTGTAGAATAAACTGACCTTTTCTTACAAACCCTGTACTAAGAAGTATGAATGTGGAGATCTACACTTTTTCTGGCACAGAACAATGCAGAGGTCTCATCTGGAGAACAGGAGATGATTTGTATACTATAAAAGCACTACTTGATTTAAATGTCTGTGCAGTCAAGGGCAGAGTTTTACCCACCCTGAGGATCTGAGACGGATTTTGTTGTTTTTCACACGTCCATAAAAAAAATTACTAAAAATTGCAATTGGAGTTGTGCTTGAGCATTCTTCTGTGATAGAATATCACAGAAATATAGATATATTTGAAAATGTTAGTGTTATGTGCCTAATTATTCTTAGTATTATGTACCTAAAGTTTCTGTGGACTTCATTGCTATTCCCATGGGCTCTGTGTGCAGATAACAAGCAGTAAATGCCTTTGTGAAATTGCAATATTGCCTTTTCCAGTATAAGTAGAGGGCAATGCAGTTCAGATCAATGGAATTGTGACCATTTACTCTTCAGAGAATTTATTTCTTAGCCTTCTCAGCTGGGATAGAGCAAGAAAACCTCTCTAGTTTTAAAGCTAGAAGCTTCCCCTGTGTCCAATAGAGCCAATGCCAGCCAGCTCCAAGACGGACCTGTCGTTGGCCAAGACTGAGGCCATCAGAAATGTTGGTGGCACCTCTGTGATAACGTATTTAAGGAGGGGAAAAAGAAAACTGTGCAACTGCAGCCGGAGAGAGGAGTGAGAATGTGTGAGAGAAACAACCGCAGACACCAAGGTCAGTGAAGAAGGAGGGGGAGGAGGTGCTCCAGGTGCCAGAGCAGAGATTCCCCTGCAGCCCATGATGAAGACCATGGTGAGGCAGGCTGTGCCCCTGCAGTCCATGGAGATTAACGGTGGAGCAGATATCCACCTGCAGCCTGTGGAGGACCCCACGCCGGAGCAGGTGAATGTGCCAGAAGGAGGCTGTGACCCCATGGGGAGACCTGTGGAACTGTGGAGAGAGGAGCCTACGCTGGAGCAGGTTTGCTGGCAGGACTTGTGACCCCATGGGGGACCCACGCTGGAGCAGTCTGTTCCTGAAGGACTGCACCCTGTGAAAAGGACCCATGCTGGAGCAGTTCATGAAGAACTGCAGCCCATGAGAAGAACTCACGTTGGAGAACTTCATGGAGAACTGTCTTCCATGGGAGGGACCCCAGAGTGGAGCAGGGGAAGAATGTGAGGAGTCCTCCCCCTGAGGAGGAAGGAGTGGCAGAGACAACGTGTGATGAACTGACCGCAACCCCCATTCCCGGTCCCCCTGTGCTGCTCGGGGGGGGGGAGGAGGTTGAGAAAATTGGGAGTGAAGTTAAGCCCGGGAAGAAGGGTGGGGTGGAGGGAAGATGTTTTAAGATTTGGTGTTTATTTCTCATTATCCTACTCTGATTTGATTGGTAATAAATTAAACTAATTTCCCTGAGTTGAGTCTGTTTTGCCCATGATGGTAACTGCTGAGTGATCTCCCTGTCCTTATCTTGACCCATGAGCCTTTTGTTATATTTTCTCTCCCCTGTCCAGCTTAGGAGGGGGAGTGATAGAGCGGGCACCTGGCATCAAGCCAGGGTCAATCCACCACAATATGTTATTTCCCTTATGCTCTAACTCTAAGAAAAATCAACAAACATTCTGATATATTTTTGTTTCCTGATTTGCTTCTATGATCAATGCAGGGACCAGAATTTTAGGTGACAGCAATTGAAAAATCAAATTCATTGATTTTTCAGGAACAATGCTGATTTATGTGATTTGCGTATTCCTGTCCCAAAACACGTAGACTGAAACAATTTTCTCTATCCTTTGGCAATAGCTATATAACTGCATGCCTCATTGTATTGCTGTCATTTAATTCCTGTTCCCCTAAAATACAGCACGATACAAAACATTTATTTTTTTTGCTCAAAAGGAATCAGCTTCTTCATGTCTATCGCTGACTGCTCTCGAATGAGATGCTCACCAGGTCTCCGTTCTTGAAAGCACTTAAGCACTTGCTTATTTTTACTGGAGTGTCATTGAAGATGCTTGCGTAATGGCAGTGAAGTGTTTGCAAGGATGGAGCTAAGGAGAACCTGCAAGATAAAGTGTAAAAGATGGAAATTGGATTGGGAGAACACAGGCAACTCAAACAGCCAGATATTCCAGAATAATAATTTTGCTAGACTTGCTCCAAAAGCTTGAAAATAAAGAAAATATTCCAGTTCACTTTACTTCTGGAGTAGTGTTCCCTATGAAAGTATTATTTAATACAACTGAATTATGTTGGAATAGCAATGAAAGTCAGGTTCTTCTGTTAGAGTGAGGCCTTAGAAAACTTACCTGCGTGTGTAAAAACACAGGTTTAATTCCTGTCGGTACAGAGTGATCAGGGCTGAAGCTCCATTGGTCTGGGGGCCCACTTTGTCAGTTCATGAATGATAAGTTCCCAAAAAGCTATTCTTATCATTTTTGATCAGCCATTTAACACCTAAATTAATTCTTGCTTAACTACTCTAATGACTAAATCCGACTAGTACTCTTAATTACTCTTGCTTAAATTTCCTGAAAAAAACCCAACCACCCTTTCAAAATTGATTAAATGTTTGTCATTAAAGTATAATGTGAGTTGGTGCTTAAATTTATGTGTTAGCACAATTAACTCTTGATGTCTCTTTTAGTAACTGGACCTTGAAGAGAGGCTTAGCAGGATCTGAGCGCATGTTTCTCACGTTGTATCTTGTATCTTGGCAGGGGACACACACAGAAGACTGTATGTACAGCTGAAGGTGTACCACCTGAAAACTGTCACTGGTAGGACTACGTCATGATTGATAATGAGACAGACTTTTGCCCCAGACAAAACCTGGTTGTGATACACTTTTACGGCATGCATAACCTGGGCTGCTGTTTTTCTCACAGCAGGAGTTCCACTGTAACTTCCTAGCATTGACTTCCACGGATTCATTCTGATTTACAGTGGTAGAAGTTAGATTCTGCTAAGAATCCAGAGTCTCCAATTTATGTACTGGCTGCTAATATTTTGTATTTTATCAAACTCCTTAAACCTTGGGGATTTTTTCCCCAAGTTAATATTTTGAGGCTCCTCTGAACAGTACAAACCCTCTTCTATCTCTTTTGCAGAATTTTAATCCATGCTTTCTGTTAGTTGCAATATGAATCTGAACTGTGCTATTTTACCTTGTTTCATACAAAATGTGCATTGCTCTGAGTCACTGTTATGGAAGAATCACTAACAGACATACAATTCTAATAATTTGTAATAAGTTACCTTTGCAAATCGTGTCTGATGCGTTCCTTACAAGTGCAGGGCTGAAATAATTTGTATAGCAATTAATTTGTTTTCCTAAATAAATCGAGGGCTTTTGTTTGATCACTTAAAAAGTCTTTTGTAATTCTGCTGCCTGTGAAATATCTGGGAGGTGATGAATACAGAGCCATTACTGTGTAACATACACATTTCTTATTTATATTCTTGGTCAAATTGCAGTTAAGGTTGCTATAGTGACTAATACCCTATACTAAACACATGACAAGAACAAGACATTGAGAATAGCCTGAGCAATAGAAAACATAAAAGGAGTCATTTAGGGTGTGGTAACCTTTGCATCACAGATTTAAGAGCATTGGGAAAGGTTCCTGCCAGAGGAGCTGAGGATGAAGGAGCTGAGACTCTGCTGAGGAATTTGAAGCACAGCTAAAGAGACACCTACTCTGTCAACAGCCTCATTCCTTCCTTGCAATACCTTCTGCTTTCTTTTTTGAGACTTACACTTGATGACATTTCTCTGTTTGTCTGTCGTTGCCTACAAATAGAATGAGTTGTAGGCATCCATAAACAGCCTCCAGTATGACACAGCCTCCAAGCGTATCTCTGCCATTATCCTAAATGGGCTTGGCACCATGAAAGATATATGCCCCAGAGAAAAATAAAAGGTAACAATAAGGATGAGATGGGTGGAACAGCAGAACTAGGGGAAAGACTATGAAGCTATGTAAAACCTTGGGGAAGCAGAGAATGGGAGAGCCCAGGGCAGGTGGGAGGAAGAAATGGGAATGGGAAAGAAGTAAAAGGCACATAAGCCATAAAATTAGGGAAATAGGGAGAAGGTAGAAAAAAAGGAGAAGTATACAGGGTATATCACAAAGGAAGAAATAGGAAGACAGAAAGCCTTTGGCTTGAAAACAGCAGTGGATGTTTCTCTTACAGGGAGGATGGTTTGAAGGACACTCGAAGCACCCAGTACAAGCAAAAGTGTTCATGAGTTCCCAAAACAGAAGAAGGGAAGAATCATTCACATGCAGGAGGGAAACGGGCGATTGATAGAAACATTTAGTGTGCTTGGTCTATGAGCAGCAAAGGGAAGGATTCTGCAGTCTTCAGAAATAAATATGCACAAAATCGCTATGGTTTTCTGCTACAAAACTCTCTTTCAGTTCTGGCCTTTGGGAAAGATTCACTTACTCCCCTCTAATGTTTGAGCAGAAGTTGTCTCCGGTATTTTCTCAAAGGCTGTAGATCTCAGCCAGGTGCATTCATGGGGATAATTCCCACACTGACAACTGACTGACTGTACGAGAACAGGAGGATTCCTCTCCTCGCTTCTCATTCATCTCTCTTCTGCTGGCTGCCTTTTCATTATTCCACAATTATTTTAAGGGATTCTTCTTTTAGCTGTCCAGGTCAGTCACGCTCCTTTCCCTTTTAGTTCCTTCTGCAGTCTGCGAAAGACAACATTCGCTTTTCTGTACCATAAGGGATCCATCATCATGCAATTTTACAGACACACAAGGTTTGGAAGCACGCCACTGGAGAAGAAGTCTGTCCCCAGGAGCTGCTAAGAACTGTCAAACTGCCTTTCTGCAGAACCTGGAGCTGCTCAGAGTAACAACCGGTCTGAAAAGTAAAAGTCTTGCCTATTTTCTTTCTGCAAGTTCTCCAGCTAGCTACTCAGTGCTCTGCATTTGGAAAAAGGAGAAAGCAGAAATTTTGCGTTAAAATTGTATATTTCACACTTCAAGAGAAAAATCTTCGAAAAAAAGATTACAAAATAATATTTTCTATCTGTCAGTTTTCATGGAATAAAGACAAAATAATTAACCTGTTTGCTTAAGTTAGATTTGGTTAATATAAACTTAGCTAAATTTTAAGGCAATAAAACATGTCCTTGTTTGAGAGCTCAAGAACCTGATAAGTACTTTCAAAACATTTTTGGAAATGAGTAGTACTAGAAAGAAAGTTAAAAATCAATTGTATGATTTGAATTACGATCCTCACTAACATGATCCAGTGCTCCTGAACCAAAGCCTATTCAAGTAAGTGAGAGCCCTCTATTGACCAAAATGGGTCCCAGCTCAGGCTCTGACTGTGAACTAGAAGGACACATACATGGAGCATCTATTGAACAAGTGAAAAATATTATTTGGGTTTTTATGTGATATATGAAGAATCGACTGTAAAATATGAAACTTTAGGAGCTGGTATGTCAGTAAGTTACATTATGAATTAATTCTATTTAGAAACTTTAAGGAAAGTGACTTGATAGATCTTTTCGTTCCTGTGAAGTGCCACTAAACCTTTAAGCTACTACATTTCTGGAGCTGGATCAAATTGAGCTATCAATATACTCTACAGCTAAAAATCTTTATCTCTTATGAAATTCTGTAGGCTTTTTTTTATTCATGAAAGATCAAGTATCTGTTGTTTTCCTTCTTTCCTCCACTTCCCCCCAGTTTGGACACTTATTCCATAAAGTAGTGGGGTTAAATTCACTCTTTTCTAAAGCATCAACCACAACTGTAAAAGAAAAGTGAAAATGTTGGGCTATTTACAGTTTTAACTATCATGATCAAAAGATATTGGGAACTTTGTGTGTGGCTACACTGAAGTGCAAACACCGTTTAGCTACTTTAGCTACTTTGAGTTTTCTTACTGTGTTTCTTTGTTAAAAAAGATGTTTATTTTCCGAGTATTGTATGAGTTCCGACAAGAGAGGATTATGCCAACACCACTTATCTTCCTCAGGATCATTCTGAAATGAAAGGAAACATGAAGAACATTTGTGTACAACCTTTCAACGTACAACCTTTACAGTCACACTTTGCAATGGTATTAGGATAATAATTTAATTTCCCTAAAAAGCAGTCCCCTAATTCCCTCTTCTTCTATCTCTCTCTCCCCTTTAAGATTGCACCTGACAGATAGAAAGCTGATACCAGATTATAATGTCTCATCTTAGTTGTGTTCAAAATGTTTCCTTTCCAAACCGCTCCCGTTACCCTGAAGAAACACTGCAGAGGGGCTGTAATCGGCACCACAAAAGCATTGCAGTAGGGAAAGTGTACTTCCACAGAAAAGTGGAAAAGTTCTCTAAGTTCAGAAATGTAGAGGGGGCATCTCTCACTGAGAGGGAATAAAACATGATTGGGAGGTCAGTATAGCACCATGGGCCTTTGGAAACCAATTTTTAATTTTCTTTAGGCCATAAGCCTCATGTGATCTTTTTTGTCTCTTATAACCTCAGTTCTCCCAATGTAAACTGGGGACAGTGGCCTTTTCTTGGCACACAGGAAAGGCAAGTTAAAGATAGTGTGCCTGCGTACATGGATGAGCACGGGCAGTTGCAAGCTCACTTGCTGAAGACTGAGCCAGCCAGACACAAGCCAACCATTCCGCAGAAGCCATGTAGCTCCATCAGTTTAGTGCTGTCCCAGGGCTAAGAAACTCTGTGTGGAATTTGAATAACGAGGTGGAACCAAGAACTGTTAAGACTGTCCTTGCTATCTCTTGTGCGACCCGGGGGAGTGGAGACTCGCCTGGCTAACACAGGCTGCAGATAAGGAGGGGGCCCTGTGGAGGCAGGACAGCCCTGCTTGTGGCCAGCAAAGACAGTAAAATAACAGGAATCTGAGGGGTCCTTTATTTCTTCGAAAAGGCTTTGTGTCCGGTAACTGACCTTTGCCTCATTACCGGTGAAATGCATATTACAACTCACATCCCTGCATATGCTAAAGAAGATTACAGAGATCATGCTAAACATATATGACTATAGCACTCGTCTCTCCACCCAAATCATGCTACACGTCACATATGGGGGGGAACCTCATAGTTTTGGGGATAAAAGGCAGAGAAAATTATTGTTAAGGTGGGAGAGGAGAACCTCAATACCTGAAGACCAGTTAACGGGCTGTGTTCTCTTCCTCCACCCCAGGCAGGGACGCCTCTCTGGGGAAGCGCTGCGCCTCTCACCCTCTGGGTGACAGTTATCCCCGGGTTCTTGTATTACTATCAAGTTTGCCAGCAATATTAACATTAATTAGCAGCACTGTTGTAGTTAGTGAATTTATCAATGGCACTCTCAAATCTGTATCTGTCGCTCTCAATATAATAACTGGTTCTGATTTTTGTGCATCTGCTCAGTGCAAGTCTTTTTGCTGGGGCTCTCATAAACGAATCAGTGAAAGTCCTGGGACTCTGACAGACAAATTTCGAAACTACATTCCTTGTAATGCGACACTCTGATAAGACACAAACTACACTAGAGCACAGCAATACTCTCATATGACAACATAATTTATGGGATGGCACTGACCACCAGAATCGTAAGCAGAGGAGCCTCGTTGTCCCCCTACTCCCATCCCTGCCACAATTCCTACAGAGCACCTGGGAGGTACTGCTGCAGTGGGCAATGTAAATATCTGCAATGTTCCTTTTAATGGGACCACGGGGGCTGGTATATCCCTTTGCACAGGTGTCCCTAAGTCATGCGTCTGCTTCTGGGGGCTTTGCAAGGCATCAGAATTACTGGTTGGCATTTAATCGCCTGGCTTGTATCTCTGCTTTATATTTCCCTTACAGCCTCAGATGCCTGGGAAAGTTTCCTGTCTTCTGTCATGCTGGGTTTTAGTTTGCACTTTTACAAGAGAAGTGAAGGATGACTCTGGAAATTAATCTTACCCATGTTCCTTTGGGTAGTTAATTCACAAGGATAACAGTTTGGAATACATCTTGTTTATTAACTGACCAAGCTGCACAGCAAAAGTGGTTGGTCTTTTTTTGCCCCCACTATCTTGCTTAAAATGCTGTCCGAGGATTTAATCCCTTGATGGCTAGGTATTTTATTTTCCAAGCTAAATTTATCCTTGATCAGTTTTTCGCCTTCTGAGAATGAGTTCATGACAGATTTTTGCTTTCAGTCACTAACTCTCAATTGGATTACTTCAGTCCTCAAGGTCACCAACTCTTCCTACATCATATTGCTGTTACCCTCTCTATCACTGGTCTTTTGTGTCATCTCCAGATTTCACATTCTCCTATTTTTCGTACTAAGGTCATAGATGGTGGTATTTAACAAAACTGTTTACAAGACTGATCCTTAGGTCCCTGAGGTCTCACACAAGAGTGGTGATAACAGCTCAGATCCCAGTATTGTACATGTGTAAGGTGTGTCACTTTGCATTTACCTACATTTCAAATCTACTTAATTTCATCTGCCATTTTTTTGCCAGTCACTCACTTTCACAAGATCCTTTGCCATTTCTTCACAGAATTCATGCACCATCTTTACAGGTGATAAACCTGGTATCATCAGCAAAATTCATTACCTTGTTTTTCACCCTCTTTTCCGGGCTGAGTAGCCCAAGGATTGCAGCACAGATCTCTGTAGGTATCCAGTAGTGTCCTGCCTACACCACAAGGACACGGTGTTCTCTGTTTCCTATCTTTCAATCAATTATTTACCCTTTTAAAGCCCTACACTTTCTTCCCGTTGCTTGGCTTCTTTAAGAGCCTTTGAAACAGACTTTTGTTAATGCTTTCTTGAAATCCAAGTAGGCTATATCAACAGAACCTCCTTCATCAGCTTCATTATTAACCCCTCCAAAGAGCTCTGGCTGTGAGGCAAGAACTAATACTTGCCCTTCAGCCTAATACTTCTCCTTTCATCCAAACCTGGTGTTATCTTTCCTTTACATTGTTCTTTAGGAACTATTACAGGGAATTTTTTTCCCCAAAAACCACTGTTAATCTAAAAGTTGACATAAATTAAAAAAAGGAAATGTTAAATAGAGGTTTAAGGAATGCTAAAAGTAAACCAAAACTTTTATTTGAGGTTTTATGTAACATTTTGGGATCTTTTAAAATCATCTTTTTGATGTAAAAATATCAATATTATTTCACTTGTTCAGCAAATATCTTCCTTTGATTTGGCAAATAAACCAAACTAACTTTAATGATATATCCAATAGTTCAACAAGAACAAATATAGAAGAAAAACAGTCATGACAGATATTCTTGATTTTAGCAAAAGAAGTGTTTGAATATGTTTATTTTCAAATGAACAAAATAAGTTCCTTCTTCAAATAACATTCTTTCTTCATGTTACATATACACTATCACTGTGCTGACAGCAGTTGTATCCTTTCCTTCTATATTTATATTCTTGTGCCTTGGGACTTATATATAGAGTCTTACTGTCCTCTCTGTACCTAAATTTTCTTTCAATGGAAGCTATTAACTCTTAAATGCACTACACCATTAGCCCCTAAGTCTGTGGTCAAACTTGCTGCAGAGTTTGTGACTGAGTCTTTCAGTATTCCGTTGTGTCTCACCCCCTCAGTTTTCAGAGATATCCACTATGTCTTGTGCCTTCTTAGCTGCCATGTATTTTAGTTTGCGCAGGTTCGTTTCTAAATTTCTTGAGCTATCATACTGATATTTATAGTTTCTGTTCTTCACAATAAGAGCTCCAGCAGTAGTGAGCAGAACCTGGCATACTGCGAGGAATGTGCTGACAAAGGCGAGGCAGTGTGCTTCACTGTATTTATTCAGTGACTTGCATGAGGATGTCCATTGCGCATTTACAGGGGTGCAAAATGAAAAGAGAGGGCGTAGGCTTGGTGTGGGTGTACTGTTTAGCTGGTTCATTCTCTCTTTAGCTCCAGGGCTAGGTCACATCCACATCACATGTGCGTTCATTTGTTCCTGGACCTCAATCTAGAGCCAAGCAGTTTTCTTGATAATGAAAATTATTTATGGGAAAGAAAATAGTTTCCTTCAGGCTTTGGATTTTAGGGCGAGGATACACAGTTAGCTGGTCTGAACTACTTGGCCAGGAGTGATCCCTTGATGAAGGTCACAAAGGTTATGCAGAAGTACTTACTATCCCAAGTTTGGATACTTTTATATCAACTTAAAATTTATTTAGCTGGAAAGCAGTACACAGAGAGTTAAAAACTGCAGACTCTTAGAGTACAAAGCATGGACTACAGGAGGAAAAGGAAGTGAAGCCTTTTGTTTACTCAAAACATTGATATTTCTTTTTTTTTGTATCTCATAAAAAGTATCGTATTTCCTAACTTGTGGACTCTTTCTCCTCAGGGACCAAAAAACCTGCAAAATTTTTCTGTATAATCCTAAGCCAAAAAACAAATACCATTAGCTTTGCATTTAGAATATTTTATATACAGAAAGTAAAGGATTATTGCAAAATCTTTCAACACATAGACATGTTGTTTGAGGCTTATCAGCTTTACTATGGCAGATAGGGTCCCTTCTTCATATACAATTTGTAAAGATTTTGCAACACTCTGTATATGGCAAAAAAATTAAATTATATCATCTGCAGATATAAGTAAAATATATGGAATTATATTTTTTATTTTATTTGCCCTTTATGGGCTTAAACAAAAACAAACGTTAGTTTTGCTATAGTCAGCAGACAAAAGATATTCGGGTAAAAAGTCTTAGAGCTCCATTTGTCTCTAGTTCATTTTATGATTCGGCTCCCACAGTGCAAATCCCATTTTAATAAAACATTTTGTCATTTTAGTAACTGTGGAAAAACAGACAACAGTGGTACTCTGTCTAGCGATCGCATTGTCCATAAGAAAACTGTTAGCATTAGGGGTATTATTAAAGCGAGTCTATTAAAACTCCATTTCCTGAATGTGAAGGGTATGCATGTGCCTTAAACCCCCACAGACCCCCAGTGGCTTCAGTGAGGTTTAATATAGATACAAGATTTCCTTAATTTAACTTTTTTTTTTTTGCCAGATCTCAGACCTCAGTGCTGAGAAGCTTCTTTTTTTGTTTTTTCTTTTGACATTTGGGATAATTTACTCTCTGATGCTGAGGATTAGCAATACAGAATCTAGTTTGGATCTTTGAATCCTTGAAAAAATAAGGAAAATACGAGTGGCATTTTCAGATGAGTGGTTTTGAAGAACCTGTTTTGCAACTAAATTATATGGAATCCACTATCCACTATTTTACAGAATATCATTATTCTAAGGAATACCATTAGCAATATGGAATATAGCCTAAATAAATAGCCTAATATTTTATGTTTCTCTTTTTCTTCCCAGTCTTATTTTGCCTTATTTTTTATGTTGTTGTCAAAAGCCCTATTTGTAGCCCTTTACCTATCCACAGTTGGTGAAATGAATCTCTCCCAGCTTGGGCGTTTAAAAAAATTACCTGTCAGGGTCCAACCAGCCACCCTAGATTTGCCTTGTAGACAGCAGAAAGAATGATCACACATTCAAGTTAAGTGTCTAAGTTAAGTGAGACAAATTTCTCTTGGCAGCCCATACTCCTCTTAGATGCCTAACCTGGAATTCAATTAATAATTGTTTGGTTAGGTAAAAAGACTGTCTCCCATAGGCAAGGTTCCTAGATACAAGCTATGTATACACAGTTCATTCTTTTCTTCTAAAACCAGACCATGTTTTATTATTGAGCTGAGCTTCTTTATGTTTATTATTAAATGTGAATAGAGATCATTTCCCTATGAACAGATTGACTTTTGATGAATCCAGAATGAGAAGGTTTATATTATCATTGTTGTTAACTTTATTGAGTTAATATTGAGGGATCTTACAATGAGTCCCTGAACAGGTGGGAAACAGTTACAAGGCCGGCTGCAAAGTTCACTGTAAGGAAGAACATAAGCATGCACAAAGTCTCACACTTCATAGACTTCAGAGAGAGCCATTTTCTTGCTCTTTTAACGTAATAGACTTTCATTCATAGTCCCTGCAAGTTAGCTACTATGTAGTCCTTTATTTCGTTGCTAAGTTCTGTGATCTTCAGTTAACACTGACTTTTAATCTAAAATGCCATGATGTTTTATAAGCAAATAATATTAAAATATGTGTCTTTGGATCAGGGACTAAATTAGACAGAATATCAGAGAACAGAATAATAAATACAGATAAGAGGACTAGGTCTGTGCAATTGATGGGCATAAGCAAATTTTCATAATTTTGTCCAGATCCTGTGGCCAAAATTCAGCAAATAACTGAAGCATGGGCTTAATTCCTACTGAATTAAGTGAGACTTCTTACATGCACAAAGACTATGCATTCCTAAGCACATTGCTCTTTATAGGCATTGCTCTCCTTGCCTACCTTGAAAATACATGCATCTTGATCCTCCCTACTGCAAAAAAAAAAAAAATAACCTGACTCTTATTTACTATGATCCCACAGACAGTATTCTGAGTACACACTGCAACCTGAGTTAATGGAGACATATCTTTTCCTATTACCAAACACTGGACTAGTGCAAATGCACATACTGTATATCAACATTACAGAGCCATCTTCTATTTTATTTTGTATGCAGACATTCCTACTAGCTCAATCTTACCTAGGGATTTCTGACAGTTAATAATCTAGAGGTACCATTGCAAATCCAGAATCTTCTTTTTGGATCATCGAAAATCTCATATTATTATTGATTTGTAACAAGTTTGTTGTCTACAGGTTTTGTAGAAACAAAAGTAATGGTCATTTTCAAGAAAACACAATACAGCGAGCACAGTTCAGAAAAGGCATCTTTTTTTTTTAAGATTGCAATAATAGTTTTAATTTATATTGAAAATCTCCCTGCTGATAGAAATATCTTTCAAACCACTGCAGTGTTTGAAGGTGCCTATTGTTCCTGCCTTTAGGACAGTTGATGATTCCTCCTGGCATCCTCAGATGGCTGAATCTGTCAGCATTGGAGCTCTTCTGTATTGCTAGAGTGAGGAAAAGAAACCAGGTAATACTTACTTCGTATAAAAGGTGACTTGATTGCACTGGATGTAGAACTGAAGGAATTCTTGTCATTTTAGGAGAAATGGGACTGCTAAGTAACACCTCAACCAAAGAAGGGTTCTGTAATTGAAAAAGAAGGTATTTTTAGTGTGAGGAAATATTTGGTTTGCGTTGCTCCATTATCACACTTCCTTGCTTGCTTATTTTCTTGCTTTCTTGCTTTGTCTTCCTATTAGCTATTTGTTGCTAGGTTTTGATACACTTATTTCTTTCAGCACCTCAGCACAGGATATGTCACATCCACCTGTGACACTTCACCTGTGCGCCTGAGCCTATTTTTCTATATAGCTGTAGTGACTCCAATGAAGTCAACAAGAAAGTGATTAGACTGAGTTTAGGTTCAAGTCTGATCAGCTCAGTTCAGCAGTGGTGCACAAATGAAGGTTCATTGCATCTAATTTTAGATGTCTGAAAGTTTTTTGTTTAATCTTCTTCTGCAGAGAATGGAGAGAAAGGTATACACAGGGAACAGTTCATGTCATCCCAAGCCACGAGATAGGAATCACCCTTTGAAGGTTCTGCTTTCTAACCTTTGACTTTAAAGGGAAATGAAATTATTAGCTTTTACTTAAATAAAGTTACATGATATGTCCGTAAATGTCTGTAAAGCTAAGAGTGTGTAGGATCATTGAGGTAACACTGGCGTGTTGAAAACACTTAAAATTACAAATTGGCATAGACTGTTATTAAATTATCTAGGTTCACTAAACTTCCCTTTGAATTTGTCCATAGGTTGACTATGACTAGTAGATTGTGAATGAAATGAAGAACAGCTGTGCCTTCATAATATAAATCTCTTAGACAGGAGAAATCATTCAATCAAGTTAGTGAGAAAATTAGCATCTTTATGTTTCATTTTCTCTCTTGTCTCTCGAAGGAGTTTCATTAGGACTGACAGAACTGATGATACTGGATTTCCAGACCAGGGACTTGCCAGAGTTGATCTGTGAAATCATGGATGTGCTTCAGACTTAGTTTCTGTTGATAATTGAATCTGGTCTACCATTAAATTAATTATTTCAGAATTTCTTTGAATTGTGCAGCTGTGATTAACATAGACAGTATGTTGCTGCCTACCTTGCTCATGTGACAGATCAGAAAAAGAATGGAGAAATCATGATCCCTTCCTGCCTTAAGCAATTAATGAATAAACTTCCGAATTTACTGTCTTGCTGTCTGACTCAGAGGCTGGAGAATCCAAGGCATGGTTTCCTTCTTCCGATACACGGTGCCATGAGATTTCAGCCAGAAGCAGATGTGGGTGCTTTCTTGTGAAACATATCATCCTCTGCAGAGGCACGCTTGGAGTCCCTCTGTGATCTGATGCAAACAGGCTGTGGTGTTATTAGCAGTAGCATCGTTGCTGATATTATTCCAACTTGTGCTTATAGAGTAGGTTACACTGTGACTCTTATGTGTTTCAGTTATCTGGGAAGAGAACATTCCATTTGCAAATCAGTTATTTATAGGCTGTAAAACACATATGCACATATTGTGGTATAATTTTACATTAGAAAACATTAAATTGAATTTTTCCCATGTCCTTTCAAAGTGTGAAATGAAATGAATTTAACATGCATACTAATAAGATTCTGCTTGCTTTCTTTAGAGAAAGCATGCACTTTTAAAATGCTCTTTCTAATATTAATTTTTCCACCCACTAGGTCGTTCCTTTCACTAACAGTGATTAAAACGAAGCCTCTGTGCTTGTACGCTTGCCCTGTGTGGATGAACACGTACGTCTTACTAATAGCAGCAGTTTAAAATACCCTGTTGGGAAAACCTAGCTACCTAAGAAATGGGTTCATAGATGGATGGATAGAAAGACAGATGAAAAATATTACTGATCTTCATCTCTGAAACCATGAACATTCACAACTATTCTACAGTTCAGGACTGAGTGCCTTAAAGCAAAACTAGATATGTGTTTGCAATTTAATATTTTTTCTTACTAGCAAAGACATCCTGATATAGCAGAAAAATATAGCATATTATGTGATACTTCCAGCAAGCTGCTTGTATCTTTTGGCCGCAGCAATGGTCCATATGTTTGACATCCTTTATGTAACCCATGCTACATCATTAACTGTAATTTCATGCCAGGGCGATTGGCAGGCTCTATGGACAATGACAACAACTACTGCCTCCTAAAATTCTTTGATAAACTATGGAGAAATTTTCATTTGTCCCTATAATCTAAAAAATGTATAGTGTTCACGGAGTATCACATTCTCGTGCTTTAAAATGAAAGCAACCTGGCTGTGGGTGAAAAAATTTGCTTCACAGGCAGCCACAGAAAGGATAGAGAAATATGTCTCTCCAGAATCTGAGAATTATTTCCTGTGGTAACTGGGACTGCTATTAATTTAAAATTCAGTCCTCATTTATTAATCTGCAATATTGTCTAGGGGATTTTTTTGTTAATAGTCACTAGCATTCATCAAAAAAACAAAACAAATTCCTTTCTTTTCCCTGGTCCTTAGTTTTCTCATACATTTTAAAACTCTTAACCTTGACAAGGACTTGATATTATTGCATGTGTAAGGAAGCAATAAAACCTCTCACACTATTGGAGTCTGCCTGGTTGTTGATATGTACAAAGTCCACAGCACCAAGGATTTTCTGAAGCCTGTGATATCTCAGAAAACTGGTTGTTTTTTTTCTTTTTTCTTTCTTTCTTGTGCATCTCAAATCTTTCAGAACTTTGAATATAGCTGTAAGTCTGTGAGAAGAAGTCAGCAGGCTGGATGGCGACTTGAACTTCAGATAGAAAGAGAGGCTTTGGGAGGCAAAAGGCAACCAGATTCAGTCTTATATATGTGTTTGTTTTAGCCCCAAATGATTTGCTTTCTGTTAAAGCTCGAAGCATTCATACTTGCTTCATAGTTACAGCTGAGGTAATGACTTTAAGTATGCCAATTTGCACCAACTGAAGATTTTTCCCTCTATTTCCAAACTTGTTTTCCAGCTGTCATATTGGTCTGCACCACACGGTTTGCTGACTGTGTTCTCACTACTTCACTTGTTTAAAATAGAAAGGTTTATTTCATTTCATGAACTGAGATTGCCACTAAAAGAGAAAAATAATGCTAGGCACACAGTTTTAACGTGACTGTAAGGATGTACTAAGTCACTGCTAATTATTGTAATATAGATGCTTGCTCTGTCTACATCCGTAGTTACATGGCTGAAAGTGCTATATGATTTCCAAACAGGTTCATTAATTTACTAGCCTGTTAAGTTAACATGAAAAGCAAAGAAAATAAACTGATTTAGGTTTATTTATTGAATTAAGTCCAGAAAATGCATCTCTGTTCTTTTATTGAGTGGCTGTGGGCTGAAATGTGACATACCTTTGGGAAGAACAAATCAAGGATTATTTAAGTGGTTGCTTACTTCAAGAAATGCAAAACATGCCGTTTGAGAAGCTGAATCATTAAAACAATTGCAATGGGACATGGTGCTTTTCACACTGAGATGAAAATCTTTACATAGATCATCTAATCTGTCTGTACCATATTTTCTGCCAAGGTATCAGATTATCAAGGTACTGAACTTGAATTCCATATAAGTTGCCGGTCAGACTGACCCACAGCTAGATACTTCATAATCTTTTACGAAGAGATACTATCCTAAATTAATTGTAATATTATCCACTTGTAGTTACACTCCTGTATTTCCTGGAACTGGGTGCATATGGGGGATGGCGGGGGGTGGTGATGTTTGCTCACAATGTTTAGTTTTATTCTGAAAGGATAAATTTTGTACTTTGCCTCGAAGATGGGTGAGCTTCCTGGTTATTTCCATCCTCATGTGGAATAGTGATCCAAAGCTCCTTCTGTCAGCATAATTGCCTGCCTAGCTGATAGCTCCACTACCCCTGAGGAGTAGGTCTTTTCACATGGTGAGAAATTATTATCCCTGAACTAATCTGGATCTAGGGCTTTGAAGATTAGGATTAGAACAAGGAATATGATTTAACATTCACTCAAGAGCCAGCGTAGCATTCACGGCACCGGATGATGTATCAAAATTGACTTATTTTGCTTAGCAAGCAGAGTGATGAGTTTTGATCAGCTGCCCATTAAAGGCTATCCTTGGCACAGCCAGTGCAGAATGCTGTAACTGTGGAGCCTGGAAGCCATGAATATGTACAAAGCTATTGCCAAGTCAGCTTTTCAGAGGATGTTCATAGGAACAACCTGCTGGCTCATCGTGGATGGGAGAATTTATTTCTGACAGATTTCATACTTGGGAGGATGTCAGCTAACCCTGAGGCTGTGAAGTCTCTTGACGGTCAGAAAACAGACCCCTCATTTTAGGACGTTGTCATGGCTTTGGCTAGTTCTTCAAAATGTTACCCTTTTCCTTCTAATGTCACTTCTCTCTTGTTCAGATCTAGTTTCAGCCAGCTGAATTTCAATTCAGAAGCTGATCTCCTGTAGGCACTGAGGCAGATGGGAAACAGTGCTGTTCGGGTATGATGTGAAAGATGGTTTGAACTGAGAGTTAGTAACATACTGTTCACTGTGGTGTTTCAAAAATATCTCCTGGTAGTTTTACATGTATGGCTACCAGAATAAAACAGAAGACTGGAGAAGTTCACCAGCAAGGAGCCCAGATAAGAGGTACCATTACCAGTCACAAACGTTTTGGATCATTCACAGTGGAATGATTTGATCCGTCTTTGTGCAGTTCTCTCGCTGCTGCGTGACGCTGCATGCCATGGCTAGTATGCCAGCTAGTAGCTGCAAGACCCAATAGCAGATGTATGGGAATGTTACCACAGCCTGGGACTAACATGTTGTAAATACAAAAAAACCAATCAGAATCGTTCCCTAGCGCTCCCTCTCTCTTAAATATGGTTTGAACTGCATTAACAAATGAAATGATGGCAGTTATATCTGGAATTAGTTAATTGCCCTTTGTCACAGTTTCCTCTGGGAGGTGAATTGCAACAAAGAGAAAATGTAACAATCACATACAATAAAATGTTCTGCCATCTGTTTGTTTATTTTTAAAATTCTGTATGTTACAGATTTCTGTCTGAGAAAAAAAAATATTAAAACTTGCTAAAGTTTTCATTTATTCATCTATTTGCATTTCAAATAAATATGGAATATTCTGAGATGTAACATTGACAATAATATAATAAACTGATTAAATGGACAGGAAAGGATGTCTTAAAATATCAGATTTATTTATAGATAGTCAATTTTCAGTCCTTGCAGACCTACAAGTTAAGAATAAATTGGATGGGATAGAAGTTTATAAATATGTGAAGTAAACAAATTGCTTCCTGTGAGTGCTAGTATTTTCATTTCTGTATCTAGAACAATCACTGAGGAACTGTTGATTTGAAAAAACAAGGAACAAACAATGTTACGCTTGTGTAGTGTATCCTTTTCCACAGGGAAAAAAGGAATTTTAGAGGTATACATACAGAAAATGTTTAGCTCTTTTCTAAGAAAAAGAGATTTAGATCTCTCTGTGAGGGAAGGGACAAAGTCAGATCCATCGAGACATGAGGAATCTTATGAAATATCATGTTATAGACCCTGTGCAGACTCACCTGGATGACTGTATGTTGTTCTTGTCCCCTGATGATGAAAGGTAAAGTTTCACTAGTTGGCAGAGCTGCTTATGAAATCTTGCAGTGGAAAATAAAATAAATCTTTCACTGTACTTCATGCAAGCAGTGGTCTGTTCTAAAGAACAATGGCATAAAGTCTGAAATGGCCAGGGGTAACAAGCATGCAAATTTGATATGAGCTCAGAAAACTCCTCTGAACTATCTCCTCAGTTCCAAAGTCCTGAGAAAAGACCTATGGAAAAAGAAATTAATCTGCTAATCTGTAAAGTAGAGACAATCCAGAATTATCTTAAGCATCCCTGAAATCAGAGGTGCCAAAAAAGTCTTCCCAGCCTTGACTTCCCCTGCTAAACACTGTCACTATAAAAGCTTATGGCAGCTATACTACATGTCTGTAAGCTATGCTTTCCACTGATTTTACCTATTGAGTCCAAATAATTGCAGGCTTGTTGTTTGTGCTTCTGGTTTGTGTCCAGTGGGGCTAGATGAAGGGACTGTTAGCCCTGTGGAAAAACAAGGAACTGCTGTTTCTTCCTGAATCACATTCTTCAAAGACTAGATGTATGTCTATCATCTGAAAAGCTGTATAATGTTGGAAAAAAAAGGGGGGGGGCGCAGGGAAGGGTGTCCTGTGCAACAGATCCTTGCTGGTCTGTGCACTGAATAGACACACAACACACAAATCACAGTAGGACTTCATACTGTTAGCAAGGAAAGCATTTCTCAGATTGATAACTGAGAGCAGAAGTTACCTCACTAAAGCACTGAAAGGGCAAGACAGGGCTCGCAGAATGAGAATGGATTGCAGGGTTAACAGAGGCACCCTCACATGAGGGAATTACTTATAGACTACAAAATAACGACAATAAATTTGAAGAGAGATGAGGACAATTCTGGGAATTTATCAAACCTTGAAAATAGGCCATGTATGTAAGCACAAAAGATTAATACACTCTAACCCTGGCCTCTGCCTCCCCCTTTTTCTCTCTGACATCATGCTTTGGCACACAAGCAGAAAAAAAAGAAGGTAGCGCTTCAGTGGTTCATTTCCAATACAAACAGGAAAAAGTTAATAGCAATTTGAATAGTGCTTCTTTAGAAAGATAATACTTCTCATTCTGTTATTAAAAATACCCTGTATTTTTAATTCCTGCTTCATATTTATTATCAGTCTGTTTTACTTTCTATTTCTGTATTTAGTAGATTCAAATGAATTAGGATTTGGTATAAAGAAATAATTGTAGGGGGTGTGTGGGTTGTATATCAATGGATTTCATCATGATAAGCCATGTGTGGGGAAGAGTATGTTGCAGAGTAGTTGCAAAACTACTTGATAGGACAAGAGAAAATGGCCTCAAGTTGTGCCAGAGAAGGTTTAGACTGGATATTAGGAAAAATTTCTTCACTGAAAGGGCTGTCAGGCATTGGAACAGGCTGCCCAGGGAGGTGGCTGAGTCACCATCCCTGGAGGTATTTAAAAGACATGCGCATAAGGCACTTAGGGACATGGTTTAGTGGTGGACTTAGCAGTGTTAGGTTTATGGTTGGACTTGATGACCTTAAAGGTCTTTTCCAACCTAAACGATTCTATGATTCTATGAAAAGACATTTGGAATCAGTCTTTGCTTTGAGAGGAGACACATGTCATGTAACGACAGTCACTGGTGCCACATGAAGCAAATCTCCTTCTGACTATTTGGATCTGATTCCTGAACAGAACAGAATGCAAATGGCACTGTAAAGATGTACAACACATTGGATTGTATAGAGTTGGTCCTGACATCATTTCAAAAGATTTGGCTGAGATCCCATCCACCTGATTTTAGTGTTGAGTAGTTCACTGGAATGGCCTTTCTCTCGATCAGCTACTGAGGAAGCCCAGAATAATCAAAATCCTTGCTCAATTATGTCCCTGGTATTAGTTTAGATTAATTCTATCTTTACAGCTTAACTCAGCATGGCAAAACAAGAGGGCTGTGTGGCTGAGGATATACAAGTAGAAGACAGGTTTTATGCAAGACAAGTGGTGTACTAAGAAAAGTGAGCTCAGCAAATGGTTCAAGAAACAGTGAACGCAAACAACAGTGATGTCACATTAGCAGTGACTCTGATTGGAAACATGCAGAGAAGAATAACCAAAAGTCTCTTCATTCCCTTAGATCTTCTTTAACTAATTCAGAGTACATGGTAGACGCACAAGTTATTCTTTTCATAGCCCATTAGAAGGCAGGGATACACACACCATTATAAAACCCATTACATTTTCTTAGGAGTCACTATATATTTCTGGCAAAAAAGATGTGCTTTTTATACATCACTTCTGGTGTGGAATATGTCACTTTATAACTAGATACTTTAAAAAGTACAGGACTGAAATGGAACCGAGGTGCTTACATCCAAAAATAACCATCCAGCAGCTGCCTGATCATGGTTTAATCCTAAACTCCAAGTCTCTGCTTGGCTTCATAGCCTCCCCTTGCCTGGATTAGTACATCTCTGCAAGGCCAAGTGTCTTGAATGCAGAAGATTAACTGGAGTCAGAAACTACCTATTCTTCTAGGGTCCCTGAAAGGTCTCATGTATACATTTTCTTAACATGCTAAGCTCCTTTTGCAAGCGGTCTTTAAAAAGATCACAGTAACTCTGCTTCCTATATTAGTAAAATGCTGTATTAGTCACTCAGAAGTGGAAGAACCTGCATTTAATTGATTATTCAACCTGAGGAAATTCAAACCACTTGTTCCAAAAGGCTGCCCTGAGCACTGAGCATTCATCTATGACAGATGTGGGAAAGTGCAGGTGGAATTAAAGGTGAAGGGAGGTTTTTTCTGTTGGAGCTGAGGTATTATGCAACAATGAATTTATGATTCACGTGGCAGAGAGTGCAGAAAGGCAGCTATGACTACCCAACAGCTTCACTGCCTTTTCCCATGAGTCTTTTTGAAATATTGGATAAATGTTTCTAAACACCCAGAAGAATACAGGACCACAGAATCACAGAAACATTAAGGTTGGAAAAGACCTGTAAGATCATCAAGTCCAACCATCAACTAACACCACCATGCCCACTCAATCAGGTCCCTCAATGCCACATCCACATGTTCCTTGAACACCTCCAGGGATGGTGACTCCACCACCTCCCTGGGCAGCCTGTTCCAATGCTTCACCACTCTCTCAGTAAAGAAATTTTTCCTAATATCTAGTCTGTATCTCCCCTGGTGAAACTTGAGGCCATTTTCTCTGGTCCTGTCCCTAGTCACTTGGGAGAAGAGACCAGCACCCACCTCTCTGCAACCCCCTTTCAGGTAATTGTAGAGAGCGATGAGGTCTCCCCTCAGCCTCCTCTTCTCCAGACTGAACAACCCCAGTTCCCTCAGCTGCGCCTCATAAGACCTGTGCTCCAGACCCCTCACCAGCTTCGTCGCCCTTCTCTGGACACGCTGCAGCACCTCAATGTCCTTCTTGTAGTGAGGGGCCCAAAACTGAACACAGTATTTGAGGTGCAGCCTCACCAACGCCAAGTGCAGGGGCACCATCACCTCCCTACTCCTGCTGGCCACACTATTTCTGATAGAGGCCAGGATGCCGTTGGCCTTCTTGGCCACCTGGGCACACTGCTGGCTCATATTCAGCTGGATGTCAACCAACACCCCCAGGTCCTTTTCTGCAGGGCAGCTTTCCAGCCATTCTTCCTCAAGCCTGTAACGTTGCATGGGGTTGTTGTGACCCAAGTGCAGGACCTGGCACTTGGCCTTGTTGAACCTCATACAATTGGCCTCGGCCCATCGATCCAGCCTGTCCAGATCCCTCTGCAGAGCCTTCCTACTCTCAAGCAGATCAACACTCCCACCCAACTTGGTGTCATCTGCAAACTTGCTGAGGGAGCACTCAATCCCCTCATCCAGATCATTGATAAATATATTAAACAAGACCAGCCCCAAAACTGAGCCCTGGGGGACTCCACTTGTGACTGGTTGCCAACTGGATTTAACTGCATTCACCACGACTCTCTGGGCTTGGCCGTCCAGCCAGTTTTTTACCCAGGGAAGAGTGCACCTGTCTAAGCCACAATTCACCAGCTTCTCCAGGAGAATGCTGTGGGAGACAGTGTTGAAGGCTTTACTAATGTCCAGGTAGACAACATTGACATCCACTAGGCGGGTCACCTGGTCATAGAAGGAGGTTGTTCTGCATGTGCCCTGTGAGCGCCCTCAAGATGAACCTCTCCATAATCTTCCCCAGCACCGAGGTCAGGCTGACAGGCCTGTAGTTCCCTGGATCCTCCTTCCAGCCCTTCTTGTAGATGGGCGTCACATTGGCAAGCCTCCAGTCATCTGGGACCTCCCCTGTTAACCAGGACTGTTGATAAATGATGGAGAGTGTCTTGGCAAGCTCCTCTGTCAGCTCCCTCAGCAACCTTGGGTGGATGCCACCTGGTCCCATAGACTTCTGAGTGTCCAGGCTTCCTCCTGGATCATGGGGAGTTTATTTTGCTCTCCATCCTTGTCTTCCAGCTCAGGGAGCTAAATCCCCTGAGGATATCTGGTCTGGCTATTAAAGACTGAGGCTAAGAAGGCATTAAGTACCTCAGCCTTTTCCTCATCCTTGGTGACGATGTTCCCTCCCGCATCCAGTAAAGGATGGAGATTCTCCTTGGCTCTCTTTTTGTTGTTAATGTATTTGTAAAAACGTTTTTTGTTATCCCTTACGACTGTGGCCAGGTTGAGTTCTATCTGGGCTTTTGCCTTTCTAATTCCCTCTCTGCATGACCTAACGAGGTCCTTGTATTCTTCTTCACTTGCCTGCCCCTTCTTCCAAAGGTGATAAACTCTACTTTTTTTCCCTGACTCCCAGCAAAAGCTGCCTTTTCAACCAGGCCGGTCATCTTCCCCACCGGCTCATCTTATGGCACATGGGGACTGCCTGCTCCTGTGCCTTTAAGATCTCCTTCGTGAAGAATGTCCAGCTTTACTGGACCCCTTTGCCCTTCAGGACCATCTCCCAAGGGACCCTCTCAACCAGTGTCCTGAACAGGCAGAAGTCTGCCCTCCTGAAGTCCTTACTTGACCAAGAATTGAGAATTCTATCATTTCATGGTCGCTAAGCCCAAGATGGCCTCTGACCATCACTTCTCCCACCAGACCCTCTCTGTTTGTAAACAGCAGGTCAAGCAGGGCACCTCCCCTGGTAGGCTCCCTTACCATCTGCCTCAGGAAGTTATCTTCCACATACTCCAGGAACCTCTGCGACTGTTTCCTCTCTGCTGTATTATATTTCCAGCAGACGTCCGGTAAGTTGAAGTCCCCCACAAGAACAAGGGCTTGTGATTGTGAGACTTCTGCCAGTTGCTTGTAGAATGCTTCGTCCACCATACCTTAGCCTCCATGCCACAGAATCAAGTCATCTTTCTTTTCTGTTCTTCCCTGCTGCCCCCCCAATTTAATTTCATTAATGTGAATGTATTATGTAAATGAATTTGAGGGGTTGCTGTAAGTTTTCTTGCCTTACATTGGCATTCAGTTACATGCTACAAGATATTTCTAAAGAGGAAAGAAAAACTTGTAGCAAGGGGCAGTAAAACAAATATAAAGCAGGGAAAATTCCAACATTGCTCTACAACAGAGTGACACCTCAGATGTCAGTGGAAGTTGGATGATTAAGATCTGTTAGCTAGGAGTTCACCATGGGAAAAAAGATTACTCTAAATAATCACAGAGTCGTGTAATAATTTAGGCTGAAAAGGACCTGTGGGGGACATCTAGTACAACCTCCTACCGTTCAAAGCAAGGGTAACTTCAAAATTAGACCAAGTTGTCCAGGCCTTGTCCAGTTGAGCTCTGACTGTTTCCAAGGCCAGAGACTACACAGACTCTGCGGGCAGCCCCTTCCAGGGCTTAACCACTCTCAGGGTGAAGAGTCTTTTCCACATATCTAGTCTGAATTTCCTTCACTGTAACTTGCAACTATTGCTTCTCACCCTGTCACTGCACCTTCACAGTGAGTTTGGCTCCATCTTCTCTATCACCCTCTTTAGGCAGTGGAAGACTGCAGCTAGATCCTTACCTCTCGTCTCCAGTCTAAAGAAATCCAGTTCCTTCAGGATCTCCTCGTATGTCCTGTGTCCAGCCTCCTAAGCATTTTAGCAGTCTTCCTTTAGACTCTCTCTAACTTGGGGATATCTGTCATTCACAGTAGTTCCCCAAACCAGATGTAATAGTCCAGAAGCAAGCACAAAAGTTCCAGGAAGATGGTAATAAACACTTCCGTTGATTTGCTGGCTATATCCTAAATATTGCAGCCCAGTATATAATTAACCTTCTTCACCACAAGGGTGCATGCTGACTCAAGTTCCGCTTGTCCCTCAGGGTCACCAGGTCCGTTTCTGCAGAGCTGTCCCTCCATCCAGTCAGTCCACAGCCAGTATTGTTGCATACTTTATTCAATTTCAAGTGCAAGACTGCATCGCCTTTGCTGAATTTCACGATGCACTCATCAGGCTGCTTCTCCAGCTTGCTGAGGTCCCTCTGAACCCCAGCATATCACCTGCTGCTCGCAGTCATTCAGACCTATCAGATCATACAGTCATGTACATAATTTAATACCTGAATTCTGATATCTGCATAATTCAAGGAGCTCTTGAAATGAAAATTTCACTATAAAATATAGTAATAACAATTAACAATAAAAGATTTTGGCTGAAAGCTAAAGCATATTCCAAGTGAAAGGCCATTTTGGTATGATAGAAAAATGTTCAGTAAAAATATGTATCTATTAAACAAAGGTATGTTTAACTTTGATTTTGGGGGAGTGAAGGGGCTTGTTTTACCTTTTTTTTTTTGTGTGTGTGTATGTGTGCCAGCAACATTGATATGTTTCTTTGATTTGGCCTGAGTTTAGAATTACATTTTGTCAATGTCTCTGCTCATGTTATTTTAGTTCAGAATGTTTCTGACCTTTCCTTCAGATTTCTCAGTTTCTGACTAATCGCACACATCCCTTGTAACAGCTTTTCTGAAGTGCCTTCAAATTACATCTCATCTGCTACTAAGACATCCTCTACAAATTAATAATAGATGATGGAAATGTTTTTCCAATATCAGAAAGCAGTTCTACCAGGGTTTTATCCTCAGAAGCAGTTCTGGATATTACACTTAATTCTGTTAAATAAAACAGGACTTTCAAATCAGGTTGACCCATTTATAGTCTAAGTCTGAATTTTGATACCCTTCTCTCAAGAAATCTGAAACACATATTTCTATTAAATTTACAAATCTCAGTTTTCATCTGCCTGAGGACAGCCACATTATGCTATTTTGGGCACTGTGGAATATCATATCCAGCCTTCAGCTCCTGTTCTGGAAAGGTGCAGGCCTCATGTTTATTCTGTGGCATGTCTTCCAGGTCGGTACAATCATCTTAGATACAGTAGGACATCTGAAGGGGTTCTACATATCTGTTCAGCTAAATGAATCAAGTTCTGACTGTGTTGACTACATCTCCATTAGTTACAATAGAAACCTAGACATCTAGCAGAAATCTAGACAACTATGTTGCAGACACCTTGAGTGGAATTTACTTCCAGATAAAAACATGTTAATGTAAGTGTCTACAAGTAGAAGCTTAAATGTGAGCTGAGTTTACAACTCCTTTTACAGCCAGTGGAGATTTAGGCCTTGATCCAGTTGCCCACACACTAGATGACTGTCTAGTATCATTTAAGAGTCTTTAGGTGCTGCCTTACCTCCAGCTACCTCTCTAGAAAGGCATAACTCTCCAATAAGTCCTGTGACATTGCTCTGTAAAACTATATTCGATATCCCAGTACATCTCAAAAGGTACCAGATGCCCACATTGAGGCAGCTGAATCAAGCCTTTCGACATTGCAATAAATGGAGATGAAAGAACTATTCAACAGGTCATAAACTACACACTGAAGGCTTTCTGGACAAAATCCGACTGCTAAAGTTAGGTGAACTGAATTTTATCAATTATGTCACAAATACAAACCAAATGACCATTCCTGGTGTCTGCCACAACAAATATTGCATGTGCACAAATATGTGCCATGTGTTTTTAAAGGTAACCTGTTGATCCCTCAGACATAGAGTAATATTTATTCTGATATTTTTTAGTCTGTGCAGAAATCTTTTTTTTTCCTACACCGAGCTGTATACTGACCAACAATATATAGATTATTACAGTTTTATCCATGTATTCTCTGTAATGAACTTGCTAAGATCTTCTTACAGCCTTTGACTGAAGATGCAGGATACTTCCTTAGTGTCATGGCCCAGAGGATAATCTTCGTATATTTACCTTTTGGCATAATCTATTGAGAGCTTCCCTATGTCTGTGAGAAACCTTTTTTTGTCATTGCCCTGAGTTCTTTTGCATGCACCCTCTTTTCAAGACCATTTGCTCATTTTAAATCCAAACAGGGTATACTTACTTCTAGCTCCAGTGTAAATTCCATATATAGGCACAAAATTTTTCATGCTCATGCTGTAAAAGCTACAGCCTTCTTTCCTGTGTCAGAATATCGACTCAGAATTTTTAGGTTAAATGAGGTGAAATGTGTAATATCCAATTCCAATCATATTCTGTTTTGGTGGGGACAACTTTTTTTCTGACCACAGTAAATCTAGAGCTTCAGTGATTTATTTTCTGCCAAATGCGTTTTTCTTAAAGCAATGCTATTACCATTGCTTCTGAAAGCACATTGACTTGTATACCCATATCCAACTTGAAATTAGTACCTGTATTATTTGTTTTTATAAGGATATAGTCATGCAAGGCAATGTTGCCCATTACTCCTCCAAAGACTTCTGCTTAATTAGAATTGATATTATCACTCCTTGCACATGCAGTTCGTCTTCTACTGAGGTCTGCAAACTCCTGCTGTGAAGCATAATCCTTTGCAGTTTTGACTTTTTTTTTTAATCGGAAAGCATTGCTATGTCCCATTTTAGCAGACTGTCATTTGAGTTCTGTCATATGGTGCTCTGCAACAAGTGTTTTTTATTCTCCCATATTGGACACTTTTGCACCAAGAGCATCGGATCCTTGATCAAATAAGCTTAGCTATATGACTATTTTATCTTAGAACAATCTTGAAAAAAGAGTCGTTTTAGGTAGTCCCCATCTCTGTAGATATTTTCTTTGCTTTTTTCATTCTCTTTCCCACTTTGGTTTGGTCTCATATCAAGAGTTGAAAAACCTCCTAGCTGGTTTTTCTTTTGTTGAATAATATTTTTTTTCAGTAACTTGAGTGTGATTTTTACCTTCTTTTTGTAGTTTTTAGTTTCATTTATATTGTCAGCCTAATTAACTCTTGGGTATTTTGAAGAGCCTTATTTTGCTAGTAAAGAGGATGTGAAATTTTATTAATTGTTAAAAAATAAAAGTGAACTGTAACTTTAAAAGTGACCTAAGGTGAGTAGTTCAGATGACTAGCTTTCTGATATCCGTGTTATAGTGGACAAATCCCTCTGTAGATGTCTTGTCCAAACTAGTTATCTAGTCTTCTCCATAGTGTATTCAGACTCTCCATAAGAGAATTCAGCTTACCTGCGTTGGACCTTATTTTAGGATGAGTTTAATGGCTCTCTGATGTTGAATCCCACTGATGTCCTCAGAAGCAAAACCAAAATATGTTTAGAGGTCAAATGGTCAGAGAGATTTATATCCTTTGTCTTGCTAGTGTTGGTTTGGTACAGCATTGCACATGGTAACAACATTTAAAACCAATACAGCCACTACCAAGTGCTGTATAGGATAGGCTTGCTCTACAAAATACTGTATCGTGTAGATGTAAACTTATAATTAAATAGTAAGATCAAGAAATCTGTGACATAATTGGATGAGAACAGCATCTGTCTTCATGCATAATTCCATATCTGTTGTCCATAGGTGGAATTCTCTATCCCAATGTTTGTAGCACAGTTGTAATTAGAGGTATGTATGTCGGAGTTTTGAATGCTCTCACTCGAAATCTCGAAATAAAATACAACAAACCAATCAATCTCAGCATATTTGAAAAATACCAAACAGCTCTCTTAGTATTACTAACAATTCTTCTGAGACTAGAAGGAATGGCAGAGTGTTTCTGCAAAAGGAGAATAGAAACCAGTTTTAACTAAAAAGAATATTTAGAAAATACAAGGTCTTTGTATTCCACATTTCCTTGCAGCAATTATTATACTCACTTTGGGCAACTGACTTGTTGAGAGTGAATTACTGAATTAAATTAAGTATCAGAAGATCCAACTTTAGCAATGATTCTCAGTGGCAGATGTGACTCCAGAGTTATCGACTTAATACTTAGTCCTTCTTCTTGGTTTGAAACTGAAAAGAGAAAAGAAAAAAGGAGCTAGACTAGATCTGAATATCACAAAATATGTGCATAATATATTCAAATCTTAATAAAGATGTATTTTTCTACACCAGAACATGAAGTGGTTTAAGGAAAAAATCTGAAATAAAAGTTACACACTGTACGTTGTGATTATCAATATATAACTTGAGTGTTTTATATTGATAAAGTGTTCTTTTGGGGATGAGCCACCTGTATTGTTCACACAAAGAATAGCTGTTAAGCAATAGTCAAAAGCTTTCTGAAAAACATGAAAGTAGTTCTGGTCTCCCCGGTTCAAGAAGGACAGGGAACTACTGGAGAGGGTACAGCAAAGGGCTACAAAGGTGATTAGGGGACTGAAACATCTTTCTTATGAGGAAAGACTGAGGGACTTGGGTCTTTTTAGTCTGGAGAAGAGAACACTCAGGGGGGGATCTTGTTAATGCTTCTAAATACTTGAGGGGTGGGTGCCAGGAGGATGGGGCCAGTCTTTTTTCAGTGGTGCCCAGTGACAGGACAAGAGGTAATGGGCACAAACTTGGTCATAGGAAGTTCCATCTCAACATGAGGAGGAACTTCTTTACTTTGAGGGTGGCAGAGCACTGGAACAAGCTGCCCAGAGAGATTGTGGAGTCTCCTTCTCTGGAGATATTCACAACTCGCCTGGATGCATTCCTGTGCAACCTGCTCTAGGTGAACCTGCTCTGGCGGGGGGGTTGGACTAGATGATCTCCAGAGGTCTCTTCCAACCCCTATCATTCTGTGATTCTGTGAAATGTTAGCTAATCTGAGAATGTTCATCATTAGCTAGTATTGTGGTGAGTGCTCAATCACAGTTTGTACTATTCTGTTCTCTTAAAAAGTAGTCCAATAATATCTTGGAAAAACAATGTTGGTCTGTTTGCATTCTCGGTTGATTATCTTGTTCACTTGTGCAGCAGCAAAAGTAACCGTCAGAATGAGAAACTCTAACAATGTGCCTGAGCTGAAGATCTGCCAGCAATCTTCCAGCAAATCTCAAGCAGAATTCCAAAGGACAAAGTCTGTTTCATCAGGAAAGTCACACTTTAAAATTGCTTTTTTGTGAGATACCTTGACCACAAATGTGTTATACAATCAATACTGTGTGAAATTAGCAGGATGTAATACTTGTATACTTCGAAGTCTTTTCCAAGCAAAACTGTGTCATTTAATAATTCTTAAAAAAATCCTGGTTTAATAGACTGTTAGTTAGTAATATTGGAATGATCTGCTTTGGCTAACCCTGCATAAAAGAATCAGGTTTCTATTACCTTGCTGCTTATTCTCATTCCTCAAATTAAGATATCAATCCAAGTAAAATTGAGTAGCTGAAAAACGTCTCAGACTGTGGCCTGGAATAAAGAACGTACAGGGAGGAAAAACATAAATGAAATTACAATGCAACTTTATGTTTATCAAATATTTTGCTGCCAGAACAAATTGACCAGAAATAGCATGTTGATCCTAATTCTCAGCTGGCTTGCCTCTGCCGACTTCCTAAAAGACTACTGTAATATATGTATTTAGAGAGCAAATGCTGGAATGCACAAATATGAATTACGCTCTGGCAGAAAATGAATTATCGCTGAGAAATTGACCTCTTTAGTGTGTAGCAGATTAAGAGACAAAAAATGAGCCATTTTAAACCATTTCTTAAAAAAAAAGAAGGTGCAATTCCTCTCAGGTTTACCTCTCTTACAAAACAAGATTATAAGTACATGAAGACAACATGTAAACCGTCATGAAGACAACATATAAACCAAAGCTGCTTCAAAAAGGCAGGCTATTTTCTTTGGTTGTATCGGCATAATTTGTATTAGTTTCAGAAGTATATCAAAAGAAATTATTAATTAATTAATGTTATTAAAACCCCAGTAAATTTGAATCAGGTTCAGGTATTTAATGAGCACCCATGCAAAAACATTAAAAAATATAGTGATCGACGTGATCAAAGACTGTAGGACTGATCATTTACAAGTTCGTTCATGACTGTAATGCCTACATGAATTTGGTTTCCAGGGGTGTTTGCTTCACTGCCAGATATGTGCTCCCAGCAGCATCTCTGAAAATGATCATAAGGAACTATGATAGTCATCATCTAGCACAGCCGCAATCCCAGGCCACTTTAGAAAATGTTTGCATTTGTGATTTACCCAGCCTGATAAATATCAAATAGCTCAACTGGGGTCAGTGAAACAGTTTAGAAACTGCAAATTACTGCAACTGTTGTCTTAAACTTAGTTGGCACTTTGGTTTACTGCATTAATAATTATTTCCAGAGACCTTTACTTTACTGTATTTAGTCACTGCTGGTGAATGCAGCTCTGTTGGCAACCAGAAACTCCTAATGTTGCCTATCAATATTACACAGCTTTCTGCTGAAATTTGTTAAAACAAGTTATTTGCTTAACACAAAGTGCTTTTTATGCGTTAGTTCATTATGACACACATCTATAACTTTAGTCTATGTTTTCAGGATTTCAACAGAGGATGACTATGCGTGTTAAGAACTTATTCAACAGAAATAAAGCTGTACAAAGAGCCAAAATTTGAGTAGCTAAGTCCACAGTTATGGTGAGTCCACCTGTGTCCATCCCTCTATGGATCTTCTTCCAGTACACTTCATTAAAGCATTGTTGAATATTCTATCTTTTTAATATTCTGCTCAGGAGTGATTGCAGATGCATCATATGGAAATCTCTTAGTATTTTCTGTTCTGTTAATAGCAAATGTCTGTCCCCACATCACTTAAGAGAATATAAGTGCATGTGCCAAGTAAAGTCTGATGTTCAGGTCAGTGTTTACAGAGAATGAAATCAGGAGAACAACAGCAAAGCTGGTGCTTTAGACACAAAAATTTAGCATCATCATAAACCACTTTTACTCCAAAAATGTAAACAGAGCCACTTATTTTTATGCTGTTAATCTGGGAATATTGTTTATTTGGCTTTAGTTGGTACAAATCTGTTCTGCTGAAATGCTAAATCAAGGTTTACGGAGTGTCTGGGAAATTAGATGTCATTATCTTTAGGTCTTGCTCTTTCTGCTCTGCAAGTGCAACCATCTGCAAACAACAGCTCTCTCACGAAGACTCTGATGATGCACACAAACACGAGAGATTAAAAAGTTTGAATGAGTGGATTCTAATCTTTACTCCCAGTAGATCATGAACTGCATGATCTAATTTTAGTGCAAAGGGATCTTCAGACAGTGATGGCACAATGAGTCATCCAACCAAACGACCATGCTGTTGCCAGATAATATTGGTCTGCTTATTTAGGTATTTTTTTTGGGGGTAGACGTTGAATGCTAGAGCAATTGATATGTTTGCTCTGGGTCTATAACAAGAGCAAACTTCTGTTTTTACTGCCCTGGTATGGAAAAAGATCTTAGCAGTATTACTGTGCTGTGAATGATTAATAGGCTAGATATACACAAAAAGATATAGGTACCACATGTTTTTGCATCACTGCATGCTGAGCTTAGGTATGACAGACATTTCTTCCTCCCCAAGCCCAGGAACCTAGTGTTTAGGTCACTCAAAAAAGGGGAGACCAGGCTTAAAACTATCACCTGCCAGAGGATCTCATGCATACAATTGCCACTGCTCCAAAGAAAAATGTACCACAAGGCAGAAAGGCTTCTCGATTGGGGTATTGTCAGCTCTTACTGACCAGGCTAAGAGTTGCTGGACCAAAGATGAGGCATGCTCTGGCTACCCTGCTTCCTGCTCCATGAAAAATTCATGCATTTTACCCAATGACTATTTACTTGATTAAAAAAAAAAATCCCCTTCAGTCCTTCCCTTAAAGAAAGGATTAGCTGCTAGGGTGGAGCCTCTTCTAAGAGCTGCACCTAGATGGAGTCACTCAAAGGCCTTAAATTAAATGATGCAGTTTCTCAATCCCAGATGAACTTTGAGCTCAAATAACTCCTAGCTGTTCAGCCACAATAAAGATGAGATGATTTGAAAATGCAGAATTTTTGCATGTGACGACCAATTTAAAAGAGAAATATCTCTGCAATTCAAGGGTCTCCAGGTTGAGAACAGAGCTGGATGGGGATTTTTCAGGTGAATATTTCACCTAAACACCTACATTTCATCTAAATCCCACTTTGGGCACAGTATTATAATGTATCTGATTAAACTAGACTAGAAACCATTCTGAGCATTGGACAGTAAAGAGACACTTTTACAAACATTTAAGGTCCTTTCCACCATGGGACAACACTGGCACACGTCCATTATTAAACTGTCCCTTGTTCTCAACAGTAGAATTACTTTTTATTCCTTTCTAAAATATTACCACATGTACCAATATAAATCTATTAACTATGTATGTAATTAATTTTACAATATCTTTCAACACTTCACAGACACAGACTATAGCATAAGTTTATCATTTATGACCATTGAATGATCCCCATGGACTTGAATTCTGTCCAGCATTCATACCTGGACCTAAGACTCCTTACCCAGTCTTCGGGTCTTTGCAGATGCTAGCCTCATCCTGCTCCATCTCTCCTGTAGGTCTCTCAGACACTCAGTCTGTGCAGTACCTTGCCCACAGACACCAGTCTCCTGCAGCTGCTGACTCCCTGACTTCCAGGCCCTTTAGGCTTGTGACTTCTCACACCACTGTTTCTTACCCTCTTTGCCACCTAGTCCAACTTAAAGTCCTCTAGCACTCACACATCAACTCAGAATAGAGACCACACCCACCCCTAAGATAATTAGAAATAGGATGCAAAAGGAATGCAGGATAGGCCATGGTAATCAAGTGCAGAGCTGAGCTGCCTCTTTTCACTCAAACAGCCCCTTGTATCCCATTTTCCCTCCAGTATACCAACACTTGTTCTTCTTGGCAGTCCATCTTGAGCCTTCCTTTTCCCAAACTTCAGTTCTTCCCCTAGACATCCAATAATAATTTTCACATGATTATTCCCAAATTCTCTTCCCATTGCATCCCATAATAAATCCTTTATCCACTCAGACTTTAACCCCATAAGTCTGCATGGCATTCAGAAGGGACAATCCTTGAGGCATCTTGGTGGGTTTCACACCAGGGACAATGGTCTAATTCTCCTCCTATGGTCTGAGGAGCAGCCAATACAGTGTGCTTCATATTCACATATTAGATTACTATTTTTCCTCTGTTTATTAGTGTTCCTTGAAGCTTAGTGAATTGGTATGAGTCTTGATACACAGGAAAGTTAGTTTCTAGGTTTTTTTTTTTCTTTTTCAGAAGAAGTTTAGCTTCTGTCTGGTGTTCTGTGTTGCCATGCTTAGGCTAACACCATTGCATGGAAGCTGCACTACTTGTACTAAAAGAAGCAGACATTCATGAAGACTGATCAATTACAGATGCAGGGCTGTTCAACCTCATTTATCAAGCCATGCTCAGTAGTCCAATTAACAGCATTTATTACTTTTTAGGTCCTTATACTTCTGTTTGCATCTTTCCTTGGACAATTACTTTCAATTGTTCATCTTTGGATGCTGTAGTTAGATTATATAAGAAGATACTTTTTTGGGTCCTTTTTTGAAGTAGATGCCAATAAGGCTGCTTTTAACGGCAGTACATTGACTGTTGCTTGCACTGGCCTTTATTTGACATTGGATACTGTCTGAACAGAATTACCTGGCAGGGTGAAAAACAGGAGCAGGATTTTGGTTATCTACATTTTCACAAACACTCTGAGACCCCAGACTTTTTCAAGTTGATATATTCAGTTGCAGAAGTGCAGGGTGCATAAGGACTTCTTTTTGACACACAGTGGTAAGGTGGAATGGTGGAGACACTGCTTCTTTCTGCACTGTATCCTCTTCAAGTTCCCCGGGAATCTCTGCATGTCTGAATGGATTTCAAGGCTCAATAGAGAAATAAGAGAGGAACCTCACAAGGAGACCTCCTCTTAGACACGTCACATAGTTTAGCATTGTGTAAATCTAGTTTATGTCATTGTTTTAATTAAAACTAAAATTATAAAGTGGCCATTGGTTAACTTTGGAAGAACATCATAAAGAGAGCAAACATTTTTGAGAGGGACATATTCTGTTCTTTGTTACTCCAACGTACTTTTCATATAACTGCTCATTTATAGTCTAATGGGGCGGGGGGGACACAGAGTCCACTGTGAGAATTTGGGAATTTGTTTCTCTAAAACAGGATTGTGTTTGTTAAATGTCCAGGAGAAAGTGATGCTGTTTTGCTATGCAGGCTGGATAGGGTTTGTTATTCAAATAGAGCAATAAAACTCTTGGTCAGGTTTAACTAAACCACCTCTCTATGCAAGCAATGTATTTTTGTGCAATAACTAATCCACTCCATGAACTGATGTATAGAAACATATAGTCTGATAATTTGCACTTATCTAGGATCATTTGCCAACCAACAGCAATCAAACATTGCATTGCTAACAGATGGAAGGGTCATTTGCAGATCAAGACAAGGCAAAATAGCTTAAGAAATGTAACAAAATGATAGAAAACATAAAGAGGAAATTAATTGTCACCCTTTCCCTGCAAAGCTGCCAAATATTCAATCTGCTTTCTGACTTAGCTGACTCTTCAAAAATGCTGAACAGGTATTCTTTAGTCTGTAATCCACAGAGTATCCACACTGTGTATAGTACCATTAACTATATGTTAACCTTCACATAACAGAGGTAAAGGTGTCAAGTAAAGCTGCTGTTACTGTTTTGCTTAGTCCTATCATTGTAATAATGCTTAGCACTGTATAGGTCCAAGCCGGGTAGATTTGTTCTTGACACACCTTCCTTGTAAGATGAGTAAATACCATTATCCTGGTATCACTGGTGAAGTACTTAAGAAGGATTCTGAGTCACTTGATAGCCAGATTCTGATTTCATACTTTTTTAAAATTTATTTTTACATTGAAGGAAATGTCTTCCTGGTTTACAGTATTAAAAGTTATAATTGGGATCAGGATCTAATCCTTGAATGATGTGAGCAGGGCTACACAGCGAGTCAGGGGTAAAGCTGATTCCCAGTCCTGACTCTCCTTCTGGCATTCATCTTGTACTTGCTGATATTCAACAACAAACCACAAATCTCACTGTCTAGCTAGCAAAATGTCTAAGTACAGCATCAGTACTTCCCTTTTAACCCACACTTTATAATGAGTACTCGACCCTGAAAATGAAATAATTGGTGCTGAGATGCACCTTAGGACGAAATAGGCATTTCCTTCAGATTTAAGAAGCCACTGAAGTAGGTGCAGTAAACAAAAGCACAAGTGTAACTGGCAAATGTGCATTGCCCTATGGTTTATTATAATGAAGAAGAACAGCATACACAGCTGCTTTGGGCTGTAGGCTTTGTCCATTAAAGCCTTTGGTACCTCACTGAGTGCCCAGCGGCACCACTGCGAGTCTGTAGTGCAATAGCCTGCTTCTCTTCAGCATGCAAGGAAACCTTCCTGTCTTGTGCACCTGTGCTCTGAGCAAGCCAAAAGAGGGGCAGACTCAGCAAAAAAACCCCAAAAAAATAACTTTCCCTGCAGGTTTTTACTTGTACTCTTGACATTTACAGAGTAGTATGTTCTAGTATTTATTCTAATATTAAAAAAGTTCTCCTCCAAAAGAGTCTTGTCATTGCTTGACAGACGTGTGCATTGCCGGTAGATAAGACTACGTCTATAGAAGTGGTTTGAAATACATCTTTGAAATATTTTAATAGCATATTGATTTTTTCCATATTAACCTATCCTGAAAAGAGAGAGCAAAAAGTGTGGGGGATGACTAGAGTCTGCTTTCTGTGCAGAATTTAGAAGTAATTCAATGCCTTCAGGTTTCTTGCATTTCTGTTACCCTTTAAGTGTGTCCTCCAAAGTTACCGTGACAGAAAGTTATTTGCGTTTATACCCTATTTCAGCTTTTACACCATAGAAACTATCTGATATGTTTTCTTCTTTCTCCCAGCTGGCTTACATTTACATTCCCTGTGTTTCTTGAAATGTACCATTGTGGATCTCTATTTTTCATTATGACAGAGGGGAGCTGATCCCTCAAAGTCAGATTCTGTGTTTGAGTAAAAAGCTGGCAATTGTCACACTTCCTCAGTTCACTAGGTCTTTGGCATGGTGGCAGAGCAATTCTGAGCACTGCCTTCCAAACGTGCATTATTTCCCAGTGCCTCATCAGCTGCATCACACACAGAATACAAATTAATGGTAAATGCCAATCAACGCTTGTTTATGGTTCCCCATGCTGCCATTGTTGTTCCTCTGTGCTCCTATTGGATTTTCCTGTCCAACTGTATATTCACCCACATTTTGCCTCATTCCCTTTGCATGAATGAGTAACAAAGGCATTTCTATTTTTGAATCTGGCAGCTCTGTTACTCACTGACTCCTGTGTAAAAGCTCCATGGGAAAAATCGACGAGTGGCTGTATAAGTCTTTTCTTTTTTCCTCTTTTTTTTTTTTTTTTTGTGTGGTTACAGTTCTATCTGTGCAATACACGACTAGCTTATCCTATGGACAAAAAGTCATTTATTTATGCAGAGGTAAACCACTGAGTTGATTAAGTTTTGCCCCAAATCTATTACCATGGATTATATTTAAATTCTCATCTCTTCTTCCCGCCTCTTCAAGGTAAGAGAGTAGAATCTATGAATACATAAAAGAAAGATATTAAAACAGGTTAGTCAGCAATTATTCAGAAAAAAAACCCCTCTCAGCTAGCCTTATTCTTTTTAAGCCTTTCTATGCAACCATTGTTTGTTAAAAGTGATAAAAGGTAGCTGAGCTAAATTTATTTCATTCTGAGAGCCATATAAATCTTCTTTCACTATAAAGCATGTCTCAAGTAGGAGGCAGGTACATTAAGACAAAGTTATTTGCTGATTCCCTTTGATACCATTCTCTTAGACATTTGAGTTTACAATCAATGGTACTTACCCCGACCCTTGACAGTCTTACTGAAACTTAATGGCCTCCAGCAGACTGAACGTCAGTGCTAAACACAGATATCCTATAGCTGTTCTCTAAGTGCTGTACGTGCACCTTCACTGTAAGGCTATGCTCTGAGACAACACTTACCTTCAGTTTCACCAATCATAAAAATCCTTATTGTAAAACAGGTCAGACATCTGATGAGGCAAACATTATTTTATTTGGACTTTGATCAGGGTCTGGATCACATATTTATTAGTCACTCGCTTTTAAGATATTGAACTCAGGAAATCTGCATGGAAGTCAATAAAAAAGAGGCAAGAAACCTTCACTTCTGAAGAACTGCTTTACATAGAAGGAGAAGTTGTTTAAGGATGGAATTTCTGTGAAGAGGGAGAAAATATTTCTTGCAATCAAAGGAACAGTCACAAAGATCTGTTTGTATGCAGTCTAGATTAATCCTGCCTGGCGTCCACCAGCAGAAATGCAGATCATTTGGACAGTGTGTTATGAAGCTTTGTTGTTTCCTATGAAGAACAAAAAACTCTGTGCAAATCCTTAACCTGCCAATTCTGAAGGTGTGACGGCTGTTCTTCTCAAACCAGTGCTGAGTGTCGGCAGAGTGAATTGGAGTTGCATTAAGAACAGAGAGAACTACTGTTCTTATTGAAAACAAGACCTCAAAGGTGACCCCCAGAAATACAATCACTCCAAGACCAACTAGTTCAAACATCATAAAAAGCCAATGCACATTTTCAGTTGTGAAAAATTAAGTTTTTAAGCACCAGGAAAACAACTTTCTTCAGGAGCTGGAAAAACTGCAACCAAAGAGATGCTCATTTACAACTGTTCAGGATGGAACACATTTAAATTGGCCACACAGCAAATTTGCAGTCCTGGAGCTATACAAAATTGTTCAGCCCTTTTTATCTTTAATTCTTTATCTGAAAGGCTTGCCTATTCTATTTTGAAATTATTTTTGCAGCTAAGAAAGAAAGAAGCGTGTTGGGCTGAATCGGTAACTCAGATGATTTCTGCATGTAAATGTTCAACATATATTTTTCTGATGCATGCTGCCCTCGCCATTTCCTGGAACTGTGGTTGGAAACAGCCCTTTTATTGCTCATTTCTCACTGCTAAAACTCAATGAAATTCAATTATCACAAAAACAGTCAGCAGGCTTCAATTTTGCGTGTCCTGTTACTTTTTAAATTTGGAGTGCCTCCCGATTGCTGTCACAGCTATTGCATTGTCTAAATCAATTGCCATGGCATGCTCACTAAATTGAGAAATGTTGTTGTGAATGCATAAGAGGTCTCAAGTATCAACAGAACCAGATACAAACAGGGAGAAAATAAAAGGTAGGGGAATTTTTCATCTGCTACAAAACTTTATTCCTTTGTCTGATTTCCTCTGAGGATTCACCAAGGGACAAATAATACTTCACCCGTTCTGCCTGCATGTTTGTTTCAAAACTTCTTAAGCAGACAAAAGTACTGCTAAGGCACTGATTCAAAGAGAGATGGTTACAAATGGAAATTTTATGGCGTCAAGCCTGCAAATTCTTTTTCAAATTTAAATATTGTGTTTTTTTTCCAGAGTAAATTTACAGAGAGATGTACTTAAGGCCAGATTGTGTCTTGCATATTCAGGTGTTTATGGAAAAGCAAAAACTACAAGAGATTGGCCACGTGCTCAAGGACTATTTCCACTCTGTGAAAGGGTTGGGATAGCTGGGCAAAAAGCTCTATTCTTTCCATATACCTTTGTCTAAAGGCGGAGTAAAGCATTTCACCTCACCGAGGACATTGCACTTCAGCCTAGCAGCTATGGAAGTGCTCACTGTTCCTCTGGCTTTATCTGAGCAAAGCCCAAGGAGGTCACAAACTGCCTGGCCAAAATCACAAGCTGTTGTTGCCATTTATCAGCTTTAAGAGCATATAAGGGATTCCAAGAAGAAGCCCAGTGCATTTGAAACTAGAATTCAGTTTCCACAGTTACAAGCATGTATGACTGACTCAGTCACACAGCAAGGGGAAAACGTACACAGATGTGAATAAGAGAATTTGTTAAAAACTACAAAAGATGGGGACCTTGTGTATCTTGGAGAGAAATTACCTAAGCTTCTTCTGTAGAGCAGAGAGGAAAACAAACACAGTTCCTCTCATTTAAAAGTATAAATCCAGTGCAGATCAGATGAATTGCATTCAAAGAGGGCTCATTTCTCTTCAGTGACTGTAAAGGGCAACTCGTCAACTAGCTCAGAAAAATATAAAGATGCAATGACTATGCAGACTGGACAAAAAAAACAAACCAAAAAAACAAAAGCCCTTGCTGTCAATAAACAAAAAACCAACAACAGTGAATTACCTAACTGAAAACTTGTTAAACTGGAATTAAATTGAAATATTTCACAAGATTTCAAGATTATAGACTCTTCATCTATATCCTTCCTGTTTGACTGAAAAATCATCATTTTTTGATTTTGAGGTTTTACTTTCACATTTAAATATATAGATTGCAGCTGAATTTGTTCCTCTTAAAACTGAGTCCACATTGCACTTTCTTCTCTGTACTGAAGAGCATCAGGCCTCATTCCTAACTAAGGGTTAACTAATGCTTTTCTTTGGAAAACTCCGGCTCCACCACGAGTTGGAGAAAGGACTTGGCTAGGAGGTGTGAGAGCGAAGAGGTGGTTATGTCAGGCAGTAGCCTTTTGTCTTCTATAGATTTGGCCATTAGGTCCGCCCAAAAGAGACAGTTCACCCTTGCTCACTACAATTTTACCGGTTTTGCAGTTCTGTATCTCATAGATTCATTTACTTGAGCATGTTCTATTCCTGACATTTCCAGAGTTTAACAGGATTTTCAATGCAATTGCAGCTGTGGGCTGCTGCAGGCAGGAACAGAAACAATCGATGTAAGGGCAAGGACATCCCCTCCCTTATATTGTCAACCAGCTGTCTTTAGGGATGTTGGCTTTAGGAGGATCCTGCCTGATTTAAATTCAGAGGGACATGGGTAGAACTTGAAGAGGGTAGATAGGGGCAGGTATTGTAGATTGAGGGAGTAAGAAAGGAAGCTGGGATTGGCAACTGGGGTGAGGAGAGGAGTGTCCAGAAGAATAGAGGTGTGGATCCTGGTTTGTGGATGTGAAGCTGAGGCAGAGATTGACTGAGAAGCTGGAGTGGAAAGGTTGGAGTAGGAATCAAGAGAGAATGAGTGATGATGTGTGGAAATAAAAAAAGCAGCAGGTGGAAATAAGACGAGGTAAGATACCCTTTATGCAGGAAATGAGACTTAAAACAGATGAGGAGAATGGGAACAGGAGGCCAAGGTGGACACGTGACGTGAGCAGTATCAGAGGCATGGTGGAACCAAATCGCTTACACTGCAAGAAAATTGAAAGTAATCTCTTGCTGACAAGACTTTGTTCCTCTGTCACAGTATGAAGCTTGCAATAGTCAAGTCTCACCTTTCCTCTCTGTGCTGGTTTTGGCTGGGATAGAGCTAATTTTCTTCATAGTAGCTAGTATGGAGCCATGTTTTGGATTTGTGCTGAAAACTGTGTTGATACACAGGTATGTTTTAGTTACTGCTGAGCAGTGCTTACACAGAGTCAAGGCCTTTTCTGCTCCTCACACCGCCCTGCCAGCAAGTAGGCTGGGGGTGCACAAGAAGTTGGGAGGGGACACAGCCGGGACAGCTGACCACAACTGACCAAAGGGATATTCCATGCCATATGATGTCATGCTCAGTATATAAACTAGGGGGAAGGCTGGCCGGGGGACCGCTGCTTGGGCTGGGCGTCGGTCAGAGGGTGGTGAGCAATTGTTTTCATTTGCATCACTTGTCTTTCTTGTTTGTTGTTGTTGTTATTTTCCTTTTCATTACAATTTTTATTATTATTATCATTATTATTTTATTTTATTTCATCTCACTTATTAAACTGTTCTTATCTCAACCCATGAGCTTTCTCACTTTTATTTTTCCGATTGTCTCCCCCATCCCACTGGGGCAGGGGGGGAGTGAGCGAGCAGCTGTGTGGTGCTTAGTTGTCAGCTGGGCTTAAACCACGACACTCTGGTATCAGAACTGTAAATATCTCCTTATTTTCTAGTTATGGCCTAAGAAGTCTGCTATAATTCCCGGAGTTTGAAGAAATGTCTCTGCAGTAGATATAATAATTGCAACTGTGTTGGTGAAGAGTCGATATATGATCACATATAGGACATGGCACACGCAAAAATCTTAGAAGAACTTTATTTTCATTGCAAAGTCAACTGCTCAGATTTTAGGAAATGCCAGATTGCCTGAGAAACTCTCATTATTTTCAATTGGCAAGTCAGTCTTGCCTTGATTACTAGTGATTTCTTCTGCAAAGTTCCTGCATAATACAGAGTGCTGAGTAGATTTGCTCTGATATGGGTTAAGGTTATTCAAGGAAAGACAATTTTTTTTCTGTAGGATCCCTTCTTCAGAAAATGAAATAGTAGAATGTGGTAGTTTGTGAATTAGACAAATCATAAGAGGAAAAGCAAGACGTTAGGCCACAATTAAAGCAAATGAATTCTTCCAGGAGAACTGGACTTTATCCCTGATTCTGAGGAACAGAATTCCTGACTAAGTCTGGAAAATTCATGTAAACCAAAATTAGTCCTAGATCTTACTAATCATGATTTTCTGAGATGGAATACTCAATATTAGTTAAAGGTTTTACTCTTAATAGATGTGTGTTTGCCTTCTCAGTTGCTAAAATATTGATAGCCTCAAACCTCACATGGCAGACATTAGAAAATCATTCACAGAACAATTCACTCTCACAAACTATAATGGTAAGTGCCCTTGAAAAGACCAAGAGGAAAATAGGCTTGTCTTAAGAAAAGGGTTTGAATCATGAGTAGTAAATAGAGTGTGGGTTGTAAAACAAACAATGAGGAGAAAATACAAGGTTGAATAGCCATTTTCAAGCAGCCTTTTTTTCAGAGGACTGAAAACTGTTGTATTAAAACCACAATTTGTGAAATATTAATTAGTAATAAAGAGGGTGACTTACGGTTGCACTGGAATTCATTAATTTTTCCAAACTTGCAACCTTAGTAGTGAACTTTTAGCTTTGTTATGTGTTCTTTGGAAACTTGGTATTTTTAATTTTTAAAATATGAATTTTAAATTACTTTAAGTAATTTAGTCATGTTTCCTATCTATTCTTTTTTATCTTCTTGTGCCAGAATCACTTTGAATTTTGTAAAGAATAAACCAGCCAAAGCAGTTGGGTCCCAGGTGGGATTAATCCAATGTCTGTGGATTAATTTGCTTTTTCAGTAAAATAGCTCAAGTATAGCACCGAACCAATGTAGCTCTTCTGATTCTTTGTACCCAGCCCATTCATTTCTACATTGCATTGTGCTGTACAGTATAGAAACACACTGAATAAATAAATTCTGATTCTTAAGCACCTTCTAGGAAAATGGGGAAAATAACATATCTCTAATTCTCCTGTATTGCAGGATCAAGAGTCTCTAGGCTTGTGTTACAATAGCCATCTCTCTATCCTCACTAACTCGTATAGTGGAGACAGCTGGACCAGAGATCAGCAGGAAATCTCAGGTAGGGAAGCTACACCTCCCTGCTACATCTCTGTAATGAGGCAAAAGAGGCTTTGTTTGGGGTACAAATTGTCTGCTTGTGTTAATGCAATTCTGGTACACTGGTAGGGTGAATGAAAAGCCCACTGATTTTAGATACAGGGAAGAATTCACTGTGACTGCATAGGTTTTTAGCAGCAGTTTCTAAAACCAGTGGTAAGCCCTGGGGTTGGGAATGAACTCTAAGCTATTTCTGTGAGTACTTGTAAATAACCTTAGTGGGTGTCCATGTAATGCCTTGTGTAATCAACTGTGAAGAAGTCTCAAGTTTTGTCTTCCAGTCCTTCTAGCTTTACAGAGGTTCAGGTCTGGAGCAGTGTGTATAAACCTTCTCAGTGATCACACAGGGTGACAGATTTTCCCTGAGAGGCAGGTGGTGTAATGAGCAACACTCCTCTATCATCTCCCAGAGGGTCAAAAGGACAGAGATTCAGTAAAAATGTGCACTGTAGAACTTGTGGAGTTTAAAAAGATAGATACCTTATTTTTTGAGAAGCTAAATTTGTAAGGCTTATATGCATGACTCGTTAAAGCTTTATTTCAATAGCCATCTTTCTACCAGCTTTCAATCTAAGGAAGCCTAGAAGGTGGTACTTTCTGCTACCTTCTCTTCCCTCTCCCCCATTACCCTGGTGCTGTGTCTGCTCCACATCCCCTGGCAGAGATGGGGCTGTAACACTACAAACCCCTCATTCTACCTGCGTGTAGCCTTGGTTCATATCAGTTGCAAATGATTTTCACAGTGTCACAAGGAAAAGGACAAGGCTCAGAGTGATGGATGGGAAGGTTGTGAAGAAACGGAATTCCTTTAATGAACTGAAAGTCTTTATAGGGCAGTTTTTCAAATAGGCTTGTGCACTGTTGCATGTACTGGTTGGAAAATGTGGCCTAATTCATTTTCTCTGTGCCTGTTAGTGACTGCCTGTAATTACAAGGGGAATAACTCACAGATGTAGTCTTTCAGTGTGTGCATATATGCATTCCTATTTGAATCACTATGCACAAACATGGCAACTAAAAATGCCTGGAAATCTAAGATGTCATGTCATATGTTTGTTTTGTTAAATGTAGTAAAGATGGTGGCAGATTTGGAAAGCAAAAGTTGTCGAGTACTCAAAGTGAGCACCTTATTTTGTGAGAACATTTCATATTTCTTTAAAACCCTATGAGTATTCAAAGGTGAGAGATTACTGCTGTAAAATGATCTGACATTTGTCAGTACTCTGACTAAGGGAAGATGTCTTTTATGAGGACTTGTGCCTTTTCAATGATTTTACATCTTCAGCTGCTGGAACCTAAATAGTAAAGTAGGTATATTGAGAGACTGTGCCATTAGTATTGCCAAGGGTCTGCACTGGGGCAGCAGCTGTAAAAAAACCTCTCTCTAATCCACATCATATCAGTATCCAGTCCTAGGTAGCAATGTGAGTACAGCACTTTCTTAGCATCTGCACGTGGTCAAGAGCTTGTGACCTTTCCAGACACAGATCTAGCCTCTATTATCCCTGCTCGAGATTAAATCACTCTTTGTTTTCTCCATATGCTCAAACACTGAAGCTCTACCCTTTAAATAGTACAGTTACAGTCATCTTTTTGCTAGCAGGTGCAAGAAGCACTGGGTCATTATTCTGAACATATCCTCCTGCACCTGCTTTGGGGCATACAACAGTTCTGGCTGCCCCTCACACAGCTGTGCAAAGGATATAGCAATAACTAAGCTATAGGTTCCTTTCTCTGTACTGGAGTTTATATGCCTTAGTGAGGATGTACAGGTATAAAAAATTAATCTCACCACAAATGCACTACATCTAGAAAGATCAGATACACTTAAATGTTCAACAAATAATTGCTGTCATAAAAATCTGCATCTGCTATGCTACTATATTTCTACAGTTTTACTTGGATTACAAGGAAAGACAAAGAAAAAAATGAAGCATTTTCATGTAGGTATTCTAAACTTTGAAAGCAACCCCCAGAATGACCACATGCATGTAGCAGATTAATAATAAAGTTACTTATTTGGATTAGCATGACTGTTTCTTCTATAGTCTAGCAAGCTAACTGCTGTATACTACACAGAGGGATCCTCCCTTTCATAAGTAAGAGTTTCCAGTGTTTATAGCCAGCTACAGTAACTGAGATGTAAATGACCCTGAATGATTAACAGTAGGGTTTTGGAGAGCTCTGGGCAAAGGAGCTGCTACCAGATGAGTTAACTTCTAGCATTTACAGGCATGTGGCAGCTTGAGGAAAGTCTAGTTCTTTTATGTGGCACACTGGAGGGCAGCTGAAAGGAATCAGACCTCCTTTGTACAATGATAAGTGCCCCATTGTGCAAAGCCAATGAGCTGAAATGAAGAGAGCAAGAAAGGGCTAAGAAACACTGCAGAGAGGCTCCATTGTTAACTACTTGTCCATCCAGTGTTTTGAAAGGGCATCTAGGTAGGAGAATTATATACACTACTCAGACTTGAGGATTACATCACCCCACACTGCTTTCCTTTGTGTCTCAGCTGCATTTCTCACCTTCATGGCAATTCAGATCCTATTAGAGGTGTATTTTGAACATTATTCCCCTCAGTCAGTGAGTATCTGCCTTGCTGCTTGTTGGACAGCTTCAAGATGCAAATGTCAGTACTTACAACAGCATTTTTTCTAGTAAATTGTCCTATACAAAGTGTTCTCATGCATCTAAATTACATATGCTTGTAAGGTGCTCTTGGAAGGGATTAATTTTATGAATGGAGGATAACGGCATTTAACTTGTGTGGTATCCTAAGGGTCTCTAATGTGACAAGGAAACTGCTGATTGATGTAACTTTTCCTGAAGCAAAACAACTCAGTTATGTAGGTGATGTCTAGAGCTCAGCAAAATCACAAGAGATCCTAAAGCTGCACATTTTGGCTTCAGTTCACTAGCAGTAAGCTTTTTTTTTCCCCTGGCATGAAAAGTGCAAAAAAATCTATTTGACATTTTTTATAGCATACTTTTCTTGAAACTTATGGTAGATACATGTCTCTTGTAGTTTACGTGTTGTCTAGTGAAAAAGTAATATGTATCTATTCAGTCAGAAGGTCAAGCCTCCTTCCTCTAGCTCTTTAATACAGGTAATAATCAGTAAGACTGCTAAAGTTATCAGTGTTTTCTCTACAACAGGGTCATCCAGAAGTGCTAATTTAAGTATAAATTAAAAATTCTGAATAAGAAGTAGGCATATGTGTTGCTTTTGGACAATTTGGAAGAGGTAAGTGGAGAAATATGTCTCTCATTCCTGATGAGAAGATGTAAAGATTTGTCTTTGTAACCAGACCTGTGCTATCATCTGTCTGTTCCCATCCCACCCAATGCAGCAGCCTTCTGATGGCTGTTTCCTCCGAGGTGTCAGGTACTGAGCTGTTCAGTTCCTCACCTTGTATTTGTAAAAAGAAGATCAAACCTTTTTCTGAGCCAAATTATCTCTGTGATTTGTCTACTTCACACCCTACAGATAGACACTTCAGTATGTGCTTCTCCCTCAGTGTCCTCCTCCCTGAAGTTAATAAAAACTGAGGATTCTATTGCAAATTCCACAAGGGAAGAGCTTCAGCAGAAGTCTGCTGCAAGATCTCATGCACGGTCAGAGAAACATTAAGTGAGCAATATATCCCTTGAGTTCTTAGCACCTCATTATGGCAGAGATTTCTGTACCTCCTGTTCTGCTTTTTGAATTCTCTTGTATCGGCCAGAGAAACTCTAGAGTGTGCTGGTGAAGCTAAGGAAAGGAAGGGCAGAGGGATGTGTGCTAAAGCATAGTAACACTCTATTCTACAGTTGTTAAGAGACTACCCTGTAGCACTAGGGAAACTAAGCAAGGACTAAAATATCAAGTGATAGGAAATCAGCTATAATGGGTGAACAAATAGTTTTGCTATCAACTAGTTAGCAATTCCTAACGAAAAAAAATCTAATCAGTTTAATCTCTTTATCTTTCTTTATCAATTTCTGGGTAAATTAAAAGTTCCTGACTGCCTTTGCTGGTGGAAATTATTTGCAAATACAATTCAGTCCTTGACAATGAATAGTTATAACTCAGCTGTGTCACTTAATAGTGAATGGTAGATCACAAAAATAATAGGCTACCACTATAGTATCTTGATTAACTAGGCATGCAAATCTTTCTTTTTCAAATATCTTGCTTAATTTTTGAAATTTTTGTCTCTGGATATTTGTGGAAGTAAAGCCTGGTGAATTAAAAGTTAGCAAAAAATAAGTGGAGAAAGAATCGTAAGACTGGAAGAAATTAATTAATAACAGAACCAAGTTAATTTTTATTTTGCATTCTTTCACCTACTTTTATAGATCCAGGTACTTGCACACCTGACAACAGAAGGGAAAATATAATGTTATGGACAGGTACATCTCCTACTGTAATTTAAATATATACCTTAGGACCTGGAATTCTTCATTCTAGTGACAAGTACGTGCTAAACAGAGTATTGCTACATTTTCTCTGTTTTGTTATCCACATTTTGTTAGCTAGAGATGCTAACTTCTGCTATGTTTTGATTGCTTAAACAGGCTCAGAGAAGTATATTTACTCCTGTTAATAATATACAGGAAACTACACTGCAGATGTTTTGGTACAGGCTGACCATCTCTTCTGTGTTCATCAGGGTGTTAGCATGGTGGGACTCTGATCTGTGACTGGAGCTTCTAGGCAGTCCTGTGAAGGGGAAATCCAAATGGTAACTGCTCAGCAATAATAATTCAGAAGAATGACCTGATTTAGCAGGCAAGACTGCAGAACTAGGTTAAACTGTCTGGAAGTGGGAATGCCAGAGGGGGAACAGCTCCATGGAGGGGAGGGTGGGGAATGCCGCAGTGCTGACTTATGAAGACATGATCAGTTCTGGTGCAAGTGTACATAAGGAATCGGCTTGTGCCCCATCTTTGCGGCCTGCCTGTCAAACCATGCATGGTGGTGGGGCTCTGCCCAATGCATTATTCATTAAATCCCTTTATACTCAAGCACAAAGGTGTGCTTAATTCACCTCAAGGGGTACGACAGAAGTTCCCCAACAATTTAGTGTGAGAAGTGGGATTGCTGCACACTGGCGGCCAGACTGGAACCAGAGGCAACACCCAGTGCGCTAACACCACAAGAGGCAAGAGATCCTCATTTAAAAATCTCGCATGCGTGCAGCCCTCTCCCCTACCATGTCTCCTACCTGGCCATCATGTCAGCAGTAAACAAACCCTATTTTGCTTTAGTTTCTGCTTATAATGTAAAGATCCGGGGGAAAGTTAAGGAGCTGAATGTTTGATCTTTTGTGAACTGAATTCTGTTAAGTTTTGTGTTCTGATCCCTGAGGATGTTTGAGACTGCTGAAAGCTCTGGTCACTCTCTGGAGCAATTTCTGTGGGTTATGACAAGTCCTTTGTCAGCCCAGGCTAACAGGAAAATGTCTTTTGTTTAGCCAAATAAGCTAGGCTCTGAAAACTTTTTGCTTTGAGAAGATAACGTTGAAGCTCTGTCTTCTAGAGGATGTCTGAACTTCTCCTTCTATCCCTTTGCCATGAATAGACCTTAGCTTTGTATTCCCTCACTGAAAAGAAATTTGGGAAGTGGGTCAAGGTTCCTCCTGTCCGGATCTGAAAGACCTGTTAGGCTCCATGTGCCACAATTATGGTGTACGATCACATATGGTCCAACCTGCCCACCAGTGGAATGGCTGTACCTGTGCCAAACCAGAACTGCAGTTTCCAGGCGAGGGAACCTTTGACCTGAATAAATTAACTTAACCTTTGCCATTGCTTAGAAGACAATAAACAGAGGCAAATGGACGCTTGGTTTTTATGGGACAAGGTGAACAATCTCTGGCAGAAATCCATTATAGCTAGCTTACAGGATAAAAATGCAAAAATGGAAGAGCAAATTGAAAGGATGAAATCAGGTGAAAATGAAAGTAAGGATCCTTCTAAAACTTCAGCTGTAACACCTAAATTTCTGTACCCAAGCTTAGTGTCCAGTGCTACTACACCAGTCCTACCCCTGTGTCCTGATCGTCCCGAAGATCTCTTGGACACTTGGGAGCCCCCTAATGGACTTCCTCCACCTGCAGCCCAACCAGCAGTTCCAGTTCAAAATCTAGCTGAGGCAGATATCCCTGTAATTACACTGGTGATGCCAGACACCTACCTTATACCCATGTGGTGCAGGGCTATAAATTGATCCAGATTAGGAGGATTATGATGTCTCTCAAATTGATTCTAGTGTCACCTTGCTTGTCAACAATACCCCTCTTGAAGACCTAATCAATACTGGATCTTCTTTCTCCAGTATCCAGAGCTCAGAAAGCCCGGGTTTGAAACCAACTGATAATATAGTTAATGCTGAGGGCGTGGGTGGAAACATCCCTCACACTGTATCTGAACCAACTCACTCACATGTTTCTCTCCCACTGAGCGAGGAACATGCCTTCCTCCTCAGTCCAAATTCCCTTGTGAACCTGCTGGGAATGGATCTGTTGTGCAAATTAGAAGCCACAATTTGTTGCTCCCCAGAAGGTCTGTGTTTGGACATTCCACATCATCAGACCATGTGACCATCATCTGGTCACACTGCTAACTGCTGAAGGGCTACAGTCTGAAGGCAGCTCCATTGACTTGGAGCTCCCCTCCCAGCTTCCTTCCAAACTGTGGGCTTCTCATTCTAATGGTATGAGAAGACTCTTAGCAGCTGAACCAGAAAACATTAAATGCAAAAACAATCAGGTGTTCCCAGCAGATCCCCAATATCAACTTGCTTGAGAAGCTGAGGATGGCATCTTTCCTGTCGTCTCCTCCTTAGTGGAGCAAGGTGTCTTAATACCAGCCAGGTCACCCTGTAACACACACATTTCACCAGTAAAGAGAGGGGGGAAATTTGATGAACAAGGGAGCCAAATTTGGAGGTTTGTCCAAGATTTGTGAAAAATCAACGCTTTTGTTATCCTGAGTCATCCAGTTGTTGCTAACCCTGTGTCTATTCCAACTTCCATCCCTGCAGAGGCTACTCGTTTTGCTGTTATTGACCTATGTTCTGCCTTCTTCTCTATCCCCATACACCTCAATTCACAGTTTTTGTTTGCCTTTATTTACCAGGGACAACAGTACACCTGGACCAGACTCCTCAAGAGTACTGTGAATCCCCTACTGTTTTCTCTCATTGCTTAAGATGAGACCTAGATTCTGTTACACCCCAAAGTGCCTCAGTCTTCGTACAGTATGTGAATGATATTCTGGTAGCTTCCTCCCCTTTGGAGGCCTGCCAAGAGGACACACTCCATCTACTGTGTGCCTTGGCCCATAAAGGACACAAAGCATCCCAAAAGAAGCTGCAATTCTGCAAGCAATAGGTTGAGTATCTGGGTCATAAAATTTCAGAAGGGAAATGCCAAAAAAATGACTCCAGAATCTCTGCTGTCTTATCAATTCAACTCTGACCTTGTCCTCTCTACGGATGGCTCTTTCATGAGGAATGATGTAGGCAAACTAGTTGCAGTATGTGTTGTATGGTCACAGTTCAAAATTCTCAAAATATTTTCCTTCTCTACAGTTTCAAGCGCACAACCTGCTGAGTTTGTTGCACTCACTCAAGCATGTACCCTCGCATGGGGGAAAAGTGTAAATGTCTGTACTGATTTATGGAATGCATTTAATGTTTGTCTTTCTACAGGTCAGATCTGGAAACACTGAGGGTTTATTAATTCCTCTGGAGCTTGATTTTCTAATGGCCCCTTCATCCTGGAGTTACTATATGCTATTATGCTCACTACTACTATCGCTATGATGCATTGTTCTTCTCACACAGGTGCATTAGATGAAGTAAGCCTTGACAATGCATATGCTGATGCTGCTCCAAGCGAGCTGCCCTTGAGGGTTCTCCAGCAACATTTTTAAATGTTGCAGCTCTTAACGTCTACCTCTCCGTTTCTATTGAATATCTGACCAAATTACAAGAACTACCTTCAGAAGAAGGAAAGAGCTCATGGTTTCACTCTAGCTGTGTATTACACTTGGATCATATATGGAGATCTCATGATGGCAGACCCATAGCTCCCCTCTCTTTGATTCCTATTCTTGCATGTGCAGCCCACTCGATCGGCCATTCTTGCAAAAGGAGAGTTCCATTCTGCAGTGTCTTCACAGGTCCAAGATTCACTTACTGTATCAACTCATGTGCCATGCCATGACCTGAAACCTGGAGACTGGGTCCTGTTAAAGGACTTCAGATGAAACATGGTCTGTCACCACATTGGTCTGGTCCACTCCAACTGCTTCTAATGACCCACACAGTGGTAAAGGTTGCAAAAAAGAGTGCCTGGATCTGTGTATTCCACTGTTGTAGGACAGTGCCAGCCAAGAAACTACAGGAACCTCTGGAACAACCAAGTCAGGTAAGGTCAGAAGCCGGACCACTGCCAAAAGGGTATCTCATCCTGCCAAAGGACACTTCCATCAAAGAAGAGCAACAGAGCTGGACAACTCTATGACAAGAACTGAGGTTACAGGACAAAGGTCTGTGTGACAGTGCTGGTACCCTCTCCCCAGAAGTACTGCAAAGGTTAGCACCAAGGTACAATCTGAAACTGAGAAAGCTGAAAGAAAAGTCTGATACAGCATAGCATATTGGGTTTGCGTGGCAAGGTTTTGGTAGCCGGGGGGGGGCTACAGGGGTGGCTTCTGTGAGAAGATGCCAGAAGCTTCCCCTGTGTCCGATAGAGCCAATGCCAGCCAGCTTCAAGACGGACCCACAGCTGGCCAAGGCCGAGCCCATCAGTGATGGTGGTAGCGCCTCTGTGATAACATATTTAAGAAAGGGAAAAAAAACAACTGCGCAAAAGCAGATGGAGAAGAGAGGAATGAGGATATGTGAGGGAAATGGCTTTACGGACACCAAGGTCAGTGAAGAAGGAAGGGAAGGAGGTGCTCCAGGTGCCAGAGCAGAGATTCCCCAGCAGCCCGTGGTGAAGACCATGGCGAGGCAGGCTGTCCCCCTGCAGTCCATGGGGGTCCATGGTGGAGCAGATATCCACCTTCAGCCCATGGAGGACCCCGTGCTGGAGTAGGTGGATGCCTGAAGGAGGCTGTGACCCCGTGGGAAGCCCGCCCTGGAGCAAGCACCTGGCAGGACCTATGGAACTGTGGAGAGAGGAGCCCATGCTGGAGCAGGTTTGCTGGCAGGACTTGTGACCCCATGGGGGACCCACACTGGAGCAGTCTGTTCCTGAAGGACTGCACCCTGTGGAAAGAACCCATGCTGGAGTAGTTCATGAAGAACTGCAGCCCGTGGGAAGGGCTCATGTTGGAGAACTGTCTTCCATGGGAGGGACCCCATGCTGGAGCAGGGGAAGAGTGTGAGGAGGGAGGAGCGGCAGAGACAACGTGTGATGAACTGACCTCAACCCCCATTCCCGGTCCCCCTGTGCCACTCAGGGGGAGAAGGCAGAGAAAATCAGGAGTGAAATTGAGCTTGGGAAGAAGGGAGGGGTGGTAATGGTGAGTGATCTCTCCCTGTCCTTATCTCGATCCATAAGCCTTTCATTATATTTTCTCTCCCCTGTCCAGCTGAGGAAGGGGAGTGATAAAGCAGCTTTGGTGGGCATCTGGCATCCAGCCGAGGTCAATCCACCACATATAGCTTGGAACAGTTGCCTGCAGAGGCAAGCCAAATAATACTTGTGTGACTGTGTATACACACACACACACACACGTCCATATGTATGGACCCTCTTGCTCAAGAGGAGTTGTGCTGTGCTATACTGCTTGTTATGATTCTAAGAGGAAGCATTTTGGTTTAGGTTTTAGAATCTGTAACTACTGTTAGATGAATAAGGGAGATGACAGGTTTAAAAGTTTTATGTGTTTTCCAGATGATTACTATAGCAAAAACTGGCTGGGAAAAAAATTCACTTGTTAAATTATGCCAAGTCTGGGCAAATTCCACGAACCTTATTAACTGTTGGCTATGCTCCCAGGGAGCATTGGCATTGCCTCTGTCAGCTTTCCCGCTGCGGACACCCACTAGTGCTTCCTGGAAGTATAACTTGAGAAATCGATGGGCAGGGTTCCCATGAAGCCCTGAACCATTGGCCACCAGAGACTCCCTGTACGTCCACATTCCTAGTAGACTAAATGCATCACATTGCAAGAATATTGAAGGAGGAGGAGAAGATCTAGGAAAGGTTTACAGGTGTGAGACAACATTCAGTTGCATATGGAATCCTGCAAGTATAGATGTTACCATCGAACGAGGGAGATTCAGCTGGAAGCATGCATACAATTATTCACTGGTGTGTAATACTACTAATTGTTGAACTGGCATTCTTTATGGTATTTCTGATTGCATGCCCTGGTACCGGCATCCCCACTATTATCTGCTGAAAGATATTGTATATTCCCCTGGGTTCATAAATCATACAGGATTATACTGGATATGTGGCCATCATGCCTGCAAAGGCCTGCCACTAAACAGCACAGGCAGCTGCACCCTGGGTTGGCTACTCACACGTGCTGAAGTACGCCATACTTTATCTGCAAAGTTGGCCCACAACCTACCAAGACACATTAGATCCCTTAACCCTTTAGTGAAAAGGTCAAGACCCAGGTGGAAGGTGTTCCGAGCTCTAGTTCTGACTCTTGACATACTCAAGCTTGAAGCTGCCATCACAAATATATCCCAGAATATAGAGTCTATGAGCAACACCACAACAGATACAATCCTGGCCTTACAAGAAGTATCAGGAATATCAAAAGTAGTGTTCCAGAATCAGCTGGCATTAGATGTGGTGTTGGCATCACAAGGTGATGTGTGTATACTGAGAAATGCCACCTGCTGTACTTACATTGATCGATCTGGTTATATAGCCACTGAAATTTCTAATATAAGGAGAAATTTGCAAGTCCTCCACAAAGTAGAGGAACAGGAATGGAAAAGGAACTGGTGGAGATCATTGCCAGATACTGGAGGATGGTTTGGGAATATTTTTAGGTTGATCTTGAAGTGGACCATTATTCTATTACTAATCATTATAATCACTTATGTATTGGTGCAATTGATTCTATGTTGCCTGAACACAGAACATGGGCTGTAAACAAATGAAGAAAGGAGCAAAAAGAATAACCCAAAGTGAGGCAAAACAAATGTTTTTGTAAATGGAAATAGAAAAGATGCGTAAGGAGGAATTTGAAAGACTTGCAATAAAGAATGTGTGTGAGTAACAACTACTCACAAAAGGGAGGAATGAAGGGTAATTCAAATGGTAATTGCTCAATGATAATAATTCGGGACTGAAAACCAACCTGGTTTAGCAGGCAAGAAGGCCTGACTGCAGAATCAGGATGAACTGGCTGGAAGTAACAAAGCCAGAGGGGAAACAACTCCATAAACTCCCCTGTGGATAGGGTGGGCAATGCCTCAGTATTGACTTGTAACAATATGATTGGTGCTGGTGCAAGTGTACATAAGGAACTGGCTCATGCCACATCTTTGCAGACTGCCTGTAGAACTGTGTGTGGTGATGGGGCTCTGCCTAATGCATTGCTCATTAAGTTTCTTTATACTCAAGCATGAATGTGTGTTTAATTTACCTCAAGGGGTGCAACAAAAAATCCCCGACGTTTGCAATAAAAATTAAAAAAAAAAAATCCCATCTCTGTTATATATTGCTGATTGACCTTGAAATGATTCTTTGATAAGCTTTAATGACCTCCTTCCTCTGAATGGTGTTGAAGTACTATCAGTATCAAACTCTCTAAGACCAATGTTGTCATATGGCTGAGCGCCAGCAATACTTTTGGGGCCAAATCTCCAGACATTGCACTCAAAGCTGTAATGAGTATGGAAAGGTGTAATGAGAATGGTTTACTGAAAGGCTACAATGAAAGTCTCAGTCCATATGGGACCACTGTCCAGTGCCCATCCTCAGACTGTTGGTAATTCTTTATCTGCCCTCATTGCTCTGAGTCTCACTCCATATGGCAGAAGAGAAAGTCTCTGTACTCTGTCTTTGTACTAAACACCACATAGTCTCAGCAATTTGGCACACACAAGGTGCCATGTTCTGCCAGTTTTCTGGGGTACACCCCCAAAAGAGTGATTGCTGAAAGGAAATCTTCCTGCACCATGGAAAAACCACAGGCCAGGCTCTCAGCCTCAGAACCTGAGTCCTCCCCATGATGGCAAATGGAGACTCATCTGGGTGCACTGTCTTGACTAAAATGGCTGTATCCCTTTTTCTACATCCTCTTCCACTCTGTCTCATTGACTTTCAGATATTTTATCCCCTTTCCTTCCTCATGGAGCCTGTGCTCTATCAGCGCTGCTAAAAATCAAGTCTGGGACTATTAACCCAAATAATGGGTGTGTAATAACAAGCTGCATGCAAAGCCTCAAGGTGACACTTCAAACATCCTCAAGACACTTGTACACCCCATTGTCCTTTACAGCTACTTATCACACCTACCCACAGTTTTTTACCTGTTTCATCACACTTCTATGCTTCTCATATTTTTATCCCAGCAATCACAAAGTTTGTTCTGGCCACCACCACTTTTCTGAACACCCATAAAGATTGCTGGCAGCTACTGTACAAAAACATATAGCTACAGAAACCTCAAACAGAAAGAGCATATACTGGGATTCAAAACATTCCCTCTGCTGCCCACTCTGTCGAGTGCCTTCAACTCCCTGCTCTTTTCTTCTCATCCCCGTAGTGCAGTCCATGCAGGTATTGTCTTACTGATTAGTTACTTGTGAACCTGGTCAGAGCACAGCTCTCAGAACCATGTAGAAAGTTCATAGCAAATACGCTTGGTCTCTTCCTTTACCCTGCTTACATTGCTAGGCTTAAGCTCCTTTCATAAACCTTCTAGACAAGCACAGAGGGGACATGCATCTGTGAACTAAAAGTGAGCTAAAAAGACAGAGAAAAGGGCTCCATGACTAGGAATTAATTCTGCAGGCAGCTGGCCATGATTTGACCTCTCTCTCTTCCCTGAGAGACTATTCTTGCTGCTCTCTCTACAAATGGCAGACAGGTTATTTTCCAGAGTCCATTTCAATGTTCCCAATCCCAGTTCCGAAGAACTGTCAGATTCATTTTGCATAAATTGCAGTAATTCTGAAGAGAGAAGCTCTTGTCTGTGTCAATAGCCATTCTTCCAAACAAATGCTTCCAAGACAAAAGAAGCAGTATTATCTTCAGAAGTGCTCTTGATCTTGTAAAGAGTCTCAGAGCATCTTCTTTTCTCCATCAAATAGCTGGAGTTCAAAGAATCTGCAGATGATTCATTCATTGTGTTCAATACAAGTATTTGTCTGTGAAAAAATTGAGTTGGGCCACCTCCAAATCTGGCTCTGCAAGAGGTCTGCCCTTCAGAAAGGAATATCATTCAAGGCTAGCTCTGTGGACAATTCTGTCTAGGAGAACTGCCTAAATTCCTGGTCAGACATTCCACTAATTTGATTTAGAGATCAATTTGGAAGGATGTTTCTTTTTGACTGGGTTCTGTATTTTTCAAAACAATTTCTGGTCTCAGAGGGACAACTGCTTTAGGAGCCTCTATGAAATGCAGAAAACCTTAGACTTCACTTTTTTTTTGGCGGGGTCTTCATTTTAGGGACAAAGGAACATCGTCCTGGCTCCTAAGTTTCTATTTTGGTAGTAGCCCAGTTTCTGAGTATTCCAGGATGAGCCAGGAGATGGACACTTTTTGCAGTACCTTGTCTGACTTCTGGAATATTAGATGGAATTAATGTCAGGGGAGTACTGCTTGGGGCGTGTTTGCTTTAAGGATCTATTTTTGCCCATAGCTTGAATGTATTCTAAGAAAAAAAACAGCCTTATAATAGAAAAAGATAATGGTTTTTTGCTCATAAAGTGTATGTCACATAGTGGCAAGTATGCCATATTTTGACTTGATACCCTGGGAAAGAAGACTTGTTGCTCTGAAATTCACCCTGGCCTTTTCAGCTCCTCCCTGGGATGTACCAATCTCCGAGTATTTTGCAGCACTGTTGTCTTCTGCCATTCCCGTTGCTTCCCTTCAAAACAATGGGTATGTGGGTCCTCTTGCAAACAGCAGGAAGAGGTGTCCACAGTACATGCTAGTAAGCCTTCACAGTGGATTCTTTAGGAGAGCAATGAATAACTTGTTCTCACGGCACCTGGGTGGATCAAGTGAATGAAGGCTGACCAGCCTGGCATTTTTTGACTGAAAGACTATTATGCAGACAGGCACTGAAAGACACATATGTAAAGTAATGAGCTTCTTTTTTCCCTCTTCTCAGCTTGTGCTAATATGTGCTGGAAAGCAACGATGAAAATAGTTTAATTTGCATTTATTTGGAGGGGGGCAGAGGGAAAGTACACAGGGAATATCTGATGAAGGTCAGATACAGAAAAAATCATGCTAGAAGAATGAGGATTACTGGGGATCTTATGGGAGTTTATAGGATATCATGACCATCTCGTTTTCCTCTAAAATGTTCCTAGGGCTTGCAATATGGATGTGGAAGACATGCCCCACTCTGGGACTTTTGGAAGCAACCTGATGTAACTATTATGCTGGCATTCATGTTAAATTTAAAATAGCTAAACTTAGGCACATATATGTGAGTGCTTACTTGTGTGATGGGTGTCTAAATTCCCATTTTAGGCTGTGGAGATGTAGTCAATATACCCAATGGGTCCTAGAGAGCTGTTCAGCCAACCAAACCCAAGAGAGGGGATGCAGTTTCCTAAGTACAGACACCTACTGTCAACTAAGATATTGTAGGGTACCTAAACAAACACACGGGGCTTCCAGATGTGACACAGATGTTATAGGAGTTACTCAGACTTATTGATTTTCTACTGACGCCAAGTGGGACAGCGCACATTGTCTGAAATGACACCAGACCTCCAGTTAATACAGTCACTGGAGCATAGAGAGTGATTCAGTTATCAAATAGTAGAGGCTTGATGCACTTGTCCACATATAGCCATCTAGTGTCATTTGGGATACCCTAAGGTACCATGCTTGTTTACTCAAATGCAAGTCCAGATAGAAAGGTCTTCCCAATGTCTTGAACTTTATCTGCCACCTCCAACAGGGTATCTAATAGCCCAGGTATCCTAAGTAAGTAAATAGTTCTATGTAACTATGTGTGGGCAACTGAGCTGGTCCCATAATATTAATCATTTATAAAAATAAACGTGCCAATACTTTATAGATGATTTAAAAACATGTAGTTTAGCCATAATTTTTGTAACAGGTTATTCTCTTTACGTGGGTAAAAGAGAAATCCCTACTTTCCATCCATGTCATGCACACTGACAACTACATACACATACTAATAATTTTCTCCCATCTTTTATCCTCCAGCTCTCATCTTCAATGACTGCAAAAAAGTTCTGAAGCCTTAGTGTGAATGAAGCTCATATAAGGTAAAGAATATTTCGCCAGTGTTACACTGGTTCCTGTGATGATGGTAATATTACTCTTCTCCCAGAATAATAGTATATTCATTGTAGACTGTATCAGAACAGGAATGTCATGAAAAAAATATCACTATCCAACTTTAGCATGCCAGCAACAATTCCTAGTCTGGACACAGATCAGAGGTTGACATAGTGGTCAGATTCCTCAGATTTCTTATAATTTTTTAGATGTCTCTTCTGGTGATTTATTTATCCAGTCTGATTCTTTGACACAGATTTTTAATTTTAGCATTTTTATAATAGTTCTGATTTCCATGGTTGAAGAGAAATCTTAAATTATTATTCAATGTTTTTAATTAATTTGCTGGTTCTACCTTTTTGGAATAATTGCCTTGACTGAAGAGATATTGCTTGCAAGAATACAATTTCATCCATCTGCTCATCTCAACAGAGTGAGAATCACAAAAGAGAAAGCTCATCCTTCTTAATAACTGCAGTCTATTTAACTCTTCATAATGTAGCAAGTGGTTAGTATTTAAACAATTTGATATGCCTTCACATCCAAGGTAAGGACCATGGTCTAGAGCTTCCAGTCACGATGCAAGTTCTGACACTGGCTTGCTTGATGACCTTGCACAAGTCACTCTGGTAATGGCAGCTGGAGCAGCAGTGTTTTCCAGGCTGTATACCTGTATGTGTGCACTAATTATGTTCTGATTGAAAACTGGGAAAAGATTTATGTGTTTCCATGCCTCTCATGCAACCTCCTCTACCCCACGCTTCTCTCCCACACGCTGCTGGTGTCCATTGAAAGGAAATTTTGTTGGGCAATCCAGATAAAAGCATGGCTGACCCTGGCCTCATCCCTACTGTGGACATAGTGCCAATATCCCAGAAAATGCTGTCATTCACACTTACTCTTTGTTCAAGTGCAGCATTAAATTGGAATCATATCGCTCATCTGTAAAATGGTAATGATCTACCTTGTCAGGATAACATCTGTTTGTTACAATTCAGGATTTCTCCTTGTATGTGTACAGGTATATACAGCATAGGAGCCACCAGTAAATATTACTAATTTGATATTAATTCAGTTTTGATTTTAGGAGATTAAGGGTTTTTTTTTACATGATTCAAAGGAACGTGTTAAAACTTATGTATATTTGTCACAAAAATCTCTGTTATACACAAAAAAATTGCCAACTCAAAATCATTTAAAGAGGTAGTTCCAAATTATTACTTTTTTCATCTGTCAAAGAAAGAAGATATTTTGACTTTTTTTTTCCCTTGTGGGTCTCTTAATAATCACACAGACGAAGGTAAGGGAAATAGATTTAAAAACTAAAAGCTCTTCTCCCATTTCTATTATCCTGCCTTTTTTATATTCCATTTAGTGTTAACTGGATCTCACAACCATGAATAACGTCCTTGCTTTTAACGTAACAATGCAGACACTCTACTTATAAATGAAAGAAAAAGTTTATTTTATTTACAAGTTACACAGATGAAAAACACATTTTCTGAACAACATCCTAGAAACTCAAATGTAGACTACATATTCGTGTCCCTTAGTCCAACAAGTTCATGTCTGTTAGACTAGCAAGTTATTTTTTATTTCCCTCCTTCTTTTTTTTACCTTAATAGGGATATCCAATATGGTAACCCACTATAAAGCATATTAAATTTTTGTTACTTCTTCATGAAAGTCTATTCACAGCAGTGGTGTCAAGTCACATTAAATGAATTATCTTACTACTGTACATTTTCTACATATGTGCATGGAATTTCATCCTAGATAACTGTATTATGTGTTTTTATTAAGCTATCTTTTGTTCTTTTATTCAGAGATACCTGACCTTTCCTTTCCCTCAAAAAATTGTAAAGAAAGCCAACCCACAAAACATGACAGAAAATAGAGGTAAGCAGTGAACATACTGTTCACAAGTATTCAGATACCTCATACTTTTCTCATTACATGATTCACTGGTTTTTTTATTTAGATGTCCATTCAGTATACTTCTCAATCCCTATCACCATCGTAGTCCAGAGTCTTATAGATGCATTTTCTCACAATATTCCTAGAAAATATTGTTCTTATGCAACAGATGAGTATTTCAACCAATAGGACTCCTATTTCACAGCACAGAGAACCTTAAGGCTTAATCTTGTAAGAGGGACCTAGATTTCTCAATGCCAATTTTGATACTCAGTTCCATCATTTTGTTACCATTGACACTGTCAAACCCCTTTTGAATGTCTGTCTGTATTTTGTGGACATGTGAATAAGTCTTTAAATGCCAAACTGCTTGGAGACTGAGCTCTGGAGCATTCCTGAACAGCATATACCCCAAGCATCTTGCCTTTGGGTGAGATATGGCAGATGTTCCTAGAACATTCTTGCCACAGTTAGTCTTGTACAATAAAGACCTGGGGACTTGCATACGAAAAGCTGTCTCATTATAGCAAGTGGTCTGCGATGAGGATATTCAACTGGTAAGGCAAAGACCTGCGGTCTTCTGAGTTTAGAGCAGCATCTTGCACTCAAGTCTCTCTCCAATAAGAGTGCCTTTGTCACCAGGGGCTGTGCCCTGGTGTGGGTTCTGTTGCTTAAACCTCTTCTGCTTTGTATGAACAACTACACACTCTTTAGGGCACAGGCACTGGAACTTGTCTCAAACAGTCACTATGAATTCGGCTCTCCATTTTGGAAGAAAGAAGAGATTTTAACTGTATGGATATGATGTGACCTGGGCCATGCCATTTTTCCTCAGGGCCAGAGAACAGGCTCTGGTCCATTTTAATAGTACAGATTTAATTATGAGAAGTAGCATTGGAGGAAAATTCCTTTCCCTAATTTCAGTGCTATTCCATGATTGCATGTTATAAATGAATAAAATAAAAACAAGCTCCCAACACTGATAATTTAATTGGGGCTTCCAAAAGCAACAAATGGAATAAGAAAACCAGTTTTCAACTTAGTTTAAAAAATAGGCTTCAAAGAAAAAAGATGTGGGGAAGGCATTAGCTAAGAGGACTTGTCGTCTATTTTTAACCATGCCACTGATTTTCTGTCACACTTTGGGAAGTCACTTATTTTCCCTGAAAAAAAACACAATAAAGAGTTGGTAGACCAATTTCAGTTGAATATCAGTGCTAATTTTCTACAGCAATGGCATGCTTTATTAGAATTTCTACCCTTCTTATTCTCCTCACTGTCCCTGGTCACAGTCTGCAAAATTGTGATACCACTTCAGTGTCCTGCAGGAATGTTGTGTCTCAAAATCCACTAATACTGTGTGAACATCAACTCCTATGGTGATAAGCAGTGTAAAAAAACAATAAATACAACATTTTACAAAGGTGCTCTAGCCAAGAGGCAAGAGATAAAAAGCCTATATTACTAAACATTTCCAATACTAGACTGTCCTGTCTAGTAAACTGTGATTTCTAGGGAATCACAGAAAGAAAAAGAGGTGAAAAGGAGATATGCAGGGAATGTAATAGATGACTTTGCCCTTCCATTTGCTATTGATATAACATGTGAAAAATGTGAATAAACTAGCATGACTAGTAAAACAAATACTGAAGTGACTTCAATATTAAATGTAGCAAAAAGAAGTGAGTAAAAAACTACAGAATAAGGAGTGGGGGAGGGAATGTTTAAATTCAATAAAGTTTAAAATATTTTATTTTAATTAAAAAATTAAGTACATTCTTTCCAAACTTTTATTTCAGTGAAAAGTCCTATTTTCTTATTTTGATCCCAAATAAACTTTGATATATCAGAATCCTCAGGGAGGTGAATACAATTTTTAGGCTAAAAAAGGCATCAGGTATCAAGTTTGTTTAAAGTCCTATTGAGCTCTAAATCAGCCCTGTTTTAGAACTGAAAGGAGGAAAATCCACACAGCAGCACATTCTGCTGTGCCGTGTGTGTATGTCTTGCTCATATTTCTCCAATTCATATCCTTTATCATTGAATAGCCGATACCTGAAAGCCTTTAATGTATGTATTCTCATAGTGTGAGAATACTCTTATCATAGGTTTACTGACAGAGCATGGAAGTTGTGTGCGACTAAATGACTTGCCAGTGTTTACCCAGGCAGTCTGAAGTCACCTGCTTAGCAGGAAATTGAATCCTGGTATTCAGATTTCTAAGCTAATGCCCTCACCTAATATTGGGTTCCCTAGTTCTGGAATTATCCTACCTTATTTCTTCCTATGCAGGGAACCATCATGCTTTCCTTTCCTCTTTTGCACTGCAAAGAAAATCAGTTCTCTGCCTTTCCTTGTAGAGATGTGATGGATAGACACCTCATCAATTCTGGAATGTGTATTTCATACTATGTGTGAAAGGCAAACAGGATGGATACAGAGGTCATTAATTCTAGGATATGTATTTCATACTATGTGTAAAGGATTTTCCTAATGAAGAATTAAAAACATAGGTATTGTCCCACCCTAGCACTGTCCCAGTCCTTGGCAGCATGTCTCAAGTAGCTTTTACAGTAATGGAAATGTGCTGTCGTTCCGGGGAGTTACATTTTGTGGTCTGCTGAATACTATCAAACCAGTGAGAAATGCTTACACAATTGCAGTCTGGTCTTAAGACACAGCAGGAAGATACTGAAATGAAGAAAAATTTAATGAGAGTTTGTCACTGTTGCCCTTTTAGGTAGAAAGACCACCCTAGAAAAAAGCCATAGCACTGGGAGAGGGGAGGTAGTTTGGAAACCTGTGTGCTTCTTAGGTGTTAGTGATTTCTGCTCTGGACTTGCTGAAAGTGGTGAAAGTGCCGACTCTGTGTCCACATGGGTTAGCTGACTAGATAGGGGATTGCCCTAACAGTGACCTTCTGCTTTGCAAATAATTAAGATCAAGTTGGGCTGATTTTACTGTTTATCACTCCTCTCTGTTCAAATCTATGTTCTAAAAATTGCTTACAATTTCTTACATTTTAAATAAAATTAATTTTCTCAGGGAGGTTGGCGATATCCTTAGAGATATTCAAAAGCTGTCTGCACATGGTCCTGGGCAACTGGCTGTAGGTGGCCCTGCTGGAGCAGGGGATTGGACCAGATGACCTCCAGAGTCACCTTCCAACCTCAACCATTCTGTGATTCTGTGAATTACCAGAATAATTCTTAACCATGTCTCCATATATATTCCTTCCATTCATAAAGCATTATGTATTCTTTGAGTCCATGAAAGTTTGAAGCTCAGTAGTAGAAAACACACAATATTTCCAGGGGGCCATTCAGCTTGGAGGGGCTTTTGATTGCTACTTAAATAAAGATGAAGAAATATCAATGTTTGTGGTGGGTTGACCTTGGCTAGCTGCCAGGTGCCCACCAAGCTGCTCTATCACTCCCCCTCCTTAACAGGACAGGGGAAGGAAAATAGGATGAAAAGCTTGCAGGTTGAGATAAGGACAAGGAGATCGCTCAGTGATTACCGTCACAGGCAAGACAGACATGGGGAAATTTTTTTAATTTATTACCAGTTAAACAGAGCAATGAGAAATAAGAACACATATAAAAAAACCACCTTCCCCCCACCCCTAACTTTTTCTCAGGCTCAACTTTACTCCTGACTTCTCTACCTCTTCTCCCCGAGCAGCACAGCGGAAAGGGGGTTGCAGTCAGTTCATCACACATTGTCTCTGCTGCTCCTTCCTCCTCACACTCTTCCCCTGCTCCAGCGTGGGGTCCCTCCCACAGGAGACAGCTCTCCACAAACTCTTCCAGCGTGAGTCCTTCCCACGGGCTGCAGTTCTTCATGAACTGCTCCAGCATGGGTTCTTTCCACAGGGTGCAGTCCTTCAGGAACAGACTGCTCCAGCGTGGGTCCTCCGTGGGGTCATAAGTTCTGCCAGAAGACCTGCTCCAGTGTAGGCTCCTCTCCAGAGGTCACAGGACCTGCCAGGACCTGGGGGTCACAGCCTCCTTTGGGTGCATCCACCTGCTCTGGCATGGGGTCCTCCATGGGCTGCAGGTGGATATCTGCTCCACCATAGACCTCCATGGACTGCAGGGGCACAGCCTGCCTCACCGTGGTCTTCATCATGGGCTGCAGGGGAATCTCTGCTCTGGTGCCTGGAGCACCTCCTCCCTCTCCCTCTTCACTGACATTGGTGTCTGCAGGTCCGTTTCTCTCATATATTCTCACTCCTCTCTCCCAGATTCTCTTGCACAGGTTTTTTTACCCTTTCTTAAATATGTTATCACAGAGGTGCTACCAACATTTCTGATTGGCTCAGTTTTGGCTACCGGTGGGTTTGTCTTGGACCAGCTGGAATTGACTCTGTCTGACATTGGGGCAGCTTCTGGAATCTTCTCACAGAAGCCACCCCTGTAGCTCCTCCCTGCTACCAAAATCTTGCCACGTAAAACCAATACAACATCAAAAATTAAATTCGATCAACAAGTTATGAAAACTATGCCAAAAAATTGGCCCTCAAAGTATAAAGCCAGCCAAGCAGCTGCCCATAAGGATGGGAAAATTAGACAAGAAAGATAAAAACAAATCAACAGATGAAGATGTCCCATAAGCTGAGATCATATTAAGTTAGTCATATGAAAATGAAAAGGAAGGTACAAGGGAGGGAGACTGAGCATACTAACATGACGTTTAGAAACACATGTTTAGACACAGTAAGTAAAATGATCCAGTGAAGTCACAAAATTTTGTAGAATACTGTATACATCTGAAATTTATCAATAGTTTTGAAACTGACAGCTGTCATGTACACTGAACAGACAGGATACAGATATAGGTAGTCTGAACAGAGTACTGGAGAAAAAAAATAAGATTTGTATTAATAATTTCATTTGAACCACACTCTAAGGTCTTGTGGAATAATGTGTCATGGATTTATAATGCAATTACTTCCAACATTTGTCTGGGAGAAACACAGGTTATGAACTTTTACAGTTTGAATAACGTACAGAAGAGAAGTGCATTTTTCCGGCCAGGTTGTTTTTTTTTTTTCCTTTCTTTTTTTTTTAGCAAAGCAAATTCCAGTGTCAAAATGTTCCCATTTACTGTGTAACCACTGAAGCAGTTTTTCCCGCCATGTTTCTATTTCTCATCTGCAGGGTTACTGTTATCTAGAAGTGAGGCTGAAACACAGCTCTTAAAGCTATTTTGTGCTTTTAAGACTTGATGTTGCTTGAAATGTAAATCCGTGTCCAAGCTAACTTTTGCAAACTAATGTTAAGCAGGATAGACATCCAAGATACTGAATATAGGAAATCTGAAATAGATTTACATTCTAGGAATGAGTCCATCTCTTTTACACTATAAAATATTTTGGGATACTTTCAGTATTGCAGTCTCTCTGTAACAGCAAAGTTCATTTTATTCCACTCTGCAGGTCTAAAGTAGCTGGAGTTTTTCCTTATACTACCTTGTATAAATCTCAGCAGGAAAGAACAGGTGGATTAATTCAATTTAATGGAAATAAAATGACATCTTTCATCACACAGATGCATTTTGAGACTGGTCACAGTTGGTCCTGGAAGGTAATGCAAAGATTAATACAATGGGGCGCCACATGAGATGCATTCTAGAAAGGAAGTTCTCCTTCTGCATAATGTATCTTTAAAAGTATGCATTCAAGGAACTTTTTTAAATCTCTGCTTTATGATTGTAGAGTTTCTTTTAACTGGAACAGAGGCTTTGGACTTTTCTCTGAACTCTTATCTCTTGTGCTGTGTACTGGGCTGCATGATGTAACCTGCATGACATGTTGTCTGGAGGATAATTGTGTGACTTGTACTGCCATAATGGATCATAGTATGCCGTCAGATTGTTGAGCCTACTTGAAAAGATAAGTGTGGAGTGTTCTTTGAAGTGTCTTAGCTGGGTTTGTCCCAGTTAACATCACATACCAGATAAAATTTTGCAGAGTGATGCAAGTAAACTGAAACTTACAGACTCTTTAAAAACCACATTTCAGTGCTTGTGGAGTGTGTTTCAAAAGCCCAAGATAGTCCCTGGGTAATATCACTTTCTTTGAACTTTGCTTTCAGCCTGTCTGTTTTCTGAAATCATTTCCATCAGGATATTCAGATTACACAGCATTAATCCATAAATGTCATTTAACATTAAACTCTACCCTGGTAAAACAGTAATTAAGAAAGATGACACTAGTTTGACATTCTCAGCTTGTCTGCAAGACAAATGATAGTGTTGACTATTAGTTGCCTTTATCTGCTCAGTAAGTAAAAAATTCAATGGTTTGTACAAAAGCCACATACTAAGAAGATTAATGTATGCTTTAAGTCTAGGGGAAGAAAAAAGACTCTACTGGGAAAGTGCAAAAAGATATAACTATTAAAAATATTTTTTACTGAGGGTAAAGTATTTAGTGCAATACTTCTCTGACAATTTTACTAAATGAGTTGTTTTGTCTTTGAAGTACTTTACAAATTTCATAGTTCACAATTTTCTATTAAACTACAAATTTTTCATATTGATACCTGAATCACTTTTATCATTAAATACTCTTTTAATACTTTTTAGATGTCTACGGAAAAATGTGTATTATAATACACTTGTTTCTATTAGAGGAAATTCTATGCTTCAAGCCACTTTCTGTCCTTGTTTGTACTTTGAGGACAAATCAAGCAGTTTTAGTGACATTGCACCTACTTGCTGATAAGTTTGGTATTTTGAACCCTCTCTGAGTGAACATTTACAGTCTTACCATTCTCAGCCAGGGCTCCAGTTTCAATGCTGCAGATGTAACAACTGCAGGTTTTTTATAACCGTATTAACAAGGGGTGCTACTGTATTTCAGTCTTGCACAAAAAAAGACAAACATATATAAATATAGTCCAGAAGTCTGTGACTTGCTGTTGGTCAAAACCACTCTCAAACATTCACGTACATGGAGCTACACTGACTATTTTATTAAAAGAGCTCCAAGATTTCTGTTTTGCATGAGAGCAATAGTCCTCAGGTTCTAGCAATCAGGAAATGCTTGGGCCCTTCTTGCTTTGTTCCCGTTAGCAGGGAAAAAGGGTGACATAAGTCACGTATTTTTTGAGGGTCATTTCTGTTCCTTCATGGAGAATGGATATTAATGTTCTTTCCCTCCAAACTTTGGGGGCAAAGTACAGCATTTTCTTTGCCCACAGTCCAGTCATGTCTTCCTTCCACCTCACCCCACCCCCCGGGTGTTCACTGTCTCTGAAAATGACACGGTTGCTTTTCTCCCCTTCTTACTGGCTCTTGGTTTTCTGATTATATTTCTGTCTCTGACAGATCTAACACTCACACATGCGGAAGTCTCCTGTACTAAAAATTAATGCTGTCACGTGGTGGCCAGCTACAGGCTAAGTGGGGCCATTCTGAAATGAGTAACTAGTTTCCACGCTGCAACTTGTGGAGATGGTAATCCAAGGAAGAGATGGCCAGAGGCGCAGCAAACATAAACGGGACAGTCAGCAGAAGATGTTCATACTGGAAGGTACGTGATCCCTAAGTTTGTATTAGTAAATGAGTTACTAGCTTATTGGCATTCTGAGGGCTCAGGGTATGGGCATGAGCCATTGTCCATAATATTGAAGTGTTAGCACGGTCTCTGGCATAGTTCTGGTTTAGGCCAAATTGCATTTTAGGCAGATTGTGTCTAGACTCGTGTCTAGTTATGGGATGGTAGAGAACAGACACTATTCCTAACTGGTAGTTTGGATGCTGGTTAGACAGCTTACTGGACAGATGTCACCTGTGTCAAAAAATAGTGTCTGACCAGTTTTATTTACAGGCACAGATGTGGCTTATGAGTCCCAGTGGAGACCAGGTCCAATGCAATAAGTTGGCAGCTATCCTGTCCTTCCAAGCAAAAGATGTACAAGCAGGTATATAAGATACAAAATCTGTAGAGACCTGAGATCAGCCCATAGCTCAGGAAAAAAAAAAAGAGTAGAATAGCCAGGACTTTGGAAAAAAGGCTGGAGATCTCTTTCCTGTTCAGGAGTCTCTAGCTGAAAACCACCGTATGAAGTATGCCCCGTTTTAAGGCATTAAATTGTAGCCTGCTGTTTCATGAGATACTGTGTTACAGCTAACCAGTCAGTTCTCCAGCCTTTGTGCTCACCACCATCCTGGCCCGTACAACCCAGCATGGGTTTGGAGACTAAGGAGGTATTAGCCTGCACTACCTCAGCTGCTCCCAAGCAAAACATTTTTAATTTCTTCTCCACCTTGCCTAAATGAATTGTGAATCCCATGCTTGTCATTTTAATGAGGTCTGTGATTGACCTTGTGATTAATAATAGTGATTAGCATTTTCTGACATAACAATACATTAAGTCCTGGGCTAATCATGCAAGCCATACAACCTCGAACCTATTTAGTCTAGAATTTAACTCTTTTTTCCATTTTAGAGACTGTTTTCTCATTTGCTATAAAACATATTACTCTTTCTTTTCAGATGCATTCCCTATCCTTAGGTAAAAAATTTAGCAAAATTTGTATGTTCTTTAGTATACAATTTAAACTATAAGCTAAAATAAACCATGTCTTCTAGAGAAACATTTTACACTCATTTGTTTTCCAATTAAGCGCTAAATAAATGCTTTTGTATCATAAAAACTGATACATTCACTTTAAACATTTAAACATTCTCTTCTCCAAATGTTGCCATTAAACATCAGTAAATAAGACATTCATAAATCTTTTTTTTTTTAAACTAGCTATCCTTTAAGTGTCCCCTCCTGTCCATTTTTCATGGCTACCAAGGATAGGAGGCCCTCTCTCTAGTTATCAAAAAGTAAGCAGTCTAAATCAGGCTTTGTCCATCCATAATCAGTGGAGAAAGACAGGCAACTCCAGAGGGTGATTCATTCTCTCCTAAAATAAAGGGGATGAATCACCCTCTGGAACTGCCTTCTCTTTACCCTTGATTGCAGAGGGAATCTTGATGACTGCTTTATAAAAAGACATGATTATGCACTCATTTTAAATGAACATAAATTTAGGTTGTTGTCAAAAGTGTGGTCCCACCTTGCTCCATTGTCTCTTCTTATTTCCATATCTCTTTTGATGTCACGGGAGTGACAGGTGTAAATGATTGGTTATAAAACTGAATATGGATATAGATATGGATATGGATTATTATTATTTTTATAAAGTTAGGTTTCATCCAACTGTATTCCCTGATTTGGCTCCCACTGTGATTGCAAAAACTTAGCACCAGTACAAGCATTTCTGGGAGCCATAGCTGGCACTGCTCACTTTGAAGTTGCAGAAAAGCACTGTCTTAGATTAAAGTGACTGCGTAACTGCAGTCTGTCATACAACTTACACACAAATACATTCAGGTGAATTGAATCTTTTAAAGGAAACTCAGTTCTGTGCTTAAACATAGGTGCCTAGTGCCATTTGAGACCGTTTTTTGATCACTTTAGAAGTTTTTTTATTTATTTAAGATTTAGACCTTAGTTTACTCTTAAAGGTGGAATTACAGCTATAGCTTCTACCAGGGAATCCATGAGGGGAAAGAGTCCCCAAATCTGTGGACTTTTGAGATACAGGAAAAGAGCTGATGCCAATCTTATTTTCTTTAACATATCCTCCAAGCAGTAGGTACATAAAGGCTCCAAAGAACCCCTTCCATAATAAGCACTGTAACCCTGGCTCAGGGATCAGTCTCTTTGCACTTCTTACATGGCTCAGGGTTGCATATCATATATTTTCCTTTTGGTCTGGTGAAGCACTTGTTGAGGTTTGTCTTCTGTCTCTTTCGATGATGAATGATAGCATCTTCTTAGTGTTTGACATAAAACAAATTCTCAAGAGGCAAACTGGAAGGAAGGAATTGCTACAATGGACACCTGGAATCTCAGCCCCTATCTACACATATAAATGCAGCGATGCCTATCCGGGCCAAAAAGGGTTGTCCAGCCTCTTCCATAATTTTAAACTCTTTCAGTTTCCAAAACAGGATGGCTGCATGCAGGGCTGTCCCACTGGAAGTGGTCCCTGGCTCCTACCAACTCTAAGGAGTGGTTTGTAAGTGCTGCCGTGGGGCCAAGCCAGAGGCGTTGGCACTGGGCACCTTTCTAGTAAATAAGTGGTGTAGGCAATCAAGTTCCAGTGTCTGAACAGGGCACTGTTTGACTTAGCTGTATAGCCATAGCCTCAGAAATCCAAGTAAAAATCCTTGCCCATCGTGGGGAAGCATGAGAATGACTGTTCAACTAGCAAGCTAAATTTGCTCTTTCATTTTTACAGGAACTGGGAATGAGAACATTTCAAGCACACCTAAGAAAATTTTTTTTCTCAAAATCCAGTTTTTCAATACTACCTCCAATTTGCAGTATAAATACACTTTTTTTTTCCTCAAATGAGTGCATTAAAAATGAAACCCCAAGTTAAAATTATTTGCGTTCTTTCTCAATATCTGTCTCACACACAGAGGCACAAAATGAGTCAGACTGATTTAATTAAAACTTTTCTGAGAGCTAAAAACCTTCCACTAAACTGAATGATAAATATTTCATAGTGTTAAAAAAGTCTGAAGCTTCAAACATGGTTTTTCTTTAACTAAGTCAGTTTGAGTAACAGAAACTTGAAAAACCATTTGGGTTGTCCTCTCAGTATGTGACCAGCTATGCCTTCCTGAGGTGGAAGATCTCACCCCAGTGCTACTGTAGCTATGCTTGTTGATGAACTGCTGTCTCCTTTGAAAGTGCAAGCTGCAGAGTTCCGGAGGCTCCTAATGCAACAAAAGGTGCTCCATTAGTTACTCCCACCAAAACCTTTCCTGAAAAGAGCATATTTCTATGTAGCATCACTCTCCTTTTTCAGAACGGACAAGCACAGATGATCTTAGCGCTAAAGCAAAGATGGAAAGACTTTCTCCTTTGTGGAATTAGCAGCAGAAGGGCAAATCACTGCATGTGGTTCTGGAAGGAAACACCCTCCATTCCTTCCATCTTCTCCTCTACATCTCCATGGTGTCAGCTCTGCCTGCATTTGTTTTTTGGCTCTTTCAGATCTGAAGGCAATGAGGACACAACAATAGAAACCTTCATGGGGAAGCTCAAGGCAATAATCAAACAGCAAGTAAAGCGAGGCTTTGGGCCATGGTTATAAGAAGGACTCAGGCACATCTTTAGGTGCCTCTTTCTGACACTCATTCGTCATGTTCATTCGCAAAATCCTGCTCAGCTGCTGTTGAATCTAGCAGAGCATACAGTCTCTTGGCATCTAACTTTGTGCTAGTAAAGTTCCCCTGGCATTTACCTTTTGCTGCATAATCACCTAGCGGCTAATTGTGCAGTTTACACCTTTGCTGTTACAGGATTAATTAGACTAGCATCCCTCCACCTGCCTCACCTATAAAACTGATGTAGTCCTTATGTTGTCAGCTGAGCTGAACACAGACCCTGTTTATTCCTAGAGCAGAACTGTTTTGTGCAAACTCACAGTAATAATAAAATGATAATGCCTATCTTTCCTCTAGAGACAAAGTTGGGAAACTTCCCTCTTAAAGCTGAAAACTTTCAAAGCAAACAAGCAAAAAAAGAACTTTGCAAATAAGCAAAAAAGAACATTGCAAACAAGCAAAAAAAATTTTTTTTAATTAAACTGCAAAATACATAGAGAATGACAGCAAAAATTGTTTGCCTATTGGAAAAAATTAATTAGCTTCTGTTCAGAAAAATCTCTTCTGCCTTTTCAAAGATGCCAGCACAATTCTTGGATCAGATAAGAAGAACAATAGAGGAGCAAGCTCCCTCTCATCTATTCTTATCTGCAAAGACAGAGATTCTGACAGCTACTCCATCACATTTTAAAATATAATTGGCAGCAAGAATACAGACAGCAGTTCTCAGTGTCGTGTCAGAAGTATGGTTTTGTCTGATGGAGCTGCGGAGGCATGCCCTGTTTGATGTGACTTCATTTTTTGAAAAAGGTTGTCTGAAAAGAAAATCCCATCAGAGCACATTCACCTGCAGGATTCCTCACAGATTTCTTATTACAAAGCCGCCTTCTTGGGAGACGACAGGCAGAATTCTCTGTGGCCTGTGGAAATTACCACATGAGGACGGTAACCTACTGCATGTAAAACCTTTTCCCCTGCTGCCTGGGTGTAGGTACAGACTTAGCAGATTGTGAGAAGGTTTCTAGATTTTCAACCTCAACTTTGCCAATTGTTCTTCAGACTTAACCTAAATTTAAGCAAATAGTGCTTAGGGAAGACAGGCTGACTTCCTACAAACCTGAGAGGCAGAAAGGAAGAGAATAAACAAATTAATTTCTTGTAGCTTAAGTGGCAAGTACTGAATATGCATTCTTATTCTGTTGAGATTTTAGGAGCGTGATGAACCAGGAGCCTAAAAGTAGGCTTTGGGAAAAGCATCCCTAAAAAGGCTGAGTAAAGAGTTGGGGCTGTAACATCTGTGAGTGATCCCTCAGCAACAGGCTGGGACTAATGCTGGAGAAGCAAGACACTTCATGGGATCCTCCTGGTCTTTACTGTAGAGAATATTGCTAAACAGCTCTCAGGTAAGGTAATTTTATAAAATAAATTTTTAGCAGAAGTTGCCTGCAAGTTGCACATTAGCGATCAGAGACAGTATCTTAAGTAAAACTATTAGCCAGAGTTACTGGTTCAGGAAACTGCTCTCTACCAACCTAATACTGCTGTGACAAATTATGATCATCTTGATCAGCCTGAGTTTTGATCTTAATTAGCTCTGTTTAAGTAATACGCTCTGGAACAGTGAGTATTATTTACATACATTTAAATTTATCAATTATAAACATACATATTCCGTAATATGGATATAAAGAGTTGATTTCTTTCTTTAAATTATTTTAATTTTGATAATATCAGAAGTTATTTCTAGAAAGGTTTTATCTGAACCTCTACAGAAAAAGAAAGAAAGGATAGTGTTACAAAAATATCTATTTCCCAGCTGGGTGAAAGATATCTAGAACAAGACTAAGACTTGCATAATTGAAATATTTGAAGACCAAAAAATCCTGGCAGGGATATAATAATTACTTTTCACTAAAGGAAACCCAGAGGCCTTGAGAAGATTTGGAAGGCTAAGCTTAGCAGCTATATGCATACATCTTACAACAGGATCAAGACCTTTAGTACCAAAATCCTGAGAGCTTCAGCAAAGGGGAAATATTAATGGCAGAAAATTTTTATAAAGCCAGCAATATGGGTACAGTCTGTGAGTGCTATGATGGTCTAGGTTCATCAATGTTGTGCTTTTTCAATAATTGCTTATGGAAAAATGAATGCTGGAACTCACTCAGAGCACATATATTAATTATTCTGCTTTTAACTGTGATCTGAAACTTAGCACATACATTTATGGAAATCTCAGCTCTGTTTCATTAATTACACATATGCTCTTTGAATCTGTCCTCCACTTCCGTTCAGCAGAGCCTTTCTGTCTGTTTCGGAGATGCCACCAATTTTTCTACTTAGCAGCTACATAAAAAAGATTATATCACTTTAAATTACCTTCCATAAAGTAATTATTTGATAACTGCAAAGCAGAAAAAATTAATTCCTTATCTTTGGCTATTTTGGATCTCCAGGTATTGTAGAAATAATCTTTGACTATTGTTCACTACTATTTCCAGCCACACTTATCACTAGAATTTCAGCTTTTAGCAGTCACTACTGGAGGATACAAAGGAAATAATATGATACAGTTGGAGGAAAGTAAACCTCTTACAGAAAAGAATGCGTGCTACCACAAAGGCAGCAGATCTGTCTGCTAATTTCATAGTACATGCGGCATAGGAAATAGAGCTTCCCTAAGTACACAGGTCCCTACCACTTTGGCAAAAGAAGACTTTCCATTAGTTGTCAGTAAATTAGATTTTCTGGAGGAAATGGCCAGAAGTCCACTGATGTTGGCAAAAATAAATACATCCCTTTAATACCACTACAGAGCTCAGACTACATTGTCTTTCTAGTTTCCTACCACATACATAATTCACAGTGTGGTTTGTAAACTGACCAACTCCTTTATACAACTATGCTAGCAAGTATATATTTGCCTATTTGTTTAGCTCATTTCCATAATGAAAATTAAGTAGTTATGTAAGTACTTATGTACTTATAGGCTAATGTTTATGTGTTAGTCCCCTTAGAATAAGTTTTTAATCATTTGGACAATTTTGACAAATTTCAAAGACAAGAGGTTTCCAAGATAATTTTTTCCTGCAAGTTTTGTGAAAAGCTAGGGAAGAACAAGGAGAATTCCACCATAATCCATTCTGTTTGAAGGTATCCAGCTGCACCTAACATCAGCATGCACAGAAATCTAGACTAACTACAGCATAAATTATGCCTGTCCCAGCAGGGTGTATCTGAACTTACTGAAATACAGAGGAATTTACTGAAATGGGAAAATCTGAATGAATTCTTCATCAGAATAAAACCGCTATATAATGTCATTTAAAAATTTATAGTGTATCTGAATTTCATTTTTCTTTTGCCAGTTAGGAACAATCTTTTCAAACCACATATCTTTTTCCCCCAAAAAAACTATCTTGTTTTTTTTTTTAATATACATTACTAACATACACCTATATGACCTTTACCATGTGTCCTCAGTCATTTGTGTTATAACTGTTCACATCTTTATTGATTAAAGGAGATCAGTGAAATACTTAAGGAATTAGAAAGACAGTATTTCTTCCATAAAACGAGGGATAAACTCATCTGGCAGCATTAGCTAGCACTAGAGTTATCTAGGATTGCTAAAATAATATTTTTTATTTTCCTTTTTCATCTGGTAGCTTTGGGTTCTGTTGCATCTATCTGATTTCAGCAAGTTCTGAAATGTTGAGAGGAAAAAAGTTCTGAAAAGTTTTTTTTTTTAAAAAATTAATCTGCAAAAGCCCTTTTGGCTTCATATATTCATAGAAGGAAGCATCATGTGAACTTTTTCTATGTTGCATAACTTTCAAGCTGCCACCTTTAAACAGTTTTTCATAAGATCATGCTTTGCAGAATTTGAAGGCTTTGAAGGCTTCATAATAAACACCCACAACTTTATTGGTATTTGATTTTGAAACTTCAGTAATTGCATACAGCTCTCTTTTCAAAATTTTGAAATTTTATTGCCTAGGATATACATAGTGAAACCTTTTCTCTGCAGGAAGGAATGACAAGATTATCAGAACTAAGTAGAATTTTTTATATAAGCTTTTGCTATGTTATCTTTAGTGTATTACTGTTCTTACAATTTTGAATATGAAATTAAAATAAAATTCATCCCAGATGGTTACCAAGAGACTCCTTAAATTGGACAGCATGTGAATGTCTTTTCTTGTCCCAATCCCTACTTGGAATTTAGAATGCCTTGTACAGGTGCAGCATTTACATACAAAGTTGTCATATAAGACAAATCTCAAGCTTGAATATTTCATATAAATTAATTTACATTAGATAAAAAAGGACCAGTATATCTATGATAACAAAGTTCAGGAAGTTTCTTGACATTTGAAAGCAGAACATCTATACTTAAGCTGAAAAAAATGTGACAAAGGACACTATGAGCACCAAAGGCTGAAGACTGAAGTGAACCTGATTTCATCATTTTCTTCATACTTTGGCAGACTGTTATTTCCATCACACAGATTTCCTAATTAACTTTCTGTGTTTTAATGGCTCTATACCTTCATTTATTATATACATGAACTACTTCTGAGATTGGGCAATGTGTGTGAGCATATACTTGGGTGTATAAATGCCACTTGGCTTTTGAAGTAGGATTTAAGCGAAAGTGAAAGTTAGATGGCTTAGCCTAAAAGAAATAAATTCAGAAAGCTCATGCTTGATGGGCTTTATCACACTGGAGATGACTGGATCCATATAATTCCCTCTCTTTGAACTGAGACTTAGAGGCCTAATTATGGGCAGCTTTGTGCCTGGCTTCTTCCTAACTTCCAGCATCATTCAGAAAGAAGTCCTAAACTCTTGAATGTAACATAGCTGTCAGTTTGATCACACCTAATGCAGGTGGGTACCACTGCGCACAGCAGAAAGGAAGCTGACCAAAGAGGTTTCCATTCCAATAAAGAGGCAAAAGAGGCAGTGTTTTCTGTTAATGACCTATTGGTTACAGTACTTTATACAGGAGGGAAGCCTGGTTCTGATACCTAAAATCCAGAGAGGAGTCAAACCCAAGTCTGTCATTTACTAGGGGAATGTCTTAATCTTGAAGCTGTGCTGTAGTGTAGATAAATTTAAAAATGATTGCCTGTGAGATGGTGCTGGGAGAAGCACTTTGGAATTTAATGACTAGGACATTCAGAAGCAGAAAGAAGAAAAGGGGAGGGGGCAGCCCAGGAATCGGTTTCCTACATTCACAAATGTTTACTTACTTTAAACAATCATTGTTTGTTGTTAAATACATACCCAGACCTGCAAGTAAGGAGAAGAGCACTAAATTCCCACCTTCAGGGCAGAGACCAAGACACTGGCCTATTGAGCCATAGTCTGGTTTATAGTCCGTTGGTTCAATGCAGATTAGGTTTTAATCCATTCTGTGGCAAAGCTTTAGTAAAAGCATTCACTATTTTCTTTGTTCAGATTTTCTAGGGGAAAGAGAATTATGAATTTAAATGTCTCAGGTAATGGATGGCCTGGAGTTCATGTGCCTCACTTCTTTGAAAAATGATATAGTCATGAATGATGCTATAATGCAGATGGATACAGGGGGGGAAAGGTTCTATTTTTTTAAGAATATAAATCCAGAATGAACTGTTGAAATCCAGTTTTCCTGACTCTGTAAAACAGACTGCAGAATTTTCTGAATTGATTCCTGCTGGTACAATATGCCCCGACATATTAGAACATGATGTAGAAAGTCCGACTGTGGGAGACCACACCACCAATCTAAGCAAGACTGTTCCAGGTTAATTACCTTCACTATTAAAAAAGTGTGCTTTATAAGTCCGAGTTTGTTTAGCTTCTGTTTCCAGCCATAGATAATTTTACTGACAAATCAAGAAGCCTCTTGATGTCATTTTGTTCCCCACATGCATGCTTTGCTTACGAATGCTGGTTGTTAGTCACTAACTTTTTTGGTAAGTTAAATAAACTGATCTCCATGAGTCTTTTACTGCATGACATGTTTTCAAATCTTCTCATGGTTCTTTACTAAACCCTGACCATTTTTCAACATCCATCTTGAATTGTGGACATTAGAAATGATCAAGGTATGCCCATATTGTCCAAACCAATATAAACAATAAGGTAGTATAACCCCTTTATTCCTATTATTTAGTGTGTGTCCCTTTCTCTTGTTCTGTAGGCCAAACATCATTCTATGAGTTAATATTTGTTGATTATTCACCATTACCACCAAATCTCCCAGGATTTAAAGATATAACTTGTGCTGACTTAAAGACTTGTGACTAACTTAAAGATATAACTTGACTTTAAATGTCTGAACCAGTAATTGTCCAGCTCACTAAATGCACAGTTTCAATGGGAATTATGTTTCTAACTAACCTTATTGCTTATTAAAATCTCACTTGGTGCTTATTGGCCCCTTTTTTACCAGAACAACTGTGAAAATCTGGCATATATTTCCACAGTAGAGTTAATACCTTTTAATTTCCTTAGAAAAGAGTTGAGGTGTGTGTTGTAAGAAAAGCAAAAAGGAGAAAATTATACTAAACATTTTTAAACCTGCTTTCTACATTCTCAATAAATTGAGGCTAGCAAGACTAATTCACAAGTGTGTTGTATCCAAATGTAATAGAAAATTCCCGGAACCCAGAAGCAGAATCCGTTCACTCTTTTGTTTACTGCTCCTTGCAGATACTCATGAGCTTTGCTGTCAACAGGTTATTATGACCTTATTGAGCTGTGAATGTCTGATAGAGAGGACAACCTCATTCAGTTCTAGAAGAAGCAATTTGAAACACAGTGCCCATTAAAATCAACCACTCATAAAAAATTGATGGTGTTAAAAATCTAAATACAACTACAGAAAGTTTTTAATCATTAAGCCGGAGCGAAAACATTTATCCATGTGCTATTGACAAAGTAAACTTTTAAGTGCTTTTGAAGGCATTTTAAAATATTGATAGTGTTATAGATTGAGGTGGTATATTTGAGGAGCCTTACAGGAATAGACTGGTTTAATATCCTCAGGTTCTTTTGTTGTGGATAAGATAATGGTATGAAAGAAAAAAATAATGTTTGCATTCTTTTAATATGGGTAGATATTGAGCGTAGAAAGAACAAGTTGTACTGTCTCTGAGATAACCATGTAAAGGGACAAACATCTTCAACTTTTCGAGTGGCTCTCAGTGTCATCCCAAAATACCATAGAGTGTTGTGTCTTTCAGAGTACAAGAACTCTTTGCATTCAGAAGTGCCAAAAGGCAGAAAGTTGTGGAAGTAGTGTCTCACCTTCTATCACTGAACTCAGAGTTAACAAAAAGCTGCTGTAAGCTACAAATACTGCTTGTCTCTTGTTAAGTATAAGCTGGTAAGAACAGCCACAGACTTGGTATGAGGAACGAACTGGTGAAACTTTTATTCAGAAGTTCTTTAAGGCTGAGACAGGGAGAGAAGAAAAGGAAAGAGTGGAGAGAGTGACTCATTAGTGATGCTTTCTGCAGCCAGTTGATTAGAAACCTCCCCTAGGAACTGGGAAACAGGAGGTCAAGTGCCTGCCCTGAACCAAGTAGAGCATAGCTGAGCTTGGCCTTTTCTGCATATGTTATTACTATTAGCAACTGCCTGTTTTGGAATGTATTTCTGATGTTTGAGAAAGATTCCCACTCTTCATAATGTACCAGTCTGGAAAGGCAGCATTTTCTTGAAATGAATCAAGTTTAATGGATGAAAAGAACGCTTCCAACTCTGTAACCCATATTTCTGAGGTAGAAAGAAAACACTGTATTTTTCAGGAATATATCCTCTGTCTCAGAGAATTCAATCCTTCTGTATTTGTTCAGTCAAATTAGCACCCTATCCAGTAAGAGAAAAGACTGGTCTACGCTCATTTTAGGGAGAAAAGAAGTACTATTGCTTTTATTGCAATATATAATAGGAATAATTTTTATTAAAACTGATCAGAACTCTCAGGTGGGCTAAAGCCAAATGAAAGTGATAAGCATGCTATTTATGAACTTAAAATATGGAAATATCATTTGAATACCTAGTTCTTGTCTAAATCATGTTAAGAACTTTACTGCAATAATAACATTGAATGGTCTTTGCCATTAAAGTTTAAAAGACAGATTGTCAAAAGCAATCAGCAACCGAGAAGCTCCTGGTTTGATACCAATGTAAGAAGACAGATCGTCCAAAAAGTTCATTTCCATTTAAACATATAAATGAACCAGAGAGATATTCTTAAGCATTCAGCTCTCAGTATGTCCCACTGAGAAGAATGGATCTGTTGAATGCATGCTCTTGAGAACCGAACTGCTTCATTTAGGTACCTAAATGGGAGCTGAATTGACAGTTCTATAGGAATAAGAAAGCCTCACAGACCAAAACATTGTGCTATTACAAAGGAGACACATTAATGGTAAGAGTCTCATATCACTGTGTTAACTTACTTCACTCATAATTACTTGTAACCTGCTTATATAAAACTAGGTGATAAAATATGTAATAAAGAAAAAAATATGGTTTTAGAATTTCCAAAAATGTTTTTTTCTATCTAAAGTGAATTTCCTCTACATTGACACAATCTGCTGAGCCCCGTGGTTGGATTTCTAAGGATGTCTGCAATAGATTGAATTATAAGCTCAGGGATACAAATTTCTTTCTTTCTTCTTAAGAGTGCACCTTTTGAGATTACTAAATATGTATATGCAATTCCCTACTGAACCTCTGTGGATTTACTGGAAACTGTTTATGTCCTTGAATATACCTTTGTAGCTTCATAGATTTTTAGAGCAAAATGATCCTAGTCTAATGGCTTGTATATCACCCATAGAAACATTTCTCCAAGTCACTACTGCCTTGGACACATTTATTTGGAGTTTGTTCCAGGCAAGATCTCAATGACCCAGAGCTGTGTTACACCTTTGTGCCTTTAAAACTATGAGTGGCGGTTCCTATACAGGAACAGGGGTATTATATGTATGTGATTGACAGCAAAACAGCCATAAAAGATTTCTTCCTCTTGAGTGGAGGGAGCAAGAGAGCCTCAAAGAGTTTTAACGGTATGAACAGAAATGCTGTTTTCCCCATCTTCCATCTTTGAAATACTGGAAAACCTTCATTGTCTCAGAGAACACTTTTCATCTTCAGTTACTCACAAAATCTGCCTTGAGGTATGGGATGCAGAATTTGTCTTGAGCATCTGCATTTGGATTGCCCCAGCTGGTGAGATAACTTGCACCAAGTGATATAAATGATTTTTACATGTCCATTTGCTATGATTTTTCACATTACACCCATCGTCCCCTATCAGGAAGGCATTGCTAACTAGCACTAATTGGATTTGGCTCTGGACTGAATGGGAAGACAGACAAGTTGTGTCAGTAATTCTAGTTTATTTTGAGCACTTCTTAACTGAGCTCAAAGGAAAAATTTGAAGTACCCAATGCAGTGTTCCATTTACCCAGATCACCTCTCAGGTTTTTCAAGCATGAATCTCTGTGGGTGAAAATACATATTTTAAAATCACAGAGAACTACTCAAACCTTTTTAGAAAATTAGACATGAGCCATTATGACAAATAGAATCATTATGAAAGTAAGGTTGAGGATATGCATTTTTAAATGAACAGTAAAAAATTAAAAAAGAGAAATAAGGTTGATTGGGAAAGTCTCCATTTGTGCATGAATTTAAAATAATTCCATTCAGCCCACCACTTTTTAGAAAATTTTCCTTGTCTTCCCATCTCTTTATCAGATAAAGGAGGAAAGTAGCGGAGAAAATTTTCAGGATTAGACTGTACATTTCACAGCTGCATAAGTATAAATGTAATCTTTCTCTGAAATTTTCTTATACTTTACTTTTTTGGTGCTGCTAACATCAGATATATACACCATGAACAGTCATGTAAAATATAGACAACTGAATTAAAAATAATGAAATCTTAATGTAAAGATTTTTGGTGTTCCTTTCTTTGAAGGCTTTTTTTTTTTTACATTTTCTTTTTTATTGTTGTCACACCATTAAGATTTTACTCAGAACCTGGTGGACTAGAAATCTGCAAAAAGTTAACAAGAGTTATTTGTCTCTGGGAGCTGTTGAATAAGATAATACATGAGAAGCATGCTGAATCAAAACATTTAGGACTACTCCCAGTTGGAGCTGCCTGCTAGTCTCTCTCATATGTACTGTATGACTACAGTCAGTATGCAGCCCACAGTATTTGGATACCCTGCTTCTCTCTCATATACTTTTCCGCCTAAAGAGATGCTTGATTAACTGCAATAAACACCTAGATACTCACATGGGGCTCAGCTTTTAGAATACAAAGGGGGTTTTATTGTTACTTTTTGTACTTTGAAATTCATATTTTTTACAGTCTTGTGACAAGTTTGTAGCAGGCTATGCACAAACAGGGGCCTAAAACACCCAAAAGAAAAGCTTTTAGAGAACGGTAGTCAGGAAAAAGATGGGTGAGCTAGCCTAGATAAAGCCATACCACTGGATTTTTAAACTGTGTGGAAATCAATTGATAAGAGTGTACAGTGAAAAGGCAGTGGAGAGAAACAAGGAATGTCAAGGTGGCAGAGGCAGTGGAGCACAGACTGTCCTGAGGTAACATTAACAAAAATGGCAAATCCACACAGAGCAGCAGCACAGGCATGAGAATATACCACTCCAGGACATAAGCTGGCTCACACAGAACCAGCTTGGATTATCAGCCCGTGGAGCAAAATTAAACTACAGCCTAGTTTAGCCACCCACAGACAACTGAGAGATGGCTATACATTTTTTGGTAAATATAATCATGAAAAGGAAACGCATCCCACAGGTTTCTTTCACAGCTGAGCGAAGCACAGGCTGCCTTCTCTAAGTTGTCCCCATTACAAGTGGAAAGCAAAAAATGGAAACCTGGATAAAGCTCTGAAATACTACAGCTAAGCAAATCACACTTTCTTCCAGGTGTGAAAAATCAGCCCAAGTTTTTCTAAGAGGCAGTTACAAATACTTATTGCATAATTATTGATAGTGCTTGGTATCTACCAAAAGATCATTTTCCAAATCTCATTGGAGTGACTGAGATTTTTCAGGTGGTCTTCAGTGACCTTTAGATCAGGCCCATACATAAAGACCAGAAACATAGACGTTCACGGATGTACAGATAACAAATTGAAAAATACTTTTGCGTAATCTTCTTAGCCATCGTTTTCAAACCACTGAAGTTCATTTTTACCTTGTCATTGGCCTCTGGCTTCTCTATCTCTCAGCTTTTCCTTAGGTTTCCAGAGCTTTATCTCCAATCTTTTGAGGATTTTCTCATGTGAAATACCTTTCTCATGGAACTTGAAATTCAGCTTTATGTATGTTTCACAACATGAAACCATTCAGTCAGCACCTGTGTATGTGTTTGCACAATTACTGACTTCAGTTTTTAGTACTTTTCTACTGTCTTGTGGTTAGGCTACTTAGTTTTATAGGCAAAAAATCAATTCATTCATGTGTGACTCGCATCTAAATATGCATCAGCTTAAAAGTAATCTCTTGCCCTCTTCCAGAAAATAGAGCACTTTTCACAGGTTAAACCTTTCTCAAAATGCTGGGTAGCTGATTTATTCTTAATAACAGGTAAAAAAAATCACAGAACTTTTATCATACACGTTGGGTGACATTAATCCCTGTGCAAAGTCTCAGGACCAGAATACACTGAAATTGCACTATTGCCAACCACACATGGACAAATGTGCAATCTTTCACTTTCTTATCCACATATTCCTGTTCCTCAGAGCATACGACCTTAAAAGTACTTTACTCACTTCCCTCTGCTACGCTGTTGTCATGTGCCTGATCTCCTGCCACATGTTCCTAGCTAACACTGTTTTGCCTTCTTTTCTTCCCTTTTGCAAACAAGAAAGAGTTGTGTTTAAGGTGGTTAAATGTGGTTCCATTAGTGTTCCTCAAGTACTATTCAGTGCTACATATTTTTGCTCTGATGTCACCCCAGTGCCCCTGAAACAGTCCTGCTGAACTAGGAAAAGACAAACCCCAAGACTACTGGTCTTCTTGAATGATCTTTTCAAAGGAGGAAGCACTTCATCCCGTCTTGACTGGTTTTTGTGGCAACAGCAACCGTTCCCTTTGCTTCTAAGTGGACATACTGCTGCTCTCTGTACCAACGTGATGATTTTTTTCTACTGATTTGGGTAGCCTTAATCTGACCTCTCTTCTCTTTTCCCTCTGGTGCCAATTACTTCAAGCATTTTTGGAATGGCCTCTGCTGGAAAACATATGGCAAATAGGAAAACAATGATGCTTCCAACTACTTTCCCCACATGCTTCTAATACAAGCAGGTATTTGTTCTACTCTAGTTCCTGGGCTGATCTGTGCTTGGCACTGTTAGCATTGCCATTAGCACCTGCTTGACCACATGAGACATTCAGCTAGGTAATATCTGAGAGAACCTGAGCTAATTTACACTGAAAGCATCAGTTTCTTCTTTGCTACTACTAGATTAAACACTGAACCATTTGCAAACCTATGGCCTAATTCTACACCACGGAACTCAGTGAAAGTGTTTTCATCACAAGAAATAGATCAGGCGCAATAGCCATTTCTTATAAAGTTTATTTATATATGTATATACTTCATAAAGCATCTTTCTGTTATGTTTGCTTCCAGGTTCTTGCACAGCCATGTATTTTATTGAGGGATTTTTCTTTTATTGTCTGTTCATCTTTCTGTTTCTTTTGTGGAACTATTACATCCACTCTCTGCTTGTTGTCTATTTAATTTTTGTTCGAGATTTATAAAAGTCCTCACACTGAGATTTTTCCTTTAAATATTATACTGCAAGTCACTTCAGAATCTCTCTCAGCTATGGAAATGAACACAGAAAGCTGAAATACTTGCCAGTGTGTGACTGAATCTTTTCAGGAATATGATGTTTGCTTAGTGTAATCTTTATTAAAGCAAGAGAGATGGAAACACACGCATTAGGCAGGTCAAGCCAAGTTACAGCTAAATTGCTTCTGCCTGCTTTTGCTTCGTGAATTAATTTCTCTCTCACATTCATGTGTTCCAAGAAATCCTTAGATTCCAGGCACTCATACTTTTTGTGCAGAGCTATCCAAGTATTTATCTGCAAAGATAAATGCTGAGAACCTTTGGGACAGACTTGAAAAGTATGCTTGCCCTCCCTGTTTGGTAGAGAAATTGATCTGCGCTGCTTGATGTCTGTCAGCTCTTCCCCTCCTGATCTGGTACATCCTTCCAATTTATGCTATATTTTGAAAATATTTCCTGACCTGCTGATCACCTTCAGAAATAGCTTCAAAGCTTAAAACATTTAAGGGACAACGTCTATCCTAGGTAGCTTTGGTGCTGACACTGCATTTGCCTTTATTATACCCTTGTATGTTGCTTTCATGTATCTTCTGTTGCACAAAATCTAGCACCTATGTTCAGAATGGACAGAGCCTCAGTAGGTTTAGCTTTCAAATCCAAGCATGACTGAGAAAATGAAGGGTGGTGTTAGACAAGATGTTATGGTGAATATCTTCTTTAATTCACACTTTTCCTTCATCTAGATATTTATCTCTTAGGATCTGTACTTGTGTCCACCCTAGATAACACAGCAAGGGAGAGGTTTTGCTGCTGCTGCCAGGCTTTTCATCATCAGTATGATTGTTCCAGCTCCCCTGCATATGTGGCCACAGGGGAGCTTTCACCTCAGGCACAATACACTTATTTCCTGACAAGAGGAAAAACTGTGTGGCGCTTCAGCTCCTTACAGAATGACTCTTCTTCCATTATGCTATCTGGTTAAAACGTTATGCTGAAGAAGGTTTACACATTACAGTTTGAGGATGTAGTATATGTGGCTTAAGGACCTTCTTGCTACAGCTAGGGAGTGGGGTGTCAGGGCAATATTTAAGAACAATACCCTAACTATGCAACAATAAGCTCTGCTATACTCTGAGGCAGAGACTTTCCATACCTCCTTCTGAAGTCTGAGTCACTAGTGACCAGGAAGGAAAGAATTATAAATCTAGATGAAGAGCAGTGGATTCCCCACAACATCAAAATCTGAGTCACTGGTGACCAGGAAGGTAGTTTATATCCTCTCCAGACTGAAGGTGGCCTTGAATCCTTGGTGAATGCTGTAACTGCAAGACTGTTATGCAAGATGGATATAACAATGTGATGTTTATCTTTTTAGGATACTCAGTGGGATTTATGTATATTTTATTTAGATTATATGACAATGCATTCAAAACAGCATTGTGAAGGAACAGGGGCTGGGACACATATGTTTGTTTTCCCAGAAAAGGCACTTCTGAAAATGTGAGCATAACTATAAATTCTGGTTAGAGAATTTCTGGATTATGAAAGAAGGTGCCTTGTGAATTTATTGTGTCCAGGTTAGGCAGTCCTGTAAAACATGTAGACTGGATGATACTCTGGGGTGTATGAGCTTCGGGTATCAGAATCCCCCTTTTGCTTCCAATTTCATAAACATAAATATAATCTCTGTTTTCTTACTAGCAATTTTTAGCTCTAATTTGAATTTATATGTGAAGAGAGTAATATTAATCCTTGATGCTGCCCTCTGAATATTTAAAATCTGTTGCAGGGTTTCTCACACAAACTAGAATTGCACACAGTCTTCAAGATATAGGAGAGCCATGGATTTATACAGTGATGTAATTATATTCTTGTTTCAGAGTGTTAAACTCCTCCTAGATGCTCTTTGGTTTTGAATATTTCAAATTCTAAGTAAGAATGTTGTGTGGAGAAATGGAAAAGAGGTAGATTCTGTAGGATGAGCTGGCAAAACCCTTCAAATCTTCTTTTTTGAAAACATTTAGTATTGTTTTAGGAATGTATTTTGAAATTAATTTATTTTTATGACAGTATGTTCTACTCTATTAAATGCTAATAGGGCTTTAACAATATTTATTCTACCATGAAAAAGTTTATTGTACAAAACTCATCATGAAATGACAGGGCTTAGTATATTGATGATGTGATACTAAAAACCATAAGAATTTTAATTGGAATAATAGAAGATTTTATTTGGAATCAAGGAGATAATGGGATTTTTTTGTTCAGCACAGACCAGAGAAGAATTTAGATCTCCAGCTGGAGTGAGTGAAAGTTTTGTCACTCGCTTCAGTTCCTGATTATTGATTAACATAAGACATAATATGTGATCACTGTTAATGGAAAAAACCACCTCAGAGAGAAACATTTAATGTTGACATTTTAACAAGTGTGTTGAAATTAATATACCAACATTTAATTCTAGTAAGAGGGTAGAGGACACAGAAATCAAATGGTTCATTTGGAATCTGATTAAAAGTTTTGTTCACCTCAAAGGAACAACAAAGAAGAAAAAAAGGCTTTATTTCTGCAACAAAAACTGAAGAATTAAAAGAGCATCTTGACCTCAAACAATTTTATTTTTTTCCTTCAGCCAGTGAACTGAAAAATCAATTATTAAGATCAGTTTATTTGCCAATGTTCTGAGAACTCTCTAGCTGCCTGTTTTCATGTGAAAACTGCAATGTTGATTTTAACTTACAAAGCACTAAATGAGAGATTTTTCTCTCTTCTCATGCTGTCAGCCTCAGCCACATTCCTGTCATTATAGTGAAAGCTTGATCCCTCTCTTTGCAAAATATATGGGATGTAATATAAAAGTCCTTTTTTTTTCTTTAGGATGCTTTGTTCATTGGTGTTCTAAGCCATTTGTTTCCTGACCTTAAAGGCATGTTTCAAAGCCTGCCTGTTTGCATGAATGTTGACATGGACATAAGACAGATGAGGGTTAGATTGGTATGATCAGGAAATATAAAAGGAAGCTTTAGGATTTATTTGGCTGTAGCTCTTTTTATCAAACAATATGTGCAAAGAAAGAAGCACTGTCTTACTATAATTTTTGCCTTATACTACTGCCTTACACTTTCTTTTTAATTCTAACTGAACTTTTCCTAAACTTTGAATCATTCTTTTCATTGTGGAATTTAGGCAAAAATCTGAGTTGGTAAAAGCAAATTCTAAAAGTATCTTAGCATACTGTTCAAAAATTAATAATAAAACCCTTATAATTTGAGCAGTTCTAATAAGTGTTTTGCTCAGGACACATGAGGTCTTGAACCTGCTCTCTCACAGAATCACAGAAACATTAAAGTTGGAAAAGACACGTAAGATCATCAAGTCCAACCATCAACCCAACACCACCATGCCCATTAAACCATGTCCCACAGTGCCACGTCCACACGTTCCTTGAACACCTCCAGTGAGGGTGACTCCACCACTTCCCTGGACAGCTTATTCCAGTTTATTCCAGTGTTTCACCAGTGTTCTTTATGGCAGAGAGGTGGACCTTTAAGAAGACCATCAAACTAAGATGACTGAACTTTGAAATAAGTGTTACATGACTCAATTCCAGAAGCATAATCAGAAAAAAACCCACCACCAGTGCAAATGGGACAACCATTTGTGCAGGCACTGAGGACCAAGCTCTCTTTGAGAACACCTGCCAGGTAAAGAAAGACTGTCTGTAAAGACGTTGATCTTTCACCACATAGAGCAGACCAAAAGGTAAATGAAACATAGGGTTGTTAAGTGGTATAAAATATTTTTAATTCCATTTTTTCATCCTTCATCTGTTTCAGGGCCCAATGACAGAACACACATTGCTCTTGAGTCTATGGTGTTGTAAATTGCTGCATCTTTCTATTATATGATCCCAGTCAACATTAGCCTAATTTCCAACAGTGCTGGGTAACCATAGTTTCTGTCAGGAGCTTGAAGTGATACATTTTGTGGCTGTAAAACAAGGATAGAAAAGGACAAGGTATAAATGCAATGTATTGCTCACCTTTCACTGCCTAGTGGCTACCTCAAAGTGTAAGATTATTGATGGTTGTCTTACCAGGAACTTAAGGAGATCACAACATTTATTTATGCTCCAGTAAATAATTCTTAAACTCCCCTCAAAAATATCTCTGTGAAACTATGGACTTCTTCTCCTTTCGTTTTTAAGGAAAATGAGTCATAGTTTTGAGCGAGTTTGATAAAAGTCACCTAGGTACTTTAAATAATGAATATAACTTAGATTTCCTTTCTCCCATCCTTATGTCAATATTTTGCTAAATGCATTGTAGACTATGCATTTTGAAGATAGGTGTTCAATGTCCCTGTTCTTATCATATAGGGAAATTAAGTACATCTTAGGACAAATATATGCTCTCAATTAAACAATGGTGAACTGGGCTGATTTGAGTAGAACTGTAAGTTTACACTGATGTAAACGAAAGGACAATTTGTCAGTTTTGCACAGAATGGAATTCCAAATTGTATCTTGTCAGTGACTAAGGACCTGGCCTGGTTCATATTTCTCAGTCTTACATCCATAATGTTACAGATGATGTTCAGAAACAGTCATAATTAACCAAGTGCAATTTTATTAACCTAGTTACGAAAGCTAGGCATATGAACATTTGTAATGAGGTGGTGCATGGGGAAGAATGTGGCATTGCTGTATTTTCAGTAATTCTAGTTCTCTTTTTGAGAGGACATAAATTATGGGAAGAAGAACATTCAGGTTACATAGCAGGTATGCATAATCCTGGAATCATAGAATCACAGGATGGTTTGGGTTGGAAGGGACCTTAAAGATCACCTAGTTCCAAACCTCCTGTCAACTAGATCAGGTTGCTCAAAGTCCCATCCAGCCTGGCCTTGAACACTTCTAGGGAGGGGAAATCCACAACTAACAGAATACAAAAAATAGAATACACAACAGAATACAAGAAGTGTTTGGGCAGGTATATGGAAGGGTAATCTGTGTAACTGCATTCAGGATGTTTCATTTAGATCTTTTTCTAAATAGATTTAAATTTCCTCTAGAGATAATATTTCTGCTACTGATAACCACAGGAGTACATCCTTCAGACTATTTTGGTCATCATTTTGATTGTGGCTATAATTGTAACAGAGGGACAGAAAGAACACAATAAACAATAGACTTTCTTAAGATAAAGGGATATTTTTGTAGTGTTGGTGTGGAAATAATATTCTGATTAAGATCAAAATAAAAATATTTGAAATGAAAATAAGTATGTGAGATGTTTTAAAGATTTTACTCTAGGGTCCTCAATTATGCAGTTATTTTTGATTTCAATTTCTTTTTTTTTTTTTTTTGTTTGGCCTCAGGGAATGAGTGCTTATATTCCTCAACACTTTTCGCCTTTGGATAAATAATTACCTTTAAAATATATCTCAACCATATTTACTTAGGAAAGGTAATTAATTATGGAATCTCCAGAGTAAAAAATAAATGGAAAGTAGGGGAAAAATAGCAATTATAGACAACATGGTGTTCTGTTTCTATAAACCATACTTTTGTGTGTGAGTGTAGAGGAATTCACTGAATGTGATGTGACACTCTGTCAATGTATCCTTAGCATATTAATCTCAACTGAGGAACGCCTGAAATTGGAGAAATGGTTCAAAAGCATGAAGGAAGCCATGGTGGACATGTCATGCTGAATCCTTTCTGTAGAACTCTGCCTTAAGAAGCAAAATGTTGATTGAAGAATATCATTAGTTCTTGCACAAATTTATGACAAATCAAGTAAAAGGTTGTGCCCAGCTTTAGACATTGACCAAAGGAAGGATCGGGGCAACTTCACGGACTCTGCCTTCCTTGCTTTGTGGAACACTGTTACTTCACCTTTCTTCTAGGAGTACTACCTGTGCCCAGCCAGACAGTCTGACAGGAATCATGGAGAATCACACAGAATGGTTGGGGTTGGAAGGAACCTCTGGAGATCATCTGGTCCAACCTTCCTGCTCAAGCAGGGCCACCTAAAGCTGGTCACCCAGGACTGTGTCCAGCTGGGTTTTGAATATCTCCAAGGATGGAGACTCCATAATCTCTCTGGGCAAATTCTGCTAGTGATCACAGTGAAAAAGTGTTTCCTGATGTTCAGACAGTACCTCATGTGGTTTAGTTTGTGCCCATTGCCTCTTGTCATGTCACTGCGCACCACTGAAAGAGCCTGGCTCTGTCTGCTTTACACCCTTCCCTTCAGGTATTTACATACATTGATGAAATCCCACCTGAGCCTTCTCTTCTCTGGGCTAAACATTCATAGCTTTCTCGGCCTTTCCATATGAGAAATGCTCCAGGAAGATACAAGGAAAAAACCTAAGTTTTCTCCTTTTCTCACTCTGATCGGTCTTGTATCTTGTTGCTTGCGCACAGATTTTTCAGGAATGTTGCTCCTTCTACATCAATTCTTTTAAAATCTAAACAGATTTTCTCTCAAATTGTTGTAGAAGTGCTACTGACATCTCCAAGTTCTTACTTTCTGTAACCTCTATCCTTTCATCTAAAATCCCATGAAATTGTTCTTTCCTTTAAACATTGTTCTGTTTCTGATGGATGACTTACAGGCCTGTGGACCTCTGCGAGGTATTACTAGTCTCTAGGAAAAGTGTTAGGATGATTCAACACTCCCAGGGAGAGATTCTTTTCTTCCCAGTGTCTCTTAATTCTGTCTTCGCAATGCTTTATCAGTCTCCAACATCTGAAAGATGCCTTCATGTCATTCCCATTCCTGAATCACTTGAATTCTGCTGTGACCCTTTACTTGAGCATACCTTTTTAGTTATGCTTCCGTCCTTTGGTCACCATTCTTGCCTGAGTGTCTTCCCCAGAGTCTGCTTCCACAAAATGCAATTATAAGGTACCATGATGTGGGTAGAATCACTGAAGCCAAATGTTGTATCAAACCAAGAAAACATGAATAGCATATCTGATGAAACTTGGAAGTTGGGAGACATTGAAGGTTATATTGAGGGGGATATGGGAAAAGAGCTCGACTGGTCAGTTTCTAAGGTTCCTGGGAAACTAAACACAACCATCTGCTGTTGTTGAATGGATGATGAAAAAGCTATCATCATTTTTTCTTTGAAAATTTGAACCTGTCATCTTTGCAATGCTTCACAACTGTTAAAAGTGCTAAGCAATTTTTTTTTGCAGCTGCATTTCCTTCTGAAGACTCACCACAATGGAGCTCTGCTTAACTGCTCTGTTCTTCAGATCTGGTGCGTTATTTAGTTGTTCAACTTAGTTTGCTGCAAATGCCATGCTGCATTATGCTATGTTAATATTTTAAGGGTTTTGAGACTCCTGACAGCTATGTACCAAATATGAAAGCATCTGTTCATATCTTTTGGCCTGTATGTTTTGAATTGCTTTGGTTTCTCTGTCTGTATATTACTATGGTTCCTAAAAGGTAAACTTGCATAACAAGCGATCAGCTTTGACCAACTTCAACCTCTCTGAACTCAAGCTAATACCAGGCTTCCAAAGCCTATTTGTAATTTGTTGCAGTATAATACCATGTTTCTGGACATAATTTTTCTTGGAATCTTTATCCTTTAAAACAACAGCAGCATCAGGTACAACTGCAATGGCTGGCAATCCCTCTAGTGTTTGATCCAGTGTACTTTAGAGGATCTGTGTGATACTAATTATGTCTACAAGCATAACTAAGTACTGGCCTCTATGGTAATGTGGCAACAGTTGCCACGAGGGTGGTTTATTTAATACAATATATCAGAAATTATTTTAATTCAATAAAAAGGAGGATATTTGCACTGTGATAAATTAACTTCACATTTCTCATACCTATGGACTATCTAGTGGGAGGAAGATGAGGTTGTTTTTTAATCTTTTCATTCTTTGTTCTCTTCAGATTGCTGGAAGGAACCATCTCTGTCTGCGATTGAGGATGGTCTTGTTTTGTATTCTGACCAGTCAAGTGGTTTGTATTGCTCTGCTTCCCTACAGCAAGTGGTGCTTCTGTCTGTCAGCTACTCCAAACTCCAAACAGCATTGTCTCTTGTTTTATGGTGTGTTATTGACAGCCTGCATTTTCCCACTGGCCTCAGATAGTTTTAGTGTACATCATTATAACACTGTCATATTTCTCTGCTTATCAGTGTTGCTAGGATTACATTGTGGCTGGCTCCACAATCCATCTGGAATCAAATTGGTCATTGATCTAATACTGCAGTTTATCAGTGTTACTCGGATTACATTGGAGATGACTCTGTATACCAGCTGGAATTGAATTGGTCGTTAATCTAATAGCATCACTGCAAATGTGGCAGTTGAATGGTTGCCTCCTTCTGCAGTTTCTGTACACTGGATGTCTTTACATTTGCTAGAGTCAAATTGTGGATATCTTCTTCAGTGGAGATCTCTGTTTGCTGAATCACTGCTTGTATTTTCCTTTTTTTTTTTCATTTCAGAAGTCACTTTAGAACAAGAAGTGGTTTTGTTTCAAAAACTTAAGGTCATGACTCAAAGGCAAGAGTCTCTGCCCCTTCTTTCCATGTTATTCCCCCCTTTATTTCATCTAATATTAATCATTCAAAAGTGACCTGCTAAAGTAAAATTTTAAAACTTGTTGTCAAGGGGAAGAGATAGGCATTTTTAGAAAGCTGTTAGTCCCGCTTGTCTTTGATTCAGATTGAAATGATTCACCCAATAGAGGAACCTGTTTTCTCCACTAATGAGAGATGACCAGTTTAGAGTATGCTTAATTTTTAGGTGGCTAAAACGTCATGTGATGAATTCTCTGTTCTGTTTCTTTGGATTCCTTTCATTTAGCCTATATGTTTATTGTAAATCACAAGCTTTGATTTGTTGCTCGTGCTGGACAGTTCAGTCTGCTCTGCTCCGGCAATCAGCTCCTTCCATCAGCTGGATTCTCTTGTCTCACAAGAGAAAAACTATTTCTTAGAAAATAGATTTTTTAGAGAGTTATCTGTGTATGTCATAGACGTCAGATTTGTAATATATCTACTGTGTCTTGTGCTAATGTTTCAAGTAAAATCTTCCAGCTCTGCAGTCTTGCTCTGCCTGGCATCAGTTGTGATCTAATACCTTCATCGACTGTTTCAGTATTCCCTTTATTATTTCATGCAACAGTTTCTCATACTCTTCCACCCCACCCCACTCCTCCCATAAAGGAGCTTTGCCTTCATTTTCTCATTTTTATTCACTGCATTGAATTGTTTATTCATTTGAGCGTGGTATTCTGCATACAAATCTGGCTTTTCTTCAAGCTCAGTTTGTGGCATTCTCTTTGTTTGCTCTGATTCTGGATGCTGCCTTCTCTGTGTGTTTGTCATAATGTCCTGTTGAGGCTACCAGTACAACAAGTTCTACCATGGTCCTAAAGCTGAGCTAGTTCCTTTTTAAGACAAAGTATTGGAGAACAGTTTAAAATGCAGCTGCCTTTGCAGCCACATCCACACATTGTGTGCTTTTGCTAGACTCTTTCCTCCTGAAAACCGTGCTCCTCCATGAGCACTCCACACTACAGCTTTTTTTGCCCTTATGGGTAAGCAAAGACTCTGGCACTCTGCTCTTCACTGGGAGAGAACAGAAACACAGGTCTAGTAATCTGTAGAACCATTCCAAGTGTATTCATGAGGCAAGAATACACAGCATAAAACCAAGGCTGAACACAGATTTATCCTGCATAGTTTCTACTTACAGTTGGAACCTTATCAAAATGACATTATTTAGCCAGTTAGTCCAATGGACTAGAATTAGTTTTTCCAAATGAAATGGCAGTTCCGTCTCCTTAAATTTTTGTGTGCTTAATTTCTCCTACAATAAGAATCCAGAAAGAAGAAAGGAAATTAACTACAGCTTTCTTCTCTGTCTTGGTAAAGGAACCGAAATCATGCATTTTTAGCATATCAAGATAATTTTTTACTTCATCTCAGTATCTCAAGCCATCTCTTCCTCCAGCTGACAAAGCAGTGTGTTTTGGGAATAACACTGAACCTTTGAAAAATCGGGTGTTGCAATAAATAAAAGTGGCATATATTAATTTAAATACTTACATTTTAGTATTTTTTCTGTAGTTTGTTTAAGTTTGTTGCTGTGCTCAGGGAAAATGTTCTAATTATTAATAGATCACACTGGCTTTCCCCTCTTCTTCAAGTGCTTTCCTAACATTTTTATAAGTCTATTATTGCCTAGTATAAAGTTTTAATATTAGCCAGACAGGGAGAAATATTTATCTTGGTCTCTTATGCCTCATCTATTTTTATTTTTCTATTTATTGTTAACTGTTCGTTAGAAAGTGTTATTTATCTCTGCTGTGGGAAGCCTTCCCAGTACACCCATGGCTATGGTAATCATCACTATCGGGAATCGACAGAAAAAAATTAAGACTAAAACTGTTAACAATTTTTATTAAATTATTTTCATTGCTGTTTTTAAACAATACCTTTAATTTATCTTCAATGATAATATACATTTGATACTGGAGGATTGAGACCTCCCTTCAAATACAAAAGCTTCAGAAGGGTAATGAGGATAATTCCACCTATGTGAATCCAGTGTAATCTTCTTATTACTAAAATGGGTAAGCAGGACTTGAATCAATATGAAAAAAATTAGAGTCTGGCTAAATAACTGTTCTCCTCAACTAGAAGACAAGTTAACAGGTGAGCTTGTTAAAAGATGGGTACCACCATGGAACAGTAAGAATGAAATACTGCGCCAATAAAGGTAAAGTTAAAACTCTCAAAACCCACAGTGCTTTAAAGATATAAATTTTTAACCAAGCTGATAACTGTTCCAAAAATGAATATAGTCTATTCTACACTGGGAGTTCGGAAAAAGTATATTTTTGATAGATTTGGTCTTCTGCCATCAAAGACCATGCTGACAGCTGAACATCTCTTTCAGTATCCACAAATGACTCAGCACAGAGGTGGGAACTATCACCTCTACTAAGTCAACACAGAAAGATAGACTAAATCAGTCTGAGTGTTTTGAAATACATCACTAGTTCATGAAGATTGCTTCAAAGTACAGGTGGAAGCTGAGTCAAGACCCTCCTGAAAAATTAGGTGCCTCTGTTTCTGACCATATGTTTCTGATTCTGTGTTGCTGCAAATCACTCTCTGTCCTGTAAAAGAGGACTGGAGGAGGACAGGGAGAAAGGCAGGAGAGTCAGGTTTGTCCATTTTCTTTTGGAAACCTGAAAGGTAATTGGGGGTCCTGGAGCACTGCAATCCCTCCTCACCTGCCACCAGCAGTGGAGTGTTCAGACACATCCTAATGAGAATCTCATTCCTTTCAGAGGACCCCATCTCTTTTGTTTGCTGGCTTCTTTATAGCACATACCTGAACATAATAGTTCCCTGTGGAACACCACCACAATCCAGGGTAACTCCAAAACAAGTTATTGTCCTTAAAAATGGAACTATTTGAAAATTATCCAAAAGTGATGCATTCCATACAGTGGTGGAAGGAGCTCCATCTAAATGGTGAAGGACGGGATTTGTACAGCTGCAACCTCACTGCATGGCAAGGAGGACAACTTCCATGCCTCTCTTCCCCTATTAAGCCTTCTTTCAGCCTATCCTGCTGCCATGTTGTGCTGTACAGATACTAAGGTAAAACAGGGGAAACTAAGCATGCTTGGGGACGTCTCTGAAAAGTAACTGAGCATGGGAATGTGCTCGCTTATCCATGTGCTGAATGTTACAGGAAGTTGCCACTTAGATCATGGCCTAATATCTTGGACCACATGTAACTGTTAACTTAGTAGAAGCAAAGCAGAGTCTGATTAACCCTTTATTCTTTGTGGAGCCTAGGACACTTCTTTATCAGCACAATCTATAGAAAGAAAATGAAAGAAACAATTTATTCCAATGGCAATTCTAACTCTGGTAAACACCCCTGAATTCCTTCTTTAAAGGCAGCTATTTTGCTATGAGAGGGTTCCACTCTGTTACTTTAAAATGAAAACCATTTGAAACCGAAATAAATTACCATTGGTATATGAACGGCTTGGGGAACAACAACAAACCAAATGAAAAAGAACAAGGCAGTCTGCTATGTAAAAAGAGAAAAAAATCAAGAAAGCCATTTTCAGAAGTAAAAGTATTAAAAGCAGCAAAATAATCAGGCTAATGGAAAAAAAATCAGATGAACGTAGTATTAGTGGAAGATGAGGATGTAATTCACGAGTAAGATGAAGTTGTTAAGAGAGTGGATCAATATACATAAACCCTAACATCGCAAAGTAGGCTAACTTCAAAATATTGAATATACCAAAAGAAACAGGAAACTGTCTAGGAAAAAAAAATAGATGGAGAAGTTAACAGAGTCAAAAGAGGATATTGTTAATGAGAAGGCAGAGTGAAAAAATTGCTGTCATTGTGAAAAGGACTAAGTTACAAATAATTTCTTTTTAGTTCATCATGTACAAATTTCAGCCTTCTGTTCTAAGATGAAAGCCTTTGGGATAACAGAAAGGAGCTATTTCCATGTCTACAGTGTGACTATTCCATTCAAACCAGTAAACTGGCAGCAGCCTGTCAGCTACTCTTAATTCTCTCTAACTCTCTGGGTAAAACACCCACACGGTGAGGCAGCACGGCCGGGGCACTGCTCAGTACCCGTGGTGGGGTCCTGCACACTGGGTTCTGCCTTGGGACACAAGGATTTCCCAGGCAGGAAACAACAGTTTGGGATGGTGAGGGAAAGGTCTCCATACCCGGGCCATTTAGACAGACCAGGAAGATAAATACCAGTGGAAAATGTTAATTGTGTGAAAGAAACTGTAATGAGCCAGTTTGCTTGTCACTTCAAATTTTAAGACAGTATGTGTATGGTCTGGTGGTTTCAGTGGGTTATTAATCATGATGTTTATGCTAGTTGTTCACTTCAGGCCTGGGATAAGTGGACACAGATCACAGGTTTAGTGTATACTGGATTAATTTTCTTAGCTATGTACTGAAAAAATATGTGATTATATGATATTACATTATATTATAATGTTTATTTCTGTATATTTCACACAAACTCAAGCAACAGAAGAATCAAGGTTTGGCAAAGCCCAGAATTAACTTACATGAGTAGCCTTGGAGAAATCTTGTAACTGATGGCCTTAAAAGAAATCAGTGAAATAAACCTAAATTTCTGTTCTGAAGAATTGCAATAGTCCTATGTTCAGAGTAACATTGGCACTGAGCACTCACAGTTCATTCAGTTGATGTCAGTGAGGGCTGTGAGTGCTCAGTATACTGTCTGGCACCACTGTGAACACAGTCCTCTCAACAAATTGGTGCTGTGAGGAGTTAATGATTTCTCTTCATGACCAGTGAACTGCACCCCACTGTCACTATAGCAATAATTCACACTCCCCTCACAGGTTCAAAACTACCCCAACTAGCAACAGTGCCACCGCCATACGTATTTATACAGTACAATTATTTTGTACATGTACTTATTGGTATAGCATTTAAATTTAAAAATTGAATTTATTAGATTAGACTGAGGAAAAAAAAAAAAGCAGAACGGCAATCTACTGAAGAATTAACTATCTGTTCCATAACATTACACTGAATATAGTCCCTTTGGTGACTCACTTCCATTATTTCTGTCTCCCTACCTGATGTTAAAGGACTGTATACAGCTTTTGCCTGTCTTTTGGTCTCATGAGACATTATGTCTACCTCCACTGGATAAACTAATCGTGGGATTTTTGAGTGCTGTGTGCATTGAAAAGTATTTGCTTTACTAAATTTCTGAGCAATATGCGTATTTCTTCCTAAGGTCCTAATTTTACACTTAACACTATATTGTATGTGTTTGATATAACAAAGAAATAGATTATCAGAGGAGTTATAAGTGATCACTTCAGTGGTTTCTCAGGTGGGAAACTCCAGGAAGTACATTCTGTGATGGCAATGGTGTATAGAAAAGAGAAGCTCCTAAAATGTGTTCCCCAGGATTTGAGGGGTAAATAAAGTGAAAACCACAATGTTTTACCGTATCAAACTTGTTGAAAAGAATGAATATAAAACTAAAATAAATCCAGTATGGCACCAAAATTCCTTTTCCCTAAAGGAGTTCATAGTTAAGGTTCTGTGTGATTTTTCCTTCCCCCTTAGAGAGAAAGGACTTTGGATGAATCTTTTAAAAAAGAAATCAGATTTCTTATCAATTTTAATATAATAATAGAAGTTTACAGGAAGTTAATGATAATATAACTTTTCCTTGGAGGAGTACAGTGAAAAATAAATTAAAAAGAAATAAAAGGGTCTTAGAGGAATTGTTCAGTTTACATGGAAAAAACGGAAGCAGAGTTAATTTCAGTTATAGGCAGATGAACAAACTTTCCTTACAAGTAAAGATCCCTTTGGGACACCTGCAGTGCTAGCTGACAGCCTGTCAAGATGTTCTCCTTCTTTGCCTTTTTATGTGTTGATGGGTGTCTGCACATCCTCTTTAAGTAGGTCAGTCTTCGTCCTAGGTCAATGATTCTCAGGTACAATAATTTATGTGTTTCCAAATTGTTCTTCATTTCTGAAGATCTGTTGGCTGACTATACTGTAATCCCCAAATCAAATTAATCCAGTAATCATTGATTCTAAAATAAATCTCTGGAATCAACTTGAAATGTCCAAGGTTTCAGGGAAAGCCAAGAAGCAATGGCTCAGAAAATGTTTTCTGTGCTGTTTGCATATTACATCTGGCTGGCAGTAATTGCTTGCATGTTGTCTCCCAGAATTGGATGAATTTGCATATGCAGGGTTTTTTTCTTTACCCAGTGACTTCATGCTCTTACTTTTTTTCTACATGGACCCTCAGATAAAAATTATTTTAGGGGATAAATCAGTATATGATTTTTTTGTTATGTAACATACACTGACATCAACAACAGTTCAGATGGCATTATTTACTAAGGAGGAGATGTTCAAAGCATGATGACTTCAAATGAAAGCTGAGTGCTTAAATAATCTTTGCGCTTATGAAAATCACCCCTCAAATCTCTTCATGCTGAATAATTAGTTTTCTGTGGCACTCTGACATTAAAATTGTTATAAAAATGTGATGGAGTTAATGTAATGCCTAATGAAAGACATAAATTGCAGAAACCAAAGTAAATTCATTATTTCATATGTGGATATGTCTTTTTTAGTTTATTCAAATCTGAAAAAAATAACTCCATATATTGGGCTGCTTAAATAGTCCATAACAGTATGATGTCCTCAAATTTGTTACAACAGAAATTAAGTGGGATAAGTGCAAGATGCAAATAAAAGTTAACTGAAGTAAGATATTGTAGCTTATTTCAAGCTACCAATTTAATGTATTTTAGGTAGCTGTGGAAAAATTAAATATGTGCAATAAAGATTCTGCTAAGCTAAAAGAGGTAAGAATAATATTTATCAGTAAAGTTTATCAGAACCTTTTTTTTTTTTCTGCTTCCACTGTTGTAGAGATGGAAAAGCTATGAAGAAAATGGCAAAACTTAGCAGCATATTTGAACGATGAATGCAGAAGCCTACTGGTACACCTAGTTGGGCATATTGAGTTTATAAGAGCTTAAAGGTAGGTCTGGCTTAGTCCAGCCTACGGATGGATGGCCTCCTGTAAATCTTAATTACTGTAGGCAATTACAAAGGGCTGTATCAACTCTACAAAGTACTTCTGTACTTGCTGAGTTAATGGATGAAAGAAAAGGGCAGAATATGCAGAAAATCAAGTGAAAAACAACTGTGATCCAGGCACCATGAAACACACTAACTAACAGTAAGGTATCAGGTTGAAAAGTTAGAAGGTTAGAAAAGAAATCATTCATTTTTTCACCACTTTGGTCTCATCCTTAATCCTCAGAACATAAAGAGTTGGAAGCTTGAGCCTATTATGCAAAAAACCCTAACAAACTCATGCAACTTCTTCAAAGTCATAGAGGAAATCAGAGACAGACAGATAGACTGGATCTTGAAAATAAAATGTTTTGACTGTAATCTATGTTCTATTCCTTGTAGCCATTTCACTTTCTATCTATCAAGGTGTTTTGGCCATATATATTTGTCCAAGGTCTCTATTGTTTACTTTCATTGTTTTATTTTTTGAGCCTCATTTTGAGAAAGGAACCTAAACAAGCAGTAACCTTTACAGAGAAAGTGACCCTGTTCTGTAAGTATTTCAGGATATTTTTACCAAGAGACACAGCATCAACCCTATAGACTACAATAGTGAATGGGGAAACTCCTCTCAGTAAGCTTAAAATGGCTGCAATTCTACTGATGGTTGAAAGGAAAAAAACCCAGAAATTTGCAAAAGACTTTAGGGAAACATTAAAGTGGGAGAGGGGGGAATAGGACAACTTGAAAGGCGGCATCCTAAGGATCAATTGATCTGAATTTGTCTGAAGACTAAAAAAGGAGCCATGTGAGTATTACCTGTTTTCTGTATCCTGGAAAGGCTTTTCTTCTCTGTGTGAGATGCAATCAGGCTTTCTAGCTTTATTTATTTATTTATTTAGTTAGTTAGTTAGTTAATTTTATAATGGCCAGCAAGTCCTGGTTTTAAATGAACAAGTTGATGAAAATCTGATGTCTGTGTTCAAAGTTGTAAACTGTTTTTGTTTTAATGAATATTCATGCTCTTGAATTTTTCTTGTCAAGAAGACTGCAAGACTGACTTGCAAGAACCTTCTAGGTCAACAGGGAATGATGTGATGTCCAGGTTGACTGGAACACGACTGACTAACTGGGAGTTCATAAGTGCTATGGAGGAGGTTGCTGGAAGTGTTGTGCAGAGCCAAGATAATCTGGAGTAACAGATATAAGAACAGTGCTAATGGTGATAATTTTGTGGTCTGGATTTGCAAATACTGGCAAAGCAGATTTTCACAATGGCTGGAATCTCATATAAAGTACTAGTACAAGTCCCCTTCCTCCTGCAAATGAAGAAAAATGCTTTAAGCTACATATGTGAAGAAGCAAATCTCATGGAGAATCCTGGCAAGATTAAGAGCACACCCCATGTTAAGAGGATAATGTCTCTATCACTATTTACAACCCAAGTTGTCCACTTTTCAGTCATTTAAAGGGAAATATGTTTGGGGCCTTTTTTACTAAACAGTGCTCGGCAAGAATACAAATTTTTGTGGGAAACCATGTGTTTGTCTGCACTGATTCAGCAGTCCTTGTGAGGACACCTGCTGCAGTTCCGATTCAAGGGCAACTGCATCTGTCACATGATCCTTAAATTTCTCATCGTACACATGTAGCAGTTGATTTCACACTAAGGATTGGAGATTATATTGATCTGAACAAAAATTTTTGTTTATTATTCATATATATTTCAGTGAATTGGAAAAGAAAGTAAGTCTCTATTTCAATGTTAAATGCAGAGAATATTGTTGCTAAAAAGTATTTGCATATTCCCCCAAGACAGATTCTGAGACAGTAGTTTTCCTGACTGGTGTCAGCATGATACATGCACAACGATTGGGAACATGCTGTCAATTCCCTTGCTTCAGAAGATTCAACTGACACATCTGAAGCATCAGGAAACTTAAACACCTGCTCAAAGATGGAAAAAATCAAAGGGAAATCAATGCAACACTTTGTTTTGTACTTTCAACTCCTGAGTAAGTGCGTATTATTCAGAAAAATAAGGGAAGCAATTCCCCTGACCCACAAAGCAAATGAGAGCATCTTGAGCAAAATAAATAGAAACATGGATGCAAATCATTTCTTTTCTGATGCTGAGGCAACTATAAAGGCAGTGTCATTTAAAAAACACAGTATAGTAGAAATAAATAATTTCTGCTCAGCTTTGGAGACAAATCTGATATAACTAGACCTAAAAATATTTCAAGAAAGCTGTTTGGAGATAGGGTTTTGTTTTGAAGTGCAAAGTGCTGGGTGCGAGGGAAAATTCAAATGTCAAAGATTTGAGTCACACAAACTGCTAATGAGAATATATCGATGTGATGACAGAAAATTATAAGCAAGTTTAATCCCCACACAACCAAAGGTGTGGAAAGCACAAGTCATTTACTATTGAACATATAAACAGCAACCATTTCCAAAGCTTAGTAGCCTGGTATTTTGTGCCTGATCTATGCCTCCTAGATCTATAAGCACTGCACATTCATTTAGTCCTGTTTAGAAAAACTCCAGGCAAAAGATAAATTTCAGCTTGAACATGAACATCTGAATTTGTTTTACTTTGGTAAAGACAACTGTGAAAATTACAGAAGTAATGCTTCTGGGCGTTGCAGAGGCAGGAGTCTGATGAAACTGATTTCAGTAAAGACTTGGTGAATTCCACTGTTTATTTTCATAAATATTTTATGCTTTTACTAATCTTACAACTTTATTTTGGGGCTGAATTATGTAAATATGAATGAAAAAAGTAATTAAACTTCAATGTTTTTTCTTCACAAGATTTGCAGCTAGACTTATAGATAGGGAACACCGAATGATGCAAGAAAGTATGAAAACCAATGAAAAATTATCAGTAGCAATAAATGTCAGCATGTATAGCCCCAAATAAATGTCAATTTTAGATGTCAATTTTCATTAAAATTAAAGCTGAATGCTAGATATGATTGACAACTTCTATTATAAGTTCTAAAAATTTACATAATGTTATTTGATAGTCATCAGTATGAAAAGTAATGCATATTATGTTATTACTTGCATCTGAAAAGCCATTCAGGAAGGTTCCAGAAATAAGAGGTAGGTAACTGGCTGACTCCCCGTGCGGACCCATGTGTTAGTCACATTCTCCCTCTGGTATAAATACATTACAAATCTGAATGAAGATATATTCAAAACTGTGAAATTATTCTGTCTTCCAATTCATATTTGGAGAAATAGCAAGAGTTGAGTACTGAGCTGTTCATAGTCACATATGATGGTCAAGACAAATTCTCTGGAAAAAAAAGCCCAGAACTGATGCAATGCTGCAATGGCAAGTCCCAATTTCCTTTTAATTGCTGAGGATTTCTTATGACAGTTTTGTACTCTACAGTCAATGTATCACCAAAATACACTGGAGAAGTATTTGAAGCTGCTGTATGTAATTCGAAATAGCAAAGGAACGATACTCCAGCATTCCCTGGCTCTTTCCAATCCACCCTCATCAAGAAACATGCTCTTTACTGACCCTGTTATCCCTCAGATTTTGTCTTATAATGAGGAAAAATGAATTGTAAAAAGGTTGAATGAGTTTCCATAACAGTATGGGAGGGTTTCATGCAATTTTAATAGGTTCCAGAGGCCCTTGTCAGACAGCTGTATGACTGCCGGTGTGACTGACATGTAACTGTACCAAAGAATACTCTGTCATGGCTTACTGAAAGGGTTAAAAAGTATCTTTGCAATTACGGCTAATATCACTGCAGAGCTGAACAATGAAAGAGCACCATGGAGAACAGGAGAGCATGTTAGTCCCAAATGCCAACTTAGTTTGTACTATTAATAAACAACATTAAGGGAATAGCATCATCCCTTCTTTTCTGCACTTCATTAGAGTAACTCTCAAAAGGCTAGAAGCAGAGCCAAGAGCTTAAAGAACTTGTGCCTTGGTTATGTTTAAAACAAATGCAAAATTATGGCTGATTCTCTCTTCTGCTTACAGTTTATTCATAATTAAATCTGACCTTAAGGCACAATTGGAGGGAAGTAAGAGTAGAAATTACCATCGAGTAAATATTTCTAAGAAATTTCTGATAGGAATTCTTCCTGTTTGAAATTAATTTCTGATGTATTCATGTTCTTTGTGGGTTTATTAGAAAGCAAGTTCATAGAATACTTTAATTTCAAAGGAATGTTGAAGTAGCCAATGTGATGGTTTCCATGAAAAAAGAATTCGTACCAACTAGAGGACATATTACTGAATACTGTGCTTTTCACAAGCCAAGAGTTATCCTTTACTTCACGTTTAATTCTCAATGTTGAAAATAACTAAGCAAACTGAAAGCTATTCAAACATAATTCTAGAAAAGACATGAGATAGGTCATCATATTGCAAATTATTTTTTCAAATATGGAGTGACTTCAGGAGAGATGTAAGAAAGGACATGAAATTTGAAGTTAATTTTGAAGTTCAATGAGCTGTTTCCACCCAACACCTGAAAAACTGTAAATGCCTGGCTTTAGCAGGGTCTGTGAGAGAACCCAAATAAGAGACCTACCTTCCCTGTGCAATCAATGAAGAGATGAAGATCTTTGGCAAGGACCTACTGGCAGATGCTATACACAGGCATTTGAACTCTTTATCCTCAAGAGTTAAGACCCTCAGTTCACTTGATAACACAAGTTGTTCTGCTAAGGATGAAGCTTTTCAAAGAAGAGCTCATTTATTTTGAAAGCGCACCAGACACTTGTAATGCATACCTTTTTGTAATATTCCATTGGTTCACATGCTGTCTGCCATCAGTGAGTAGCATTCTCCAAGAAAACCCTTCATTCCCGTATGGAAGTAGTATGAAGATTGTTAGGAATAACCTCTTGAAACTGGTCCTCAGAAGATGCTGATTCAACAAACTGAGGTGTGTTAAGAAAATCCATGTCACAAAAAATCTTGACTGAAAATTATTGAAGTGCTTTCTTCTTAAAAAGACTGGAATAGTTTGTATACATTTTTATGACTAGTATGGCAATAAATAAAAAAAAGCGCCTGTTGTCTATCAAATACAACATTGAAAATCTGTTTTTCACATGCCTTATGCATCACTGATGTGAAGTGTTAATAATACAAACCAAGCAAACATGTTTTAAGTCAAGTTTAAATAAAACTTTCATCTCTGTGCTACTGTATCAAGTTTACAGCTAATTCAGCGAATATAGTATCCCTCTGTTCATTCTACAGCTATTTGAAGAAAACTACCTAGCTGCTATCTGCAGTGTAGGTATTAGGCATTTATTGCTTTTCAAATATAATTAAATTTAGCTAACTTAGCATTTGAAGTTCTGGGATTTCCAGAAAAATCTCTAATACTCTGCTCTGCTTAGAGCAGCTCTAACACTCAGGCAAGATTTTCTGAAGCCAATGATTTATTCTAAGTTGTGACTGAACACTGGGGAAGTTTCTCTACAGGGTCTTTTCTCCTAAAAATCCCAGTTATTTCTTCTCCTGATGCAATTCTGACACCTCTAGCAATGATGAGATTTCTGGTGTTGGCTGACCGCTGGTTCTCTAACTTCCAGGATAGCTAACTCTTTCTAGGGGAGGCCTTAAATAACAAATATATTAAAAAGTCAAAGTTGTGAGGTCTTGTTATTTCTAAACTCCTATTACTACATCTTCTATACAGACAGTGTGAGGAGAGACAGCCACAAGGCAGAGTGATCTCTCAGATAAATTAGGCATTACATGTCACTTTTAGTGCTTACAAAGTTTCAGCCTTTCACTCTGATTGAGCTTTACAGTTCGTTTAAAAGTATAATTAAAATTTTCACTTTTCTTTTCCCACGATCTATTAAGTTTTTATAATTTTTCTTCTCCCACCTTATTCTGGTTTTGTCTTTCTGTGCAGTCACTCCAAATTTTCTTCCTGTCTGGAAATAATGTAACCTGACATTTTCTTCTGCCTTCTTATGCTCCACTTCAGTGATAATACCCTACTAAACCCTTTCCCTCAACTGCAACACCCACAGAGTCTACCTTCATAAAAAGTCTCAACTCTTTATTCCTTTCCCATAACTTAAAAATTCCTGTTCTACCAATTTTGTAATCTTTCCTGATCTTTTTCATCTTCTTCCTTCTACTCACTTGCTTTCCCTGAAACCTTATCCTGTCTACCAACTGTTTGCCAATTATGTACTTAATTTGTGTCACCTCACTCATTCGGTCCTGCTAGAGCCATTGGTGCGGCCCATCACATCCAGCCTCTCCTAAACATTTTTTTTAAATGTACAATCTCATCCCTTTTCTTCTGCAATTTTGATTCTTCCTCACTACTCAGATGTATCCTCTCTGGTTTCAAATATCTTTCTAACATATCCTTTTGCATTTGTTGTCTGTTGCTTCCCTTTCCTTAGCACTGAACCTGAGCTGGATGTAGATGAGCTCTTTGCCATCACTGTGGTCCCTCTCCCCTAAGAGCTGGATTTTTCTCAGTTCTCTCTCTCTATCTTTTTCTCCCTCGTTCATCACACTCCCAGAGCCACTTACTTTGCCATCCTGCCTCTCTACTCTGAGCTCTCTAGGAGTCCTCTGATGTTCTCTCTTTCTTTCACTCAAAGTTGTGTTGTCAGGAATCAGACAATTCACTGTCTTTTCTTCCTTCCCTCAACAACTCTGCTATACTGCGACAGCAGGTAAAGGTGGTGTAAAGGCAGCATTAGCCCCCTCAAGGAATGCTTTGAATGCTCCTTCTCTCAGCTGCTCAAACCAGCCCGATGAGGCATTGAGAATCAGCAGGTGGCAATGTGAATAAGGATTTTTTCTACTGGTAGTTGGAACATCGAGGAGGGTAGAAAACAAGATAGCAGCTACTTTGCTTAATTGACATCCCTTTAAGACGTTACAGGAATTCAGGAATAACATGAAAAGAAGGTTACATTTACAGTACTGTGCTGAAGTGACTTTAGTTGTGAGGTGTTCCCTTACTGAGTAATTAGCATCAAGGAGACATAAGCAAATTGTTAAGCACAGTTTTGTAACAAAGATCTGAAATATTTACTATGGTAAAGGATTCAGTCTTCAACTCCTGCTTCACATTGCTATTTCTAATGCAAATAATTTCCAGCGATAGAAATGCGAGTTTACCCAGTTCAAATGAAAAATATAACTTTAGTATGAAAATGAATGTATCACTCAGAATGGTGGACACTGCAGAGGTGTGCTAAGCAACCTCAGCTGCAGCAGAGAGAAATCCTGCTACCTTGTGGTGTCAGCTGTTGCTGGGCAGAAGGGGCATTGATCTGATAGCAAGATCCGAGCTCAGTAGGAAGGACTAAAGGTCCCAGCCCTCTGACGTTACCATGCAGATGTCTCAAGGAGCCTTGGGTTATGTAGCACCAACTGCTGATCCTTGAGGAACAAGACTGAAGTCTTGGCTGGGTGTTATGAGTTTGTATTTTGTCAATAAACCAGCTAATGATGACTTCTCCAGACAGTCCAACAATATATCTTAGCTCTGTTCTAGATAAACCACTTCTCAGTTAACTTACCTTCCACGGCCAGTTGATATTTACTCTTGGCAAACACTGTTAAATAATGCCCAAAAAGAAGTGCTAACTGCAACAGCATACTGCCAATATTTTCTCAAGCTGTTATCACAAAAGTGTCCCTCCTTACCTGAGTTGGTAGATATTTGCCTACCTGTGTAAATATAAGGGTTTATTCCTTCTGAGGATCTGATAAGCATAAGCTGGCAAGACAACTTGCATTGATTGCATTCTGCTGAGACATGTGGATATACTTTTGATAAATTTAGGGGTACCACACTGTTCATTAAGCAGAATTTGAAGAAAGCAGGAGAAGCAAGTAGGCATAGAGGAAAATCCAATGATTTAATGGTCTCAGAAAGGGTCTTAAAATGTTAGGCAACATCTCTTATTCTTAGAGTCCTTTACCCATGGTAAATGTGTCTTCTCAGTGATTTGTGGCCTTGCACTTCTCCCATTTCAAAAAGTGTTTTATCAAAAGTAAAGGCAGTCAACTCTTCTATTTTTCACTAAATAGGAGGTAGGAACAGGAAATGCAATAGAAAAAATGCAGTTTCTGCGCACAGTTTATTCATAAACTACTATGGGAAAATAACAAGCCATTGGTTCCACATTACACTCAGTAAAATTTGACATCTCTTGCAACTCTGATTATCAAAGCACTCCAGCGGGCAAAGGGTATTTCCTTGTGAGTGTCCTAACACAATAAGCATGTGTTTTCTCATCTTGATTGCACCCAAAAACTACTAAAAGAAGAAAGAATATGCAAATTATAGTTATTTTGAATTAGGTTCATCAAACAGACAAACAACCTTTATTTACAGAATCAAAAAGGCAAAGAACAGCTGCATAGCTTAAAAAAATGAAAAAGAAAAAAAGATTCTTTTCCCTCCCTCTGCCTCTCTGATATAATAGACAGGTGCTTACCATTTTGCAAGGAGTGTTGTTGTGAAATTATTCACCCCTTGATTGCTTCTTGACTTTTAAAGTGTTTCTCCCATGAGTGAAGCATTACAGGAATGAGACAGGAGATATGAATGATATGGTATCCTACTACCCTGTTTCACAGGCAGAAGTCACATATTTTTGTGCCTTACACAGTTCCAGTCTCTGATTTACTCTGCATTATTTACAGTCAGTATCAGGATTTAAAGAGAAAACTGTTTCACTGAGACATCTAGCAGTATTTTGGCTTTAATTCTAATCACAAACTAACTGCCATAAAATATAGCCAGATTTTCTGAGCAAGTACAATACGTTTGCAGAAAAGAAGGGTATTCAAAAGAAATCAGAAAGCAGGAAAAATATTATTAAAAAAATCATAGCCCTTTAGACTGTTAAAGTGTTGGGCTAGTTTGATTGCTGACAACGCCTCTGTACTTTGGGAGCCTCGCACTTATTTAGAGACATCTGGCATGCTTCTAAACATTGCTTTTTACAACTTGAGTTATATTTCTAGTTATCTTAGTAGAGCATGTAATATGTTTTCAGTAAATGAAGTAAGGATATTTTCTCCTTTTCAGAAAAGGTGAAAAAGGCTTTTTTCCTTTTCCATTACCTTCCCCAAAGTAACTAGAACAGGTAAAACAAATTAAGGAAATGAATGCAAAATTATTTAACATGTCAGATGATACAGAAAAACAATAGATAAGACAGTTACAGCAGATTATCTGCCATCTGTAACTAAAAATAAAGGATAAAAGGGCCTCTTCTTTCATACCTCTGTTACCTGAAGGAGAGATAGGCACATACATTTAGTTTCTGGTTTATATCAGAAGAATCTTTTAAATAATTAATACTTAAACATTTGGGAATAGAAAGGGTGAGGAGCAGTGTTTTCGGAAAACCAACAAAATGACAATTGGTTTATGGAGACATGTCTCTTTAGGAGTCTTTTTCAAAATTATTTTTTAATACAAGGAACATAGTGCTTGCACTAACATTGCAAAATTTTACAAGTTTTTAAGAATATCCCAGCTTCTGGCATCTTCTCACAGAAGCCACTCCTGCAGCACCCCACCCCCCCAACCTCGCCACGTAAACCCAATACAACAACCTACAATATTCAGCTCTCCATTGTCTATTATTAAGCAGAATGCTGAATGCAGCAGACATATCAAACAAAGCAATGATTCAGCATGTGTGGTAAGCACATTTATAAGTTACCAGGACTATTCAAGGACATAAAAGACATGCATATGTGTAAATGCCATAAAGAGACAGGGCCAGAGGGTCTTAAATATATGTTTCAACTTGGTTAATTGTAACATAATTTATATAATAATTCCTGTGTGGATAAATTAGGAAAATAAGATTATTAGTAAATTTTAATGCCTTAGACTGTTTTTACTGCTTATTGACTGAGTTCCCAAAAATACTATAGTCTGATTTTTATATAGAAAAATAAAATGAGAAAATAAAAACCACACAGTACTTTATTAAACTATTGGTAGTATATATATATTTTTAAGAGAATTCTATTCTTAATTTAAATCACAATTACCTTTGCCAGTGCTGCACTGTCAACCTGAAAAAACTCTCTAGCTGAATTTTGGCAGTCATCCAGCTATTGGTTCTTGTGACTTAAGTCAGTTGAGAAGTTCATTTATGTTCCAAGGGACTTAATTCACACAATCTTTAATGAAACTTCTATGCCAAAACTGTACAGAATGTATTTATTTTTCTTGCCATTTGTCAGGGTCAAAGAACAAGTTTCTGCAAAACTTGAGGCTTTCTAAAACATTCAGGATGCCAACTTCTTTGGCTTCAGAGTTACGCAAGTGAAGCCAGAAAATAGATGGATCTGGCACTTTCAAAACTGCTTAAAAATAGAAATATTACAAAAGTTGCACACATGTGCAATAATAATACTTGTTCTGATTGCAGGAACAGCATGTACATTTTACTTTTTTTCCTTCCTTTTTTCCTCCTTTAAAGACATAAGCTCAGTCAACCCTCCTAACTGTAAGTACCTAACTCAGCCAGCTCTTTCTTGCCTTCAGAACAGCAAACTGGATCAGCTTCTATACAATGAAATCTCACCATGCTGTAAGTCACTTACTGAAACAGCAATGAACATTAACCTCTTGCTGCCTCTGATGCTTACACATTTATTGCTGCCACAAGAATTTTCCAAGTTTTAAAGTTCCAGTTTCCTTTGTTTTGTCACTGAAGTTGCTCATTCCCCGCGACAAAAGCCAGATACATATCTAAGTAATGTGAACTTGCATTAACAACCTATAAGCTGCAGAAATGTTTGGAATGGTGAAATCTTTTCTGTCATGAAGGAGGAGGAGCATCCTTGTTCTCAATAGAAATTTGTGATCAGTCACCATTTAACACCTGGAGTTCATGGGAATGAGTTCTGGGCCTTTGACAGCATTTGTGTGGCAGCTTGACCATCTGGGTTTTTAAGTTTAGTAGAAAGATGAATTCAAAGGTGCGTTCTGATCCCCTGTATGAGATCCACAGAGAAGAGAAATAACATTTACACTTCATTACATACCTTTATTACTGTCTCAAGGATAAGTGCACAGTTCTACCCAATGTTTTGTGCCGAAGGGATGAAAGGAGCAGCAAACCTATTCCTCCGGACCAAAATTTATCAGAATGTGAAAGGCATGGTCGGTACAGCCACATCATTTTCCTCTTTCCTTTTACCACGCTGAAACATCTTTCCTTGAATGTTTGACTTCTGTGGTTTGGGAGAAACACAGCGTGAGGAGGAGAATATTGGAGAGCAAGATTCTCCTCCGTGGCAAAATCCTTCTGGAATTCTTCAGCAAATCCAAATATTCCCATCTGTTTTCCTAATAAAAAATTGAAATCATTAACATAAATATCTCACCACCTCCAAATTGCACGCCGTTAATCATTAAAAAACAGTTGTGTGATATTCATGCAATACTACAATGAACTGAGGCTGGCCACTATTTCATGACACATCCAGTTCTGATTTCATCTGTGCTTTTTTCACCTGTTCCTTCATATATCTATTAAACTACATGCTGCTAACACTGCTTTTTTGCTATTTACCATTATTGAAACGTCTGAATGCTTCAAAAAGTTTGGCTCCTTGTTTTGCTAGGTGCAGCATACACAACTAGTGAATAATAGCCTGCTCACAAAGAGATTATTACAAAGTTATGTATTAGCATTCAGGAAGAGCTTTTCTGAAACTATAGAAACAGAAGTGATAGGTGTTGGGAAAAACGAAACAGGTAATACATAGTAATTAATAATGGCTTTGCTCACAGAGTGTTTCTGTGGGTATTTTAAGCAGACACAAAAAAAAACAATTTTTGACATGTATATAAGGAATTATCAGGGTTATACTTCATCACATATGACCAAACAGCTGCAATCAGGGTGTCTAGTACGGGAATGAGAATAGTCTATGGGTGAAGAAGAATTGGTTGAAGGTGAACAGAAGTAAGAATGATGTCAGACTGAAAAAACAGAAGAGGACATTTTGAAGAGTATGTAAAAATGGCACAATTTTCTTTTTTTGAATGGTAAGGGTAAAAACTGCTGCACAATAACAGCTGGGAGAGAGGAGTGAGAATACATGAGAGAAACAACTCTGCAGACACCAAGATCAATGAAGAGGGAGCAGGAGGAGGTGCTCCAGGCACCAGAGCAGAGATTCCCCTGCAGCCCATGATGAAGACCATGGTGAGGCAGGCTGTCCCCCTGCAGCCCGTGGAGGTCCACAGTGGAGCAGATATCCACCTGCAGCCCATGGAGGACCCCATGCTGGGGCAGGTGGATGTGCCCTGAAAGAAGCTGTAGCCTATGGAGAGCCCACACTGGAGAAGGCTCCTGGCAGGACCTGTGGCCTTGTGGAGAGGAGCCCATGCAGAAGCACGTTCTGGCAGGACTTGTGACCTCATGGGGGACCCACGCTGGAGCAGTCCATTCCTGAAGGACTGCACCCCGTGCAAGGGACCCAGGCTGAAGCAGTTTGTGAAGAACTGCCGTCCGTGGGAAGGACCCATACTGGAGAATTTCATGGAGGACTGTATACCTTGGGAGAGACCCTACACTGGAGCAGGGAAAGGGAGTGAGGAAGAAGGAGCAGCAGAGACAAAGAGTTATGAACTGACTGCAACCTCCCTTCCTCATCCCCCTGTGCTGCTCAGGGAGAGGAGGTAGAGAAGTCAGGAGTGAAGCTGAGCCTGGGAAGAAGGGAGGGGTGGGGGGAAGGTGTTTACAGATTTGTTCTTATTTCTCATTATCCTACTTTGTTATTAATTGGCAATAAATTAAATTAATTTGCCCACGTCAGGTCTGTTTTGCCCATGATGGTAACTTGTAAGCGATCTCCCTCTCCTTATCTTGACCTACGAACTTTCCATTGTATTTTTCTCCCCCTATCCTGTTGAGAAGGGGGAATGATAGAGCAGGTTGGTGGGTACTTGGTGGCCAGCCAAGGTCAACCCACTACACCTACAGTTAATCCTTAATTAGGTAACCAAGAACAGCCTTCAGCAACCCTAGAATCAGTGATGCAGTGTGTTGGTTTTGGCTGGGGTAGAGTTAACACAGTACATGCAGTTACATTGTCCTTCTGGTGCAGTACTGCCTTTAGTTTGATTATTGCAGTCCATGTCAGATAATAACATGATTTTAGTGATTCACATGTGCCACTTTTCATCTGGAATAGTGTAACTCCATATAAGTGGACATAACACCTTAGGAAGTTCCAACTAGTGTAAAATACTCCAATACCTTTTCTCCACAGCACAAGCAGTCACAAACATTACCAAGTTCATCCTTTCTGCCCTGTATTGCCTCCCCACAGATTATCAAATCAATTCAAGGTCTTTGTTCTTATCATTAAAGCTCTCCATGAGCTGGGCCAAGGCTATCTAACACCACAAATAAAATCTCTAAGATCAATGACATTTCTCTGGTACAGTGGAAATTTGTACAGTGAAGACAAGTAGTTGTGTGCAAAATAGAATTTTAGACTGGCTGGTAGGACTGTGGAATAAATTCTCTAGAGACTTCAAATTTCACCAGTCTCAGTGCCTTCCAGACAACTCATTGTGTTACTTGTACACCTAAACAATGTTTGTATAGTCAAAATATCTGCTTCTATGTGCAAACTGCACATAGATGATCGTCTTTGTGACTGAAACATTTAAGGGAAAATGGCTGGATTTGACATATATTTTTATGGGCAGGTAAAGTTTGGACGAAATTTAAAGCTCCAGCTTTAAAATTTGAACTAGTGCATCTAATATTCCTGCAATATCTACAATATTCTGTCACTGAATAGTGATAGATATATATGTAACTGACCTCGTATTATGCACTTTTAATGTTATAGGTGTTTTCCAAAAAATCTTCTATCTAGATTTTAAAAATATTAACATGAAGGTCATAGTAGAAAACCATCATATGGTTTCAGCTAGACATTAGAAACCATACACTTAGGTTGATTCTAATGCTCTGATTTTCTGAAGATCAGAGGTTTGTGAGAATTCTAATTAAAAAACAAATACACACTGTTACATTTTCTGTGCAAACAGTGAAGTAAAGAATTGCATCCCAAGAAAGATTCTTTTAAAAGATTTTTTTAAAAATCAAAGCATAAACTATTTTGTCATTTTTAAAATAAACTTATGTTCCACCACATATCTTCTAGACACCCAGATCCTTTTACTGGTAGGATAATCAAAATAAAATCAGAGTATATCGCTTGTCTGACACATCATTCTTCAGACCAAGTAAAGTTATGAGAGCTGAAGTAGAAATTTTTGAATTCTAAAGATAACTAGTAAAAAATAACCAACCAGACTGAAAGGCAACAATCCAGCAGAGCAGTTAAGCACATGTTTAATGTTTATTTCAATGGATTTACCCACAGACTTGGTTTGTAATGTCCTGGGTATTCTGGTCCTGATTCAGCAAAAACACCTATTTATATGCTTAAAGAATGTATATGCTTTAGATATAAAAGTATTCAACTGAATACCTAGATGCTACACGCTCAGAATTAAGCATGTGCTCAAATCTTTTTGCTGCAGATGAATGATTTAATCTTTTTTAGCAGACAATATCGGAATTTTGCACACAAATGAAAGCAACCAAATTTGTAATACTCTGATAACCACCAATAAAATTACCACACAAATTTGAAATTCAAAATGTTACGCTGATGAATGGGTTTGACTGCCAATGTTTTTTGGCATAGACTAAGATGTCAAAGTTTTTTTACACATGGGCATTATGTAAGCATTGTTTATTGTATTCATAAAAATATAATGTCTATGAAGATTCAGTGACTGTAACAAACAATACAGAGCAGTTTTGTGACAAACTATTGCCAATGGAAACCATCTACTAACAGTATTGTATACTATGAACCATTTTTAGTGAGTCCCAGCTGGTTTCTTTAATCTCACAAAGACAGCAAAGATTGTTCATGAGCTTCTGGGATTCTTGTTATCAGATAACATATTTGAGGGATTTTATAGTCTGCTTCAATAATTCTACTGACAAGCCCAGCCTGGGAGGATAAGTGAACAAACTCAGTTGAACAGTTATTGTTGTTCTTGTGTCTTCTGTCTCTGTAGAAACCACTTCCTCAAATTTGCTGCAGTAAATTTCTTATTTATCATTTGATTTATTTTTAAGCAACCTTGATAACATTTTTTCCTAAAAACATTTGTCCACAGTTTTCCCTCAACCATAACCACTTTCAGCCTAATCATAAGGCTGTGTGCTATAGCAATTACCATCTCCCCTACTGTATGACAATTTGGCAAACTTTATAAATCCCTAGAGAACAGTTATATAAAACTATACAAAAACAAATTAAAAAAAAATATTGAGAATGCTTCAGAATGTAAATTGAAATAAAAATTACAATCTGCCATAGGTAATAAGGGCAAGCAAACTGACCTTCGGCTAAGCATCTCCAGTTTCTCTACAAAATTATTTTCCACTTTTCACTTTGAACAGAGCCAATTTAGGGGGAAGGTGGTGCAAAAAGCCATGAGTCTCCATTTGGCTCATGCCTCCTTACAGCTATTTTCTGGGTCCTTGGGCACTATGAATTATGTCTAGGAAGGACATAGATACAGAGAAGTCCTTAGTGACAACAGCCACTCTCTATCAGAAAAACTTCATTTGGAGTATGAGCTGTAAGAAGGTGTAAAGGAGGCCTCTATCATCTTCTACGGGCTGTTCTTATCCTCTTCGGCTCAGCAGGAGGCACCTAAGGCAAACCAGGAAAGTTTCCAAAAGTGCCATGCTGTGCTTTCACTAAGAGAAGAAACTAAGCCACAGGAACGTACCATTCACAGAATATTTCACAATCTATTAAACTCTAGACCCCACCCAGTTCATAGATCATTAGAGTTGTTTGACCAAACACTTGGTTTAAAAGCAGATTAATTAAATCTTAGCATGTCCTTGTTCCTAATACAGAGGTTATAGAGCTTGTTATTTGTATGAAGTTTCAGAACTGTTGTTATTTCAACTACCTTTTAATTTCTATAAGCATGAGCCTGTTTCCACTGTTAAGTTTATTTTTCTTTTATGGTAAATAGGCCATAAAGACAGCATGAGGAAAAGTTAACAGACACGGACGGTGTGAGAAGAAATAAACTACCTTTCAGTAAAAAAAGTTGACACACTTGTACCACAAGTTTTGAAAGATCAGTAGTGAGAAACCTAGTAAAAAGAGTAGTTAAGCAATGCTCCATAGATACAGTGCTGGCAGCAATACCATGCACAGTGGGGAAATCAATACAACTGCTTGGGGATCCAAAATTGATGTCATCAAGGTAGCTTACAAACAGCCTGCAGAGAGTAAGGAAGTGGCTGACACAGCACATATTTGAAAAGAGTGAAGAAGTCAAAAGCCTGGTGGAAGAGTCCCACCTGCACATTGTCTTACAGAGAGGGAGAAAAACCCCAAAGACATTCTCACTTTGGCCTTAAGATTTTTTTTTTTTTTTTGCTAAATAGAAAGGAATAAAACCAATAGATCTCTAACCTAGCACATTTGTACAAGCATTAACCATTCTCTTAGACTGCAGTAAGATACAGATGCTTGTGCACAGCTACTTTTTAACTGGCAGGGGGAGGTGTTTGAATTATTTTAGCTGTTGCTATCCCAATACCTGTTACCTCTTTCACAGTATGGTGGTTTTCATGGTTAGCTGATAGTCGTAGAATATACTCTACCTTTAATTCACAGCAATTATTAAATAAAAACTGCAAAGCTTCCTTACGGAACAGAAAACTGAAATAACAGAGATGCTGCTATGCAGCTCCTGAGCTGTGAAAGACCTTTCTTGCCTTTCATACACCTAAGTTATGAAGGCAGAGGTTTCATCAGGTCTAGTTAGGGAAGGAGCTGAATGTAAGAGACAGTGTCTGCTTTTGTAAGAAAGCTGCAGGCATGTGTAAGCCAGACAACAGGAGAGATTCTCTGAAATACCCAGGGAAATACTTTGCAGTCCAATCTGGTAAGAAGCTCGGATATAAAAAATACTAGACCATTTTCTGGATGGAAAAAAGCCTTGAAATTATGAACAAATAAAGAGCCTTCTTCCATTTAATTCATGCTAACTTCAGGCTTTTCTGATCTTTTTCAAAAGAGCGTGTAAAAGACATACTTGGTGATGTTGCCATCACTTGCTTCCAACCAACACATAAACCAGCGAACAGATTAATAAACTGATCAGTGAAAATCAGTCAAACAAGCAGTCATTTTCCCCCCCTAGATGCAAAGAAAAAATATTTAATGAAACTTAAGCAGCAGGAGGGATACTTGCAGTCTCTGCCTGACTAGGTACCCTTTCCCTGCCTTGGCAAGCATGGAGCACAAGATTATAGAGGAAGAAGGCTCGGAGAAGGCTCTAGTAGTATTCCACATCAAGAATATCTTAATACGTAGTTGGTTGGGTTTGGTTTTGTTTTTTTTTTATTTTCCCTTGAGAAAAATATTGGGAGTGAGGAGTGGCAGGGGAAGAGAATGAGAGACCACTAACCCGGAAAGAATTGGGGTTTTAAGACATGTCAGAGATACCCAAAATGAAATCCTCTGCTTCAATTCAGACCAAGAATTTAAATCTTCTCCCAGGTGAATGTCTTGAGTATAGGCTGTCATCGATTACTGGGCTGAGAAGGAAGATATTACAGTGTGCATAAGTAATTGGCAATTTACTGGTCCACAGATGTAAGTTTTAAATGACAAATTTTCAAAAAAATAGCAAGAAATTTTTTTTATTACAAAACATTTTTTTAAATTTGCTAGTGTCTTGCTCTTCAAATACTCATATTTTGTCTATTAAAATCAAGCATTTCCTACAAAAGAAACCCTTAACAGAAAACTGTTTCCAGCTCATTACGTGAGTCTTACTTTATCTGTAGTCTTGCAGGTTCTTTATCCTTACTTATCTTTAAATCTTTACCCTTCTTTACCTTTACTTTCCTTTGTTTCCATTTCATTATATGTACTTTGTGCAAAACCTTAACATTATTTTCTTAACTGAGTGTATTATTGTTTGTTATTCCTTAGCCTGTGCACTACCCTGAGGTGCTATGTGCATTTCTATACATGTCTTTGTAAAGCCAAACCTCATCATTCTTATCTGTCTAGAGAACTATAGAGCCACTGATAGGAAACAGGTAAATACTGTATGATAAGAAAGCAGATAGTGTAGAGACAGCAATGATACTGTACTCTTGTAGATATATCTGCTTTTTTTTACAGTATTACAGATGCACCTATAACTTTGGCATTTACTTCATTCTAAACGTACTTGCTAAAGGTGACTATTTCTAAATATCCATTGAAATAAATCACCACACCGGTTCACAAAATACCCCAAATCTTCTTTGTAGCCCCTCCATTTTCAGAGAAGAGAACAAATAAGTAGTCAGTAAACAGACAGCAGAGTTATACAAGTACAGATGCAGCATTTTGCTAAAGTCAATCCCACCTGGTTTTCCAACAGAGGTTTGGCTGAAGTCATGTCAGGGGACAGCACAGTACCTGCATTTTCTCAGGCAAGACATTATACCCACTTTCCACCCCTGGGCTGGGTATTTTGGCTGAAATCATATTTACTTGGAAGCTATCAGAAGACTAGTCCTGAAAGACTGGGCATGGGCAAGATGACAGAGGACATGGAATGGGATGTAAGACCATGGATAGGAGTCTTATACAGATGCTGGTAGTGTTTCCAAATACTTGCAATGCAAGTTGGTAACTATTTTTTTCTGCAAAATATTCCAATGTATGGAGTGTTTAGGAGGAATGGACTGTCATCAAACATACTGAATATTGGCAGTGGAATGGCAGATTCTGGAAGAACTGATGTTCTCCATGACCAGTCAAGTATGGACCTCTAACAATTCACTGAGGCAAGAATAGGTGTTGCTGCCAACTCAAATCTCTCTGAGAATTTTTAATGGCTTGGGAACAAAATAATGAGCTAGTTAAACAGGGGAAAGAAGGTCCACCTGTCATATTCCAACTTATAGGAATGACTGAGTGATATATAGTCATGCAATACAAAACAGTCTTTTCATTGAGATTATTGTGGCAAGGGTGGTTACACACCACCAGGAATCATTAGGACATACTGAAAACCCTGACTACCACATCACAGATATGGCAGCTGACAGAAAATTTCAATATACTGAAAGACAAAATACAATTGAGAGAGCAGAGCTGTTATGGTGATGTTTGTTCATCAAAGATCATTTAGCTGACTAACTTAAGGATGGATTTAATGATGGATTGATGGCCCAACACAATGTCTGTGGTAAGAGACATCTGTGCTATGTGTGTTATGCTAGCAGAAGGATTCACTGCAGGTGGATGGCAGGTGTACTAGTTCCCAGAAGAAAAGGAGGTTGTAGACAGATAGCTCCTGATCTGTAATAAAGTGCTAATCTTATTTGCTCTGGATTGGCAGAGCATGAACCTTGGGGAAAGGGGTTCACAGCCTCAGGATACCTGTAAGGATACCTGGGTTACAAGGACATGTTGTTTGTAACAATATCTGTTTAACTGCTATTCAGCATAAAAGACAAAAAAGAAACAGGAAAATAAATGAATCAAACACACATATACACAAACTCTAATGAGTAGTAGATAATGGAGACAGTGACAAACATCAGAGCTCTCCGATCACTGGCTGATGGGCCACTGAAGAAACCAACCACACAGGTGAGTGTCAACCAGAACTTTATGCCTCATGAGAAGGAAACAGGGTTATCATGGGTTTGAGAGGAAAGAATAAACCTACTGTGGGATATTCAAGGGGGTCTTCGTTGTGTGTAAAACTTGTTCTGGGATGTTTTAAAAGGATTGTGGGAATGTGCAAAGCTTATTACAGACTGTAGAGGAAGAGGCAAAGGCAGGGAAAGAGGAGTCTCACAGTAGATCAGGGAGGAACAAATACGGGAAATTAGAGGGAAAAGACAGAATAAAAGAGGCCATTTGTGTGCACATGGGATGATTGGCACTCTTGTCTGACTAAGCTTTGCACCTGATCACCACAGTCTGTCCTATCTTCTATTAAATTTTATTTTCTGTATGACTTTGCTTTCTATTCCATGATCATGTGAGATTTGCTAGTGAACATCAAGCTGTACTAGCCAGTGAGCAGAGTCTGGGAAGACCTAAGGTCAGAGCTGAAGATGGGACAGGAGACCTCGGGTCTGCGCATGTGTTCTGGACGGACTCTAGGCTTGGGATAGGGTTTCAAGAATCCACGGAAGCATGTGCTTGTAAATCAAAAAAGTGCAGGGATCCATATGTCTTCCACTGAAGTATGAAGTGGCTCAGTACTGGGTGGACCTAGGAGCAGAAAACAGTAACCTCTATTTAACTGACCAAGGAGAAATCCTCTGGGTCTTAACAGTAAGACTCTTTCCTACTTACTCATTGTGATTCAAAAAAATGGATCAAAGGACTTCAGCATTCCATAAATGAGGTTATATGGTAATTCAACAAATAAAGACAAAGGCATAATTTGTGTCAATACGTATTTTTAGTATAAATTACAGTTGCAGCCTGCCATGCAAACTGACTTCAATGGCTCTGGTTTGCTTTGAGCCTCAGGCAATAACAGTTTTGCTTCAGAGGATTAGTCCCTCTGTGTGTCCAGCCACTGAGTTGCATGGCATGTTATTGTACATTTGTTCTTTCTCTTGTACTCCAGTGTGGCTCCTTGGAGGCCAACATGGCAGAGCTGTTTTCTGAACCTGCTTGTATTCCTCACCTCGGAACTGGAAAAAATTGAAAAATGCAAATCCCATCAAAAGGGAAGGAAGGTAAGTGGTGACAATCATAAACTGGGTTTTCTGTTTGTTTGATTATTTACAGGAGATGTCTGTAACTGGATATTGGAAGGGTCTGTCCACCAAAAAGCATTGCACCATGATGTCTCTAACTTTGCCTTGTACTGATTTTCAAGTAACATATCAGACTTGATGTCTTTCTAATGAAAATAGAGTTTTGCCATTTACTTTAATCATAAAATGGGATAAATGTGTATTAGTATATATTTCCCTAAAGGACAGGAAGCATGTATTATCAGGTCATCAAACATGGGCTCACTAGACATGTGATTTGATATGCCTTAAAACATTTATTTACATAATGTAAATTGTGTAAATGAACACAATTATTACTGCAGCTAGCTAACACAGTAAAAGGTTATGCTGTTGTATGATAAGTTTCTTTTGACTAATAATAGTTATTGTTCTATTATTTCACTTAATTGAATTGAAGTGAAGGGATTTGCTGATGTGATTTAATATTAGGCTTTTAATTTACATTTTCTTCGCAAAACTGTAATGAAAATTTACTAGTAGAGGAAAAAAATCCATTAACACTACTCTTCACAACAGTGACTGGTAAAAATGATAATACTCAGCTATTTTAATCAGCTGTCAAAGACAGCCCATTTAGTCCGAATTACTAGAATTTGAAAAGGCAGATCTAGACAATGCTTCCTTTAAAGTCAAGGCAGGCTCAATCAGGAAAAGTTCAGATGCAGATTTCAAGTACTGCAAAGTCACAGGCAGTTATGAATTTAAAGTTGAGTATTTGTTTAAACTACCCAAGACTGACAGCAAACACTGGAAAATTAAGAAATAAATTGAAAAAAGCTGTAAAATGCATTGAATCTCAAGGATCTCAAATGAAATTAAACAGTAATTTGGCACTTAGGATTCTTAGGGACTCCTGCCACTATTGATTTTACTGTTTATGGCACTGTTTGTGCCAAACATATCTGCTAGTTAAAATGGGGGATCTCATGGCAGCAATTGTGTACTTTGTAGTGCAGCTTGGCTTTATGTGGTTTTGTATTTATTCAGACAGAAAACTGTAAGAATTGGGTTCTCTGATGAAAAGGACTCTGTTCAGGGTTACAGTCACATGTCCTGGAAGAATCACATGACAGTGGTATCATTTAGATAATTTCAAAGTTTCTTCCTAGATACACAATGGCTGAAGATGCAAAAGACCTCTTGAATTATCAAACCCATCTCTTGCCAAGCAGAGGTGTTACCTCGAGGAGACATCCATTGCCTGCTCATACAAAATGAGAACTCATACATACCACATATGCTGTTAGGCTGCATATATACATATATATGTATCCGGCCACATAGATTAACCCTGACAGACACACTCAGCACTCACACAGACACAGGCAGCACCAACGGCCTCATCCTGGCTGAGAAGGATGGAGGTCCACAGGTGGGAATACACATACACACATGCACAGTCTGGTTCCCCCCACTTCACTTGCTCGTGCTCAGACCTACACACACACACACACATATGCATGTACAGAGCTGACCATAGTCTCATACTTGGAGAAACCCTCCTGGCTTCCCCTGTACATCACCTGCTCACCACCTTATCTGGCCAGACATTCGCCAGCACTCACAGACTCATTCACACACGTGCACTGGCTCCCGGTGCTGCACTGCAGCCAGACAGGCTCTGGCCCTGGTCCCACCTCGGGCTGGCACTCACTGGGGTCTCCCCAGTCACTGACCCCCAGGCACATGCGCCCTCCAGCCCATGGTCCAGCCCAGCTGCTGGCAGCCCGACCCGCACTCACCCCACCTGCGGGCTCCTATGACCCCTGTGGGGGCACAGCTGGACAGACCACTATTTACATGTGACCAGCTTCTTTGTACACTCACATCTCTATTTTCTCACAGTTGTTCCTCTCCAAACCGTCTAAATCCATCCCCCTCCCCACCTCTGGCTCCTTCCCTAAACACCCCGTAATAAGTCTTGTGCAATCCCAAAATGCTCTTTCCCAGCATCCCATAACATGTCCTACACCTCAGGCAGCAACCCCACCAGTGGATCTGGACCTTCTCCTCTTGTACCACCATGGGGTACACGGGGGCTGAGGCTTTCTTGGGACAGCCCTTAGTTTGGATTCCTGCCTGCCCTGGGGCCTCTGTGTTCTTCTGGGCTTGTGGAGATGGGGCTTTGACGGGCTGATGGCTCCTCGGATGGCCTGGGAGGAGCTGGGGCAAGGTGCTGTTTGAGCTGCCCCATCTGCCATTGCCTCCGTGCTCCTTTATGGATGTGTAGACAAGTTTTTACACCATATAACATGACATAGCCAATAAATATTTGATATTTAAAACATCTATTAAAAGTAAATATTATATTTAGAAAAGAAACATTTTGCGGAAATGCAACTAACAAAAGCCTGTTTCATTCAATACCTTTTTTACTAATGCTAGACAAAACACAAATTTAAAGAAAAGTCAGCCTGAAGAATAAACAAGTCATTTCTTTTTGATTTAATATGAAAATTGCAAACTTAATAACACAAATATCCTTTAATTCTCTTCAGCCATAAAATGTCCTATATTGAGCCTACTGAGATCCAAAACAGAGAATCTGTTTTAATCAGTTCTCTACATGCTCAAATGTTTTCTGTGCTGCTTTAGTACTAATGCCACTTCTTTCAGAAAACTTCTGTCCCTGAGTCTTATGCTGCCAACTTTTAAAAGGCGTTTTGACAGCATGATTCAACGATGAGAATTAAGGGAAATTCTTATTAATTTCAAAGATATCAGCTAAAATGGCTGAAGTTAATCCAGCATCTGGCTGCAGACAGTGGGCTATAACATACTAAAATCCCTTGAAAACACCTGAACTGTAGGAAAACTTGTTTGCGCTTGATGCACAGCTGTGGCCACACATCGCCCCAGAAGAAAACTGTTGTGAAAGGCAAAATCCATATAGACAGCAATCATAGAAACAAGGAATGATTTTCAAAGGCATCCATAATTTTTTTAGATGTGATTTTTCACTCACAATGAAAACTCTGAGGGCAACACCATGTGTCCAGCTAGCTGCAGACACAATATTACATTCTCACACAATAAAAGCAGAATCTCTTTGAAAATCATTTTTTCTCTATCAGCCACCAGGAAGCCATGTTACCGAATCCAGTAAATCTACTGAGATTCTCTAGAGAGCTCTTCAGGGAAGCCAGCAAAATATAACCGTCAACAGTCTTCTCTATCTAAGCTTCCTCCTGTCCTTGATGTACTTTTCCTTTGAGGCCAACATCAGGTAGTACATCCTTATTCTCTGGTGCTGAACCCTTTGAATCTTGTTTATTTTCATTGCCATCTTATAACTGCCTATCAATCTTATAATGACATTTTGAAATCCACTAAAATAATCTTCTGAACTGTTGTGAGACTTCACACAAAGTGAGGGCAGGGGGCATTATAATTTTTATCTCTCCTTTTTGTTGTTCGGTTGTTTTTGTAGATCTCAGTTTTGTCTCACCTGATTTATTTTTTTTCCTTCACAAAAATGGATACTGAGGACAGCTAAACTTAGGTATATTTCTTTATCTGGAACAGATACTAAAAATGTTCTCAGAACCAATATGCCTTTAACTGCTAACAGAAACGCAAAATATCCTCCTGAAGATGTTTCATCTCTGTATGAAACAGCATGGATGTTGCTAGTAGGAGAATCTCTGTTTTCTGGTGCATCAACAGAAAAATCTGGCAAATATTCTGTCTTCTCTGCCTACTCTTTTCTAACAAAAAAGTGGTGCACACACTTTCATCCAAGCACACATGAATAAAAGGACTTACAAGTTCATGAATTAATAATGGCAACATAGAGAGGTTTTTGTGGAAAAGGCATAAATCCAAGATAGAGGAGAGGATAATAAATGAGTTTCACTCGTATGGGACAAGTTTGATGATGCCGTAGCTACATGTACTAATCCCAGAATTGTAAGTGTTTATTTTTTTAAATATCCACATCCCAGATTTTACAAGATATTGAATGCCTGCCACCTTAAAAGTTTGTTTCCAAATCTTTCTTTCCTAGAAATTGTTGTAAGGGTCTGTAATCTGGTTCCCTGGTTATGATGGCCCATGACTTCACCTTCATGGCCACTTGAGAGCTGGAGTATTGCTTTCTTCAACAATACTGTCACTTAATTCACATGAAAACCTATAGAGCTCCTTCTGTGTTATGACACAGAAACAGTTGCCTGCATCAGTAGAAAGGATTTAAGTCGTATCATCTCATGTAAATTTAGATAGGTGTGATGTTTATCTGTAAAGGTTACAAAGTACTTAAATGCAGCAGCATAGAGTTGTGTTTTATGTTATCAGGACATATCCTCAAATTGTTAACACTGATCATATACAACCTTATGAATAAGCTACTAAAAATTAATTTCTTTTATGTGCATTCAAAATGCAATCTATGTAATCAAAATCAGCTGGCTACTGTATCAGTCTGTGATAGAACACTATTTGGCAAGTGGAAAGCTTCAGGGAATATCCCACAGTTTCACAAGTGTGAATGGATGAAAGTGAAAATTGAAAATATATTCTGTTAACCAAGCATATGCCTTTAGGATGTAATTTGGCAAACCTTTTACTCTAGTCCTTCCTCTTTTTTCATTTTCATTTGACTCAATCCCAGTCCCAATAAAGTCCAATTAAGTCCATTCAGATCACATGGAAGAGTGCACTGAGTGTGAGATTTGAAGGAGAAGTAAAGAGATTGCTTCAAATAAAGTAAAACTCAGCTGTGCTACAAGTGAGAGCCAAAAAATAAATAATCAGCAAAAATTAGTCCTGTTTGTAATTCAGCAAGAAGTCTATATTAAAATAGTTAATATCTTAGGGAAAAAAATGAAGTCAAGAAATCCAGAAATAATTTTCATTAATTTCCCATAAAGACAAATCTGAGAATTCTTATTCCAAACTACTTCTAAAATTCCCAATCCTTTTTTGAACTTGCTGTTCAAAGCCTCCGCATGTTCAATGTTGTCTCATATAAAAGATTATTCTGGAAAGAAGTTGGCAGGTCCCACATCGGTTCATTTTAGAAGTATGAATACCATTCATTAGAACAGCTTTTGAAATTAATTGCTTGCAGCATTCGGGTGAATGGAACATTTGTGGCTTGTGTAAATCACTCTTTCTTCGCTTGCTTAGTTTCACATCCTTTTGGAGATGGCTGCAGTCCATGGCTCGAACCCCAAAATACAGTAATGGCTGTACAGTTAATAAATGTAGTATTGTGTGTTGGAATCCTAGTAATAGAAAACTCAACAGCTCGTGCTTCTTATCAATAAACTAGACAGAAAGTACCTCCACATGGGAAGAGAATTGTCTGAGAAATCGCATTGCACAAACAATCCTGAACCAAAAGTCTGGCAGCCTATGATTAGTCAACAGCTCATGATCTTTAGGCATACCCCAGAAGATAATATCCAGGAATTTGTTAAGGAAAGGGTAAAGCAAAAACTGCACATTTCCTAAAGGAGTTTAAAAACTCTGTTGTCAGCCTTTCTTTCCTCTCACCATAAACAACTGGTTGGTCCTGCACATTTTATGGCACTTCTATAGTGAAAATTAGAGCATCAGTCCAGATAATTTCCCAATTTTTATTCCTAAAATATTATATAGGTGCAAGTGTGTGTGCAGAGAATTATAATTCAAATGATGCTGCAAATATGCATGTGAACTTTTTACGGGCCAAACCAAATCTGCAAATATAGCAAAGAGAACATGGTCTAAGTATTATAGTTTAAACAAAGCTAGTCTTTTCATTCTCATGAACATTGAAAATGCCAGAAATTGTGGGTTTGGTCTCTCTTAAATGACTTATGTATGTACAGTGAAGTCACTGAAAAAAAGAGAAATCACTCTTGCAGCAAAGGTGAAGTTAGGGCTATGTCTGCATTAGGAAGAAGTGCAGCCCAGTAGCTGTAGATGTGTAGAGAGAAACAGCACTCAGAACTTTACGTTCATGCTCTATAACTTCCAGGGGTTGCTACTTCAGACTAACATGTTTCTGACTCTGTGAACTGACATCTTTGCAGATGGATCACAGGTTTTGTATTTCTGGAGCACGTCTGCCAGTGTATATTTATCCAAAAGGAACCCAGTTTGTGAGATCCTGGATTGCTCCCAGTGTGAACCAATGCACAGGCAGTGGAGGTGACAGGGAGAGTTGCTCAAAAAATGCCCTCCTGATCTAAAGAAAAAATCCTAATGCAAATGCACCCTTAATGCTACAGAAGATAAATCCACCAGCAGAAGGACATCTTGATTTGCTTCACACCTTTGCCTGATCTGAATTGGTAGCCCCCTTCAAAAAGATAGTCCAAACCACTAGTTCGAAGAGAAGATGCTTTAATTCCTGTTTACAAGGGCAATTTCACTTTGCATACCTAATTAAACATGCACTTGAGCAGGGATTGGATTTAAGATCACTCACTTCTGAGGTGAGGGTGGTAAATTAAATATTCATTATGAAAGAATATTCATTGTTTATATGAATCAGGCAGAAAGTAGGTCTCTTTTTTTTTTTTTTTTAATGTCCTAACCAGGCCACTGAATTACTCTCAATAAATATGTAAGTATATTACACAAGGCGAATTATCTTCAACAGGATAGACTGAAAGCAACTCACTGCAGAACACCTGAAGGAATGGCGTGTAGGCTCCTCAGGCTTAATCTACAGGAGCGAATTATAGTCCAAAATTCAGGTACAGATTATAATTTAATGGCTCAACTGCTTTACTGCCAGAATGGAGGTGGATTCAAATTCTGTTAAGCAGAAAAGCATTTGAATCCAAGTCCCCTCTATAGATACCTTCCAAAAAGGGAGGTGCTTCCTGCTCCTCTGCAGCTGTGTACACCCAAGTGCTCCATCTCCTTTGTTTTTTGCACATGCTTCTCAGTATGATAGAAGTAATTTTGTAACTTGAATGTTAAAGTAAAAAAAAATCCAAAGTGAAGGTGATGTTTATACCTCTACTGAGTCCTTATGAAACTGGGTTTGTTCAGAAACTTTTTTTCCTGATAATTACCATCGATTTCAAGGCAAGGAAGGCGTGAGGAAGAATTGAATATTACAGCATATATTTTTACCTACCTCACTGGCAGGAGGGATGCCAGTGAGGTACCCAGCAACCAAATTAAGTCATTGTGTCCATATGCATTATGGATGGTATAACTGGTATTTTATGAAATTATATTCAGATCAATTATTATTGTACTTTAATCGCCATTTTAATAAATGATCATTAAAATGTGTTGCAGTTTGTATCATTTTTATCTTAATATTTTAAATTTCACTATCTCTGTAGAAGCCTCAGAGCACTCTTAACTAAGAAGGTAAGTCTAATTTTGCATTTCTGTATAATAGGATGAATATTAACATAAAATACTAATACTCTGGGATTGTAGAGCCTTCATACTTTCCCCACCCCGTGCCTTTTTCTCTTCAAAAATATATGAAAAGCCATCTCACTGGTCTGTTTAAAATCTCTTCTTAACACTTTCTTCTTCTGAAATGCCTTAAAAAACCCATGGAAATGACTAAGGAATAAATGTGCTGTGACCTCGGTTTTTCATGGGACTCTTGTAATTTTCCTTACAGTCGGTATTTTATATTGCATCAAATCTTCTCATCTAACACAGCATTTAAGGAAACATTTTGCCTAGAGGGTTTTCAGAGCATAAAACCTCTTCTAGCATAATGCAGCCATGGCAGACCAGCCCCACTGCGACCAGCAGGCAGATAGTGCAGCTGTGGCCACACATTTTCTCACATGAAGCCAGAGCTCCTCCCTGCATACCCTTACCTGGCCATATCTTCTGCTGCTTCCATGAGTGTCAAAAGCTGGAGGTCAGTCAAGCTACATACAGGATAAGGAGCCAGTAAGCTGTGGTGCTTCTCTGACAATTCTGGAACACCAATGTTGTGGCAAGGCAGCACAAGGAAGGGTTTAATGGGGAGATAAAAGCCTCCTGGATGCTGCTACAGGGCTATCACGTGTGCACTGGGTGCCTCCCTGTCTGTCTCCCTGTGAAAATGATGACTCCCTCCCTCAAGTGCAGAATAATGCTTTGCCATTTCTACTGCTCCTTTGCTTCCTTACACACCTTACACATCTCATATACAACTGCTGAAAGCATTATCCATGTGGTGAATGGTGAATCTTCTTCCCCAGCAGATTAGAGTTCCCATGAAATGTAGATTGGCCATATTTGCAATGTATTTCATAAAAAGAAAAGAAATCTTGCAAATATAGTATGTATAGTAAGGTTCATAGTTACATCTATTGAACACAGGAACACTAGAACTGCTATATATGTTAATACATCATTAATTCTTTGTTGAAAGTTCAAAGGAATTAGTTTAATTTATTGTGCTTTTTAACTACAGAAATGCATTATTATATGTTTAAATATAAGTCATTAAATATAAATCTCTGAGAAAGATTATCTCAGAGAACAGCCAGTACTTAGTTTAAAATCCAAAATGAAGACCTACAGAATGCAAGCAGTAGGGATACAAGGTTACAGTCCAGGTAGATGTAGAAGTATTGACATAATGTGTCCAAATCACAGTAAACTCTAATTTATGCCATGAAATAGAAAGCAATCTCTTTTTTTTTTTCAATTTTTTTCTTGTCATTGGTAAAGAATTTTTGTTGGTTAACTTTTTCCTCCCAGAAGTGCAAAATTCTTCATGTCAGCAATTATGCTTGCTTTGCACAGTAGAGGACAGCATGCATTTTTTCTTTTACTGCTGACTCTATCCACATTTTGCCTGATATGCTTTTCCATCCCCACCTTCACCTTCTGCACCCTGTGAACATAAAAGATACAAAATAGATTAAATGCAAGGGAGCTGAAGAAACTGAAGTGATCACACAGGTTTGCTTTCCTGTGCCACTTTCTCCAGTAAAAAGAATCTCTCATATACATGTAGGGTTCAAATGAAAGTGTATCATTACATTACAAAATGCAGGTCCACATTTTTACTTAGTCCCTTATTAAAGTATACTAATTGAAATTAAAGGTGACATTTGACACAAATAAAGGGAGCAGAATCTGATCCAAAAAATCTCTGGGACGTGCAGATTTTGTGTATTAACCACAATTGTTCTTTGAACAGGCTGTCTTAAGATTCTTATAAAACAAATGTATTTTGCGATTATAATTTTTAATGCCTGTTGCAAAGAAAACCTTTGTTTTGCATAAGAGAACATACTACTCTTCTGATTTCAATATTTGATACCCTAAAGGATTTCTTTTGCCTTCTTATTTTAAAGTGCAAACAGAATCACTTTTTTTCCCCCAAAAAATATACTTTCTGTCTCATCATAAAATAAATAGAGGTATCTATCAATATATGTTTTGGCATTGATTTCTACAGGAGTGTTGATCAATACAGTGCTGTAGCATAGGCATTCTCATTGTGTCCATGTATGTGTGTTTGCACATCTGAGATACAGACCTTTTCTTTCTCTTTCTCTCTTCTCTCTCTCTTTCTGGCAAGCTGAGCAGAAGGATCTATTTTTTGACAGGCTGCCACTCTCAAGAGGGCATAAAATCTGCATTTCCTTTCATCTATCTGGATTAGTGGATTATCCTGCAGTCTGCTTGTGACTGAGATACTTTATATCCTTCATCTTTGAGTTCTTAAAATTAATATAACAACAAAAGGTGTGTTTCTAAGATTTGGCATGTGTTGGAGACTGAAAGGTTTTATCACGTGACTGATTGGTATCTTAAAATCACATTTTTTTTTTCACAGAGACCTCATTTTGCCAGCCACCAGTATCATAATAAGGAAGTCATGCTTTTTATTTTTGCTGCATTTTGTGATAAAAGCACATCAAACAACAAAGTTGGAAGCCTGCCCCTATTATTTAATCCAGTTTCAGAAGGGAGCAGGGATGGGAGACAAGAGAAGAAAAGAAGGGAATTAATTAGAGCAGCAAAAACTGTGTGTAATGAGGAGGGTTTGTATGATGGTCTCAAGCATAATGCTGAAATATGAAACAAAATTTAATTTAAAAAAAACCCCAACTTCATAAGGAAGTGCTGTTCCAGTTAACTGCCTCCCAACTTCCAACTGCTAAACTAATTCTAACAGATCTAAACTAAAGGTTTCTACCTTGCCAACACCTCCACCCCCCCAAATAGAAATACCAAAGCAACTGGAAAGAGCAGCTGCGGTATCCTACCATTCCCCACTGCCAGGCATGCATCTTTCATCCTCACCTACAGAGCCTCAGTGAACCTGGACCAGGTTTCCTGGGCCAGGCATGTGGTAGCGCTGTGGTTTTTCCTGCAGGTATTTCAGAGAGGTAGCACCAGCAAGTGGCCAGAGACTGTGAGCAAACAAAAAAAAAAATCCCCAACTAAAGAGAAAAATGGATATGAAAAAACATAATTTCACCTACAGAACAGGACTGAACAGTCCTATTATAATATTGGCTCTCAGCAAGGCTGAAATTTAAGTGTTCTGTGCAGTTTTAGGTATGAAGTTTCTTTCTCTAGGTCTTTCATTTTTAAATCAAACTCTTTCTCTATTTTTATACTTAGTTGTTAATATATGTATTTATATACAGTTGCTAATCTATTTTATGAATAATTAATTTTGCCATCTATCATAGAAAGTATGAGTCAATTAATTTCTTATCTATGTTTCCTAAATACCTTATTCCTCCATAACATGTAATGTATGTTCTGGCCCTGTCCATAACTGTGAACGTCATTCATAATGGGATAGGCTAAAATTGAGACCTTTATTGGATCTTATTATTTGTTTCTGGTAGTGCCAGCAATGTATGAAGAATTTTTAGGTAGTCAAGACCATATAGGCACTACCCAAAGAAGATCATACAGTCTAAAGGGAACAGAGCTCAGAAGAGAAAAAGAACAAAGCGATATTTGTACACATCTTCTACTTCTCTGCCTGAGTGAGTGGCCAAACTGTAGCATTCTGTATTCTCAAGCTAGGGATACAATAAATAAGAAAAAAAATGCTGTCTTGTAATTATGCTCATTGCATTGTTGAGTTTGTTTTTTGTTTCACTTCACATCTTTTATTCTTTAAAACAATTAAATATGCATTTTTATTCTCTTCTTTGTCAAATGGAAAATGATAATAAATGCTTTGGAAATGGATTTAGATATTGATGCTAGAAGACACTTAATTATGTGCTGAAATTTCAGAATGCTCTGAGCATAACTGAAACATGAATAAAGGTTTCAGCAGCAGCACACTCAAGAATAAAGAGAATTTCTGGAGATGGTGGTTGTGCAAGCAAAACTAAATAAAAGTGGTTGATGGGGAATGAAAAACTCATTTTTTAGGCCTGGCAAGACCAGAAACAAAGACCATGAGTTTTAAAACTGAAAATAAATTGCTAAAGCATGGGCATAACACGGCGCGGGCAGCAGCCTAGACAAGGAAACAAGATACAAGACTCAAACAAGTGAAATGAGGGAGAGCTATCTGTAAATTCACTACTCTTTACATTGATATCCCAGTCTGAAACTAGCAATAAGACATCTGAAGCAATGAGAACAGAAAAAAGTAAAGGAAAGGAAAGAACTGAAACACTGTAAGAAAGAGAAAGAGGAGAGGACAGAATGCCTCCATCAGTACAGCATGAGATAGCAATTCAAATAGGGAAAGGAGAGAGCTAAAATGTCTGTTCCCTTCTTTGAGATAGTCCAGAAGCACGGACCACTGGCAAGGGAGTGAAAGATGCACTGAGGTCAAGCAGGCTAAGAAGAAGGAATATCATCCGCTGCAGCTGTGGGATTTAACATTTGGCAAAGTCCTGTGACACTCACAAGAAAATGGCTCAAATAGCCTGCAAGTTTGGACCTAGCAAGATGGTTTGTAAAGTGACTATTACATATTTGTACTAAAATAAAACAGCTCAAACATTTGCTTATTTATTTGCTAGCATACATTTCCTTGACATTGCTGCAATGTAGTCGTCATTCTGTGCCAAGATCAGTGGCGGAGCCTTGAGGACACTGCAGTGCTGTGACACATGTAGCAATGAAAAGGTCCATTTTAAAAATACAGAATACTCACGATTTTCCTTTTTTAACTACCAGCTTTATTTGGCCATTGTTATAATAAATTTGCATTGTATTATACAGAATTATAATTAATTCCAAATGTAAAATAAGCAGAAGTTATTAAATTGGGAGGTAGGTGCTCCCATGAGAGAACTGCATGGGTACAAGGAACGTCATATTGTGAGAAAAAGGTAACTGTTATTAGGCTAAGAAATGTCTAGTCCTAGATACTGCCAACAGCTTCAGTCTGACAGTGGACTTACAAGCTCTGCTGCATGGCCTGACTACAGTTACCAACTGTTCCTCTTTTAATCTTCCTAGCTTAGCAGACAGAGCACGCTAAGTCAACAAAGGGTAAGAAAGGTATCCCACATTCTTTAGGCTCATGAAGGGTATCTCCTGGAAGGAAAAGGGTTTTTCTTAGGGGTAGTAGTTATTTACAAAGCCAGCTGATGTATCTCAGTAAGGGCCTAACAGACAAGGCAGCACGTTTTCATGCACAGGGCATGACTTGAATTTTAGAGAGACTGGTGCTGGAAGATCCTGCAGCGAGGTTTCAAGCATGAGTATGTCCACAGTGTTAATGTGTCCAGAGCAATTCAGAGAAACTTTCAAGGGCAGCTAACAGTGCAGCATAATGTCTAAACTTTAGCCCCTGGAGTTTCAAACTTGCAAAATTTAAAACATTTTGATATTTTAGTTTAAAAATAATGTTTCATTCTAAACTTTCCTCTGACATGTTTAATACTTTGTATTTCCTTGAAACCAGACATTCTAATAAATTAAAAATCCTTTTATTTCAAACGTGGGATTGAATTAACAATAAAATATTTCAAATTAAGTAATTTTATATCAATACATAGGTGAGGTATAGAAAAAATTAACAAACTCACAAATCCATTTTCATTCGGTTTTACTCAAAGACCTTTTCAAGTCAATGCTTTCCATATAACTATTCCCCACTCCATAAATATGATGTACATTCCCTTTTTCTTGTTATGTGACCTTGTGCATGTTCAAATTAACCTTACCATCTCTTTACCAAATGACGCATAGCGATCTTTATTACTAACCTGCCTTTACTATTATTTACTGCTCTACCAACGTTCATGTCACCCACAAATTTATCTGTATTGATTTTATATTTTCTTCTAGAACATTGATAAAGACACTGAATGTTTGTCCCCAATGGATGCACATAGCAAGATAGTCTGTAAACTATAAGCACTCAACTAATCAGTTTTTAATATATTGAATATGGGGTTTGTGAATTTGGTACAGCGCCATACTTATAGTAGTTTGTTATGGCATCTTAAGACAAATATCTCTGTGTTCTATCTCTAGCTATGTTATGAAGTCCTACTTACTATCCTAAGCGAAATGTAATCATCTCATCAAAAAGACACCATTGGTTTGATAAGAGGTGTTTACTATAAAACTATATTAATTGCCATTAATTATGCCTCTATCTTTACTGATTTTATCCCATATTATTCTCTATCAGTGCCTAAGATGAAAGCCAAGCCAACCTATCAGTGCTTTCCGAGTTCACATCCTTAACTTTTCTTCAATTTTGGTGCAAGAAAAAAATACCAATTGTTCTAATACTTTGAACAGGTAAATAGTAGAGGACTGGAAGGAATACCCTTGGCCACTTCCAGCTGCCACAGGCAATCAAACTATGCAGTGCTTCTATACACATATGGACTGTCAGCTTAAAACCAATTTGGTTCTTTGCTCTCATTACTTTTATTAGAGATTTGTGCTAAATTTTCCCCATGGTCAGGTTGTGCATGCTTGCTTCTAGGCCATCATTATCATTTATTGTCAATGGTCAAACTCCTTCCCAAATTATTTACCCTACTCTTCTCCTCTGAAGTATTTACACTGTTTTAAATACCACAGTCATATATCTTTCATCTTTTCTTTTTCTTTTTCCAGGCTCAGCAAGGTACCACTTGATAGTCTAATCAAGATAAATTCCCAATTCTGCTGATGATAGTATTAACTTTTCTCTCCACCTGTTCCACTTTGAAATATGTTTTCTTGTGTGTGACCAAGCTATACTAATTGTTTAGCAATGTGTATACTGTATTGTATTTTTCCTACTTTAACTGGAAATACTTCAGTTGAAGATCATATTTTTTTTTCCCCAAGACACACTGGATCACTGGCTTATAGGCATTCTGTGATTGACTAATACACCCAGCTCTCTCCTTTTCTGTGTCATTTCAAATGAATGAGGCCAGTTAGTAGCTCTGATTCAAGATCAGTAGTTCACAGCCAGTTCTATTCATTGATCCAGTCCTGTGATTTAAAACTGTTTAACTTATTTAATGGTTGCTGTTAATCATCCTCTTGAGCTACTAATAGAAGAAAACATATTTTGTTTTCTCTGGATGATATGAATACATTACCCCACTTCTTTCCAAAGACAAAAAAGTATTCAAGCAAATGTTTCAGACTCCTCTCTATCATGGGGATGACCATACTTGTCAAGATCTTAAGTAGACTCCTCTCAAAAAAGTTTATCAGGGATCTCATCTCCTGATGACAAGCCTCCATATACACTATCAGGGAATTTTGTCATCTTTTTATTTGGGTTACAAGAAACACTGTGAAATAAAGGTGGAAATGGATTTACAGAACTGTAGAGTTAAACAGTCATAATTACCCAATGATTTAGCTTTAGACTTATCTTCTGTGTATCAAGAAAGATGAGGAATATGAACATTTGAGTCCTTTTTTAAAAAATAATACCTCTTTTAGGTGTTTTGGAGGGGTTTTTTTCTGAAATAAATGGAACGTCCCTGAATCTATTAAACTTGCAACCTATTTAAAAAGCTTTCTTAAAAGACATTTGTGACTTTCACTACAGTCCTTGAAAAATGTATGTGGTGGCACTAACAGCGCAGTGGAAAAATAGAGAGGAGCTGGAAGTGAAACATCATTTCCGTTCCAAAAAAGATAGGTTCAAATTTAATCATAAAAAATGGCAAAGAGATAAGAGATCAACATTTTTTCTTCTTGAAAACAATCAGCCATCTATTGTAGAAATACACAGAATAATTAATCTGTATTTGTGTATGGCAGAGCATAAAACTATGATACCACTGGCATGACAGCTGGTCTTTTACCACTTGACATTTTTAATCAGTGATTTCCTTCCCCTATCACACACCTTTATAAGCTGGGTGACTACTGGCTATTAGAGCTTGTTACTATGGCTTAAATTCTCATTCCTGACAAAAACGAGAGGCAGAACCAGACTAGCTGCACTGGACCACCCCATAGATGTTACTAAAAACGTTTAGGCAATCTTGGTGAAATAATCCACTCCAATAAAAATATCATTGCATACTGAAAGCTGCTTAAAACCTTAACAGTTCTTGCCTTCATCTGAGAGACTAGTAGGTAGCACCCTTGAATCTGATCCTGTAGGTGACAGGCACTCCCATGTCTTACAAGTGTCCAGATTTTTTACATGATGGAGAGGCTCTTCCACATAAAAATGAGAAGCACTGCGACAGCTCTGGTAATGGAAGCTTCTCAGACTGGGTTATAAAACACTGCTTTCTATTTAGTACTGGGATTAAACAGTGAAACAGCAGTGCAAACATATTACTGTTTACTATGGAGAAGACGTTTTGTAACTTTCATGTCTGTGAATAAAGACAATAACACAATATGTTGAGGTAATTTTTTTTCTGGTTCACAGTTGAATCACTTGCTTTTTGAATACAAATCATCCCTACAGAGTAAGCTGTACCTACTTTCATTTAAGGTTTTTGGTGCTAACTTTCTCTTACATGAGTGATACTGTGTGAAATTCTCAGATAGCTGAGTGAGCTAAGCATGGGCCTTAGGAGAGACTCCAGACAAGGAGTGATCTCAACTAGGACTAATTAAGACAGTAGTTCGCTTTCCCTCCTTCCTTTCCTTACCTATTTTGAAGTGTTTTGGAGATAACCACTTCTTTCTTAACATCATCCATTTACCTTCCTTCATTATGGTTTTGGCCATGGGTTAAAGATGGTGGAAAGACGCATAAGATGCCCAAAAATGATAGCTGAGGCTCAAGTGCTGCCATTGATGTGTGTAGCCTAATAAAGGTAATAAGATTTAAGTGGGCTCACAGATCATTTGGTGTCTTTTCCCTCTCCGGGAGCGGCTCACTGCCACATATATATTCCTTCTTACAGTTTCATTGGCCAAACTAAAATTGCTAAAAAATTATCAGATGAAACAGTGGTACTCACCCACCCTAGACTGCTAATACAGAAGGCACCATTATTTTCTCTGATATAACTGTCTTCTGCACAGGTCTCGTGATATCTCAAACTTTTATATAAAATGCATAGCCTCTTTCCAATCAGCCATGGGTTGGAAACCCTGTTTCTTAACATATAACCCCTGTTCCTTAAAATGAACACACTATCTAATAGAGGTAGTCACCGGTACATATGGATAACAACTAGAAAAATTTTGCAGGGCAGTTTGGGTTTCACTACAGCTTGAGAACTATGTTACAAGCAAGTTTCAGGCTCTTCATTTGAAGTGTTTGGCTATCATGATTTGCATACACCTCTCATTGGGATTTTAGGAAACTTTTGCATTAATTGGGGGTACAACAGGAGCTCTCTGTTAAATTCTGCACTAGCTGGAACAGTCAGCAATAATCCTGTTGTGAACAGTACTTTAACTGTGATACATCACTTAGACGTATGAACATTAAAAAAATTTCCAGAATACATTTGCGAAGAGATGTGGACTTGTATTACAAAGGATTTCTTTTGGACAACAAACAACTCTGAGATGGCAAACAGTGTTCTTTAAATAAGGCACAGCTGGCATTCAAAATCTCAGCAAACCTGGCAGAGCTTTCTGTAATCTAGACGGTTCAAAATGTCACAAGGAGAGAAGCAAAGTGCATTGAAGCACTCTAGGCAGCAAGAAAGTACTTACATGGTACTCAGAGCCATGGGTCTCCTAGTGGTAGGTGTCTGATGAGGTCAGTCTTTTCTCATACAAGCTGCAGAGAAGGGGAAGATAGAAGTTATTCATCTCCCTTGGCCCCGCTGAGGCATCATTTACCCCAGGACCAGATCATTCGCCAAGAATGTAAAAGACCTGGCTTCTTCCTTTGCCTGGTTTCATCTGAAAGTAGATGTTTTCATTTCTCATAGGAGAGTGACATAATTACTGTCCTTTTGGTGAGGGGTGGCTTTTAGACTCCTGAGTGGAAGATGCTCCACTGGTGTCTCGTTATAGGGCAAAGCAATTTGGCAGAAAATAAACTGCTTTGCGTTCCAGCTTGTCCTCAGATATCAGAGGAGCTGGGGGCGGCTGGGCTTAGATTCTGAGTGATGCCAGATTCTCTGTGATGCAAGTCTGATCGCATTCTATATGTGTATTGAACTTTCATGATTACAGATGCACTCGTAACACCATACACTTTCAGTCTAGTCGCACTGCATGAACTAGCACGGACACCCTTAAGGAACTTGGTTGCATTCAATGAGAACTCTCACGGCTAGATTGATGAATAGTGTAGTTTATTAAAGCAACAGATGCACAAGTTCTTTTGGATTGCCAGTGATAGAACTACTGCCCACAAAGCATGTGCACATACCAAGAATATGAGTAATATAGCCTGGCTACAAATGCATTAGCTCACAAAACAACTCTATAGAGGTTTCTAAGTCTCCTGGGGAAGCACTTGGTATAGCCAAGTGATCGAATCTTACCCAAAGGCGTCCCTATGGGGGGGAAGAGAGGCTCAGCCCATCGACTGATCCCAAATGTCAGAGCAGGTCTGTGATGGTATCTTCCCTAACGTCCCTCCTCTCTCAAGCCTTTTTATACTATTTCTTACTTTACAGGTGGAGCTTGAGTGACTCTAGTCATATATTTCTTTGTTGTAATTGGTGTAAAAGTTTCTCGCTTTGCTTTTAAAGGTATAGACCAAGCGAAACCCAGAGCGCAAGCTCAGTGAGGGGTGGTTGCACCTTGGAGGTGGGTAGCTTTGGGATGGAGGTGTGTTTTTTGGGATTATAATGAGCAAAGTTCACCCAAGGATAGTATTTTGTCAAAAAGGTGACCGACTGTGGGCCTGTTCCCAGGTACCCCACTACACACCATTGCACACACTAGCTAGATTATTGTATCTTTGTACAGTAGCATTGTCTTTGACCAGGTACGTATCCTAATTATCAGGGTGAGTGTCCATCTCATTGTTCCATAGTACCTTCCAGTTCACGTCTTATCACAGAGCCTGGCCGCAGTGTCTCCACTCCGCTCCACCCTCCGTACAGTTTCTCTTAGAGTCAGCACACCAAGCTCCCCTGGCATTGCCAGCATCTAAGGTTGCCTAGAGAACTTTCGTGGGATGGAACCCTAGCATAACCACCATAATCCATCCTGAGAGTTTCTTCAATGCTGTATCTTTCCTTAAAATGTGAATATAGATTTAATTTCCAAGTCACCTCCAGCAATAATTCCACAACTTCCTACAGATAAGTAGTATTTGAACCAATAAGCAATAAAAAGACTGAGTGGTTTTGAACAGTGCATGGGATAAGGTAACATCAACTCACGTGAAGCATCGCTGTCTTCTGCAGTTCCTAGTCATTTACACAAAAAAGAAATGCCTCCAACATAACGATGAGTACAGTTTGTCCCAGTGTACTGAGTATTCTGACAGTTAGGAAAACTTTCTTAGCAAACAAAGGACTAAGATCAAGAAATGAAAAGAGAGATGGATTTAACATCAGTTCTTACCTCTAATTTTATTTTTGACTACAGTGACAGTGTGCAACTGTGGATGGGGACTAGGCAAGAAACAAAATGCCAAGGATTTTATCAAAAGATTGGTAAAACTGTTCTCAGTTGTGTGAAAGGCTGTGTAAGACAGGTGTTGTTTGGTTGAAGGCTGCCTGGACTTTGGTGGCACTGCTCAGCAATGGCATTTCAGGCACCATGCACCATTTTACTACTAGAAATCTAGCTGATAAAAGACTGAGTTCTGGGCTAGATGGCACCTGATTTAGGGTTCTGATTTTAAACCGTTAGGAAGACCTTTTCCTGTCTTTCCCTCTACTATTCCCTTATTAACCTGATTGTCTGCAGTTATATGAATAATAGAATACCTGAACATTTAAGGGTTATATTATCTTTCTCTTTCTTTTTGTCATTTTATGTTTATCCTATGACAGCTGGATAATCTGTAACTTGAAAAAAAGTGACTCAACACTTCTGGAAGCATCTCTACCTGGAGATGCTGTTTCAGAAAAGTTTGATTGAGCACTGTGGGGTTTTGAATGTCAAGATGAATATTTTATAAAATCTTTTTGCTCAAATATGGTTACATCTAGAAAAAAAGAAAATTCAGCACAATGTTAAAAAGTTTTTCATTGTACCTTGTGAACTGCTGTTCAAGAATTCAAGGCATGAGCAAAGTCAATGGAAGGTGATGGTACTGCTTTGCAGGGCTAAGCGCATAATTAATTGCATAACTTAACATACAACCCCATTATCACACAACCCTGTATCACACGATTCTCAGTGTAATTGTATACATTTCTAACATGAAGAAGTATAGGAATTACAACTGATAACGATTGGTATAGTTTCAGGGATAATGTATCTTCTCAGCAGATCTCAGAATATTTCACAGAAGCACTTGACAGAGGTATCTGCGTCATGGTAACAAAATCAGGTCTGAGGTACTTGACACAAAACAAAAGAATATTCTGATTTATGCATGTTTAGGACCTCACGTATTTTATTTTTTCTGTTCCATTTGTTTTCTCTTTTGGTGGTGGTGGTGGTGGTTGTTTCTGACCAGGTTTTTCTGACCACTTTAACTATTCTGTAATCCAGCTTGTCCTCCTCCCCCTGGTATTTCCAGAATATTTTTTTAAAAATTTGCATGCTTTCTGAAGCATTCTCTCTACTAAAAAGAGTTTGGAAACTGAGAACCCATGTGGCCCTCACTCTCATGAAAAATTCATAGTGATTTAGACATAGTGATAATTGGACCACAGAGATATGACAAGTTTTTCTTACTATAGTTCTCTCTAGGACTAGAAATGATTGCTGCTACTTTTATACATCTTTATTTAATTAAATCTCACGAAAAGTCATATGAAGTAAAAATGGAAATAAGATGCAACTTTTTTACAGTAAGGATAATTAACACTGAAACAAATTGTCTGAAGATGCAATAAGTAAAATGATCATTTAGAAAATATGCTCTATTTCAACAACAAATTAGTATATTTGCTAAAAGAAGTAGTAGGTACTAGCCTATGGTTAATCTTGGGTTGATGGACAAGTTGGTGGTAGTTTACGTATTGTCTATTTTGGACAAAGAATAAAAGGCTTTCAGAAAATACAATTTTTACATCTATTACAGTGGTTGTGGGAATGTGTATAATTTATATTAAAACCATATCAATACAAACAAGAGTAAAGAAAAATCCCTAGCAATATATGCATCCATAGTCATGTCCTAAAGCTTAGTTCTCCTCTTTCTACTTTAAAGCAATCTGGAGAATTTATGCAAAAGTTGTAAAGTAACTTCACTGGTTAGCTTCAGCTAAAGAAAAAAGGTTATGAAGAAACATATATTCACAGGTGGTTTGGGGCAGGGGGGCATTTGTTGTTTTTTGGTGTTTTTTCTTTAAAGGAGTTCTTGAAATGCTGAAGCAAATTTACTATTTCTGAAAACTTTTCCTAGGAATTCAAATGTTCCTGACTTCAGCAGTACAAGAAAGGGAAAGCGCTGACTTTTAGGTCTTGTACACATTAGCAAATATGTGAATCTAAACAAGTATATCTGTACTTGTAAAACTTCCTATACTAGAATGAAAACTCACTTGTTTCAGAATAGGAGCCTCCACTCAACTAAACTAGTACAGTCAGTTCAACAGAGGTAGTATCGTTGTGTTGCTGTAAGAGCTTCCTAGGCATACAAGCAGTTTCCTGGTTACATATAAAGCTTCCTTGGAGCAAATGCTTAATCTATGACCTATCTAATCCTCCAGAAACAAGAGAAATTTGCAGAAAAGACTGTCACTGCAGGTTCCTTTTGGCTGTAAGTGGCCCTTTTACATTTACTGTGGGGCAGGCTTTCTCCCAGATCACTGAGGTGTGTGTTTGCTCTCGTCAGCTGAGGAATTTACAAAGCCAAGTTAATTCTACATGTTCACACCTAGTCTCCAGATGGAATAGCTTATTTATCAGCCTATCTCTGCCATGCATGGAGTATGGTGTATAGATCCCTGAGCTAGCAGAGATGCAACTCAGTAAATCCACATGGTGCGGATCAGCTCTACGGCTGACCTAACAAGCTCTGCTTCGCAGCTATCTTTATTAGCTTGAATGCACTACTGCACAAATGTGGCTTAGCCTGCAGTCAGACCCAAGCTGATTCACATCCAGTCAGCTCAGGGAGCTCTGTACCATGCACCCGCTGCTGCTGGTTCTGGTTCTCATTAGCAGCCCTGGGTCAGATGTGCTTGTGCCCGCGCTGTAGACAGATTTATACGCCTATTTGGAAGCTCACCTGAACGCCACACCATTGAAAAGCTTTGTTTTCTAATGCAGATATGGACCAACATTTCAGCTAGGTAAAGATTAATATTTCTTGGAAACTTTGATATTTGAAAAAGTTACTGGCAGTTTGTTTTTAATTAAATAAAAATGATCACTTAATAGCAGGGATTATTTTATGGTATTCATTTATTTGTATCTTCAGTGTAATATCTTTATCACTAATCCGCTGGCAGCCATTCCCCTAAAAAGAGAGCACATCTTTGACACAGAACACAGAAAAGTACAATAGCAGCTGTTTCTCAGCATGATTTTAAAGCTGATTTTTAATGTGAACTTAAACTTATAATTTCTAGGAATCCTGGACAAGAGAAGGTTAAAACTAGAAAGACCTACTCTTTCTGCATAATTAAAGCCACCTATCCCTTTCCAATCTACATAATACACATAATTACATGCAAATTATGTGATTTTCAACTGTTTGTAGAATCTGTTCCTATAATTAAATGCAGCACAACAATGTTTTTAAGAGCTCAGAGACATCACTATGAATCATACGTATCCTGCAGAGCCCCATTATCACAATCAGAACTCAGAGGACAACAATTTTGCAGTAAACATTGTAGTTTGATACAATGGATCAGGCGTGAATAATTTAAGCAACCATGGCAAGACCTTGTTGATTGCTTCTCTTAACATTATAAAGAATAATGGTAACACAGGCTTTTGTTAAAGGCCTGTATCCCTGGAGAGATAGCATTTAATACGATTAGAAAGGAACGAGCTGGCGTTGGTCCAGCCTGAGTGTTCCCACTTAAAACCCCTACAATTAAATTGGTTAATGAGAATCATGTTAAACACAAAGTAGTTCATGCCATAAAGCTGAGAAAGAATCGTCCTGCTCCAAGTTAATAGGGGGGGAAAGGGACAAATTAATCTAATTACCCCTTTATTTAGTTATTCCAGGGAAAAGTAAATGTATTCACAATCAGTTTTCGATGCATTTCCCTAATTAATGCAATTTGATAAAATGAAACAAATTCATGATGTCATTAGCTGAGTTGTGCTTAATGAAGTTGGGCTGTATGAAAAATTTACTCCAGAAGTTCCAATCATGAGGCCTTATCACCATAATCATCATGTCCTGATAGATCTACATATATTAACATTTTGATCAATGATGTCATCATTAAGCTCAGACTATGAAGAATTCTACCACTTGGCATCATGGAGGAAGTTAAATAGGCTCCTTGACAACCTGGGCTCTTTACTAATCAATGGTAAGAAGTTGTCTGATGGACAACTGTCAAACTGTAAATGGAAATAACAGTACTTCTGTTATCAGCTTTGTTCAGCTACTCTTTCTTCTGCAGAGGTCTGTACATCAAAGTGGTTTCTATAACATTCCTGGTTGCACAACAGAAGGTATATAAACTTTCATTGGTGATGAAGAGCATTGACAGAACTTACATTTAAGAGAATGAAGCTTTGATAGGGACATCCATATGGGAAGGCGTGACAAAAATTTAGCATTGCCCACTTTTTTATTTATGTGTTTGGGGTTTTTTATTGGGACTATGCTATTCAAAATATGTAAAAGATTCAAGCCTACTGCCCAATGCTGAAACATTTGCCCATGTGAGGCATTCTTCATTAAAATCTGATAGGATATGGTATAAGCAAATATTATTTATATTGGAGCTCTTGGATCTAGAAAAAAAGTTTCTGATGTTATGAACTTAAAAACTAAATCTGCTGAATTAAAGCAGAAAAGTGTGCATGATCCCTCCAATGAATACAGTGTCTTTCTCCACGCAGAAACTTAAGTGCTATAATCATTACCAAAAGGGAAACATCAGAATACTGGAAATTCTTTTCCTAATATTAGGCTATCCTGTACACCTAATGGAGCAGGGGGGAAGAAACATTTCCCAAAACTGGCCCACAAAAGGTGTTTAAAATTAAATGACCAGAGAGAAAAAGTTATATGATTATGGGAGTGTTATTGCACTGATAAATATTTGAATACTCTTGTTTCTTCATTTCCTAAATTTTCACTGGTGTACAGCTGTAGAATTTCAGTCTAATGGTTTAATAAGACACCAAATTATTAATTTGTTTCCATACAGTGAAATTGGTCTGATGAAAGAAATTAGCACTCAGCTATATGTAAGAAGGCATTAACTGCCAGTGTTCAAGTTATAAGCAAGCTCTATAAGGCTTTATAATGGCAGACTGCAAGTTTTATTTATTAATTGGCCTCATTTAAATTATTATCTTGTCTCAGTTTAATTTTCATTACAGTTTAATAATAATATTACAAGGAAGAGATCATTAAAACTAAAATTTGAAACTGGATGTTTGGCTTGAACAATCCATTGACAACAGAAACAGCAGGGCCTGATTAATCAAACATTTGCATATTCTTTATGCTAAAATAATAGGGATGCTGTGAATATCAGTTCAAACTTCTTGCATTAATTCAATACTTATTGGCCTTTTGCTAAAATCAAGTGTGGAATATAAAGTCTCTCCCAAGGAGAAAGCTGTAGAACTTAAAGACTCTCTAAGTAATTCAGTCTGTCAGTGACACTTGTTTCAGATTTGTGCATTGACCTGTAATGAAAAAAATTATTTGTAGGCAATTTCAATCTTAAAATTAAAGTTCAGTTTGCCATGTAAACTTTTTGAATGTTAGATGAGTCATACAAGAGGGAAAAACATCTTTCATCAGCTGATAAGGTTTAGTTAATTAAAAAATATCTAGGTAATTTTACAGGTTTTTTTAATAATGAAAACAGAGGAAATTTTCAAATACAAGATCACCTAATTTTGAAAGTAATTATAACATTGCTTTTCAGATTTTCAATTTCAAATAAAATTTAAAGAAATATCTCTTGGTGTAAACTGGTAACATTTTCCACATTTTTTTAATCTGAAAAAAAAAGCTTGCATTATCTGCAAACGTTCTCATTCTCTGGAAAAGGAGAAATTCCAGTAACCACTGCCACAAAGTCAGGTTAAGGACAAAGACTTCCTGGAGGTCTGTTTTTCCTGACAGTGACTCTTTGCAACTCCAGTTGAGTTTTGTAACACTTCTCTTGACAGCCTGTTTGTAACTGTAGAAAAACCAGCAGTAACAGTCACAACACAGTTCTTCTTTCATTTAAACATACTCCTTGAAAAACAAATGTTTTTACAGTTCTACTAGTAGTTTGTTCCATCTGGTTGTAGCTAAGCAACCAGCATTTTGACAAGATTCTGCTGTCATTGTTAATGTCCCCAAACATATGGTTTTCCAAAGCTATAATTACAATTTAACAGTGGTAAAACAAGATGGCAACTATCACGGAACGCAGCTTTGCAGATCTTCATGCTACAAATTAAGCCAGTGGTAATTACATTAACATTGCCAGAAGCAGCCAATCCATTTTCTTACATAAAATCAAATGTTGAACTATGTAGTTTTAGGATAACAATTTTAACAGTTATTTGCATAATGTGTAATGAATTATATCAAGTTTTCATAGCACTCCTACTGAAGTACTTTAAAAAATACTAAGCGTCATTTCATCACACTAATCCTCAACACCTGTCAGTTTTATATTTTTAAAATCAGCAGCAAAACATGGCTTGGTCCAATCTATATACAAAGCTGTGCTCTGTAGTACACGTTCTTCATGACACCTACTGCGCTGCAATAAGTTATCATAAGTGACCCCATTAATCTTTCTTACCAGAAGGCCCATCCTAACACTTAATATAGTCATATTTTAAAGCATTCAATCTGTGTTCTTTCCTTCTATATGAAAAGTAAAGTCTGTTGTCTAGAACCATACGTCTGTTATCATTTTAGTGCAGATTGCTAGACAAAATATGCAAGCTGAGGGACTACTCCAGAAAACAGCAGTCTAACTTCATTCAGATTTCTGTTCAGGGGAACCTGAGTGGAGCTGAACATTCTACATATGTGGCTCATATATATTACCATTAATAAGATTATTAATTTTAAAAGGCCATTATCATAGAGCTGCAGGTTATCATGAGCTTAACTTGAAGCATATCATTAAATCCCAGTGACTTCAAAGCACACGACAGCAACAAAAAGAATCACTATCATGTTTAACTTCTATTACACTTTCTAAGGAAAAAATACTCTTGCAAATCTCTATATTGATAACAAAACATTTTATCTCTTGAAAAGGACAAAAAAAACCCAAGTACATTTGTTTTATCAGGCATATGATACCTACTTTGAGTAATTTAGCTTTAAAGTTTCACAAAAAGTCTTCTGCAGTTCTGCCTCTTTGAATATGATTAAAAACCAAAAATTATGTCGGAGCTTTATGCAGTAGTCTTTCCAGAACATCAAATAAAGTATTAACTGAAATAATTGTATGATTATAAAGAGTTTATGCCTGCGTTCCAGGCCTTACATCTGCCTCTAAATTCATAGTGAATGTTTTGCCTTTATTAATTGCACTTATGTTACATAGAATAAAACTACATTTCAATTTGTCCGAATTCCTTTGAAAATATTCTTTGCTAATACACACATATTCAATTAAAAATTTCTTGTTTATGACATTTTGATTTGCGCTCTTGTTCTGCCTTCAGTGTGAAAAACTGGTTTTATATTCTCTCCTGCTTTTCCTTGCTTTGCAACTGTTTCTTAATGTTTCTCATTCAGAATATAGTAGCATAATATGGGAAATGGGGAAAACACACCTTTCATTGATTTAACTTTAATTAGAGGTTTGAGAATAGTTGTTCCTTCTCTAACTTTCCCCCTTTTTAACCTCTCTCCTTGTTCATTAGGAAAGGAGGAAAATATAAAGAAGGGAGAAACTTTAACCTTTATGTTAAAACTTCTAGGCTAAAAAGCCAGGTTAAAATGAGGCTAAAATAAAGTTGATATTTGAAATTGAAAAGGGTATTTTTTGTTTCTTTTTCAAAATGTAATTGGTGTATGAAAGTTGAATAAATGAAATTGTATTAAGTATTAAATCTGCATAAGAATACCTTTTAAAAACATGCATAGAAGACAAGTGTCCCTATGGCATAGAGTGAAATAGTGCATTTTACAAGCATGAACACAGTGTCCATTCCTCTGTTATTGTGCCAATAAAGGACAAAATGAATTGGATTAAACCTGTATTATCCTTAATAATTATAATTCTATCATGATGAACTCAGTTTGGCCCTAGTTATTGCCAAATGCATCAAGTGGCACCTTCAAGCTATCTTAAAAATCAGGGAGATGGAGGAGAACAAAAGAAAAAGCAGCAGGAGAGGAGTGAGCTGCCCTAGAAAGAGGCCACCACCACTGCAACATTTCTTTGCATTTCTTTGCTTCTGTGCAACTTGCATGATACTCTTACAACTTTCAGTAGGAAAATATTTCCAAAGAGACAGGAAAGATTTAGGGAAAAGAAACTCTGTTAATGAGAGAAGCAGAGTAACTGAGACATCAGTATCACTCCAACACATTCACATCTGTGGGAGTTTTTTTGCAAATAATACTCCTATAAGCCTATAAAGTGTGTACTGCGTGTTCAGGGAGATACTCAACATTGCCCAGCTAACCCTTAGGTGTCTGACCTGAGATAAGCAGATAGATCCCTCTGCTAAAGAAGACAAATAAGCCTGTGTCAGTGGACAATGCAAATAATCCAAAAATAGGTATCTAAGATGTGTGCAGTGAATGCCCCCATAGGTGCCATCTGCATTGTCTACAGAATTAGTACTTAGGTTACAGGACATGCTTAACCTTTCAGAGGCTGAAGACAAGTGAGATATATCCCTCTCATATTGTGCCTATTGCATCAACATATTAACCACAGTTGAAATTCAGGAAAAAATATGAAGTTGATTGATTGTTATAAATTCTACATATAGATGACCCACTTCAATGAAATGCTGACTTCTATGTGTCTATTGACAGTTGTAAAGTTAAGCAGTTAAGTGTATAATGAAATAATCCCTGCATCAGGACTTTGACATTGTTTGCTCCTTCTTTTAGGAAGTCAGATAAAGCAAAATCCAATCTGAAAAAAAGCATAGTTCTTAGGGACATTTCTTTCATTATTTCTTTAGTGAAATATAGGAATAAATCTAGTTTCAAAATACCTAGGCTATATTATAAGATCATTTTGCAATTGCAGGCTGGGAGTTACACTTTAGACCTATTTTGAACCACTACATTTCAAATCTGTAATCAAGGTGTGGAGCTACATACACATACACACAAACTTGCACATGTTTTCTACATGTTGGACTAAAAGAACACTTACTTCTGTCTCCAAGGCCTATCTCACCATTGCTCAGTATGCAGGTACCATACTGGGACCTAAGTGTTTATTTAAACAGCTACAGCCGAGGCTTAATTCACCACAGACATAGCTGTTAAAAACAAACATTTATATGTGAAAATAGCTCGGTGGCCTGCACAGTGCTAGTGAGATGAGCAGGAGGAGGTAGCTGCAGAATGTGCTGTGCCTTTTTGAAGTACAGCCATTTTCAAGTGTTGTTTTGAAAACATTAGTTGAACTTGTAAAAAGAAAATAAAGTCACGCTCCGGCTCTGGCCTAACAGTACCCATTGAAGTTTTATTTTCCCTTACACATTACAGGAAAAATGCTAAGAAATAACAAATCTTTACTTGGAATTTAGCCAAAGTACTAACTGCTCAAAAGAGACTGGTTGAAAATAGGTAATAGCCACTACTGACACCATTTACACAGTTGCCTCTATTGCTTCATTTCCAAGCTTAATGTGTAGCTCAGGAGCTCTCAGCTCTATTTATTTTTAACTGGCTACATCTGGAGTAAATTAAACATATAGTCTTCTGTCTTTCTTAAATCTAGATTTCAGTGGAATTAGATAGATGAACTTTGCAGATTTACCATCTGTAAATGCTCATAACTCATTCTAAGCTTACTGTTTTCTTCAAATTATTACTGTGACATTGCAACATGAGGGTTTTTTTTCAGGAGCTAAGAATAACTTGTTATCAGATGTTGTTAGAGTTTTATTACACATTGATATCAACAAGTTTGTTATAACAGAAGAGCATAAATTTATAAAATTGCAGAAAGATTTATTGTATATTTTACTGTAATTTTACCTCTTCTTTGAGAAAAAAGACCACTTAATTGTCTTATAGATATACACTCTTTTATTTCTGGAGACCTTAAATTGTTCCTGTGACGAAACAGTGCCCTAAGAACCTTGATGATTAAACTGGAGATAAAAACTTGATATTTTTTTGGAATTGTGAAAAATCTAACCAAAATTCTTCTAGTAAAAGGATGTAATTAAACTTACATGCCGATGAAAAACCTGACAGTTTTTGGAAAAATCTTTTAGCCATAAAAAGGAAAAAATGACTGATGCAAAAAGCAAACAGCATACTCTCTTAAAGTTAAACGCATAGGTTAATACCGAAAGAGGAACCTTTAAACATTGAAAATTAAGTAATTAGAATAAAAATTTGGGAGATACTTTTACCCATTAATAAATAGCTGTGAACAATATATTGTAAAAAAGCATTGAATTAAAATATTTTTGTGATTTAAATATATAGATTGTTTAGAAATTTATATATTTTTCTATTATTCAGCTGAAAAAATCAGCTATATTGTGTCCAAAGAACAACAATTTCTTAGAGCAACTAAGCCTGAAATCAGTTTTCTCTATGGCTTTATCTAAGACAAAGTAAACTTTATGAAAAACTCAGAATGAAACATTAAAGTTCCCCAGGCAATCTATTTTTTCTACTCATGTCCAAACCCCTTTTTTTATCATTTTTCCTCAGCAGAGTAGTTAAAACCAATCAAGCTTTGCTAGACAGAACTCATTTGCTTGTGTATTCCCAGCGGGCTGCTATGGAAGGATTTTCTGGAGCATATGTCAGCAGTCTGTCACCACAGTAGATGTTGGTGATCACATCTACTTCCTATTGACACAAGCCTGGTGAAAGCTAGTGCCCCAACTTCTCATTTATTTAATTATGTAGTAATTAGAAGACTCATCCAAGAGAAAGGAATGCCAGATTCATTTTTTTCTCCTGGTGTGAAGTGACTGAAACACAGCACCCCCTTTATTTTTACCTTGAGAATAACGTTACCTGATAACTTCCACCCCTTCTTTAGGAGATGCTCATGTGTTCCAGAAAGATGAAAGCAGACTGAAGAATGAGTGGGCAAGCAGGCAAGAGGCAAGTAGACAAACTCACAAGTTCTTTAGAATTTAGAATTAGAATTTTTTGCCTGGAGATGGTGACATGGGGTTTTGAATCCCTGAAAGAAAAGGTGAACAACTTCCACCAGACAGACTACCACCAATGCGTCTGCCCCACCTACATCTGATGGCAGAGGTTGGTGGAGAGGTCACTGCTGCACCCTGCCGTGAATGGTGTAATTTAAACTGGTTTTGCATCTGCTCAAAATGTGAATGGGTGTCCTAAGGCAGATGTGCTGTACCTCTCCATTGGCTTCATTCTTAGGGCTATCCTTCACTTCCAGAGAGGGTTTTGGATTCTGAATGGAGGAAGATGTTTCTCCATACCTTTGCATAATTCCTGAGATCACAAAATCACAGAATGTTTGAGGTTGGAAGGGACCTCTGGAGGTCATCTGGTCCAACCCCCTGCTCAAGCAGAATTGCCTAGATCCAGTTGCCCAGGACCCTGTCCAGATGGTTTTTGAATATGTCTAAAGACAGGGAGACTCCACTCTGGCAACCTGTGCCAGTCAGTGCTCAGTCACCCTCACAGTAAAAAAATGTTTCCTGATGTTCAGATGGCATGTCCTGCTTGTGCCTATTGCCTCTTGTTGTATCACTGGGCACCACTGAAAAGAGCTTGGCTGCGTTTTTATTGCACTCTCCCTTCAGGTATTTATATACATTGATACGATCCCCTCTGAGCCTTCTCTTATCTAGGCTAAACAGTCTCAAATGAAGAGGGAAATGTACTTTATGGTATAGTTTTGTCCTCAGTGAACCCCAGGGTCTTTAATCAACTCCCTGTTCAATGAACTGCTCTTTCTGGATACTTTTCTTATAGGAAGACTACAACAAGATTATAGGAAAAGACCGTACAGAGAGTACAGGTAACTAATTTTGAATTCTTTCACATCACTAGCTCTTAAAAATAAGCCACATCACATTGCATTAGGATCCAAAGCCTATTTTTAGATCTATCCCTTCATGCTTGTTCATTCGTTTCAAGTGAGAACCCAATAGAAGGTTAAGATATTCAAGGGGGTAGCTAAATGATGAAGTGCTAAGAAATAGCAAGGTGATTATTTAAAGACAGCTCAGTAAAGGCTGAGACCAAATGTATAATGGTTAACACTATAACGACAGAAGACTGAAAAGAGCACTCCTCCACAGAGCTGAAGTCATCTTATTTTTAAGTAAAAGCGCTCTGTGTTTGCAGTAAACAGCAGTAAGCAGCAAGATAAAGGAAGCTATTAAATGTAAGAAGACATCCTTCAAAATATTGAAGTCATGTCCCATTGAAAAAAAACAAACACAAAAGGATGCAAACACTGGTGAGTTAAGTGTAAAAATACAATACAGCAGGTCATAATATAATTTGATGAAAAGCTTGAGGAAGGCATAAAAACTAACATTAAATCTTTTTCAGAGATCAGAAAGAGGAAGTTCACCAGACAATATGTAGAGTCAATAGGTGATCAAAGTGCAAAGGAATGTTGAAGAAGATAAGGCTGTAACAGAAAAGCTAAATCACTTCTTTGCATCTATTCACAATGAAGGACCTAAAAGAGGTACCCAGGCCAGAAGCCTTGTTTGTGAGCAACTTCCTGGAGGATCTGCCTCAAACTGAAGTGTCATTAGAAAAGATTCCAGAATAAACTAGTGAAATGAATAGTAACAACTTGACAGACCCAGATGATATTCTTTGAAGTATGAAATAGCTGACCTATCTAACTGTGGTGTGTGTGCTATCTGTTACAATTGCTTCGGCAGAGAAGGAACAGAGGGTGACAAACATGAAGGCAATTTAAAAAAAAAATAATTCTAAAATAAATCCCCCAAACCTGCAAATAAGAAATCTGTTTTCTATACCGGAAAAAACTGGTGGAAAGTTTAATAGACAACAGACGGTGCATGGATACACATGCACAATCATAGCAACATGTGATATACTGGCTTTTGAAGAAAGGAGTCACATCTCACAAATTTACTAGAATTCTTTAAAGGAGTCATTGTGTGCAAGAACAAGAGTCATCAAGCTGCTGGAGGCTCTTGCAGTCTCCAAAATGCTTTTGACAAAGCTTTTACCAAAAACTCTGAAAAAAACTTTAGTTGGCATGGGATAAAAGGGAAGCTGATCAAAAGCATAAACAAACATTTAAAAGAGTAGAATTAAAAAGTAGGAATTAGTGGTTGTTAAGTGTAAATGACTGAAGCCGTTATTAGAATCCTATAGGAATTATTGCTAGGATCTGCTATTCAGTTTATTCATCGATGATTGTTAAAAGGGTGTGAATGAGATGACAAAGGTTTCTAACAATACTAAGTTATTTGGGGTAGTAAAGATGAATATAGAGCAAAAGAAGCCACAAATGAAACATCTGATGCCAAGTGGCTGAGAAAGAAAATGGCAAATTAAATTCTATGTTTATTAAAATAAAATTATTTGTATGAGGAAAACCTATCCTAATTTCAAATATGCAATGATATGATCTGAACTATGAAAAAGGTTTTGGATGTGAAGTCAGTAATTTTTATGCAAACATCAGCTCAGTGCTCAGTAATTATCAAAGAAGCAAGTAAAATATGATAATTATTAGGAAATAAATGCCTGACAGAACAAGAAACATCATTATACCATTATACGATCCACAGCATGCCCATATCTTGATTACTGTTTTGGTCAAGCAATTTCAAAAAGGATATAGTTGAACTGGAGGAGATGCTGAGCAGAGTGAATGAATTCTTATATGAGGAACAAATAAATAGACAAGGACTCTTTGGCCTCGAAAAGACATTAAAGAGGTCTTTAAGAACACAGAATAGCCTAGAGAAAGTACATGGAAAACAATTATTTCCTGATCCTTATATTATGAGAATGAGTGGAAATGAAATGAAATTGTGAGGTAGAAGGTTTAAAACAAGCAAAAGGACGTACATTTCCATGGGGTGTGTTATTAAACTTTGGAATTAATTCCTATCAGTTGTTGTAAATGCCAAAATTTTACATAGTTCAGGAAGTAATTGGACAAGTTCATGAAAGTGAAAGTCATAAAAGGATATTCAATACAAAGTTATAACTACCAGTTCAGAAATTTAATTCTGAAGAAATCTTGCTATATGCATGTTGTGTTCTTTCTTATACCCTTCGTTACACATCTGTATGGCCCCAGTTCTGGCTGTTTTCTGATTTTATGCAGCACAGCTGTTTCTACTTTGTTGTTCTCTTATGTTATTTGATAATCAGAAACTGTTTCTTTCTTACATATTACATGAAGGTAATGAGAAGAGGAAAGCATTAAAAAACAGAAAATAAAAAAGTTGGGTAGTGCAAAAAAATTAAGACCAGTGCATAAACTTAACTTATAAATGCTTTCTAAAATGACCACTTTGACAATTCATTCTGAGGTAGCATAGCTTCTAAAGAGCCAGAAACAAACAATGCAATCCCTTCAATATTTCAAAGTGTTCTCTCTAAAGTAGGATACTTTTAAAAATACATTTCATCCCATATCTATTTTTCCCCTCTGTAGATTTCTTTTCATGTTCAGGAGCTTCATGGGCAATGTTCAAATAGTTATTGAAGTTCTTTTAATTTTGCTGCTCCCTTTTTTTCCCTCTCTTCTTCAATATTACCTTTACAATTGTCAAATAATTTTTCAATCAATATTTAAGTATAGGTTCCACACAGCTCTAGGAAACAATAGAATAAGAAAATTCACTACTAGCAGGGAAACAAAATAGGCTATTTCTCTAGATACACTGAATTTATGACATCCTCAGCACTGATTTTTAGGCTTGCTTTTTCTTTCTAATAACATTTTTTTTTGTCTCTAAAAACTAATCAAGGCTTTGTAAGAGTCTGAACTAGGTCTTCTGAAGCGGACTTCAAGTCATTGCAATGTCTCTATCTGCATCTGATTCAAGAAAATGCAGCTTCGGTTCATAGCTCATTCCTTTTACACCTGTCTGCATCAGATTTCACTTGTACCTGGATATGACATTGGCTGAACATCCTCTCTTCAGCTCACTTCTTGTTACTTAATGTCAAATACTATTATTACAAAAGTAGCAGCTGGAGGCTGGGGGAAGGGTTGAAGTGGTTTCCAAATGAAGATTTCTGAACACAGCAGAGACTTACACATTTTTTATGCTTAGTGTGTTTTGACATAAAAAACAGGTATTATGGGCAGTTAGGTCCACCTACTCAGGGAAAGAGTTAATTAATTTAATTCTCCTTTTCATGGAGTTCAGGTAATGAAATTTTCTAAGTATTTTGAGATGTGTTGATAAGAGAAATAAAACTCATACTGTCTAACATGAGAGATTCCACCCTTCCTTTGGCAATTTTGAGGTCTTATCTGGAATCTATTGCACTAGAAAGAGTGATTTCTGTTTTTAAGATGCATTATGCTGACACAATCATTAGTAATAGCACTATATCCTCATGTGACCAGGCATGAATAGGTAGAAATTCTCCATTTCATTTCTATTCAGCTTCTGTATATAGCAGAATACTATAATTTATTTGGTGTGTATAACCACATGCTTTTTAACAAGTTTTCACTGAAAGATCATCAGCTCTCTGTCACTTGGCATTTCAGTGTACTGTGGAAGGTGCCTGACTTAGTTCATGTTTGTAAAGAGCTGTGAAAATAAAGAACGCTTCAGGTATGCTACTGTGATCAATAATATCTGTACTTGACTAGAATCTTCAATTCTAATCTACAGGGGCCCTACAGCATAGGCATTCATATAAACCAGGCACTGAGATGATCTGCATAGGCAAAAATGGCATCTCTGCTAGATGTGCACTCTAGCAGAATTTCAGTACCTAGTTTAGTGACTAAACTTTAGGCTGGAGTTCAGTCCACCTAATTTAGGCATTTCTTTGCCAAGGGGCATAACCGGTAGTCCATTCCTCCTAATGTAAGCACCTAAAGTCTCTTTTCAGGGGAGAAGGAAAGGTGTCTGAAGGTTCAATCTTCTCCTTAAGTGGAAAATTAGAAACTGTGGGGATGGGTGGATTCCAGTGCAGCAGAGCTGGTCTGAAGACATCAATACACTAGTGCTGTATTGGTCCTTTGAGCCTTTTACTTACAATAAAAGTGGTTTTTAAATTAGACCAATTAGGCTCTTATTTGCTTATAAACAGAAAATGTCACTAAGTACATTTAGGAGATAGTCTAGTTTACAGTCAGACTGTAAGATTATTCCTAACAGTAATCAGGCTTCTCCAGAGACCTTCATAAAAGCTAAGGACTGTACACCTAACTCTGGATTAATAGGGAGCTCAAGACAGGCTATATCTTCCAGAATAGGCACTTCTGAACTAGCATGTGTAACTAAATTTACTCTCATAGAATGTTGTCAGCTAATTAAGGAGGCATCTAATTAATTTTGTATAAGCAGTTAGGAAAACAGGTAGACTGGATTGTCATGTAGCTATTAGACACCTAAATCCCAGTTTAGGGAAAGTTTGGTTAGATTACATTCTTTTTTTAGGTGTGTGTGAACTGTCCATTGCTTAAGCAATTGAGCAGTTTTGTGTATTGCTTAAGTGGATTTATGTGCTCAAATTTCATTTTAGACACCCAAGACTAATTCTGGATACGGTTATCAGCATCTTGTGATCAGAAGAGCAAGCAGTTTTCCAAGGCTTTTGGACTCATACATGAAATGGATTTAAAATGCTAAGCTGGAAGCTCAGGGAGGGAAAAATTTTAGGGGACCTGACAGGAATTCAGAGAGTCTGATACCCCAATATCCTGTTGTGCAGCCTGAGAAACACTAGGAATGAGTCATATAGGAACCAAGGCAACAATTATCAGTGACACAAACACAGGAAGGTGAGCAAGAGGGTGTTTAGTGGATCTAAAGCGTACTGCATGTCATGAAGCTGAACATTAATGTTTCAACTTTTGCCTTGTTGTGAAATATTTTCTGCTGTTGCAAAAAAGACACAGACCATGACGGATTACATAAAAAGAACTGCAGCTTGTCAGACCTGTGAAGTCTGCTCTACCCAGAGATGGAAAAGCTCCAGCTGGCATAGTGTTTCCAGTTTTGCCAAAGGTGTTTCAAGGAGTTGGACCTTCTGAAAAGAATCTTGAATGAGCAATGAGTATTACCAGAGGTCTAGAAAATAAAACCTGTGAGAAAAGAGTGAACAAATAGGAATTATTTAGACCAAAGAAGAAAATCTTTGAAAGAGATAATAGTCTTCAAGTATGTGAAAGACTGGGGTACTGAGGAAGGAAGTGTCCTCTTTTGCACATCAGTGGTGAATTAAAGAAGCAGCAATGGGCTTAGTATGCAGTAAAAGAGGCTGAGATTAAATTTTAGGGGAAACTTTTAACATCAGCAATATTGAAGCACTGGAACAGTGAGGAAAGCGAAATGGTTCTAATACTGGAGGTCTTTGAGAACATATTAGAGAAACATCTGGTGAGAATGATGTAAATGCAGCCAATCTTGCCTAGAGGTCAAGTTCAATTTGACCACTTTTAGGGGCTGTTGCTTCTATTATCCATAAATAAGTTGAATTTGACCATCTAACTCCCTTTTTGTTTGTTGTTTTTGTTTGCATAAAGCTATAGGCACCCCATGGCTTTTAGCTGCATGTATTGAATGGCTGGTTTGGGTGGTTTGTTTCACTGATTTTCAAAAGGCTTGAGAAGGCCTAATGGAAAAGAAATGGTTATTAATTCTGTGTGTGTAAGTCTCTAAAAAAAGAATTATATGAGGAGATACAGAGTGAGATGTAAATAAGACTAAGATTAATAGTTAATAAAGTATGCTGACAGCCTAACCACCTCCAGCAGACAAAATGTTGTCTTTTGTCATCACTGTGTCCTGAACAGGCCATTGCATTTTTCATATTTTTTCAATGCCTCATCCAGCAGGTTTTCCCTTATCTGTCTTATTGTTTATTGTTTCAATGTATTTGGTTACATTTTTGAACACCAAACAGGATACTATTTTGCCTGTTCTGTTAATATCCAGCAAAGTCTGACCTAGCTATAATTCTCTGAAGAAGAATTTTGCACACATGCTCAGTGACGATTTGCTAAAAATTTGTAGCTACATTCTCCATATAGTCCTGTGCCTTCTTCTTCCTACACCACTAAGGACTTTTTCTGTAATTGTCACTCTGGGCTTCTACAGACCATGTATAGGTGGATACCTAAAATGAATGGGTACTGAATGTTCTCAGTCATTCCTCCAGGACTCGTGAAAGAAGAATCTGTCTGACAAAAATTCATATAGACTAATATAAATTCAGACAGCCTCATCAAAGTGTATGTGTTGAAGGAAGTGGTCTTGTTCCAGGAAACTTGGAATAGGAATATAAGGATTGATGGTTAATTTTGGGGAGAAAAACATGTATGGAACTGGTATTTGTTAGCAGTCTTGAAAGAAGACTAGGAATTGTGATTTGAGGAGAGAAATTGGAGACCTGAGATTCCATAGAATTGCTTATCTTCTCTTGCTGCGTTTTGGTCACTTCCTGCTGGTTTTACAATGGGCTCATGTTGATAAGCTCTTTGGGATATTTTAACATCTGTCTGAAGTGTCCTTGAGGAATCATACAAAGGACAACTTTGTAAACATCTCTTCTTACCTCAGAAATTCCTTCCTCTGTAATGGGACCCAACAAAGAGATCTCTGTACAGTTAATCATTTCATACCTGCCAGAGAAGTAGAGAAAGATGGTGGCAGTCAAAATGAGTATAGAAAAGAGGCCAAAAAAAAGTTCATCGTATATTTGTGGTAAAGAATTTTGATTATTAAAATATTTTTGTTTCTATCATTTCAGAGAATGCACTACCCTCAAAGCTCAACATACATAAGCTTTAATATAAACTGAAGGAGAAGGAAGAGCAAATCTAATTTAAAGCACAACAGTTTGGATCTCTGCTTGTTTTTTTCTCTAGGACTTCTGGACTTGGCTGAATTTTCTGGTTTTTATTTTGCTTAACAGTATACCTGACAGCAGTACAAGATGAAGTACAGAGTAAATATTCTCTCTGTTCAGTGGTCAGAGATTTTCCATTGCATTCATCTTTTACAACTATAGCAACATCTATGCAGTGTATGCATCAGCCCATATTCCAACAATCTATAAAGGGGGTTTTGTGTGTTTTTTTGAGACATACTAGGCACAAACCGCTACATCACAAATAGGTTTTATACAAAGAAACTCTCCTTAGATTACTACTTACTTCAAACAGAAATTAAGTAAGCTTTGCTAATGTAGGACATGGAATTTATAGCTGTATTAAAAAAGACTCTCTTTGATGCAAGAATGCAGGGGAAACGGGAAATGGAATTTTAATGACCCACAGCACCTGCCTGTTGTTTTGTGTACAACAGGGCTGTCACTCCTTGGACTCATGAAGTTTGAGTCTCCAGGTCTGGGAGGCATGGGAATATTAGAAAGAAACACATTTTGAACTGGAAAGATAAGTTTCTAGTATTTTAGAGAAAAGCCTGAAAGTATTATGAAGAAAACACCTAATGTGAATATCCCAAGTCAAAACCAAATCAAAACAAAACCACAAAATACTCACTATTTTAAGGAAACCCTCATGTTTTTAAGCCAGTCCTTCGATTCTGACTCATTATTTTAGGATCTTTGCTGTTATCAGTGTCAAGAAGGGCAGAATTTCAACTCATAAGAAATAAAATAAGTCAAGAACAATTTAATAGCTATATAATGGGATCATTTTTATATTGCTTGTGTTTGTGTGCGAAGTCAAAGCCTGGACATTTAGATAATGCAGTCTAATCTCTTTTTTTCCATTTGTAATAGTCTTAGTTCTGTTCCCTGCTATAGGTAAAATGACCTTAATTCACAACAACTTTCTTTCATACTGATCATTATCCCCAGTTGTTACAGGAGAAGGCAGTCCTTGATCCTGTTTATGGAATGGTTTTCTTGTATTTAATTTCTAAATCACTGTTCTGGTTAACTCTTTTTCCAGTTACCTAATTTGTAAGTAATCTTAACTTTAATCTGCAGTATACGTACTAGGAGTTTTCCTATTGGCCCCACAGAAAGTAACATACATTAGCAGAACAAAGTTGAAGCCTGTGGGACAAAAACTATGGACAGATTAATGTTTCAAAAAGCTTTAAAAGAAATTATAAGGAGTAATTCAATTTCATATTTCTAATTTCCATACCACTCCACTGACTTCCACCCACAAAAGATCTCTTCTAACTTTGGCATGAATATAATAACGTTTCCTTTGTAGCTAATTCATAAGGTTATAACCCTCCATTTGAGTTAATGTCATTCCTAATACAACTGCTTTTAGAAAGGTATTGAAATACCCCTTAGAGAGGGCTCAACCACCAAAGTTTGAAGAGCTTAAAAAATCATCTCTTCCTTTTTTATCTTGCACTAATGTGGTAATCTGTCCTTTCCATTAAAAAAAAATAATCTTTTTAGGATTAAATTTTTAAATTGTAATAAAAATTATTGCTTGTGTCATCACACAGAAAGAGATAACTGGGTCCATTCTTACATCTTTTTATGCCCAATCTGAAGTATTAATGTTCTTTGTCAAGAAATCAAAAATAATTCACAGTTGCTGCATGGAAGGTGATTGATGATTTGATCCTAACTGAGATATGCCAGGTTTAGATCCAAAGAGATTTACAGCCTCACAGTTAGATGGTAAAAACCTGTTACACACATGTGACACACAACAGTGCTCCTGACCCGAAGCTGTGTCTGTCTCACCAAGAAAAGCAAGTGCCATTAGCAAAAACATGCAGGTGTTACTGTAGGCAGGTGTATATTTTTCCATATGGAATCCTAAATAAAACTTAGGTCTGTCTTCCTTGCAAGAGGTTTATGATCAGACAGAAGAAGTGCCTTTGATTTATGTGAGTTTTTGTAAAAAGATATGACCTTTCTTTGGGCCAGCAGATTCATGCAAAGTCAGACCAGTATAGCTCTGCTTGCATTAACCAGAAAATCAGCAGAGGTAGAAAATTGGGTTGTTTCTGTCTGAATGAAGATTTTGCAGTATTGTGCAAATATAAGACCACTGTTGTACTTCCACTGCAAGAGCTTTAGCACCCATTAAAGCTGTGCCTCAAGTCTAATTAACAAGCTACAAATTTATTGTATCAGATGTTATTAACATAACCAAAAAAAAGAAAGAAAAATTACTATGGAAGCATAGTATGCTTGCAAAGTGCTCTGGACTCAAATGACTTCCAGCATGATAAAAAATTGGGTCAATAATATAATATTTTAAAGGATCAGGACTGTGTCTCATCTAGTCAATTGTTCCTTCCCTAACAACGTCCAGACTTCACAGTACTTAAATGTGGTATAAAATGCTGCTCATTGAAGATCTCATTCAAGTTCCTAATAGCTGTATCTCTGCTTAAATCACAAACACAAGGATTATTTTGTAGTTTTTGTATAAGCAGACTCTTACATGGGCTTTGAATCACCTCTTCAGCTTTTCCTTATCACTCTTCTGACACAGATGTCTCCTTCTGCAGCAGGGCTGGCAGAAGGGATGTGTGTCTCTACTTTTCTAAGACTACTAAGATTGTCCTAATGCAAATCCACCTTCATTGGTGAAGCCAGCTTGTGTGCTCATCTGTGAGCTAGAGTACCTGATACCCAGTCCATGCTCCTTTCTGCTGACTCTGCTGTACAGTTGTTACCTCCGGCAGGTGCTTGAATCCTGGCTTTGAGGACTCAATAGCATCCTACAGCAAAAAGTTCTACATTCAAATTATGCATCAAGTGAAAGACCAATACTTTTCATCAGTATGCTGAGCAGGACACACAGTTTTTGATAAATATGCATGCCCCCCTCAAGACGTATCAGCATTTCTGACAGAAATTATTGCATAAATAGTTACAGTTAAAATGACCTTTAGTTTATTCTACAAGTTTCACTGTGCAGGCAGGATTATCTTCTGAAGTCAGCAATGTTTTGTAAATTATTTAACATGAAGCTATGGCAGAGGGACTAGGTTCAATCTTTTTGGATATTTACAAAATGTCAGCTTTTATAGCTGTAGAGTGAAAATGTGTAAGCTGCAGTGTTTCTCAGAATTACACACTTAAAACCTGAGTATTAACTGGTTTCAGATTTTACTGGTCTGTATTCTATAATCAAGCAATAAATCATACTTTTCCAGGGTGTTGAGGGATCACATTGGAAAATTTACAGGAGTCATTGCTTATGTCCTACTTTGAGCAAGTGCTGGAAGAGGAGCAGCTTTCTGTTACTGGTCAGTACAAATCCTCCTCTCACCCGTCTTCACACTCCATCTCCGTTCATTAACCTCTTCTTCCACTTCACACTATTTATTGAGTAGCCATCTCTGATCATAACCAAACTCTGCTCAATGGTTCATGCTATCCTTCCCTCCATGGGATGCTTGTATTCCGTCCATCTACAGAGTTTGCTACGGGCACAACAGCCTCCTGAGCTGCCTCAGTTAGAGCACACGTACCACCTCTGCCCCTGCTGCTGGTCCTTTCCTGCTCTAATCAGGCAACAGGAGAGACCAGACACAGTTTGCACTGACGGCTCGTGGATCACTTGCTGACTGGTTTCCTCGCCACAGGTGGGAGAAGCTTTGCTTACTTTAGCTTATGGAGTTAGAGAGCACCTATGTTTTGCTCCAGTGGTGCTGCAGGAGAGATGGCAACAACCTTTGCAGGCTTCTTTGTACATTTATGAAGATGCCTAAGAGGCATTACTTTTTTTTTTTCTTGTCACAGCATTCAACAAAACTAGTTTTTATTGAAACATAGACCAGATTATTTTTTTTTTATTTTTTTTTTTAATTTTTTTTTTCAGTCTGTCATTCCAGCATATATTTAGTTGACTATGCAGGCTGAAATATTGTGTTTTCTGGAACTGTAAATTGTGATGTTAATATAACTGGCGGTCCTTGTAATTAGCCTCCCAGGGGACTTTAACAGGACTTGCATTTTTTCCTTTTGACAGAGGCACCCCCTTCCCACAAAATGTTAAGCTGAATAATATTATTGTGATAAGAGCTAATAACTGGGGTTTTGTTTGGAGATTATCCTCTCATGAAATTTTTATAGTGTACCCATAATTGCTGCAGATGAAAGATCATCATCCAATGCATGATACACACGTTGATGACTGTTGTGGTTTAACCCCAACGAGCACCTAAGCACCACCCAGCCGCTCGCTCACTCCCCCTTGCCCCAGTGGGATGAGGGAGAAAATTGGAAGAGTAAAACTGAGAAAACTCATGGGTTGAGATAAGAACAGTTTAATAAATTAAATTAAATTAAATTAAACTAAATTAAATTAAACTAAATTAAATTAAATTAAAATATAATAATAATAATTAATAATGATGATGATGATGATTGATGATGATGATGATGATGTAATGAAAAGGAAAATAACGAAAAAAAAGAAATAAAACCCACGAAAAACAAGTGATGCAAATGAAACAATTGCTCGCCACCCTCTGACTGACACTCAGCCTGTCCATGAGTGGCAGTGTCCCCGCTAGCTTTGCCCCTAGTTTATATGCTGAGGTTGACATCATATGGTATGGAATATCCCTTAGGTCAGTTGGGATCAGCTGTCCCAGCTGTGTCCCCTCCCAACTTCTTGTGCACGCCCACTCTACTCACTGGTGGGGTGGGGTGAGAAGCAGAAAAGGCAGAAAAGGCAGTGCTCTGTGCAAGCACTGCTCAGCAATACCTAAAACATCTCTGTATTATCAACATTGTTTTCAGCACAAATACAAAACACAGCCCCATACTAGCTACTATGAAGAAAATTAATTCTATCCCAGCCAAAACCAGAACAATGACACACAGTTTTAATTTACAAAAAAACCAGTCTCACTACCTTGCATTTCAAGACCAGGAAGACATGTACCAGCAGTGGAAGCAGGAACATTCGGTTCTTTAAGTCTAGATATTGCCTTGCCCTTTGTAGGACATCACAGGGACTGACCTAAGTTTGGTTCTTATAAAAGGTGTTGGAGTTCTCTATAAATAGGACTTGCCTTTTCCCTCATCATTGGTTTTCAACCAGATGGTAAAAAAGGCTAGAATATAGCAAAATTTTAATTTTCACAGGAGGAATTAATGTAAGAAATATATATTGTTAATAACTCAAGCCATCTGTTTTTGTTGGGATGGACTATAGTGTCCTTCTTTCATGTAGTAGTAATGTTAAACCACATCCAGAACAACCTTTCCTTTTGGAAAAATATATGCATTGAGGCAAATAATTCAGGTAAAGCTGAAGTTGTATAACTCAACAGAAGAAAAATCAGTATTAGATGTCTCTGCAGTAGGAAAGCACTAGCAAAGTGAAACCAAATTTGCAATGGAGAAAACTGGTCATTAAGGGAGACATTGCAGAACTGATAAATATTGTTCCCCTTGTTTTGTGTTCTGTGAGATCAAAGCTGATTTGTCATTGCTTTATTGTATTCTCTGCGAAACAGAAATTAAAAGAAATTGTAAGATAATGAGCTTTGTCCCTCTGAAAAGAGAAACTGAGTTCAGATAATAACTGTAACACTATCTCCTGAAGACAGATTTTGCAGGTCAGTAACTCCAAAGCCATTATTGCCTCACCATGATTAATTACTGTTGTCTTGTGTCAATCAAGACTCACTAAAATGCAATTTGAACTAATCTAATTTATGTGAATCATTTATGTTTGTCATTTCACAGGTTACTGTAAAATAAAATGTTGAGAATATGATAAGACAAGTCACATTGTAACATAGTCACTAAAGGTGTAGTTTCATGATAAACCTGTCTCAGGCAAGGTTCCCACTCTGTCACGCTTTGCTCTGCCTTCATGATGAGCCAGCTATGCTCCAGAAGCTACATTATGGCCGGTGCTAAGCCAAAGGCAAAGCCCAAGCTAATATATTTACTTCTGGGAAAGGCTTAGCATGTGCTCACAGCAGGCAAAGCTAACTCACTTAGTAGCTGTCAAATAAGTTTTCTTATAGCTGGGCAGCTTGGGGCATGGGTGGAGTGAAGAATTATCTATATTCATAATTGTGTATGAGCCTCATGTTAATAAACTGTCCAAATGGCAAGGAGCATATGCAACATTTCACCCTTTTCTATGAATGACTAAATTTTCCAGCAGATTTTTGTCTTGCTTTTAAATAAATCTTGTATACATTGAAATTAGAAATTATATGATGGATTTCAAATAAGTTGCTTAAAAAAGTCCCATTTTTCAAGAGACGCAAGGGATTTTTTTTGTTTTCCTCTCTATCAGCTTTTAATTTTCTAAGAAACCATGTATAACCATGCCAACAATTTTCAGAAAGTTCATCATTTCCAGCAGAGTTAGATCAAAGACAGTGCTCTGGTGTTTCTAAGTAAGAAACTGAGAGCACTGGGATGTGTGAGAAATTCCACTCGTCTCCTGCTGTTAAGTCCAGAAATTAGGTAGGTCTACCTGGCAAACTCCATAGTTTTCATTCTTTACATCTTATCCTTTGAAAGAATGGAATCACTGTTTTGCTTCTTTGTTTTTTAAGAACACAGCTGGGACAAAAAGCTACTGCTTGTTTTGAGAAGCAAATATGGACAATAAGATACTTTTATTTACTGTGTTCTTTGGCTTAAATATACCTTATCCTAAACCTAACTGGAAAACTTCTCTGATCTGTAAAGCACCCTAATTGCTAGGGTCTAGGGCAAGTTGAAGTATGAACTCTCCTTCCTTCCTTTTGCTGCAACTGTAAGGCTGTCCAGAAATTAATCATGAGATTCATAAGGAGAAAACTGTGAGAGAAAAATCTGGGAATAAAGCAGAGGCTGATTCCACACCCTGGAGAGGGGAGGAGGTCTTCAGTGTTTCTTCCTAGTTCTAGGATTATACATGCATTTTTCATTAAATTGGTATTGGTGGGGAAAAAAAAGAAAGTAAGAAGGATACCCTCTCTCCTTACTCTAGACCTACTGTCTAACATGTACCTACATCGCCAGGAAGCTCATGGGGGGAACGTAACTTAATCCTTCGAGCCTCCAGTTGAAACCTCTAGTTTCTTGGGCATATGCTCTAGTCATCAGGATACTTTTCTAGCAGATCTGTTTCAAAAAGAAAGGCCACAAGAAAACATATGGGCTTTAAGTGGTCAGCCCTGTCATTGTTTGCTAATTCTGCTTAAAACATATGCATTTCGGAATCTTCAGGGGAACAAGGCAGAACATGAAATAATACTGAATTGGGACTGATCTGAGATGGAGCCTAGATGCTTGCGCTGAGACAGCTCTTGGACTGTAAAGGAAGAGTATTGCTTGCAGAACCCTTCAGGCCTGCACGGAGCCAGAAGGCACAATGGGTTTAGGAGTTTAAGCCTTCAGGGTTAAACTGTGGCTAAATCTGCATTTAAAGTCTGCCTAAGAGTTTTCTGTGACATCTTTACAGGATCCAGCCTATATACATAGGATCGGCCTGCCTCACTAAGGTCATCCCAGGTATTTCTTCTGATTTCACTAAGAGCTGGACAAATTCGAAGTAGGACTGGAATGCAGTGTCTTTTAAATGTAAAGCCACACCACCCTACCACACAGATTTTATGTTAGGTATTTGTCTGAGCAATCTTGCTAACCACAACCACAAGGGAAAAGGTTTGCTGATTTGGAACTGTTAGCACTGGTCACTACAGATCTTCATACCTGGGTCTCCTCATAACTTCAAAAATGAAAGTTGCCTTCTTACTTTTTTCTGAGTTTTAATTTAAACGTGGATAAACCAAGCATGGTCTACCTTGAATATTGGTACAGACATTATGTAAAACAGCTGATTAAGTGTCTGTACAGATTTCCTTTTAATATTAAAAGTTTGCCTTAGGTATTTTTCATGTGTATGTTGTTGCTGTTCATTTGTACTTCTTTTTGCAGATGCATCAATCGGTCTTAATAAACAGAAGGTGGGCTGCCAAAAGCATCTACTATAAATCAGATTCATTCTTCAAGTATTATATACTTCTCTATATATGAGGTAATAGTTTCTTGGTTCTATCATAGTTTCTGTTAGATTTTTGTTTTTCTGTGTGTTCAGTATTTCCCAATAAACATAAATAGGAATGAAAACAATTGGGGAAGGTTAACACCAACAATATCAAGAATTATTCTTTCTTGCATTAGCAGCTAATGAAATTCCTTGCATAAATTTCTAACATGAGATTAATGAGGTAATAATGAAACAATTCTTATGACAGACTCTTGGACCATTTATGCAATTACAAAAAAGGTAAATTTGATTTGACTGAACTACTGAGAGTACAAAAAAATATTTTGGCTCTTTTTAAAATTAGAGATTTTACCTATCATATTTCAGAGTGAAATATTCTTTAGATATTCTTGAAATTAAGAATTTATAATGGAAATGCATTGTACTCCACATGTTGTGTGTTGAAATACTTTGTGTGGTGTTGCAACACATACTACAGCAATATTTTGTTCTTTGTGCTTCAAGTTTCTATGAAATATTCATCTTAGACTCTAGACAATACTGAAGCTCCATGGTGCCCACTAAAAATAGTATCTGTGTTCCTGAAATGAACTATATGGAGTTCCAAGATCTGAAATCCATGAGACTTATCCAACAGCGTATGTCTGTCTTGATGCTTCATGAAGGTACAGCTCATAGTGCACCCTGAATCTTGGTCTCTCACAGGTCATGATACAGTAAAACATGGTACAGCTGCCTATGCACATTCCAGTTTCCTTCCAAAGTCAGGCCCTGGCCAGATATGTACCCACAGAAGGGGACTATGGAACTTCATACAAAACATGTATCCCATGCACCATTGATTCAATTCACTGGTCTGGTGAAAATGCAATAGCGCTACCCACACCTAACATTACCGCCAAGGCTTTTCAAGATTCAAAAACCAGATGTCCCGTTCTCATGCTTGAGAAGCCTCCCCACAAGATGTCAATCTACTAGCTCAATCTATGCTCACAAGCATGCATAATAAAAAACAACAGGCCTGAGTTGCTCGAAGCACAAAGCACAGCATTCATTGCCATTTTCAGTCAGAAAAGTTTTCATTCCCTTAGTGACCACACTGATCTCTACCTTATTCTTATTAAATTAGAAGTTCATGTCATTTCCTACAAAGTATGATACCTAGGTTCAGTTCCTTTCTGACTGACTCTATAACTTACTAATTAGCATGTCAGTCCCTAGCAGCTAAAAAAAGTAGCAACAATGGATTTCTGCATTTTAAATTCTATGGTCATTGTATAAAAACAACCATCTTTTTACACACAGAGTATGCGCTGTGAATCACATTCTCTTCACTGTAGGCATAGGCACTGTAAGTGCCTAATAGAGCACTGTAGAATTCACTTTATTTATGCATGTCTGAGCTACACTCCCTTTTCACACTTTTGTTGGTGAATACCGTAGTAAAAGATAATTCCTGCTGTGCTGAGCATTCTAACTTGAAAACAAAAAGTAATGGCTATAGAACAAAGAGTTTAAATTGCTTTCCATTTTGTCAAGCTAACCCCCAGTACTTGGCTTGCAGAAAGCTGACCATGAAATAAAAACCTACACAACAACATTTCTTGGCTTTCTATCTTCAAGACATGGTAACTTTACAAAAGATTTTTTTTTTTTTTTCAGTTTAAGAACAGCAAAAGTAAAGCAGCCTGCCACTGTTCTAAGCATGGTAGAAATTCAGGGAAAAAAAATATATCTTCTGTCCCAGAGAGTTTGTAATCCAAGTGTAAGAAAAGAGGAGATGTGTGCTGGCAGGTGGAATTGATGAGACACAAGCATCTTCTTAGACCATCAGTTGAATCAATGAGTATCATAGCTGGGGAAATAGTTCTGCTATTAAACTAGATTAGAAATATGGATATGTTTACATGAATCCTTAACTAACAGATTTTACTATTTGATTAACTTCTGGACAAATACCCATCTGGACTACTTCCAACAGAGCTGGGGGGCTGAGCAGACACTTAATTGTAAAAGCTTTATAAACTTCAAAATGCTGCACCAAACTGAGAGGAATTAATGGGAGAAAGAAAAAGAGAAGAATCTAAAACTTCCAGAGTCCTTTCAATAAACCTATATCTCAATCAAGCAAATATTTCCTTTGTGTTGTCAGCAATTAGTATACACAAATCCAAGAGAGGACAGGATTTGTAAAGTAATAAACAAAAGCAAAGCTTTACAACCTCTTCACATTTTAAATATTTCATTCTTGTCAGTTGCCGAATCCACTGGGTTTAAGGATGTGCTTCCCACACTCCAAATACTTTAGTCAGTTTTGTAATACTGCATTTGACTCAGATTCACTGAGGAGGGATCTGAATATATTGTTCCATGATACTACGGTGCAGATGCACACAGTAAAAATTACAAGAACTTTTAATGTTGGCTTTTGAAAAGTCTGGTTTGATTTATCATTAATTAATCAATACACAAAATGCAGAAATTAAAAAAAAAGTACATGGAGACTGAAAAGACTTGCAGAAGAAGGATTCATTAGGAGGCAGGACAACAGAAAATGTCTCACTTCAAAGGATAATGAAGAGAAACTTACAGAGATTTGGTTTAAGAAAACAGATGAGAATGAAACATCTATTTATGCCTAAGACTTTGTAGGTAATCATTAAAGCTTCCAAGTGTACAGTAACTTATACAGGAGATCATCCATATATGCATAAAGCACAGAAAAAAAGGTGCCATATCACATTTTGACATGTATTCAGTTATTATATATCAAAAATGTTGAATAGGAGTGACAGTTCCAAGGAAATGTTCCTTCCTTTGTTTCTAAAACACAATGTGAGCTCGGGCAAGTCCTTCACATTAAATGATACTGTTTTCCTATTTCTAATATAACATTCTTCACAGGATTATTCTGAATGAGAATTTAGATAATGTTTTTACAGCTTTTCGGTATTCTTTAATGAAAAAAAAGGTACTAAAAAGCCACATATCAGTAAACCAAATAAAAGAAATCACCTCTGCCATGAAAAAAATTACTGGAAGTACGTTTTATTTGAAACATTCACTCAAGTGTTTTTCTGAGTTGGTTCTGTACCATCACATTTATTTTATTATTCTGCATTTTAAGATACTGCTATTTGGAAGTTGTGGGAGATATGGAATATGTAGGCAACCACATTAGCATATTTCCTGGAAGACATTGGAAAGGCCTTTTGGCAAGTAGATAGTCTATGAATTTATTGCACGCAGAAGAAATAGACTTTAGCAAAGACTTTTTCTGGCTAACATTTTATTTTTTTTATTCATCATTCATCAATCATAAAAATAATTCTCAACTTCAGTTCATGTCTTTAATATGAAGACTTAAAAAACCCCAAAATAATCCAAATGGCCCCACATTCTTCCTGCTCAAAATATCAGATACATTACCATGCATTTCATGATCACTGAACTACAGCATCACAACCTGTCTAGATAAATTCATGGTATCTACAGAATAAAAAGTTAGTAAGAACAGAAGAACTGTTTTTTTTGTTTTTTTACGAACGTTCTCCCATCTGCTGCAGCACACAGGCACGGATTCGATTTTGTTATATCAAAAGCTCTACAGTTCTTTGAAAAATCACACTGTATTTGAGAAAAATGAGTACTTTAAAACTAGTAAAAATAACAGAAAAATGATACATTGCGTAGTCCATAATCTCTGCTTGTCACCAAGATCCTAACCGTGAACTAACCTCTTGTTTAGATTAGCATGAAATCTGATTTACAGTAATCAGCCAGAAGCAAAGGGAGCATGGACTAAAATATTTGTAGTAATTTCTTGTTTTATGATATATATTTACCCACAATGCAACAGAAACAACTCAGAAGATCTGATCAGAGGTTCAAGAAATAAACTTGTGATGATTCCTACTCATTTGAAAAAGCTTCATTTTCTGCAGAATATGTTAAAAGCTATTGTAGGTATAATCTGGAGTGTTCAGGTGGTCTACCTCCTTCTAGGCTGGCTAGTTCAGAGTTTACAGAAATTTTATAGAAACATGACATGTATCTCTTCTTGCATTTCACCCTTCCTCACTTGTGCCTAGGGCTGACATATGAAACAGAGCAAGAAATTTTCATGGCACAGTTGTAGGCTGAAAGAGTCCATTTAATGCAAAGGCTGATACATTTTAGGAGATTTTCCCACCAAATTATTTAGTGATGGTACAGATCAGTAGAAAATCTGCTTATCTGAGCAATGTTTGCATAAATTCATTAACATAGACTTGATAATCAACACTAATAAAGTCTAGATAATTGAGATGGGAATCTAACTGCTCCTTTGCTATTAGGAGTCTCAGGATTACATTTCTAGAAGTGAGATTGTCAGGACAAGCAAATTAATTAGGAGAATAAATACAAATTATTCCTTTTAAAATACACTGAATTGAATACACCCATAATTTCTTTTTAAGGATAGATGATTTAGGATAAACAGATTGGTGATAATTTTTTTGTGCTTATTTGTGCTAAGACTATTGATGATCGTGCAGCAAGAAGTATGAAAAGTTAACGAAAAAGGAATCACCTTCCCAAACCAATCATTTTAGTTTTGCTTTGTGTTGAGACTTTCTAAATATTTCTGAACACTCATCTACCTGACCCACAGCCATATGCTGGTAGTCAGCTTCTGCATCAATCTGTATGAAAAATGGAAATATCCCAAAGGAAAAGCTGGGCACAGCTAGCACTTAAAATTACAAAAGTATAGGCTTTACAGATTCTTCTGTTCATCAGCCTAATCTGAAGTAAAAGATTATACTGTCACTTCAGCAGCTAGCGCTCTCTCCAGTGTTACATTGGTACCATTTATAAAAAGAGCATTTCTTTTAAATAACAGATGAGTGTCACTTGCTGACTGCCAAGTACAGAAAACAGTTATGGTACTGAATAACACCAAAGCTCAGTCTCCTTTCTTTTTCTCCTTTTCCACCACTACTAAGAAAAAAGAATGCCATTAAATGATCAAGAGCTCTTACAAAGTTCGAGGAAGTGAATAGTCTGCAAATTAGCCTTGGAGAGCAATTTCAATACCTATGTCTGTCTAATTCTACTTCAAACAAAAAATCTCAGCCTACTTGCAGCTCATGGAAGCTTAAAGAAAATGGAGAAGGGTAAACATTGAATCTGTCTAGATTTTTTTGTTGTCACTTTGAAAATTTCACATAGAAAGGAGAAGTCAACAACTAGTTAGATAGGAGTGGCCAAAATATGAAATTTGGAGTATTTTTTCAATTTGGTTTCTATCAAAACTGGATTGAAATCACTCTTTTCTGAGCTTAATCCAAGATGGATATTTAAAACCCTTGGCAACACTGAAATAGAATACTTCTCAAATTAAGTAAGCCCCCATGTCTTTTCAGCTATAAAAGCAAATGTCTATCTTCCTTATATCACAGCAGTTATCTCCTCTCATAAGATTGAGAAAAGTGAAAATTTAAATCAGCGATTGCTGTGTGCCTGTAATTGCTGAGTGCCTGCAGCTCTAGACCAGCTCCCCTGTGAACTGCACCCAGTAGAGGAGGGCCAGCTCAGATTTCTGGTGCCAGAGCAGACAGCCCTGCACCACAGCTTCAGGCTTCATGCGGCAGAGGAGGGAGCCAGGCTTGGATCCAAGACAAGACATCTAGGGTGCTAAATCTGGCAGCAAGGTCTGTGGTTTTGTGCAGCTTATTGCCCCACAGATGTAGGTCACAGAAGCATGAAGCTCCCCAATCCCTAGCATCCCTCATTATTATAGGTAGAGAAACTGTGAAAGGAATGAAACAGCTTATTCCGAGGCCACAGAAAAGTTCAGAGCCAAAACACAGATGCAGTCATCTCTCTGAGGCCTGTGGTAGTGACTAGACTACGGACACCACCATGCCAGTTTGTCAGTGCAAGCTATTCCATGTCTAGTGTTTAGCAGGTTTACGCTTTTCTAAATAGTGCTGTCAAGCCCAGCAAAGTAAAAACTTTCTGCTCCGGATCTGGCTGTCCAAGATCTGTTCTGCCCCGATCTGTTCTGTTCAAGATCTGTCTTCAGGTCCAGACTACTGGAAGAAGGAAAGTGATACACACATTCGGTAAAGAGGCTGATCTTGAAAAGCACAAAATTCTGCCAAAATAATAAAGAAGAGAACAAGCCAGGTTGCATATTCATCTTTGAAAGCTACGGAAAACCACCAAATCATCTCACTATCTAAGCAGTCATTGATGCCACATGGTGCTGTGCCAAGAAACTCAGCAGTCTGGCCATTTTTTTCGAAGACCCAGCATTTTCTGAGCTATTTGAACCATCTGCTTACCAGGTTCAGTCAAGGGCAAGAGTGTAGACATCTGGGACATCTGAGACATCAATTATAAACTGATATTTAAGGGGAAAATACTGTATCAGGAGGAAACAATCCATGCAGCATAAGAAATTTAATACAGCCAGTCCCATTCACAGATCTGCAGCATTCAGAGTTTGTCTCCCAAGTCCTTGTCAAGATGTTTTCAAACGGGCCAATATATGAGCAAAACACTGTAAAATTTTTAAAATAACAACACTGTCTTCAGAGTTTTAAGGGTTTTAAAAAAATGTAAGCCAACCACCAGCAAAGTACAAAGTGTTCGACTCAAAACATATTTTTTAAGGCTTGTTATATGGTTTTATATTCACAACTGCATGTATGCATAGGAGTGCGTCTGTGCTGAAATGGATACAAGTCGGTGCATGGGTATTTCTTCAGTAGTAATAAATGTCAGGTGAACTTTAACTTTGAATTGAGCAAGATTTTAAAAACAGATTAAAAGAAATATCTATACGCATTTATATAAACTTAGATTAAAATAAGTAGCAGTTATAATATTTATCTGAAGCGAAGTTTATTTGATTTTCCATTGTATTAGACAATAAACTTAATTCAGTTGGCTAGAGGTTTGAAGGAGCATATTAATGTTATTTAAAAGTATTTGCCTTAGTATTCATGTCAGGTTAAGTAAGCTGTCATATGTAATATACAAAGACAGAAAGGTCTTTTCCACAATTATTCTGCATGCAGTGTCAGAAATTTTATGTTTTTAATGACCTCTAGACCTTTCACACACATCAATCACATTAATCAACTTAGCTCCTGTGTCTGACTGTTTTCTAAATGGTGTTTGAAACACCACAGAAAGGCAATATGACAGAAGTTTTTAAGTTAATACCTGAAGTTCTCATGCTGTAATCTGGGACATCAATTTATTTCAGCTGTATCTGATTTTGAAACAATGGCTTCTGACAGTGTCATTTTCCATTTTATAACCAGCTTCTGTTGCAGGCAACTGAAATAGATATTATTTCTTCCTTACTTCCTGCTAAATTCAGTTAGCTTACAAGCTTGAATTGCTTTTAAGTTTCTCTTCTCTGCTTCTTCTTCTCATATTAAAACAATATTTTTTCCCTTGAGTGTTTCTTCTGCCTGCTATAAGACAATGTTTCTGCTCTGTAAAACCTAACACTAATATTATCATGTATCTGTTCATTTTCTCATGCCATTAACCTTCCCTCATCTTTTCAATACACATTTATGCACTAGACTTTGAATATTTTTAAGAATTACTATTTTCTTTCTATGATCCTCCCAGTAATTAAATGTTAAATTAACTTTTTAAGATATCATTAAGCTAGCAGGAACACGGTAATGTGCACCGTATTTAACGATAACATCTGCAGCTTGGCTGTGCTTTTGTCTTTATACCAAAAGATGCATTCTGCAATGTGTAATGTATGAAAAACAACAAGTTAACTTTAGCAGACAAAACTAATGAAGTACACAGTACTTTCCTACTGAAAAAATCATTGTTGGCCTTTTTTGCATCAGAGAAGTTAGCTAGATTCAGGTTTTGTCTGGGCTTTTCCCATGAGGAAGAGAAATTGGTGACGGAAGTATGGGTTTCTTTCTTTGTGCTTATTTCCTATGAAGGTATAAACACGTTTTCCTGGAACACAGCAGAAACCATTTTCCTGGAACACAGCAGAAACCAAATGAAGGGGCCATGTCTTTACATCATGCCTCTCCAGCAGCATTCAGCACCCACCTCTCTCAGGAACACGTTTTTGGGAGGATAGCCTCTTCCTGTCCCTCACTCCCTCTGCCCTGACTGTGCTGACAGTGAGAGCACACTGAATGCAAGGTTCAATTTACACAACCAGAAGACAGATGCCTCTGTCTGGAGAGGCAGAATTCAGGTCTGAGCCAGTTGTCCCTTCCTGAAAAGCCCCTCTGTGCACTCAGATGATAGCCAGAGAGACACTGGGGTCTGTAGGCCAAGGGAATTTGGACTCTGCTAGTAACCTGTACTGTGAGGTAGCATAACATTATGCATGAAGCCTTGTCTCTCTGTATCAGATTTGGCTATCAACACAAAACGGGAGTTAGTGAAACTGGTGACTCCACATGACTTGGTGCTTCTCAATCACGCCAGCTCTGTGATTTGTGGTATGCCCTTTACCCAAGGTAACTGATACAATCTACATCAAAAAATTCTCAGATAAGAAAAAGATTGTTTTTAATGTATTGACTTCAGAAATTTAGCTTATAGCATGAATTTACAAAAATCAGCATTGCTACAATTGAGGGGGTAGCATTGTGTAGAGGCAGGAGCAGACAGCCAGAGAATAACACTGGGGGACAACCTAAACTGGATTTGCCATTGAAGCCACTTTGTCACCAAACAACAACCTGAAGTTAATACTCTGACTGAGATCATTCACATGGTTTCATGTGCTTTAACTTATGTGCAATAACTTCATACATGTAGCTATTTGTCTTAATTTTCCTGAGTGTCCCCATACAAATAATTCTTTATTGCACCAGCCTAAGCTGCAAAATGAGAAAACTTAATAAACATAATTCTAGAGTGCCATATCATGATTTTTAAAAAACTCAGGGAAATGTTACTTCCATAGAAAGTATATGAGTAAATGAGAGTGACAGGGGGAAAAAAAAAAAAAAAATGTCTTTTGAAAAGAAACTACCTAAATTAATTTCAAATCAGTAACTATATTTGGACATTAACTGGAATGGTAACAGGAACCAGTCAGAAATATTATACAAAAGGGTATTTTTGCACAATTAGGTCAAACTCCCAAGAAAATGCGTTGATATGGTACAGGAAATCTCCAGGGGAAAGTTGTTCATCCCTAGACTACCTTTGTATTGGCAAATCAAATGTGCCTGTGATCACTTTCTCACATAATGCCACAACACAATTAATGGGTCTTGTCTCCACTATTGAACTGTTTTACATGCAAAACCAGGGCAGCCATCTCCAGACTCCTTGTTGGGAACAAACGTTGGCTTATATGAAGCCATGATCTGTGCTTAAGAACTGTTTGGTAGAGTGCTAAAGTAGCACAGACCCAAAGTCTAAGAACTTCCCCACTGAAACAAATGATTCACAGTGACTGGGAATGTTCTTCTTACAGGCATAAGCACCAGGTAATTAGAATATACGTCTAATGTTTGGTGTGAGGGAGTGGGAGAGAGAAGTAAAGTCACAACAGTTCATATTACTACTTTAAGCACTAGGCAGTATCTAAGCTTTGATCAATTTATGCAGTTAAAGAAAAAACAGAAAATATGCTATACGTTCTTTAAACATGCATGTCAATCTAAGGTAATTTCCTCCCAGGATGGCAGTGGTGATGCATTAGTAATGTATTCTCCTCAATAAATCTGGGGCTGAGGAACTGAATGTTATAGCTTGAATATGGCTCAGCAAAGACTGTTTCTTGGGATTACCGACGACTAGTTTCATCTATTTAATGGTCCTTGATGTAAGTTGGTTTTAACTCTTTGAAAAGTACTTGCTTCTCTGACAAAAAGCCTTATCTTCAGCATGCACCCAGCTTCCTTTACCTGAGGCTTCCATACCTAGACCCACCTTCTACCTTCCCATCCCAACGTGCTTAAGATATTCTACATTAATGTGGTGTAAGAATTCATTAGCACTTGAGTTCTGCTTGCTTGTTTCACACATAGCAAAGAAATGGGTGGCATTTTGCTTTAAAGTGTCAACACATTTGTACAGTTATAATAATGAACAATAAGGCCCTATAATATATTAAATGTTTTCAGCAAACTTGAAACTACAACAAGACCAAGTTCTCTATTTACAGTTTTATTGTCTATAGGCTATACCAAAAGCATAAAGTTCCTCTAGTGTTTCAGAAACACCTCAGGTCATGAAGCTCTAACGTGTTAAAGTTGTGCAGCAGAAAGACACAACTTAGAAGACAATTAATACTTTAGTATCAGCCTTTCTACCTAAACAGAACAAAAAGTAGATTTGTATGTGCTTTGGGGTAGTGGAGTATGAATTGCACAATAGCACAGATTTTTAGTATGATTGCTTATGACTGTAATGTAATAGGGGAAATGAATCTTTGTCATAAGTAATCATGTTCTATAATTGCAAGCTCGATGACACCACTGAAAGATTTATGGAGTAGGCAAGGCATTAGATGGATCAATACAATCCTCCAGGCCCAGCAGTATTATCTTCTCTACTCCCTCCTTCTAAGAGTGCTAATTTTACCCCAATGCCTCATGGATTTAAGGCTCATATTCTGTTGAGGAGTGGTCTGTGAAAAACTATTGAAGAGAAAAGCTTAATGAAGCATAATAAAATCTAGTTAATCCCACATCTGCTACCTGATTTTTATTTTAAACCTGATTTCACACTCCAGCACGATGCTGATAGTGTTCAGTTTCCGGTACCAGAAATCTTTGAGTCTCACTATCAGCATCTGGCAGATAGCTGGAAATGTGCAAAGGCAGAGATTTCAAAGTGTACAGCAATTTCTTCTGGAAGAATTAAAAATACATATAGTACAAGGTGGACTGTTTACTCTGTACTTTATTCCATGCATTTGTGCAATAATTCCAAGACTTTAACACCAGCCCTCTGTTTCCTGTAAGACAACACCTTTAACAGAGAACAGAAGATAGTTCCCTCTCTGGATAGCTCTATATTACTGAGAAATTAAAGAGCACTTTTGTGATATAAAAGAACTAAATTCCAGGCTAATGTCTGAATTAGCATAAAGTACCTCCCAAAGCTGTAACTTCTAACCTCTTTTTGACCTGCTTTTACTGAAGATGTTCCTTTTTTTCTCCAAGAAAAAAGGCAGCTAAATATATTCTGTTCTTTTTAGCAGCATACAGATTTCAGGAAGATTAATTCCCCATATACTGAAGGGCATGATTTTTCAGAGCTCAGAACAGAATCAGGCTTGCTACACACTCTCTTCTAATGAATTTTTTGCAGTTGCACAAAGTTTTACAAGATCTCACCCAAAATTAGGTAGAACTTTTAATAAACCATTATTTTAAAGGCATAGTTTAGTTGGTATGAGACTACTTGTCCAGAAGAATCTTAAAGGCTTTTCAGTGCAGTAGAACTAATAAGGTCCCTTTTGAACCCCTTCAGAGCATGGGGCCTATTGAAAACATAGCCCTCATGACAATTTTTGAGGCACTGTATAGAGTGCAAGAAAATGCATATCAGTCCAAACAGAGGCAATAAATCACTACTTTGAAGAAGTATTTTGAAGAAAATCTGTTACAGTAAATGGGATTTATTTTGCAGACAGCTGTCTGTAAAAAAAGTTACAACTGGAAAGTAAATTTAAAAAATATTAAGAAAAAAGATCTGAGTTCAACACAGTATATTCTCATTACAACTTTTACTGCCTTGGGAAAGGATTTATATCAAGGCAATTAGGGTCCTTACTGGCTCACGCTGGCATGAGTTAGTCAGCTAATAGCCCAGTACTGTCATACTCTTTTTTTCATTTCTGTAGTTGGTGTCTTTTTACATTCTAAATGCCAGCTTCCCTATAGACACCAATTAAGCTTTGGGGGTTTGTCTCATTTCTGAAAAGGCAAGAATAGTTCTTTTAAGAAAGGCCTTGGAGAAAATCAAATGTATACTTCACTTATTTTGAAGTAGTGATTTACCTATGGCAGTGAGGACTTATATTAATGCAGCAGTGAGAGCTGAACTTTGAGTGGGATTAAATCTCTCAATATCTAACCCATTAAGAAGGAAAAAATAGTACAAATTTAATTCACGATGACCCTTGGGGACAGTGGAATTTTAACATTTTTACATGTGAAATCCACCTTTTGCTGAGGGAACAATTAAAAGTGTTTTTTTAACTATTTTCCTTCCTACTTTTTGGAGTTCCTTTTGTTCATTTACTACCATCCTGTATAGTCCGAGCTTCAGACACCAGTACACATCCCAATATATTCTTAGATTCATGGCTCTTTGTTATAATTAATCTCACACAATTAATCCCCTTAATCAGTTCACTGTTTGGTTCTCTCCACACAAGGATTAGCCCACAACAGTCCCCCAAATCATCAGCTCATTTCTCACTCCAGTACAGCCATGTGTCACTGTTGGACAGTTAAAGCTCAAGTCAGCAAAATGGGACCCTGTGAAACTATGACCGGGAAAACATGACTTTAGAAAGGAGGAAAAGTCTGCTTCAGCTCTTTCCTCCCTTTCCTGTCGTCTGCTACTGGGTTTCTGCGTTTTGGAGGAGATGAGCATCTCTCGGTGGAAGTATTTCCCAAACAAAGCTTTCTAGCTCTAACAAGGAGTTGAGGAAGAATTTGAGGAAGAAAATTCTTCATCTTCTATCGGCATGTCTTGTTCCTGTGGTCTACTGAACCTGTTCTTCCCTCACATGAACGATTCCCAGTAAGTTTGCTCCTCATCACGATTAACTTTCCTACTGAAGCAGGTCAAATTCCTCAAGCATTTTATGCAAATGTGCACACGAATGCATGTACACCAAAGCTTGGCAGCCACACGGGATTGGGAAACTGGTGAAAAGAGAACAAGAAGTGGAAGAGGAGAGCCAGGTATCCTTGCAACTGGGCCTCCAAGGTGGGAAAGGGTGTTTCAGTGCGTCCCAGGAGCTGAACAGGTTGTGCGTCTTGAAGGGCACACAGCCAGACCGGCAGCACTAAAGGGCACGGTACTTAGCGCAGGGCACAGTGGTCTAGGAAATGTAGTCTTGTGAGGCAATATCCAGTGATAAATAAACTGCCTGACCTTGTAGTAGTACAAAAGCTTTAAGAGATTTAAGACCTCACAAACAAAGCTGCAGAATAATATCTCATCCTAAAATGATAGAATTTTCGGAAAGATTTCATAGGATACTCATGCCTTCCACATCAATGATGTTACAGTCTTGTACCATTTAATTACCAAGTGTCACTCCAGTGGTTAAATAGTTCTTTAATTACCTAATTGTTTAATAAGAAAATAAATAAATTTTATTTGACTTAAGATTTCAAGGGGAAAAAATCAATTATTCTTAATTCAATAGTTATTTACTTAGTAATCATTTACCAGTTTTGGAAATGTTGTTAGGCTTCAGAGTCAGCTTTGTTTGGGTTAATTGAATACTTTTAATTAAGACAGCTGAACTCAACCCTTATAACTTTCAACACAGCCCCAAAGGCAGCACTTGGTTAAAAAAAGTTCAAAGAAAATTAATATTTGAAGTACAGCATATACTCTATTGGTTTGCCAGCTGAATTAGTACAGAGGTTAATAATCACACTTTAGAAAATATTGACATAAGTTTAATTCCCTTTTTTGGATGAGGTTACTAGTCAAATTAATTGGTGCTAGTCCCTAAGAAGGGCAAAAATAGTAACTTCATTATTTATAATAGCATTTCACAGAGATAACACTAAATACATGCAAAGACTATACTCTCAGAAAGTGTATGTTTTGCTACTGTAGCATGATAAAATTATGTTACTCTTCTTCAGAAGACATGTAAGTATTATCAGTTTACAAACAAAAATGCTGTTTCCTACACAAAAAATTCAAGATGTGCCAAACAAGTAAAACTTCAAACATTTCCCAAAGATATTGAATCACTTATGTTTTCTTTTCCTCCTTATTTGATTTCCACAAATACAACTCAAAATGAAATTTTGTTTGCAAAAATGTTCAGGGAAACAGACTTCATAATGGTTCATGAGAAAGGTGCTCAGAAGCCTCTTTGAAACACACTGTGATTTTCAGTCTGAAAGGGAAAAGAGACAGTATTTGGAAGAGGAGCATTAGAGAGATAAAATGAGGAAGAGTGAGGCTATGAAAATGCTGCTGTCTGGGTATGTTCATTCTTTACGGCAGTCTCTAACATGTTCATATTTGTCCCATCAGTACAGAATTTTATAGCATGTCTCAAAAAGTCACAGGCTTTGAAACACCCTTTGGAGACCAGGGGGACAGTGAAACAGGCCCTACCCACAAAACACTTCTGTTTTGTAAATAAAGTTCTTGTTTCCTTTGTGCAGAGAGGCTCTTCTGATTTTTTTCTCTGGTGTCACACTAACGCCAGGACATACCCTTTGAAATTCTGAGGTTCACTGTATACCTGATTAGCACTCCACACATTAATTGTTGGGTTCCAAACTACTGTATTCCTTATGTACTGATTCACACTCTGTTTAACAAAAAATTCTTTAGTTCCGTAAACTCTGAAGACAGACCTTTAGGTCACCTAACCTGTCCTGCAGATTTAGAATAATAGAATTTAAAGAATTGCATTCAGATATTTCCCTTTGAAACCTAATAACTGGTGTTTGATTGAGGCATGGGGGCTGCTGCTGAGGCTGTGAATTCAAGAAAATCCATTTCTGCTATGAAAACATTAAGATACATTAAGTTTCCATTATGTTCTTTGTAACTACTGATCACCTTTACAATTTAAAAAGTCTGACATATTTTATTTTAGTTCTATACCATGAGTCTCTTTTTATCTTTGTATGTCAGATTAATGATACTCTTTGTGTACACAATTTTCTGCCTATGAAGATATTTAGACAATAATCAGATCACTTCTCAGTTTTTTATTCACAACATATAAAGAATGAGTTTATATAATCCCTGAATTATATAAGAATTTAGTTTGAAAGGAACCTCTATAGCTCATTTAGTCCTGCCACCTGCTCAAAACAGAGGTGTCTTCAACAATGCTGATCAGATTAGTCAGAGCTTGTCCAGCCAAGTTTTGAATATCTTGAAGGACAAAGATGCCACAACCTCTCCTGGCAGCCTATTTCAATGTTTGTTCACTCTTACAGTGAAAATATTTTTTTATACCTATTTTGGAATTTCCTTTGCTGCAAGTGTGGAAGTTCTGCAACTCCCCCCTTTTAAGACATTCTCTCTAGCTCTGAAATCATGTTTCAGATTACTTTTTACACTTTCTCTGATTTCTCAAGAACTTTTTAAAAAATTCTGGTCACCAGAACATTAACGTTCTATGACTTGAATCACCAATGCTGTAGGTGTTGCTAAATCACTGAACTGCCCGCATCTTTCCTGTCTGCATCCTTCTTTTTGCCATTATGTTACCCTAGATGTATTTGTTGTGTTTTGTGACCACTATGACTGTCATATCGTATTTGAGTCATTGTTGTTTGTGGTACATAACCCATAACCCACAACAGTCTGCAGTCACTGGTCTTAGATGTATAGCTTTGACTGTTTGAAAACACATTTTGTTTGAAGGTTCCAGTTATTGAAAAAATCTGTAATGTTTCAATATGGCCACATAGACTCATCGTTATTTGTCACTTTATTAAGTCTCATTTCATCAACACTATTTTAAAATACATTTTATTTTCAATGGCAGCAATTTTATATTTACTTCCAGCTCATTGACAAAAACATTCAATAACATTTTCCCTAGCACTGACTCCTGAGAAACCTCAAGTAGAAGCATACCATTTGGTGGGAATTCTCAGAGAATCTGCTTTAATCCATTTAATGTGTGTTCTGTTATAATTGTCAAGTGTTAATTTAATACTGCAATGTCATGGGGTATCAAGCTAAATACCTTACAAAACCCTTTTACATCTGTGTAAGTGCCATCATAACCATTACTATTACTGCAAAATACAGTATCCAGATTTTTCTAAGACCTGCTTTCACTAAAACCATGTTGATTAACATTAATGATATTCTTATAATTTAATTCTTTATTGACTAAATTCTAAATCAACATTTTCAATATTTTCTTCTGGTCTGATGCCAGATTAAGTAATATATAATAATAATTAAGGGAGTTGTTTTTAAATAGTCATATTTGTACTTGTGCAATCTTCTGAAATTTACCTATTCATCTGTGACCTAACTGTGAAAATTATTTTGTAAATACCATCAACACATATTTCTTTCCATGTTACTGTAATCTGTGGGTGCCTACTTTTTGTAACTATAATTGAAAACTGAAATATTATTTTACCAGTATTAAAAAGTGCACAAGGTATTAAAAGAAGACTATAGCTATTTAGACTGCTACTTTTGAAAAATACTTGGCTATGATAATATGGTGCTGAATATAATTTTTTTAACCAAATTCAGTTAAGTAAAAGGTATGTACTTCAGCTTATCTGTCAGATGGCATGATTGTATGACACATATTACACAGCTACCCATACTAACAGAAATTTTGGTATCATTAAATACTGTATAAACTGGGTTGTGACACAATAGTTTACAAACTGGATAGTGATACAAGGCAGAATGCATTTTTCTTCGTTTATAAACTGATATCTATAGTCCATGGTCAGTTCTACAACTGAAAATTATTTTACTGAAGAATTAAGTAGTCAAAAAGATTAGTTAAACTAATCCGCAGTGAAATAAATAAAATGGCTAAAATTTTTTACATTAACTGGTTTTATATACATTCAATAATAATTTCCCAAGTGACTAGTGACAGGACTAGAGGAAATGGCCTCAAGTTGCGCCAGGGGAGGTTCAGGCTAGATATTAGGAAAAAGTTCTTTACCGAAAGAGTAGTGAAACATTGGAATAGGCTGCCCAGGGAGGTGGTAGAGTCACCCTCCCTGGAGGTATTCAAGGAGCGTGTGAGCGTGTGGATGTGGCATTGTGGGATGTGGCTTGATGGGCATGGTGCTGTGTGGTGTTGGGTGGGTTGGTTTTTGGTGTGTGGTGTGTTTTTGGGGTTTTGGTTTGTGGTTTTGTTTTTTTTTTTTTTTTTTTTTTTTAGGTTGGACTTGATGATCTTACAGGTCTTTTCCAACCTTAGTGATTCTGTGATTCTGTGATAATTGCACCATTTTTATTAAGGACTTCGATATAAAGACACAAAAGCTCAAAAGTCTAAATTTGAGTGCCTGCAAGATAATAGTACTTCAGACAAATTTTAATTGACAGGAAAATCTTAGAGACATTTGAGTATTTCCCCATTGTATTTATTTCTGAAACAGCCTGCTGGTTGGTATCACCAGTGAAATCAAAACAGAACTGGGTGAAAAAGACAAAATTATCTTTGCAGTGTCAATGCCTCAAGTTTTATCTTTACATGGGGAGAACAAATGACAGTTTGGGTGTTTTAGGGTCCCAAATAATATCAAAAAATAACATTCTTCAGTCATTCAGGAACAGCAGAAGTCCTGGTCCTGTGGTTTCCTACTTTTTGGTGACATTCCTGGCATCATTGGAAGAACTAACAAGAACTTGTGGAATGAGTCTGGTTCATCTAAGAATGAAAGACAAAATGAGCGAGTAAAGGGAAATAGGTAAATCATACATTTGCAGAGCTTACAAAGAGTTCTTGCCTTCTGCTCTTGCTAAAAGAATTTGATATCCAAACACTTGTGAATCACCATGCAAGTTTGGAAAACTGACTGGTTTTCAACTGAATTTGTTTTGCCAAAGAATGAAGATTTTTAGCTTTTCATTGTTACAGCCAATCAGACTGAAAACCAGAAACTGAAGAATGTGACATATATGTGCTAATTTCCAGTGATTTGCAGGAATATTTTTTGTGGCTGATAGCTGTGGCATATTATTGCTTCATAATGCCACTCTGCTGTTATTTGACTGTTGCCTGATTATTGAAAGTATGAAACTGCAGAGAAATTATACGAGAAAAGAAAAATTATGCTATCTAGGCCTTCTTCCATTAGTACAGGATTGTTCCTAGTTATTAATTCTGTAGTTCAGAAAGAGTAGGAAGGAGGGTTTTTGGCTAATTGTAAAGACTGCAGGGGTAGCTGGATATTCTGTAAAATGGAAAGATAAATGGTTTACTCCTTATAAAAAGAAAGTATGATAAGGCTGCTGGATGAAGACCAAGGGATATTCATAGGACAAAAACTTCAGGAAACTAAAGGCTATGTAAATGCCTTGAATATTCCAAATCATTAACCTGTTCAGCTTCAATTATTTAATTTCTCAGTGGGGATCCATACTCAGGAAGAGTTAATACATCTCTTTTTTAAGGTGAACGTTTTATAATTCAACAAAATACAAACTTGTATTACAGTTAAAATGTATCAAACTATCATTCACCTCCTATTCAAATTAATAATTGCATAATTTATACAATCAGAGTAATTTTTAAGAATAAAGATGCTGGAGCAAAATAAAATATTACTGTCAATATACTGCCAGAGTTGTGGCAGGTAGTGAGTTTGGAAGCTAGTTCCCTAGAATATTGGATGAGATATGTGCAATTAATCATCCTTTAATTGGCAAATGTATCATTAACATAAATTCATTATTCAAGCTAAGTTCTCACTACCTGGAAGTTCTGCCATTTACTGAAAAATAAGGTTTGTCTTTCATCTGGTCTACAAAAACAGTAGTTTGTGATTTACAGTAGAATATATAGTGTAGTGTAGTAGTATATTACAAAATGGATATTTCAATATAAATTAGATGTCCTTTATTGAAAATATTCTCATAAACAAATGGTATATAATAAAGAATAAAATTACCTCTTAGAATATAAAGGTAAATATATATATCTCTCTCTTTAATTTAGTTGAAAGCAAATCTTCAACTGGGATACTGTTTGCAGGGTTAGATTTTTTATATATATCTGAGCAACACCTGGCTTTTCATGTTGATATATAGACATTCATGGCTTTACATATTCAGTAGAAACCTGAAAAAAATCAGTATTCAGTCAACCAATAATGAAGGGATATTGCCAGATGGATCCTGCCAGGTGTTAGCAATTAATTATTGATATATTTTGGGGAATCTTTAAAGGGATATTAAAATATAGTCTTCCATGAGATTGTTGCATTATACTGATGGTTGCTGATTGTAAGAGTTTTCCTTTTCTACCTTACACAAAATGTTCAAAACAGATCCTTCTGAAGAAATCAAAGACATCCCCTCTGACAGATTATTATGTGGCCTGTTGAAATCAGGGTTTGGAAGAGATGATTTCAGAATGTATTTTAAAAAGGAATAATGATCACACAGAAATGTGTTTTCCATTCTCCCCAGCTTGTTTGCAAGTTTTTCTCTGCTCTCTTGTTTAAATGTATTTCAATACCAGCCATAAGGCACTGATAAAAATAACAGTATAAATAAGCACAACCTCTTGCTAATGGTCTGATTATGTTTTTGAAGTGCTGAAGGACAAGTAGAAATGCAATTTACCCAATCTATGATTTACACGATATGATGCAATAGTTCAGCTGACAACATTAAAGATTGATGCCCTCTCTTTCACAGAGTAGGGACAGCAGTAGAAAAGCCACCATAGAGGCTTATTCACTCTGTACCAGTAAAGCAATGTTTATCAAGCCTGTCCTTGGTACCATAGCTCATTCTTTGCCAGCTCAATTTCAGTGTCTCAGCTGGATGGCAAACAGCAGTGACAGTGGTTTCTGTGATATGAATATTTGTCTATAACACCTAACCTGTGGGAGCTGGGCAGAGACCACCTCAGGTTTCCAATCCAGTTCAACTGATATAGTGATGTGACCAAATGAACTTAAACACTACATTTTACTTCTGTTTCTGCTAAAAACAATGAATTTTATTTTTGCAATGCCTGAAAGTGGTCTTTGAGCCTATTTCTGCTTGAATGTACCTTTGAAAGTTAACATAAAGCTAGATACAATGTTCCCCTTCTGTAAGAAACAATCTTCACAGATTGACCTCTCATTGTACCTTGTTCTTCATGAAGAAAAAGCAAAGGTGGGATTCATTTTACCTAACCTTGGCATCTAGAATTTGAGAAGGCTAAGGGTACGCTAGTAAAATTTTCATCCTTTTTCAATCAAGAGAGAAAAATACGTTTGTCCAGAGAGTAATTAATTTCACCTGTTCCGTAAACCTCTTTTACAGTGAAATGATTCTCCTTCTGCATCTACTTCTTTATATTGACTACAGAAGAAGGCCAGGATAGCTTACTTAGTCTTAAAAAGCTAACTTTATTCTGTGTAGATTAGGTAGTGAATTATTTTATCCCCAGATTATCTTGAAAACATTGCTTCAAAAAGAGCTCACAAAACCTTTTGTCTAATGTAATGCTACCTATGAATGAAGGATTTTCCATCACCTCAACATTTTAAACAGGTTCATATCTTTCTAGAACAAACACCACAGTGTGGAGAAAAGTTATGAGGCTGATGCTCAAATCATGTTCAAATTTGGTGGCTCATGTTATAAAGAGGGTCAGACAAGAGGAAAGATTCAGTTCAAATTCAGCTACCTACACATTGGTATCTGCATAGGTGTCTCCCATTAGAGAGATCTGAGGATCACTGCGTTTGTCCAGTGAGATTTTACATGCCCTAGGGTCTCCTGTGCAGGCTCTTTCTACCTTTCTTGAAGGGGATGAATCTCACATATGTCTTGTGTCACACCTACAGATGTACTTTACGGTATCTCAAATTACCATAGATGCCTGTGCAGTTAAATTAAGCCACTAGTTAATATAATCAGTGGAACCTAAACAGTAACTCAGTTAAATCTAATCATAACCACTGTGTGATTTGTTTGCCCTAGTACAGGCATCCACCAGGATGCCCAGTATTATCAGAGACTACTGCAGGGGGGCCAACAGATACAAGAGAGGGCTTCTGGGAAGGACTGTGACCTTCTGGTGCACAAATCAGACATGAGGCTGGATATGGTCAGTTGAAATGCTTTCAAGCCTTTATTAAGTTGGTTTCCATTGGCTGTAATGAGGTGTTGATCTACCCAGCATGGCAGTAGATAACCACACAAATTGACCGCTAACTCTGTTTTAATCTTGAGCCAAATTCTACTACTGAAGGTTTAGAATGGTCTCTCTAAATTAAAGACTTCAGAGCTCATGTTCCATACTTCTGAAGTCACATTAAAACTGAGAAGGGAATGTACAGAATCAGAATTTGTATTGTCCGCTATCTGCTTGCTCTAGCTGGGAAAATGGTTACAGGGTTTCATGTCGGCACATCAGAACAAAGGGGCTAGAAAGCCACTGGGCATCTGGCAACTCTTCAGGCATAGGAATTTCTCTAGCAGATGTAGAGCCAACACAACTGGCTTCTCCATCATCTTCGCATTTTCAGAACAGAAAAATTGGCTTGTGATAAATGGCGCATGGGCAGCACACAGCTCTGCTCCAGTGATTTTTTGGCAAGGTTTTAGCCTTCTGGGGCTCTACCTATCTGAAGCAGCTTGACTAGTCCTGGAGTTCTCTTTTGTAATTCTGAAAGTTTAATTATATGTGGAATGCATAGTGATGGCTGTTTTTAAAGCTGCCTGAATGTTTGCATCCTAGAGGACTGTTCTGAGTGTCTTTGAAGTCTCAGTGAACATATTTAGAGAGAAAAAAATATCTCTTCCTATAAGAAGCAACCACAGTGCTCTCTTTTTTTTTTGATCAGCTAGGGCCTAAAGACTTAGAAGGAGAAGGTGTGAGATTCGAGAGCCATTCAGACTCATCTAACTTCCATATGGCAACATCTTGAAAATTAAGTACTTGGAATCAATACGGTGATTCAGATAGAAGAAATAGAGAAATTAGACTGACTCTACTGTCAATGGGGAGACTGAGGAGCCTCTGAAAGATAAAAATTCCACACACATACAGCAAGAAAGACCTTAGCTTAACTGGTGAGTTTGAGATGTGTCACTCCCTCGAGCTTAGGTGACTGAATTGGAAATGCACATTAGGCACCTGTGTCCATTCAGGTTTTTTTATGAATAAAGCTAATTGGATAGAATTCCCTTTTTATAGCTGAAGGAGGAAATGAACTTCTGAATCACTGCTTCACGTCTAGGCTGTGTGTCACTGGCACCTCAGCTGATGTGCTGGCTTGCTGGCAGCAGATGCAGGGGTCTCACTCAGCTGCTGGCTTCCTTTCTCCCTCCTGCTCCTGCCTACAATTGCTCACCCTTACCGCACCTCTGGAACTCAAAACAGACTGGGACTTCCTCTTCTCAATAGCAGATCAATTATCTCAACTTTATCTGTAGTAAAATACACATAGCTGTGACTGTTCTTTCATAGAGACTAACTGGCATGGAAGAGCCAGTTCCATATTATTAAACTCTTATTCTTCGAAAGGACCACATGCAAACAGCTTGCTGGCAATTGCCTTTAGTCTGTGCTAAATCCTTAACCAAGCCACCAGGCTGTAGATAGACCTAAAATAGTACCTCCCACTCCTTCTGATGTTGTTCAGCTACTGTGCTGCCATGTGCAGTAAAATAATGAAAGCAGAGGAGAACAAGAAACAGAGTATGATTCTTTGGCCCATTGATTCACTCTTCCTGCTAGGATTTGGTTTCTTGCTCAGGCCTTGGTTTCTGATTTCCACCCTGGAACTAGTCGAACAGATTCCCCTTTGAGAATCTAGGTCATAATTTCTGGTTGCAGGTACATGTCTGAGCAACTTGTTGAAGGTCAGTCTGCATTTGGCAGATTGCTAACGCTGTAAAATATGTAGCTTTCTTATGAATTCTTGTATTCAGTTCTTGTAATTCTTTTTTGTTTCTGAATGTCCATGTTTTTGTTTCTATGCCCATGTCCAATTCAATTGGTTTGTGTATGACGTCAAAGCAATTACCATCTGTAAGAATTCATTAAATGAATGGCAACTGGTCCTGAGAGCATGGTCGTGCCATCACATAGTCAAGGTCATTTGAACTGATCACACATCTGGCATCTTTTTCATCTCTGTGTATACCTGCCTTGCTGCAGAACATTGCCTTTACACTTTTTATGTTCCAGAGAGCAGTAAGTCCACTCTTTACTATCCTGTTGGCCTGCATAGGGTCAGGAACCTGTTTGATAGTGTGCAGGATGGTATAGAGGCTAACAGCAATTTAAAATCAGGTATGTCTGTTATCAGCAGTATTAAGAGTTAATGAAAAGTACTTCAAAACAACAACAAACCTGCAGTTAAATGCATTCTTACCTGACACTATAATGGGCTACAACCCAAGTGAAATGGTGCAAGTTACACAAAAATAGTGATACAAAGAACATGACTGTAGGCAGCCAAGAATCCCAGTTTTGTCTTCCACCTTTTTTCCCAAGTGAAAAGTAAAGATTTGGCTGCTGTTTTCTCTTCCACCTTTTCTCTTTGCAGAAAAGGGAAGGTTCTTCTACTGCTTTCCCTTTCTATCCTGTCCACAAAAGAGACAAATAGTCACCTGTCTCTCCTCTGACTTCCACCAGATCCCATCATTCTTTTCAGGTCTTAGTATGAAAAGCTCCTCTTTCCTCAATTTTCACAGGTGGCCAAGGATACAGTTTTTTTCTCATGAGGCTGCCTGACTCCCATAGCCATCCCAACACATCTGTTCAAACAGCTATTTTTTTGAAGCGAAGGCACCACATGATGCTATCATCTAAGGTTGCATCTTCTTCGACCATACAAAGAAGGGGCTATGAGACACCTCTCTACATAGGGAAAACTTACATCTGATATGACTGACAGACTAAAAAGTAGGCTTGAAAGCATATCTTCTTTCTTCACACTGTCCTTACAAGGTTGTCCCTTCTCTGCAGCACTGCTTTCCAATGCAGCAGCTCTTGCAGCCTCCTGCACAGCACAGACACCAATCTGACTCCTCACACTACTAGATTGTTTCTTTCTTTCCCTCTCCTCTGACTATTGGCTTTGACTTTGCTCCCCTCAACCATAACACCTTTTCTCCCCTCCAGAGCCATCCAGTCTGTCTGCTGCTCAGTACCTTCCTGTTTGCAGCTTCTCTTCCTGCTGCTCCGCTCTGCTCGCCTGGAGCTTCTCCGTGCTGAATATGCTGAATATGCTCACCCTGCTACTGGGGTGAAACAATCTACCCCAGGCTTTCCTCTCTTAAATTTTCCATAGAATGGAGGTGCAGCTGCCAGTCCAAGGTAAACTCACACTCCCCTCCTGCCTACATCCACAAACCTATTTTTTCCACAGAAACCATTCAGTATTTTTGCAGTAATTTGGAGGGGAAAAATCCCTACCCAGTTAAATTGTCCTACTGTATATCATACTGTTGACATAACTTAAATACAGCTACAAATTATGTCACACCAGCCACCTCTTTTCTGTAGTTGTCATACTCGGGGTGCATCTCCAGCAGACCTGTTGGACTAGAATATTCTACACAATAGAATTTCTTCTTTTGGTATTTTTCCTGTAAATTTCCTGCAAATTCTGAAAGCTTTCAAGTTTATGCTTAAAGTATTCCAAAGGTACAGAGCTTTCTCAAAACACAACTGCCCTACTGCACCAGTGTACTGGGGAAGAAGTTAATTGCATGATCATAGTCTGGGTTTTTTCCTAGTCTGGCTCACCCCATTTCCTGTAGAAATTAAACAGTAAGCAACAAATATCTGAAGCAGTAAATTACAAACGGGACCATGTGAGATACATTTCTATCAGATTTATAATTTGTTCAGTGTATGTACATATTGAGGATAATGCCAGTGATGTGTAAATGCATCAAAGTTTTATTTAATGAATAATTAGTAAACAATTCATCACTGCCTCTTTCATTACCTGCACTAAGATCCAATGAAAAAGTACCATAGGTAGATATAGAGAGCAGGGAAGGAACATTTACTCAGTATGCACAAGGCTAATGATTGAAAAGGCAATTTTAACAGAGGCATTCACTTACTTTCGAGTGTTTTGCTCTGCAGCCATTCAGGTTTGTTGATATTGCTTTTCATATCAAATCCAGAAGAAACATTTTCCTACCTCTTATAATTTACATTCATACACTTTCAGTGCAATATTTTCTATGTATTTTGTGGTAGGATTAAAGGATATGTTTAAAATCCACCTTGAATTATCCATGCTGTCATGGAAAAAGAATGTATTTAGAAAGTCATGTGAGGTAATAATAGCTGTTTGATATTTTTCAGCTGAAATGGCTTTGACTTGTAAGATTCAGAAAGTGATCAATTTTTCAAACTCTAAGACAGGGAAAAGAAGTTTTATCTATATCTCAGGCATATACAAATAGAAGAAATCATTTTTTCCCCATGTTTTGCTCTGTGGGTTTTTTTTTTTTTTTCCAGAATGTAAAGCTCGCACTGCAAACAGATCTTGACATACTATGTGTATCTTAGTATATTGTGTATGTATCAGCATAACTTTATTTACTTTAAGGCAACTTCATTTACTTCTCCCTGATGAAAATCAAGACTACTTCATGTAATCATTTTGAAGTGGCATATGCAGAATTTTTATAAACCAATAATATATGCTAATATGTTGTCCTGAATTGAGGTCTTAATGTACAGTAAAATGAAAGAAATTATCTGAGTTTTGCTTTAAATACTAGGAGAAATTACTATATTGCTTCAAAGCAATATTAACAAAATGACTAGATAACAAGAAAAATTAGACTCTCAGATAGAATTGAAAATATGACAGTAAAACAAAAGTGGCATTATGATATTTTGATTTGGATAGGCAAAGAGTTTCCAGAGAAAAGACACATGAAACTATAGCAACATTACTTGGGAATGTTTATGTCATCTGCTGATTTAAATTAATGGAGACATTCATCTCATAGTTAAAATTAATTAACTAATATCAGAGGTTTATCAAGCTATATTTGTAAAGAAGGTTTGCCAAAAAAAGCATGAAGCCCATTATTTCATGAAAAGCCCACTTAAGCCAATAAGAATCTTTCCAGTGATTTCAGGGAGCTTTATTTCCAGTCTTGTAACAAAACCTCAAGACCTTCATACAGAATAAATGCTGGTACCAAAATATTTTTTTTTTATTTTTTTATGAGGCAGCAGTTTTACACAGTAGGCTGACTCTGACACTAACTGCTCATCTGTTGACTGGCACTGCAGATTTTTGAGAAAAGGTTCTAATTATGCCAGCACAGTCATCTGTACCCTTACCACTGATTCACCAGCACCTGCTAGTGAGACACTAACGTCCTTGACTCTGAAGAACGCATGGTAACAATGACTTCAGTAACTGCCTGACTAATTTTCTATACAAAATGCATTGTTTAGGCTTACATTGTTTAGGTTTGGAAATTCAGCTGCTACCACAAGCAATACATAGTTAAGGAATTCATGGTTATCTTGCATAGATGTTTAAATCTGATCACATGATTAGTGGAGGATGTATAAAATTATGATTGAAAGTGAACATAAAAGTTTCAGAGATAGACACTAAATTAAACATGCTGTGCTAGAAAGAGCAAATCCACTCATACTTAAAAAAATAATTAATTGTGACTGAAATCTTGAATTTTTGTTTTATATGATTTATTAAATTATCCAGTAAGGGCCAGAAAGTCACTTAATAAGTCAGTGTAACTGATGTTTGGAGCTGAGCCTGGGAAACTAAAGGAAATTAATAAATACATTGCTTGATTAGTTTCTTTTACTGCTTATTAATACAAAGGCTTTTTCATTTGGTAATAACAAAACCTCTCCTTTATACGTGAGTAAAACATAATCCTAAAATTACAACTTTACATCTCTATCAACTATTCCTTGCTTTCTCCTCAGAATAACCAAGACATTTCAATTTTGCTTTTATTTGACCTTAACAGAACTGTTCTTTTAACTCCGCAAATTCTCCTTCACTTAGGTTTCTTAGGCAACATAATTTGCTTCAGTACACTTCTTACACACATTTTGACATTTGTCAGCTGATAAATCAGACCATCTAGTAAATGTAAATGAGCAATCATCCCTGAAAAACCTTCTCACCCCCTGTTGATCACTCCTGGATGGATATGCTCTGTATTGTAACTCAGGTATCAACTTTTTGCCTGTGATGTCATGTGTTTGAAAACAATGCAGATCTGAACAGTGCTTCAGTCTGTTTTGCCATTTTCATATTTGTTTTTCTAATTTGCTTATTACAGACCAGCCTTTATTAGTCTTCACCAATGAAAGCAAGATTCTTTACGGTTCACAGCAGTGTTTTCTCTCTGCTTATCTAAAATTCATTCACACTAACAGAGTTGTGTCAAAACAAGGCCTTTTACTCCAACAAATCTTTTGGCACTTCCACAAAAGTTAAGCTGTTTCCTTAAAGAGTTTCCCGGGGTAAAAGTGGCCTATTTAAATCCCAGAGTTATTCCAGTTATTCTCAATAGTCAGGCAGACCCTGTAAGAAACTAAGTGGGAACCTCCAAACTGTAGCTTTATAATGATTTTTGAACACCATCGACACAATATTGAGAATCAATATTAGCCAGCAAGAATTAGAGCTTTCTTTTATTGTCAAATTCAATTAAAATCTTCCTGGAGTCAACGTTTCCTGTGGAGTTTTCAGTCTTGTGTATTATACTTGACAATATTTCAAAAAAAAAAAAAAAAAAGAAAGAAAGAAGTATAAGCAACAGAATTAGGCCAAATGTGGTATAAACATCAAATATCAACATCTCAAAAGTATTCTCTGTAGAAATATAATATTCATAGCAAAAATTCATTGGTTTGAGCAGAGGGATAAATGATCCCTATACATATGTCTCTCTCCCTCTCTCCTTATTCTTGTCATTAAGAGGGAATACTGAGATGCTGAAGAACATTTCCAGCAATGGAAATTACAGTTTATAAATATTTCACACAACCAGATGATTATACTTGATTAATTAGTTTTCAAGAAGCAAGTTGAAAACCAGGAAAACATCAACAAAACCTCTCTGAATAATTTCTCAAAGAGAATATCAGTAAGCAGAATTCCCTTTTATGGCATCAGTACTACAAATTGCCAGGGCCACCTACCTCTAATACATGTGTTAAAAAAGAAAAGAAAATTTCAGTATCACTTTGATGGCTGTTTAACATAATAAAAGATCTGTATTTCCCCTGAGGAAAAAAAAAGCAACACATCTTTACCAGAATACAATCATGAATGATCAGCAATTTTGGGGCTAAATCTTAATTTTAATTCTAAATTATTTTTAAAATATGATCTGTTATATAATGGGACCCATCTTCTGTCTTAAACTCACATCTGAAATCTCTTAAGCCCACTCAATATGTATGACAAATTTTGGTTAAAAATTAGTATTTTCCCACATCCATCAGGATCATTCAATGTCCAATGAAAAATTCACATGAAAGTTCAGTAATAGATAAAGGTGATGTTAGACCCCAAGCTTCTACAGTAAAGGTGTAAGGGACCTTCTTCTCTTGCTTAAAATAGAAATTTCAAGAAAAAGTATACAAATGAAAAACAAGGTTGAGTTTACAGCATTTCTGCTGCTCTTAGAAAGTTATTAGGCTTATTGTATATGCACATGTTGAATGCACTTCAGTCTCCAATTTTTGATTCTTTATAGGAAAGGCTAAGGATTCCACAAGTTCGTAAAGAGAATGCAATTCAAAGATAGTATTTTTTCATTCCCATTGAGCCAGTAGCAGCAGCAAAGGAGGCAGGACCTTCAGCTGCAATAGCTAAAATATTCAGCTTGCTAACTGAAAAAAACAGTAAAAGAGAGCAAAACCCATTTTATCCTAATGCAGAGTAAGAGCTACACTCTTTTCTAATTAATGCATAAAATGAATTTTGAATTTGCTAGCACTGAAATGAATTTCCTTTATAGAGGGAGAAAGGAAAATGGAACACTGCAGTACATGAATACATGTAAAATCCTTACTTTATTTTTGAGATGGAAAAATTGTGGTATGGAAGCAAAATACTTGCTGGCTTATGTAAGAGTTCAAATCTGGGGGGAACCTTCTCTAAAGGTAGTGCCCTGTAGCTCTGATGGAACTTGATTCTTGGGAAATACAGTTACTTCTCTTTCAACACCACTTTTTCTTCCCCAGCTAATTCATAGAAATAAGTAGATAGTGGTCTTCAAAACTGGCGGAAATTATCCCAACAGAAAGAAACGAATGCAAAACAATAGTCAAAGGACATGGGCAGTTTTCCTCCTATACATTTTCATTGCCAAAAGAAGCAACGTTCAATAGATTTAAGCTAGATTTAGCTAAATGTAGTTAGATTTATTTATTTGTGTTTGAATAAATCCTCTCAAACAACAATACCACTGTGTCTACCACTAAAAATAATCATTGCCCAAGTTGCAAGGCACTCATCTGAAATGTTCCAGCAAGTCACAACATGGTCTTCTACTGTCCAAGGCTGTAAAGTCTGTAGTTATCCCTGCACAGCTACTGCCTACTGCATATTCTACACACATACTATGTAAATTATGTATTTTGATTTACTATTACTCTCAGAATTTTACTTCCTTACTTGAGGCCTGAATTTTATCCTTTATTATCTAAATGGCTTCTGTCTCAGCATGGCTGCACTGCAATCCTTTCAGAAGACTTTGAAAGGTGCCAGTCTTGGAAATATTACTGAACTGACGCACTTAGGTAAAACAGATTGCTTCAGTAGGCACTGAAAACTTATACAGAAGCTAAGTAAGGTAGACTCATCCAGACTTTATTGTTCCCAAACTGGAAACAAGAAGAGAAATACAAAATAAAAAGATAACAACATATATCAGCATAATACAGCTGGTACTTTTTCTTTGGTCTGAGTCCCTGACAGTCCCAGAAACTGAGCTCTGATCCTGCCTATTGAACAAGTGTCTTGTTGCTGTAGGCTGGGGGCTGTAACTGTTACTGAACATGCATCATCCATCAGTTATTATCTGATCTCCCCTGTAAACTTTAGCAGTCACATTTTAAGCTCAAATGTCCTGCATTTATCCATTATAAATTATTTCTAATGTCACAAAACAGAGGCTCAACACTGGCTTAAGAAGATAAACTGTTGAAGAAGTGGCATCTGGAAAAGCATCCAGTGGATGACTTTCATTGGACTCAGAACTGTAGTTTGAGAAGGGAATATGTTAAGAAGAAGAGCACAAACCAGAAGCAAAGTGTACCTAAGCAGCAGCAAAAAAGGGGTTGGAGTGCCAGAACTGCTAAAAAGCATTCAGAGTAAAGCAAGGAAGAGCTGACTGGAAAATGGGAAAGGTGTTCCAAGTACCAAAATTTCTAGTTACAGTTCTGGTTCATTATTCTTTCATTACTAAAGCTTTATTATTCTCTGGGTTCATAGTGTAGGCGGGAGGAAAAAGCAGCAAACAAAACCTAAAACATAAGCAGAACAGTCAGCAGTGTAGTGGTTGAAAATAACTTTCTGTCTCTCCTCATCAGCTACCAATGCAAAACCTTTCCAGTGGACATAAAGAAATTCTGTAAGAGATCCATCAAATCCACTATCTTCTCTCAAGCAATGTACAAAAACTTTTCAATGACAGGTGCAAGGAATTTTGCAACGTCAGTTCTGAAGGCATTTAATGGTTAGACTTATGCCTTGAAAAATCAAAGTATATCTCTATTACAATGTATTTCATATACTGGGTAGATATTCTCAGAAATGTTAAAAATTGGTTTAACTTTTACTGAGTTTAACAAAATCACTTCTGGCAATTAATATCACGTTAAAAGCAAGATGAACTTTTCTTTTTACCTGAGTTTCTTCTATTGCATTTTCCTGGTACTGAAATCTCTTTTTCTTGTATTATGAGAATGTAAACTGGGACACCCTACAATCCCAGTCTTTTCATTCTCTCCTCGGATGGAAGCCTTTCCATGTCTCTATCTTAATTCATGCTTGAACTCTCCACATGACTATTTGATCCACTCTAAGTAGGTTACCATGCCAACCTCCTTAACACTAACCTTTGGAAGAAACCACAGAAAAATTGCCAAATAATACAGGGTAGCTGATATAAAATAAAAGCAATGTTTTAAAATGCTACCACCTGGTGGTAACCGAGCAGCAAAACCTTGACACATGCTAAAAACAGATGACCAATTTCTGCCTCTGATTAAATACAAATTCAAACCTTACAGGGGCTGCAAACTGGTAAATGGGAGCGAATGGGACTGTACTATGTTACGTCTACAGTGTCCTGTAGCTACGCTCAAGAGAGGAAATATGAGACACCAAATCTTGTACGATCTAGTGGCATGTGCTATGCACTTTTATGAGCTTCAGTTCACATGCATATCTGTGAAGAGAAAGCCAAAATTAAAATCTCCTAAACACGATAGTTACAGAGGGGGTTCACTAATATTGAATGAGTAGGCTATTTGTCCCAGTATAGAAAAAAAAGATACAATTACACAAATAAAGAAAAAAAGGCTGCATTTTCTGCAAGCATAATTGCACTGACTTCAGCAGACCTACTGGCACAGGAAAACTCCATTTGGAGCTCCCTTTGGTGACTGTATTATATAACATGATATGCATTAATCAGTAGCTAAGATAAGGTAAAGGAGACAAATGTGTGTTTCTCCAAATATCCAGCAATAACTATTAAAATCTTTACAGTTGCCACTTTCAAGTAATGAAATCCCTGTTCTCTGGGCAGGGAAACCAAGAACATTGAGTGCTTCAGTAAACTCAGCTAGGCAAAAGTAAAGACTTTTATCGCAGACACCACAGACCTGGGCCTGATCTCACACTGAGTCAGTACAGGCTGAGTCTGCTGGCTTCAGCTGAATTATTTCTCATTCTTATTAGGCTGAGATCAAAACAAAGTCTTCCTCCAAGTCTAATTAATTTTATTTTCATTCTCACTTGCATCTGAATTAGCAGTGGACAGTTGATACATACGCATTAAAATTTCCCTGTTAACTCTGATGATAGAAGCATATGTGTGTTTCACAGAGTGCTGTGTGTCAGGGTAGCTGGAGAATATGGTTTTAGTTGGTACAGACAGATCTTAAGGGAGGATACCCATAGGTATGAGAAAAATGCCTGATAATTTGCATAAGCAGCTGGCAGTATGCTCAGAGGGTCAAAAGCTCCTACCACATCTGCAGATCACTGTCAGATTGCTTTGCCCCTGCTTCTGAATGGCTTCTGTATAGCATATATTTCACTACAGAAATTATGGTTTCCTTTTCTGCCTTTCAAAGTATCGTTAAGCTTAGAGGTGAATGTGCTAGCTCTTCCCCTTCCCTCAGAAATAGGAAACTCTTTCCCTATATGAGAAAGCTTCTTTCCTTTAAGGACATAGAGTTTTGTATTTTTCTTCCTAGGATGTTCAGTTTCTTAATCCAGAATCATTACATTGCTTGACAGATGCATAATAGCCAGAAATGCATGGTAAATTTGAAAAAGAAAACCACCTTTGCTACAGTATAATATTTAACGTAAAAAGCTATACAGGAGCTGTCGTGATACCTCAAATTTCCTATATTATTTCCTATAATTATGATAGTATATAACTGTGATATCTATTTCAACTTACATTTTGTGATGGTCATTGCAAAAACTGACTACTGTGAAGTAGAATAACTTGTTCAAAGAAATAAGGAAACATATCAAATAAAAGGATCCTTGGCTTTTTTCTGGAATAAGGACAGGATTTTAACCACCCTTTTATATTTATCCAATTGGTTCTGGTCTATGTCACTTCAGACGACACTAGAATGGTAGTATCATGCACAAAAGCAACAGATCCTTTCAATTATTTAAGCACATGTTCAGCCTGAGTATTTGGCTGGGACTGAAATGGAAGGCAATTTGCACATCCATTTGTTCTTTGTTCATGATAAGTAACTGCTACTAAATTCATGTTGGTAATCAAAGACTTTTTCCAGCTTTTGGAGGTTTTTTACTCATATTTCTGAGGAATGATCAAGAAATAAGAATTAGATTTTTTGGCAATGTCGGTTCTGTCTGAACTCCTGATTGTGTTCATTTGTACCTGCAGGATAATAGGTCATTTCTTTTCCACACTCATTATTCTCTGAAAAATCACAAAATACTAAATATACTTAATATTCTCAGGTTGCACGTCTTGTAAACCTGAGTATTGACCTGGCTTTCCGTCAGGTGACAGTATGGTAGTGCTTTAAGGGCCTTTCTGAGTAACTAAGGTAGTGATAGATTGGAAAAAACAAAGTCATTTCAGCCACCCCCTACAGACACACTTCAACCATTAACATTAGATTAGGTATTTGCAGTTGGAAGTCTGGCTGGTAAAAGGTCTGATTGCCCAGCATTTTGTCAATGCCCATAAGCAAAAGGAAGTATGCCTCTGGAGAGAGGAATGAAATCACTGACAGGAGCTGCTGGTTCAGTCAGAAATCAGGGCCTACTAGGTAAGTGCAGTGTGATTAAAATCAAGATAACATAGCTGGCACTAATAAACAAGAGCCTCAGGAGGGACAATCTAAAGCAGTGTGAAGAGCAAGGGAGACGAAAAGGACAAAGGAGAAAAGAATGCCATGATTTCAGCAAAAAAGACAAGGTGTTACATTTAAATTTTAATTTCATGAACAAATGAAATTACTTCACAAACACCGATATACACATGCTTCTAGATAAACCTATGACAGCCATGTTATGAGAAAAATTGATCTGCAAACAACTCAGTTTTCTCAAACAGGGAAAGGTTTAAGCAGAATTTAGGTCAGAGCACCAAACAAGAGAGGTAGGGAGAATCAAGGGCATGCTTAAGCAGGTGAAAACCAGAAAGAATATTTGGGATGTAAAGCAAAAGTCTGAAACTAAAAGAGCCAGACATACCAAATACAACTCCAATCCTTAATATAAGAAAAGCCAGAAATCAGCCAAGGATACAGCTAGACCATTATAAAAATAGATTATAATACAAAATGTAGTTAAAAACTCTTTAAAGGGGTGGTTCTAGAGGATGAAGGGAGTTATTCGAGAAATTGAGATGTCTTTGTGTAGTGTTTTTAAATGGTTCAGAGGTGGCAGGTCATTTGCACCTTCATTGCATACATACGGAGACATCAGAATGCAGAAAAGCTATATAGGAAATTTTATAACAAAATGAAAAAGAGGAATCAAAGTGTTAGTTGCATAGTTAAAACAGTATAGAATTTGGCCTCACAAGCAAGCTGAAGAAATTTAATAAAGAAAAAGCAGAAATAAAGCTACTTATAGAGGCTTCAGCCTCAAGTACCAGATACACTTTTCAGGACTAGTGCGTCAAGGAACTAAATGCTAAATGTCATAGCTCAACAAGCCCTTAACAGCCAACACATACTGTTTTACAGAATGATCATGTAATGGTATCTTTTTAAATGGTATTTCTCAGCAAAGGAGATACTTACCTTGATTTGTCAGCCTATTGCTTTATACCTGATCTAGCAAAAGGAAACAGATCATAAGTGAGACAAGGATTTAAAAGGCTAGCCTATTCTTCAAAGGACTTGACTCCAGGGATTTCTATAAAAGAAAACAAAGGAGGTCCTGGAGGTGAAAATTCTACGACCAGAGCCACAAAGAGTGAGGTCCTATTACATTGCAGCCTATGACTCTCAGCAGTCGTGACACAAACAACTAGGCAAGTAACCTGAAATGCTAAGCAATGTGGCCAGACTGATCCTTGGTGTAACTCCATTTATTTGGGGGAATTTGTATCCCAGACAACTGTTGTGTTGAGTCTAATGCAAACCTGATGGAAGCAGATTCAACTCCCTTGATATCAATGCAATATGACCAGCTTAGTGTAGGAGGCCTGGATTTGGCATAACATGTCTCTTGTAGTGAATTGATTTTGCAAAACACCACAGTTTGTCAGCCCTTTTGATATCTCCAGTCTCAGGAGAACTGCCCCCTTCTAGTACTGCATTGATTCATTGCTGAGTTGACCTTTACAAATGGACCAGAATAGAAGGGAATTTATTTATATAACGTCTTTCATTCAAGAGATGTCTGCAATCACTGATAAACCAATAATAATATGAAGATAATGTGTAGGCAAATATAAAAACAGTTGTAAATTAGGCAGCAGTACATATATTACCTTGAATACAAGATGATTACAAATGAAAAAACATTGTTCGCTTGTATTTAAGAGCTTTTCCCCTTCCCATTTAAAGCATAATGTTGCAGAATTCATTTTGTGGGCTAGGAATACACTGAACTGTAACATAAATTCACATGTAACTCATTTCACTAGTTCATTCTTTTGGTTTTAAAACTATTCTGCTTCTTACGGATGAAAAATATGTATTTTTCATTGCTTTCCAGATTTAGTTTAAGGTGAATCTATACAGTTATTTTTGAGATGTGTGAAGCTGGGCTTTGTAGGTCTTGAGTATCTGTCTTTACAAAGCTTCCTGTTGACCATAGCAAACCATTCTTTTCAGCTCCATTGCTTTCTTTCTGTTAGTTACTTCCTTTCCTGATAGTTCTGTAGTACCACGGAGGTAAAGAATTATCATCATGGTCTTTATCCGAAAGACTGAAAATACTTTAAACAATACAGAAATGGTGGAGCGGTATCCTGATACATTAAAAATGTTTGTGAGCCTGCAAAGCCAATATCTCCCTTACATGCTTTTATATTCTCCAGGAATTATATTATGCTTAATAGGACTAGCAGCTGAATTGTCTGGTATGCTTGTGATCCCAGGGAGCTATAGCATGGCAACAGAGTACATGCACTTATATTGCTAGAAATGCAAAGGGCAAACATGAGAAACAGCAGTCTATGAGCCTGAAAAGCAATGAAACCATGGAATAAGGGAATGCAAGGAATACAATTTCAGGAAGGCTGATTTGGAGAGGTTCGGAAATGCGGACTAGCTGCTTCTCTGCCTTGTACCAGCTGTGGTTGCCCAATGTCAGATGCTGCCATTCTGATGCATGTTTTATATTTTGTTTCTACTAGTATAATATAACCCCAAGTGATTAATGCATCATAGAACTTACCTTTGTGGGAAAATGTTGAAAGTCCCCGGAGATATTTGTCTTGTTCCTAAACACAACTTTGTAAATCCATTCCATCAGTCTCTGTGACTGGCAAAGGATTTCCCACTCCTCTGCATCAGTTAATGGGTGGTTATGAAATGCCAAGAACTGGTGCATACAGACCTGTCTGAGGTTAGGGAACTTTTCAAATATAGACTTTTTTTTTTAAAGTGGATACAGTAGATTGTAGCAGATGGCTCGTTCTGTCTGGTAAGTCCTTCTTCATTCATGGCTCATTAAACTAGTAGTGTCATTACTGTCTAGCATGTTAATTTGGAATCCATGTGCTAAACTTCATTGCAAAATTTTATGATTAAAAGATACGATTTGTGTGCACAATAGGTAGTATTTCTTGTTCAATATGGCAAAATAGTTACAGTTCCCTCTAGATATCTTTTAAAGCTGGATTTTCAGCTCTCTACCATTTGATTGGAAAAGCAGATTTCATGAATTTGTGTCTGGTTGCTAGGAGGTTAATGCAAGAATATATTTTTTCCTAGTGACTTGGAAACCAGAAGATTAAAAAAAAAATCCCCTTCTTAAAATAATTAATCTAACATTAAATATATTTTACATTTACAGCTATATCTTTCAATTCTTTGCAGTCTTTTTCTCGGCACAGGAGTTACTGAAGAACTTCACATTTCACATACTGCACTGTTCATCTCTACAACATAAGGCAATTTGCACTGGAAGCACACGTTAAAAAAACTTAGAAATTAATCTTCAGCATTATGTAGTGGATTTCCACAGGCCTTTTAGTGATTAAAATTTTAATCACCTGATGATTAAAGGTTTCATTACTAGGCAATTAGCACTTAAAATTTAAGTGCCAGGCATTTAACTCCATTTTGGAAGTGGAACCGTCAGTGGTTGGGGATTGCAAAGTCGGATAGATCATAAGGCAGCAATGAAGTAAGAGCAAAGGGTCCAGACAAGGTCAGAGGGAAGGGGAAGCTTCAAGGTGCAAGTGCCTGAACAGTATAAGGATCCCTCTCAGCAGGTTTCAGCAGAAGAAGGAGATTTAGGTCTAACGAAGGAGATATCGGAGTGCGGTGGGAGCCAGCAGCTCCCTGGGTGCTAGGAGCAGGGCAGCTGGGGGGCAGTGGGGCAGCCCCAGCCCCAGGCATTGGGCACCTCCCTGGGGACGGGGACAGTTGTTCAGTCCTTGCATGAGAGTGTGGATCTTGAGGTAGAGTAAAGCTTGCCCAGAAACTGATCACAAAGAATATTTGTTTAATCTTCTGTGTGTTTTGAGATAGAAAGCACTGCTGAATACCAAACTATTGTAGTACCTTGTAACACATGAATCGTTATTGCTGTTGTTTTCCATAAAAAGATATATTTAGCTGGAAACCTTCACTCTATTACCCTAGGCAAACTGAGCTGCAATTTAAGCAAGATGCATTTTTTTTTTAGTTTGTTTCAGAATTGTAGATTTTGCATATTGGCACTGAGTGTTGAAATGCCGAGCTGGAAGCTGATTAGTTCTTTTCTTAGCTCTTGCTAGTTTTAGCTGCCTCTTAATCTTTTTTTTTTTTCTTTTTTTTTTTTTCACTAGCAGGAACACATTAGTCCTAGAAGGGTTACACAGTCTTTTCCCAGTATAAATATCTAGTATTGATTTATCTGTGAACAAACTGGATTTGTTATTTCATTATAAAATATGTGCAGTAGACGTTGGAGCTGGAGGATGTTAGAACTCACTGATCTACCAGAATAATAAAAAAAAGACCAGATGTAAAAAAAATACCTTGTTCTGACTCAGTTCCATAGCTCATTTTGATATTAGAGGAAGCTGCATTCATGTATCAGAGCCTAGGCTATGGAGCTTAATATATTCCTTCAGAGTTCTCATGCTGTTTCAAGATAACATCGGGGTTTGAAACTATAACCAGTCATTCAGAAGGATAGGAAGTTCACTCTTGTTTTTTTTTTTTTTTCTTTTTTCTTTTTCTTCATCATTTGAGTACCATTCCAATGACTAAATTCATGCCATTGAGAAGCTGGTCAATTACCTGAAAGGCGGTTGCAGAGAGGTGGGTGTTGGTCTCTTCTCCCAAGTTACTAGTGACAGGACAAGAGGAAAATGGCCTCAAGTTGCACCAGGGGAGGTTTAGGCTGGATATCAGGAAAAATTTCTTTACTGAGAGAGTGGTGAAACACTGGAACAGGCTGCCCAGGGAGGTGGTAGAGTCACCCTCACTGGAGGTGTTCAAGGAACGTTGGATGTGGCATTGTGGGACATGGTTTAGTGGGCATGGTGGTGTTGGGTTGATGGTTGGACTTGATGATCTTACAGGTCTCTTCCAACCTTAGAGATTCTGTGAATCTGTGAAGCCGATCAGCAACATTAAGTCCTTGGTGCTTGTAGCAGATTCAGTAAATGCATGGCAGAAAAAAATCCAAACTTTCCCCCATGTATTACCTAATTGTTTTTATCTGGTAGAAGAGAAATGTAGTAACCATTGGATTGACCCCTGTCCTTAGTTCTGATGAAAACCCAGTTAGCAACTGAACAAGGAAGTATCAGAATGAATCAGCCACTAAAGTGGCTATGTACGAGTAGGAATTAAATGGTGAGTGTGAGCTGAAATAGGTTTTTGCAGAGATGAAGTTAAAAAAAGCACAAAGCAATGTAAAAATAGTTTAAGAATGAATGCCTGATTTTCAATTTGGTGTTTTGGGAATAGCAAATAGTACACTAAACTGTTCCATCACCTAAAGAAATAATGTCAAGTAACAAGCAAAATCCTCCCTACAAGGCAGCTACTGAAGAGATATTCTAACCTGGAATATATTATTTTTTTTCTTTTTGTGAATGATAAAAATGATGAAGACTGCACATGTCCTTATATACTTTTTCTTTAAAAGGTGGCAGTTACAAAGGTGGTCTCTGCTTCCATGAATAATTGCTTTGAGACAGACTAAATTCCATCATGAAAGTGAAGTCTGAATGCTGGGGTTTTTATTTTTCATTATCATAAAGCCCTGCAAATTTGCAGCAGAAAATTCTACAGATGCTATAGGCACAGCTGCAGCTTTTCAAAGATAGGTCTATACAGCCTATAGAGTGGGTGGTGTAGGATTTGTCTCATCTTTATATTTAGCCACCTACAGAAATTCACCTAACTAATTTTACCTACCTATCTCAGGAAAGAAGGACTTATGCCCTTGAGGTGCTTATTTCTGTCCACTGACTGCAAAGTGGACTGACTCAGACATGTTTGCATTGTGGCTATTTATGTCTGATGAGAGCAATTTTATCTGTAAGAAATTCTTCCTCGGGTGTTCATGGCCAGCTTTCATTTTCATAAACCCTAAATAAATCTGGATCATCAGCAACTTGTCATATTATTGCTAGGATAAGATGAATCATGCCCTGGAAGTATTGTGGGCGTTTTTTGTGGTTTTTTTAACCCAAGCACATGACTATGCAGATTAAAAATCCTTAGACAAATGCTGTTGTAAACAAATTAGGTGGGTTGAATTCAGCCCTGGGTATTTTCTCTTCTTTAACAGTCAGCCATTATCCTTCTGAGATTGTAACAACACAGCTCAGAATGAAATTAATTGTACATCACTAGCTGGAGCTACCAATAAGCCATTAGGTAGCAATTTAAATGAAAAGAATTAACATAACAATTGCTGAACTGTCAAAACTGACCTCCTTACCTTAAGGCTACCATGCAGAAGGAAACAGATTTTTTTTTTTTTTTTTAATTCCATGCTTGTTTTTGTAGTGGTTATAAAATGAAATCCTGATGAATATTGAGTAATGTTAATGACAGAAAGCCCAAACTCATGAGTTATTGGAGTGGAATGGTGAGAGAAAATCTTGAGACACTTAGCAAGCATTATCAAGTTAATCTTTTTCTGGTTGGCTTTTAAAGAAAAGATTTTTTGAGGAAATTATTTGGAGACAAGCAGGACAATTTCTGAAGGAAAACACAAAGGCACAGTCATAGAAAGAGGCACAGACAGTTAATCAGATTTAAGGAGGTAGTACCTGGTCAACTGGATGTAACCATATGGTAAACTAAATTAACAGGGGATCAGACTTTTATATGGCTATAGTCTGTCTTTTTTAAAAAGACCTGGCTGAAAATTATAAAAAGGAGATTGTCAAAAGCACTTTGAAGACAGAATTATTACTTTAATAAGCACAAGCATATGGAATGGAAAAGAAATGAGAGATTTAGAGCCTACACATATGTTTGTTTAATCTGTGAGATTCCAATGAGTAGACCAAAAAGGAAATGTAAAATTATCTATATACTTCTCACATTTACCATGAGATGCAAAAGAATTTAGTTTCACTTAATGAGTTGGTCTATGAGATCACCTGCATACAAAAAATTTGTTGTAGGAAATTTAATTTCCAGTAGCAATCTATCTCAATTCAGGAGATTAACTGATTATAGCAGTGTTGCAAGTGACTTCCTGTATAACTGAGCATGGTCTCTCAATGAATTAGAAATAAATCAGTGATCCCAGTTGCAGCAACATGAAGATACCTGTTTTAAACATTTTAATCCAGGGAAGATATTTAGTATCATTAGAGATGGCATGTAGGGACCGCATAAGAGCTAGGTGTCAACGTTAGAACCTTCTTTGGTCCTTCCTTATCTTCTAGTAGCCCATGCTTGATTCTGAGCTACCTGAAGATGGGAAGACAGACAGAACAATGGAGAAAAGTCAAGACTTTAAAAGGCTGTAGGTTCTTTGAAATGTAAGTGCTACAAAACAGAAATTTCTCAACCTACTTTGTTCAGTTTTGCTGAAGTCATATATAATGGATTAATATACTATATGAAACAAGTCACACTATCTTACTACATCTCATTTTCATGTACTTCATTAAGTTTTTAAAGCTTTATGCAATCTTTCAAAAATGCGGACACTAGCTACACAACTTTGTTCCAATATCAGTCTCCCAATTGACATAGCATCTACTTTGCTACTTTTGCTGCTTACTGTCCCCCTTTTAATGCATCCAAAGCCTTCCCTATTCTTCCAATCAGCAAGTTCCCTTATGTTGCACATCACTATATTTTCATTTGAAAGCATTCAAATTAACTTGTTTGAATGGACCGCTTCACCATACTATCTAGGTTACACTCTGTAACTGGCCTTGTTTAATCATCATCATTCATTCTTCAGATCTTTGAATCACTCGCAGATCATACCAGCTGGGGTTTTTTTTCATATTTAATTCTAGCTCACTTAGATGAATATTAAATGATTTCAACATTATTTATGATCGACCCAGAACCCCACTAGAAATATGCTCATTCAGCAAGGATTCCACTATCCTTGTTACCTCCTGAGATCTGCCAGTCAGCTATAATCCAAATGACCTGCTAATTGCATTATGCTATCTTTTTAGTCAGCATGTGATGGGGCACTAAACCAAAAATGGCATTAAAAAAAAAGAAAGTGTATTGCATGTACATGTTTACCACCTTCTTCTTGTTCAAGCCACTGACAAGGAACACAGGAGCAAGACAGAACTGTATATCTGAATTTCATCAGAATATTTGACATAGTTCTACTTGATGCTTGATTAAGATTCTGCATTATATGAAAATAAGAAAGACTAAGATAGGCTGAGATCCCAAAACGTAGTTGTTAATGGAAATTCATCAATTTGTGGGGACATATCCCGAGGGATTGGTACTTTGCCAAGTGCTATTCAATAATTTTATCAAGAATGTAGACAACAATATAAAATCTTGTCTGTCTGAGTTTATAGGTGATACAATGATGAACAGAACAGTAAATAACAGGAGAGGTTACCATTACAGAGTGATCTGGATCAGTTAAATGGTTACTCTCCAACCAGGCATGTTTTCAAACAACTGAAGTTAAGATAATTCATCTGGGGACAAGGAATTAATGTTCTAGTTAAAGGGTGGGAACACTATTTTGGAAAACAGTCATTCAGAAAGTACACCGGAGTCACAGTATATGAATGTCTTAATATGCTAATCCAACTTTTGGATGGACTAAAAGGAGACTGTAGAGTAAGAATATGCCACTGCAGACAAAGCTAGTCAGACTAGTACTATACTACTGTGACCATCCCTGTTGACTGCATTTAAAGAGGATGTTAGAAAAAGCAACATGTGGTAGCTGAAAAACAACCCTTGTTAAACAGAGCCTTTAGGGACTCAATTTTTTCAGCTAATCAAAGTGGAGGTTAAAAGGTGGTTTGATTCCCATATAGAGATACTTAATTCTACTATGAAATGAAATCTGGTCATGGGAAAAAAGGAAAAATTTCAGTCTAACAGACAAAAGCATAACAAGATATGCACATTCAACCTTGAAACAGAGACAGTAAATGTAATTAACAATTTATCAGGAAAGGGAAGAGACGCTTTCTGGCTCTGAGTCTGTAAAATGAGATTAGATATCTTTCTGGAAAACATGCTTTGACTCAGCATCTGAGAAAATTGTATAACTTATAGACCAAGTGATCATAATGGTCTGCACATAAAGACTATGAATTTATTTGTCAAACAAGAAGCACTGGCAAAGAAAAACAAGAATTTAATCCTGTCATGGCATTTTGAAATGGCAATATTTTTCTCCCTTGTATGGGGTAAGAGTGACTGAAACGATGTGGCAGATCTCCTCTAGCAGGCTGAAGCATACCTGGGTTTGGTATGACAAGGAAAATAACCTGCTTACTTCAGTGGAGAATGGAGGAATGTTATCAGTACCAAAAGCATCTTAGGACAGATGATATGTTGAAAGAAAATGGGGTTTGGGTGACTGAAGAGGATTGGTGAAGAGGTGACTTCACAGGTGGGTACTTCTGCCTGAAAATGACCCTAGAAGTCCATGAAGGAGACTCCTGTAAATGATGCAATCTGAGCTGAGTGGTTCAATGAGCTCTTCCTGGATATTATTTGGCTAGCCATGTCAGTACCATTTCAGCGTAAATCAGCATAGAGAGCCTTTGAAATAAATCAGTATACATATACCAGCCATACAAGTAGATAAATGCATGGAAACAGGTTGAAAACCAGGCAATTAAAAACTTTTACAGAGCTAAAAGCAATTTTATTCAAAATGGAATGAAACTAGTAAGTCAAATTAAATAAAATACTAAAGGATATGGTGTGGTACAAGATAGAAGCCTATTATATAAACCCTTTGAACAGTGAATTAAAGTAAAAACACTCATTAAACCAAATTACAGCTGAGGACCAGTTAAAGCATATTACTTTGACCCTGCTGGGGTTTTTTTCCCATCACATGGTCATATTAATTGGCATGGATCTTCTTAAGAAACAAACACAAACATTTACAAAAGGTAGCTTGCGAGTGTGGTTAGCAGCTTTTAGTAGTCATTTGGTAAAAGCCTGAACAACGCTGTGAGAACATCAGCAGCAGAACAGCTTGTCAAAATAAAACCTTAAGCAGATGGTTCTAAATCACTGGAACTCTACTGCATATGCTGAATACTTGAGCAGTTCTACGAATAACAGAAAGCTGTCCACAAACATGGAGGAAAATAGCAGATGTGTGAGGCTGATGTTACCTCGTCTCCATCACATGCAATGCTATCGCTGTCAAAAGTGCTGTCTCTTGCCTGCTTGAGAAAGTGACTAAAAAAGTCTCTGTTGATGAAGCTGTTCATAAGAAACACGCTCCTTTTTATATACTGTACCTCAGTCCGTTGCTGTGAAAAAGGGGAACTTACACAGGCACAGACAGAAGGCAGCTGCAGCAACAGTTCCAAAGGACACTTCAAAATCTCTTAATCTCCAATTTACATGTCAACATGAAATGCACATGAACTTTCTGTTATTTTACCAAGTGCATTTCACTTTCACCAAACAGAGCAAGTCTTAGTCACAGAGATTTTTGTTCATGAATCTCTGTTTTCCATATTCCTGTAGGGTCTTACTCCAATGTAATGTTCTGAGGTAGCAATTGTCTTATTGTTCAACCTTTATTTAGCATCTCACTCTCTAGAGTCTTGGTCACCTCAGAGAAAGAGAGCTGAATTTGGTCCCTATTCCCACTACTGTTCCTTTGTTTTACAGCAAAGTATTTAGTATAAGAAATACAGAAGAACTCCTTTCTGTGGTAAGTGCTAGAGCCTTCGGCCTCCAGAGCTCTAGTTTCTGAGGGAGTTTGTTTATCTGAGAAATAAGGGCCCCACAGCAATAAGAAGATTCATTTCTGCTAAGTACTATAATATGGTAAACTGAAGCAGAAAATAGTCTTTGGCTGCTGCTCTTTCATTCTCTACATAAATAGGGATCAGTCATACTTGAAGACCTTCAAGCATGAACAGATTTTTTTCCACAATACGAATTGATTGTATCTGTAACCCCTAGTATTTGGTATTGGTGGAAGCTGCAGGCATCCTTCCACCGCATTACTGACTTCCATGTAACATGGTGGAAGTACTGGTGTTCCCAGAAACTGTTCTGGTTTGAATTATAACCTTAAAACTGCTTACAGTGATTTTCCAAAAAATATATAGCAGAATGCAGATCCTCATCTGCATGAGGATGTATGTATGATGCTATATGTATTATCTGTAATGATGCTATATCATTGTATGGTACTATAATGATACTATATGATACTGTAATGATACTATACTATCTGCATGACACTGTATGTATTATCTGTAAAGTGTAAGAAAATGACAAAAAATATATTTTCAGTATATTCCAAGAATACATACGAAATTATATATTCTGTGATATTTTTAGCTTATATAATCTTACTTCTGTTTAAAGTAAAGTGTAAGCCTATGAAAACCGGGAAGAAATAGAATTATTTTGGCTATGCGTACCTGAGAGTTTTACTGCAATACCCTTCCAAGTAATTTTGGTATCTGTCTCTGATCCTAGAAACTGGCAGATTGACTAACACCTTCAGAGTCCAGAGTCCAAAGGTGTCTTTTATTTAGATTTCAGAAGTCCAAGCCAAAGATGAAGAACAAAGTGCATTTTTAGCATACCAGTGATTTAATATCACTGACTAGGGTGTCATCAGGGAGCTGCAAATTAAACCCTTCTGAGAAGTAGTTTTTGGGTTTTGGGTATGTTTTTATGATTTAATACAGTATGTTGAGATGCTGAACACTTCATTTGGGTCATCAGGGTCTTTCAAAGGTTTTGAGTCTTCAAGTAAAACATCAAGATCATATATTTTCAATAAGAATTTTTTTTAATGTAATCTGGCAAAAGTCTACTGAAACTAACAGAGTTCTCCTCTGTAGTTCCAGTGATAGTAATTGCATTTTCTATTCTTTCTGATTGTATCAATAGAAAGCTTATTTTTTTTACCTAAAAGGGGAGCTACTATATTTTCTGGTGCTTGAGAATTTGGATAAATGTTCTGAATATAACTGAAATGTTATTTTATTAATTTGAGTGTAATAGCCTCAGAGCACAAGAACAGATATAGTGTAAGCTTCTGTTGGAAGTAAAACCCTCAAACAGTGTCATTAGCTTTCCAGAAGCTTTAGTCCGTGATTTGCATAATGTTACGGTCTCGAGAATAAGGCACAGGGAAGACTGACAGTTATCTGGGTACTGCTATGGTAGTATGAGCCATTTTTCCCCTCCTCTCTTATTTTGTTTTTTTTTTTTTGTCTTATTTTATTTATCTTTCATCGCTGTACTGTATGAGGCCATAGCCATATTTACGTGCACACTTTGCGTCCCTTATTTAAAAGGTGACCAACAAGCTTTCTCTGTCAGGAGCTGTAAGAACTCAGTAGCAAGGAATGGTTCTTTGTGATCATATCACAGAATCACAGAATCACAGAATCATTAAGGTCGGAAAAGACCTGTAAGATCATCAAGTCCAGCCATCAACTAACACCACCATGCCCATTAAACCATGTCCCACAATGCCACGTCCACACGTTCCTTGAAGACCTCCAGTGAGGGTGACTCCACCACCTCCCTGGGCAGCCTGTTCCAATGCTTCACCACTCTCTCAGTGAAGAAATTTTTCCTGATATCCAGCCTAAACCTCCCCTGGTGCAACTTGAGGCCTTTTCCTCTTGTCCTGTTGCTAGTCACTTGGGAGAAGAGACCAGCACCCACCTCTCTGCAACCTCCTTTCAGGGAGTTCACAGAATCACAGAATCACAGAATCACTAAGGTTGGAAAAGACCTGTAAGATCATCAAGTCCAACCATCAGCCAACAAACAACACCATGCCCATTAAACCATGCCCCACAATGCCTCGTCCACACGTTCCTTGAACAAGTTGTAGAGAGCGATAGTCTCCCCTCAGCCTCCTCTTCTCCAGACTGAACAACCCCAGCTCCCTCAGCCTCTCCTCATAAGACTTGTGCCCGAGACCCCTCACCAGCTTCGTCGCCCTTCTCTGGACATGCTCCAGCACCTCAATGTCCTTCTTGTAGTGAGGGGCCCAAAACTGAACACAGGATTCGAGGTGCAGCCTCACCAGCGCCGAGTACAGGGGCACGATCACCTCCCTACTCCTGCTGGCCACACTATTTCTGATACAGGCCAGGATGCCGTTGGCCTTCTTGGCCACCTGGGCACACTGCTGCCTCATATTCAGCCAGATGTCAATCAACACCCCCAGGTCCTTTTCTGTGGAGGAGCTTTCCAGCCACTCATCCCCAAGCCTGTAGCGTTGCATGGGGTTGTTGTGACCCAAGGCAGGACCCGGCACTTGGCCTTGTTGAACCTCATACAATTGGCCTCGGCCCATCGATCCAGCCTGCCCAGATCCCTGTGCAGAGCCTTCCTACCCTCAAGCAGATCAACACTCCCGCCCAAATTGGTGTCATCTGCAAACTTGCTGAGTGAGCACTCAGTCCCCTCATCCACATCATCAATAAATATATTGAAGAAGACCGGTCCCAAAACTGAGCCCTGGGGGACTCCGCTTGTGACTGGCCACCAACTGGATTTCACTCCATTCACCATAAGTCTCTGAGCTCGGCCGTCCAGCCAGTTTTTTACCCAGCACAGAGCCACGAGACGCCAGGAGAATACTATGGGAAACAGTGTCGAAGGCTTTATAAAGTCCAGGGAGACAACATCCACAGCCTTTCCCCCATCCACCAGGCGGGTCACCTGGTCATAGAAGGAGATCAGGTTGGTCAAGCAGGACCTGCCTTTCATGAACCCGTGCTGGCTGGGCCTGATCCCTTGGTTGTTCTGCACGTGCCCTGTGAGCACCCTCAAGATGAACCTCTCCATAACCTTCCCGGGCACCGAGGTCAGGCTGACAGGCCTGTAGTTCCCCGGATCCTCCTTCCGGCCCTTCTTGTAGATGGGAGTCAAATTGGCAAGCCTCCAGTCATCCGGGACCTTCCCTGTTAACCAGGACTGTTGATAAATGATGGAGAGTGGCTTGGCAAGCTCCTCCGCCAGCTCCCTCAGCACCCTTGGGTGGATGCCATCAGGCCCCATAGACTTGTGAGTGTCCAGGTGGCATAGCAGGTCATTAACTGCTTCCTCCTGGATCATGGGGAGTTTATTTTGCTCTCCATCCTTGTCTTCCAGCTCAGGGAGCTGGATACCCTGAGGATACCTGGTCTGGCTATTAAAGACTGAGGCAAAGAAGGCATTAAGTACCTCAGCCTTTTCGTCATCCTTGATGGCAATTTTCTCCCCTCATCCAGTAAAGGATGGAGATTCTCCTTGGCTCTTTTTTTGTTGTTAATATATTTGTAAAAACATTTTTTGTTATCCCAGCTTCTGTTCAGTCCCATAAGAAACAAACCATAAATACTTATAGACAATACTTTTTTTTTTTTTTTGTAAATATTGTTTGAAGGTTTACATTAATGGATGGGATTTGTCATTTTCAGAAGCTAGTTGAAGTATAGCTCTGTGGGCTGAGTCTCAACAGGTCCCATGCTGTTTTCATTCACAAAATCAGTACACTGGCAGTAACATACACCCTGTCCTGTTGCTGGCCTGACAGAGAAATCAGTAAATGAAGCAAATGAACCCTTCCTGTGCAGTATTTTTTCAGCTTGTTCTCTGAATAAGCATTTGTTTCAGCATTTTTTATAATGTGAATATATGGACCTAGATCCATGAAAGGACCCACAGGATCTTCTAGGCTCAGAACAGTGAATGGGCGTTGCAGGCCCTTAGACAAAGAAACTTAAGACATTTTTAGGGTGCAGTGCAGCACTTGCTGTCAATTTTTTCCCCTCTCCCTTTTCAAAACCATGTGCTGTATTACTAGCTTAGAGAGTCATGTTCACCTTAGCTTTTTGGCTTGATAGCTCTTTATACATGCCATGCAATGTCTGGACAAAGTAAACAGGAGGCATTGTGAGTGTGTCTGCACTGGAACAGTGCTGGAGAGTCCAGGAACTTAAACTTGGTTCCTTTCAAGAAAGAAAACTCTAGTCACCCATACTTTGGCTGGGAGTCTTAGTCATTGAAACAGTGAACTGGTGAGGGTCCTGCTCTGTCACCCTCTGACAGAAAGCAGTGGGAACTGCTATATTTGTTCCGCAGATGTTTGCTTGGGCCAGCTGATAGGCTTAGACCCTTAAGAAGACAGAGGGAAAGATGAGATATCTGGAGTTTTCAACCTCTTACACATGAGGATCTTAGTGCTCCATACAAGAAACTTCTGGCCTTTCCCACAGCAGGACTGAAAACACTCATTTAAAATGAATGTAAAATCTGGGGTACCTCTACATCTTAGCTAATTCCAGGGTAGACAACAGCTGAGCAGAGATTTGGAAATCGTAATTTTTGGACTTAGTCTCCCTAAGCAGGAGATAAGTGGGACTTTGATGCACAGGGAGGACATAAATCTTTTTTTGTGGATCTGGTCTTTCTTGCTAGGAGATTGGACTGATATTACCATACCCTTTCCAACATTCATCAAGTGGTAACAGTTTTCAGTTGTTAATGATCTGTGAGGAATGAAAGGCTATTTGATATTTCCTGTTATTTATTTTTGCCTTTTTCCAAAGATCTGTCCTACGCACCTATGGCACCTGAGCATTATCTCCAAATACTTTGAAGCATCCACTCCCATCAGGTTTTTATGTTTTGAAATTGCTCTGCACATTGATTTGCACGTTGTTCACAGACAAAGGCATAGCTGTTTGAGATGACAAATGAACACACTGATTTCTTATGATCCAAAATGGATTGAAGCTCCCAGCCCGCTAAGCTGGATTTTGCCAGCTAACACATTTCGTGGCACCACGCTGAAAACATTTTCTTGTCTATGCTAGCTGCAAAAGAAATGCTCAAGAGCTGGGCAAATTATTTCTTTGGGTAACACTTTTCCTCAAAGGGTATGAGTTCTGAGTAACAGATCTGTGTTTCAGGTCCAAATTCAATCTTTGAATTGAGCATTTGTGTAGATTAGGCAAGTGGGTATTTGGCTGAATTATTAAGGTCCTTCTTGCTTCTGAGGTGGTGTATGGTAGGGCAAAGATTCACTAAATTTAACACTCAACAAAATGTTGGCTTTGAGTACTAGTATTGAAGACTGTTTGGTCTGCTCCCCGAGAATGCCAGGGCCTTTGCTGAAACTGGATGGAAGAGCTAACCAGCACCTTCATGGGCATTCGGTTGTCATTTCCTACAGAGCACAAATGAAGCAATAACAGCAAAAGTGAATCACTACTTGCAAACAGTTACTCACTTTTGTGGATTGCTCAGTAAGTGTGGGTGTTTCGATCTTAAACTTCAGATGAAGAAGTCAAGCAAGCAAGAACCCAGAAGCCACGGGAACAGCTGGGAATAAATCTAAATATATATTTTAAAAAGCTCCAGGTGGGCTTCATGAGCAGGTGTAAAAATTATTACTGTGGGCCAAAATGGCTGTTCTGAGTAAATGGTGAATTTTTTGACCTTATTCTGTGTGTATGAAGGGGAAATAACAATTCAGAGATAATAGAGTATATTTAAGCAGGTGGAAAAATCTATTCCTAAAATTAAAAAAGGAGAAAGATCCAAACATACAATACAGATCATAGGTCTGTAAGTTAACCAAGGCTTAGGGTATAAAATTATTTAGATAAGGAAACATACCCATCAAGTTTCCAATTAATAAACAGGCAGTCTATTTTTTAACTGTGAAAGCTCCTTTATAGTAATGTTTTTGCTGTCCTATCCATTTGACCTACTCTATTTTTGAGTTTCTAGTAGTTTTTTTGTTTGATTTTGTTTTGTTACTCATCTCTAGAGTAAAAGGTGTCAGTGATCCTATCAGCTGTACATAAGTAACAGTTGTTGAAATAATTGGGACCTCTGCAGCAGGTATTGTGACTGATCTCAGGTGCTCTTTTCCCCTTTTCCTTTTTGGGACATGTGATGTGTAATATGTGTGCAAATCTGAAATTTCTGGAACTAATAAAGGGAAATGTACCTTAGGTTAGTAAATGTAATAAAAATATTTCTCTAACTCTTCTCTGCATATGTGATGCACTTTCAGGTAACTTCAGTTTCTCCGTAATAAACCAAAATGTCTTGGAATGATTTCTCATAGGATCTCATTGACCTATGAAATTAATTTGGTGGTCTCAGTTACCAGGTGACAGGTGTCTACACCCCGCACAAAAAAAACCCCACTGCACAGCTGGCACTGGCTTCCACCTTTGGCCACACTCCTAACGCGGAAGCCAACACTGAATCAGATGCGGGCAATGAACTATCCTCGTGGCTTATGCAGTTCAGGTTTCAGACTTATTAACAGGAAAACTTTCACTGCCACTGTTTGCACTTTTAACCTTTTCTTCAATAGAAGGGCCACTCCAGAGAACAGAAGGTATTCTTCAAGGCCACGCAGCATAATCCACAACAAGCAGCCTCTGCAGGAAGTGGGAATCTTTTAAGTGGAATTTCAGTAGCTGAATGTTTCCTTGAAAAAAAAAGGGATCTGAAGGAAGAACAACATAAGAAGACTGGACTTCGCTTGTATACAATGCAGGATTTATATTGACTTGGGAAATAAATCCTTTTCTTCTGAAAAAAAAAAGTTGCAATTTAGAAAGATTGTTTTTCTCCACTGAGAGAATATGTATTCCAAGACCCCAAGCTATTTTTTCTCTGTGTGCAAGACAAACAATTTTGAGCCTTACCAACAAATATTATTAAAACATCAAGTTCCCATACGCTTAGAATCTTTTAAATTACTTTTATGGTCTCTCCTCTCCTCTGGAATCAATGTACATAACAAATTTCATGTTTGCTTTAGATGTTAAGAAACTTGCTGCTTCTTTTCTACACTGCACAGCTCCACACATACTGACATCTTTATTTTTGTGGCCCACTACCGCAGAAGTCTTAGTATTAGGCAGTGCAAGTTTTATCTAATCTCTCTAAGCTATTAAAACTAAGGGAATGATTGTCATTTTAATAGCAGACAACAGGGAAGCCATCAGTTGTAGAATTTGTCAGGAGAAAAGCAAACAGGGAAAATCCCAGATTCATCTTTTTTTAGGATTCCCAAGACTAAGGAATGCAAATATAACCATTTAGTAAAAGAACACCCTAATATTATCCCAATTTGCAAACAAAATTTATCATTAAAAGGGGAAACTAAATACAGTATAATCACAAGACCCCAGACACTGATATGTATACACTGATATGCCTTTACCAGACATCCCCAATGGATGAGTAAGATAAATTATTCACTGTAACAGTAGCCTTTGATGAAAGTATTTTCTGTCTCTCTAACAACTGTGCTTGCCTTACCATCTGAAAGAACTCCTCCTTTTTCTCAGCGCAATTTCTTCCTCTATTACACATTCTCATAATTTTGGAAGCTGTGCAACACCTCCTCTTTTAAAAGCAAAAAACCCCCCATAAAAACAGCAACAACAACAAAACATCCAACAACAATAGACATCCAGAAGCTGCTGACCAGCAGATTATTTGTCTTGGTTGTATAAAACTAAGCTTCAAGTCCCTCTTCTGCCTATTTGCAGTCCAAGATTTGAATCCTGTAGAGCAAGAGAATGACTAAGCTATCAGTCTATTGTCTATTCAACGTAGGATACATGATTAAATATTAATTTGACCATAATATTAGATTCACTCTTCCTCTGCACATTCTCTGAATCCACATGTATCTGAGCAAATTAAACTGAAGGAAACTGAATTTTGGCACTGTCTACCCAATAATAGTTGTTTTCTATTCCCAAATGAAATATTGTTAGATAACCGTGACTGTAATAATACTGTATCTGTTCCTGAAAAGTATATAACTCAACAGTGTAGATGCTCTCTCCGTTGCTTTATGTTTTTGCATCAAGTTTGGCTATTTTTCCAACAGATCTGTATTTCATGAGACAGAAAGTACATCCTTGTTACAGAAATTAATGAATTAATTTCTACTGCCAGTGTTTGAGGCCCAGAAAAATGTCCTTACAGTGTCTCTTGCCATTTTCTTACATAAACATGAGAAAATCCAGCTTTATTATGATGTCTGGATATTTTAAACAGTGATGGCAAACAGGATGCAAGTCCTGCCTGGGTGCATAGGAGCCCATTAAACTCCACAGAGCCCTATAGCATTGAGAATATCCACCCATGTAGAAAAGCCTGCCAAATCCAAACCCTGAGTTTACACTCATTTTTTCGATTCTCTGTTGCTGTGATACAAGTTGCACATCCAGTCAGTTGTGAAATGTGGGCTGGGACAGGTGAAGGCCTTCAAGATTTTTCAAGTCTTACCAGTAGATAGACAGATGGTAACAAAAAAGCAGACTGCATTAGACAATGTTTTAATGTTAAGTACAACAGATGCTCCTAATGCAACCATGCGAGGCTTGGATCATTCACTAACTAACTAACTGTATTGTTTTCCACTTTATTTTTAAAAATGCATATTCCATTAGTGTCTATTTATATTTTCTTTTTAGACAATCTGTAATCTAAAAAGCTTTGGTTAATAAAGTTGTGACAGTAAAGTTGACAAAGTTATTGGCTTCCTTTTTTAGGTTCTTTAAATTAAAAGATGGTTAAGTTGCAGAAAAAGTATGGCTGCGTTATATCAGGATTATCTTGCAACTAAAACCTATGCCATGAAAAAGGCAGAAAGTAGTTAAAGCATTTATGAACAAGTCTTTCTTCTCTTGCAGCTCTTCTGCCATGTACCTTTTTCACACATCCAAACCTAGATTTTAAAACACTTTGCACTTTAAAGAGCACTCAGCCTGTCATCCTGCACCAGCTGCCTTTTTTCTGGGTTGCCCTCCTTCCAGACAGTCAGCAAGTTGGTGACAGAGCAACTACGCAGGTGCCGCAGGTGCCACAGGTCCAGTGTTCCTGTGGCAGGGCTCCATGTGCTGTGTATGCACACCCTTCTGGGAAGTGACAGATTTCCTGTACCTGTGCAATAGTTCCAGTCACAGCGCCAGGTTAGGGATGTTCCAAGCCCCTCTTTTACTAGAACGAGCCCTACTTTTGCTAAAACTGCCTGTCCTAGTCATATGCTTCCCACAAGACGCTTGCTGCTATTCAACTACTGATTTTTTTGTTAATTAGTGAGAATACGTATGACACTCTGGTTCAGGATTTAGTGAAGACAATCTGTGCAGAGATCTAAAATTTTGCATTTTTTTAATCCCTTTTCCAAAAATGTTAGTTGAAGCAAGAACATTTAATTTCAAACAATGACACGTTAGCCCATTAGTTACATTCAAATCTTGGTATCTTTCACATTCTTATGAAGTCTTGACAAAAAATGCATGCAGCTATATTAAATTCACAATGATGTGTCATATTTTTTTACTTGGGAAACTCAGGAACATTCAGAAATATTTGAAGATTGTCTTCAATAAAAATAGATTTGGTAGTGTGAGGCTATTGAGCTTCACTTTATCTGTCTCTGTTGCTTCACAGGTCAAAAAAGAAAAATATTTTGAAGAGTCTTCAAAATTCCTTGTTTATATTTTCATGATTTTTACAACTAACATTTTGCAGGATATTTTTACTTTTTCTTCTTTTTGCTGACAAGCTTGTAAAACATCACACCAAATTTTAGATATTTGAAAATGTCCTTGCCCCTTTTTCCGAATTTCATGTTTCACTTGTGCATTTCCTCGGTAGCTCTGATGTCAAAGAAAATAGTCATTTGTCGCAGAGGCTTATGAATTTAGCTTAAGACAAGATACAGTAAACTGACAGTGCCAGCAACTGGAGGAGGCAAAGTAGAGATATTAATATACATAGCTAATTAGCACCTCATTTAGATCAATTATGGGCCTGAACTGTGGCCTTAAGTCAATTCAATGATTTCCATTAACTTCAAAGAGTACCAGATGAAGCCCTATGTGACAAGTTCAGGTAGCTCTTAAAAGTATATCAATAAAAAGCAACATGAATGGTATTACACATTTTTTTCTGACCTCCTGCCCAGGCATTTCTATTTAAAAGAAGGATAATATCTATTTATATCATCCTCAGGTCTCACATATTTAACTATTAAACAATTACATGTTCTTCCCTAATTATTCATGCCACAATTGCCCTTTTTCCCCAAATTCAAGGCCCATCACATTTGCCTTTTGTACTGAACAGCCCAAATGGCATGGCTTAATGTGTCTGGAATGATCTCCTGAAAACTGCTCTTCTTGGTCATGTTCTACAGATGATGCTAGTTTTTTCATGTGTATAAGAAGGGGCATTTAATAAGAAACAAAAAGTACCCAATATATTAAAGTTCACTAAAATACAAACGAGTGAGTACCTGTGTGTAATGCGGAATTCCAGAAATAACTATGGAAAAGACTGAGCTGGATGCAGCTTCTAGAGGAGGTGCAGGATAATATGAGCAATGATGAACTGAGTGTATGTAACTAAAGCAGACAGATCTTTCTCAGTTTTATGCCTCTCTATTCCTTTACTAGAAGAAATCTCCCTCATAGCTGGGGCAACTGGGGCAGAGAAATTAATGTGCAGCACCCTAGTGCAGAGCCTGGGATGCGAGTGCCAGAAATAAGACAGGTTTATTCTGGTCTATCAACCGGGAAAGCCCATGCATGTCTTGATAAACCTTCTGGGGAATGCAAGATGCTAATCTTGCTTTTGAAAAGAAGAAAAACCTTCTCCTGGCCTTTCCAGCTCCTGTTTTCTGACAGACCTTGTGCATGATGTGATGCTGCACACCTATTTCTTTGTTGGAAGAAATCAGATGGCCACCAGTTTTACAGTGAGAGGAGGGTAGCTGCTGCTGCTGCTGCTGCTGAATAGCCTCTAATGCTGGTCTGTGTCAAAGCGGCACATCTGAGTCCTTTGAAATCAGCTTCATTTGCTGGATGCGACCATGTTATAGACAGTCTAATGTCAAGGGGAATAGTGCAGAAAACAAAGGATCTATGATTTTTAAAATGGGTTTACAGAGCTAAACACAGACTCTATTTTCTAGATAAACATCAACACATGCATATTTCTAAACATGTGTGCCTGTATTCAACGGATCATGCACATAGAGGACAAAAATATTCAACGAACTTTTTAGACATGCTGTCACACTGTTAGGATTTCCATTCACCAAATAGAGTTGTTTCTCTCAGTGGGAGCTGCCATTTTAATGATGTTATGCAGTAGAGGTCTGCTTTGATGATGAAAAGAGGAATGAAAGGATCAACTTTGCCATCAGGAAAGAGGGAGAATCAGAAAGTCTAAGCATTTTCATAAGGTAAATTCTGTAATTTTAAAACATCTTCGGTTAATTGAACAGCTTATTTTTAGTTAAGGAACTTACCTTTCAGCAATGAACTTTCTGACTGCTAATGCTTTCCAGAGCTAGGACAGTCCTTTCCAACTTACTTTAATTAGCTTCTGCTTTCTCCATTTCTAAAGGAATAATATCCTTTTCTGGGTTAATCCCTTACCTACAACATCACCTTAGCCTAGTGGAATTGAACATTATCCCTGCTAATGCTGTAGATGTTCTTTCTTTCTCTGCTGGCCCTTGCAAAGGGCATCACTTCATAACTGTCTCACATTCTGGGTTATACATTGCTCAGTACAGCCGTGTGCAGGAGTGCAGAAACGAGACCTCCCTGAAGGCCAACAGCAAAGAGCAGGATGCCTTCATCCCTCTCTGAAACAGCAAAACAAGGCAGAGGCAGCACACCCTGCTGTGGGATTCCTGGGCTCAGTGGTACATATTTGGACACAAAATGTGGTCACTCAGGAAATGCAGTGCAGGCTCCCTTTCCCAGTTTACAATGGTGCCTTTGAGCAGGATGGAAATGTACTTCACCTTTCCATTATTTTTTAAGCCCATGTTGTCTCTGAGTCTTCAGCTACTGTGAAATGATTTTAAAATAGCAAATGTCAGTTGCTTTGGAAATCTCTGTAAGCATTAGGTGTGAGACTATTTTACTCTGACACTTGAATCCATTGGCTATGATCAGTCATGAGAACCAGTCTGCTGGAATAACGAATTCATGCATAACAAACTGCCTAACTGAGCTTACAAAGAACAATCTCTTCCTTAAGACTGTGCTAAAATATATATTCAGTCTTTGTTTTGTGCTATTACAGAGCAAGACTACATGTATGATTTATATAGTTTGATATCCAGCTTATTAGAAATTTATTAGCACTGAGGAATACATTCCAACATTTACCTAGAGTTTCACTTAATTTCAAGTCTGATCAAAGACTATAGGCCAGAACTCTTCATCCTTTGAGTAGTATTACCGCTTGACACAGAAAATCTCTGCAAGATTCAACATGTAGACCTTCCTGCATATTCTTCTGGACTTCTTTCTTTCTCTCCCTCCCTTTCCCCTGCCAGCTCCACTGAAGAAGCAAGTGGTTTGGTTCTTAAGTTTCTGGTCACAAAGGGCTGCCTGAGGCACACCACAAGCTACAGGAGGAGCTGAGCCTGTTCCCTTTGTGATTCTCCTCCTGTAAGCACAGCTCCACAGCACGGCTGTGCACTTCACAATATGCATAGGTTCCACACCTGCTGCTGCTTTACAAGAGCAGGTATAGGGGAATACACTTCAGCAATATAGGTCAGTGTTCTGCTTTACTGTTGCTATGTGATACAGTGCGTACAACTCTAGCCAGCCCCAGAAACCTAGTAGATGAGTAAGCACTATATGTTTTACCCTGTTCTCTGGTTACAGATCTACAGAAGACTGCATGCTTTTGACTAGTGACTTGCATTCATTTTGAATAACATCTTTTTTTAATATTGTGCTGTTTTATCAATATAAGTAAATTTCATTAAATGCTCTGCTTCTGTAAGATTAAAAGCAAGGGTTACTTGGTATTCACAGACTTGTTTAATGACTTCAGAAACATTTGTTGCATTGCTGCCAAACTCTGAACCTGATCCCAGTAGCCTGGGAGCATCAGGGCAAGTTTTCCTTCTAAAAAGATGAGAGTTAGATATCTTGCTGTTAGTACTTAAGAAAGACAGATAAAACCCCTGTCCTTGAGTTTCCTATCTTCCTATGAATTTGAATACTATATAACACAGAATAACTAAGCAATAAAAACAAAGTCATACTCATGGCAGTAGTGAAATAGCAGGCTTTTGTTGTAATACACACCACATACACTAATGTAATGTGGAATAATTAAGGCCTCCCAGCGTGAACAATAGAAACACATTTGGTTGGAATTATTTAAATGTAGCTTGGTCAAAGCAATTGAAAATGCAGTGGGGAAACGATTCTTCATTAACCATGAGATGGACAAGATGACCTAATAGATTCCAAATGTATCATAAGAACTTTGTTATTGAAATACTAATAATTTTATACTGTATATAGAGCATATAGAAGTCACATGAGATAAACATGGACAAAGCTATGCATATACAAAATCAGAAATGGTCTCCACCTCCAAGGAACATGAAAAGAGTTACAGAAGACTGAGCAAGTTCTTCACAACAGCTCAGTGACCCATATGGTCCTGTCTGAGAAGTTGTCCTACCCTTTGGGATACAAGCCAGCGCAAACTTTCCATTGAAATAGAAAAGGAAATTTTGTTTCTAATAGCTCCTATTTATGCTACAAAAACAACGTCATTTTAGTTTTTAATTCAAGATGCTGTATTTTTGAAGTTTTACCCAGCTGAGATCCACAGCAATTTACTACACAAGACTTCAGACTGTATTCAGACTGTAATTCAGTCTGAGCTGTAATATAGCTGTTCTAAGTGAAGTCAAATGTAAATTCCCTCAGCCTTAACAAGGATGTGATTAGCCTGCAGCTCTCTTTGGTCTGTTCTGGCTCTCATATATCTCAAATCCAGCTCCATCTCATAGCAATATGCCAAAGATCAAACAAGTCTCTGCATATTTCTCATTTAGTCAATGAGAAAAGAATATTAACTAGTATTACTATCCTTAATTTAGAACAAAAATGTTGCTTAAAAAAAGAATGAGGATCAATTTTCAAACAGTACTGATTAGGCATACTGCAGATACTTCACATTTTAACCGGGACTGCTAAGCTTTTTTTTTTATTATTATTTTCAGATGAGCCTTATGATTGGCATGACCTTCAATTAACCAGATCAGACATCATACGTTCCTCACAAGCAATTTACTACCTGAAATGGCAGTTGATCCTCTCAAAGAAAGTCCACTCCAGATTATCGAAAATTAGCTAAGGGTAGCTCTGAAATGATGCAGCTCACACTTGCCCTCATTTGAAGAACTCTGTTATAATAGGCTCTCTTTAATACTCTGTGACGGTACTTGGTTCCTAACTGTGATAAATCTTCCTATAATCACTCCTTTTAACAAGATCAAACAGCTTAGAACATCCAAAATGCTTAATTCCTTCAGGTTGATTGCATTTATCATCAAAGAATACAAAGTGTATTGCATGACATTTGGAAAATAGTTTTAATTGCCCTTTTATTCATTATCAGAGACACAGAACATAGAGTGAACAGGAATATCACAGATCCTACTGTTTTCGATAAACAATAGCAGTATATAGAGTTTGAGCAAGATGTCCTCCAGGTATCCCTTCCACCCTCATTTATTCTATGATGCTATGATTTTGTGATTAACAACTATATATATATGAATTATATGCCAGGGTAGGTGTCAGCCAATTCCTCCTTTATGGAAAGGGATGTGCTTGAAAATTTAGGCATCCTTCTCCATGAAGCAGCAACATGGCTAGTCAAATATAGGGTCAGACGTATTGTGGTTTTAAGAAAGTGGAACTGAACAGGAAAGGGAAGAGTGAGAGGAAAAGCACTTGCTGAAAGTTCTGTAGGAGGAATGCCTTACAAACTGGGAAGGAAAGCTAGGAAGACAATGGAAATCCTAAGCTTGATGGGTTAGAAGTGGAATTATGCAAAATATCATTATAAAAATAAAGGGAGAATTTGCAGAACTATGAAAGATGCATTCAACAAATTAAGGAAGAGCAGCACAGACACTAGCAGTGATTGGGATGAAGACTAGCAATGGGGTTCATTTCAGAAGAGTGTTCTGACAATAAAAAGAAAGCTCAGGCCACCTCATGTTGAGCTAACACTAAGGTGGAAGGTACAGTTGTGTGAAAAAAGAAAGTAGTTATTTAAGCAGGACCATTGCCTTCAGGTAAGTGGAAGAAATGGGAAGATTTGTGCTGTTGTGTGAAATATTCTTGCATCAGAAAGAGAAGTGCCAGAATTACATCCTGCAAAGTAGAGGGCCCTGAATCAGCTGAACATCTAACCATACGTGATTCTGCAGAACTAGAGTACTGCAAAATTTAATATTTTTTTCATCTCTCTTCTGACTGAGGCTTTTTCTCCTCAGTTTTATTACAGCTGGCCAGAAGTGTCATTTGATGGGGGAAGGGAGGGGTATGTAGGGAGTATTCATGAATTTAGCTCAAATATGGCAAGTAGCTCAAGCTGAAGAAAAATGGAAAACAGAAGAATCAATTTTTCTTTCTGACAAAAAAATCAATTGTTTCTTGTGACAAAAATTTTTACAGACTATCAGAATTAATTTAAGAAAAATATTCAAGTTAAAGTAAAGACAATATTCATCATAGATTAAATGTTTTTTTAAAATTTGTTTTGCTTGTTCTCCTAAGGAAAAGTATTTACTCACACTGTGTTAACTAGGAGGTTGCCATTGCTCAGTCTGTCCAGGCAAATAAAAAATCTAAATCAAAACCCCATTTTTTTCCAGGTCCTTCCAACAGTCATTTGGATCCACAGAGTTGCTGCTATATGCAGAGAACTTCTAACTTCTACAGGGCCACCATGGGGGCTGGAGGAGCAGAAGATGACAGAGGCATCTCTTTGCCACTGCACTAAGATCAACCTGCCAAATGCTCATCATATCATAGTGTCAGCCTGAATAACAGCTATGTGTGCCAGAGGACAATGTATGTGGCTGACTCACTCTAGCTGTAAATACATGCCAACTGGCACTGACTGGGAATTTTTCAGCAAACTAATTTTGACAGAAAACATTGATTTGTTAAAACTAAAATACTGCAGTGGGAGTGTACATACCAATTTCAGCATCCAGACACTCGTCTGCTGCAGGATAATCAGTATCACTATGGCAGGGTTCTCCCCTGAAACAACAAGGTCCCGCTCTGAATAAACCTGCAAAGATAAAACTATGTTTTTCTGCATTGATTATATAAGGACCCTAGGAAAGAGGGTCAGCTAGGTTACGTATCTAACCTTGGGGTATGTGAATACCTACCCACAGTTCAGTCTTTTCAACCCAATGACTTCTCACTCAAATGGAAAACTGTTCATAATCTCCTCAATATAAATGAAATACCAATTGTTCATCAGTGACACAACAGCACACCACATGTCTTACAAGGCTGACAGCAAATGTTTGAACCATAAAAGGCCTATGGGGAATTAAGGAGTAAGAGTTTTATTTGTGTTTTATGATCCATCAGTTGAGATCTTTATTGGAGCTTCCTTAAGGAATTAGGAGAAAATACGTTTTTCACTGCTTAGAAGTTTTGAGATTCGAAATGGTTTCCTGTGCTCTTTCAGGATAAACCTGATACGACAAATGTGAAAAAGCGTGAGAGCAAGACCTCAAAGACTGAATTTAGCCCACATTTGCAATCTGGGAAATTCCAGTCCACATCTCTGCCTATTTGGCAATTGTTTACACAGACTGAAACATATCTCTGGAAGATATTCAGAGGTCCCTAATCTTACAACAGTCAATATCCTATTCGATAGGTCAGAGAACTCACCCAAACAGTGGTAAGTTTAACTTCTGGGATGAATCAAATAGAACAAGGAATACACATAGTTTTAATTGGTCCCCAAGTAATCCAGTTACGTCTTTCCTGGTATTTCCCTAATAAGCAAGATTTTGTCCCTTTCCTGGCCGTTTGACATTTTTTCTTACTGAGTTAAGAATATCCAATATCTATAAACATAGTGTAATAATTCGAAAAAACCAGCATCTTCCATCAACAGAACACAGGCAATTGAAAAATTCCCTAGTAGTACTTACTTCTTTTGACTGCTACAGAATGTTCTTGAATCCCTCGCTACTCTTACAGATAAACTGAATCCCAAGACAGCTCTGTGCAAAAAGCTTATATCCCACCTCAACCTCCAGATTGCCCAAGTTTGCTGTAAACATAATCTCACACCAAAAATCGCTTCAACTCCAAGCAGAAAGGTTGTCTTATCCCTTTTCCTACTCACTTGTGCTTGTATACTGTTAGAGCAGATGGCAAAAATTTGCTTTACAGAATCACAGAATCACAGAATGATAGGGGTTGGAAGGGACCTCTGGAGATCATCTAGTCCAACCCCCCTACCAGAGCAGGTTCACCTAGAGCAGATTGCACAGGAATGTGTCCAGGCGAGTTGTGAATATCTCCAGAGAAGGAGACTCCGCAATCTCTCTGGGAAGCTTGTTCCAGTGCTCTGCCACCCTCAAAGGAAGGAAGTTCCTCCTCATGTTTAGATGGAACTTCCTATGACCAAGTTTGTGCCCATTACCTCTTGTCCTGTCACTGGGCACCACTGAAAAAAGACTGGCCCTATCCTCCTGGCACCCACCCCCTAAGTATTTAGAAGCATTGATAAGATCCTCCCTCAGTCTTCTCCAGAATAAAAAGACCCAAGCCCCTCAGCCTTTCCTCATAAGAAAAATGTTCCAGTCCCCTAATCATCTTTGTAGCCCTTTGCTGTACCCTCCCCAGCAGCTCCCTGTCCTTCTTGAACCGGGGAGCCCAGAACTGGAACCCTGTTGTCCACCAGGACTCCCAGGTCCCTTTCCACAGAGCTGCTCTCCAGCAGGTTGGCCCCTAACCTGTACTGATGCATGGGGTTATTCCTCCCCAGATGCAGTACCCTGCACTTGTCTTTGTTGAATTTCAAATGGTTCCTCTCTGCCCAACTCTCCAGCCTATCCAGGTCACGCTGAACGGCAGCACAGCCTTCCAGTGTGTCCGCCACTCCTCCCAGTTTTGTGTCATCAGCAAACTTGCTGAGGGCACACTCTATCCCTTCATCCAGGTCACTGATGAATGTTCTGAACAGGACTGGACCCCGTACTGACCCCTGGGGAACACCACTTGTGACAGACCTTCAGCTAGACTCTGTGCCACTCATCACAACCCTCTGAGCTCTATCTATCAGCCAGTTTTCAATCCACCCCACTGTCCATTCATCTAACCCACACTTCCTAAGCTTGCCTATGAGGATGATGTGGGAGACGATGTTGAAAGCCTTGCTGAAGTCAAGGTAGACAACATCTATTGCCCTCCCCTCATCTATCCATCCAGTCATGCCATCATAGAAGGCTGTCAGATTTGTGAGACATAACTTCACCTTGGTGAATCCATGTTGACTATTTCTGATAACCTTCTTTTCCTCCAGATGCTTTGAGATGATGCCCAGAACGAGCTGTTCCATCACTTTTCCAGGGATGGAGGTGAGGCTGACTGGCCTGTAGTTTCCCGGGTCTTCCTTCTTGCTCTTTTTGAAGACTGGAGTGACATTGTCTTTCCTCCAGTCCTCAGGCACCTCACCTGTTCTCCAGGACCTTTAAAAGATGATGGAGAGTGGCCCAGCAATGACTTTAGTAGTTAAGCTCTTGTCGTGGTTTAAACCCAGCCAGACTAATCACCACACAGCCGCTCACTCACTCCCCTTCCTCAGCTGGACAGGAGAGAGAAAATATGACGAGAGGCTCGTAGGTCGAGACAGGGACATAGGGAGATCACTCACCAATTACCATCATGGGCAAAATAGACTTGACTTGGGGAAATTAGTTTAATTTATTACCAATCAAAATCAGAGTAGGATAATGAGAAATAAACCCAAATCTTAAAAACACTTTCCCCCTACCCCTCCCTTCTTCCCCGGGCTCAACTTCACTCCCGATTTTCTCTACCTCTTCCCCCTGAGCGGAGCAGGGGGATGGGGAATGGGGGTTGCGGTCAGTTCATCACACATTGTTTCTGCCGCTCCTTCCTCCTCACACTCTTCCCCTGCTCCAGCGTGGGATCCCTCCCATGGGAGACAGTTCTCCATGAACTTCTCTAACATGGGTCCTTCCCATGGGCTGCAATTCTTCACGAACTGCTCCAGCATGGGTCCGTTCCATGGGGTGCAGTCCTTCAGGAACAGACTGCTCCAGTGTGGGTCCCCCCGCGGGATCGCAAGTCCTGCCAGCAAACCTACTCCAGCGTGGGCTCCTCTCTCCACAGATCCACAGGTCCTGCCAGGAGCCTGCTCCAGTGTGGGCTTCCCACAGGGTCACAGCCTCCTTCAGGCATCCACCTGCCCCAGTGTGGGGTCCTCCATGGGCTGCAGGTGGATATCTGCTCCACCGTGGACCTCCATGGCTTCAGGGGGACAGCCTGCCTCACCATGGTCTTCACCACGGGCTGCAGGGGAATCTCTGCTCTGATGCCTGGAGCCTCTCCTCCCCCTCCTTCTTCACTGACCTTGGTGTCTGCAGAGTTGTTTCTCTCACATATTCTCACTCCTCTCTTCCCCGGCTGCCGTTTCCCAATTTTTCCCCCCCTTCTTAAATATGTTATCACAGAGGCGCTACCACTGTTGCTGATTAGCTCAGCCTTAGCCAGTGGCAAATCCGTCTTGGAGTCGGCTGGCATTGACTCTATCAGACACAGGGGAAGTTTCTAGCAGCTTCTCACAGAAGCCACCCCTGTAGCCCCCCCTGCTACCAAAATGTTGCCATGCAAACCCAATACATCTCTCCAGTTTGGGTCTATGTGGGCAAACACCTTAAATTTCACTTTGAGCTTTAGTGGAAAGCAAATATTAAAATATTAAAATAATACTCATTGATATTCACAAATTTTCTCTGAAACTTCTTCTGTTGATTCTCATTCTTCCTGTGACTGTGAACTTTAATCCGAATACCTGGAATAAAATTAGACATTGCCAGGTTATAGTCATTCGTTCTCGTCTTGGCCCTTACTTTGATCAGATCCTTTTCTTTTTTGATGTTTGTTACACCACTGCCACCCTTGATCTATTCATAAGACAGAAGCAGAGACTTCATTTTGCCAGAGTAATTTTATGAGTTTTTCTTCCATCAGCTTGATTTCAGTACTGCTCTGTAAAATCCTACTTGAATCTATCTTTCTTAAACATGTGTGATCATACCTGTATACAGCATTAAAAATTAGTTCTCACCACAATCTTGTACCTTATCATCTATAACTTTACTTTGTATGTTCACTAGAAATACATCAATACAATTCACAAATACCTTTGTCCTCTTAAGAAATGTATGTCATTAGTCATCTGTAGTCTTTCTGTAAGTTTTTATTATTCAACTAATATAACCATGTCTTTCTCCTCTTTTGACTGTCCAACTGGCAAGCAACCAGAAATTTATCCCGTATCTACATTATCTTGTACTTTATGCTTTGAAAATGTAACACGTTGCTATTATTCCATTTCCTAAAACCATTCACTTTACAGTACAGTATTTTCAGGCCTCTTGTGTATTGGCAATATTTTTTAGCTTTTAATCACATTTGCTGTTCAGTAGGATGTCTCCTTTTTTATGCTCACACCATTAATAAAAATATTAAGCAAGATCATTTGCAACATCAGTCATCCTTGCCTGAAAACTCCAGTTTTTGCACAACCCACTGTCATCCGTCCTTTGGCCAGCCCCTAGCCGAACTTCAGTTCTTCTAATAAATCTCATCTTCAACATCTTCAGTTTAGTGATTTCCCTTGTACACCTACAAAGTACTTTCTGCATTCTAGACAGGGCAAACTTACTACATTTCTTCACCTTTAAAATAAGTTATCATGAGAAAGAAAGATACAGTTGGATAAAATCTGTCTTTGGTGAAATTTATATGAACTGCTATTTGTATCAGTTTTCTTCTTTTTTTGGCCCTTTTTTCCCCCCCTTTTTTTTTTTAATCTTGCCTTCTACTCTGGTCTGAATAATGCTCCTGCACTTGCTTAGAGTACTTTTTCCCTTTTCAACATGCTTATTATTTTCTCATCCTGTAGACTTGGTAGGTTTATTTAAAAGGATGAGACAGGACCTGTGTTCTCACATGCAAGTTCTTTCTGTGCTTGAGTTCGGAGGAATTTGATCTTGACATCTGTAAGTCTTGCTTTCATCTTGAACTGAGCTAGTTTCACTAAACCCCATGTCAGGCCCACCCAACTTAACATTTTCCTGTAAATTTGCTAAGGATGTATTCTGTCTCATCACCCAGGTTGAACAATTCTGGCTTCAGTTTTAACCACCAGGATACTTCATGTGTTACTGGACACCCACTGAATTTCAAACCATTGGTTTCCACCCTTTGAACTGGGCAGTCCAGTCAATTTCTAATTCATCTAACAGGATTAGCCTTTAGTTCCTCCACTTCCAAATGAAACAGCTGCAGGACATGGTGTTAAAAGCCAAGTTACATTACATCCACACCTCTTCCTCATTCACATAGCCACTCATTTAATCTCAAAAACCAATCCTGCTGATAAAACATGATATGGCCCCCATAAATCCATGTTTCCTGTTCCTGACTGCCTTCTTGTCCTTCATGTGTTTGGAAATCGTTTCTAATAGGATATGCTGCTGGTTTAGAGCCTAAGATGAAGCTGACCAGCCTATTATTTCACAATTCTGTCTTCTTGCCTTTTTTAAAAGTGAGTGTAAGATTAACCTTTCTTTTACCTATCATCACGAAACTCCCCTGACCACCATGACTTTGCATAGAGAATGACAGTGACCATTCTTGGGTGAAACCCACCTGGCCCCAAAGATCTGAATGCATCCAGTCTTTGTCGATAGTCCTAGTCTGCTGTCCATCTCCTTCCAAAACTATGCTGTTATGCACAGAGGTCTGAGAACAAACTTATCCATGAACAATGAGACAAAATATGCAGTACTTTAGCCATTTCTGTATCACATTTCCCTGCTTTTTTTCTTTTCTTGATATCTCTAAAGAGTTCTTATTAACTGTTTCAGTTTTCTTACAAGGCTGAAATCAGTTTGATCTTTGACAGCTCTTGTCCATGCTTATATCTCTTGACCTGTTAAATGTAGTGTTCTTTGCTGATCTGTCTTTTTTGTCATTTTTTTCTAGTTCTTTACTCCTAATATATTTTTTCCCCCCAATTAATTATTCATTGAACTAGTTCTGGAATCCTTCCATACAGGATTTTTACCCCTTGCCTTGATGACGCAGAAAAGCTTCCATTACAGTTTTTATTCTCCTTAGCCATGTAAATTTTTTTACTGTCTCTAGTCAGGTTTCTTTAATGGCTCAAAGTTTGTTACAACCCTCCCCCCCCCCCCCCCCCCACTAATGGACCAGTTTTATTTAAATGTCCCTCTAATGTCCATAAACTTTTGATGTAAGGGTCTTGCCTACAAGTCCACATCATCTGTGAATTAAGACTGACAAAATTGTATCTAAAATGATATTAACTCTCAGGATTTCCGCTAAAAATATTTTGGTTATTACATCTAGGAACTAGGTATCATGTATGGGCTCTATGACTGTTAGTAGCATTTTTTATCTAATCTCTCTCTGGGAAGTTTAAATGTTAATAACAGAACTCCCAATCGTTTCTCTTTTTTAGTTGTCTTGCAGAAACCTAGCTATACAAATGCATTCTCTTTAGTAAGGCAGAAGCCCCTAGTAATATTCCTTTCTATTGTAGCTAATGCATTTTATCAGATTATAAAATCCTAAGAAGTGATCTATGTATACCTATGTATACAGAGATGTAGATATACCATACATACATGTATCCGTGTTTTTCTTCACCTAACAAGAAGATCTTCATCCTGACATTTGACCATTATAAAGGAACATTTTTAAATATGTTACATTGTATTGAAATATTTTTTGTCCTGGATTTGTCCCTAAAGCTGTACTATCAAAAGTGAATGAAAATTAAACTGGCTTTTTAACATAACAGACTAAGTAATCTGGTGACAAATTATCTTCTTCAAAATCAGGTTTCTTTAGGTCTGGTTCTTTGCCCCTCTGTTGCTTCTGAAGGACATGGTATGAAGATATCCCTTTATTTTTGCTTCCTACATCCTTCAATCAATAGGCATTGAGAGTTGTCAGGAATATGTTTGATAACTGTGTGCAAAATTGCACAATTTGGTAATTTTTTTTTGTCCATAGTACTGGTTATTCATTATTTGTTGGTAGCCTGTTAATGAAATGTTTCTGACCTGGAGAACTGATGACAGTCAACACATCCAATTTTGCTGGGAAAGGGGATTGAGAAGAATTAGTTGGTTTAAATTTAAATTTAAAATTTTCAATATATTAGTTGATCCTGTTTACACTGAATCTCATGTCTGAATGAGACATCCTTGGACATAGTTTTTATCTAAATATAAGCAGTATCTCATTACTTCGTAGGACTGTAAAACATTTGCAGCTTCTAACAACTATAAAACATAGAATATAAAATGTATCCAATCACAATTAAATTAAATTTAGTATACTGAAACAGATGCTGAAAGCAAACTCTCTCAATGTAGCTCTATATAATAATACAGTATTTTTTTAATCCATGAGCTTTTAAAGCCACTAAACTTGAGTGGCATATATGAGTGATCCAGCTGAATAAACTAACTGCACTGATGAGACCTGACTGAAGGAGATTTTTCAAGCTGCAGTGACGCATATAGTATAAAATTCACTAGAACACAAATTCTGCAGGAGGGACTGCCCCTATTTGTGTGTATTTAATAGTAAAATATATTTCTTTTTAAATTCTACATCTTGTAGAAACTTCAGGGGATGAATAAAAAGAGATATGCATGATCTGACTGAATACACTTCTGAGAATAATGAGACATGACTGAAAGCCACTGAAACTGAGAAGGGCTACATTGGATACTAGATAACAAGAAGTAAGGGCTCGTGTGAGTGAAGGTGACAAAATGCCTTGAACTTCGTGCCAAATCCACGCCACCTAATGACAGATCAGCTCTCACTTTCAAAACCTGAAAGAAGAGGTTGTTTTTCCTTTTTTTTAAGAGTCTGAACTAGTTCTAGCTATAAAGCTAGGCATTTAGAGTGTAACGTTTCCATCACAGAGACAAGCACATCCATACTTTTGAAAATGGAATTTGGAAATTGAGCCTCCGTCATGAATATGAAATAAAGATCATTTCAGATGTTCAACTGGCAGGTAAAAACCAATGTCGGTATTGCAAAATAGGCCTGCAGAGGTAGAGGAGATAGAAAATGAGCAAAAGCAGCTCAGATTGGAAACAGGTGAAGTGTTGTAATTAAGCCACCTGGCTTCCCATCTGACACATTGTATTGAGGCTGCTGCTAAATATCATTGCTACTTTCAGCTTGAATTTATGTTGACCCTTTTGGTCTATTCATTCCTCTCATGGCATACTAATCTTGTTCTTTTTTGTTCCCAAACTTCTCTCATATGATCACTGGAATCTGCACTGCTGGAGAAATTAGGTCTTTCAGTTTCTTGCTTGGAATAAACTATCCACCATAGCTTCTCCATTCATTTACAAAGAAAAACAGAAATATAATATAAATTTTATGTCTCTAATAAAAAATACTTTCATTTTCTGAGTGTATTCTTCTTCTCAATACAAAGCAGGGGGCGATGGAACTGTTTGAATGCTTTTGTACCATCCAAATACTCTTGTGGCAGAGCCTTCTCTCTTTCATCCCCTTTTGGATCTTTCTAGTCATTATTTACTCTCTCCTGCTAAATCCTTTCTGCAGCTACTTTTTGTAGCGACAGCAACAGCCTGCAAGTGTCAGGCACATTTATCCTCCTATATTTATCCATAGTCTTTGGTAGATTGTGTAAAAAAAGGTACCTAAATCAGACTGAGAGAGGTAAGGAAGGAAGATAGCAATTCAGAAGGAAAAGCAACCACTGGAGTAAGTGCGTGTATCATCAGGATCAAACAGAAAGCTGGTAAAATTTTGTAGGGGATAAGAACAGATAATCTGCGAACACTTGGAACAAAGAGAAGTTGAATCATCTCCAGGTTCCCAAGACAACCAGGACGTCCGAACAACAGATTGATTAGGACTTCTTAATGAAACTGTACATCTCAGCTTAATTTTACCTAGCTATGCAGGTATCCAGTAAAAATAGTCTTAGAGGACAGACTGTCTTTATCTCAGCTGCTTACTGCCCACAGCCCAAGCTACATGCTCTGACAATGGCCTTCCTCAGCAAGGATGAATTTGAAGTTCTGAAAGGATAAGGTCATGATTTGCTAGGTTACTGTAATTCCCTTAGCCTTTTCACCAATAGTAGAAGGAGGTGCTTGGATCATATCCTTGTTTCAGACCAACAGACCTGCAAAAATATATCCAAGTCCATGATGAGCAGGGTGTCTAAAGATGAATTTCTATGGCTTCAAATAAATTTTGTATCTTAAAATTCCATCTAAAAGAAGCCTTCGTGGTGAAAGAAGGCAACATATTTTGCAGAGGCTCAGTTATTCTGAAGTAACTTTTTCATCAAAGCAGGTGCTTATCAATATATGTATTTCTTTTAGCCGTATCCACAAACAGTAATTGAAATCATACAAGGTGAGAGCTAGGAACCCGTAAGAAGAGGGTCTAGAATATTTTTCTACGCTGTAGGAAAATGGGTAAAACATACAGTGAAATCTGTACATGTTTTCACTTTGGAACACCTTAAAGAAGCACAGGGGCTTCAGCTGTGGCCCAGTTATTTGTGATTACAGTGTCAATTCTAGACATTTCAATCATAAAGAAAAAAGAAGTAAATTACAGGCTAATCCTGTTTGCATGAGTCATGCATAGTTATGACATGCCTTTGAAGGCTTATTCCTCTCTAAACAAGGAGGCTTTATACCTGTAAATTAAATAGTGTCAGGGCACAGACATGGGCCCTGAAGGTGAATTCCTTATGCTGTTATACTGTTCGAATACTCCCTGAGGTGCTCACTGCACGTACCAACTAGCACTCCTCCAGCAGCCATTCCCAAGGAGCCGGTTGGATCACATCACCCTGGGGGATGGAAGTGTTTGATAGCTGGGACGCAGCTAAAGTTTGCCAGAGGATACACACTGGCACTGTTTAGTTTACACAGGCAAATATCACCTTAGTGTCCTACATACATCTCAGATGAGATGCTCAGCTTTCGCTGGTTTTTTTAAATGTGGTTTGGGAAAGAACACAAGTAGCAAATGTGCAGGAAACCCACAGTGTATCTTGTATTTTTTTAGGGGAAAATTGAGTAAGAAAAAGAGTTATGATGCACTTAACTGCTTTCAGTAATAAGACAGGGTGTGGGGGGGTGTTGGATGTATAAAATGATAAAGCATGAATGTGGAACTTGATGAAATTTGGGGGTTTAAATGAAAACGATGTTCCATGTCAAGCTCTGTGGCATAAAAACAATACTGAAATGCCCACATGTTTCATTACAGTATTTCTTCAGGTTTTGACAAGCTGTAGCTGAGAATCACCATGCTAAGTACAGCAATGTTACTCTTCAAGCACACAGGAGAGAAGATGCTTTCTGGCTCACTTGTAATGGGTGTTTTCCTACCACACAGAAGCATTCCCAGCCAACCTGCTCTGAAACATCTCCCTAGCCTCGCCTCTAGCTGTTCCATCTTCCTTCACTTTCACCAGTCTCACAGTGCAACATGGAAAAAGCATAGCATTATCAGGTCTTAGAAGACCAGTTGAGTTAGAACAGGGCAAAAAATGATCTTACAGTCTGAGGTCATGTGCTGAGCATGGTAAGCAGACCACAGAAGCTCTGGCTTGCAGACAGCTGATGAGAAGGTTTCTTTTCTGCAGTACTGTCAGCAATAGTGCCAAGGTTTCAACCATCTCTTTAGGGAGAGGGAAGGCTGTGAGAAGGGTGGCTGGTCAAACCTCCTAGTGAGCACATAGAAAAGGCACAATTTGGAACTGCAAATTTTCTTGAAAAATTCAAGGGCTCATAGTAATAAAATGACATTTATTGTCCACACAGAACATAGGAACAATAAAAGGAACTAAAATAAGTATTTTTTTCTGAGGTTGGAATTTGCGTGGAGACTTGTTTTGGTTCTTTAATAGCAAACCACTGCAAGTAGCAGTTAGTGGGAAACTACAGTTTTTAGCTTGGAGTTTGAGTGCTATTTAGCTGGGCTTCTGTATTACTTCAGTAATATAACGTCTAGACACCAATAACTAAAGTGGAATCCGTAAGGGACAATATAATGATTTATTTACTGAAGTCTTTGTGCAAGCACTTGAATTTCAAATGTTCAGCATCTGCAGAGACCTCCTACACTCAATACTTCAAATTAGTCATTCTTTTCCCTAGACCAGCCTCATGAATTAAACTTGTACTTATTCTATTCTGCCATTTAAAAAATAATATTTCTTCCCACACCAGATCAACTACCGTACTTTTTAACTTCTTATATGATTAGGCTGAGCCGCCCTTTCTGGAGGTGCTTTGCATTTTTTGTTGTGCAACAGTAACACTTAATCAGCTACTGGAGAGTTCCATATGGCATCTGCTCTGCTTCCTTCCTTTGGGATGGGGGTGAATATTTCTATGCTAGTCTTTTAAAACTATGGTGTATGATTCCTAAGAAAGCATATTAACAGTAACTACAGCAATCTGTCATGAAGAGAAGAGAGAAGAGAAGAGAAGAGAAGAGAAGAGAAGAGAAGAGAAGAGAAGAGAAGAGAAGAGAAGAGAAGAGGAGAGGAGTAGGGGAAAAGGAGGGAAGGAGAGAAAAAGAAAGAGCAAAAGAAAGAAGGAAAGAAGGAAAGAAGGAAAGGAAGAAAGAAGGAAAGAAGGAAAGAAGGAAAGAAGGAAAAAGAAACAAAGAAAGAAAAGAGAAAGAAAGAGAGAGAAAGGGAAAAGGAAAAAGAGAAAAAGGAAAAGGAAAAGGCAAAAAAGAAAAGGAAAAGAAAAAAGAAAAGGAAAAGGAAAAGGAAAAAAAAGGAAAAGGAAAAGGAAAAGGAAAAGGAAAAGGAAAAGGAAAAGGAAAAGGAAAAGGAAAAGGAAAAGGAAAAGGAAAAGGAAAAGGAAAAGGAAAAGGAAAAGGAAAAGGGAAAAGGAAAAGAAAAAAGGAAAAGGAAAGAAATTACAAGAGGGAGCAGAAAGATCCCAAATTTGCTTACTTTGACCAAGAGACCAGACTGTACAGGATCTACTGCCTCTTGTGAACCCTTTGTGTATCCAGAGGGAAATGGTAAATGGCAGATAGAACAAGCAACTGACAGCCATTGTCTCATCCATTAATCTATCCATATATCTGCAATAACAGACTGGAGAGAGATATAAAATAGCAATAGCAAGAGCATGAGAAATCTAAATTTAGACTTACCGTAATTTCAGACCAAAGATGGCTACTGCCTGAAGGAAAGGCACAATTACTAAGTGCCAGATGTTGCAACTCAGAAAACACATCTGTAGCATGGAAAAATAAGTAGGAAATCCTTTCAAAGATAAAAATGACAGATGATAAGGTATTTCAAAATTGAATTAATTTTTTAACATATGGTTATGCTTTCAGAAACATTGAATGTGTTTTGAACAAGCTAAGTAGAAGGTGCTGACCAAAATTAAATTTGTTTTTAGAGGTGGCTGTTTACCACATATATTTAAAGTAAAAAGTGTTTGTATATTTGAAATAAAAAGATGGGATAGGTTGTTTTTTAAGTTAAATAAAACATGAGCAGGATCCATCTGCTTACTTGCTGTGCATTGACAAAACCTAGGAGTATTAAAAAAAAAGGCAAAAAGAGAGATCTATCTAATGCGCAGTAGGCACTTATCTGACGACAACATTGCTAGTGAAGAAGGAAACCCACAGGCTTCAATTTCCTTCTGTTACACCTGGAATTCTTGCTAGAAAATTGTGTACTGTGTACCATTTGCAAATATCTGAAGGAGAGGGGAATTGTCCTGTCAGGGTCCCAGTCTGAATAATTAAATCAAATGTACCTTGAACCTAGACCAAGAATACATTTGAAGCCACGGGACAGAGTTCACAGGCAATGCTTTGCCCTTATACATTACTGTTTACATTTAGCTGATGTGACTGCACATCTTAGTCATACCCATGAAGTATAGAATTGTTTTATCTTATTATTTCACTCTGCTCTACTAAGTTCGTTTTTATAAGCAACTTATGGTTTTAGACTAAGCCACTGATCTTTTTTCTCTAACGGACTAACTTTATCATTAGCCAGCTGATCTCATACAAAGTGGTCATTTCTATTATTTGGCAGGGCCAGGAATGGGATTTGCCTTAATCCATTATAATTAATTTTGAGAGATTCTATATGTCACATTTGCATTAATGAAGATATAGGGAAAAGAGGGTGAAAGGGAGATGATCTGTAGAAATTAACTTCATTTTTGAAACAGGTGCATTTATCAATGCACCTGTAATAATAAACACAAACCCTAATAAACACAAACCCTAGCATTGTCTACCCCTGGCTTCTGGCAGGGCTTCATGTCCATGAAACATACCTGGCTACAGGTATGTTTCAGGAACACATACACACAAATAGTTCTGGTGTTAGTTCCACTTTAAATAACCAAATCCTTCAATATGGCTTCACCACGGGACAATTGTGCCGGACTAATCTGGTGGCCTTCTACAACAGAGTGACTGCATCAGTGCACAAGGGAAGAGCTACAGATGTGATCTACCTAGCCTTCTGTAAGACCTTTGATATGGTCCCCCACGACATCCTTACTTCTAAATTGGAGGGATACATGTTTGATGAATAGACTGTTAGATGGATATGGATTTGGCTGGATGGCTGCTTCCAAAGAGTTGTAGTCAATGGCTCACAGCCCAAGTGGAAATCACCAAGTGGCATCCCTCGAGGGTCCATACTGGGACCAATACTATTTAATGTCTGCATCAATGACATAGGCAGTGGGATTGAGTGCACCCTCAGCAAGTTTGCAGACACCAAGCTGAGTGCTGCAGTTGATTTGTTAGAGGTAAGGGATGCCATCCCGAGGGACCTTGACAGGCTTGAGAAGTGGGCTCGTGCTAACCTCATAAAGTTCAACAAGGCCAAGTGCAAGGTCCTGCACCTGGGTCAGGGCAATCCCCAATACCAGTACAGATAGGGGGATGTACTGATTGAGAGCAGCCCAGCAAAGAAGGACTTGGGGATACCAGTGGATGAAAAATCGGGCATAGGCCAGCAATGTGTGCTTGTAGCCCAGAAAGCCAACCTCATCCCGGTCTGCATCAAAAGAAGCTTAGCCAGCAGGTCGAGGGAGGTGATTCTCCCCCTCCACCCCACTCTCGTGAGACCCCACCTGGAGTACAGCATCCACCTCTGGGGTCCACAGTACAAGAAAGACATGGACCTGTTGGAGTGAGTCCAGAGGAGGGCTACAAGAATGATCAGAGGGCTGGAACACCTTTCTTATGGAGAGAGGCTGAGAGAGTTGGGGTTGTTCAGCCTGGAGAAGAGAAGGTTCTGGGGAGACCTTATTGTGGCCTTTCAGTTTATAAAGGGGGCTTACAAGAAAGATAGAGGGAGACTTTTCACCATGGCCTGTAGTGACAGAACAAGAAACAATGGTTTAAACTGAAAGAGGTTAGTTTAGACTGGGCATAAGGAGGAAATTTTTTATGATGAGGGTGGTGAGACACTGAAACAGGTTGCTCAGAGAAGTTGTGGATGCCCCATCATTGGAAGCGTTCAAGGTCGGTTGGATGGGGCTTTGAGCAACCTGATCTAGTTGAAGATGTCCCTGCCCAAGGGCAGGGCTAGATGATCTTTAAAGATCCATTCCAACTCAAACCATTCTGTGATTCTATGAATAACTTCTAGATGGCTAGCAAACTGGAATGGTATCCCCAGAAAAGTCCTTTCGCTCTAAAAGGTGTATTCTAGCTAGAAGAGCTGGGAGACTGCTGGATATATAGGTGATCACAGAATGTTGCAACAAAAGGTGGCAGGAGTATACAAAATACCTGCTCTTTTATGGGGTAGTGTTGTCTCTTGAAACGAGGAGTAGTGTGGCAAAACTCCATTACTGACATTGCTTGAAGTCCTTAATAAGACCAGACCCATCACATTGTACTAGCTTCTGTGCAGGGGTGGAAGTGGAAGTTGGAGTAGTAGTCTTCATCTCAAAGACCTTACCATCTAAATGGATGGAAAGGATAACAAGAATATATAGAGTTAGAATTATTTGTGTGTGGTAATACAGAAGGAATGTGGCAGAATGCAAACAGAAAGCTGCAGTTCTTGGAAATATTTTGCCCATTGGACAAGACTGTGCCTCAGGATCCAGGTCATGCATAATGCTGGGCAGTGAGGTCTGCCTGAAACACCCGTAGATTCTTATTTTCAGATCCAATTTTGTGAGCTGGTGCTGACCCCTCAGCACCTACTTAATCACCATCTACAAAAGTGTTTCATAATGCCTAAAATGTCTCATCAACTTTTTTGATAAATCTCTGCATATTGATTAGAAATTACCAAAACACTTTCTCCTTCCCATAGTGTACTCAAGTTTACAATACAGTGCACTGGGCATTTGCTGGCTATTCAGTTTTGGTATAGCAAAGTTAATGTTGCATACTTTTATCAAACAGACAATGGAATTAATTCAGATCACGAGCATTAAGAAAATTCTGTCTTCTGAAAGATTAATAGTATTTCTCTTGTGGTTTTAAGAAAAAAAAACAAACAACAAAACATACTTTTCTCCTGCTCTTACTTTCAGTTCATCCATACTTCAAAGGTTTTCTGGTTAAAAAAAAAAAAGAGCTCCCTCAGTTATGAGTGTGCACATTTTCTTTCTAGAAAGTCCATGTACTGACGCTTTAAAATTAACTCTCACCTTGTCGCAAATGGAAACCAATGAAGCAATCAGACTCCAGTAACCGCAGTGCAATAGCTTTCACCAACTTCTTATTAGGAACAGGAAGACAGTAATTAAAGTGCTGAAAAACTACTTATGGAAACCACAGAAAACACAGGGGTCTTTGCTTGACATAAAAAAAACCCTCAAAGACCTCCTGCTTTTCCTTTGCCTAAAAGAAGTGGCTCACAGTATAAACAAAATTGATTGATTTGGGGTAGGATTTAGGAGCCTGAGTTCCACTGACAGTCAATGGAATTTATCCTAAGTCTCTTAGATATTTCTGGGAATCTCAACCTTGAGAAAGGTCTATTGTTAAACATACTGCTTTTTTTTTTTCACTGCGTATAGTAGAGACATGCATTTTCATTATTAATGGATGGCTCATTCCCTACACCCTATACTCACATGGGTATTTTCATTGACTTGGAAATAAGTATCTTAAAGAACATATTCTGTTTACAGATCAAGAGCTACTGTAGAAATGACTTTTCAGACATAAACATATTACTTGCTACCAGCATCTGTTACAATTCTGTAGCATGCAATAATGTAACAAAAATAAAAACGAATGCATTAACATAGTCTATAAAATGACAAATAGATACCAAGCTTGACTATATGCTGACAGTTGATGCTGAAGAAATACAGCTTGGCCATTTGGATTTTCTCAAAAATATGAAATTTATTTTATAGCTGTTTCCTTTTATATTGGAATAATGCTCTCTAAGCCTTATGACAAGTCTTTAAAGTTTAGGGGTGCCTTTGAGAAGGAAATATAACTGACTGCAAATTATCAGGCTGTCCCTAGGGGGTAGGGAAAAAATCTGGTCATTATGTCCTGGAACTAGAGTCATTATTATGAAAGCCAAATAGATGGTCTGAGACAAGAGAATAGCTGTCACGTTATGTGCAGCTCTTTGAGTGACAATTTTTGAATGGATAGGAATGAGTGAAGGCACTGAAATTTTTCTGACTTTAGCTGTCTCCTTTATCTAATTTATCATGATTGGTTTTCATCCTTTCTTTTCTACCTCCCACTCATCCTAATAATCTCTTTTCTTTTTTTTTTATTTCTTTTTTTCCCCTTTTTTGGAAAAACTTCCACTGTGTTGGTTTCCAGTAGAAGAGCTGTTCCAGTAAGCAGAACTATTCAGATGGAAGTACATTGGGAAATCCTTCTAATGGACGCATGGCTGCAAAAGACCTATCTGTTTTTCCTGGTATAGGTAAGCCATCCATTGGAGTGACAGATGTTCTACCCAGAGAAAGGTCATTTTGCTTTTGTAAACTTTACCTACATATTGGTGCTGAATAATTTTGTGTTGAGGTAGGCCTTTCATGTCACAGTTATTGTAGGACAAAGTACACATTTTTTAATTTCCTAATAACAATGTTTGACTGGAAACAACTTTGTAGTGTATACATAGCTTCCGAGTTTCCTTCCTAACAAAATTGTTCCCTGTTTTTGATTTCTAAGTATTTATCTCTTTGTCCTGTCAAAGTTCTTTCTTCCGTAACACTGCTGCCCAGATTTAGATACTTGCAACTGTCTCAGGAAGCATAACTCAGACCTGCTTTATTCTGAAAATATTCTGAAATTCAACAAATGTTACAGGCAACAGAATGATATAACCTAGGTGGTTTATACAAAAACAAAAGGATAAAATGTACCCAGGAATATCTTTCGACAGCTGATAACTACTGCTTTACTCTGCCTGACTGTTACCAGGTTTTGGAGAAAACGTGTCCTTTGCCACATTGCTCGGAAGAGTCAGCATAAGGAACCAAAGTGGCAGCTTTTAGCTTTGCTTTTCTGCCTTCCCTCTCAGCTTTTTCCCTCTGACTTCATTTTAAAGGATACAAGTTTAGATTTCAAACGTAGCAATGACAGAGGCTCTGGCCCATTTGAACCAGCCTGTCCTTGTTTCCTCAAAAAGGACAAGTGATACATCCAGCTTTACCGAGTTCGCTTTTTTAATTTAGTCAAATATTTCTTTGCTTCATCCCTGTTTCTTTTGCAATAAATATAAGCAAAGTCCCATTCCTCTGAAACTGACAAGAAGAAGAAGAAGAGTGAAACTGCTTTGTAAAGCAACCAACATTTCCACTTACTCCAAAATAAGTGCTCTTTCCAGTGCTACGCCCTGTACTTCTCTCTTGGCATGCAGAGATCTGGTTCCTTACAGAAGTTCTTAGAAACGTGCACCCAAATCAATGCCTCCGACTCGTGTGTTTTCAGTCACCTTGTCTATATCTTTGACAAGCTTCTCTGTACTCTGGGCTTTGATCTCTGTCATTACAAAAAGAGATTTTGTAATTTTTTACTCATTTCTCCTGAATGAAAGCTTTGACTAACATATACCCTCTCAGCAAGGTCAGACACTACCACCACCAACCACTAGAACCCACAGGTACCATCTCTGATGTCCCTAAAATTTTGCTAAATAGAGGTCCTTCTCACCTATTACATACATTACGTGACTCTCCTGATTCAGAGTATAATGCCTTTAGGAGAAAGACTCCCTCATAATATAGGTATGTACATGGGACAGTGTGGTTCTAATTTCAAATAGTATATTTATACCTCCATGCAAATAAATTCTTAATGCAAAAGAAAGCAAGATATTGAGTAAATACAGAAGCAATCCCAGCCTCTTGTGTAAAGCCATGCACAGTTCTTCATAGCTTGTAAAGTAGGACCTTGAAGTATTTAATGCTTTTGTACAATAATTATTATTTTCCTTGCGGGTTTTTTTTTTCCTTAAGCTGCTCTATAAAATATATAGCTGTTCTATAAAATATATTTTTCAGCACCAGGTTCAGTGTCTGATACCCAGAGTTGGTATTAGCCAGAATAAAATAAGGATTTGGGGAAAAGGGAACAAAAACAAAAAGAACACCTCAGAAAAGGATAAAAGAACAAAATTAAGAAAAACAAGATAAAAGACAAAAGTATGGATGAGGCATGCAGGCCTAGGAATCTATAATGTACCCTGGTTGCAGAATCTGTCATTGTCTGAAGCACCAGACTGATATGTGAATTGCACCTTTTCAAGGTGAGAACACTTAAGGCACAAAATGAGGGTGGAGCAAGAGTGAGCAGAATTCACACCAGACAGATGTGTGAACTCACCTAGGGAGCAGTAGAGACAAAGGTTCCTCTCAGAAACGTTACAGTCAAGGCATAATAAAGCTATTAAGGACACAGAAAATGAGAGCATAGTTTAAGTTCAGTGCACATTAAATATTGAGAGCTCAGACAACACTAACTTTTGAAGAGCCTTTCACAATTTGTGTACAGTACCAGCAACCCTACATGTTTTTGACATTTTTTTAATATGAGTTTGAGGCCGTGGTGTAGAAAGAAAGATGTATGAATAACATTACAAACCATGAAATAGGGGGATCAATGCATTTTAGCATAGGCTTTCTTACTTAATTTCTAGCAGACATCTCTGTTCTCATTGCTGACAGCTTCGTTTATGCTGGCTTGACTGAAAGACGAGCACCCAAAATTGCTGCAGCTCTGTACTGTACCTCGCAGCACAGAATGTAAAGCAGAAGTGGCAGCTTGAGGTAGGAGAAATCACGGGGATGGGAGAAGGGGGACATTTTCCAGAAATGTTTATCTTTCACCAACTTACTTTCAGGCAGAAATTATATCTTGAAGTTTCAAAGCTTATCCTCTACTGAAAAGAAAAATACCTTGTATGAAAAAAATAAATGACTGCCTGCCCCACACCCTCCTCTCATCTGTCCGAATCCTTCTGCTCCATTCACCATTTCAGTATATGTTCTCTGAGAGAAATGCAGCAATTTCAAACCCATTTTCTCCCAGGAAGAGACATTGGAAATGAAATTGTCAGTAATGCAAATGGTGGTGCCTCCTATGTATTAAAATATTTGCTGAAATGAAGTGAGCCCTACTTTTCAGTAATGTATTATGTTATGTAAGTAATCTGATTGTTTCTTGTCCCTGTGTACAGAAGCAGAGCTCCTAAGTTTAAGCTGCTGGTGGCATTTGAAATGCTTTGTAACTGGAACCTGACAAAAAAGTTCAGCCTAAAATTTTTTACAGGTTCTATCAATATTGTATAAGGAAATGGGGCTATTGACTGTGGTCCAGCCTAGTTTCTGCTGCCACATTTTATTTATATGCAACACAACCGTACACTGAAGGGCATTGTTGGTAGCAAGCCAGGTTGCTCCCTTAGTAACACCTAGTGTTTACCAAAATATCGCTGATGAATAGGTCTTGGGGTTAATAGGTAGGTAAAGACTTCAGGCTTCACTGGCAGCTCAGAGACACCAGGATCAAGCATAAAGATTTTTTTAAGTCAGCCATTTTAAAACATGTGAAATCCTGAATGGAGCTCAAGAGCTGCTACTCTGAGCTGTGAGAGACTAGAGGTGGGAGGAAAAGGGAAAAAAAGAGCAGCCTCATAGTAGGCTGCAGTGGTTTGGAGTTTCTTCTATGGACAACAGTGGGGTTGAGATAAGCTTAAATAGCCTTATGTCTCTCTCTATTCAGCAAAGCCACACGCATTCCCAAGGCTCCTCTGCCTGTGGAGACACTGCAAGGATAGCACTTGCATTAACTTTATCTCCTCCAATCACAGGCTGAAAAAGCAAACCTACTCATGCAGACACAGCAAAGGCAAAGCCAGTCTGCTGGATGCAGGCACATACAGCCCTTTGGTAGATTAGTCCTACTAAAAAGAATACCGTATTTCCTAGCTGGTCCCTGGAGAAGAAGATCTTGTCTGCTCAGTTTAGGTGCATAAACTTTGATGGCCAGGATCTCTTACTCGAGATTATCAAACACACACCTGCCTCTCTGTGCTGTAGAGGCAGCATGGGCACCCACCTCAGGTCCCAAACACAGTTTGATCAGGAGCAATCATCACAGAAAAATAGCAGTCATCCTGTTGCTGAGAGACTGCTTAATCTAAAACCCTGTCATAAGCTGGCTGGCAGAGAGTATCTTGGAGGGGGTTTGTATTCACAGGATGCAGAGATAAATGAGGTCTTTCCCTTTAAAGGATTGTTGACCTTCACACTCCTCCCTGCAGGCAGACCTTTGCACTCTGGGGAGCTCAACTGAAATCAGTATTGTTCAACAGGGGCACAGGGCGTCACGGCTCATATAGAATTGGAGGATAATGAAGGACAAGACACAATGACTGCATTACAGACACTGGGAGAAAATAAGAGAGAAGGGACAAGATTACAAGAAATCCTGCCATTATGTAGGCTAACAGTGTGCACAGCTTGACAGTTCAATATATAGCTTGTAAATTGTATACAATTTTATAGTTCCAAAATATTATACTGAATCAGTACTTCAAAAAATCCAACTAATCCTTGCCCTGGATGTAACAGTACACCCACAAAAGCATCAAACTGCCTTACTCCTTTTGAGGTGCCTGGCATTTTCTGAATCACAGAATCACAGAATCATTAAGGTTGGAAAAGACCTGTAAGATCACCAAGTCCAACCATCAACCCAATACCACCATGCCCACTAAACCAGGTCCCACAATGCCACATCCACACATTCCTTGAACACCTCCAGTGAGGATGACTCCACCACCTCCCTGGGCAGCTTATTCCAGTGTTTCACCACACTCTCAGTAAAGAAATTTTTCCTAATATCCAGCCTGAACCTCCCCCTGGTGCAACCTGAGACCATTTCCTCTTGTCCTCTTGTCCTGGTCACTTGGGAGAAGAGACCAACACCCACCTCTCTGCAACCGCCTTTCAGGTAGTTGCAGAAAGTGATGAGGTCTCCCCTCAGCCTCCTCTTCTCCAGGCTGAACAACCCCGGTTTCCTCAGCCACTCCTCATAAGACTTGTGCTCCAGACCCCTCACCAGCTTCGTCGCCCTTCTCTGGACACACTCCAGCACCTCAGTGTCCTCCTTGTAGTGAGGGGCCCAAAACAGTATTCGAGGTGCGGCCTCACCAGCGCGGAGCACAGGGGCATGATCACCTCCCTGCTCCTGCTGGCCACACTGTTTCTGATAGAGGCCAGGATGCCGTTGGCCTTCTTGGCCACCTGGGCACACTGCTGGCTCATCTTCAGCCGGCTGTCAATCAACATCCCCAGGTCCTTTTCTGCCAGGCAGCTTTCCAGCCACTCTTACCCAGAGTTTCAGAGCAGGCAACTTCTCTCATAGCAATAACTCTTTCAGATCCCAATCCTAATCCTTGTTCCACAAAAACAGATCCACAGCAGCTCCACAGCACTGCAGCGGAGATTCAGCGAGAGAGTCAGGATCACAACTGCAAAGCCAGCTTCATGCCCTGTGTATCTTAGCTACCATTTAAACAGAGCAGAGCTGAACGTATGTGTGGAGGAGGTGGGGGTGAGTTCTCCCATTGGGAATAGCAGCCACTTGTGTATAAAAAGCTAACAAATTATAATTTAGAAAAGGCATAACTTCAAGTTGTTGTATTGAAACTACCTATCACAGTCAAATACATCAAGCAAAGTTACTTAGCATTTGCATGTAGTGAAAAATGTCACTGTAGAAGTCTGACATGTTGTTATAGATTATCAGTTCTCTAGCTTGCTACAGAAAAAAAGTTAGCTGGAGGCTATGATGGACAGGACGGAGACCAGAAAGGAAACAAAAAGCCGAAGATGGTGAGTTAGAGATGCCATCAAACCACAGGGTTCTTGGTTTGGTGCCATGCTTTTCTGTCACGGTCAACCCTTCCAGCACCCATCTTTTCTGCCCATTCCTGGCAGCTCCCTGGAATGACCTCACCCTCCTCTGGTTTATGTAGCATCAGACAGGGCAGATGCACTCCTTTAGCCAAGAGCTTCAACAAAGGGATGTCCTATGCCTTGGAAAGGAAATGGCCTGTATGACACACCTCAGTTTGTAGTTGTATTCTATTTTACCAGAGTTTATAAGTGAATAAGGAGACAGAAAATGGAAGTTTCTACATAGCCTACAAAAGATTTCACAAACAAAGCTGGGATGCATATGTTTCACTTTGGCTTCCTCCAGTCTGTGGTCCATGAGAAATGGAGGCCCAAAGAGAAATCCGTATATTATGGATTGTGTATCAGGTGTTGAAGAAGCTGCCTACAAGTATCAGGGTTGATGTATGACCAAAGAAAATGTCCGTGTTGTTGATTGGATTGAAGGAGATTATTATGAAAGCTGCTGAGAAGCTTCAAATTATAAACTTTCTGATAATTGTAATTGCATTTCATTCAAGATTTGTATGGATCTCTTTATATTCCTTGGCTGTTTCAGCAAGCACAATTATGTCAAATATCTCAGTCACAATTTAATTCAAAATGCAAATAAATTATCCTACGACTTCAGAGAAAAGATCTCATTATTCAAATAAAATCATTACTAGATTATCAGCGTAATTTTGTAGAAACGATGTGCAAAATCAAAGTGAGCATTTTAAAATCTGTGGGTGAAGCCCTGGCCCTAATAAATCAGTAGGGATTTGGCAGTTGACTTAAAGAGGAACAGGATTCCACTAAGTATCATTATTTCAATAAAACATATGAGTTCAAGTCATGATGACAAACATGGAATAATTTTACATCTATCCAAAATCTGTTAATTCTCATTCCAGCAATAAAAATCCAGGGTTGCTAAATGCTCACATTTGAATGAACAATAATTCTTTTATTTTAATAATATAAAAATGAATAAAGATCCAGAGGACTGTCTTCTTCCTGTAATTCATTAAAATATAGGTGCTCTCTACCTTAAGATGAAGTTCTAGAAATTCACAGTGCACTCTCTGTTCATACAAAAAGCCATCTGTTGCACAACTTTTCTCTTCATTTTCTCAATTTGAGATGGTACCTTGGTCTTGGTTGTGTTATATCAGCTCCCCTGAATGTAAATATTGAAAGAGAATAGATGGATTTTGCAAGATGTCCAAATTTTTTTTTTTTTCCTAGAGAATAGTAATCTCTTCATTCTCTGCAATATTTGTCATAGTAACTTGGTATCCACTTGTACTCAGACAGCAGTAGGGTGAATATGGTGTAACAGTATGCTGATAAATGCTCGCAGACAGATCTGGTCACTCACCTGCTCTGCTGCAAGCATAGGATCAAAGACAAGTATGTTAACGTATCTTCAAGAAGAGATATATTTTATATCTAGCAGTTGCTACAACTTTTCTAATCTCCCCCAATGATTTATGGCATCACACAAAAAACATCATTCTAACTTGCAAATGCTCTGCCAGAATTTGCAATGTTGCTGAATGTAGAAATACCAGTAAGTCAAATGGATCAGTCTGGATGGCTCCATGGTGCTAATTTTCTCACTTTGTTGCTGCTGGGTGGATTGGTTATAGGGCTGTGCATTGGTTATTATGTCAGCTATTTCTAAATTCATCTTCTCACCTGACTGACTCTATCAGACATTCCTTAATGGAAGAATGTGCTCTTAAGAGGTGTGGGACACTTTTGGTTTGCCAATCCAGTAAGTTTGATAATAGCCCAAAAAAGGACACTAGATTACTTTCTCTTGAGTTTCTTACTCACTTACATATTAATTATATATAGTATTATATTGCTATATAATATATAGTAAAAATATGTTATCTCATTTTAATCTAAGATATAGTGACTCAGAAGTTCTCCTTAACGACCACTAAGAAGCACTGTAGCTGGCACACAATGTCCACATTCTTTCACAAATGCCAGCAGGATTGCTAATATGAATGTCTCTTTGTATCCTGTCTCCCACAAAACAGCGGTCTGCACAGAGGAGTCATTCAAAGTATACTAGCGTAAGCAGAGTAGCTGATGCCAAAGGGAGGATGCACCCCCATCTTTCTCCCAAGGGCTCCAGGTGGGACTGTGCCAAAAGGGAAGCATTGATCTGTTGGCTTCTCATGGAGAGAAAAAAATAGAAAATGAGTCAATGGACAGGCCTGAGACATATTCAATTTATAGATGTTCTTTTATGATAAGTGGGTTGTCTCTGTTAAAAAAAAGAAATCTTACAATGTTGAGGAAGATTTAATAGTTTTATGAAGGCGTAGAAATGTGGGGCAGCTGACTACCTCTGACTGCGTATTGACTCTTTGCCCTCTGTTAAATCAATCACTTGCCACATTGGGCTGCGAATGCCACAGGTTTAGAAAAACAACTAGGTGAGAAAGTCTGCATAGGGCGTTTTTTATAGGTGAAAAACCCTGTGTACTCGTTGCGCTCCTGTTCACAGTGCAGAAATCACCACGGAGCAGAACTTGTTAGCAAAGGTGTGGTAGGCACTGGGAGGACCTGTAAGCACGGAGTGGGATGGGCTGGCAAGGCAGCTGATGCTGCAGAGCAACTCTGCCTGGGGTGAAACCTCTCTGCCCTGCAGGGTAAGCACAAAACCCATGGGACCTGACAGTCTCAAATTAGAAAAAAGGTGTTACTGCAGAAGCTGGGAAACAGTCAGGTGCCCTAACAGTCGTCTTACCAAGGAGCTAAAGAGAACTGTGAATAGTTACCTAAACTATGGAGAAGGTGCAGTCATGTACTTAATCACTCTCTTTTATCCATTCAGTAATGTATTGTTCTTCAAGGCAATGATATCTTTGTGACTAAGGGAAGAAAATTAACTCACTGAGCATTAGGCAGCTCAGGTTTATCTTTGCAGACTTGTTGATGAGGGCTTGAGCTGGTCCTTCATAATGATCCCCAAAAATTTAAATCGAGACTTACATAAGGACCATCAAGCACAGGGGTTTCGCTACAACAACTAAGCAAAACCTTAGGGATGAGGGTTAGGGTTTGCATTTTGCCTGTTCAACTCAACTAAGTTAACCAGTCAACTGAGAAAACAAACTCTCTAATAAGAGCTTGTTTCTCTCAAGTCCAGGCATATCCACTGTGGATCTGTAAGGAATTTGCCTAAACTTGCCACTATGGCTGTTTAACACAGGAGACTTCCAGAGAAATAAATACATCAATTTTCCAGCTGTTTTACAGTCCCTTAACAGCAAGGCTTAAAAGATAGCTGATCATTCTCAGGCAAATGTAACCTGAAAAAATTGCGAGAGTCAAACCAGTCCATATTGAAGGCTGAATAAGTACTGCAGAGGCACACCACAATTCAAAGTGTAATTCTACTTTCAGGTGTTGTATTCTTCCATGAAGGCTCACAGACTTTATAAAGTAATCTCTCAAGAGGCAAGGGCTCACAGTATAGGGCTGTGCTAAGGTTCTTCCAAAAATAAATAATCAATAGAGAGCTACCCTACTGAGTGAGAATATTGCAAGGAAACAGCACATTATGGAAAACTACATCATCATTTTGTACCTAAGTAACAACAGAAAGAAAGGAAAGATTGTTAAAACTGCAAGATGTGCAGCAAGACTGTCATCAGAGCAGGAACTGGTAAGTGAAACTGAAAAATATTAAATTGCCTTTCTTCAGATACAGAGTTATGGGGCCTGAACCGCTTCCTTTGCACACCCTCTGAAGGCATTAGGAGTGACACAAAGAATGCAAAATCAGGAGCCTGCAGCAAAACCAGGGCTTAGCTCAGCCGCTCAGGGAATTTATGTTCTCTCTGCTAAGATAAATTAGAATAACAAATATTGGGAGAGACTAGTCAGGGAGTTCACCTTGTTAAGTGGTTACCATTTGTGCCCCAAGTAGAAACATAAAGTAACAAGATTATGTCTGATTTACAAACAGGCAATTCTTTACTCTACTTGGGAGAAAAAATGATGCATTCCTGTCTTCATGTGCACCTTTAAGTCTGTACTCATGTAAGAGATAGACTTTTTAAGCCGAAGCTTTCATTGTTTAATTCATTATTTATATTAGTGTTAGCATTAATATTTCATAGCCGTTGGCCATCTGTGAGATAAAAGAGAAACCCAAGTTTTAAAGTCAGAGAAAAGCAAATACATAAAACTGTATTTTCAAATATAAAATTGCTACATAAAAAAATTAATGCAGGAGAAGTTCATGTTCTCTGCATATAAACTTCATTAGTAATTCGAAAGCTAAGATAACAAATCCCAAAGTCAAGTCTTCCAAGTGGTCTGGCTGACCCTGGAATCCTTCTGTGCGCCTCTCAGTGCTTTTAAGTAGAGTCTCCTGGGCCTTAGTGATACTAGATCTTTTAAGCCTGACAGCTCTCATTCTTCTCATTTCTCTCATGAATCATAGAGGAACTCTACCAAGATACACTGGTTATATCCACGGCTTCCTTTGTCCATTATGTAAAACTGTAAAACATTTCACACAACTACCACTACGCAGCAGGTACTCATTCAAATTAATAATCTTTAATTTTTTCAGTCAGAACAAGAAGTAAACCACAGCAAATAAATAGAACTGCTGTAATACAACTTTCTTATCTGAGAATCAAGACATTTCCACAATAAACAACATAGCCACAGAGCCATAGCAAAGAGCACAGCAAAGCAGCAAATGTCTGAGACACTTTGGTTGCTGGTGCTGCTGCAGCTCCTCAGTCTGGAGTGAGCAGGTCCATAGAGGTAGTTGCAGCAGCTGGCAGGAGGTAGAGGGCCAGCTGAGGCAGCAGCCCAGATGCCAAAATGTCTCATTATGGTCCTGTACAGACATGCTTATTTTAGCCCATATTCAGTATCACAACAGATAATCTTCTGATCGCTTTAAATTTTATTACTGATATAGGACTCCAGATTCCCCCTTACTGTTTTAGTGAGACAATCTTTCAACTTTGCATCTTCTGGATCTAGCTACTGAATTGAGTGAGATGATAAAGCATAATTTTCAGTTTTAAACAGTAGAACTGTGGATATGTATTATTTACACATAATCTCTCAAAAATGAATCCTGGTTTTCAATTAAATCTCTACTAATCTTTTCTTAGAATGCTATGCAACACCAATTAATGAAGAAGTTAGTAACTGTTATTTGTAAATATGCATGTAATAGACCACTAACTATGACATAACATTGACGGGTTTAGTCATTGTCTTTAAATTTGAAAATCAAAAGAAAAATCTTTCAAAAACCTGAGTATGTGGATGGATTTTTTTTTTTTTTTCTCCTAATGTACAAACTCCTAATCTACGAGAAGGAGATTTGCCATGAATGTTGTGTGCTGTGTTTTGAAGATGAGTCCAACTTCTCAGAGCAATGTCTCATCTTACTATTAATTGTAAAATCTTCTATTTTCATTAGGCTTCCATTGGGCTCTGCTTTTACTGTACAGAGGTTTTCCTGAAAGAAACTTACTTTGAAGTAGGACTAACAACTCTACATTTGCTTCACTGACCCAATTTATTTCCTGGGACATTCCTAATTTTACCTGCCACTCCCAATTAACCTCTTTTTCCTTGGAGTTATTTAACGCTAACTCAATCTTTTCTACCAAAATATGTAGGATTCACTGGACCAGGTATAGACTTCTACCTCTTACTTAACCAGTCTCTAATCACTCAGAAAAATAGGCAATTCTAGGACGTAATTAATCTCATTCTAATGTAGATGCCCAAAATAATCGCGTAAACTGCATTCCCCAAAGTACCTTTTTCCTTTACAACTGACAATAAAGGAAGTGGGAGATGGCAGGTTCAGTGGAGATATCTACAATCTAGACAGCTAGCCAAGGCATGTAGATTCCTTTCAAAACCAAATTCTTTACAGTGAAGTATTTTCCATTGCCTTCTGAGGCCTGCTTTTTTTGATTGCCTGTGTATGGTCTCTTTTTCGTGATGAACCAACAGGTATTTGGGTGTGATCATTGATTAGGTGTTTGACCAGCTTTGCAGCATCACACTCCCTATGTGTTGGAAAGTTCCCAATGGAAGCTGTGTACCATTAACCTGGCTCTCCAAACTCACCAATTCACTCAGGTACAGATCTATGGTTACTAGGCAAAAATGTGCATTGCAAAAGATGCCTTTTAAGTTAGTAACACGGCATGCTGGAGGCTTAACATTTTACCCATACCACAGACTAAATTGTGAAGTATATCACTGTATTAAATTAGAAAATACAAGTAGAATTTTAAAGCTTAAGGACTCAGATGATCAATATAGTCTAAAGGCTCAAGGACAGAAATTAATATGTACTAAATTTATCTCAGCAATAATGATTTAGAATTAGAATATACAATAATGCAATGATACCTCAACAACGAGATTATTCTTTCACCTTCAAAACAATGCTATTGTTTATTTTATTTTTTGTCTTTCCTTTTTTTAACTAGTTCTGAAGTGAAACGTAACCTGAAAAAATGATAAAATAAAATTAAAACAGGACATAATAAAAACTGCCTCTGCAAAGAAATATCTGATTGAGCACCCTGCATAAATACACATAGGCAGATCTAGATGCAAAATTTTTACTAAGAGCATGACAAATAAATCTTTCTCTGAATCTTTTCATTCCTCTTGGTGTATTGTTTAAAGGCTTCTCTATTAAGGCTATATTTATATTTATTTGAGATGCCTTAACTATAAAATATTATTTTTCTTCCCTCTTGATCCTAAGTCATAAAAAATTGATTTTCACCTATTTTTAAAGTTAACAAATTAATTAGTTGATCTTTTAACAAAATCATTGACAGGCTAGAAGCAATTCTGGGGTTTTTTTGTTTCTAAATAATGCAACACCTTCAGATATGTTTATTTAATACATTTCTGTGACAGAAAAAAATGGCAGCAGCATTTGTTTGATGGTATGATGTCAGCTGTCTCTTTCACTGAGCTGGTGAGAGAAGACCTAACTTCTTTATAACATCTGATAATGCTTGGAAAAGGAGTCATCCCCATGCTTTAGATAAGAATAAACTTCAGAAGGCAGTGAAGTACAGATTTACCTTGACAGTTAATTGACTAGCAGCAAAGCTAACTGAATGAGTTTATAGAATGAAATATACCCCTAAGCAGCAGGCTTGCCTGAGACCAACATTCTTTTTAGATCCCAGGTCAGTCTTACTTTGCAAGCTTATGTGAGTTTTAATTATGTAAGGCAAAACTCTCAGATATGAAAAAGTCACCAGCTACTTCAGAAGTGAAATCTGCAAAGTTTAAACTGAAAATATGACTCTTAGAAATGAGAGTCATAAACCACTAGGATAGCTTATCAGCAAAGGTGATAAATTTTCCATTACCTGGACTCTTTATGGTCTTGTTTTAGCAAAGCACTTAAACTTCCATATCCATAAATTCCACTGTAGAGGTATAGTCACAAACATTTGTGTCCGGGAAGATGGGTTTTGTGGACTATCCAGACAAGAATGTAAAACTGTCTTTGTAACATGCTTGAGGGAGAGCTGCAGAATGCAAGTGTGGCGTTAACCAAAGAACTTAATGGAGCTCAAGCCCTACTCCTTTGTGCAGTGTCTGGTATAGAAAAAGTGTGTCTGCTGAAATGGATATAACAGTGCCTGGGCATCCCACACATTCAAATTGGACTACGCACACAGCAGATGTAGGCAAGTAGCAGGGTTACAAGGTGCAAGTAGACATAGAATCAAGTAAGAGTGGTGTGGAGCTGAATCTCCTTGATCATTTAATTGGATGGATAAAAAGCAAAGGAGATTTAGGCATGACTGAATGGTAGTCCACTTCTCCCTGTACCTCAGCATAACCGTTAGTAAAGCAGAAGCCAGAAACTTACCTTTTCCTTTTTTTTTTGTAAATGCAAACCACTACAGAGACACGGATCTCTAACATGATTTCTCAGACTTTATGAGCATGACCGTACTTTGTAGTGCAAGTCATTCTGCAGAAAAATAGCCTTTTAGCATTCTCCACATAACTCTGCCAGCAAGCAATCATGGAGGCCACAAATGCTCTAGCTTTTGTGTTAATAATTAATTGGTGAAAGTAGAAATCCTCTGTCCAAAATGATAGCGATTCAAGGATCAGCATATAACACAACTCTTTTCTGGATCTCTGTAGAGATCTAATTCTGTAAGTTCCAGTTAAATCAGTTAAGAAAACGTCAAATCAACATGCAACCTCTGTTCTCCTTTTAGAAAGGACAGAATTGCAATTTAAATCAGGTAGCTATGCTATCTGCAAGTTCTACTGGTAGGTTGTTTATAGAGATGACAACCGCTCTTTTCTTATTTATCCTGCTGAATTCTGAATGCCTGTCTAAATCCTTCCCTCTGGGTCTTTCAGAAGTGTCATATCATAATAAGCTGCTCTTTTGGTTAAATAAGCATTGACAGCACAAAGGCTGATAGAGAGATTCATTTGCCTTTACCACCATGAAATCTGTGCGTAAAATTTTCCTTTACTTACACGTTTTGCAGTCCTCCAAAGCAGAAAACTTGTGTTCATCTAACAATCAATCATATATCAGGAGTCATTATTCCCAAACTGTTAATTTCCCATAAACAGAAATGCCATGCAATTGAGTATAGGACCTTTGTTCTCACCAACAGTAGCACAACTCCATGGACAAAGCATCTTCAGCTTTGCTATTCTACAGCCACTCCACTAACATGAAGAAAAGCCATCAGTATATTTGCATTCATAAACAGGTACATCTGCCAGAAATCTACACCATACTGCTAATCTGAGTTAAGAGGAAGTTTCATCACTACTCAGGGAGCCCATTAGATTTTGAAATGCATAGTTTGTTTGCTGATGCAACACAGATCTTCTGCCTGGCTTTAAACAAATCTCCCAAACTGTCATTCCAGATTACTAGTTCTGTCAGTAGCAGACCTCATTTAAGCTCCTCTGTCCAGACCCTCTCCCCTTCCACTTGTTCTCTGTCAGACCTTACTTCCCACTCAGTCGCACCAATTCAGCAGTTTATATAACTGTACTTCTCAAAGGTTTTGTGAAAAGATGTTTTATTTTCCCACGTTGGAGTTTTCAGTTTCAAAATTTGGACAGTTCCATAAACCTGGTTTAGAGACTTGTCACCTGAACAGGTACAACTGAAGGATGCCAATTTCTGGTGGGAGATTGCAACAGTGTGCAACACAGAGCATAAGGAGGAAGGGGGAGCTGATCTGCTGCCTACCAAATATTAGTGAGGAACTGCAGTCCCAGTCTTTTCTCTGGCTCCAAATCCACATCTGTAAAAGAAAGGTAGCTAAGGAACGTATTACATTAAAGATTGGATAACATTAACATATTAGAGTAATTATTCACCCAGATTGCATTCATGAACATACTGACTCTTAGAATCTACTTACAACTCTCCTTTGCCCTGGTACTTGTTCAGGAGCTACATTTTGGAAAAAAAAAAAAAAAAAAAGACAATGCTAGAGTTATAGTATAATGTAGCTTTGCATGTGCCGGGTATATCTTATGGGATTTCTAATGTGTTCCTGAGGTTCTTTTTAGATGATGGAGAGAGAAAGGTGCTTCTGAAAGCTTCCTGTGGAAAAACCTGCCTGTGTCAGTTCAGGCACCTAAGGTAGACAGACATGATTTGACTACTTGATGCCTTTAGAGGCACATATGTGAAAGCTGAGTGCTTAAGTTAGACAGATTAGATCCCACTCCAGCATATTTACATCAACTCAGACTATGTGGCGCTCTTTCTGTAATGAGAAGATGAAGTAATTTACTATTTTTTATGTTATTATTATGCACTTCACATCCTTGCCATTTGTCACCATTTTCAACACACTTTCAGAAGCATAGCAATGCCTATTAACTTGTAAACCTTCTTAGCAGGAATATTTTTCAATATTAATAGCTTCCTTTATACCATATTTAAATAGATTGATGTAGCTGTACATCAGCAAGGTTGGGGGTTTTTTTCCCAATATTTGGTTTAATATACATTACTTAACAGATATTAAGAATCATTATGTAAATCTACAAGCTCAGAGCTTGATTTAACAAGGAATTCAACGACTGTAGAGAGTGTTTACCAAAAGCTAGATCTAGTGAGGGTATAAGTACCTTCTCTGCTTTTACAAAATCCATTCTAATGAATGCCATAAGTGGTAGCAACAGGACTCAGCGCCATATGAGTTAGACCCCAACCTTATTGGCCCACAATATTAAATACTAGAATGGATGTTAAACATCTGTCTTGTTATTTAAACCTTATGATAGTATTGTCAGTGAACAAGTTATTTTAATCTCAAGACTTCAAGACTTTTTGGATACACAGATCAATGCTCCAATTTTCTTCAAAACTACCATGTACATTTATCACCAACTTTAAATCAAAAAAATAATGTTCTGTGGACTAGATATTGCTTACTTTAGATTAGTCTCATGGAGCACAGTTTGGGAACACATGTAAGATATTTGCTTGCTTCCCCTGTCCTACAGATCACTGTTAATGCAGAAGATTGTCAGGGCAGGGGATGTCAAGAAATTATCCCATATGCAAGAGTCATTACAAATTGTTTTAATACATTTCTTTTTATGAAATTGCAGTGTTGGTTAAAGGAGCCCACAGTGGGAAGGCTCCACAGAGTTTATTTAGCATAACTGCTATTACTACATTCACCATTAAATTATTGATGATATTTTATTCTGAATTAGAGTAATGAGACCATCAGAACTGGCTTCAAGTCAGAGTTCTGTGAAATTCAGATTTAATGCCCCATGGAATTCCATGTATTTGCAGTATGATCTTACCTACTTTCACATATTCCAAATGTTGTTTTAAGGAACATCTTCACAAAATGGCTAATTTTCCATTGAAAGCAAGTCAAAAAGCACGTACACCCAGCACAGTTCCTGCAAAGCACCTCTGGTGAAAACCAGACTTATTTTAACTCAGCTGTGCTTCCATATTGTGTTATGCGACAAAGGTCTCTGTTAGGTAACCACTTTGTCTTCAGTCAGCTTTATGTAAACCAGGATAGGGAATACCATGTCTCAATGAGAGGATTCTCTTTCATGTAGGTTTCTCGCTGAGGCTCTGCAAGGATAGCAGCTTTTGGGCAGCGATTTTCATTTCAGTCCCAGCCCTAGAGTTAAATACGGTTTGTCAGCTCTGCCACAAGCAGTTGAAAGACTGTTGCTGGAGTTAATTTGGCCACAACTTTACCAACTGTTCTAGAAAAAGTAGTTTGAGAGAAATGGTCTTGCATGGTCTATCATTCTTTCCATTGTCATTCCCATATACTCTGACACTGTCTAAAAGGTGGTGGCCATTGGTTTGAGAAAGAGTTTTCTGTTTGGAAGGGACTTGCCTCTTCTGGCTAGCTGATGTCTAAAGTGAGAGCTTCATAGTCTTTCTCTTATCACACCAAGGGCAGGGGGTTAGAGACCCACCATACCTTTTGTTGCAACCAACAAGAAAATAGCCCACAACTTGCAGTCCAAGATTGCTGGCAGGGCTTCTCATGGCATGTGCTTCGCACTGCGAGGCTGATCTGATCATGAATACCCTAGATTCATGAAAACATAAGTCCCCTATCTGAAATATCCCAGCAGTGTTGAGCAACAGTTTAGCAGCCAGATGTTTATCACACCCGGAGTCTTTCTGCTGTTCTCAGTGCAAGTGCATACCTCTTTCCTCCTCTCAACCTCCCCACAGAGGAGTCTCATGCATATGGAAGAGTTATAGCACACCGCACTCGAAAACCCACGGCACCTCTGCAGCTACAGGTTTCACTGCCTGTCTGAATCAGCCTGCTGAATTGACACTCCCAGAGGCTGAAGCCCTCTTTACAGGCAGAACAGGTACACCGCTGGCAGCAGCCACGCAAGCCTCTCAATTAATGGTTCAGATCTGAGTTGGATTTGAACCAATGATCTAAGACACTGAACCTCTGCAAGCAAGTGCCTTGTATTTACTGTTCCTGACAAAAGATCATGTATAAGACATGGTGTTAGTCCCTTCCTTCCAGCTGCTGAACTTTACACTTTGGTGCTCGGTGTCTGTCTGTGAAAAGAGATCTAGTATTTGTTGTCAAAAGCTCCATTATAACCAAAAGGACAAAGAGGATCATTGTGAAAGACATGCCACCCATTTTGAGAAGAATCTGTCATGGGTATGTTATCCCCACAAGCAGTCTACTTAACCCTTTCAATCCAGCTGATGTAATCCACCACTTCAAGCAGCAGCAGTGAAATGAGAGGAATTTGCCCCTCTGCTTCACGGTCGAGCCCAGAGAGGCACACAGTCAAGTGTTACATGACCTAAGTTTTCTGTGGTCTGATAGAAATCCATATATCTGTTACCAGTATACTGGCGCTTCCCTCCAAGGAGCAGCTGGGAAAGCACTGTTCCTAATGGCTACATTCTCATTTGCCAAAGGGAAAATGAACATTGTATTTCTGCCTTGGGAGGCATTATGTTGTTCATTATTTTACCATTAGAGACAAAGTACAAAAAAAGTTGATTTGCGGCACAGCGATGAAGTACCAGGAAAAAATGCCGATCAGCTGAAAAAGTGAGAGATCACATTAAATGAGTTGACCAGCGCATACAAGTTTTTTATGAAATTTTCCACAAGCTACCAGGCAAAATCATCTCAATTACATAAAAATGCACAATTTTACGATGTCTGGCTCACTGAACAAAATTATACCCCTGCAAGGGCTGTTCAAATTATCAAACCTCATAAGCATAAAGAAATAAAATACCAATTAAATGCAAAGCTATTATAAACTGTAGCTACAAGAAGAGGGAGGGGGATCAAACAGTGATTCTCTGTCCTTTTTATTTTTGCAAACCACTGGAATACATTATCATCTGATCAGCCTAGTTTTTTGTAAGCAGTAGACAAATGGCTGGGTTAAGTACTATTCCTTGTAGCAGCAAGAATATTTTTTTACCCTATAAACTTTATTACTATTATTTATCACATTTTGAAATACACAGTTATTTATACTGGGAAGGGACTAACCAGGCAATCACCTGACAGGCAAATTCAGATAATACGCTCCAGCAAATAAAAATGGTGACCGCCTGCCAACCTCCAATATAATTTTCTCAGCAGAGCAGCAATTCATGAGTAATTCAATCAGGTATTCAATAGAAAATTATTCCTGTTTTACAGACTACCATCACTAACAGTGGGGCCTGATTTTGCTGTTTTACCACTTTGGCATGCAGCAAGGAGCATGCAGTATTGGATTTTCTCCCACGCCGTTTCAGTAACAGCTATGTGAAAAGAATGAGACAGTATCAAGAAATGTGGATAGAGGCCTTTGCATGTTACCATAATACAATCTGCACTTCCATAATAATTTTCAAAAGATTCTTAAGTGGGAAAACATTCACAAAAATTAATAGCAGGTCCATAGTATATGATGAGCATGGTGGTAATGCATTTTAGCTGTGACAGGCTAACAGCTGCAGTTATTCTGTGCTTCACAGAGATGTCCAAGAACACACCTTAGATCATGCCAGCCATATTGCCTTTTATAGGAGCACAGACTGACTGAGTCCTTCCAGGACTGATCCTGATAGAAAATACACCTCAGCTCCCAAAAAAGTAGAGTCCCAGATCTTCCTTGCTGTAAGGGTAGGTGGGATAGCAAGAGGCTGCTCCCAGTGCAGGGTAGTGCTCTGCCACCCTTCTTCCTGAGCAGCCTGCGGTTAGGCAGTGGCTGCTCCCATGGTGTTGGTGTCCTGCTAGCCCCTCTCCTGCCTGTGGCTGCTTCTCCCCACACACACTGCTTAGCTAACAACCTCCACTGTCTCTCACTCCTCTTACCTACAACATGCATCGTACACAGACCTAAACTCTTACTGTCAGCTCCTTAAGCAGCTTCTTCTGTTTTCCTTTTTAGAACAAATACTCTAAATACTTGAAATATCATGTCATTTATGATATGCCTCCTTTTTTCATGAAAATGCGCCCACCCACAGGTAAGGAACAGCAGCAGATGCCTCCAAGCCTCCCCTGATTCCTCTCATCATTCCCTCTTCTCCAATCTGTGGCCAACAGAAGGTTCTTCCCCTTTGGTTCCTCTGCCTAATGAAACTCTCTGACTTACATGTCAGTAGAAGAGCAATGTTCCAGTGCATATCCTCTGTAATATATGGTGGGTCACAGAGACCAAATGAGACTTGGTCCTTCAGTATCACAGAAACCGAAGACTGCAAAGTAGGCCATTTCAGTTATAACTGAAAGCCCCGAAAGGTCCTCTCAACATTTGCTCTGTTAAGCACAGGCTATAAAGCAACTCCATCTCCTCAGGGTAAAAAAATGGGAACTCAAGCTTCACCAGATTGTAAATTGTACAGCACATGCTCACTGATGTATGTTTTTAAATATACAAGAACGTTCAAGCCCTGTCCCAGGTCAAAGTACAGTCCATCTAGTCTAATAGGCTTACCCCTGCTTTGGAAACTGTCTGGAATATTTAAAGTACTTATACACAGGACCCAAATTCTTTCCTGATTATTGCACCAAGAATTATAGCAAGAAGCATGAAACTTGATTCTCTTTCATATCCCTGCTTTAGCTTGTTTGAATTCCAGTTCAACTACCTCATGAAGGGCTAGTATCTTGATCTCAGCAGTATCAGGCTGTAGTATCAATGTTTTTGTCCTCTTCACTATGACAAGCAACAACAGAACTTCATTCCAAATTATTATACCTATATTTAAGCTCTAGAAAATTTTAAGGTATGAGAAGTCATTTTGATCTGAAATGTTCTAGCAGGATTTCACTGTCAGGGGAATGCACTGTCAGAAAGAATCACCCACTGGAAACAGTCAGAGAGCAGCCCCTGTCTAATCACGGTCTGTCATTTTTTAAAGTGCAAAGCCTACAGATGAATGATACTGACCTCCAGACATTAGCTGGGAAATCAGGAGTTCAAGAAAGCCACCCCAAAGAGATTAGGTTTTCATGGTAACAGACAACAAGAATTTTACTTAACAACTTATCGTTCAGTGTAGGTATGACATGGCAAATTCATGTGCTACAATAGTACACAGGAGACATATGTAAATGCTGGATAAAAATAATAAAAGGAATAAAGGAATTAGGTATGGAAAATCAAGAGTAAAAAATGTGAAGAAATTAATTCCTGGGAGACGTATCTCATCTAACTTTTTTAGGTTTCAGGAAAGGTTTTGACTTCTGCAGATTGAAATATGTGCATAGTTCAGGGGCAGATGAATGCAGTTGGGGTGCCAGTAATGTAACATAAAATGTTTTAAGATAGTCGGACATGGTCTAGCCCCTCTATCTTAATCTAATAATGGTAAAATATATTTATTAGCTCCTCATTTCTCAAGTTATTTCTTCTGAATCATTTTCTATGGAAAAAACCTTATGATATGTCTTACGTCTCTGATATTTCTGGTCATAAAACTTCTTAGCTTAAAAAAGCTAAGTTTGAGTGAGTTACCCCAATAGTTTCACATATATGCTTAATACCTAAAAGAATTAAGACTACATAATAGATCTGAAAAGGCAACTCTTGAAAGACCCTCTGATTTAAGAGCGATTAAAAAAAAAATTAGGACCACAGTTAATAAAGAACTGTATTCTATTTTGGATTCTTTTCAAAGATGAAGGATTTTAATTTGCAAATAGCAAATCTATATCAAGCCACCTTAAGCCAGTTCCATGCTGATCTCTAAGGCTGACAGAGTGAGAGGCTGATATCTCACCTGCAGTTCAGGAAATGTGAGGAGAGATTTCAATTCAAACCTCTGCAGGAGCAGAGAAGCCTTGTTTGGAAGTTTCTTTCTTGGTGGTCCGTACATAAAAGAAAACTCCTTTATAGAGAAAAGATTTTGATTTCTCATTGCAGAAGGGGTTCTTTTAGTCAGTTTTACATTGCAGAATGAAGGCTCCATGCAAGCTAACATCTACAAATAAAAAGTAAAGACTTTTCTTCCTGTAAAACATGCTCCTCATTAAAATTTACAGCTTGCACATTTTTTTTCCAGTGCCACTGCTATACTGACACTGTCTGCTTTGCTCCTACAGCAAACACTCCTTTTCCCTTATATCTATGATGGAGCTTTTACATTAAAAGTCTTCATTTTATCAGGCAGCACAGAGAGGTTTGTTATGGGTTCACGGGGGAGGGAGAAGAAAGTGATGGTAAATGTATAAAAGCTGATCATCATACACATATAAAGATAGCATAAGTACTCAAAAAATTATGGTTTCCTGCCAGAAACAGAAAGCAGTCAGTAATAGGACCAGAAGAAAAATGTAAAATGCACTACAAATCCCAGAGAAGACTTACAGAAGTGGGAATAAACTCCTACAGATTTTACATTACATTGGGGCAACTTTTAAAGCTTCAGCATTGTAAAGAGAAGCTTGCAGGAGAAGAAATAAAAAGCATTCAAATTGCTTTGTGCATGTAGACATCTGCTTCTGATGAAAAGCACGCTCGCTAATAGACTGTGGAGGGAGGTGTGGTAACAGGTACCTGTGTGTTTCTGGAGGAAAAGGAGCTCTCATTTTGTATTTGCAGAATGTTGCTGTGGTGATGTTCTGTCAGGTGCCTGGTCCTATGTAATTCTGAGTACTTCCAAACTTTGCAATGTTTTGACATGTTAAGATGGTTGAAAAATGAAGAACTACTTTGGAAAAAATGAAGTGGAAAAGCCATTCTCCCCTCAAGAATTGAAATGAATCTTTTTGTGATATTTCAAAATTTTATCAAGACCATTACAAAATATGTTTTCAAAGTGCATAAGAAAAGAGATTTTCATAGTTAATCCAAATTCACTTGAGGAAGGGGAGATAACTGAACAGTTCACATTTTCAGTATTAAATAGTTACTTACAGAATTTTCAGACATTTAAAATCAAGACTTCTTAAAAAAAAAGTTCATTTAAAAAACAACCATCCAGCCTTAGGTTTCAGAAAAGTAAAAAAATGGTTTTGATTGAGTCGACCTTCTAGGAAGCACTCTGCCCATAAGTAATTCCTATTAAAGAACAATTAATATATTCAAACTGCTAGTGTGCTTAACTTCTAAATAAAATCTACAGTCAATAACCTACCATTTCTTTCATTGTTAATCATTCAGCTGATCAAATCCTGCAACACTTTCTGCAGTGGTATGGTGCTCAGTCCTTTAGGGAAATACAATCTTGAGAACATTTTTTGGCCCAGAAAATCCAGTCTGTTACTGCTTCTACACAATTCACCCAACCTATCCTTGGGCCTGTTTCTGGAAAGGGGAAAAAAAGATTCTGTGCTTGTTGTGGTGACACTCCATTAGGTGCCTGATCCCATGCAGTTCAGAGGTGCTGGTGTCCTCAGGTTTGGAGCCTCATCTTCCTGGCCCTTGCTAGTCAATAGAGTCAACTCTGGCCATTTAGGATCTGTAATACTTCCAGAGGTATCACTGTTTTTCTGTTGTTTGTGAACAGAAACATGAGGAGTCTGAGGTCCTAATTTACACACCTCTGCTGAGTGCCAGAAGTTAAGAGGAAGGAATCTTCAACTGAAGTCACACTGACTAGAAATGCAAACAGGAGTAATGCACTTCAGAAACCGTGAATTTGGTTCAGCTTTTAGTAAATCTGAATCTATATGGCTAGACTGAAAGTGGAACCTTCAAGTCATTGAAGACTAAAGAAAAATGACTGTTGATTTCAGGGTTATCTGACTTTCTGCAAGTCCCTCATCATTCATAGTTTTCTTTCCTATGTTTACCAAAGCTCTTTTTTTCCTGTAAAGTTTGTCAGAGCTAGATTGGTACATCACAGAGCATATTTATGACATACAGTACAGAGCCACTGCAACAAGTCTGGCTTTACACTAAGTAACACAAAGAATGGAATGGAAAAAGGGCATATTTAAGTTCTCCTTTTTTAAATGTACCAACACACCATAGGAGATAGAGCAGCTAGAATTTAATTTGCTATTTGTTTGTTGCTGGCTGAGAAAGCCTGGTTCCTATCAGTTCCCTGATGAGGCTGATGAATGTTATCACATATTGTATCTGTAATTTGCCAGAGATCTTGTTTTCCTCTATGCTACAGATAATTCCTGTGGCTTCTTTTTCATTCCATTGGGTAACATCCTTTCTCTGAGCAACCAAGAACCAAGAATACTGAAGTGGTCCTTTCCAACCTTGTGCATCTCTCAATGGGACCTGGATAACAACCTTTTGTTCCACACTCTTCTCCATAGGATACATACCTTGAGAGAAGAAACATTACTAAGGTTTCTAAAAGTAAGCCTTTTATAAATCTTAAGATTGTACAAATCTCATAGGATTTGTATTAGAAGATGGCCTTTACTGTTTTTTGCAGTAACTTTGAATTAAAGAAACATGCCAAGTAGCCCCCAAACCATTGGAGTAGCTGGTGAGTCATTGCAACCAAGGGTCTATAAATAAATCATATAGTTCAGTGTTTGTATTATACTATCCTACAGGGTTTATCCACAGCAATCATTACTCAATGAGAGAATTGCTATTTCAGTTTTCACTATCCACTGAAGGGTACTTTTGAGAGTATTCATTGACAATGCACTGCCAAAAACACTATTTGGCAGCTAGTAACAAAGCGATTGTGATTCTAAAAAAGTACAGTAACTTTCTGAGGGAGTTCATCATACTACATTAGTGAATTCTTCATTGCAGCAATTTTCCACCTGATAATACCACTAATTATTGTCTCTGGTACAGAGAGAATAGCTGTTGAGTAATATACTCGACATTTTCCTCTGCATCAAATGAATATTGGCTAGCACTAGTATATTTAAATAATGTATTTCAAAAAGATGGTCATTTTACTGTAAGAAAAAGGCTTCTCATATGATGAGGCTGTATTCTTGCAGCAAAATTATGTACAGGGAGTCTGTCCAACAACTAAATTTCAGATTATAGAAGTTAATAATACTTTGCATTTATATAATATTATATACAGCTGGTCTGAAAGTGACTTACAGATACTACTGAATAATCTTCATTCATATTAGTAGTCCTGTTCCGTAGGTAGATAAAATGTGATACAATGCTGATTAGGCCAGCACTGTCAAATCACTATGCCTAATTCTATCAAACTAAGCACTCGCATTTATCCTCCTAAATCAGCGGTTTTGATTCCCAAAGAAGCTGAGGGAATTCCTTCCTCATTGAATTCCCTGCTTAATATATTAGTTATATTTAAACAATATTTTAAAATCCAGAATAAAAAATGTTGTCCTAATTGGCTTAAGAGTCAGAAAAATTTAATGTCAGAGCTATAACTAGCCATAATCTGGCTCCTGATATTGTTTTCTAAACATTAAGAAAAAAGTTTTCTATTTCTCTATTGCAAAATATAGTATTTCCTTTTTTTTCCCAATTTCCAAAAGCCAATGTTAAAATTCAAGTTTTCATTTCATTGGATACATCATCAGTTTTCCCATCTCTTTATTAGATTTAATTGCACAGCTTTGCAAATAAATTCAAATTCATATATGACACTAGCAATGAATAGATGTTGTGATGCTGGTTTTGATATAACCATGTAAACAGGTTGATCATTCTGCTTTTGCTTGCCAGTGATTTCAGAAAATCATTATCCTTTCAGAACTCAAGATCCTAAATGCCAGTTATCCATTCAAAAGCATATTACTATACACACACACATCCACACCAAGCATTGTCTTTTATCGTCAACAGTAATGTTTTTACCTCCAATTTCTGCCAGTGAACTTGACAGAAACTTTCTGAGCCCTCAGTACCTTGATTTGTTGGTCATGCCTACATTGAGGAATGAATCCTTATGCTGAGATGACAATGGAACATGGTTTGTCTGTGCACTTTGGGGTACCATAGCGCAGCTGAACATGGTGCTGTAGCCATGGCCCTGCATCAAGCTCCCGTGGCAATCCTATGACAAGGCTGGCTGGCAACCAAGCTTGGACTTCTCTGTACCTCACTCCACTGTGCAGTTGTGCCTTTATTCTCCTAGGTTTAGAAAGGCTGAATGGTTCCCAGATCTAGAGCATGGAGAGCTGTTTGGGCAGGGGCCTGTCTTTCTGCAGCTGTGCTGGCAAGCGTCAGTCAATGTTAATTTCTGTCAGTTAACAAAAACCTTCCAGAAGTGCACCTAGAAAGCCAAAAAATTCCTTTCTGGCTCACTCAGTTCTTGAAAGCTTCAGGTCCTGAAATCCCATCAATCTTCCCCAAAAATTTTTCTTTTATTTACTTTTCATCCCCATTTGGGAAACAAACAAACTTTAACAATGTCGTTTTCTTCACCAAAATCACCTACTAAATTCCATCCAGGTCTGCTAATGAATGAATGAATTTTTGACATCTCTAGTGGCTTTATATCAGTGAAGGGGGAAATTCTAACCCAAAATATTTCAGCTGGCCTGGAAGATTCTGGGAATCCACATGATTTGCTCCTGCCCTGAGCACCAATGGTACAATGAGATGGATGCAAAATTCAATTATATTTGAAGGGCTCAGCTGGCCATCATTTTAGAACAGTATCAAAGGCATTGGGATCAGCATATCGCATTCCTTTTGACGGCTGCTGGAAAAGCAACCAATGAGAGAGTACAAAATGTCATCCTGGCACTCCTCATATGTCAGTGTGAGACAAGGACCCCAGGAAATCTCTTCTATGGAGTTGTTGAAGAGGAACAAAGGACTTTGCAGAAACATTGCAATCCAAAATTGAAAACTCGTGTTCCTTTGTCAGAGGAAAGTTGAGAGCAGCTACCATTAAAATGATATAAGGTTATGTGGGAAATGTTTAAATGTTTCACAATCCTAGAAATAAATCAGAATCCTGAGCTGGAAAAAGCTTCAGAGGGCTTTATGTGGTAGCAATGCAAACAAAATGTATGGTATGTAGAACACAGCTAGGTGCAAAATAAAGCCAAATTCCTGAAGACTACTGAAGGAAATAGCAGGGGGAGAAGAGATTAGGGATTTAACTGTGGCAGCTGAGAATGGAATGGCTGCAGCAGTAAGAAAGTTCTCCAGCTGAACAAAAACAACAGTGTCTGACTAACTCAGATTTCACAGAAACAAAAACCACCGAAGTTAAAAGTAGAGAAAGAGAATCAACCACAAAGGCAAAAAGCTCCAAGGAAATTAGGGTGTTCATTACATATTTTTGTTGGAAATATGAAAATGTCCTGTCAGAGAAAGGTGTTGTTATGAAAGTTTGATTTGTAGCATATATAATCCATAAATGACTTTTTTTTTTGCTTTCTGTTCTAGGTGGCCTATAATGACAGACACTGTATTGGACTCCGCTGAAAAGATGGGACAAGCTGAAATGGAGGTGCCATTATTCCTGGGACTGATGGCTGCCATTCATTCAGAACATGTTAATGTTCAGACCTTGAAAAACTGGACCTATTCCCCAAAATACTGGCTGCACATATATGGCTGATCAGAAACCATGCTGATTGAAATGGTTTTACTGTCTATTTTCTTGGTGGAGGTTTCAGAGTTTGTGTGTGCTAGGAAGAGCCCAGGAACCTTCAGAAAAGACAGTGAATTCAGTCTGGAGCCAGAGAAGCACGTGCTGTGTGATACTTAAATGGAGAAAAAGCTTTTCAGATAAACTTCTAGCTGAGAAAGTGCCTTGGAGATATGGGAGAGAAGCCATATCCTGCTTTTTTATCTCTATTGTGTGTAGGAAAATGAGAGTTTGCATGTATTTTCTGAACATAAAGTTTTACCCAATTCCATATAGCCTTTTTCCCTTTCTAGCTGGTGAAACCTTCAGCACGTATGTACTGGCAAATGACTGAACATGAAAGGAGCATCAATAACCATAACTAGTAACAAAAGGTACTATTATAGGCAACTGATGCATAATGCGAGGGGCATTTGGGGGCAGAAGGCCAAATCAAGAATTCATTTAGTTAATTAGGTCAGTTAAAACTCACCTGTGTGTTGGTCTTTGAGAACATCTGCTTAACTCATTCTCCCTAACTAACCTAAAATATGCAAATCCTTCAGATCTAGACTTATTCACAGTCTAACCAAGGCAGAAAAACTGGGTCATGAAGGATTTTAAAAATCCCTTTAAGTAATTTTATTTCTAATAATATAGCCTTTTTTTTTTTTTTTTGCCTTAACTACTTTAGGTAATTAATCATCCACTCCTAGTAAAGGTCACCTTTAGCAATTCACCAGTCTGTTTGCTGTGGCTGCCAATACACTACATTCATGTACGCTTGTATTTCCCTTGGTTATTACTAAACCTTGATTGAATAGATGGCAGCACCAGTCCTCTGTCACACTTCCTTAGGAAATGTTTTCTGACTTGTCCCTTAGCACAAACAGGATCTCACAGCTCACACACCCTAAAGCCCTCAGGACCAATGTCAACATCACCCAAACATAGGCACTTAAAGGATACGCACTGCAATGCCTAAATTTCTGAAAGAAAGTGAGCATCAGTCTAGTTCTTAAATAATGTGTCCAGTTCAAAAGACTATGAATAAAATTGGCACAGTTACTAGCCATGAATCAGCCCTTTTGAGCTTCTAAAGCGGTTTCCTAAAGAACAGGTTTATATTGAAGGATGATAGAAAAGCACAATCTTTGTCCCACTCTTCCACGTGATGTTGGTGTTGGAATTGTAGTCAACACTCATTTCATTCTCTAAGAAGAAAAAATGAAACTCAGTCATTTTTACTTCTGTCCAAGTTATGCTTTTCTACAGTAACTCAAGTATTTTAGGAATATTTAGATTACATTATCAGTTAAATATATAATTTCTTTTATTAGTATTTATTAATTTCAGACTACGAGAGGTGCATTATAAGAAAAATACGTGTACTCAAAAAAAGAGATTAAAATGGTAGTGTCAGCAGAGTCAAACATCTTGGTGTGACACTTTGCTGGTTACACACTGAAATATTTTCAGAAAGTTGTATCATGTGAACATTGGAAAGATTGTAGTAGACGCAGTGCTCCAAAAGTGTCCAGAAGTGAAATGTCAAATCTACAAGGGCCACTGGGGAAGATCTCTGTTACACGTTCTCAGCCAGCTATTTTTTTCTGGAGCCTTCACTTGGAAGTATCATTGCAACTCTACAGTGTAGTAAATTTTAATCAGGTTTATGAAAAAAATATAATCTGAATATTTCTCACCATAACCACGATGTCACCTCTACTGATCCTATTTGTAATTGGAAATAAAATTCCCTATGCAAATTTGCAAGCAGTACTGAAGAAAAGATTTAGTGTTTGACTAATTTGTCAGGGACCCCATGTTTAACTGTATAATTATATTACATTAGCACAGGGATTACCCACGTGACAAAGCTCTGACTAGTCACTAAACATTTGAAGTGATGTAGACCAGCTTTTGCTACTAATTCGTAATGCAGTATTTCCAGATGCAGAGCAAGATGACACAGTTAAATACAGGATGTATGTCCACTTAGTTTTCACTGTGGTGAACTAATACCTCAGCTCCAGGCAAGCTGCTTTATTTATCCCCACAAACAAGCCAATATCCAAAGAACTGCATAAAACCAGATATTCCTTGGCCTCACATCTTTTTAATTTTGTCACATTAAAAACATTTTTATAGCATACTTAGTAATAAGGGTTTTTTTATTTTATATGAAGAGGGCTTAATTGTAAAGTCAGGTACTCGTATAATGAAGGATCTTTAAGTATAAAGTAGATTTTCAGACCACAAAGTATGCTCATCAGAACACATTCTGCCTGAGTTCAGAACAACTCTGGGGTGCTGGATGAACAGTGGGCATACCTATGCAGCTGCAGTAGATCTAGATGACCTTGTTTGCAGAAATTGAATAGCTTTGAGTGATGCACTCTTCTGGTGCAAGTAGACTGCTTCTACCACGCAGAAATGCTATTTGCTATACCAGAACTTTACAAGCTTAACAATTATCTCTCCTCCACACCATAGTTTACAACAGGTGCCATAAGGAAATCATTCCACATTGAGCCAATCCTAAAATTTAATAATTTATAGTTTTAGGGGCAGATTATTTCATCTTGCTGCCTGTGCGACAAGAGCGTGTCATTCTACTCTCTAGTTTCTGAATCAAGACAGCAATCTCTGGTAGTGTTGGAGAGTACATCTTTGGAAAGAGAACCAGGCTCAATGCAAATTCTTATAGAAATTAAGAACCTGCTATAACTTACCTGTTTTCAAGTGTCGCGTTAAAGGGCAAGGCAATTTGGCAGAAAATAAACCCCCTTGCGTTCCAGCTTGTCCTCAGATATCAGAGGGGCTGGGAGCGGCTGGGCTTGGATTCTGAGTGATGCCCAATTTTTCTGTGTTACAAGTCCGGTCGCGTTCAATGTAGTGAACTCTCACGATTACGGATACACTTGTAACACCGCCAGGATGTTACAAGTCCGGTCGCGTTCAACGTATTGAACTCTCACGATTACGGATACACTCATAACACTGCACACTTCCAGTCTAGTCATGTTCCATGAACTAGCACAGCCACACTTAAGGGATTTGGTAGCGTTCAATGAGAACTCTCACGGCTAGATTAGTGAATAGTGCAGTTTATTGAAGCAACAGATACACAAGTTCTTTTGGATTGCCGGTGATAAAATTACTGCTTGCAAAGCATGTGCAAATACCAAGAACATGAGTAATATAGCCTGGCTACAAATGCGTTAAGTTATAAAGCAACTCTATAGAGATTTCTAAGTTTCCCAGGGAAGCACTCGGTATAACCAAGTGTTCGAATCTTACCCAAAGGGGTCCCTGTGGGGGGGAAGAGAGGCTCAGCCCGTCGACTGATCCCAGGTGTCAAAGGTGGTCTGCGATGGTATCTTCCCCGGCATCCCTCCTCTCTTAAGCCATTTTATATTATTTATCCTTACAGGTGGAGCTTGAGTGACTCTAGTCATACATACCTCTATTGTAATTGGTGTAAAAGTTTCTCATTTACTTTTAAAGGTATAGACTAAGAAAAATTCAGAGCGCAAGCTCAGTGAGGGGTGGTCGCACCTTGGACGAGGGTAGTTTTGGGATGGAGGTGTGTTTTCTGGTATTATAATGAGATTATAATGAGCAAAGTGCACCCAAAGGATAGTATTTTGTCAAAAAATGACAGACTGTTGGCTCAGGGTGGTAAATATGCAGCTCAGAGTAGTAAATATGCAGCTTGTCAGTTCCATAGTACCTTCCAGTTCCCGTCTTATCACAGAGCCTGGCTGCGGTGTCTTCACTCCGCTCCACCCTCCGTGTAGTTTCTCTTAGAGTCAGCGCACCAAGCTCCCCTGGTGTTGCCAACATCTAAGGTTGCCTAGGGAACTTCTGTGGGATGGATTCCTCGCATATTCGCCACACTCCACCCTGAAGATTTCTTCAATGCTGTACCTTTAATATAAATTTAATTCCTAAATTACCTCCAGCAATTATTCCACATCAAGTAAGTCATTCTAGTGGTTAACTACCTTCATTCCTAGGCAAATGGGCCCTTCTCATGGTTTGAGTTAGTCTACCTTCAGCTTCCAGCCACTGAGGCTTACAAAGACTTTTCTAATTAAGAGGGTCTCTCTCTATTGTCTGATACCATTTGTCCATTTAAGTTCAAAAGAATTAAGTCATCTTATAGCATGAAGGTAGAAATCATGTTCTCTCTTGTCTGCTCTTCTACTGTCCCACTGAGCTTTGGCTGCAGCCCTAATAGGATACGTATGTTGGCTTCTACTAACTTTTATGCATTTCACATGAACTGTAGAAGGTCAAGTGGATGTAAAAGGGGAGGCAAAGGTTTGGTGGAGCCTTATGTACAGTTTAAGAAATAGGGTCACTGAAAAGAAAACATATATGTTCCTTCTAGCTACAAGTCTTAGACATCATTATACTTCTTTCAACTACAATGAAGCTGGGGTACACAGGGTTCTCTGCCTTAAAGGTCTCAATTTTCTGTTTAATGGAAATTGGGGAGTAATAACAGAAGCGGAAATGCTTTGTGGCTTTCAGCAGAATAGCATTTTTTAGCAGAGTTAATTAATCCATTAATCCACTCTTAAATCTAATCACATAATCAGACAAAGAAAAACATCAGATTTAGCTTGAAGCAAGAGAACTATAAATAAACAAAACAATGAAACGGTCAGCCTATACCTCTTCAAACTATCTAGTGAAGTTTTCATTTAGATGTTACCCTTAAAAAGCAAACATTACATTATATTCTATATCATTTGAGAACCGTAACTACAGGAAAATCAGGGTGTTACGTGAACAACCTTGTTACTGCAGATTCAAGAATGATATAGCACACAATTATTGAAGTCATCAGTAGCAACTGCATAGTTCAATTTGCTAAAGGTATTATACTCTTAAACTATATTCCCTTCTCTTTTTTCTAAAATAAATCCTCCTTTAAAATTGTCAGTCTCAAGTCAGCTAAAAATGAATTTATTTTGGAAAATGTGACTAACCTCCCATATCCAATAATTATATCTTTCATAATTTTAATGTTATTTCACTGAAATAAAAACAGATTCTTCTGTACCTTGGTTAGGCTGCCATGTGACTTCATTTATTTAACTAATGAACTTTTACGTTAAGAGTCATAGCTAAATTATTTCTTCTAATTTAAAGAAAAGTTAATTCCTTGATGTCCACAGTCAACATTTCTCAATTCTTCATCTTCCTGCCAATAACAGGTTGTACCACAACTGCTAGGAGGAAATATTTTTCTTCTGGTAAAATCCGAATTGGGACTCAAGAGATCTGGCCCTTCTGCAGACTATCTGTATGACCTTTGGCAAGTCACTTGGTAGATATATGCTCTATAGCTATATCTGTAACCTGAAAATAATATCTGTCAGGTGTGGTAGGGATGTATTCCCTTTATATTTAGGGATCTAGAAGTAGCTCAAAATGCTGAATTCTCCATGAAACAATTAATTTGAGAGCATGACTGGAAAAAGAAAGAAATAAGAGACTTATGAATTAGAGAAACTCTATTAATCTACTGAAAAGATGATATAGTAAAATACTATACAAAACCAAATCCATTACATGATACTGTGCAATACCAAGAAAAGAAACCTATAACTACTAGCAATTTTGGTAAAAAGTCTCTCCAGAACCATTTAGAGATACAAGTATTGTTCACAATTCTGTTTTTTTCCAGGGACCATGTTTAATTACTGGCAATTCTTTTTAAGTCTCCTCACTACAGTGCAGTGTCATGCCTGAAAATGTGTTTCCCTCCATTCTTCCTGTAGGAAAAATTATTCCTAGTGCTTGACTGTGACTGCAAAGGGATACCTGGAGGGGAAGGGCAGAAAAGGAGGAAGGAAACTATTAGAGTGGTATTCCCAAGAGAAATTTTGTCTCTTAGCAATCCTGGAGTACTGATGATCACATGGAAAGAACAAATACCTGCATCTGATTTGGCTGTCACAAATCTGAGGTATTCAGTTAGCACCAAAAACCACTGTGCAGACTTGTTGTTCTCTTAAATGTATTTACAGTCACTCCTGATGTGGTAGAAAAGGGATAGGAAAATCATCTTTATCCACTATGTAATATAACTGCAGCTAAGTTAGCAAGATTCTGGAAACAATGCCTTTTACAGAGCTCAGACAAGTTTAGGACGCCTGCCGAAAAGAGCTTATGCTCTGTGAACAGCTTGCACCACACAGTCAACGGGCAAGAACAGGGAGAAACTGCACTAATGAAAAAGTCAGCTGAATCATCTGGGATGGATCACCTGGCAACAAGAGGCTGTTTTAAGTGCAGTGGTGCAGCAGAATTTAATGCATGAGAGAAAGTACTGTATACAAGGAGAAAAGGAGAGAGAAAAAGCAGAATGGTGAACAGCCGCAGACCAGACCTATGCCATATTGCAAGCAATGAAAAAATAATCATCAATGCGCTATAACCCTAATATACTAATTAATAAACCCTAATTAACTAACCCTAATAATAGTTACAGTGACTGCTGTTGCTATTTCACATTGATGTTCTGTCATTTCAGTATATCTGTGTCAACTCTATTCAAGTGTTTGTTAGAACAAACACTTTGGGCCCTCAGAAAAGACAGACACTGCAAAAGTCTGAGGAGAGTGCAACATCTTGTTTCATAGGGAGAAAGGAGGGAAAAAAGTTCTCTTTATCATCACCTTTTCTTACCCAAGTTCTCTTCTTTTCTTCCCTATCCCTGCTACTGGGCACATCACCCACCTGTCAGTCCTGTCATCTCCTCTTCTTTTAGTCTCACTTTTATTCAGCTGGTAGAACAATAAGACAAAGGAAAAGCAAATACACTATGAGTGTACTTGGTAGAGAGCGGGGACAAGACGGAATTCTTTCATCACTGAGAAGAGGTAGGATAAGGGGGAAAACAAAGCGAAAAGTCTTCTTCAGAGGCAGTGAATGAGTATAACAGCCTTTTCTGTCTGATAAATCTAGGCTAGTAACCATGCACTGCTTACTCTCAAAACTCATTTGTATATACATAACTGATGAGGAAAAAAGGTTAATTAAAGATCTAAAGTTCACAGTTATGCACAAAAATTCATTAAAGCTACAGTAACAAATGCTGTTTGAATCACTGCAGTATCTTTTTGTTGGTTAGGATCAAAGCCATCATCTTTGCCAATCTGGGGCATTCTCACAGTAACAATGTTTAAGTCATATCCCTTGGCCCCTTGGCCCCTTACCTGCTGATGCAAAATGTGATCAGGTATCAGAGTATTAATGTATTAATATTGGTATTAATATTGGTGAGACTTACTCTGAAATCCTGCATGTAGTCATCAAAACTCAATAAAGTTGATTCAAAAGGGATGAGAAAAGGTCCATTAAAATGACCAGTATGATATAGAACTTATTGTGTGTGAGTAAAAAAAAAATTAACTTCTTCAGCCTAGCAGAGAAAAAACAGCAAAACCAAGGCTGAGTGAGAATATCATTGTTTTCTATAAATACATCAGGGGAATAAGCAGCAGAGAGAGGAGTTCAAGAAAAAAAAAGCTATTGCCTAAAACGAGCAAAATAACATTTTATGGTAAAGGGCAATGCTGGCACAAGAACAAATGAGTAAAAGCTAGCTGTGACTCAGTTTAGCCTACAATTTATAAGATTTTGAAACACTGGAAGAATAAGATTCTGTAACAATATTCTAACAGAAATATTGGGTAAGAATCCGGTTTTTTTGGTCTGAAACAGAGCTTATTATGATCAGGAAGACATGACTACACGATACAAATTGTAATATATGATTGGGCATTGTGATCCAAGAATCCTTATATTTCTACTGCAGATGTCTAAGACGTAGTCAAAGACGGCTGCTAAAGTTGCAGAACCAGGATTTATTTCAGCAACATTCATAACATTCTTCTCACACAAACTCAAAATTCAATGGTATTATTATTACTTCTCCAATTTTACTTGTCTTGTAAAGTTGTTACCAGAACACATCAGTACACAGTCTCAACCTCTTGCCCGCATAGTCCCATTGCATCAGCACCTATATACATACAGCAGATACAAATTGTTGATGTCTACCTGCATGTACCAGTTTCTCCTGTATGTATATCCACAGTTAAAATACCTTTGTTCTAAGAGATGGCTGCTATTTGTGCCTGCCTATTTAGCATGCTCTGTACCAATTACACAGCAAGGGGACCATGTATAACAACAACTTCACCTAATAGGATGGCAAATATTTCTTTAGCATGAACTCTGAAGCATAAGGGTTGTACATATAATTAATTTTTTAATGTCATAGTAATGTTTAATGCTTATTTAACTCAGATACTACCTTGATAACTGTGTCGCAAAAAAATTACAGAGTAATTTATTTTGCCTGGGAGAAGACAACAGAGAATGATGCTGCAGATGCCCCATCCCAATACAACATTGAATAAGTAGTAGCTACACATGTGGAGCAATTTATAATTAGTCTGCTGGGTTAAATCTTCACACAAGTTAACTGTGTAACTCCTGTGCCATCAGTCAGCATGTTACCTTTAGTGATGAGCTTTTGTACTTCAGCAAAAACACCTCCAGGAACCAGAGGGATGTTAGAAGGTATATCCATAGTTACAGTTACAGTACAGTAATAATATTATAACAGCCTTATAGGTATGAAGGTATAACCTTTTTTCTGGTATAGGGTCTTCAAAGAAAGCTATAGTAGCAGGCCTATAACAGTATATTTTTGCCACTACTGATACACCAGTGAATATCTATGTTCCTCACTCAACCCCATTTTGGAATGGGATGTCTGCAATCTTATTTTCTGTGCCTTCCTCCCCTCCCTCCGCCGCCAAAAATAAAAAATGCTTTGCCAATCAATTTGTCTGTGTAGACAAGCTGAAAAAGCCCTCAGTGTTCAGAAAAAAAGGCCATACTCTGTGGCAGTAAACCAGAGGATTTCTGATAGTCAACCATCAAAAAGCAGTAGTGCCTTCGAGAGAACATAGCAAGCAACTGAGTATATGATATTTAAATTTGTTTGCATAGCATTCGTACTGCATGATAGGTCAACACTGACAGACGCAGACACACCTGAACTTACACTGTCTTGCCAAACCCAGAAAGGCACACCTAGAACTGATCTGTCAACTCTATTTTTGCTGTACTAAGTGAACTTTCTCTCCTGGGCCTCAGCCAGGTGAGGGTTTTATGTACGTTGCATTTTTTATTAAGCACAGCATGCCCTGCACATCTGAAAGTCATCTTGATCCCAATATCATCAATACAGGGAATGGCCAAGACCTGAAGATCCACAACATATATGTTATAAATTACAGCAGATTGATACTTGCATGCAGAAGTGGCCTTCTGGGCTGAATTCATAGAAAGGATCTCTGCCAAATGTCTTATCTGCTCTCCTGCTTCACAAAAAGATCAGTTGTAATTCCCCACAAAATTTGTTTGTTTGACCTGTTCTTAGAAAGTTCTTTAATGGCTATTCCATAACCTTCTCTTAGACAGAAAAAGACATCCAGTTCTTAACCTGTTTCTCTGCTACCTTCCTTCCCTATGACCCAGTATATCCTTCTCAGTATGAGAAGAAAACACCCCTTTATGTGACACTTCAAGTCTCTATGAGACTGCGAATGCCACTTGCTTGTATGTCTTCGCCTTCCGGATGAACATGGGCCTAGCAGGTATGGAAGGACCCCTGTGTTTGACCGTCTCTGGCACTTCATCTCCTACATTGCTGTATGCAAACAGGTGCCGATTCAATGCTCGTACACTTTCCATCACATGATGAGAAGCTGTGGCATCATGTGAAGAAGACTGCCAGCATTTTGTTCTCATGACAGGTATTCATTTGTCTGTTCACTGTGTGGCAGTGGCACAAATCCTTTAACTACATCCAAAGAAGTGGCCAGGTTTAGCCAAACCTTAGAGCTGGGTCCTCCTATTTGAAGCAGCAGCAACATCCTGTGAAAGGCTGCTAGCCCAGCTGGAATTTGCTGTGACCCCATCGTTGCAGTCAATTTTTTTTCTGTCACTAAAAATACATCAATAATGGGTAATATTTGGAGTAGAGGGCACAAAGGAGAAAGAGAAAAGCTGTGGATCTGGCTGCTCTCTGCAGTCCTGCAAGTTCTAACCCACGATTATCTTTGCCTGTCGGCCCTCCTGTTTACAAGATTGCCATTTTGGAAGCAAGTCCATCTAGGACATACTGTCCTGAGACTGTATGTTTTTTCCACAACAAACTTTCTTTACTGTGCAAGTAAATTCTTTTAGCCATGTATTCTGTAAATTGAGATTTCTTTTGTAAAAATTTGTATCTATATATAAATGAATCCGTTGTTTTATAATTTATGGAGTGTTTTCTTCTTTTGTGTTGGTAAAGGATAATCAAGAGAGCCTGACTGACCTTCTCCACAGTAGGCTCTATTATATCTGCCAGTTTTGTTATATCTTCTCTTGCGCTTATTCTTTCCATAATAATTAGCCCTCACTTCTTTAGTAGCTCTCCATATGGAAACTCCCATCAAAGGCTTCCACAGAGATCCAGATTTGGTTTTAGAAAATAAAACTTCTGTTAAACTAATTGAGAATCTCTTTGAGGAAAATGGAATAAACGTATCAAGATAAAGAGGGACAGCATAAAAAATTAAAAGTGAACTTTCTTTTTTTTTGCATACTGGAAATACCTTAGGCTAAGAGCTTATTGAACAGGGCAAATATATTATTATCTCCTTCTCAAGGGATTTGCTACCAAAGGCTTTTTGTCCTCACTATTAGTTATGTTGGCAGGTGTTCCTCGCAGCTCAGAACTTGGCCATTTGGAAATCATGATTTAAGTTATATCAGAATCTCGGTCTCCTTGCAGGTGCAATTTGATGTCATTCTGTGCTACACAAAAATATATTTCTTACATGCAACACATTGGGCTGCTACTTTTTTCCTGGCATAGAGCAGAACTTTACTGAACACTGCCATTTGATCTCAGCACATTTGGAGCCATTGGTTTGGAGCTCGACTGATTGATTGTTGGTAATGTTCATCTTATTCTTGTGAACCTGTCTCTGCTATTACATGACTTTGATTTAATCGCACTAATAAATCCACACTTTTAATTTTAGCAAGCTCACCACTGATCATACAAAGACAGATTTTGCATTTGCTGGAACCTGAGTGCTTGGATGAAAAGAAAGTCCTGTCTTGCATATTGAAGCTCATCAGAACACAGACACTGGGCTAGATTGTGTCATACAGAATTTTGGTAAAGTTTTTTGTTCCACAATATATTTTCCATGAGATTTCAAATGATGTGTTATGGCCTTTCTGCCAGGCATGAAAAAGGACAAGGATCAACTCCCTGCTAAAAAGTAGTTAAATGCTACCAACTGGAATATCCCATAGAAGCCTGGGAAAATACATCATGTTACCTGAGCACTCCAAAATCAGCAGGACTTCCCTACATGAGGCCATGTCTTTAGACAAAGGAGCTGAAAAGTCAGAGTTTCGTGGAGTGGGAAGGATGAGAGAAACATATTAAGGCAATTTGGAAAACCTAAATAATTGAAAGAAAGGAACATTATCACTCCTGGGCTTTGTTCATTATCAGCCTGTCCTCTTCCTACAGCTGTCAGTATGTTGACAGAGTGCGCTTCTCCTTCCTGGGCTATTCACCACTCATAGTTTGTTGCCCAGCTTCAGAGAAATCCAACTGTTTGGCACAGACATCTGCTATTGTTCCTAAGTGATGTATAGTTTCCTGGGACTCTATTAGCAATATGATCTGAAGCACTGCTGAGTGAGGAGCACCAGACTTCCTGTCCAAGGCTGCTGATTTGGGGACCTCAGCCTCAACAGCTGTTGGTTTTGCCCCTTGCTCTCGATTGTTGTTCTGAGCCATATGGAGGCACGCTCCTTGTCCTCTCTCAATTCTTCTGGCTACCTTTCACAAGAAGCTCTTCAGTGAGTCAGCTTTTGTTTAGGATTCCCGCCTCAGAGGCTTGGCACACCTCTCATCCTAAGAGTACTGTACATGGCTTTCTCATCCATCCATTGTGAACCAGGAATACAAATGTTTTGTTCACCTCAACTTTACAAAGCAGTCTTCTTTTCCAAGCCATCATGGCCCAAAATGTTAGCTCATGTGCATGCAGATGATGTATGATGCTGCAGGGATCTCTGTGTGTGTGTGTGCCAATGCGTGCTGGCAGCACACCCCTTCCCTCAAAGGGATGTCTGTCTATCTGAAGTTCTCAGGACCTATAGATTGTGTCTCTCTCTGTTCCCCAACAGATGTCAACAAACGGATCTTGCCTTCAGGCTTACACCTGGGGTTGAAACATTTCCAAATTACATGAACAGGCCACAAACACAGGATAAATATGAGACTGCTTTTTAACACAGCCATCATCTGTGCTTATGCGTACATGCTGTGATGTCAATATGGAAGGTGTACCCGTGTGTAATGGAAGATCAAATCCACTTTTAGTTTCTCTTCTTTCAGATACAATTTTAGAGTATCTTCCCTAAAGACAGTCAAACTCATTTTGAAACAGTCAGAGTATTTTATAAAAACAAGCACTTCAGTGACTTTTTGGTGGAAATATTACAGTATTTTGAAGTCAGAGATTCTCTCAGAAGTTAGGACATGACGCTACAAAGGGTTGACTGACTGGAAAATGAGATTTGCCAAATCAATTATGTCATTGATTTATCTACATGGGTAACTCACCTCCTGCAGTTGCCAGGAAAAGCACTTCCTCAAAGGGTAATGCACCAATCCAATCAGCCATTAGCTATTTATCTTGGCTTTTTTGGCATGTTATCTATCAGAGAGAAATATACACATTTCTTACCCAACCTCATCAGATGCTAGTCTTTTTCTTGAGGCAAAAGGCCAGATGTTTTATTCTCCTGCAAAAAGAACTTTTTTAGAGACCTAACTTGAAGAAGTCTGAAAATAGTTTTGAATGGATCTGGGAAAGAAAGCTGTCCAAAATGGCAATCTTCCTTTTCCCAAAAATTGTGCTGGTCTGCACATTAAAGCAGACTTGCGCCTACATGTCAAATGGAATAAAACTCTGTCCTTGTATGAGCTTAACATGACTTAAGTAGGATTTGAGTACAGTGTTGACTGCACACTTCTCTCTGCTTGAGAGAAGTGCAGGATGTAGGAACTAAGTAAACCCATGGGCATAACCTCCCTTACCCAGTAGTCATCAGAGTTGAAACTTCTGAGGAGCTGGTGAAGGTTATTCCTGTTCAATGAAGAAAAGGAGAATACCAGAGAAACTGTGTATCAGAAGAATGTCTTTGGGGGATTCTTGTTACTTCTCTTGGGATGATGCACCACTCATAACTCAGCTCTGAGTCATGAGTTTGGTGTACCCTGAATGTACATCAGCAATTAAGAGATATAAAAAAGGTATCCTAGATCATACATCCCTTGAAAAAAAGAAACCAAAACCAACCAACCAAAAAACCCCACAGTGATAGTAAGTATTCCTCTGAAAGAACCAAGTAAAAACAGGGGGCATAAAAACTGTAGAAATGGGTAAGGTTGGGAGAGACATTTTCTCTTTGTAAGGTTCCTTGTATTTTATTCTATTTTATTCTTTCTTTAGTGATCTATAGTCTTTTATCACAGCTTGCTAGATTTACATACTATTGAGCATGATATTGGAAAGTGACTCATACTTTTGTTGCTGATTGGATTACTCCTATCTTGTATAGCCTATCTTAAGCACACAGCAAGCTATTCAGAAATCTGCAGTTCATATTTTTTCCAGGAATTATAAATTCAGCATCTACCATAGGAGCTTACTTCCCATCTTTAGTGTTTTGAGTGCATTATAATTGGTCTACTGTGGGGTTTTTTAACTTGTTTATCACTTTTTTCTACCACATTCTCACAAAGTTTGTTTGCACAGAGTATTGTGCTCTAACCATGGCCCTTTACTATTTTCAGTTTAGGAGTGCCCCTGCTTGGACTTCAGGTAGGTATGCAAGACAAACACAATAGAAGACTGTAGAATTAAAGAATCATAGACTCATTAAATAATTTAGGTTGGAAGAAATGTCCAGAGGTCATCCAGTCCAACCGCAGCCTCAGAGTAGACCAGGTTGCTCAGGACTGTGTCCTGTCCAGTCCTGAATACCTCCAAGGATGGAGGCTCCACAACCCATCTAGGCAACTTCTTCCAGTATTTCATCACTCTTAAGGTTAAAAAAAAAATAATTTGAATATTGAATCAGAACCTCACATGTTCCAACTTGTGCCCATTGCCTCTCGTCATGTTGCTGTGCACCTCCAAGAGTAAGGCTCTGTCTCCTCTGTATCATTCAGTCCTCCAGCTGTAGGCAGCAATAAAGTGTTCTTTCTCTTTCCCATCTCCAGGCTGAACAAACCCAGGTCTCAACCTGTCCTTGTATGATGTGTGCTTCATCCTCCTACACTTGGGGGTCCTCCACTGGACTGGCTCCAATATGTCGATGTCTTTCTTGTATGTACTCATGACAAAGGAAACACTTTTTTCAAATAGGATTGAATTTCTGCTTTGATCTAGAGGTGTGGGAGAGGGGACATCAAGGAGAAAGACTTCAATGTTTACAGCCCTGGTAGAGGTCACCTTGACAGGACACCAGTTAACAGCAGTGTTGGGCCCAGATTTCAAGATCTATGTCTTTATTTGTCCTAAGCAGGCAGTAGCATTACTTTTTATTATTATTATTAATCCAGTTTGTTATATTTCCTTTGCCAGAACTTCATGAACTGATTCCTACAAACCGAACATATTAGCCTCTAAATATGAGGCAGCAGTGTGCCCAGGCAGCCAAGAAGACCAATGGCATCCTGGCCTCTATCAGAAATAGTGTGGCCAGCAGGAGTAGGGAAGTGATTTTGCCCCTGTACTCGGTGCTGGTGAGGCTGCACCTTGAATCCTGTGTTCAGTTTTGGGCCCCTCACTACAAGAAGGACATTGAGGTGCTGAAGCGTGTCCAGAGAAGGGCGACGAAGCTGGTGAGGGGTCTGGAGCACAAGTCTTATGAGGAGCGGCTGAGGGAACTGCGACTGTTCAGTCTGGAGAAGAGGAGGCTGAGGGGAGACCTTATCACTCTCTACAACTACCTGAAAGGAGGTTGCAGAGACATGGGTGTTGGTCTCTTCTCCCAAGTGACAAGTGACAGGACAAGAGGAAATGGCCTTAAGTTGCTCCAGGGGAGGTTCAGGCTGGATATTAGGAAAAATTTCTTTACTGAGAGAGTGGTGAAGCATTGGAACAGGCTGCCCAGGGAGGTAGTGGAGTCACCCTCCCTGGAGGTGTTCAAAAAACGTGTAGACGTGGCACTGTGGGACCTGGTTTAGTGGGCACAGTGGTGTTGCGTTGGTGGTTGGACTTGATGATCTTATAGGTCTTTTCCAGCCTAATGAGTCTGTGATTCTGTGTGATTCTGTGAACAAAGGAGCATTCACACACCAATCAATTTCTGTCATAACCTCCTGGGCATCAAATCCTATGGATGCTTGGAATTGCTAGTTAATTATTATGTACTGTATGATACCTGAAGCACATTCCACACAGATCTTGCAAAGTACTTAAAACTGTTTCCAATACAATGTATTCCAAAGGAAAAAAAAAACCAACAAAAAAGACCCTTTATTTAACAATGTGAGAAATAGCAAGAAACAGACAAAATGCTCTGTTTTCCATGTTTCTCTACATATTATTTGGATTTATGGGTGTTTAGGATCTGTGGGATCCACTGGAGGTTTTATCATCCTTACACAATGCTTAAAGTCTTATGTTTCACAGAATCTCTCTTTCTCTGATGTTCTAATGCTTGTCTCACTGTTAATCTAAACCTTGCATACACACCCTCTACCCTGCACTTGTAAAGTGTTTAAATTTTCCTTAACAGCATCTTATTTTGTTCCAGCTCATGAATTTTCTAATCCACAAACTCTAGTCTTTCATAGGGTATTTTCTAAGTTCATTTTCAGAAAGTCAAACAGAATTTTCAAGGCATACAATATTCTTCAACCTAGGCACAGAAGGGCCTCCCCATCCCAGGGTAAAGCCCTGGCCATAAGCACTATTAATTGAGTTCTTTTCTCTTTCCCTTACCCTTTTCCCTTTTCCTTTCCCTTTTCTCAGAGTTCACAAAAAATACTTTATAAATTTCATTTTATGGAAATAACCAGAGAATTTTTGGCTTCAATTGTTTTTCATAAATAGAATGTTCATTTTCTGGGCAGACTGGAATCCACATGCCCATGCCTCCTCACTTGAGATGCAGGCAAAGCTCTTCTCCCGGGAGAGGGTACTGAGCAGGATCATCTAAATGTGGCAGGCAGAAAAGGGGCAAGGAACAGAATTTACTGTCATTCAAAAGAAGAAGCAACAGAATTGGGTATTTTCTAGTATAGGAGGAATTTTGTGCCCTGAGCTGTTTATAGGGAACTAGGCCTACATCCTGCCTATGACAGAAAGTTTCTTGTAAACTGTAGTGCAATTTTATTTGAACTTTATCTGAGTCATTCTTGACTTTCACCAGCATTACCTTCACCTTAGCCTTAGAGAAACATGTCCGTAGATTTTTCTCGGTACACATAGAATTTCTTGATGCAGAATTTCCATGAACCTGAATATATATGCACATACTAGCAGGAGTCTAACTGGATATGACATGTCAAGCTGAAATAATTGATCATTATCAGCTATTGCTATTCAGAGAGTCTAGGAGCTCTTCAAACTTAATGTCTTACTGTGACCAAGGGTTGATCCATGTCATAGTTATAACTCCTTGTGCTTCAGCTAATTGTTTCTGGGGGAAGAACAGCAAAATATTCTCCTTCTACAAAGTCACAATACCATCCTCCATTTAATAGCTACTTAAAACCTACTGGTGCTACAGTACTAGTGGAATTGTTGACAGAAGTAGAACAGATTGTATGCAGTGAGTTCTAGTTATTACACTAATCAGAACTGTCTCATTGTCATTTTGGGCTTTCTCATGTTGTTGTGTATGCCTGTTATCCCATTTTTATTTTAATCTAGCTGTTTAAAGGATGTCTTTTTATGACACATAAATACAGCATCCAGCAGAATGACTCCTGGCTGGGAACTACAAGACACTACTACAAAGCACTTAATAAAGACATCACTAACAATGACATCACAACAAAATCAACAACAACCAGTTACTATTTAACAATAGCAATGAACAGTGTTAATGGCCATGTTATTGTTATTACTACCACTACTACCTGTCTGTACGTTGGACAGGTTTTCTCAGATTTCTGGAAACAAGTAGGAACTTGGAGGCTCAGAGCCTGTGTTTTGCTTGAATGCACTCTTTTTCTAGTAAAAAGGGAGAGGTTGGGATAGGCAATACACCAGATCTATTACTGTTGAAAATTGTCAACAGTTACTGTGACTGAAAGTCTAACAGAATACTTTTTTAGGTCCCTACCTGAGATATTTTTTCCAGGATTGATGATTTGCTGTTGTGGCTTAGATTAGCTTCATAAGGGAGAGAGTAAAAATATGGCTAAGCCTAAGCATTAGATGCATTGTAAGTGACTAGAAATACACCCACAGATTAGGAAATTGGACTGCCCCATAAAAGGGATGAACTAAAATAAGAATCCACTTTGCAGAAGAGAGCTGCCTGAGCTCATCTGTAGGAAATGTCAGAGCGAAAGAGAGGATGAGTTATATGCTTAATTCCAGAAGAGAAGGATATGCTTCCCTCTGCTTGGGATCTGCAGCTAGAAACTCTCTCGTAGAGTTGACCATCCTACATACTCTTTTTTTTTTCTTCTAAAATAATAGTGATGCTGCTTTTCGCTTCAGTATGTATTCAGTCGTGTGAGTACACCAGGTTTAATTGTCTAATCTAACAATTTAAACCCGTGCCTATACAAATGCACAAAGCCCTGGCCTCTATGGCAAGGCCTCTTGCTTTTCAAGAGAAGAATTCTTCATTCATCCCTGTTGAAGTGCTTCTAATATGCAAAATAATTAAATTTTGGTGGAAACAGAGCAAGGCTGAGAACAACCTTATAGCCTGTATTTTGGCACTCGTTTGGGAGACTCAAGTTCAAACCAGCATCGTAACCTCCACTTAAAATTTTGTAGAAAACTGAACACTATGAAGTCAGAAGGATTTCAATTTATCTTTTCTGCATTGCTGCACTGCATCACCAGTTTCTTCTCACTGTTTTGGGAGGACTAGGGTCCTTGCCTGGGATTTCCAATGAGGTACCCTAAGAAATGCCCCACTTGCACATTACGCAAGTTTGACTTACACACAGGAGTGAGACAGACCCTGAGATACTCAACAGTGTCCCAGTTTGTTTAGTGATGTACGAATATAGCTGTTGAAATCTAAGCATTTGGACCAAGACTCACAGAGGTTTTTAAGGTCCTGAATCTGAAGCATTCACCATTTCTATTACTCTCAGTTAATTAAAAGCTGGCAGGATAAATCCCTTTGGGGATCAGCTTTCTAGCAGCTACAGTCTTTTACAGGCTTAGGCACTGGATGAATAAGGTCTTATAAATGTAACTGGCACCTGAATTTTAGAAACCCTTAGGTGTTTGAAGTAAAGAGCTTAATTCAGTCTTGTCAATCTAGCTCCTTCTGTCTATCTTTAATCTCATTTCATCCTGTCAGAGCTGAAGTTTCCTCAGAGATAGATTTAGCTTTGTGCTCATTCTATGTTTCCTGGTAATAGTTATTTGGTGTTTGAAGACATGTAACTGCTAGTGAGAGTTGTGCTGTTTATGTTGACTAAGACTCTTTGGGTGATATAGTTTGAAAAGTATTTTTGTTTTACTATCTATTATCATTAGTCTTTGTTAATGTGGCTTTATTATCAGACAAATATGACTTCGTTCTTTGGTTAAACTACAAGTCTGGATACTAAAAGAAGTGTTCAGATATAATAGATTTAGAATTGTGTAAGATATTTGTTTTAGAACTTCATAACATTTTGATGAAAAAATAAGTACTATACCGTATCATCCAGGTACATGCTAAATGAATTAAGAAGTAATTTGCTGACATATTTCAAATACTATCTGTGGATGAGCAATCATTATCAAGTAGAGATAGTCCTAGCGGAGGTACACATGAATTGATACATAGAACTGAAATTTTAACCTGTATGCGGTTGTAAAACTACAATTCACAACATATGTGGCTGACACACGGACTGCAGAGTGGCAAACTAATAAGAACAAACAAATTATGCAGAGGAATCAGGGCTTCTCAACAAGCCAAGCCCACTCATGCTAAAGGTGAATGCAAAATATATACTGAAGAACTAGGAACGCTGGCCATGCCTACAGAGTAAGACATTGTCACCTGGAAGATAAGACTTCTAAAACACTTTGAGTCACTATAAATTAGTATCTGAACATGAACCTCCATGCAACACAGTGGCAGAAAAAGCTCAAGTTTGGACTGGGTTTTGAGGAATGGTTTTGTCACTGTATGATGCATTGCTGGGACTAACTTGAGAAAACTATATATATGATTCTGTTGTATCTGCTGAGATTGACTTCATAAAATATAGACGTGGTTCTGTTGTATTTCTTCTTTCAAAAAAACGTACTGGGAAATCTGAAAGCTTACAGAAAAGAGCTCCGACAATTTTTCAAGAGCTGAAGAAAAGGCCTTACCAAGAGACTTAAAGGAATCAGTGTAGCTTATAAAAAAAAAGATTGAAAGGTGACTTAATTATGGCTTATAAGTATCTTCCCAGGGAGAAAATACTGGGTTTTAATGGATTCTTTAATCTACTGGAGAAAGACATAATAAATCCCTTTAATATATATGGCAATCACTTCACCCACCAGTGAAACACATAGACTTCTGAATGAGAGTATGGAAGTTAGCAATGTTCAAGAGCAATAGAGACTAATTAAGGGTAGAAATAAAGCAGGATGTTATGGGCAATTAAAACTACAGGAGTAATTTTGCTAGGGAGGATATAATTTTTCCAAATGGATTTTCTCAGAACACAAGGCCACAAATTCTATTCTTTGTAAAGTCACTTTATAAAATATCACAGCTTCTTTAACAACTGAAGTGGTCAGGACTTCCATTTTCTGCACCACCCAAAGCATATTCTTGCAAGTGAGGTGTATTAAGTGTCACAATGAGAAAACAAAGCAGTATCTTTTTCTCACATGGGTTTCTCTCAAGCTGTGCTCAGCTCCCAAGGCACCCATATTCTGTTCATACAACTGTGTAGCCACATCGGTAATGACTTCTCATGGCTGTGACAGGTTTTGCACAGAAGAAACTATTCCCAGTGGTACATTGCATCTCATTGTGTATGAACACCATGTCATCACATGCTCTTGGGGTGTGAAAAAATATGAATAGCTGCTCATATTTGTCATTTGCTGGAACAAAGACTAAGCTGACAACTGGTATAGTGGCTCGTGTTAATTTGACAATGTACACTTGAGACTGAGACCAGAGCATTTATCTGTTATCTAAGCCAAACTCCTGTCATACAGATGAACAGGTAGGGCATTCATTGTTTTTGTGTCACTTTGTCCCCTAAATGTTGCAAGGACAAAAGAGCAGGAACTGTTTTATATCCACTTTCTGCCTCAAGCAATGTTCTGAGTTTGGCTCCAATTGCCTGGGAAGCAGAGATTTTTCTTTTCTAATAGAAAATCATTTTGTGATGAAGTTTAGAAAGTGACAAAAAAATCTTGATGTCTACACACAGTGATTGCTATCACCGAATTAAAGCACCATCCCTGGGAAGAGGAGAATGCAGAGCAAACAGCTATACAGGCAAAATCATGAAAGACAGAGAGCAGAGAAGCAAAGTTTATAGAGAGACAAAATAAAAAGGGAGCTTGGACACTGTCGAAGAAGGTCTTTATGTCTATCTCAGACTGATGTGGAAGCGATGCGCCCCTATTCTGAGCTGCCAGTTCTAGCAAAAGAATGGTACTATAAGCTAATTGATTCTCCTAAATCTTTCCCTACAAAGAAAAAAGTTTGAAGAGAAATGAAAAAATTTCTCCTCCCAGTAGTCCCATAGTCATTGTGTACATGATGGCCTTATGCCAAGATTTCTCTACACCACATAAACACTTCAAATTTCTCCATCTTTACTCTCAGTAAAGCAAACCTTTGATATCTCCAACACTGTCTTTTCAAAGTCTCAGTATGAACATAAATTCATGAAATAAAACCACAAGTGCTTTGTGAACAAGCCATTTACCATGTAGCACTTTGAATGCTGAAAGTTTTCTCTAGCATTTTTTAGGGTTTGTTGTTGTTTTTTTTCCCCTACAGTTGACTAGAACTTGTTTGTAAAAATGCACTTTAAGAAAAGCTGAGGGTTTGCAGACAGCAAGACTCTTGAGGTTGGGGCTCCTGAAAATTCATGACAGTTATGAAACACAGAATAAAATCATAAGACTTGGCAGCACAGAATGAATAAAGTGAGAAAATGATCTTGCTTGCCTCCCAGATACCTAGGATATCTACAAGCTTTTGCTTGTAGGCTCTGCATTTACAATCAGAAATTTTACTGACACATTTGAAATAACAGATTTCTGATTTGTTCATCTGAAGGTTGATGCAAGAATTTTCTCAACAAAGGAGCCTTGACTTGGGAACTCACTTTGGACAAGAAATAAGTATTAAAGTTGTATGAGAAAAATACATCAGAAAAACTAGAGATTCAGTGGAAAAAAGCTTTGGTCATGTAGAGAAAAGTCTTCCCTGATCTCTCTGGTTTTCTTGTTTGTTTTTTTTCCTACTGTAAATTCTTTCTGGTTTTCGCCAAACATTTTTTTAATTCTCATTTAGTTCAGTTGGTTTATTGCTTGCTTGTTCTTAGCATCCCCAGATTTCAGCAAACTGTGTCCCACAATGTTATCAACCTCAGTATGTTTATATGCTATCTTTTCTACTCCTTATCAAGAACTAATCACAAGCTACAAGCAGTGTTTTTTGTTTCTAAGTTATTATAAGGAACAGTTATGAAGCTTCATGTCTTAAAATGCTTATATACCTGGGTTCACAAACTGATGCAAATCTTCTTTGTTTACCTTGCTGTGAGGAAAATGATTCTATAAACAGGCTTATTTACAGTTGAGGGGATCTGAAAAGACAGAAATATTTCTTTGGTAGAAGCCTTGGTTTAAGATGGGAGTTCTCTTCTTCCACCGCCCATATCACAGAGTTTGGTGTAATACGTCCTTGGTTGTACAATTTGAGTAGTTTGTGGCAGGGTCTCATAAACATCTGAAAAAAATTGCTTAATAGAGGCCATACAGATACCATTGCGACATTCCATGGCGGAGATAGCATATGTTTAAAACATGTTGTTGTTTCCTTACTCTGCACCTTCTTTCTTGATCATTGCATTTCAGTAGTATAAAATAAATTTCCTTCTACCTTGAAGAGAGAGACTGCTGGCAAACTCCAGGCATTTTTGTCGCTCAGAGAAAACCAGTCCCGAGATACAGTTACTAGTCCTCTCTCACTGTGCTATTCAACCCAAAGAAGAGTCTCTCAAGAGTCAACAGGACTCTCCTTCACTATCCTGCAAGGGCCCATTTGGTTTCTGACCACATCTGACTATTCTTAGGAAAAGCAATCTCTAATTACAAGAACCAGAAGGGGATTATGGCAGGAGATGGCCTGTGCCTCAGAAATGTAGTTAAGAAAACCAGCTTTCCTTATCACTTTCAAATCCTCATGTTTTTTAATGTCATCTTCTTTTATCTCTGCTCCTAGAAGAAGGTAGGCTGGAACATCAGAATGGGAAGGAAATTGTTGTATGTGTGTATCTGTTAATCGGTTTCTTCACATAAGATGCCTCCTTCTTTCTTCCATCCATGTCCAAGCAAAGGTGCACATCACCCAGTGCTCACAAGGGAATGGGCCTGTCACAGCTACTACTGCTCACCCACTGCAACGCAGGGGGATTCAGGAAATTAAAATTTGCTTTTGCTGCCTTAGAGTATTTATTCATTTCATGTTATAATGCTATAATATCTGTAAAGTTCCAGAAGATTTGTAAAACTGTTTTCTCAGGCATTATTTTTCAAAATCTCTGTGAATGTTTCTTCAGCTGCCACGTGTTTTTCAGAGATATGAGCATTCAAAGCACACTGGACAGTTCGGCTTAAGAACTAAAGATCATAGAAATCATCTGATTTATTCTGAGTAGCTAGGAGAAAGCAATTTCAAAATATGGGGGCTACATTTTGCTGGTATGAAACCACCTGTTACAGCTTATCTGTTCTTTATTTTTAATTTTATCAGTAATAAAATTAAATATGTACATGTTAAATGGGAAAACATAGTCTAAAAGTTCTGCAGACATAAGTTCAGGTGGCTTCATTCTACCCTGAAGGTGAAGAAGGCCGTGCCGGCTGAGACCTGATAAAATTGTTTATTGTTCTGCACTCTGAAATGCCACACTCCACAGAGATTAAAAAAATTAAATTACGATCATTTTAGAAAGCTTTTAAAAATACCATTGGTACTAGTTTTTCTATCCCTCTACTTTCAAAGCCTTGCTTACCATGTATCTAAATGTATACAGGGCAGCCAAATAAACCTCTAAAATTACCTAAATGCTCCTCTGTACTTAAAATGTCATATTTTTAAAGTCTGATGTTGTGAGCTTTTCTGAGAGGCAAGCTGATCTTTCTGGGAAATGAAGAAGGTCCCTTTTGTAGTACTGTGGAGTTGCTCCTGCAGAGTTCCAAGCAAATATACATTATTGCTGTGGTGAGCTCTATGTATTGGAAAGCAGTTACTGAGTCAGGATGGAATCCTGCTAGATCCTGTGTCTATGACAATTTTAATTTTGAAAGAAAATTCCTAGCAGGTAGAGAAGAAAAAAGCGAGTGGTTTATTGTTATTAGGCATAAACATTATATGGATAGTCAGACAAACCTCTGTAATGTATGTATAGTAATAGTGAGACAACCTCTGTAACAAGCGGTGTTCCTCAGGGATCAGTACTGGGTCTAGTCCTGTTCAACATAGTCATCAATGACCTGTATGAAGGGATAGAGTGTGCCCTCAGCAAGTTTGCTGATGACACAAAACTGGGAGGAGTGGCGGACACACCAGAAGGCTGTGCTGACATTCAGCGTGACCTGGGCAGGCTGGAGAGTTGGGCAGAGAGGAACCTCATGAAATTCAACAAAGGCAAGTGCAGGGTACTGCACCTGGGGCGGAATAACCCCATGCATCAGTACAGGTTAGGGGCTGACCTGCTGGAGAGCAGCTCTGTGGAAAGGGACCTGGGAGTCCTGGTGGACAAAACAATGACCATGAGCCACCAATGTGCCCTTGGGGCCAAGAAGGCCAATGGCATCCTGGGGTGCATCAAGAAGAGTGGCTAGCAGGTCGAGGGAGGTTATCCTCCCCCTCTACTCTGCCCTGGTGAGGCTGCGTCTGGAGTACTGTGTCCAGTTCTGGGGTCCCCGGTTCAAGAAGGACAGGGAACTGCTGGGGAGGGTACAGCAAAGGGCTACAAAGATGATTAGGGGACTGGAACATCTTTCTTGTGAGGAAAGGCTGAGGGACTTGGGTCTTTTTAGTCTGGAGAAGACTGAGGGGGGGATCTTATTAATGCTTCTAAATACTTGAGGGGTGGGTGCCAGGAGGATGGGGCCAGTCTTTTTTCAGTGGTGCCCAGTGACAGGACAAGAGGTAACGGGCACAAACTTGGTCATAGGAAGTTTCATCTAAACCTGAGGAGGCACTTCTTTCCTTTGAGGGTGGCAGAGCACTGGAACAAGCTGCCCAGAGAGATTGTGGAGTCTCCTTCTCTGGAGATATTCAAAACTTGCCTGGACACATTCCTGTGCAATCTGCTCTAGGTGAACCTGCTCTGGTAGGGGGGTTGGACTAGATGATCTCCAGAGGTCCCTTCCAACCCCTATCATTCCGTGATTCTGTGATTCTATAATTTGAGACAGAGCAACAAAACTGGAAGGAACTAAGGATACTGATAATATGACCAGAAACAAAGGTGTGCAATGGTGTGCACAATGGAATGATTTGGGGAAAAATTGTTAAAAAACTTTTTTTTAGTGATAGCATAAACATTAGTCAAGATTATGGAAAAATTTCTTACAGTTTCAGTTGATCAGCTATGCAAATATTAGCAGTAAGTGATTTCTTCTGGGGACAGCAGCCGATAAGAAAGCATTTCAGAAATGCTGGTCCTTTTATGAACTCTTTGGTAAGGTGTGGCTAGAATGACACATAATCTATATGAATATGCAGTATCTGTAAGATAGACAAGGCCATATGGAAAAGCACTACTTACACGTGAGTTTCACAGGTGTCCCCCTTGCTTCCACTTGAGTAAAGTTTTTGGAGGGAATCACAGAATCACAGAATCACTACGGTTGGAAAAGACCTGTAAGATCATCAAGTCCAACCTGCAAAAAAAAAAAACAACAACAACAACAACAACAACAACAAAAAAACAAACCCACACCACAACACACCAAAAACCAACCCACCCAACACCACACAGCACCATGTCCATCAAGCTACATCCCACAATGCCACATCCACACGCAAATTTCACATGGCAGGTGTCTACCTTAATGCGACTTGGTTTTTTTACCTCTGGCAAAGCTTTTGGTCATTTTGAACCAGTCTGGAGGGAATGAAGCAGGTAGCAAGGAAGAAAAGAAGATCAGATGAGAAGCTGATGGTGGTGGGAAAGTAAGCTGGGTAACAGGAGGAGACACTGTACTGATGTGAGGTGCTCCAGCATAGTGTGGAACTGGGCAGGCCAGGATCAAGGAACTAGGGACAGAGAAGGGCATCAACAGTAACTGAAGAGCTAAGTTAACATATATATATGGAAAATGTCTTTCTGAGTGCTGACACTGTAATCAGTGGAGGGACCCAAGCATTTCTAGAGGGTTATTCTTCAAATCCCTTTTAGGAGGACTTTGAATGGCATGAATCACCCTCTGGAAGTTCTTATCACTCCTGACTACAGTGGACTGATTTAGACCAAACGCCTAACTTTTAGACCAAGCCTTGGTCTACAAGCAAGGCAGGTTTTCTCTGCCAGTGCAGAGAGGCACCTCCAGAAGGCAGTTCATCCTGTTCTAAACCTCTTTTCTAACTGATAGAGGCAATGGCTCTCTTGAGCTGCCTGTGACTCCATTAACTGGAGAAAGAAGCAGCTTAGACAACTAGTTCTGATTAGATGCCTTAATATTAAATAGCTAAATTGAAATAAATTTCAAGCCACATATTTGTTTTTCAGCTTGAGATTTGGATCCTCATTTGCTAAAGTTTTGAGCGCTAATAGCTGCGCATTCAATCAGCAGGAAGCACAGAACTCTTTGAGCAGGAAAAATGCCACAGCATACTCAGAACTCCGAAAACTGAGCAAAGAGATAATATAAAGTGGATCTGCTAAAATTAGTGGATGATCATTAGGATCAATATTACCATGCTTCATTTCAGTACTTCTAAAATGGGATAATGCCAGATAATGCCAGCCTTTCACTGTGGAGATACTTTGTGAAAATAAAGCAACTGACGTCTGAACAGTCTAATAATGTGTGTCACAGAATAGCTCCTGAACAAATTAGTAACTATTGTTAGAGCAAGATTTTAATATTATGTAGTAAACAAGCCCTGAGAGAAATACAAAATATGAAACCGCCATTCACTGAGAGCATCGAGCATACCAGATGAGATAGTTCTCCTTTGGGCAAAAAACTGAGCAATCTGACTCTTAAAGGATATCGCTTTAAGGCAAAACCTCAGTTGCAGATCTACCTAAATTTGGATTTCCTTACTTTTTCTTGCTTCATTTGGTAATCTTAATAAAGGTTAAATAATACTTTGGTGTGTATTCTATTACACCTTTGCACATAGCTATGCAAAATGCATGTATATATGTATGCAAATATATATTTATACATAAATTTACATACATGCATTTTTATATGTGCATGTATATAAATGTGTATACATATACATTTGCATTTGAAGCTGTGTTGAGGTTTGGAAGGTTAGCTTCAGTCAGTGGAGATGATTTAGTGTACAGCTGGAAGGTGACATGATATAGGTGAGTGTTAAATCATGTCTGGCATTAGCTATAACTTCCTGGCAGCTAGAATGTCTAAATAAAAACATGGTTTAACATACCATTATTCAAACTACAGAAAAATTTCCAAACATCCAGATTAATGAATAAGCATAGAACTGATTGCTGTGTTAATAGTTGATATGAGTGTTTCATGAAAAAAAACACAATTCAAGGCAATCTTAGACCTGTAGTAGATTTAGAATTTGATATTTCTGTTGTTAATTGTTCACAGAATCACAGAATCACAGAATCACTACGGTTGGAAAAGACCTGTAAGATCATCAAGTCCAACCTGAAAAAAAAAAAAAAACAAAAACAAAACAAAAAAAAACCACACAAACAACCCACGCAAGCCAACCACCACACAACAACAACAAGGCACAACACACCAAAAACCAACCCACCCAACACCACACAGCACCACGTCCATCAAGCTACATCCCACAATGCCACATCTACACGCTCCTTGAATACCTCCAGGGAGGGTGACTCTACCACCTCCCTGGGCAGCCTATTCCAATGTTTCACTACTCTCTCGGTAAAGAACTTTTTCCTAATATCTAGCCTGAACCTCCCCTGGCGCAACTTGAGGCCATTTCCTCTAGTCCTGTCACTAGTCACTTGGGAGAAGAGACCAACACCCACCTCTCTGCAACCCCCCTTCAGGTAGTTGTAGAGAGCGATAAGGTCTCCCCTCAGCCTCCTCTTCTCCAGGATAAACAACCCCAGCTCCCTCAGCCGCTCCTCATAAGACTTGTGTTCCAGACCCCTCACCAGCTTCGTCGCCCTTCTCTGGACACGCTCCAGCACCTCCATGTCTTTCTTGTAGTGAGGGGCCCAAAACTGAACACAGGATTCGAGGTGCGGCCTCACCAGCACCGAGTACAGAGGCATGATTACCTCCCTGCTCCTGCTGGCCACACTATTTCTGACACAGGCCAGGATGCCGTTGGCCTTCTTGGCCACCTGGGCACACTGCTGGCTCATATTCAGCCGGGTGTCGATCAACACCCCCAGGTCCTTTTCTGCGGGGGAGCTTTCCAGCCACTCATCCCCAAGCCTGTAGCGTTGCCTGGGGTTGTTGTGGCCAAAGTGTAGAACCCGGCACTTGGCCTTATTGAACTTCATCCGGTTGGTCTCAGCCCATCGATCCAGCCTGTCCAGATCCCTCTGCTGTTCATACAGTTTATATCTGTATAGATATTTATATTGTTCTCTCTCTTGTGATGCCTAAGTATGTACCCAAAAATAACACAGTAATATCAATTCAGTAAGGAGTCATGGAAAAAAAGAATCACATTCATACAAGAAGCTTCAAGATGTAATATTCACCTAAAAGGCAATATTATTTCCAAAAGACAGCAGTCTTTTCTGAAAACAGTTGCAAAGGAGCTGGGCATTTTCCTATTTAAAGAGCTATTGAAAACTTCAAAACAACTTGTTGCTGAATTGCTAGTTAAATCAGCTTGTGTTTCTGCCATGAGAAAAACATGTTCCTCTCCTCTACAACTGTGTGAAAATCCGATACAGGCAAAATAACTGCCTGCATTGGAAAAGAGCAACTGATACGTACACAGTGTATACACTAACCAGGCACAAACCGATACTTGGATTAGCCCTCCCAGCTTTACTATTCATCATTAAGATCTTGAAAGAGACAACATTTGAATTAAAGCTCATCATAACTATTGTAATTGGTTACTATTCACTGAATTAGGAAGAAAGATGAGATTCCACTGACTGACTTGACTCCCTCTCCAATCAATTATATTTGAATGACAAAAAAGTAAGAAATAAAGAAAAAACCAGTTGTTGTCAGAACATGAACTCATGAAAATTACCATTACTCCACAGTAGTCAAGGGTGTAACACTAACTTATGGAAGCTGAAGAACCAGCCCGTACTCTTCATATTGTAAACCAGTTGACTAATAAGCAGTGCAGCCAATAAAGCCCTCTTCCACGTTTGTTAACAAAAAAAAAAGGTTTTCCCTACTATGGTTTCAATGCTCTGGTTGCTTGTGCACCCTCTCCTTTAAATAATAAGAAACTCTATTGGAAGACAAAGAAAAGTTATACTGGTGCAAATGTAGTGGAACACAGAGAACCATAAAGTCCCAGTAGTTTGACCCTACTCTAACTGAAATCAGTTAAAAATAGTCCCAGTGACTTCAGTGCTGCAGAATCAGCCCCAAACCACTGAGAAGTCGACAGATTTTACTATCTCTGAATGCTGAATGCCTCATTTGGGATTTAAAGAAATATGTGATTAAAATCTAATTTTGTCACAAGATGTACTCAGACTGAAGCTGAGAAAATAATTGATCATGAATAATTTATCTGAGGAAGTTTATCTCTTTTCTTTGTCCCTGAACATCCATGAATAGATCATCGTTTCTTCAAATTCACTTTTGCAGACTTTCTTGATTCTGAATCAACTGAGTACAGTTTTCTTCACACATGGATTACTTGAACTTCACTCTTTCAGCTGTGTTAATTATCTATGATTAGTCAGAAATCTCATGATGTATCCCTCTAATAGCATTTCTGGCACAGATACTCCTTTAAAACTAAATTTCATTTAAAAAAAGAAACCACTTGCACTTCCATTTCTTACTTAAAATCCAAATATAAAGGCGCATAAACATGAGCAAAGCAAAGTTGTTTTCTTTTGTTTAACTGAGTAATTAGTCACAGACTTTCCCTGTCTGACTTTCCAATAGATCTCTATTTTAGGGATTGTGTTGCAGTAGATTACATGGAAGTGAGTTGCCTGTTTCTGTATATGTGATATGGCTGCAATCCTGCAGTTTTAAATGCTATCTTTTCTCTCTCTGAAACTTTGTGAGGTGATGTTATCATCACTTCAATTTATACAGATCTGTTGGTGTTCGCTTTTAAATTGCATAGATCAACTACCTATTTCCTATATCTATTTCCCTGTTGTTAATAAAGTTGAAATTGTGTTTGAGCCATATTTATTAATTAATTTCCTATCCTCTTTCAGATTTCCCTGTAAGTTTCATCTGTGTATATTATGTAAAAGTAAAATATCATAACTTGGAAAGAAAAATCATATTGAGAAGCTCAAAAATGTGGGTTTAATTGTCAAAAATATTAAATCACCATGGGAAAAAAAAGTGTAACATTTCTTCCTTAACTTTTTGAAACACACACAGGGGAAACTCTGTATGGTGTATGTGAAGTAAAGAAATTCCTGATGAATATTCACTTGACAAAAAGTAAACCAGTACTGTTAAATAACAAAACTTGTAAACAGGAAAAAGTTCCTACAAGATTATAATTTGTACTGTCAAGAAATACATAAAAGCCATCCAAAGATGAAAATGAGTCATTATGTATTTACAAAATGTATTGTGAAAGCATCCAGAATTGCTCAAGAAAAATCTGACACAGCAAGTGACTCTTCAGAAAACTACGAATCTGAAAAAAAATTTATATGTCACAAATAGTTATTAAATTAAAACAATAGGAGTAGTATGGGAAAATTGTCATATTAGACATTTCATTTTTAAGAATTTTGTCCTCCTGAAATTCAATATGAAAAAGTGACAGTGAAGCTAAGAATATATTCTTATATTAAATTAGATCACATGAATCTAAAGAAGTACTGTGGTTGTCATTCTTAGACCTCTATTTGAAAAATAAGTTTAATTTTATTAAAAATCAATCTACCATTAAACCGGCCACAAACTGCAAGGAAGTTGACAAAAGGTCTAAAATTTTTTTTAAAAAATAAATAAAATTTAATTTAATTTACAAATTATTCTTCAAGACATTGACAAAGAATGAGAATTCTTGGGCAGAAAGATTAGGAAAGGTCTTGGAAACTAATCAAAGCAACTTATTAAAAAAAGCAACAGAGTTAATTAAAAGTAATTTTGCTGACTTTTTAAGTTGGGCACTGAAAGAAGCACAGACAGCCTCAGCGTAGCTGCAAACACCAGCTTAACTATGATCAGAAGGACAAGCTGAAGGATTATATTACCACTTTTAGTAAAACAAATGGAGCATCAAAAGTTAAAGAAAGGCAGCTGATATAGGTTTGTAGACAATATGTGTTACTTATGTTGTTCTGATATGATCCTACTACTGCATTAAAAATTGACCCTCCCATGGGACTTAAAGGCACTATAATTTGAAAAGGCAGGCATTTGCACAATTTGCAGAAAGAAGAAATAAAACAGTGGATTTTAAAAACCTTTCAGTTAAGATGGGGGGAAAAAGTAATTTCTTATAAAAATTTCTCATTCAGGTGTTGAAGAAACACTGCTATTACAAAGACACAGATATCCCCCAAACCAGCAGCCAACTAATAATGTCACTTAGGTATTAGGCACATGTCCTTATTGTTTTGTTTTCTCTGATGTGAACTTGTATTTCAGCATCCCGTGGAAATGCCCAACAAGCATTCTAAGAATCCGCTTTCTCCAGCCCAGAGAACACGTATTCATTTATATTTAGTTTAAGCATCAAGAAAAAAAGAGCAATTGAGACAAATTCTGGGTGAGCTTATTTATTTTATGTGTAACTAGCAATGGAAGCTCACATTTATTTCAGAAAGAGAACTTAATTGTTTATCCAAAGAACGAGGAGGATACCGGAAGGAAAGCTTTAAGGATGCTTGTTTCCTAGTAGCTAGTAGCCTGCTGAGGATGCAAAGCAAGAATAAACAAATAGGTCAAAAACAGTGGGTCTTCCCTAATTCTTCATAATGACTTTCCTGGGTTTGTCCCAAGAAGACTGGGAAAATATTCTGGCATCATGTTATCCTCAAATGTTTTGTCAGGTGTGATTCCTGTAATGTAGCTGGTAAAAAAATGGAGGTCTAATCATTTGATAGTAGAGCCTGCAGTACTCAGTAATATCAGATGCTGAACTGGTGATGCCGGCAACATACGTTCTGAGATCCTGCTCATCTAAATGCACAGTGATTACTAAGAAAAATCTTTGATTCTGATGAGAGAAGAGACCTGGATTCAGATCTTTACTCTGCTAGCCTTTGCACGTACCTGTAGAAATGTCAGTGTCCTGACTGGTAATATAGCTTTTTTATTTTTGTCTCAGTCTGTTATGAAAATAACCTTCAAAAGTTGCTAAAAACATTAATGTTTTCCTTTAAATACATGCTAGGTTATCCCCAGACATCACGTGCCACATACAGTGTTATACTTGTTTGATGACCTACAAGGACATGGTTTCTAATGCACACCCATTAAATGCAATAGAATGATTTTGTACTGTTTAAAGATTCCTTGATGCTTTATCTTTCTTGATGCTTTGTCTTTCTCAGTGCTTGAAACAAAGTGTAATTGAGAACCAGACATTTTCCATAATAGATGTCTGTTAAGGAACACCATGTCTCCGGTATAATTTAAAACAAAACAACAACAAAAACCCTCAAAACCAGAACAAGTTGTTTAGCTAACCCAGCTGGTTTTGCCAGAGTCATATTAGGAAGCCTTCACGTTAACCACTCTGCTGCAAAATTGGGGGGGCAGCAACTTCCAGGAAAATGACAGTAGCAAACAGCACGGGGAGCAGCAATTACCTCATCCAGCGCTGACATCTGAGGAGCGAGCAGCTGCCTGAAAGGTTGGACTTTGTGCCCTCCTGAGTTCTGACAAGTCTCAGAAGGTATGCTAGCTAAAAGAGATTGCAGCTGAATGAAATTTTGCTCCTATTTCACACAACTCCAATATAAGAAAGGAAAACCATCTTCACTCTGCTATTAGCCTCCACTGGTCCGGAATCTATTTTTTAACTATTTCAGTCTGAGCAGTTCCACTGACTGAAGCAATTCAAACCTATAAGACGAAAGGGCCTTTTGACAGTTTCCAACCTCTAAAACTTTCAGAGACCCTAGAGACAAATGTATTTTTAGAATATATTAAGGAAATATAGAACCTGAGACATGTTGCATGGTTAAAGTAAACCCATAAAAATTATTTTCCAGAATTCATCCCTTGTGGCCCAGTGGTATTAACGAGAATGTAAATATAGCATAGTATATTTTAAAATATTTTAAAATCATACAATGATGTTGCAGAAATAATAAAAAGACATCGTCATACATATGCTGATATCTGTCATAAGGTCAGGTAATAAAATCTAGAAAGAATAAAGGCAATTTAATTATTTCTGTAGGTCAGTGAGCAGTTAACATTGGTATCCTGCTATAAAACTGGATTTAACACAGATGGGATAGGTTAAACATTTGAGTATATGTATGCCCAAGAAAATAAATAACTGTCAGAGGCTTACAATAGATAAAATTCTCAGAAGGACATTTGTAAAACAGGAATGTGAGTCCCATTGAAAATCTCATTTAATTTCAAGGTGTGCTCTCAAGATTTATATTCCATTAAGTATTTACCATATGTGCTTCTCTGAATCAGATGGCTAGAATCACCGTTGAATTGCCAAAGGGGGAAATGAACACATTTGCTAACCTGTAAATGTCTCTTGTTGACTTGGAAGTCACGCGCTATGTGATCTATGGTTTGGAGGCTGCTAGTGGAATGGACATTGATCCATAACATCAAAATGAAGAGGAAAAAAATAACTTTTCTGTCAGTACCTTTGTCATTTCTGCTGTCAGCTCTTTCAGGACTGTCAAAAGAAAAAGAAAAATAAGGTCATTTCCCTAGATTGTAATGCAGAAAGAGACGTAAGGTTCAGTGATTAGAGATGGCTAAAAACTTTAAACAGAGCCATTTCCACAGGAGAGTACCATGTAAGCAACTGAAAAGCATATGGGATTTAATCAGCTTCACTCAAATTTAATAGAAATAATTAAATCAAAGCAAAGTTAAAATTAATTACCCACTTTAAAGTTTCATGTTCTGTCTTTCATATGATAATATTAATCCTGTATTGCATTCATCATACATTATATTTAATAATATTCTTTTTTAAAATACCATTAAATAGATTGCAGACTTTTTGTCCTGTTTGGGAAAAGTCCTGAATTCTGAAATGCCAGAGCATCCCACCAAATTGAAAATTCTGCTTTCTGAACATCTCCAAATGTTAATTTCTCTATGGGATTACTAAGGTTTTAATTATTCTCAGTATTCTTTTCCAGATAAACAGTCATGAAACTTGACTGATGCATACAGGCAGCATATTCAGAGCATACGGAAACGTAGCAGAGTATGATGGCCACATCATGGAACAGCATCCAGAAAGTCTAGAGTGAAGGCTAAGGAATGTGATTTCAGAGCTGTAGCATTTTCCCTTTGGGCTTTTACCACAATATCTGTCATATGTCATGCTTTCTGTATCAAGATTTCTGGATCCTGCCTAATACAAAGCCTATTCATGAAAAGGAAAGAGAATTTAAGAGAAGTTTTCATGATATTATGGTATGTCATATTTGTTCTACATTCGGAAATGCCTCAGAAATAAAAAGCAAAAGTATTTTCATGGTCCAAGACTAGATTTGCATACCTGTCTAGGCTAATTTATTTATCAAATCCTCAGCTGGATTCACTGAGCTTTGATTTTACAATTTATTTCCCTCCAACCTGCTTTTTACAGTTTCAAAACTCTTAGGCTGACTTTTTTCTTTTAATTTTAAAAATCTCTTTCCTCCTCTTACTCCCATATTAGCAAGGGGATGCCGTGGGAGCTACCTGGGATGTATTTTTCCCACTGGCTAAGCATAGGTCTAAACCTTTTTGAGGAAGAATTGTGATGATGACAGTGCTGAGGGGGCTCAGCCAGAGCTCCAGCACCTGATGCTCCCCACACGCAGGGCCAAGTTCTCCTGCCAGTATTCTGAATATACTTGGCACAAGTGGAACGGAACTCATTACAGTTCAGTAGCAGATGACCAAAGACTGGCACATCACTGAGAACAGGGGGGCAATCTTTAGCTGTAGCTTGACAGGAGGTGCAGTAAGATCAGCTAGCTCAGCAAGCTTCAGCTCACGTTGGTGCTCAGGCTTAACACAGGCACATTCCTGGAGTCCAATTGTCCATCCTGGTTCAAACACAGTAAGGTTCTTCAGAACCAGAATCACAGAATCACAGAATCACTAAGGTTGGAAAAGACCTTTAAGGTCATCAAGTCCAACCATCAACTAACACCACCATGCCCACTAAACTATGTCCCACAATGTCACGTCCACACGTTCCTTGAACACGTGCAGTGACGGTGACTCCACCACCTCCCTGGGCAGCCTGCTCCAGTGTCTCACCACTCTTCTCAGTAAAGAAATTTTTCCGAATAACCAGCCTAAACCTCCCCCTGGTGCAACTTGAGGCCATTTCCTCTTGTCCTGTCCCTCGTCACTTGGGAGAAGAGACCAGCACCCACCTCTCTGCAACCCCCTTTCAGGTAGTTGCAGAAAGTGATGAGGTCTCCCCTCAGCCTCCTCTTCTCCAGGCTAAACAACCCCAGTTCCCTCAGCCGCTCCTCATAAGACTTGTGCTCCAGACCCCTCACCAGCTTCGTCGCCCTTCTCTGGACACGCTCCAGCACCTCAATGTCCTTCTTGTAGTGAGGGGCCCAAAACTGAACACAGGATTCGAGGTGCGGCCTCACCAGCGCCGAGTACAGGGGCACAATCTCCTCCCTACTCCTGCCGGCCACACTATTTCTGATAGAGGCCAGGATGCCGTTGGCCTTCTTGGCCACCTGGGCACACTGCTGGCTCATCTTCAGCCGGCTGTCAATCAACACCCCCAGGTCCTTTACTGTGGGGGAGCTTTCCAGCCACTCTTCCCCAGGTCTGTAGCTTTGCATGGGGTTGTTGTGACCCAAGTGCAGGACCCGGCACTTGGCCTTGTTGAACCTCATACAATTGGCCTGGGCCCATTGATCCAGCCTGTCCAGATCCCTCTGCAGAGCCTTCCGACCCTCCAGCAGATCAACACTCCTGCCCAACTTGGTGTCATCTGCAAACGTGCTGAGGGAGCACTCAATCCCCTCATCCACATCATCAATAAATATATTGAAGAAGACCGGTCCCAAAACTGAGCCCTGGGGAACTCCGCTTGTGACCGGCCGCCAACTGGATTTCACTCCATTCACCACAACTCTCTGGGCTCAGCCATCCAGCCAGTTTTTTACCCAGCGAAGAGTGCACCCTTAGTGCATCTAAGCCACAATTCGCCAGCTTCTCCAGGAGAATACTATGGTAGACAGTGTTGAAGGCTTTACTGAAGTCCAGGTAGACAACATCCACAGCCTTCCCCTCATCCACCAGGCGGGTCACCTGGTCATAGAAGGAGATCAGGTTGGTCAAGCAGGACCTGCCTCCCATGAACCCGTGCTGCCTGGGCCTGATCCCTTGGTTGTCCTGCACGTGCCCTGTGAGCGCCCTCAAGATGAACCTCTCCATAATCTTCCCTGGCGCCGAGGTCAGGCTGACAGGCCTGTAGTTCCCCGGATCCTCCTTCTGGCCCTTCTTGTAGATGGGCATCACATTGGCAAGCCTCCAGTCATCTGGAACCTCCCCTATTAGCCAGGACTGTTGATAAATGATGGAGAGTGGCTTGGTAAGCTCCTCCGCCGGCTCCCTCAGTACCCTTGGGTGGATGCCATCAGGTCCCATAGACTTGTGAGTGTCCAGGTGGCATAGCAGGTCGTTAACTGCTTCCTCCTGGATCATGGGGAGCCTATTTTGCTCTCCATCTTTGTCTTCCAGCTCAGGGAGCTAAATCCCCTGAGGGTACTTGGTCTGGCTATTAAAGACTGAGGCAAAGAAGGCATTAAGTACCTCAGCCTTTTCCTCATCCTTGGTGACAATGTTCCCTCCCGCATCCAGTAAAGGATGGAGATTCTCCTTGGCTCTCTTTTTGTTGTTAGTGTATTTATAGAAGCATTTTTTGTTATCCATTACAACCGTGGCCAGGTTGAGCTCTAGCTGGGCTTTTGCCTTCCTAATTCCCTCCCTGCATGATCTACCGAAATCCTTGTCTTCTTCTTCAGTTGCCTGCCCCTTCTTCCAAAGTTGATAAACTGTCCTTTTTTCCTGAGTCCCAGCAAAAGCTTCCCCTTCAGCCAGGCCAGTCGTCCTCCCCGCCGGCTCTTCTTACGGCACATGGGGACTGCCTGCTGCTGTGCCTTCAAGATTTCCTTCTTGAAGAACATCCAGCCTTCCTGGACCCCTTTGCCCTTCAGGACTGTCTCCCAAGGAACCCTCTCGACCTGTGTCCTGAACAGGCCGAAGTCTGCCCTCTGGAAGTCCATTGTAGTGGTATTGCTGACCCCCCTCCTTACTTGGCCAAGAATTGAGAATTCTATCATTTCATGGTTGCTAAGCCCAAGACGGCCTCCGACCTTCACTTCTCCCACCAGACCCTCTCTGTTTGTAAACAGTAGATCAAGCAGGGCACCTCCCCTGGTAGGCTCCCTTACCAGCTGCCTCAGGAAGTTATCTTCCACACACTCCAGAACCTCCGGGACTGTTTCCTCTCTGCTGTGTTATATTTCCAGCAGATGTCCGCTAAGTTGAAGTCCCCCACAAGAACAAGGGCTTGCGACTGTAAGACTTCTGCCAGATGTTTGTAGCACGCTTTGCTGGCTTCTTTGTCCTGGTTGGGTGGTCTATAACAGACACCCAGCAGGATATCCACCTTGCTAGTCTTCCCCTTCATCCTTACCCATAAGCATTCAACCTCAAGTTGCCATCACCTCTTCCCCCAAGCAAGTGAAAAGAAAGCAAAGCAACTGTGTGACAAGGTGAAAATCCAACCCATGCTGCTCCCTTCCCATATCCAACAGAAGCGCAGATGTGGTGCGTTGACCTTGGCTGGCCATCAGGTGCCCACCAAGCCTCTCTATCACTCCGCTCCTCAGCAGGATGGTGGAGGAGAAGGCAGTTTAATAAAAGCGAAGGCCACACACAGTAGGAAAGGAAAAGAAAAATATTTCTTCTCTCCTTCCCATCAGGCATTGTCCAACCACTTCCTGGGAAGTAGGGCCTCAGTACATGTCGTCTTAAGATTGCTTATAACAGGGTAACACGGGGTCCTACTTGTGCTCCCAGCTGAGAGCCACCTTTATTGCTGGCAATAAAAAAGGTGTTTTAGCTAGTGTGTACTTCTTCTGCCTTCTCACACAAACTAGAAGAAAAGAAAAATGCAAGCAAATCCATTTCAGTAACAATTCGGTGACCCAGGTGGGACTCTATGGGTTCCTGACCTGATGAGCATGGCTACTGCATATGACACAGCTGGTACTGGGTGAGTTCACCTGACTGTCCTTGCGGGATCCGCATTCCCTGGGAAGGTACTAAAACCAGGGGCAGCATAAGTCATGAAGGGTTCAATAGGTAATGTAAAATGGGGTTTGCCACTGGCAGAAATTCTGGAAAACTGGATAGAGGTGAAGCTGGTAGGCCTAGCAAGAGTCATGGAGGGGGCTGTAAAGGAGTGTGGTGTGCAATGGTGCAGAAATGAGGAAAGCCTGGATACTCTTTATTTTCTAGGAAGAGCAACACAGGCAGACCAGGTTGCGCTCTTTTTCAGAGAAAAAGCAGCCTATGGAAGAAGCAGTCAGTGAAATGCTATCAAGGAGTACAAGCAACAAACACAGGGTATGTTCTTGAGCACATGCTCCTTTGGGTGCTTTGTGTGTGAGCAGCAATTGCACATGCACACATGTGCACATGAGCTGTGCTCCATTAGTGATCATGCAGCCAGCCATCAGGCTTCACATTGAGAAGTGCTTTAATGGGTAACACTCGCAGGAAAACAGCAGAAGCATGTCATAGCCAAAAGACCTGCAGGGACAGTTCAGGCTGGGGAAGGGATGCGCGGACACTCTGGAAAGCCCTGGCCAAGCCCAGCCCCCATTCATCTTACTTCCAGGGTGCAAACGCAGGGTCAGCAGTGAGTTTGAGGTGCCCTGCAAACATCCTTTCCTGGAGTGTGAACAGTGTGTGTGCGGATGGTGCCTTGGGCAATTCCACTCACTGTTTCTCTTCCCTCTGCTCTCTGCTCCCTGCAGTGAGGACATGCACAGTAACCAATCACAACAGAAGGGTCCGCATCACTGTCAACAGCAGTGGTGCTCTGACATGGCAGAGTTGCCGTCTGGAAAGCCCCAGGGGCCTTGGCTGGGCCTGCAGGGGCCATATGGGGTCCTAATTACCATCCAGGATGCCCTGGGACCTTATACAGGCTTCACTGGGGCCTGTTGGAGGCCCCTGATGCCCTCCAGAGGTCCCCCCATTCTAAAAAATATAAAAGTCTAAAAAAATCACTTTTAAGTACAAATTCACTCCTGTAGATATTCTGGAGGGTTGTATATAATTGAGGTTCTGGAGCATGTCCAGAGAAGGGCGACAAAGCTGGTGAGGGGTCTGGAGCACAAGTCTTATGAGGAGCGGTTGAGACAGCTGGGGTTGTTTAGCCTGGAGAAGAGGGGGCTGAGGGGAGACCTTATCACTCTCTGCAAATACATGAAAGGAGTTTGTAGGGAGGTGGATGCTGGTCTCTTCTCCCAAGTGACAAGCGATAGGACAAGAGGAAATGGCCTCAAGTTGCGCCAGGGTAGGTTTAGATTGGATATTAAGAAAAAATTCTTCACTGAAAGGGTTGTCAGACATTGGAACAGGCTGCCCAGGAAGGTGGTTGAGCCATCATCCCTGGAGAAATTTAAAAGACGTGTGGATGAAGAGCTTAGGGACATGGTTTAGTGGTGGACTTCGCAGGATTAGGTTAACGGTTGGACTTCATGATCTTAAAGGTCTTTTCCAACCTAAATGATTCTATGATGCTATAGGCTATGTTTATTATAATCCATTGTTTCTCTCCTTTTTAGCACTTGACACCCACATCTTGATCCTTTTGATCTTCCTCCAAAATAGGCGAGAGACTGAAAATACAATAACAAGGTTCATTCCAGTTCTTGTTTTCCAGGTCATCATCTGAAACTGCTTCAACAAAATTAGAGGGGATGAATCCTCTTGTGCTGTCTGCCAGCTCTCCCACATACCAACCAGCTTCATCCACCTCTCCAAGGACGTAAACATATTGTCCAGCAGTTGGAGGAAGCTCTAGTTCAACATGCTCACTGGGACCATCAAAAGGATCATAGCTTTATCTAGCTATGAATGTTCAAAGCTTTCCCAGTTGTTCTCCCAGAGCCTTCAGGACGACTGTCTGCTACCAAGTCTTCTGTCTCACTTGCAGGGTCCTCCTCTGAAAGAAGGCAGGACCCAGGACTGTCCTCTGTCCAAGCTGACTCTGAGGGCTCTGAAACCAGTTCTCCAGTTCACTCACCAGGGCTTGAAACAGTTGCATGGCTTCTTTGTGTTCTCCTTTTACTTCTATCTGAGCACTCTGCACAAACTTGTCTTCCTTTTCTTGCCTCTGTAGTGCTAACTTTGTCTCCTTGTGTTCCTTCTCCAGTTGTTGCCTTCTTTCTGCCATTTCTCTCATGGCTTTCAGCTTGTGCTCTGCATCTTGCAGTTGGGTTTGAAGGCAGCTGATTGCTTGGATGGCAGAATTTCGCTCCTCTGCAACTTGCATTAGTTGCCCCTTCAAGGTCAGCATTTTCAGCTTGAAACTTTTCTGTCCAGCGCATCTGTCCACACAGGCGAAAATTTTCTTCAGCCAGTCTGGTGTTTCCATTTGTCTTCTCCGTAAGCGGCACCTGTAACTCCTCACACCTTTGGCTGAGGGTGCTCAAATAATACAAGCCCTCTTCTTCTGCAGCCAATTGGGCCTGAAGCTCCTCAGCTGCCTTCTGTGAGGCTTTATTCTTCTTGTCCTGTGCAAGCAAAGCTCCAGCAGGATCTGTCATTTCTCCTGCTCTCTGCTGAGGAAACAATTTCATGCACAGTTCCTCAGTGGAGCTGTGGATGGGCAGTGGCACTGAAGTATTCATCAGGTGCTCAATGTTCTCCTGCAGATGCCTGCATCTTTCTTTCAGCTGCTGTACTGGGTTTGCGTGGCAGCGCTTTGGTAGCAGGGGGGGCTACAGGGGTGGCTTCTGTGAGAAGCTGCTAGAAGCTTCTCCTATGTCTGATAGAGCCAATGCCAGCCGGCTCCAAGACGGATCTGCCACTGGCTGAGGCCAAGCTAATCAGCAACAGTGGTAGCGCCTCTGTGATAACATATTTAAGAAGGGGGAAAAACCGGGAAGTGGCAGCCGGAGAAGAGAGGAGTGAGAATATGTGAGAGAAACAACTCTGCAGACACCAAGGTCAGTGAAGAAGGAGGGGGAGGAGGTGCTCCAGGCGCCGGAGCAGAGATTCCCCTGCAGCCCGTGGTGAAGACCATGGTGAAGCAGGTTGTCCCCCTGCAGCCCATGGAGGTCCACGGTGGAGCAGATATCCACCTGCAGCCCGTGGAGGACCCCATGCAGGAGCAGGTGGATGCCTGAAGGAGGCTGTGATCCTGTGGGAAGCCCACACTGGAGCAGGCTCCTGGTAAGACCTGTGGAGCCATGGAGAGAGGAGCCCACGCTGGAGCAGGTTTGCTGGCAGGACTTGCGATCCCGCAGGGGACCCACACTGGAGCAGTCTGTTCCTGAAGGACTGCACCCCATGGAACGGACCCATGCTGGAGCAGTTCATGAAGAATTGCAGCCCGTGGGAAGGACCCACGTTAGAGAAGTTCATGGAGAACTCTCTCCTGTGGGAGGGATCCCACGCTGGAGCAGGGGAAGAGTGTGAGGAGGAAGGAGCGGCAGAAACAATGTGTGATGAACTGACCTCAACCCCCATTCCCAGTCCCCCTGCGCCACTCGGGGGGGAAGAGGTAGAAAAAAAATCGGGAGTGAAGTTGAGCCCGGGAAGAAGGGAGGGGTGGGGGGAAGGTGTTGTTTTTTTAAGATTTGGGTTTACTTCTCATTATCCTACTCTGATTTTGATTGGTAATAAATTAAACTCATTTCCCCAAGTCAAGTCTATTTTGCCCATGATGGTAGTTGGTGAGTGATCTCCCTATGTCCTTATCTCGACCTACGAGCCTTTTCCTCATATTTTCTCTCTCCTGTCCAGCTGAGGAAGGGGAGTGAGTGAGCGGCTGTGTGGTGATTAGTCCGGCTGGGCTTAAACCACAACAGCTGCTCAGTGAGGGCAGCTAGTTTAGCATTTTTCTGCTGGAGACTCTCTGCCTCCTTGCATGTTTCTGGAGAGCTTGCATTTCTCAGGAGGCAGTTCTCCATCTCAAGGGCACTGTGTTGCCTCTCCGGGTCTTCCAGGGCACACTGCAGGTGGGTGTTCTGCTGCAGCAGCCGACTGCATGAGCTACCAGGAAGCACCAAGTCTTCCCCTGCAGACTCTGGCACCTGGAGCAGGGCATCTGCCACAGCCTTGCAGGTTGTCTGCTGCCCAGCGCTGTGGCTTTTAGGGGTCTCTCCTGTAGTGCCAACTGGAAAGACTGAGGCTTGATCTGGCGGCTGGCCACTGCCAGGGCCCAGGGCCCATTTCCATCAGGGGAGCAGGAGCTCTGCATCTCCTGATGGCCCTGGTGCCCAGGAGGGCCTTTGGACCAGGCCCTGGAGGGGAAAGCAGGCAGCTGGCCCTTGAGCTGCTCCAGGATATACTTTATGAAGAGTCTCCTAGCCAGCTGCAGCTCATTCTGGAGGTGGCGGATGCAGGCAGGCTGGTAGCCATCTGTCTGCCAGCAGAGCTTGTTGAGGACATCCTGGAGCTTGCTGTGGGCTGCCCTGCCGCTTCTGCTGGGCCTCATCATCTCCTCAGCCAGCTGCTGCTACAGCAGCTCCTGCGCCTCATGGAGTTCAGCCTCCTTCCAACACAGCAGAAGGCAGGTCTCTGCTGCCTGCTGCTGTTGGTTCAACTCTTGCAATTGCTGCAAGCAGCAGCTGCATGCCACAGGCCCCCAGCCCGCACCATCCCGTGTCATGGCTGAAGGGATGGGGAGCAGGCCGGCGGCCACCGAATGCTGCTGCCAACAGTCACTGATGGGTGTGTTCCCTGGGTCTGCAAGGGGCGGCAGCCCCCTGACTCCGTTGCAGCAGCTGCTTCCCTTCGCCACGCAGGAGCTGAGACATCCATGGGCAAGGGGCGGGCGAGTGCTGCCTTTTATGTGTGTCCTGGCAGCGAGCACTCAATGGAGGGGGGGGGCAGTATGGCCCTATATGCAATGTCCTGGCCCCCCTGCACTCTGGCCTTTCTGGCGGGTTGACCCTGGCTGGCCACCAGGTGCTCACCAAACCGCTCTGTCACTTCCCCTCCTCAAAATAACAGGGGGAGGGAACTAAGATGAAAAAGAACTTGTGGGTTGAGATAAAGGCAGTTTAATAAAGGAAAAGCAAAGGCTGCGCATGGAAGCAAAGGAAAACAAAAAGATTTATTCTCTACTTCCCATCAGCAGGCAATGTCCAGCCACTTCCTGGGAAGCAGGGCCTCAGTATGCATGGCGGTTGCTCTGGAAGACAAATGCCTTAACAATGAATGTCACCTCCCCTCCTCCTTTCTCTTAGCTTTTATTGCTGAGCACGACATCATATGGTATGGAATATTCTTTTGGTGAGCTTGGGTCAGCTGTCCTGACTATGTCCCCTCCCAACCTCTTGCCCACCCCCAGCCTACTGACCTTTGGAGGGGGGGTGGATTTGGAGAGACAGCCCTGATGCTGTGCGAGCGCCGCTCAGCAGCAGCCAAAACACTGGAGTGTTATCAACACCTTTCTAACTACAAATACAAAGCACAGCACTATGAGGGCTTCTACAGGGAAAGTTAACTCCATCCCAGCCAGACCCAATACAGCAGGGAATAAACATCTGCATGTGCTGTTAGTCACTTTGCCTATTCAAATATCACCTAGCTTTTTTCTTAAAGACTGTGCATCTTCTACGTGTACTAGCAGAAACAATTACAGGCAAAAACTTTGTTAAGACTGTATGCAGAGCTACAAGGGATCTTTGTTTTCCTCTGGGCATAATTACTCACTTTTGTCACCACTGCTAATGTAAACCCTGTTACTAACTTTACCAGGTCTATTAGCAGCACGTCTCAAATTTTTCTGCTTTAGTTCAAGATGGGTGGGGTAGCAAGAGATGAGCCCAGAGCATCTTGAGTAGTGTGATCAGAAGGAACCTTATTCCAGGCTGTAAAATCCTATAAGGTGGCACAGCATCTGTCTGAAGCATGGTCCCCCAGCCTTTGCCCTGCTCCTCACACAACTGGCTAAGGGCGAGAAGGTCCAGGTCACCTTGCTGTGACATCAGGTCATGGAGTACAGAGAGGACTTTGCACTACATAAAGGTATGAATTTCTCCCTGATCAGTGCATTACATAAGACAAAACACAACTTTGCCCAATGGGAAACAAAGATTGCATGAATACATGACTATCTTACCTGTTCACTAATGGAGCTGTCATCCCTAGATACAGCTAAAGCTGTGACATGGACCCAGCAGCTGGCCATGCAACACCTGTGCTCCGTTTCTTTTCTAAAAATCAGCAACTTTTACCACCATTAAGATCACTTTAAAATATCATATAAAATGAGCTCTCTGAGCCGCAGAATAGAACCTTATGCACCAATACTGAGTTTCTTCCATTAGCCACCATAATCTGATTTCCTCTTCTTGTGAGAAGTCGGACTGTGACAAATTATTTGAAGCAACAGACCTACCATGAGATACAGTGTGCATTGTTAGTAGTATTCACAGAAGGAGAAAATAGAGATTAAATATATTTTGCTGAGACTTCTCTTTTACATGACATTTTGAACACAGTGCATTTGCTGTGTAGAAAGGGAAAAGAAGCACATTTTCAACAATTATCAGTGAATACAATAAAAGATCATATGTTTCTATTTCCCTTCACTAGAATATAGCACATTTTTCTGTACAACTACTGTATGAGGTAGTTGTAATTCTAGCTGCCAGCTAATCTATGCTCGAGTGCATTACAGACAACCCAGTCTCCTCCCAAACCTCACCCAGAGACAGATTATTATTTCAGGGGAATTGCTGTTTTATTTAATATAGTAATTAGATATTTAATCTGGTTTATAATACTGTCTGTACAATTCTGTACATAGACGATTTACTCACCGTGGCCATAAAATGTAAGGGGATCTATGATTAAATATTAACCATTTATATAAAGTACCATATGTTCTTTATGGAGTAAAAGGAGAATTAGACTGCATTTGGCCCATATCTGAACTTATGAAATAAACAAGGATCATTTTCACCCTTAGTATACATTCTGATGTGAGCACCCTTAGTATACATTCTGATGTCTGGGACCAACAATCAGGGAGAAGGGACCTGGAGCAGTAGATATGATCTCGTAGAGAATAAAGAAAGACGTAGTTAGTCATGGTGAATAATAGAGCAATTGACTTCCTGGAATAGAGGAACTTCCTGAATATAGGAACTGACTTCCTAGAACACATGAAAGGTCACTCTACTCCATATTCTGTCTTAGACAGTGGATAAATCAGTGGAATTTTTATTTGCTTGGAAAGCAAAAGGTACAGAGTGATAGGATCAAAAGAATGACAAAACAAGGTGAAGAGATACTTACCTCAAGTGTATGTACACAAATGCATACAGCCTGGTGAAACAGGAAGGAGGAACTGATGCACTGGATATGGTCACAAAACTATGACATTGCAGAAATAACTGAGATGTGATGGGATAGCTCTCAAGGGAGAAGGGCAGTATCTCTCCGTGTGAAGCAGCAGCTCAGATGTGGGGAGCTCTTGTATGGGATAGGCAACAGTGGGACTGTGCTACAGACCACACAATCCAGGTAAGAAAGTGGACAACATTTCTCATTAAAAAAAAAATAAAAATCTTTAAACAACTCAAGGAAGTCTCTGGATCATAGACTCTATTCCTTAACCGGGGACTTTAACCTCCCTGACACCTGCTGAAGGACAAAATAGCAGGATGTAAGTAATCCAGGGAATTTCTGGAGGGTGTCAAGGATACCTTCTTGATACAGGCACTAGATAGACCAACCAGGGTTCTGCACAATTGGATTTCTTATTCAGAAATGAGGAAAAAGTGGTTGGGAATGTGAATCTCAATGGCAGCCTTGTCTGTATTGACCATGAAATAATGAAGCTGAAGATCCTGTGGGGAGTGAGGAAGGCAAGTACCAGAGCACAGGTCCTGGGTTTTAGGAGAGCTGACTTTGGCTTATCCAAGAGGTGGTAAGTGGGATCCCAGGGGAGGCAGCCTGGAAGCACAAAGGACCTCAGGAAAGCTGCCACATCCATGAGGACAAACTTATCCAGGTGTAAGACTGTCTATGCTGATATTCAGGAAGATGAGTAGACTTATCAGGACACCAGCTTGACTAAGCAGGGAATTTGTAACTGAGCTCCAGTGCAAAAAGGCAGCACAAGAGGTGGAAGCAGAGACAAAATACAAAAGAGGAATCTACAGGTACTCTTAGCTGATGTTAGGAAAGACAAAACTCACCTAGAGTTGATGTGTTTGATGGACATCAAGGGCAAAAAGAGATTCTATTGAAACTTTGGGAGTAAATTCTTCAGAAATAAAAACTTTGGAACAAAGAAAATTTGGGCCCGTTGCTGAAAGGGGCAGGTGATTTAGTGACAGCAGGCACAGATGTGATCAATCAACAAACCCCTACACTGGAAGAAGTCTCAGAGGAGACAGATACAGGTGATGTGTTCATGAAGCTCAAGGGAAAATGTAGGGAGTGACCACAGCTGCTGCAAAGATAGTTTAACTTATCTCAACACAACGAAGGTGAGACTTTGTTTTAAATAAATGGTTGTATCAGCTGAGTGGATCAGCTAGTTGTCTAAATGGCTTTCCCAAAGTTAGTGGTTTCCCAGAGTTAATTAAGAGAGTGTGAATATCTTCCTGAGTTAGCCATGTCAGCAAGGGGGAAGTGTAGGCATGGCTCAGTCCAAGACATGTTATAAAAACCGAACAACAACCAAATGAACTTTGAAAAGAACAACAGACCTCTGCTGGCTTCAACTCGCATATTCCTTCCTGGCAATGGGTGACAACCAGCGTTGTGACGGTGCACATACAGAGACCAGCATTTGCATCATGATCCAAGTGTATATTGCAAGTGCTATATTCTGCCAAGTGTAGCGTATTGCAATTTCAGTACATTGATGTTATCACTCTGCTAAATCAAATCCCATGTAACATATACAAACAAGTAAATTTGGTATTAAATATTAACTCCTCCTCATGTAGAATATCTCAATGAACCTGCTCAGATAATATTGGACTCTGACAAAGGTCCTCAATGGCATCTTTGCCTTAGCCATCATCAACGTCTCCGAGGCCTCTGTGCTTAGCAAAAGGGTTTAAAGAGTTCAAGAAAAAACATTGTTACACTGGAGCAAGTTCAGCCGAGGGGGTCACCAAGATGGTTGGGGCCAGAGCACTTGCCCTGTGAGGAGAGGCTGAGGGAGCTGGGCTTGTTCAGTCTGGAGAAGAGATGGCTTCTGAGGGACCTAACTGCAGCCCCTAGTGCCTACAGGAAGGGTGTTGAGGAGACGGAGCCAAGTTCTTCACATTGGTGCATGGTGGGAGGATGAGAGACCAAGGTCATAAATCAAAACAAGAGAGGTTCAGACCAAATATGAGGAAAATTTTTTTCACCATAAGGGTATCCCAGCAGTGAAGCAAGTTGCCCAGACAGGTTGTGCTGGCTCTATCCTTAGAGGTTTTTCAAAGCGCTGAGCAACCTGGTTTGTTCCCATAGCTGACCCTGGTTTGAGCAGGAGGTTGGGTGAGAGACCTCCTGAGGTCCCTTGACCCTGAGTGAATCTGTGATTCTATTCACTAGAGATACATGAAATAAGGAAAAAATAAAGCATGATACTAGAGAGTCCCTGTTTCTAGAAACCTTAAGGGATGTCCTGAGCTAGCAGTTGTGTTTGGGTTTTATGCATAATAACCTTTCTTCCCTGAATTAGTCTAATTAATTTATACCTTCTGTGTTAAGATTGTCAAGACTATCCTGTGGCAATAGCATTAAAGGCTCTTGCAATAGCTTGTTTGCAACCTATTGCCCACCAACTTATTCAAGGCCCCTTTTGTATTATCAGAAACTGTAATTAATTGTTCCTTATTCCTATTCTCAGATTTTCTTGGTGGATTTTTTTTTCCATTTTCTACTACTCAGCTACCTCAAAGCTGAAGAGTCCTGACCCATTCAATAGCTTTGAACATAACCCTGGCTCTTCTCTGAACCTTTGCTTAGCTTTGCTACACCTTTTTTGAAAAGGTGGTGAGGAGGACAATCAGATCTGCACACAGTATTCAGGATTTGGGTGCACCATAAATGTATGCAGCAACATAATGATGCTTCCTGATTTGTTCTCTATCCTTTAGCAATAATTCCTAGCTTGCTTATTTGTCTGGTACAGAACACTATGTTGTTGTGAGATGTTTTCATAGAATTATCCATAACAATGATTTCTCCTCTGAGTGGTAATAGCTAATTTAGAAGCTATCACTGTGTATACACACTTAGGTTTGTTTTTCTCCAGGTGCATTACTTTGCATTTATCAACACTGGATTTCATCCACCGCTTTATCACCCAGCCACTCAGCATCATGAGACTCTTCCCTAACTCTCTTCAGCTGGCTTTGAATTTTAATACCCAGAAAAATGTTAAGGTATCAGGAAATCTGCCACCTCATTGTGTATCTTCTTTCCCAGACAAATGAGTACACTGAATGGCACAGGTCCCAGCATAGCACACCATTGTATTTCACTGGTAACTCCCCACCCCAGCTGCTCCTTTAATTTCTTTTTAACAGACTCCCTCATAATTATAATTCCTCATTGTGAAGCTTGAATTCTTGCAGAAGTTCTGGGAGGATTTTTGCTCCTAAAAAAAAGCTGCATTTGAAGTCATGGTTGTCACCATCACAGTGGCTCTTAGAAAGGATCCCACAAAGCCGGTTTGTTTAACAGGACTTGTTTAACAGAACTTACTTTCACCCCTGCATCAGTCTTTCCTCCTCTGCCATTTGTAAATCAGTTTTGCCCTGCTGTTAGGGTGTTCTCTTGAGTGTGTTTCTCCCATCAATTTTCTGATTCTCCTTATGCCCATACCATTTTAGCCCCACCTTATTTTTAAACTTCTGGCATTTATCTAGACATCTTATTTTGGTTCCCTATTTTTATGTGTCCTGTTTACAAAGGCCTTTATTTGTTGAGACTGAACTTTGACTATATCTTAACTGAATTTTATTCACACCTGCCACATCTGTGGCATCTCTATACAGAGATGTATAGGGTTATCATAAGCCATAGAATGCCGTGAGCATGCTTCGTGTGCAGCGGGGGGTATCACACTTCTTGAAGCATAATCCATGCCAGCTCTCTGCTTCCCCTGCCCCTTAAAAGTCTGCCTCTGCATTGCTAATTCCTTGGAGTTTTCTTACCGGTGCAACTGACTTCATAACACACAAAATAAAATATAAATAACACAAAAGCGTAGGAAGAGCGATCAAAAAGTTTTTAAATTCTAGGGCTAAGGGAAGCCTGCAGGCAATGGGGCACACCGGGCCTTTTAGACAATCTCCAGGAACTGACTGGAGTCGCTCAACTTGGAAATTGCCTCATCTGTTAAAATACAGCATTATACTGCAGTATGCCTGATTTTCTTTCTCAGGATTACATTAAAATCTTTCAATATATAAAGTCACTTTATGTTGCATTCTCATACTCAGTTTAGAGTCAAACATTGGAAGGACACCAGGACTTTTCTGGTTTGCTCTGCGGAAAAGGAGGTATAAAAGGGAAAATTACCCTTAAAGCATGACAGGAACTATCTTTACCTTTACCAGTCAGGGGGCATCTTACCAACCTTTAGGAAGAACAAAATTAGATTATTCTCTATGGAGAGAAAAAATATTCATTTCATCGCAATCCAAACACCCAGCTTTCATCTGCAGCAGATTTAGAATTTTTGACCCAATGTGGAATTAAATTGAATTCATAAAACAAATGTTTAGAGTGGAAGCCATCATTTTACAATTGTATTTGGGAATGCTCACTGCATTCAAGCCCAGTCCTTTGGGTGCAAAAATTACAATGAAACAGGAAGCTCAGTGCCTAATACAATATCCTTTCCCCAAACTGATACTTTCTTCAGCTGTAATTAAAGACAAAGTATCTAAAAAAAAAGAGATACTGTCTCACAGCATGAAATATTTTACATATTGTAAAATAAGACTAAAATTAAATACCGTAAGTATTGTTATAATACGGGAAAATCTCATTTAATTAAATGAAACAGGGAAAATAGTGTCCACAGAAACTTGTTATATTGGCTTTCCTGGAAGCTCAAGCTTTTCCATGAAAATGCATAAAAAATCTTCAGGAAAATTAAAGCGGATAATCTGCAATTTATAAGTGTTTATACAGAGCAATATTTGTTTACAGGTCTTTATCTGAGTTCCCTCCTGTAAGATGCACCTGAAGATGTTAGAAGTCCAACTCTGGAGTCAAAGGATTTTTCTTTTTTGTGGAAAGGAAGAAAAGTCATTGTTATTATGACAGTGTAATATCTCAAATTAGATTTACTTTACTGATGCTTCTGATTTTGATCAGCAATTGTTCCTTTTAAAAAGAAGTACAACAACAGAAAGAAAAGTATAATAAGCACTTTACAGAACATATGTATTTGATGGGAGGGTTTTAAATATACATGACAGAAGATAATCTCTATTAAGTAATTAGCATTGTAAAAGTCCCCAGTTGCTTTTTCAAATATTACCCATGGAGAAGGGGAAAATTTTATGTAGGAATTGGTTATGAAAATCTTGCCTAATGCAGCCTCTAAAACCAGCGCAGAAAGAATGGGTTTCCTGGTCTTCAGCTATATAGGACACAAGTTGCTTTCCTGTCGTATGATTGGCAGAAAGCACTTACTTACACTTTAAGAAAGGAGTCCAGAGACAAATTCTTTTTAAGAACTGTTTACATCAGTTTAGACAGTCAAAAATAATTACATCAGAGTCACATTATATACTGTATTTTGTGCCTATAATTTGTAATATATTCTAATCTGTAGAATGATTTTTTTTCCCATCAAGAGCTTAGATAAAATCACTGCATATAGGAATTGTTAACATTAGTTAATTATACATTCCATTTTAACATTGAGGAATAATTTGGGAAAATAAGTTTCTGTACAGACAGATTTGATGAATGTTTGTTTTTCAGTTTATATAACAAACCATAGAACAGAACAGAACAGAACAGAACAGAACAGAACAGAACAGAATAGAATAGAATAGAATAGAATAGAATAGAATATTACAGTTGGAAGGGACCTACAAAGATCATCTAGTCCAACTGCCTGACCACTTCACAGCTGACCAAAAGCTAAAGGAAATTATTAAGGGCATTTTCCAAATGCCTCTTAAACACTGACAGGCTGGGGGCATCAACCTCCTCTCTAGGAAGGCTGTTCCAGTGTCCGATCAACCTCTCAGTAAAGAAATGCTTCCTAATGTCCAGGCTAAACCTCCCCTGGCACGGCTTTGAACCATTCCCACGCATCCTGTTACTGGATACCAGAAAGAAGAGATCATCACCTCCCTCCCCACTTCCCCTCCTCAGGAAGCTGTAGAGAGCAATGAGGTCGCCCCTCAGCTTCCTTTTCTCAAACTAGACAAGCCCAGAGTCCTTAGCCGCTCCTCATAGGACATGCCTTCCAGCTCTGTCACCAGCTTTATTGCCCTCCTCTGGATGCATTCAAGGACCTTCACAACCTTCTTAAACTGTGGGGCCCAGAACTGCACACAGTACTCAAGGTGAGGCTGCACCAACACTAAATACAGTGGGATAATCACCTCTTTTGACTGGCTGGTTATACTGTGTTTGATGCACCCCGTGGATGCGGTTTGCCCTCTTGGCTGCCAGGGCACACTGCTCAGACTAGCTGCTCAGACTTCCACTGAAAACCCTTTGCTCCTTTCAGTAGTCTTTTCAACATTTGGATGTGTTCCTTTGCAGCTGGCCTGCACTATAGCTCTCCTAGTAAGAGCTGACCCCTTACCACTAGTAATGCTGCATAAAACACATTGTACATTTATAGCAATACAACAGTAAAAAAGACAGCATTTGTACTATTAGCAGAAACCAGTTAATTACGAGACAATGTTACTCACTGAAAAAAGTCTGTTAAAGATATCATTTTAAATGTAGATCCTTTGGTGTCACCCCTGCACTTCTGCAGCCTCTGTGCTAAAAGTCTGCCTGATAAAATTAAATTATGTGAAATTGTTAGAAATGTTCTCTTAATTTCACTGTAAGTAAAAGAGAAGCATAACTTAGCTGGCCGTCTCTGCCAGCATAAGCATTTTTGGAATGTCTTGCTTGAAGTAAAGTGCCACCAATAAGCAAGGAGCTAAGATATTTTTAAGTCTGCATTGTCATCTAACCAAAATACCTCTGAGCTGTTTTCCCTGATATTTTGAAACTTCTAGCAAATGATCAAAGAAGCAGCCTATTGGCATAAGAGGGAGTGCTGTGACTGATAAACACCTAAAACTGTGGACTCTGCCAGCCTTACAAATCAGGAAATGTCTTGCTTCAAAGAATCAGTAAGCAAAATGAACATTTCTAAATGTGCTTATTGTGGATAATAATGTTGTTGTTTGTATTGTCACATTTAGTCCTATTAGGCATACTGAATGATACGTTATAAACAAAATTGCATTGGACAGGAGAAAACAAGCATGTGCAAATAAACATAATAGTATTTTTGAAAAATCAAGATTTAAAATTATCTTGAGGAAACAACAACAGTGTGACCTGGTTAAAAAGGAAAAAACATCAGCATTCATCCCATGAGGGTTGTAGAATAATTATTTAATTTTATTTTCCACAGAAACAATCTCTTAAAACAAACTATGTCAGAAGAAAACACAAGAGAGATGTTCCAAAGAAGCTGACATCCTGCCATCTAAAGACAACCTCCAAGCCATTAACACATTTGACAACAACCTCTTGTATGATAACGTGTTGTCGTAATGGCCTCTGTCTCAGAGTTACATTCTCTGAGTTCTCCTAACCTATGCTGTCATGCTGTGTGGTAACCCCATTTCACACTAAGCAATAGCCATCCTGAAATTACTACTTTTTCCTCCTTTTTGTCTTCTAATGCTTCATCATACCAAAAGCAATCTAAAACGTTCAGAGGAGACAACTCATTTGCTGTGTAGTAATCCCTGAGAGTCAAGAGTCAGAGATCTGCTTCATTTGGTGCCTCTGCTGAAATGATCAACACTGCACTGACACAAACTTCTGCACAAGCATCCAAACAATTTCACTCCACTTCTTCCAGTCTGTTTAATATTCAAGGCTCCCCTCTACATACCGTTTACGGGCAATAAAAAACCAGAAATGTACCATCTAAAAATAGTATTTGACAACTACAAGTAGTTTAGTTTCTTCAGATTCCCCTTCAGATCCCTTGGTTGTTTACCAAGATGAGTATTCTATGGATGTCTTTCAATATCAATACAATAAAGCTGATGGGTTAGGTAAACAGCAAGCCGCAAATTTCTTTACGTAGTTCACTATTACAATATATTTCTGTACTCTTTTTCTGTCTGTCAAAGTATGCATTTGGGTGGTGACTACATCTTTGTTATGACAACCTCTCTCCTTCACGTAAAGTTTCCTTCCACAGAATTTTCATTTTTGTTTATATACCTTCATTTTACAATTTTTTTCCCTTTCCTAAACTGCTCAAAAACTTTTCAAAACCTTTGATTTAGCTTGTTCCCCGCCACCCCCACCCCCACCCAGGTCAAAGCATCTTCTCTCTAAATCATAAATCAAGTTTTATGTTATCAAAATGGCTTCAATTTTATGTGATATTTCAGATGGTGAAACCAATTCAGCAGGAATGTGCTCAGTAGTCACACAGAGTCAAATCCTGTTGAATCTACTTCATCCAATGCCTTAAATCAACAGTCCCAACTGCTTATTGCCAGAGTGCTGTAAAGGTACAATTCTCCACAGTTTACCCCTATTTTATCTTCTTTTTATTTTCAATGCATGTGTGTCCATTTGTTTGTGTAAAAGGGTGTACTTTTAAAATAAAGCCACATCTTGTACGCTTTCTATGTCACTAGGTACAGCACTCTTGTCTTTCTCATCTACATCTAGGTCCATCTAGGTCCATGGACCAAGTGATACAGACTGGTTCACATTTATATTGTTTATGCCCTACTGCACAGCAGCAGAAATGCAACACTGCATAACAGTTATCCAAGAATCTTTTGCGTCACCTCCATACCAATTTATATTACAATTTATAGCATTCTGGTTGACAATGGCTTGGGTAGCTTTCTTTTCCTTAATTTGTGCTTCATCAACTATGTCCAATCCCCCATGCAGGGCATCATAGTGCCAGTAAACCTTTTGACAGGCGTGGCTTGTTTCCTGCAATGGGAGTTTAGTAACCTTATCCTGAAAACACAAGGATTTCAAACAGACCCTGAATTCCTGGGTTTCACTTGAGGTATCTCTTGCCAGCTCCAAAGGTCCTCTAAGTTGGTTCTCTGAGACCAGCAGCTAAACACCAGGCTCTCCCTGTGAGAAATTCCCTTAAAGGAAAATAAGTAAAGCTTTGCAAATGTACAGCTGTCGTGGTTTAAGCCCAGCTGGCAACCAAGCACCACACAGCCGCTCACTCACTCCCCCCCAGGTGGGATGGGGGAGAGAATTGGAAGAGTAAAAGTGAGAAAACTCATCAGTTGAGATAAAGACAGTTTAATAGGTAAAGCAAAAGCCGCGCACACAAGCAAAGCAAAACAAGGAATTCATTCACCACTTCCCATCGGCAGGCAGGTGTTCAGCCATCTCCAGGAAAGCAGGGCTCCATCACGCGTAACGGTTACTTGGGAAGACAAACGCCATTACTCCAAATGTCCCCCCCTTCCTTCTTCCTCCCCCAGCTTTATATGCTGAGCATGACGTCATATGGTATGGAATATCCCTTTGGTCAGTTGGGGTCAGCTGTCCCAGCTGTGTCCCCTCCCAACTTCTTGTGCACCCCCAGCCTACTCGCTGGTGGTGAGAAGCAGAAAAGGCCTTGACTCTGTGTAAGCACTGCTCAGCAGTAACTAAAACATCCCTGCTTTATCAACACTGTTTCCAGCACAAATCCAAAACACAGCCCCATACTAGCTGCTATGAAGAAAGTTAACTCTACCCCAGCCAAAAACAGCACAACAGCGCACTGCATTGTTCTCCACATGCAGTTTCCCAATGTGCCAGTAACCCAAGGCAAAAATTTGGAACATTATAGGTTAAAGCCATTCTTCAACAAGCAGTGCTCTAGCAGGACAGCATGGAGAACACCTCTTGTAAGATGACATTATTATGTTTCAGGATTTTAAGAGATATAAGGGCCTCAAGCTCATTCCTAATCATCTGTAAATGCAGCAGTCAGTTTGTAAAAGGTAAGTATAAGCTGTACAAATGAAGATAAGAAAAAGAGGAAGAGAGGTCTTTGCCACCTGTGTCAAGGACATTTTGTAATGGCACTTTCTTGCTATGTCTTTGCAGTATGTTCTTTGTAGCAAGTAAACCAAGGTCCCCTTTGTGCTTTGGGTGTCTGTCAAAAGTGAATTGGGCTTTTAAGATCAAAACTGAAGCGAATCCCCACTTGTTGAGAAGCTGCTCACTTTTACATTCCCCAAATTGCACAGTGAGCTACTGGCAACACTCTAGTTACCAAGGACTTTCCATTTGGCCCACAACTACCTGGAGTTTGACTATCCACCCTAACATTAGGAGTTTTCCACCTACTGTAAAATAGTCGATGGAGTGCTCCATCCTCCCTCTTGTCCCCCGATACCATTCCCTGTGTCCAGAACCTATCTATAGGAGGAAGCAAGCAGATTATGTCTCATCTCTGCAACTCAGAGATTGTCTATATGCTCCCAAACTTATCTGTTGGATCACCAACTCTGCAGTAATCCTTCCAAGCCCTGCTTCAAATGCTGTCACTAATGGACTATCCATATCCTGGGTGGGTCCAAAAATGTGGCTCGACAACAGGTAGAAGCTGGAACGGGGAAGGTGAATAGGGTTGGAGTTTTCGTTCACTTCTGTACAAGATGTCTCTTAAATCTATTTCAAGCTATGGAGACATATGTATTTTTGTAATTTGGTTGCCAAATACACTCAGTTATATGACCTGCAAGCACAGTCACAGTACTGTACAATTACAACTTATTTGGACTTCCCAGGGGACAAGATTTCTGCACTGAAAATTTTTATATTTCCTTCCACCTGTATGAGAGAAAGCAGTGAATTATGTGCTTAAAGTAGTTTCCAAACATTAAGAAGTACTGAGTATTTCTAAAGACTTACAAGGAAGAACTGTAATCTATATTGAAGAAATCCCAACTTGATTTGTTGAAGTTATGAAGTTCTGGCTTGGCTCTAAATGATCAAAATAAAAATAACTTAACGACAAATTAAAAAGTATATCCATATCAACAACTTATGTAAACAGCTCATCTAATGGAAAGAAAATGCAAAATCATTTACAAAGAATGCAAGGGATTAAGGGGATTCACAACTATCAAGGAAATTGAGAGTTTATGCCAAGAGCCAGCTCAGTCCCTCTAGCAGAGGCTTTTTTTCTGTAAACAAAAGGAACTTAAAATGCATCAAATTTAGGTTCTGGGTATCATGTTTATGCACTGCAAATTAGCCATTTTACTGTAATTTTAACTCATCATCTGACATAGCAAATCCAGATGAGACAGTAATGGTCCTTCTATTATGGGCTTCATTTCTAATTACCAAGATCATCTGATAAGCCCCAGCCCTAGTTTTCAGGGGACAAAATATTTGGAAGTAAAATAGCCTGGCTAAACTGATTTAATATGAGACTGGGGGCAGAGGATTATAAGAATATAATTTACCATGATATGCACAAACCCCAGAAAAACAGAGCACTGTCATGAACATTTGTGAAGGTGTATGGGTTTTGATAGCATTGGAAGTGGAAGGCAATGAGCGGGAAGCAGCTCAAGGGTGAAGTATATTTCAGCAACTTGAGAAGACTATTGAGCAATTACAGAAAACTTGTAATGATTTTCAGTATCTCACAAAGTCAACACGGAATGTCAATTTTCAAACTCTGCAGGAAAATTTTTGTAGCTAATAATTCTCATTTAGAATCACACAGAAAACCTCAAGGTTTTTATCAGCTCCATGTTTAGCGTAGACTGAAAAAAAGGATTAAGTATGATTTTTTATTCTTTTCCCCTAGAAATAGCTATTAACATAATTCTTACATATTTCTGAAGAACAGAAAAAATATCAGATTATATTAAATTTGATATGATTCATATTTCTTCCAACACAAATCACATACATAGGCTCCAAATTCTAGGTTTAAGCAACAAGTTGTATTATAAATTATTTGTTAAGGGATGTTAGGAGCAGCCACCACCTCCAGCAGCCCTAGCCCAGGACTCCCTCCTGTCCAACTGCTGGAGCCCAGACAGGTACCCTGGGGACCTGGGCTCTCTGCCCGGACAGAGGGACATGCCTGCTGCTTTCCCGCTTGCAGGTTCATCCAGTAGGGAAGTTGAGCACGTACCCCAGAGACACACACACAGAGACACACACAGGACACGGACATGGCCAGCTACACAGAGAGGGCGCTGCCTTCACCTGCACCTACATATAGGACTGACATAAGAGGTAAGCACAGAGAGCCCCATCCCCTCCTCTTTTTTGGCTGGCAGAGACAGGAGGTCACTCATGCGGGCTCACACAAGTCACTCTCCTGCCCCATGGGTCCCTGACTCACCAGCTGGTCCAGCTCAGTGCTTGGTGCAAACAGACACACACACTCACACACTCACTCCCATGGGCATCCTACACCCACAGGTCTCCCCAGACACCCATGCAGACCCTCCACCCACCTGATACTCCTATCTGGACCAAGGACCTCCTACTCACCTGTGAGTCCAGCTTGGAGTTTACTAGTGAATGACACACACACCCCCCATGCACACCAGGATTGGGGCAGATACAGACACTCACCACCCCCAGCAGCTGGCACCAGGTACATCAGCTGTGACCAGCGGTCACGCTCCAGCCACTGGCACTGAGCCCCTCACTGACCTCATTCATGCCAGTCCCTCCCAACAGCTGTTTTTTAGGTTTCCCCCTTTTCCTTATCATCTAATTTGACAAGAACCTTGAACGCATGACCTGAAGGGAGGAGACGCTCTCTCCTTCCACACACCCTTGCATTATTAGGCTAAGTATCACAGAATCACAGAATGGTTGAGGTTGGAAGAGACCTCTGGAGGTCATCTGGTCCAGCCTCCCTGCTCAAGCAAGACCACCTAGAGCCCGTTGTGCAGGACCATGTCCAGATGGCTTTTGAATATCTCCAAGGATGGAGATATTCAAGTAATCTGTAGATATTCAAGTAACCTGTAGCTTGTCCATACAAAAATGTGGGTGAGATGTGGACAGGAAAGAACTCTCACAAAGCCTAATTTTACACACATAAGTGCCTTAAACTATGTGATTTCTTTAGACTGCCTGTTTACTCAAATGAAAGATATGGTATGTAACCCAGGTGCACAGAATAGCTCAGATTTCCAGAGAGAATGCAGAGCATCCTAGGAAACCTGGCCACTTATGCACTGAGTTCAGTTCCTCTTCTATGCCATGTGAATCCTCCCCATTGTCCTGAGGGCAAGTGGCATGGCACAGCTCATGCTTACAAAGCTAAACCCTTCTCTCCATCCTTGTCCAAAGCTGGTCTTGTCCATGCTGTTTATTGACCTACGCTGTCTCCAGCTGTGCTCTTCTGGTTGGTTGGCCCAAGCCAAAACTGCCAGGGAGCATGTTAATAAGCAAAGAGCAAACAATGTCTCACACTGTTTAATTTACTATTATTGGGCATAGTCATGGAGGCTTTTCCTCATACCTTGCTTCTAGGCATAATCATTATTTTTGTACATCATGCCACTTAGGTCAAGGGTGCCTATACTTAGGTCACGAATTCACTCATTTTGCAAATTGCTGTAGCCCATGAAGACTTTGAAGCTCTCAGTCAGTCTGCAAGAGGTCACTGTTCCCACAGCTCTTCCAGGGGAAGGATCATGCAAACCCTCCCTCATCCTCTTCAGGCAAAGTCAGTCAGGTTAACTTAACCTGTCAATGGAAGTGGTTTAATCTAAACTGACTAACTTTGCCAAAAGCAGATTAAGGAGAATTCACATGATCCCTCCTGCTGGCAGGGCTTGGGTGGTCAGAGTCATCAGCCAGAAGCCAGTGACAGGCCACTAGTAGAGAGGAAACATGAGGGGTAGTAAAACCATTATATGGGCTTGGGAGGTGGCTTTTGGGGATCAGCCACCCAAATGCAAATAAATTAAACCTTGCGTGCAGCTGCTTACTTAATGAACGCCTGCATGCAACAATCAGGCTGTTTTCTGAGAAAGCAGCGATAAACTGATATAAGCCAGAGGTAATTATCTTACCAAGTGAGTGAAGAGTTCACACTGATGGATGAACCAATTACGGACTAATGTGCATTTAAAGATCTTGTGACACAAGTCCATCAGTGATTTCTTTTAAACAGACGTTGATGCCATTGTAAATCTCCTGAGCTCCATGCAGCTAAAAGCTTTGCAATAAACACAGCTCTGCAGTCCTGTAGCTGCCATTTGAATAAGGGCTTCTCTTTTAGGGAAGAAATCCTTGCCGCTGGAAAGAAGTTTCAAGTATACATGTGTACTGTGGCTGACAGCAGCTGGTAGCATTAAGCCCTTCTCCTCCTGGTCTCACTGATGCAATCATAGATAGTATTACATACTGATGCCAGTGGTGCTCAGCTGGCAATGACCTACAATGGACACCCCAGGTACACTGACACAGAGGAGGAGGTAGATAGCCCCAAATGAGAAAACCTACATCTTCAACAAAGTAAAAGGGAAAAGGTTATGCTTTACCCTCTATACATATTCTGAAAAAGAGAAAGAAAAAGAAAAAGAGAAAGAGAAAGAAAAAGCAAAAGAGAAAGAGAAAGAGAAAGAAAAAGAAGAAAAAGAAAAAGAAAAAGAAAAAGAAAAAGAAAAAGAAAAAGAAAAAGAAAAAGAAAAAGAAAAAGAAAAAGAAAAAGAAAAAGAAAAAGAAAAAGAAAAAGAAAAAGAAAAAGAAAAAGAAAAAGAAAAAGAAAAAGAAAAAGAAAAAGAAAAAGAAAAAGAAAAAAAAGAAAGAAACCCCCTCCACTTGTCTTTGATATATTGCCAGCAAGGATTCACTCATGACTCTAGCTTTTATCCATAATGTTACACTGTAATTCTGATTTAAGAAGTCACATCCACCTTTCCTTTCCATTGACATAGCCCAAAACCTACCTAATTGTAGTGATATAACTCTTAATGTGTTTGTGGTTATAAGCAGCTGAAATTGTCCAGGGCTGTAATAGTGTTGTGATCACACACACCCTGTTTTGTTTTCCTTCACCCACTGAATTTACTGTTTATTTTTTTACCTGGGGGATTCCAGTGAGCAGATATGCAAAGGGGCCAGCAAACCATTGTGTCAGGACAACAATTAGGGGCTATGAAATGCCAACAGAGGGGAAGCAAGTTGCTCAAAGTAGAAAGGGGATGGAAGAACTCTGCTGCCTGTGAAAGAGCAACAGTAAGCAGAGGGAAGATATTTACTGCTATTCAGCTGTAAAGCAATTTCAATTATGTTGTATTGACAGCATGGAGTTGAAAGACATCGGCTGAGCCTGGATGCACACATTTGTAAAGACCGTGTTTTCAAGCTTACCTTAGAAAATTTGTAGAAAAGTGTCGGAAAGGCAACATTAGAGATGGCTCTTAAAAGATGGGCGGATACCTAGCTTAGAAATTAAATCAGTCTGCAGTTTTCAATCAAAGGCACTCAATATTGAACTCTTACATTCCTATGGCAGAACCATGGTGTTGGGTGGCCAGAGGTAAGCTGCAGCCGCTGCCATTTGCTTGTGACATTCCTGGGCTTTTCTGAAAATCAGGTGGCCTTGGTGAAAGGTGAAGCTGCGCGGCAGGCCCTCTTCAGCCTACTTCTGCAGCTCTTGGCTTCATGCCCTTGCTTCACCTGGTGTTGGAATGATATTCTCATTCAAAATACAAGCAGCAGATGTATCACTTATTTCTTCTTTCATATCATGGTAATTCATTGGTACCAAGACCGCTGTTAAATATGTTTGTAGTCCTAAGATTTGACATGCTCTTTCAACTAGATGAGAAGACAGGCTGAATCACAAATACTGCAAGGCAGCTTGTTCCCAGTTCCAATATTTGTTCACAGCAAGAGAGGTATCATGTCTGTGACAGAGTTCATGGTCACTTTCAGAAGAAACAGCTTTTCATAAAAAACAACTTTGGAAAAAACATTTCATTGTCAAAAACACATATGTGCTGCTGCCAAAACACTTTACTTCCTAAGGTAGTGCTCCTGAAAGTGACATTTAGCTTAACAGATCTCACTTACACTTTCTTTTGATGCCTACTCATGGTGTTTCCTGCTGACTGCCAAGCTGCAGATGGCTATATTTGGATTAGTGTGACTTTTTTAGAACACTGATCTTTCTGTTATCGGCATCGTTAGTATAAATTACAGGACAATCTTTCCTGTCTCCTGAGAGTCACTGAGGGAATTATGTGAGCAAATTAGATCAAAGTTTAAAACTTAAATACAATAACATACTAATAACACTTCTTGAACAATGTTTCTTATGTTGAGTATGTGGCACAGAAAATATACAGTCACTGTATTAGAAGTACAATTTTTTAATGAATCTCATGAATAATATGCTAACCTCAATTCTTTCTGTAATGCCCTCCCATTTTCATAAGGAACAGACTTACAAAATTTGAGGGATGTAATTAAGGTAAATGTGTTTTTCAGGTAGGTAATCCCCTTTTGTTTATGCCTGCTAGCTACATATTGACTGTTCTCATTTGTTTTAGCACAAAGGCACTGTATTTTAATTAAGTAAATAGAGTTTCCAATTAACAAACCTTAATACTTCACATATTTGTCCTAAGCATTTGAAGTTCTCCAGGAATGCTCTTTATCGTTTAAGATAGTTTTGCATATTGTCATGTGCAATTAGGTTGCTCTGCTAACAGTTTACTGAGCACTCACTCGGTGACAACGTGCAAGTCAACTGAAATACTTATTTGCTTTTGCTGTTAATGAAGGAATAAACCATTTATTGAAATTGGAAAATATTCAAAGTTCCCAACATATCAAGTTATACATTGAAAGGCAATTGAATTATATACCTATTAAATAGCTTCTGATACATATGAAAGTAATTTCTTACTAGGATCCTGCTACAACAGAACACTTCAGCATCAAGAAGTTTGGGGCCCAGCTCTGTTATCCATAAGGAAAAAGAACTGTCATCTGTCAGCAAAGATCTGCCTACGTAGGAATCCCCAAGTACTGAAAGACTTCTATAATTTATCTATAATGTACTGTGAGTTAGCTGCACCGTTACCTGGAAACCCAAAATTTAGATCAGACTCATCTAGTAAAGATGTTAAAAATGGTAGTAGACGCACTTGTCAGACTCACAATTAGTATTAACTTTAGTGTGTCTGGGATGCCCTGGTTTTTGCAATTTGCGATTTGCCCTAGCCTTTTGCAATTTGCTATGGACAGCACTAGGTAAGCAGGAATGCTCAGAAGTGTTCAGGAATGTTCAGGAATGTTCAGATGAGCCCACCTTTCCATCCTAAGTTTGATTTTCCCTAGTTCCAACAGAAAAAGTAAAGATCCAAGTAAAAATGCAGACAATTAGAGTAATTCTTCATCTTCTATCACCATCTCAAAGTTAGATATTTTTCCAAGTCACATGTTTTAAATTAAACTCCTGATAGGCACAACACATATATCTATCTATTGAAAATTTGGTTTGCCTTTATATTTAGGAATGAGAAGGTGGACATAAACTGCCCTACAATATCACAATGTTCCCATATATTTTTTCCTACAGTAATATGCAAAGAGTATAGAAAGAAGAAGTTACTGAGCAAGGCAGATTGTGCTTTCAATCTTTGGATGGTAAATAAAAAGAATAAAATATTCTCTTATTACACCTGCTTGTAAAACAGAGAGACAAACATGATAAATTGTACCATTTCTGATCTGCATCTGTTTCAGTTTGTTTTTTTTTTATATGATGCATAGTCAAATAAGAGAATTATAAAAATTTTTAGAACAAGGCAGAATCACAGATTTCATAACGCGTTCTCCTCTCTCTAAGGCCAGCCCTGCATCAGTAATCTTAGACCAAATGACATGTAGCTTCTATTCCTAGCTGCTTATTTTAAATGACTAACAAACTGTCACACATAGATTAATGTATTACCTGACACTGCAAAGCCTCAGTTCTATGGCATGGTGAGCAACATATGGAAACGAGTTTGTCACTTCTTACTTTTGAATTAATTATTCCATTGCTCATATGTACATACATACTGTTTCAAAAGCTGATGAAACTGGGTCAGAATGTCAGACACGGTACTCTGACCTATATATTATAATTTTAAAATGTAGATTATTATTGAATAATGAAGTGTTCCCATATATCTGGTGATAGCAGCTTCTTACTACCAAAATCATCATGAACCCAGAATTTTGCAAAGGAAAAGAAAAACTTGACAAAAGAACTAGGATGACTGATTGGAAGAAGCTTAAGAAACACTGCATTAATATAGCATCTGAGGTAGAAATCCACAAAACTGAGTGAATATGTGCCTTTGTACATGCAGATGATCTCCCCAAAAATGTAGCATAAGGTTTTTATAGGCACTATCTTATATACTAATCATGACCATAGAACATAATGAGAATTTGATCAGTGGATCCATTTAACCTAGAAAAATGGACATACTTAGGCTAGTGAAGTCCCCTTCCACATGATTTGCATTTGATTATTATTTTAGCTTTTTCAGTTTGAAAATGTAAATAAGTATCCATGACAAGCTTGAGCCACCTGGATGTAATTGCTGTCATCATTCATTTCAAATACTGTCCTGTCTAATACAAAATATATCTACCGATACAATACTTCACATATCAAAGAACAGGATTTGTACGAACTTCAATGTTTCTGTGACCTAAATGTGGAGGTGAAAAGATTAGCTTTGCAATCTGAAAAGCCAATAGAGCGGAGTCCTGGCAGAAAGTACTAATTTTAAATCACAGGATCTGTCAGGAAGGACATGAAGACAGGAGCTTCTGGCAGCACTGTCCTCTCAGTAATGAAAGCATTAGCTGATCGTAACTGTTCAGTACATCACGATGACAGAGAGGAGCACTTGGATCTCACACAGCCTGAACTTTACAGTTGACCTCCATCCAGAAACAAATTGGCAGTCACCAGACATCAATGCTGCACAAACACAGAATACTACCTATGTGGGGCAACTGTATTTTTTTGTCACTCCTATTTCCATTTCAGCCTATAGACCCATACAGAGTATATTATAGAAATTTTATCTTGAACTCACAGAGATGTAGATCACGGTGGCAAAGGAAACCTTGAAGTAAAAATGTTATGCCCTCTTTGTTGATCATAGCTATTATTAGCTGTGTTTCAGACAAATGCATATGCTGTAGTGGTACACCTTGAATATGTCTGCATGGAGATCCCCAGGCTGGCTCTGAATGAGTTAGGTTCAGAACTGGAAGTGTTGTAGCTACTGTGCCTGGACTAATCATCCTTCTCTCCAGGGGCTACTCACAACCATATTCATTGGGCAGTCAACATAACGCTGACGCAGGTAGCCAAGCTCTTTGCTACTCTGCAGTGCAGATAAACTAGTTCACTTAGAGCTAGCTCTATTGCTGGTATAGTGTTGTATTGGATGGAGAAAGCAAGACATTTATTATGAAAAACGGCCATTTGAATAACGCAGTAATGCTGGCCTAACCCGTCTGGAAGTGCCCCATTAAACTGAATAGTGACTTATAAATTGCATGATCCACAGTTAAAAAAGCTCTCAAACAGTAATGATCAATTTACTGTGCAAGATTTTAGACACTTTGATAATAGCAAAGAGCCTCACTTGTGTTGTATAGGAGATGGACTTGTTTTCATGACCTGTCCCAAGATACTGACAAAATCAAAAAACACCTAGTTACTGTACTCTTGCATAAGGCGTAAGGGTATACTAGATGTTTATGCAGGAAAGAGAAGAAAGAATTGTTGCTGTAGTTGTGGGGGTTTTTTTTCAGCTCTCCTGATTCACATATGACCTTCAGAATGTAAATACACACCTCCAACTGTGGAAGCTGATTGGTTTCAGTGAAGAGTTTTATGCATGCATATTTAAACATATAACATGCATTCATCTATGCATTTGTCAGTCTGTCTATCTGTCTGTCTACATATACTTTGGCTGTGCAGAATCTTAAAATCAAAGAAAGCTGGATTGATATGTGAAACAGACATCACACTCCCAAACTATCACTCACTATCTGAATAACACATGCAGTACATGCCACACTAAGAGCAAAAAGCTTCAAGTACTTGTCAAAATAGCCATAACACACTCTTCACATTAAGCTGAAGTCCATTAGTCTACTGTCCATTAAAATTACCCAGCAGAAATCACCAATACCACCTACCTTTTCAGAAGAGGAATCTAGACATTTCCATGAGCCAAGATCTTGGGCAGAAGCTTACAAAGAAATCTATCTTTGAGAATGAGGATACAGCTCTCACTATATAATGGGAGTTCCAAGTCCCCCTTCTTTTTTTGCTTAATCCAACCCAAATCTTGTAGGGTCTTCATTATCCATGGAAGTCAGGGGTCCCATCCTTGACAAAATTGTGAATGCTATTAACATTATTAGCCACTGACCTTGGATTAATCTGTGTAAAGAAAAGAGCTACACTTGTGGTCACTGAAACTTGCGTTCCTGAGAATGATTACAAGGTGAAAACAAAGGAACTGAAGATACATTTCATGTCCTTTGCTTGTTCCTATTGAAATAATTAATGCCTCATGTCCTTTTACCGCCACGAAAACAACCACTGGGAAAAATCATTCCATGGCAGCTCAGAAGCTTGCAATGGTTTCTTGATAACGTGCCCCTTTCTGGCATAAGAAACACAGACCTTTGATTTTGCTTGAATGCTTCGGAGACTGGAAGGTAAGGGAATTCAGCCTAGTGAACAGGTCCTGTTTTGCTTTTTATTAGTATTATACTTAGCAGGTCTGCTCAACAAGAAACAGGTATTGTTTGCATTCATGAGAAATACATGAAAAATAAACTGACATTTTATTTTAAATATACACAGGGTAATACGATTTTTCTACTGGTAATGCAACTTTCTTCCTTTTCAGCTGTATTTTTTATAGCAATAAGATAAATTGACATCATGTTTTATCTTCTATACTTTCTCCTTTGACTGCAAATACAGATTATGGATAGTGTTTTTAATAAAATGTTATTCTTCCATATGGAAAATTTATGAATTCTTCATACTTTAGGATACTTAAGAATTGGACAATTCATTTTAAAAGGTACTATTTTTCTTATGCTAACAATTTTAAACAAATACATTAAATAAATAATGTCCAATTTCTTCAGCTACTTTAATTTGAAACATAAATTTACACAGCACAGTCTTTTCCCATCTTTTGAAATGGAGCGAGGGCTGATGCTTCATTTTGCCTCTTTCTAAACACAACAGAGAAATACAGATGCAGGTAAATAATAAATGATAGTCACTGCTAACTAATAAACTAAACAAGGAATCCCATTACAAAATTACTGCCACTCACAAATCAGAACTTTAGTTCAGTGCTTCAAACTTCTATGACTGCAAGAGATCTAAGTGCAACGGGGAAGATCACTCACAGGTTTGCACGTGTCTTAGAGTCTCAAGACTGAATCCTATAGCCCAAAATAAAACATTAACATCTAGGCCTCATAGTCAGAGTGGATGCCATGCTAGAGCACCATCTTATACCTCCTATAATTAGTATTCCAGCCTTTTGAGGAGGGAAAGCTGCTGTTCCACTCCAAAGAAAAGCTGCAGAGACACTGGATGAAACTATTCCAATTCTAATTAACCTGTCTAAACACTAATTTAGGCAGGGAGAGTTGTATTTAACCATTCAGATTTGCAAATTATGCCTATGGATGAGATCCAGAGAGCCCATTTAGGTGCTTAAAAGAGTGAGCCATGTATTTCCAGGAAGTCTATTCAGAAAGCCGGCAATCTCCAGCTGTATCCCGCCAGTCTTGCAGCATCTGTATTATTCATCTCATACATTTTGAATCACAGACATTCCCTATGCACCTTGCACAAGTACTCAAAGACTGTAACAGTCTAGATATGATATGTTAATATAGTGATACCTAAACTCTACCCACTTCCCTAAATAATCCTACTCTGTGCATTTTCAAGCCCTCCTAAAATACATCAAAAAGGAGAAAGCACTGCCTTACTGGCTTGTGTCCTGGTCATGACAGTCCTTTGTCAGGGAAGGGGAAATCTGTATTCCATCCCATGTTTCACATTACATGGATCCTGGTCGCCAGAAACAACCATGGGTACTAGAAAAAAATGGTAGGAACCCTTCTTCCCCTGCCTCCATGTTCTTCTGACACACTCCCAGCAGGATCAATGTTGGGTTGTCCCCCAGGTATTCTCCAAGCTATTGGTTAGGTAGCTCTTCTGGGAGCTGAAAGATACACATTTGTTAGGACTGCTGTCCAATTTTCTGGCTAAATGCTCTCACCACTGATACTTTAGCAAGAAAGAGCTTTGCCTAGACACATATGCCCCCTCAAAAGAGCATGGGTATTTACAGTAGATACAGATCTGTTCAGCTAGCAGCAGAAAATGGAGTTTCTACTGCAGGGAACAGGTCAGCTATAAGCTGGAGATCAGTAACACTCTTGGTTTTCTGTGTCCTTCATGTTCCTTGAGGAGATGAACATTTTCCAGCTTTGTCACAAAGATCATGGAGGTGACATCTGGCCAGTGCTGTTTGGACCACTGAGCTGCTGCAGCATGGAGCACATCTCGGTGATCCCTTCTGCACCATTCTGCTGGAGTCAGCTGCCAACACCAGGGGCTCCCAAGAAGACTCTCTAATGTTAAATGCCTACATTTTCTCATATAGGTGTTACCACAACAAGGAAAACATGCCTAAAGTAACAATTAATTTTTTAGGTTTTGTGACCTTTGCTCTCCCATTCACTTATTTTTATTTGTCTTTTGTTGCCTTTGAATTTTTATTAAACTACAGATTTGCAGCAAGTAATAATTAGTTTTAAATATCAGGATTCAGTCTCATATTATAAGCCTTGCAGAGACATAATTAAAATATATATATTTCTGGTTGTATGAAGGAAGGTCCATCTGCTTCAGCTAACCTTTGAAGAGTGGTTGGTTGTTCGAGATATAGGCTGGTGCATGAGCTGTTAGCATTTTGATATGTGCTGCAGCTTGGAGGAATGACAGGCTGATCTTATTGTATTTGGGGTTTGTAATTTTAAATAATTGGCAAGACACTTACAGTCCATGTGTTAGACCTTTTATTTCATTGTGAACCTAAAGAAAAAGTAGAATAAACACTCTTTTTTAATAATAGTGCATCACTGTAGTAGATTAGATGAACAGTTTATCAAGACTAATATTTTACCTCTATCCATGACTTAAACTTTTGGAAAAAAATGTATGTGTACGTATGTGCATGTGTTGGGGTGGGTGGGTGAGCATATAAGTGAAAACTTACTGTGTAAACACATTACATATGGCCAACAGTGTTTAATACTCTGTACTGACCTAAGACTTGTCATCAGTTTTACTGGACTTCAAATCCAGTTGGAGAAGGCAACTGTGTAAAGTAGTAGAATCATCTGAACCATTTGATTTTCCATGAGATTTTTTTATTTAACTTACCACTATGTATAACACTATATAAAATCAAAAAACACCATACTAATGGAGGAGAATCTGGGTGACGAATAGACTTGCCGAAGTAACTGGAAGTGGGAAGTCATGTTTCTTGTAGGCTCCAGTTTTGGCTTAATGGTGTTTGGTATCTTTAGTAATGATCTGTAATAAAACTACTGCTAATAAAATCCGATGATTACACAAAATTATTGAATAGACTGTAACAGTCACTTATATGGATCTAAGATGATAAATGTATATTTGCATATCAGGAAGTAAACTCATCCTGGCAACTGAGTCATACACAGCCATTTCTCTAAAAAATGACTTAGGTAAAGAGAGGGCACATAGAACATACCCCCTCAGCATGATATGCTGGCAATGAGGACTAACACAATAAAGGCATGACTAAATTGGGGCTATCTGAACAGGAGCATGGATCTGGGATAAATTCAGAGAAGAGCACTGACAACTACTAAAAATGAGTCCATGGATTACTCTGTCCAGCTCTGGCAGTCACATTACAAAAAGAGTGCTGCAAAATGGAATGACATTCAGTAAAGAATGACAAGACAGATTTTAAGTTCCTCTCTTCTTCAAGGCAATGAATCTGTTCTCACACTTGTACCTGCACAGACTTGCCATGTTAAGGGATCTACCACCCACAAACATTACTCTAGTCATAAAATGAGCCAGCTACTTTTCAAATCCAGCTCTGTTATTTAATTCTATGACTTCCTGTGGATATGAATTCCACATGCTGAGAATGGATATGTCCATAAATAACCTTAATAACCACTGTTGAAAAGTAGGTGTTCAGGGAGTTTTCAAAATATATTTTATTTACCTGACATATGGTAAGAGCTCTATTGCATACAGGGAATTCTGATAGACTTTAAAACTTGCAGCGTAAGATATTACAAACCATAATAGCCACAGTGAATATACCCAGCTTCTTCTAAAACGCAATGAGCTGAAGTATCTCTCTGCTCTATGAAAAGGTCATTAAACATATTTTTATGTGGTATCTCATAACAACACCACATTTATCAATTTGTAATATGTTATAATGTTAATATGGGTATGCACTCACAATTATAAATGATATAGAAAGAAGTTACTGGGCACATAAATTAGACAGTTTTCAAGTGATAATAATTTGTCCTTAATAAAAAAAATCTATAATATGCTGATAAAAGCGAGTATTGGGAGCATAGTAATTTTATTTGAATGAAAATTGTTGCCTAGTTGAAGAAAATGTTGACAGCTCATCTAATGTAACTTTAAATAATAAGCAGAAATTCTGCAAGGAATTAACAATAAAGGATGTAAAAGTAAAGGATAACATGATGAAGGAATAAAATTCAGACATAGCAGAATTGTCTTAGGCCAATAAGTTCTGTGAATTTACATGGCAGATCATGTGCAATGTTTAAGTGCTTAATACATTCAATGTGTGTTCACTGCATATTTCCATACCGTTAAAAAGGTCATTACTGGAGGTTTCAAATGTAAAACAACATGGGAAAAAAAAGTGACACTTCTGCCCCAGGGGAGACAAAACATACTATAAATTATGGGATATAGAACACACATGAAATAACAGTAAAAATTCAAAATATTCAGAATTTATTTCACACAAATAGCAAAACTCATGGCTTCCTTCTGCACCTTCAGTACTTTCAGAGAAGATATACAGCTCTGTAAGTTTTGGTAAGCTGCTTCAGACTGGTTTTACTCAGTCATCAGAAAGACTTCAGATAACCTCTTCTTAAAACTCTCTAATTCAGCAATGCAAAAACTTCGTTGCAAGGCAGCCCTTGCTCTGCCGGTGATGCCATGATGCGCAGCGGTGTCAGCCCTTGTGTGTCACCTGCCCAAGTCTTCACCTGCCCACACAACCCTGAACCTACAATCTCTTAGCCTGGTCAGCTAAACAGTAGCAACACTGAAAATTGTTTTGAAAATAGGGGTCCTGGCTCTGGACCTTTCTGATATGGGCATAAGGAAATGTGTTCTTTGGACAATAAAATTCAACAGAAAGACAGTTGTGAGATATTTTCAGAATTTAATTACATGAAACTCTGTAAATACCACATCTTCATTTTTTTTATTACAAAATGCTTGTTACCAGCTTTCTTGGAGACCAATCTAATTCAAGATGGCAGGACTTGATAGTTTTACATAGGCAAACTGCAGACATTTCTTCTTCTCAGTGTCTTGAATAGCAGTTCTCAAGCCTGTCCATGCTGATAGGTAAGGAAAGTCATATTTGGAGAAAGAATAATCAGAAAAGATCGATGTGAAGAGGACAGCAGAATATCTAGAACTGCTAGTATCAGTAGATTAGAAAAACATTGTTTAAAGTAATTTCATTCCATTCAGAAATGGGACAAAACTCAGAAAGCATAGAGGTGGTATGATCTGTTCAACAATTTTCACAGAGGAAATTACAGCAGTACCATGTGAGTTAATATACATACTATTAGAATTATACTTCCTTTCGTTTGTGGGGTTTTTTTCCTTTCTCAGTCAGGAAGCATTTAAAAGCCAAAATCTGCTTAATCCTAATAACAGAAACCCTGCTTGTCATAGAAATGCTGACAGACCTCAACCAATTGCAAAGGAGCAGCCACTACTTTGCAAGTACAAAACTTGGCCCATGAGCATGAACCCTTCCCCGGCAGGCTTAATGTTCTCAGCAGAGTTTCTCAATCACAAGGCTACAGTCCATCAGAACAAGATGTGCCATATTCCCATCTCATGTGGTTTGCAGGATTGTGATCAGGGTGTGATTCTGCCCTCACAGAGAGGATGTACAGCCCTCCATACGGATCACAGTGTTTGCACCCCAGAAATCTTGGAATAGAATAGAACAGAACAGAATAGAATAGAATAGACTATTCCAGTTGGAAGGGATCTGCCAATGGCTACTACGTATGCTAACTACCCCCATGGCTACTACATATACTAAATTTGAATATGCTTAGAGTATGCATAGTGCATAATGTGTTAATATAGCTATAAATACTAGTATTAAAATATGTATACTCTTTGAGAAATCTACTTCAGATGTCTTTTCTAATGCATATCTATTTCTATGAAGGAGAATTCTTCACAAGTTCTGGTCCTTTTTTAGCCTTCATTTGCAAATATCATTAATACTTTCACAGGAGACTTATTTTTTTGCCAAGCAGCCGATAAGACCATCTAAGCAGCTTGATCTTTACTAGTCTGAAAAACTAAGCAGATCTGTGCCTCCACAGTACTTCGACGACAAACACAGAAATTTCAATTTCTGGAGCATATGATCCATGACATGGCCTGTGGAGCATACTAGAATATAGACCTAGAATGAGTCAGAAGTCTACACTGAGCTCTGTTGGCTGCTCTTACCTATCCAACAAGGAAGCCAGGTGTGAAGTAAGTTTACCAGTAAGTTCAGACTCTCCAGCATATATGTAAGTGAATTACTCTCTGATACCTGTGTTAAAGGGGAAGGTTCTGATGCACGATTTATCATCACCATAAGGTGATAAAACACATGATGTATAATAGACCAAATGCCACACAACATGTTTTTGTACTGTGAAGTACTATCATGTACTGCTTTCTGCAGCTTCTGTTTCACACTTAGCAATGATATTGACATTTACCTCAAACTTAGTGGTTGCTGTTCTTCAGATTTATTATACTAATTCAAGTCAATGAAAGCATCAATGAGCTGATAGTTCATTAGTGACTGGTGTTAGTCCTTCCTTCTTATTCTGGGAATGATTTACCCTATACAAAAGGGAAACAGGTCGATTCTTTGAAATGATCACATTTAATATCTTGCACCAAATTCCTGGGATAATAATGAATTGCCACTAAGGACAGGCATCTTCATTTTGCCTGTGATGGTTCGAAAGTCACTGAGATGTTATTGGTTCAGAATTGAGTGCTATGGAGTTTTTATTTTATGTATTCATTCATTTCACCTGCAGGAACAGATAGGACGATGGAAAGTAAAATTAATAATGAAAAATAGGGTGAAATGGAGGAGAGACTGGGCAGAATGACGAATAAGCTAAGAGAGTCTCTGTATAAGCAGAGAGCAGAGAGAATGGAAAAAAATAGCAGTAGAGATGTCAACTTTAAGCCTGTATGCAGGGAAGAAAAGAATCGTGATGTCCAACAACTAAGTTATACCACAGACTTTCTAGGATGGGTAGCTCATTCTCACAAAAAATTGTAGTCCATGAGATTTGCCATGTTCTAGTAACAACTACTACACTTACAAGTAAAACTGGCACAGAACTAAGCCTTCAAAATTGGGGTTCCAGTCTTCTGCCAAAGATTACTGACTGGCTTTGATCAAAACATTTTCATTTTCTGTCTCTTAATTCTTCATTTATGAATAAGGATTAAAACACTTCTCCTGCTTAGAAAGGGTAATGAGGTCAAATCCACTAGTAAGTGGTTCAGGCACTACTTAAGCCCTCCTGCTAAGCCATTTCTTCCTAGCTCGTTCACTTTGCATAGGACTTTTCACATCACATACAATCCAGTGATAAAGTGTGTTGGATGAATACAGTATTTTCTTGAACCTGGAGTCAGGACATGAAGTTAAGCTAGTATCAGAGCATACCAGAAAGAAGGTACTTGCTTGTGACTAGCATTTGTGCAGATCTAAAGAAATGATGTTGAAATCAAATCGATCATACTAACATATACCTGATCTATACTCTCCATCATTATTCACTGAAGTAAATGGATTTTAAAAATTATTTTGCTTTATCCAGGTAACCATTTTACAACTAAACTAAGCTTACCACCTGCAGCCTTCTGTCACCAGTCACACCTGAATTGCAGATCACCATGCTCATTGCAGGCATCCTGTTGGGACAGAACAGCAGCCTCTGGGGGAGTCCTTTTCCATCAACTGTAGCAAGAGTGCTCTGGACATTGCAGGATTAAAGCTTAGTGTGTTCTCTTTAAAAATGGTTAGTATATTTGAATTCAGTGGTGATTTAAGACAGAAAAAATGATAATGACAAGTCTCCAGAGACATGTATGTTGACAACTTTGCAGTTCCTTCCATAACCAAATATCTGTGCAAAAAATGCAGAATATATTAAATGCATATAGATCTGTTTAGGAGGTTTTGTTACTGTTTTTGTTTGAGTGCTTTGGTCTAAATCCTGATTCCCCTTGAGACTAATAGCAGCATTCCAGCTATCTTCAGGACTACTGGGAGTTGCTCCACTGAGACATGCTGTGCCCCCAGACTAGATACCTCCCACTGACATTAAAGAAAGCTACGGACACAAACTGGAATTATGGTGTGACTGCACACTATTTTCTGAAGTTATTAGTTATACAAAACAATAGACAAAATCACCCAGAAAGCTTCCTTTTAGAGGGCTCCACAACACCCCTCTTGCCTCCTGTTGTTTACCATATTCAGGGGTGATTTTCATTTGGTATCAAGAACCTGTTTAAACCTGAATGCTGCTGGATCTCTGTTCCCTTGTCAAGCAACAGTGATGTTGCTCATTTCATATATTATTGCAACAGCACTGACTGTTTTAGGAGATGTTTGGAATGCCTGTCACTTTGTTTTACAAAGGGAAGTCAAATGGTGTCTTTTGGGAGATACAATACATTCTCAGCAAGGCCCTGAAAAATGAAACTTAAAATTTATAAAGCGCTTAACTTATATAAATGGGTGGGACCTTTCAGTTCTCCAAATCAGCAGTCATCCCTTTGATAAGAAAGTGATGACTGACTAATGTGTTTCACTAGGCAAACACAAATTTTTAATATGCAACTATGTAAGAACATCTTCATACACAGATTAATATGAAAGCCTTAGGATATTTTGATATTTGATTTCAGATACAAGAATTCTTATTGTGGTTGATATTCAACACTTTTGTTACTGTTTCGTATACCGTTATTACGTGATACACACGTAGTGTTCTTATAATTTTGCTGTTTTCTATTGTGGTTAATTATGCATTTCAGCCCTGACTTTGCAAAGAGCTAAGTGCACATTTAACTTCAAGCGTGTGAGTAGTTTCACAAGCTTTCCAAGACCGAGGTTTATAATTGTGCCAAGAATACCACTTAGGTTTTGTTTACATTTCCCTCTAAATCCTTGGTTTATCCTTCATAACAGTAAGTACAAACTTCTGAATCTTACATAAGATTTACAGGCATTTCACAAACACCCTAAATAACAATATAAAGTAAAATACAGAGACTTGTTTTTAAAAACCACGTAAAAGCAATCCTGCAGACTTTAAGCATATTGCCTGAGGAGCAAATTCATCTACAACATTCTAATAAAAGCAAACACAAGATGGAAAGCAAATTATATGTGGATGAAAACAGTTACTTGGATAAGAAGAAATTCTGCAAGCATGTTAAATGATAACAAAGGATTCAAAGGAACCTATTTATAAAATAGGAGGATTGCATTATGACAAAGGTTTTGCTGAATTTACATTGGAGAAGCATAGAATATGCTTTGATGTTTCAGAAATTGGTGTTTCCTTACCACTTTACCCAGACTATTCTGAGCCATATAAAAGGCCATTCCGTAAAAAAAAGAGCCAAATCAAAGATGATGATGTGAACAAGGACTGCAGAAACAATACTGATGAGTAGAAATAGTGGACAAAAAGGTCAAGGGACCTCCACTGTGGCAGTTCTACAGAATTAATGACAACTCTTAATGATACCCCTATTAACTTCAAAATGCTGTCTGAAGGAGCTGAGCAGTGTCAACCAGAGCAACTCCTGCTCAGTGGACTTGGTAGGAGTCAGCAGACAGCGTTCTGCCTGTGGTTGTGAAAAAAGTTTCCTGGAGGAAAATTAAAGTAACTCCATCTTCCAACCCCTTCTGAACTATAGCATGCTACTAAAAATTTACTAGCACACAATATCAGTTGCACATCTGTTCCAAGTAGAATTCCAAACTATTTCTTCAATTACTCTATAAACCCAGGGTACGATTAAGCTTTAATCATAAGTTTAACATTTGCTTATAAATTATTTATAAACTTTAGACATGCTTCTTGGAAAAAATCCTGAAAAGGAAAGTTCTGAGGAACAATAATATATTTCTCATTCCTGATTCCACTTTGGGAAACACCTAAGTAATGACTAAAACTTTCTGAATAACACAAAGAGTCCTGGGTGTTTAAATGAACCTGCTTGGGCAAGACTCCTTCATTTTTTGCCAACACTTATAAGGTAAGTTTTACTGTGTGTCACAAGTGGCATTTGTAAGTGCAGGAACCCACCAACCTTTAAACTTCCTCTCACCCACATGGCTCAGCTGTGTCATGCTTTTCTTCATCCAGTATGAAGGAGGATATTGGCATAAGTGTTTCCCCAGCTTCTAAACATTTTTCAAAGAAATTACCTTTACAGTAAGAGTTTGATGTTGATCTTTAACCTACAGTTTCAACTAGTTAAATTGCTAAAATATACCGAAATATCAAAATAAAGGATTCACTTACCATCACGAAGTAATAGGTTTGGGATTTTTTCCATGACATATTTGAAATCAAGACATCATTCTGGTTTTCATAGATGCTCAAAAGAGAAACTCTATTTAATTTAGCACTGTTGTTAGCTTCTGCACCCCGTATTGATTAGTAACAGGTCAAGTAAAGGATTTGTACAATTCATATATAATATCTAAACCTAAGGGAAATTTGTCCTTTTTCCCAGCGTAGATGCAGTCTTTCATTTAATTTTAGCAGCTGAGATATAACTTAACACATTCCCAAGCCAAGATTTGACGTTTTAGATGAAGATGGAGGCTCAGAAAAGGAAAACAATAAAGACAGAGAAGACCTACCTGAGCTAAAGACCACAGCTGGCACAAAAGCAAGTAGGTATAAACCAGCCATGAATAAATGCAGGCCAGAAATTCAAAGGAAATTTAAACTATCAATCAGAAGACACAAGTGATTCAGTGACACAAGAGATCCTTTTCCAGCAGCATGTTCCTGTTTTGGGAACTGTGATCACTGAGTGGTATCAGAAATGCAGAAGGAGGCAGAGAAAAGGTAAACTTTTGTGTTGGTTTTCTTTGATCCTGAAAATGCAACCTCTAATCTACGTCTGCCCAGAGATATCTATCCAAGTACAATAAATGACCTGTCCAGTCCCTTTCTTCAGCATATATATAGGCTCAAGGTTGCAAAGAGTTAAAACCAGGTCAACTTAAAGATCAATTCCAGCTCAGCAGGGAAGCATTCCAAGATCAAAGAAGTGTTTGGTTTTGTTTTTTTTTTTTTAAGAAAGAAAGCAAATAGTGAGATGATTCTCTTTATCAACAGGGTTGCAGGTATCCAACTTAGTAGTGCCAGCAAGGGCCTCTGTTCTTGTCTTTGGATGCTATCATGTTTGGTAAAACAAATATTATTCTTCATTAGTTTGTTTATTTTGTACTGATTTCTTTATTTGGTTTAGTTTAACAAAGATTGCATTAGAAGGAAGAAAATTATTGCCATAGTTATACTTTAATAAAAATTAATTGCTCTTAAATTACAGATAATGATTTCAGCTAGCAGATAATGAAAGAGAAAGCAACAACAGAAACAACAAATAAACTAAGAATGCAGGTTATATTTCAAAAAGAAAAGACCAAGAGTGTGCAGATATAAATTATGATAAATGTTTTAGCATCTGACCTTCAGTTATTTGTTTTACAGATTGTTGGGGCTTACATTAACCACAACAGAAAAAAGCATTTGGGTGAATTAACAGAGAAGCATGGCATAACCTAAAGAAAGTAGGAGTTTCACATTTTGAATGGCAAGATGTCACATTTCACAGGAGCGGTAGGCAAAAATTTCTTAGGGCTTTTTTTAGGTAAATTTTTACTGTTTGCCTCCTCAATGGAAAAACCTTCAAAATGTCAAAATTTCTAAAATTGTGGGCTTTTTTTTGGGGGGGGGGGGGGGGGGGGGAGGGTGGGGTAGGGGAGTGTAATAGGATTGTATATAGGAATGGGTGATTCCTTCTTCATTGCATTAACTCTGAATTCTCTTTCAGAAATCACACCTTTCAGAGGACTTGCATTTATCTTATCCGAGCTAACCACCCATCCAGAATAAGGGTTTGTTGTAAAATATACAAATCCATTATCAAAACTTTCAGTTTATCTTAAGACTTACTTCTTCATTTCAGGTTAGACTTCCAGGCTATGTCTGTCCTGATAAGCTGAACAATGCCAGGGAACATGCTCAACCACTGGAACATAATTATTTATATATTACTGCTGAACTGTCCAGATAGATCCTGGCATGCTCTAGCCCAGGCTGATTAGCACCATTCTAAGCAACTCTTGAGAACTGTTCAGTAGTTGACCAGAAAATATTTCCAAAAAGCAGGTAATACATTGACTCTATTCTAGAAGTTAAAAATAGTTTCATGGATAAAAACAATTTAATAGCACGGGCAATGGATATGGTCATAAATGCTAGTTGGCACCAGTTCCAGAGGTGCTATTTAGTTTACTAATATACTTGTAGCCTCCATCTCAGGCATCTATGACTTTCAGTATTTGCATTTGACTCTCTTTCTGGACATGTTGAAAAGACCTGAGATCCAAAGTGCATTGCTACTAGATCATCTTGCTGTACTAGAAAGTGTTTATGTTCTTTCTAGAATACCTGTCCACACAGGTGGACACATATTTCCAGCGCAAAGCAAATGGACCATTCCACTATGAAATGGACACTACTTTTATAAAAGCTGTGTTGCTAATGCTACCTTAATTTTCCTTGGGAAAGATAATTTGCTTGTCCCCAAGAAAATGGAAAGTTAAAGAGCAGCAACTTCAAAGGAAACACTTGCAGTTTGGAGACTCTCTTCCCTGTAGGAGGGAAAAAACATCATCTAAAAGTCTCAGGGTTTGCTTTGCCTCTCTGCTTTCCAGAGAACTTGCAAAGAAGTATTGGGACTATTTTTTGATGCCAAATGTTACCCAGTAGAGGCACATTCTTCAAGCTGAGCCAAAGTTGTCCCTGGAACAGTCTTCAGAGGTTTTGAATATGCAGTAACCCAGAATCAGGTGAAGCACTGGATCTTAGAGAACTGCTAATAGGCTCTTCTTTAGGCCCTTGCAAAACAATTAGGATTTTCTTTCTTACAGCTTGTTTTATTTTTTCTTGTACAAGCCTAAGCTGGACTCTTACCTCAGTCTCACAATCCAGATTTAGACACAAAGGTTAATCTGAGGGATGAGCGTGCTGTATCCACATTTCACTTCAGCAACAATCTTATTTTCTTCTCTGTTAATTTGTTCACCATACTCCTTCAGCTGAAGGCATGTTTGACATGCAGGAGAATAACAAAAATGTGCTAATGCTTCAGTTCAAGTGAACCTTAAAATACTATCTTCAAGTATAGGCCTCCCATGTACATTGCTTGTTTGACCCTGCAATTTTGCTGATGATTTGCTTGTGTGCAGCAAGTCCAACTGCCTCAAATGACATGCAGTGAGATCACACTTCCATGCTGTGTTGCCCAGAAAGCCAGTCCCTCTGCAGGCAAGAGGCAGTGTCACTCACAGTGGGAATACACCACATCTGATGGATGCATCCAGTGACCTTACCATGCTCCTCCCTGATGGGAACTTCCTTGTGCACTTTGAATTCTTGTATCCAGAGGAAAAGGAAGTAAGTGCTTTTCTTCATCTCTGCAGAGTTTTTGCAGACATATGTGGATCTGTTTCTACTTTTAAAAAATATGCATTCTTGGGAAACTGCACTTTTGTGAATTGCATGGAATTTTGATAGAATTTTACATTAAATCTATAATAGTTATCCATGAAAAATTGAAACATGTTACTAAAATTTGTGCTCTTATTTTTTTTCTAAAAGTTACTTTACAGTCCTAAAAAAAAATCTTGTAGCTTTGTGTTTATCAAAAACTGGATCTTCAATAGAACAGTAGTACGATTGTATTTTTAAACCATTTTTATCCATTTTTAAATAAAATTCCAGAAAAAAACACAGTAAATAATGTTAATTTCAAATCCTTTGAAACAAAGAGCTTTGAAATGTCAACATTTTAACATTAACTTTTTCTTTTTTTCAACTAAAATTAATCCCATGTCATTTTGCAAAAGAAAGTTGCAAGATCTATATATTCTATCTATGCCAGCGTAGAAAAAATTTGCTAGCAAAGCGAAAATATTGTTTTCTGTTATTGTGCTGAAGGAAATGGTGGAAGAGAAGCTTTGATCTGAAAAGAACCTTTTAGCATCACTGGATAGATGAAAGACCATGGTTTTTATTTACTGTTTCTCCAAAATAGTAAGTGTCAATTGTTTGAGGAAGGTATGCCATAGAGTTTATTATGAGAAACAGGAACTCCTGGTAAGTATGATCTGCATTTTCTGCCAAGATCTCCCATGAGTTCAGAAAAAACAATCAGATTTGCATATTTTAAATTTCCTTAGCTTTACATTTTTTGACGTGCCAACTGCATGGTATCAAAGTAGTTATGCAGCTAGTCCAAAGTCCTGGCTTTGAGGGCTCTACAATTTATAGGAAGCACTCATGAAACAAAGGAATCTAGGGAACTTCAGTTGCTGGCTTTCCTGTGCTCTGGAAAGTTAGAGATACAATTCACTAACTTTCTTTTCAAGTAATACTTAATGCAGCTATCAATCCTCTTTTTATCCCTTGCAAAACCGGAAAGTTCCCAATGTGCTAAGCATGAGTGAATTATACTGTTGTTCCAGCATTTATGGTGTTATTGCATACTTACATGAGTATAGTAAAGGATGTGTTTTGTTTGCATCATTTTAACTTCATACTAATATTTTTTTGCCTTTGAGAATGTTGCTTTATCCAAAGCAGAGATTTTCACTGAGCCGTTATGCCCTAGACACACACAAGACAACTATACTGTTCTTTACTGAAACTGCTTTTCGTCACAACAAATTCCATGGAGTAGATGGAGGCAGGGGGTGAGTGGAGTCTTCAATGTTTATTTTGAACTGTAGTGAATCACGTTATCCCTGTGAGCGTAACTGTGGTACCATAGATGGAGGAAGTCTCTTCATTTTTCTGCTTCATGCTTAAAGACGCAGTATCAGAGTATACAGCTTGAATATGTAAAGTGTTCAAATGCATACTTAAACTTACACAGATATGAGTTTGAGGTTTAAGCTGAAGCTTTGGTTCTTAAGCCATCCAGTTGCTTTGGCTGCGCTGAAGTTTGAAAAGCCTTTTCCTTAACAAACCTGTCTTCTGACTATAATTCATTCTGTGCATCACCAGGGAAATTATAGCTTGTAATCTTTTTCTTGCATGTTGTCATGTCATTGTTTTGGAAAATCTTAAAGGAAACTTCAAACACTTAAGGAAAGAAAAGGAAAAACACGTTTTTTAACCACATGTCCTCATTAAGGCATTTGTTTTCTGTTTTTGTGAAACCTACAAGATCATCATAGGCAAGCTGTTCATATATGGGCTGGATAAACAGACAGGGGGATGGACTGAAAACTGGCTGAATGGCCCAGCCCAGAGAGTGGTGACCAGTGGCATGAAGTCTAGTTGGAGGCCGATAAATAGCAGTGTACCCCAGGGGTCAATACTGAGTCCAGTCCTGTTTAACATCTTCATTAGTGATCTGGATGATGGCGCAGAGTGTACCCTCAGCAAGTTTGCAGATGGCACAAAACTGGGATGAGTGACTGGTAAGCCATAGGGTTTGCTGCTATCCAGAGGGACGGTTGAAGAAATGGGCTTACAGTAGCCTCCTGAAGTTCAGCAAGGAGAAGTGCAAAGTCCTGCACCTGGGGATAAACAATCCCAAGCACCAGAACATGTGGGGGGCCACCCAGTTGAAACACAGTGTGGCAGAAAAGGACCTGGTGGACACCAAGTTGAACATGACTCAGCAATGGGACCTTGCAAATAGTGTCCAGGGCTGCATGAGTCAAAGCATTGCCAGCAGGTCAAGGGAGGGGATCCTCCACTCTACTCAGCACTGGTGAGGCCACACCTGGAGTATGTATCTCCATAACATGAAGTATAAATCCTTCTGAGATTCATAGATGTACGGGTGACATAGATGCCACGTTTTGGACATACAGGTTAAATCTCTTTCCAGAGCAGAGTTTGGAAGAGACCCCCACTCACTGCTTTTTGTGGGCCCAACTTAGGAAAACATTCTTGTAAGGAACTGCAGATAAATGCTGCTGTGTCACAGCATTGTAACTGTCCAAAACATTTATTTCTCAACTGCCCTTTCTCTCCCTCCTCCCTGCACCCCACCTTCATCTCCTCTTCAGGTGAACTGGTGCAATTACAAGAGGTATAACTGCTAAAGTTTTAAAGTGTCAAATTTCAGTTTCAGTCAGAATCTGTTCATTGGCATAGTTAACTTGAGATTCTGTTCATACATTGCCTGGTTTCTCTTTCACACTTTTTTAGGTTCTTTTATTCTTTATGTATGAAATATCCAGGAAGTAATCTGTCTCTGATGTATTCAAAGGATACAAAATCATATCCTCATATATTAGTTGCATAGGAAAAATATATTTACATTAAAATAAAGATTTTATCTTTTTCTGTATAAGGTTTTAACTTCCATTTACCTAATTAATTCCTGACAAATTTCTGTTTTCACAGAACTGCAGAGTTGATTCTTCAGTATCCAGCCAGATAATCCTTCCTGGGTGCTCTGTTACCTGAACCAGTTTTATAAAAGCAAGGTCTTTCTGTCACGGATGAAAATTTTTTCTCTGATGTGCTTTTCTTCCCCATAAGCACACAGTTAAATATCAAAACATGTTATTGATATCACATTTACATCTGGTATGGAAATGATTCGATGTGCCGTTAAAATTAGTAGTTTCCTAGCCTGTATTTCAAGCATACAGTACTTTCGCTGTTTCTTGCAGTCTAGGGCAGTAGTTGCTACAAGATCCCAGGATTCCAAGTTTATTGTGTATAATTGTATGAGGTTCAACTCAACAAGGCCAAGTGCCGGGTCCTGCACTTTGGTTGCAACAACCCTGTGCAACGCTACAGGCTTGGGGAAGAGTGGCTGGAAAGCTGCCCTGCAGAAAAGAACCTGGGGGTGTTGGTCGACATCCAGCTGAATATGAGCCAGCAGTGTGCCCAGGTGGCCAAGAAGGCCAATGGCATCCTGGCCTGTATCAGAAATAGTGTGGCCAGCAGGAGCAGGGAGGAGATTGTGCCCCTGTACTCGGCGCTGGTGAGGCTGCACCTCGAATACTGTGTTCAGTTTTGGGCCCCTCGCTACAAGAAGGACATTGAGGTGCTGGAGCGTGTCCAGAGAAGGGCGACGAAGCTGGTGAGGGGTCTGGAGGACAAGTCTTATGAGGAGCAGCTGAGGGAACTGGGGTTGTTCAGTCTGGAGAAGAGGAGGCTGAGGGGAGACCTCATCGCTCTCTACAACTACCTGAAAGGGGGTGGCAGAGAGGTGGGTGTTGGCCTCTTCTCCCAAGTGACTAGCAACAGAACAAGAGGAAATGGCCTCAAGTTGTGCCAGGGGAGGTTTAGGCTGGATATTCGGAAAAATTTCTTTACTGAGAGAGTGGTGAAACACTGGAATAAGCTGCCCAGGGAGGTGGTGGAGTCACCCTCACTGGAGGTGTTCAAGGAACGTGTGGACGTGGCATTGTGGGACATGGTTTAGTGGGCATGGTGGTGTTAGTTGATGGTTGGACTTGATGATCTTACAGGTCTTTTCCAACCGCAGTGATTCTGTGGTCCTGTGATTCTGTGAAAAGCCCTACACTTTCATTTTACACAAGTGTGTCTCACTCACATTTGCCCCAGTGATGCAGGCCAAGATCTACAAAAGTACCTGCATCACCAGTAGGCAGTGGCTACTCTTATCAGTCTACAGTCTTCTCCCACACAAATTGGATTCCTTGCAGGGGGCTCACATGCATGCTTGAAGTTTAAAAGTGTGAGTACCATAAACAGAACAGGTGCTTAGGAAGCTGGAAGACACATTATGGTATTCAAACATTCACGTTTGATTGTCAGGATATTTGATGTGTATGGCTGCTTACTTCTTTTTGTCCTAATAACATGTTTTCACTCTGAGATATGCTTCTAAGACCTGATGTGAGGCAGCTTGAGAAGGAGGGAGCACAGCTCCATTTCCCCATTGGATGGCTTTGCTGCACAGACAGCGAGATCTGATCCTCTTTTTAACTACTGGGATTACAGGTGCACCTTCTACAGGAGTTACTCCTACAAAACAACTGAAGAGTCCTTTGGCCTAAGCAACCATCTGACCTCAGAGCTCTGCATAGAATAGAATAGAATAGAATACAATACAATACAATACAATACAATAAAAATTTTCAGTTGGAAGGGACCTACAACAATTGTATAGTCCAACTGCCTGACCACTTCAGGGCTGACCAAAATGCAGGATTACTTCCAAGCACAGGGGTATTGCTTACTCACTCTACATATCTTCCTCTTTTCCTCTATGCCTCATTTCCAGAACGGTGTAGAATAAGCACTGCTACAAGTTTTCTTATTCTAAGTTCCTGGCCAGACCCTGTTTCTCCGAGGGACTGGGGTACCTGGGATTACCTGCAGTTAACCTGGGGTGGGTTCAGGCTTCACCTGCAGACTTAGCATAGATGGTGGTGATACTCCGTCATTAACCTTTTTGAAATAGCATTACTGTTGCTTAGCACAGTTTTGAGATCATTCAATCAGATGTCTGAAAAATCATATGCAGGCTTCCTAATAGTATGTAAACAAAAACTGCACAAAGAAAGATATAAGAATTAGAGAGGAATCCTGTAAGATATGGAAAGAAGATGTACAGGGAAGAAAAGGAGGAGAACAGGGAGATGAAATAGGAAATTAAAAAGGAAAAACATGAGAAAGTCAAGAAAGGAATATAATTTTCTCAAAAATTACTAGAGATTTTGAGAATGTTCAGATTTGGCTGTTCAAACTTTAGGTGGTCAAAGGACCTTGATTTCATGCGAAAGTATTTAATCATTCTTGAAAGCTGTTTTTAAGTTACCTCTGGTTAAATAAACAATACAAGGCAAGCAAAATCACTTGTCACTTTTGAGCTACTGAGCCCTAATGTCTTCTCCAAAACAAGAAGAGGCTGCATAAAACAAATAATAACGAAATAGAAAATTATTAGGTATTAAAATATAGAAGGAGAGAGAAAATAAACAGATAGTGCAACAGGTTTTTAAAAATCATCTATTTACCCACATACAATATGAGGTTGTAAAAGAAGATGAGTAACCCATATTTGATGATGGAGAAATTATGTTTTTATTTTAACACAGTTTGCCCTTAGAGTCTACGGAGCAGCCATTAAGCTCTACCATTCTTAAACTATGAGCAAACTAAGTGCTAATCTATCATTTCTAATCAGGGGTCACAGTCTACATTCAGGCCCTTATTTTTGAGCATATATGGAGTATTAGTTACCTGTAAATGGCAAGTGAGTATCTATATTGATCATCCTTTTCAGTTCATTGGCCTCAATTATTTGTTTTCCTAGAGGGCCAGCACACGTAAGGTCAGCCCAGATATATTTTCTCTGTGAAGCTGATTGTCAGCCTTATTTTACTAGTAAATGTACTAATCCTGTCCTTTGGCAGTCAATAAGAGCACTTGCTCCTGTATCTAAATACTCCTATTAGCAGCCAAAGTCAATATTTAGGACACAGATTGCTGATTGGCTTATTCACAGTCCTTACTCAGGCCTTCCAATCAGCTTTAGAGACACAGGAGCAGTGCAACTCAAAAAAACAAATGAATGGAGAAAAAGGGGTTTGTTCTTATAATATTTGCTAGCTGCCTCTTCAGATAAGGAAATGTACAGCACAATGCATGTGCTGGCCAGCCTCCAAATCACACCGTGAATCCCTGGACTAGATGCCAGAATTTGAATTTGAGCAGGGGATGCCTAGAAAGGACATGTTGCTGGCCTTCCAAGAGGAGAAACTATTCTGTTTTGGGCAAGGGGAGATAGTGCTCAACCTGAGGAAATGTGCAGGTGGTGCCTCTGAAAGGCATTTACAGCTTACAGTGGTGAAACATCAATAGGTCATCTTCCTCACCTGTTAGATCCAGCTTTCCCTACAGTTTTGCAAAATACATGTACAAGAAAACTAGCTTTCTTTGCACAAATCTAGCAAGCTTCAACACGCCGAGGAACAAATGTTGGCATGCCTTCGCTGCATTTAGGCGTCATCTACAAAAAAGCTTCAACATGCCAGTATGCCAATGCTTGTCAATCTGAGAAAGCCACGAACACTTTTAAACCACGTTAAGGCTCCATCCATTTCTTAAGAATCTAAAGGAGAATGGGGCCAGGCTTTTTTCAGTGATGCCCAGTGACAGGGCAAGAGGTAACAGGCACAAACTTGGTCATAGGAAGTTCCACCTAAACATGAGGAGGAACTTCTTTACTTTGAGGGTGGCAGAGCACTGGAACAAGCTGCCCAGAGAGATTGTGGAGTCTCCTTCTCTGGAGATATTCACAGCTCGCCTGGACGCATTCACAGAATGACAGAATCACTAAGGTTGGAAAAGACCTGTAAGATCATCAAGTCCAACCATCAACCAACAAACACCACCATGCCCATTAAATCATGTCCCACAATGCCTCGTCCACACGTTCCTTGAACACCTCCAGTGAGGGTGACTCCACCACTTCCCTGGGCAGTTTATTCCAGTGTCTCACCACTCTCTCAGTAAAGAAATTTTTCCTAATATCCATTCTGAATCTCCCCTGGTGCAACTTGAGGCCATTTCCTCCTGTCCTGTCCCTCGTCACTTGGGAGAAGAGACCAACACCCACCTCTCTGCAACCCCCTTTCAGGTAGTTGTAGAGAGCGATGAGGTCTCCCCTCAGCCTTCTCTTCTCCAGACTGAACAACCCCAGCTCCCTCAGCCGCTCCTCATAAGATTTGTCCTCCAGACCCCTCACCAGCTTCGTCGCCCTTCTCTGGGCACGCTCCAGCACCTCCATGTCCTTCTTGTAGTGAGGGGCCCAAAACTGAACACAGGATTCGAGGTGTGGCCTCACCAGCGCCGAGTACAGGGGCACGATCACCTCCCTGCTCCTGCTGGCCACACTATTTCTGATACAGGCCAGGATGCCATTGGCCTTCTTGGCCACCTGGGCACACTGCTGGCTCATATTCAGCCGGCTGTCGACCAACACCCCCAGGTCCTTTTCTGCAGGGCAGCTTTCCAGCCACTCTTCCCCAAGCCTGTAGTGTTGCATGGGGTTGTTGTGACCCAAGTGCAGGACCCGGCACAATGATTCCTGTGCAACCTGCTCTAGGTGAACCTGGTCTGGTGGGGGGGTTGGACTAGATGATCTCCAGAGGTCCCTTCCAACCCCTATGATTCTGTGATTCTGTGAAATGAACTGAAATGAGATAAAAAATAAGTATGCAGAGATAACAAAATTTAACTGCATTTGGTGCTATGCAGAAGTAATAGAGCTGTTAGGGGAAGAGCAAAGCTTCTTAACAGCTGTTACATAAACAGAACAACCAGTTAAAATTCCAGTTCCAGAGGGAGAGAAACATTTAATTTGGGGTAATAATAATAATCAGGCACAGAGAATTTTAAGGGAAACATATTGCTTTTTGGTCCCAAATTATCTGATGTTCTTAAAGGTCAGCTGGAGTGGGTATGACTGAGCAATCAGCGCTCATACTTGAAACTATGCCACTACCTAGCCTAGAGAAAAGGGCCTGTGCTCATCACTGCTGAATGCCACAGAGTTCTCACATTAGGAGCACTTTCAATGTTTTTGAATTTCTCTGTCCAAAAAAGGAGGATCACCATACCGCTAAAGAGTATGTTTTACTTTCAGCACAGAAATAAGACGGTTCAGTTTGGGTAGAGATATAAAGATCATCAGTACCTGTCATTGAGGTGATCTTTCAGCTATAGGAACTAATCTCCTTCTCATTGTTAGCCAACTTCTCAATACATCCTTCACCCTCTTTTGCAACAGCTGGCATAGCTCTTAGGCTCATCTAAGCTGCTGGACTGAGAAACAACTCCAGCCCTTCCCTGACTTTGTAAAACAGGACAGGGGAAGCATTAACTTCCCCTTTCCCCATCTCCCAGACAAACTGTATTTTCCTTACAAAGAAATTAATGTGATTTGGCCAGAGGTTCATCACCATGGCCCATGTCATCTAGGCCACAGGCCTGGATTTTCAGGGAAGACAAACTGCTGAGAGGATTAGCATCCACCACTTCAGCTTGATAATACTTCAGTCACCAACCCTCCATGAAACAGTTTGTAATCCACCTAGTAATTCTCATCTCAATCTATCATGCCAACAATGCCTGCTTCGGTGGTGAACTTTGCCAAGGAATGCAAACAAATACAGTGTCAGAAGGTGGCATGGGACTGTTTATTGCCTTTTCAGGATTAAAAGTTAGTATCTGTGTAGGGTAGATTGCCTCCTCCCTTTCATATCGCCACTCAACAGTATTTAAATTATCTCTCTCCACTATGCTATGCTAACTATCCAGTATATAAATTGGGAACACCACTTTGGCGTACTTTGTTTAGTATCTTTAAAACCTCAAACTGATCATTGTTGATGAGGCCTATTCTAGAATCATACAACTCTGAAAGAAGTCACCAAAATAGCTTTAAACAGAAGTGGAAGAAAAATCACTAGTTTTGTTTATTTGCTCGAAGGAGATAGAGAGTAGCGCAAAGAGTATTGCAGAATATTATGAGAACCAGGGAAATGGCTCAAGGAATGTTAATTAAAAAGCAGCAGAACAAGGAAAAGTTCATTGTTGCTAGCAAGTATTTCTCACCTATAGGAATGCATAAAATATTTCAGGCTCTGTGAATAATGTCACACTAGTCATGTACTTAACTGCCGTAGAAGTTGTGGTAAATTTACGCTACTGATGTTTCCGGACTCAAGAGAGGATTTTGTTTTCAGGGGTCTATGCTTTTGTCTACAGTATATAAAGTATCCTGTCAGCCCTTTGCTCAAGAGACCATACCATCGGCATTTTGCTGTTCTTTCTTTCCACATCACTTTCCATTCCATCTTGTAAGAGCAGTTTGAAAAAACATTCACGCCAAAATTCCCAAGCACCACTAATCGTGTTGTTTTTATTACCGGATTTATTTTTCTGCTGATGTAGACTGTGATTTCTGTATTTACAGTCCCATAAGAACCCACCCTTGTAAAACCCAAAATGATGACCTTGTCTGGCTTTCAACTGTTTAAAGAGCCTTCTTTCCAGCACTTTCATTTTTTCTTTTCCACCATTCTAGTAATAATATTGCTTTCTACTTCTTTTACTCAGTTAAAAAAAATTGCAATGATTTTTTGCATCCCTTTTTATTTTCTTTCTTTCCCTGAGGACTTCAGAGGTCTTGATGAATTAAATAAACTTTACAGAATCCACTTAAAATGAAAAATTAAGTTGGTTCCATTTCACACATTGTTACATTAGGGATCAAGGAAGTTAAAAGTCCACATATTAAATCTACATGCAAAAACATGCACAGAAAACTTATCCATGGACTTAAAGATATTGGGCTTAAACAATTTGAACATTGATGGAGAGAAGCTCATTGTCAAAGTTCGTAACAAACCAGCAGGTCTCTTCCTACTAACTTTAGAGTTAGGAAGTGTACCAAAACCAGCACAAACAGCTTCCTCCTGTTCAGATTTGACAAGCAGACATCATTCTTGCCCTTTCCAGTTCAAGCTAATAAAATGGTGTCACAATAGGCAACTAGTCCATGAGCTTCTGAAATGTGGAGATCATGACTGCATTTTAGGTCAAAACTAAACTACATTTACTGATTTTGTTCACATTCATAGGTGATTGTCACCCTACAATTCAGCATAAGACCTTAAGAAAGAAATTTGAGAAAAACTGAATATAATGCTACTATAGAAAAAAGTTGGAATTAACCCAAAGCCAGACAATTCCTGCCACAGGAAAATGGAGAGGTAAATGGGTTGGAGATGGGACTTAACACGTCTATTTACAGAGGCATGAGAAAAGGAGCAATGGATGCTGTGGGAGAGACTGTTCCTTCCTTAAGTCTCTCTGGAGTGACTGCCCTCACTGTGAGCAGCACCAACAGCATTTTGTGCTTCCCACGGCTTTGATATGGGCACTGGAGCTATAGCCAGTTTGTTGCCTCCTGTAGGCCATCCCAGGTAATGCTGGGTTTGCTTCCACCTTGATCCAACGTTGTGTGTACATAACCTCCACAAGGAAACATACACAGTGTCTACTATTCCTGAATTACAGAAAACGTCTATCAGGACAATAAGATTTCACCTTCATACAGACTAAATACTAGATCCCACCAAAGGCTCAGGCATATTCAACTCAGACAGGGTTGAACTGGCTCAAGCCATGTATCTTCCTAGTGGGGCTACAGAGCTTCTGGCTTAGATTTGGCTGATAACTGTGTGTCTCAGAGAGCTGGTAGACAGAAAATTCTTGTCTTCTTGTGAAAGACTTCACACGTATACCCTTGTATGTGTCTAGTTTCTAAAGGGGAATCCAAAAGTTTTTTGCACATTGAGTGGTAGACCACTTCCAGTCAGCTAACTGGAAATCATAAGTGCATCTCAACTACCATATATCTTCCCAAGAGCCTGAGTCAGATTCAGAATCCTTTCTCCAAAGTAAGATATCTATAGTAATTTTTTAAATGAGAAGAAAACGTTTCAAGAGAAGTCAAAAGCACTTTACTTAAGTCTCAGAGACACAGCTAGCTGACCTGAACATGTAAGCTGTGCTGTAAATTAACCACCACGTGAATATAGATCTATGTTTGATGGCAGTTAAATCATGTAACTTCTATTAATTTGATAGAAATTTTGTCATCTGAAGATCAACTAGTTTTGTAGCTGTCAAGGGGATGAACACCATAAATACAATTCATACAGGGACCAGGATCAGATCTTACTTATACGTGCTTTATCTTGATGTAACTCTACTAGATTTTGATGTCTTATTCATACCACATAAAGTAAGATGGATGTTCTGCAACTGGTGAATCTGTTACGGGTCCTACCACTTGTTAGGCAATGCACACTGTTCCCAAGTTGTCTGTCCTAGAAATCAATGGACAGTTGCACTTGCAAATAGGTAGCACAGTATGGCAAATAACCATGAAGACCATGAAGATACTGATTCAGTGTAGAGATTTCCTGAGAAAATCATGGAAAGGGTAGCCTTAATTAAATAAAATTAGCTTAATAGTTTTGTTTCTGCATAAATGGGCAGTGCTCTGGAGACATTAAAGATTCTTTGTTGCAATTAATTATTTTATAGCATTACAAAACAAATATTTCTGTGATATTAACAGCTTGTTCTTAAGCCTGTTAGAACAAATGTAGATCTCCAGGCATAGATCAAGACATAGAGAATACGCCCAAAAGATGAATGTGTTGAACATGTTAAAGAGATGATATCAAGGATTAACTGATTAACACTATTCTATTTGTATTACTTCTAGAATTTCAGATAAAGAAAAACATTAACAAAAAGCAATACTAGACATTTCTCTTTCTTTATGTGTAATTATTGTAAAACTGTTTAAGATTATTTTAACACTAACAATATAAAGACACCAAAAGCAGGCATGTCTCTTAATCAGTGTTATTAGGGGAATTACAGCTTCCTCAAAGAAAGCAATTATAGAGATAGACAATCATCATGCTGTCTTATTTGTCTTTCAAAACTGTTATCAGTCATTTCTGTGCAATCCACTTATGTATCTCTGGGAAAATGGAAGCTGGAGTCACATTTGGGACATAGAGTTTGGTGGAGATACATCTCTTCTTCCACATGCACTTTCCACTTTGTCTCTCACATTTGGCTATTTGCCAAATCAGAAACACTTATACCAAAGAATCTATTTACTTTGCCTATGTGAAGTAGCATAACACTAAATATTACCAAAAAATAGACCTGGAGTATTAAACAAAGTAGACATGCAAAAAATGACTGAAGTGTTTCATCTTTTAGAAAATTACTTTGAATGGCTAGAAATTATACACCAGAGAAAAGGAAAATGTGAGGTAGATATTCAACAGTCGCTTTACTTTGTTCATTCATTATCAATTTAGCAAGCTTGACAACACTTTTTCATGTGATCACATTTTGATTTGTATTGAAACTGAAAATCAATTTGCTTTGTGATGGACATTAGTTTCAGCAGAGCAAATATAAAAGCTGCACACCTTTCATTGATGCCTGAATTAGACCAAATTAAAGGACTTGGTATGCTTGATTGTGGTGTCGTGGTTTAACCCCAGCCGGCAACTAAGCGCCACACAGCCACTCACTCACTCCCCTCACAGTGGGATGGGGGAGAGAATCAGAAGAGTAAGAATGAGAAAACTTGTGGGTTGAGATAAAGACTGTTTAATAAGTAAAGCAAAAGCCACGCAGGCAAGCAAAGCAAAACAAGGAATTCATTCACTACTTCCCATCAGCAGGCAGGTGTTCAGCCATCTCCAGGAAAGCAGGGCTGCATCACATGCAATGGTTACTTGGGAAGACAAACGCCATCACTCCAAATGTCCCCCCCTTCTTTCTTCTTCCCCCAGCTTTATATGCTGAGCATGACATCATATGGTATGGAATATCCCTTTGGTCAGTTGGGGTCTCTGAAAAGAAACCCAGAATAAAGTGATTGCCACAGCTTTAAGATCCATAAATAGACCTATCTGGAAAAAAAAATGTTTGACTTCAATGATTCATAATCATATAGATATACTACATTTACTCATTATTTATGTTTGTGGACTGACACCAATCTACACATCCCATGTGAATTGTCTTTAGTTCACATAATGCAGAGCATGGCAAAATATCGTTTCACACAGAAATGTTTTCTGACACAATAAAAAACATTCATCTACCAATCCTCAATTTCTTCTTCCTTTCTTGGTCCAAACAGTGTTCCAACTGAAATTTTAGGTATAAAGATCGATTTTTGATGCTTGTGTTAATCTTGTCACCTGAAATATTTTGGTAGAGAAATTACTAGAGTCACAACAGCTTTTTTTAAATTTTACACTTCAAGTTCATCCAAGACATTTGATTTAAGAAAGGCCAAGAATGTCTCCTGCTATGAATAGATAGTGATTTTTCTACTCAGCACCCCAAATTAAGCACCTTGAAAAGCCTCTCGATGCCGGTCTGCTTTGATTTTGCAATCATTACCATTGTTTAAGGCATTAGTGAGCCCTCATATACACCACACAGAATTTCATTCATCCATTTCAAGAGAGATGAATTCAGATTGGAATGTGTGCAGAGAAATCCTGCTAGAAATGGACAACTGAATGAAGAGCTTATGTTTGGAAAGGACACTTAAAAAAATCTTGGCTTATTTTATTCCGGAAGAAAAAATCAGAAAGTCTGTAAAATCATCAGGGTGATAAATGAGAGGGAGAAAGAAGAGCTAATTTAAGCTAAAAAAAAATTAGCAACAGAACAAATTAGTATGAACTAATCATGAATAAACTTTGGCTGGATTTTACCCATCTGAAGAATGAAATCTGGGAATAGTCTTCCACCTGGATAGTAGAACAAGAAACTTAGCCGATTTCAGCTATCTGCCCTGTACCACAGGTAACTGAGTTCTATAGCTCGTAATGTCTTTTCCTTTTTTTAAAATGTTTCTTTAAGGGTTACTCTTCTTTTCCTAGTAATGCTGTTTAGCAAAGAACCTAATAAACCCCACAAACTCTCTATAGATAATATCCCTCACCCTCCACCCCTGTTCCTTAAGAGTCAATCTGTATTCAGGAAGGCAGAGTTCATTCTTCATCAGATACTGGCTCAACTGTCTTCAGGTAAGCTAGTGAAAATGCCCCTCAAAAATATAACTTTGCGGGTTTTTTTCTACTTTGCCTCCATTCCTCAGGACATATTGTGGAGAGGTCCAACATATAATCAGAGAACCCTACTGTGTGATCTGCTTGCCAGCTAACCCACTTAAACCAGTTCTTTTATCAGGCACCAGCTTTTTATTCTATTTGAACAAATCCTCTGTTCCCGGATGCATAGGCACACATCTGTGAATACTAAACTGTCAGGGAGGCTGAAGAACAACAGAGAGGGTTAGGGAGGTGCACCTTAAAGCTGAGAAAACTGACTTCGATTAAGATAAACAACACCCATAATTTTATAGAGAATTCAGAAGCTGTTGGTAGGTAGATCTTCTGAATTGTCACAAAATGCACTCAGCAGCACATTTTAGGATTAGGCATTAAAGCCGGGAAGCAGGCTGTGAAGCAGAAAAATAAAGCAACCAAGCTTTGGCCACAAAAGCTTGTTTGCTTACTTAAAGAAACACCATATTTCACTAATTGGATTTGCTGTCCTGCAATTTTCACAGCTCAAGCAGTCCAATCAATACTAAAATGCGAAGAAATTCAGTTAATTCTAGCGGTTTTTCCCAGGTAATTTATCCTCGGCATACCTGACTTCTTTCTGTTAAATTTTAGTTATGGCTTAGCTCTTTGGGAGCACAGTATTTAATTGTTTTCTTATGCATGTAGATCCTAAGGTCAGCCTAACACTGTGCATTACTGTCAGATCAATTTTATTGAAATAGAAATAAGCAGAACTATCCGAACAACATTATTGTCACAGTTCAGGGTAAGCTGTATTTTTTGATCCATCGCTGTGTCCCTGTGGATGTCCCTTTCAGGCAACAAGCCCATATCATGCACAATTGCATT